>NC_035108.1:360517469-361767469 GCF_002204515.2 Aedes aegypti | reverse complement strand
ATTAAAACTCATTTATCACTTGAAAATATGATCATACTAGACTATTTAAAGCGAAATAAAAAAAAATAAAACATTCATTTTGGACTTAAAAAATTCGATGTTTGAAAAATCTTTTTGTCTAAAATATGCCCAATTTGCAATGTATGGACGACTTTTAGTAAATTTAATTAACAAACTTTTTGCTTAAGGATGATCAAAATCTGAAGTGGCCGGTTTTTTTTTAAATCGACTTTAAAGTTTTGAATCTTTTTTTTTTTCAGTGTAGAAAATGTGTTTATATTCTTTCAATTTTTTTCTCTAAACGTCAGGTTATTTCAATAGGATAGTCCCCCATACAACACTTTTTTGTAGGTCTTACCGTTTTCGAGTTATACGGGTTTATAAAAAAAGTAAAAAAAAAACTTTGACCCTTTCCAAATGTTAGTCTAGATCGATTTAGAAAAAATAGTATCTTAGTTTTACATACTTTTGACATCCAAAAAGTTTCATTGAATTCTGATGGGGTGCTGCCAATCGCGTGTCGAGTTGGCGTGAAATCCGTCAATAGCATCTGACACCCTCATACCTTAGGAAATTGCTGGAGGAAGTAGCTTCCGAGTTCTCAAGGATTTCAAGGAGCAAATTCTGGAGAAATTCTTCTGTGCTCCTTTAAAAAATCACTAGAAGATTCGGTAGATTAATTTAGAAGCTTTTCATCGGCGAAGCTCTTGAAAAGTCTTTTGAAACTGGTATAATCCTTAGAAGGATTCAATGCAGGCAGAATAAGGAAAAAAAGAATTTAGAGACTATTTATGGTTAAAACATATATTTTGAAGGCCTTCCATTCAAAAATAGACTTTTTAAAAATTTGCATTATAATAAAAACCAAAAATCTTAAAAGAAACGTACTACCAGTCCTGTCTTTAGGATCATTCATTGGATCAACTTTTGTTATCGATCATATTAATTAATGTGATTACTCTATGCGCTGTGGGAATTCTATACAGGTTCTTCTGAAAATCCCCAGTCAACATTTTGGTTGGTATAATTTTTGCTATACATCATTCTATATGAATCAATTCAATCGTATAGAATGCATAGAAAGGCTTTATACCTACCAAAGTGGAGGCTATATGCGTACTTGGCACGACTTTTTCAGACTTTCTGCGATCAGATATACGATGCCACAAAATTTGGATGAAAATAAAAAAAAGTTTCCAACGAGTCTCGAACGCGGGACCTCTGGATCAGGAATCGGACACTTTACCACTGTACCACCAAGGGTTGCATAATTGATAGGTGATTATTTGTCATTATTAATACATGTTTCATGTACAGTGACACATGCTTTGTTCTTTGAGGCCCATTGTCAGCAGATACCCAGTTTGGGTGGCAATTTTTGCTAAGTTATTGCGATTTCATACGATGCTTTCTGGATTGATATATGATCTGTCAGTTTATACAACTTAACGCGGTTCTATGTTGCACTATTTACGATATGTTTTGTTGTCAACACAGATTGTCGTTTATGAATCGTATTGGGGATTTATATACAACTTGTGTTGACATTGATGACGCTTAATTTGGCATCTTGTGCGATTCTGATTTTGGACGTATGAATATGTGATTTTGGATGCATAATCCTATACGATACGTGGTTCACTGGGTCGTCAAGAGATTCAGCAATGTTTTCAAAGATTATATCAAAAGTGATTGCGAGTTCAAAAATCGCTAGCATAATCTCTTTCGTGTTCCGATAACCCTCTATGGATGTTCCAGAAGCTTCTCAAGAATTACTTCCAAGAAAGCTAACGGAATTTTATCACATGACATATACAGAGATGCAAATATTTTTGAAAAAAAAAAAAAAAAACATACATGATTGCCATAGAGGTTTGATCCATTAGTTTTCCTAGTGTTAAATATCGTTTCTCAGAATTTTTAATATAGATATTCTCAATCGTTCTTCTCACGAGGCAGAACTTTTGGGGGTCAAGCACAAGCCAGATCATGTTTTACTAGGCATGACAATATCATAAAAAAAAACATATCGTGCCCTCCATCCTCCATAAGAATAAGTACGACATTGATCGAGTTTGTATGTATATGGAACAGATGATAAAAAGTTTAATTTATTTTTCAAGCTATCTGCTAATCTTGTTTTTTTTTTAATCTTGGGGAGGACAATCCTTTGACTGTCCTACCCAAGTGCGTAGTACATGTAATATCTGTCTTACCCACTTCCCGCGTCACTAGATAACTTTTTATCGTCATCGCATGGTTAATCCATTTTAGGTGATTTTTTATACATGGTCGGGGTTCTGCTAAACCGCACCAAGTGCCAAAAACTTTATTACTTTGTCCTTCCAAAGAAAAATTGTGATCTAAGATTACGAGGGACTGTTCAAATTACTTGATATTTTTATGGTAGAAGGGTTATGATTATTTGAGTCATCTGGTGTAAAAAAATCAATTTGAGAAAAAATGGCACTTGGTGCGGTTTAGCAGAACCCCGACCACATCAGGTTATCAACATGTGATATTGGCTTCGTCAAGCTATACGGCACTTGAGCCCAGGTAGGGAATGGTTTGAAAGTGGAATCCTTCAATATCGTTACAATCATATTTAATTATTTTTAACCAAATATGCCTTTTTAATTTGCACTTTGACAGGAGTATTCACCACACTTATTAATATTTGATCAAACTCAGTATTGTTGCAATCAATACGGTTAATCGAATGACAAAAAACCTATGTTGCGCAAGATGAGGTTAAGGTCTATGAAAACTAGACAGAAAAATCTTCAAACGAAGGATTGTAAGATCCGTGTGCAAGTGTGTGTTCACATTTGAAAATTAAGTTGAATTCTATTTGTTTTTCCCAATATATTTTACAAAGCGGCAAAAAATACAACTACATTGGTCATGTCCTTCAAAATTCAATTTTCACTCAATTTTCATGAAATCCTGGAAAAAGACTACCGTTAAGCTACCATTCACCGTGCATTAAAAAAAATCTGCGCTTCTAAAAATTATATATTTTTTTTTAAATTTTTTAAAGCAAACTAAAATCCCCTAACGTACGCTTCCCATTATTTCAGGGAAAAATCTAAAATCGGTGATGTGACAAACAAACATTCTAAAATTATGATCACCAATGTCTAGTAGACAGTTTCACAAAAATCAAAATTTCTGGGATTCAACCAGTCACCCCCTAGTCCTAATTGCAATACTAAAACAAACTACCAGACAAATTTTTATCCAATTTGGAGAAGATTAGGAGGTGCCTCAAGTGGAATTTTTGTTTTTTGGCTATTTTTTACATTCAAAAAATTCTAACGAGAATTTGGAAAAATGAAAATCAAAATAAATACCACTAGTTGAACGTATTATTAGTACATTACAACTTTTGAGAACACTGTATGCCGATTAGAGATGGTTTTGACCTCATAAAATTGATTTCTGTTCATTAAAGTACCTGTTAAACATAAATTTCTCTACAGTTTTTGTTCTACGAGATTCTTAACCTCATGCCTAATCATAAAAGTTCAACCGTAGTATCATTCCTTTGTCATTTCTGAACATTATTGTAGTACATCATTTTTGTATCCGAATTACAGATAAATTGTAAAAAATCTTCGGAAATACGAATTTCCTCATTCCCCTGCATTTAGAGCTGCTGCCAAATGGCGCAATTGCTGACATGTTACAAAATTGAACATAGTAGCTTTGCTTTTTCAATGATGGATGATGGTTGGAAAAAAAAACAGCTAGCAAATGTCATCAACGCAGTCGTGTTTCAAGCAACATTCGCATTTGATGCCAAGCAATTACATATGTGATATAGTCCCGAGGTCAAGCTTCTCGACTACCGATCTTCAGGATCAGAGTTCAATAATGATTATTTTTTTCGAGTGAAACCAATGTTTGTTATATACAGCATAGAAAAAGGACTAAAGGCGCAAATCACTACTTGAGCATTTCTCTTCATTCACTTCGAGGTGGGAGATTTTTGTGAGTCCTATAGATTAAGACTCAGCCACAAGATGCACTTTTGAACAATGGATCGTGATGGCCTTTGGCCTCAAGTCATATGGTCCATGGCAAAAAACAACACTCTAAATGAACTTCCGTAATCAAACTCTGATCCTCAAGATCAATAGTCGAGAAGCTTGACCTCGGGACTATATCACATATGTAATTGCTTGGCATCAAATGCGAATGTTGTTTGAAACACGACTGCGTTGATGACATTTGATAGCTATTTTCTTCAATCATCATCCATCATTGAAAAGGCAAAGCTACTATGTTCAATTTTGTAACATGTCAGCAATTGCGCCATTTGGCAGCAGCTCTAAATGCAGGGGAATGAGGAAATTCGTATTTCCGAAGATTTTTTACAATTTATCTGTAATTCGGATACAAAAATGATGTACTACAATAATGTTCAGAAATGACAAAGGAATGATACTACGGTTGAACTTTTATGATTAGGCATGAGGTTAAGAATCTCGTAGAACAAAAACTGTAGAGAAATTTATGTTTTACAGGTACTTTAATGAACAGAAATCAATTTTATGAGGTCAAAACCATCTCTAATCGGCAAACAATGTTCTCAAAAGTTGTAATGTACTAACTAGTGGTATTTATTTTGATTTTCATTTTTCCAAATTCTCGTTAGAATTTTTTGAATGTAAAAAATAGCCAAAACACACAAATTCGACTTGAGGCACCTCCTAATCATCTCCGAATTGGATAAAAATTTGTCTGGTAGTTTGTTTTAGTATTGCAACTAGGACTAGGGGGTGACTGGTTGAATCCCAGAAATTTTGATTTTTGTGAAACTGTCTAATGTCTAGTTAAGGCCTCGTACCGTTCTATGTCATCATTTTTCATGCACGCTGGTGCACCATTTACCGTTCGTATAGTTTTCGTCAGGATTCAATTTCGTAACTTAAAAAAACATTGTTGGTGGAGCAAGTAGTATGAGCATTCATTTTTAAGGTGACACGGAAGACCGTGTTATTTTCCCTATCTTTCGTCTCACTCTAACAATTATCATCAAAACTTTGTGGAAGCAAGTCTCGAGTTTTAGTGAACCGATGAAGCTGAAAATTTATTGGATTGTGCACTGCCCATAAAAGCAGAACTGTCCCATATGGATTTTCAAGCCAATACCTTTTTCCATCGCAACATTCATATTTTAATGTACACTCCCGTGCAAAAGTTTGGGTTTGGCTCTCTAAGCCGCATACGAAAGGAAAAGAGTTACTCTTACTCCGTATTTATTTTACGAAAAACATTTTTCGAATTTTGTATACTAAATTTTTACTAAGATTTGTGACATTTTTCAAAAAAATACTCAAAGAACACTCACGAAATTTTTGCGGAAAAATCTGAAAACTATTCAAAATCAATGAAACAGTCATTGAAGTCATCGTGTAAAAGTTTGAGTTCACCCCTGAGTATGGTGCAAATCGTGCAAAAGTTTGGGGTCACTTGAGCCTCACACAAATAATTTTTGTCAATATCTCTGCCATTTTTCAACCGATTTTAATAATTCATAGCTTTTTTGAATGCAAACAATGGCGCGTACATGATTGGTTTGAAGTTTCATAGAATTATAGTTTTTCGAGTAAGTTCAGGTGAACCCAAACTTTTGCACGATGACTCAAATGATTGTTTCAATAATTTTCAATAGTTTTCAGATTTTTCCGCAAAAATTTCGTGAGTGTTCTTCAAAGAATATAAGATTACGATTCTAATGACACCTTGTTTAAAATTTGGTTCTCTAATTTAATATTGAGATACCGAATATCAAGTGAGAAAGAGTTGATTGCATGTTAATTCATGTTTCCATTCACAACTAATTCTAAATAAAGATCAACTTGTGTTCAAGTACGAGATGCACCTGCTACGAAAATCGTTGATAAATCGGGAAAATTATTATTGAAATAAGCTGGAATCCGGTTCGAAAAACAATACAAAAAAATGCTTTCACGAATGCTACGAAAAAGTTGGAGTGTTTTAAACAAAAAATAGATGTTTAGCTATGTAATTGCTAAATATATAGAAATTTGATAAAATTGTAAAAAGTGCATCTAAGAAATTTGTGGTTGAAGCTAGATGTCAAGTTAAATATCCAGTCTAAGAAACCGTGAAAAGACGTTGAGCAAAAAAATTGCTCCCGTACATAAAATGAAACACCTAGCATAAAAATAGTAATATTCCCTGACGAAATTCTTTAAAACGTTTTTCAATAATTATACAATTGCAAATTGTTATATGTATGTGTTGTAAAAGTTAAAGGATGTAGAAGTATCCTCAATATTTTACGTTAGTTTTGGATGATCGATTTAGGTGATGGATTTCCAGACACACTTAAAAAACTTTTTTTTCGCTCTCGAGTAGCCTTGTACTGTATTCTATGACATGAGCGTTTGTCATGTTTTGCTGTATCAGCTGGTTGAATTGTAGTGGTTTGGTGATATACAACTTCGATTTGTATAAAATAAACATGAATGAGAAAAAAAAGAATAGCGATTTAAAAACCAGCAACATCCATTAAGAATATGCACACTTATATGTAGTTACACAAATTAAGTGCGATTTTTGTACGGATCGAGCTCTTCTGGACCAGCACATCAGGTATGTAATTTGAACGCATACTGAAAAACTGGAATGAGTTCATATCTTTTGAAAAGTAAAATACTGTGCATCGTGGAGTTTGATAAAAATTATATAAAATCGGGCTCTTCTGGACCAAACACTTCAGTACTGATATCTGTTTCATGATGGATGAAAATCACACACATGGTGTTTGGCCCAGAAGAGCCCGATTTAATGTAACTTTTATTAAGATAGTGAAGGGTGGTGAAACCGTATTGTTGTGGCATTTAACATATGGTCGGCGTTAAGTCAGAGGGGACCAAGTACAAAACTTGGGAAATTTGGCTTATAGTCTCATTTGATGTGAAATAACCTTACCTCCGTTATTTTTTGATCAGATTTGATGAATGCTGTAAATTGCGAGAGATATGTAATAAATTTACTTTGGATGATCAATAAAAATCGATAAAAGTGTGCAGTCAGAGTGGACCAAGTGCTTATTACCATAACAGTGAAAATGCTCAGCGCGCTGAGGAATGCGAGGAAATGACAAACATTTCAAGCGATTTGTCAGATTTTTCGACATCGAATGATTTTCATACTTATCCTTCAATAGAAATTTATAAATATTACTTAATTCGATGCATTTGAATTTGATTTTTGACCATTTACCATATCCGGATCGGTGGTCAGAAATTGCAACATTTTCTGTGCAGACAGAGCGGACCAAGTGTTGAAAAGCAATAATCTAATTAATTATTGCATTTTTTGAGTCAATTTTAGAGTCCGATAGAAGTTTTTGGTAGTTCTATAGTGTATGTATGGCATGGCCTAGGACCCGCTTATTGGACCAGCATATTTTGGTCGGTACTCAAGATTTTCACTTGGTCCACTCTGACTGAACGCATATTTGAATATTTCTGGTCTTCAATGCCCTGACCCTGCAAAACCTTAATTTTCAAGCTATCGTTATGCCACTGATTTAGGTATTGACTATATGGATTATTGGAGAATTGACTATACTGGTGTCGAAGGGTCTTGATAATCTGCTTATCTTGGAGATATGCATCCTAGAAATTGTTCAGTCAGAGTGAACCAACTCACTAAACTGTGGTCTTCAGTTCAATCAGAGTGGACCAAGTACACATAGTCCATCAAAAAATCGTTCTATCCGAGGCTTGGATAATAATTTTTCATGAATATCACTTCACATTTTATTGTTTGAAAGTAACACAAAGATGGGCAGAAATATTGAACCAAAATCTAAATGAGTTACAAAATTACAGAGCGTTAGATTTTAAACCCATTTTTCTCAAAATATCAAAAATGTCACTTGGTCCACTCTGACTTAACGCCGACCATATGAGAAACAGAACTTGTGATTTTTATGACATTAATAGTTAAAGTTTCCAATCTAAATTTTTGATAGCGCGCCTTTATTATCTAACCGTGAATAACCATGTATTTAAACGTCATTAAAATCACTTCATGACACTTGACACACAGATTTTGACTTGATCTATAACGTTTGAAAGCCAACTCCACAGTTGTAGAATGAAATTTAACAATATATATTATGCAAATGTACTCTTAGCATTTTAATGGAATATGTCAAATACAAATGTGAAACTCCAGCATTTGCTGCTCGATTTGAGTGCTACCAAACTATTTTTGAATTTAAAATTCAAGGTTACATAAAAAAAATGTACGGAACAAATTGTGCAATCAGCATACTTCACATAATAAATTTTATTTTCCCATTGAAAGCACAATTCTTACATGGGAAGTTAAAGCTTGTTTTCGCCGCAACGGTTGATGTTACATACATATCACACAAACTTTTATAATTATCTCAGTTCACACAAAACGTGTTTTGTTGATCATACAGAATAGTTGATTTAGTTCGATATAAATATGATTTAATCATAATGCAACATTAAGGAAACGCAGACTTGTATTGCAGCAATCGATACAATTTGCCGACGGCATTCGAATCGTACTATCTTCCAAGAAATATAGAATTTATTTCATTTCACTTAAATTCAAATTATAAACAAATTAATCTGAGATCAATTTAAATCTATTTCATTGAAGAGTCCGAGTTATCAATAGTATCCGATTTTGAATATTCACATTCCTTGCTCTGACGAGGCACACATCCAGCGATCCAATCCAAACACTTGAAAAGCTCCTCCAACGATCAAGCACCTCTTCCCGGTAAACTCGTTCCCAAGCCCAACTGAGCGGCTATGCACGGAACCACGTATTCACATTACTTCATAAATACTATGTTATTCATGTCATATCCACACAATCAGCCTCCACCTCGGCAAAAGTTACATATCTCTCTTTTCTCTGCTGAACGCGCGCGCATGTCTTCAAAGACCCCCAAGACCAAGATGACGGCAATGATGACGATGAACGGACAACGGCAACGCTTCGCTCCGTCCAAGTGTCGTGGCCGTGATCCATGCTTGATCTGAGACTGCCGCTGCCAAAGTTGTTGCTGCCGTCCAAGTCCACACACAGCATCCATCCGTCCATCCGTCCATCCGTCCATCCGTCCTTCCGTCCAAGATCGGCCTGTATACTCCCAGGTATTCTGATCCCTCGCCACCTTCCTCCTATCAAGCAACCATTAACCATCATCATCGTCGTCAGCGTCTTGGTCTTATTCGTCGTTGTCGTCGTCGGTGTGAGTTGTGTATTGTTTATGCCTGGAATGCAGCCCACTGTCTCTCATTCTGCCGTCCATCGTCGTCCCTTCGCCTCCGCTGGCATTCCTGGCCACCTCCGAACCAGCACCTCGCTGACCACCAACCACCAGCAGCTGGTTTCGCTACATACACGCTCGCACACACAGGTCAAAAACTCTCTTTCCACCCGTCGGCTATGCCATAAATGCCAGACAAAGATCGTGAACGATCATGTATACACGTATTAATATTTTTTCCTCCTGCGCTTCATATCTTACACGGTTCCCATCCCGCTTCGGGATTCTTGCTCTTGCTTGGAGCCTCGAGACGAGAAGCCAGCACACCTTGCAACAACGGCCTCTCCCGGATCGTGGATCGTGCGCTCTGAAAGCTCGCTCGTAGGTAGGTGATTTTGAGAGAACTAGCACAGGTTGGTCTTCTGTAGAGGCCACTCATCGACAGCGAAGCCAAATCTACAGAATTTTTTGTATCTATGTATTTCATAGGTAAAATCTTCGTCATAAGATTCTTTTCTAGGAGTATCAATGGATTATTTTTTCAGTGCAGCTAAATATTTTTCCTTTTCTTTGACACGACATGCTGTGGCAGGTACGATGATACACTATGCCCAGGGAAGTCAATGATATTTCCATTACGAAAACATACTGGACCGACCGGGAATCGAACCGAGACATCTTCATCACGGCTTTGATTTGTAGCCGCGGACTCTAATTACTCGGCTAAGGAAGGCCCCTGGATTCCTCCAATTATTCCTTTTGATTGCCACATGAATTCCATTTAATATTAATCTGCCAACTAGGGCTGTGCACAATGAAGATTTATCGGTATCGGTGATATTTCAATGTTTCAATATCGGTATCGGCGATATATCGGATTTGACATTATAGGTATCGAATAGATATCTGATATTTTTAAATGATGGGATTTTTAAACAATATCGACTATTTCGGGTTCATTTGACACCAACTGTTGCATGGTGGAATCGATTATCTGAGTTTTGAAGTTATGGTATGTTATGTTCAGCGGATATCTGAAGTTCCGTTTGACTAGTTTAAACATAATCAATGAATGTTGTCCTGATTATCGGACAGACAATAGTTTTATCGATATCGGAAAATATCGTGTCGAGAGATATCGGATATCGTATCGATAAAATCAAGCCGATAAAATCGATATTATCGATAATATCGATATTTGCACAGCCCTACTGCCAACATCTTTAAAAGTTTTTCCAGAGATGAATTCCTGCAGAAATCAAACAGAACCGCAGCAAAACTTATGTGGAAAATCCTGCCAGAATCTCAAAGGGGCCTTCCTTAGCCGAGTGGTTAGAGTCCGCGACTACAAAGCAAAGCCATGCTGAAGGTGTCTGGATTCGATTTCCGGTCGGTCCATGATCTTTTCGAAATGGGAATTTCCTTCCTCACACGAAAGCTCTCAGTTAATAACTGTAGAAGTGCTCATTGAACACTAAGCTGAGAAACAGGCTCTGTCCCAATGAGGACGTAATGCCAAGAATAAGACTTGAAGCAATTCTTGAAAATATTCATGAATAAAAGTAAATAGATTCGTTGTGCTATCCGTGTTTTGAAATAATTCTGTGATGAATGTGTAGAAACATTGTCGAAACAATCTCTGAATTCTGAAACAAATTCTCGTAACAAAATTTCGGAATTAATGCTCCGAAACCCTGGCATCGCTGCCACTCACCAACATCACACCGTGGAGAGTCGAGAGAGAGAGAGAGAGGTCCCTCTCTAAGCCGATCTTCTTCCTCTCCGTGAGTTCTTCGCGCGATTGCCATCAAAGAGACCTATCGCCATCCCGCTCCGACGACGGCCGGGGAATGTCTCTCGCGTTGACGATCATCATTGATCTTTTGGTAGCACCACCAGCGAGCGACAGTGCGCGGGTTGTAGGTGACGACGATCGCGTTTCTACCGTTCTGCTTCTGCGATTGCTGCACCACCGCATCGCATCAAGTACCAGACCGCTACTCAGCTTCAGTGGGACTGAGAAGAAAAGCTCTGGGCTCGCATGCTGGGTGATTAAACGAGAGCCGGAGCTTTTCTCCCGCTGCTGTCCAACAACGAGGGCGACGTGCAGGGTGGATGGATGGTACCGTGGCTCTCTTCGGCCGACTGACACTGGACAGCACTACCGCTACGCGCTGGCTGCTTATGCTTGGGCGGTGTGCTGTGTGGTGTTGGCTTCAATGATTTTTCGCTCTATGCTGCGGAACTGGTGTGGTGAGCTATTAGTGTGTTTGTACTGCGGGACGCATTTTTTGGAAATGATTTGGCATTGATGGAAAATTGATTGTTTCCATGTTGCTGGAGAATGTTGGGAATGACTCAAAACGGACAAAAATAGTTGATCTACTTGCAATTTTTTCTTTATTTTTTGGAAACCATGATTGGTGAATTAGGTATGAAGAAGTATTTTTGAAACATGTGCTAGAGCACGAGCTGATGCAATAATACTGAAAATTTAGGTACATCACTGAATTTAATGATACAATTACCTACTTGGATCTTCTTCTTCGTCTTGGGATTATGTCCTCACTGGAACAGAGCCTGCCTATCAGCTTACGGATCGATGAGTAGTCATCCTAATCATCGTCATCATCGTAACTTCAAAAGTTTTCAAAATTTTTTCTGTTCAAAACTGAAATGTTTTCGACGAAAATGTGTTCACTGTGTGCCGGTTGTAGAACAGAATACAGTGACCAAATTTTCATGTGGAATTTTGTATGGTTTTGAACTAAAAAACTGCTTTTAGAAATTCCCAAATTGCTGACGGATCCTGCCCCCTTAACTGAGATCTTTCTTTGCCAAAGTTGCTATTTTCGCATTCGTATATTGTGTGGTAAATACAATGATACGCTATGTCTAGGGAAGTATTTTTATTGCTTTTTTTCTTCACAAAATGATCCTGGACCAACCGGAAATCGAACCCAGACACCTTCAGCATGGCTTTGATTTGTAGCCGCAGACTCTTACCACTCGACTGAAGAAGGCCCTTACGTGTAAATTATTACCTAAGAAAGTACATGATTTATTTCCATTCAAAATTTGATGATGATGATTTATTTCCATTCAAAGATTTGCAGAATACAAGTAGCGTGTTTTTTATTTGGTAGGCTCAAGTACCGACACACGGTGTGCTGAAACACACATATTATCGAACTTACATGAACCTCCGATCTTTTTTCACTAAAAGTTAGCTTTGGTAGTTAAAAAAAGCTTGCGGCATATTAAAAAATCTTTCATCGGCAAAAATTTGAAAAAAGTCGATTTTTGTATTCTTGCCCTTTCTTCATATAAGGGTTCATAAGAAAATATTAGAGTTACACTAATTTTTATGAATTTTTAATGGTTAACAACCAATTTGACGTATATTGAACACGAATGAATTATCAGATGTTTCAAGTTGGGCATCATTTCCTACGCACACTCATACAATATGACCAGCCCATGGTGGTATGCTGCATTTTATATAATAAAGCATCACTATTCTTTTCTGGATATCTAGCTATTCATACGAACACTTGTATTCTTTATTCTGGAAAAACGTTCCAACTTGGACATAGACTGTGAGCTTATGCAAGTTTTTTCCATCAGGTGTCTTCATTGTTTCCATACCTAAGGAGTTGATCCTAATAGCTGAATCAAATCAGTACTTGTTAATCGACGTATGCGGCAGAGTTTTCCAATCAGATTAGGAAATCTCTGAAATGGATACATAAAGGCTACATATACATGTACGATAAAAGCACCGGTTTTGGCCAGCCTAAGAGAAAATGTCAATACAAATTATATTGGAAGCCCTATTTTTACTACAAATATGTCAAATGCAGGCTTCCAATTCATATAATGTATGTTTAATATTCGACATGAGTTAGAACCATTTTTTTGCTTTGCAAATCTCGTTGGTAAATATAGGCCACCCGAACCAGTCTCGGTCAGAGATTTAGTATTGGTTTCTAAATTGGCCAAACTCATTGATTTCTTATGCGAGTGGCCAAATTAGGAGTATCCTGGCCAAATTTGGTGTATGGGAGTTCAAATTATAAGGGAAATGAATTGTGTTTCTTATGTTTTGAATCAATTCTGATGAATAATTGAATGTATCTCTATCATGTAAATATGATCTACTGAACACAAAAGGTTACATGCTGATTGGCTGTGTAAAAAAGTTTATGATCCATTATGGCTACCGGGTACCCACGTTGGTTTGACCACATTTAATCTGAACATTTTTTAATCTGTACCCCGCTAATGTGCAACATCGTTCAGATTAAAAATGGTTCAAACGTCATTTAGCTCATGGAACGGAGTGGGGGGTTTCTAGGGTGACTAGATGTTCAAATTAAAAATGAACCCCGATGGTTTGCATGAGGTACCGTTCAAATTAGCGGGGATGCACGGTACAACTGGCGAATGACCAAAATCGGCGCTTCTACCCTACACGCGAAAGTTTTGAAAGATGGTTCAATCTAACATGATTTACAGTGTATAGCTTATACAGTCTTAATATGGTTTCAAGTCCATCATTAAGTTTTGTGCGTTCAATAATCTGCTCTTATATTTTGCATTGCGCACAGTAGAACGTGATCACGTCGGATCGTTTGTCATAAAATGAAGAATAATGCGGAGTTGATAGCAAATCGATCCAACGTAATCCCGTTCTTTGATTTACGATCTCACACTCATGGACGGCACATTTTGAAAAACAGACACAACAATTTCATTAACTATTATAGTCAACTCTCCCTTACTTTATATTTCGTATCCGAGTTTGAGAACCATAGTGAAATTTAGTTTTTTTGTCTACCCCGTTGGTCCCTTCGAGTGTATATGTACTGGTTTTGTGTTCTGTAACTGCGTCTTAATGGATGACTCTCTTAATATCGAGGTTGGAGAATTAAGTGTAACATGAAGACATAAATTGAAGTATTTAGTTTTAGATAGGTGAATGGAACTAAGGATACGTTAATGGTGTGAGGTTCTATAAACCTTTACAACGAGTGGCTACATGATTTCAATACAATTCTGAATAAACACTTTATAAATATCGCATTATATTGTTACACTTACATAAAATGTAAAGTATTTATATTTTTTTTTAATAATTTTAATTTTTCTGCATAAAACCCTTACACATTCTGTATATGTAAAGCATTTTACAATATTTGTATAAGCTCTAGTTTTAAATGTAGACATACCGTATAGAGCTCTGCTTAAAAATCTTCCTCTATTTTCACTCTTTCAAAATAATTGTGAACAACAATGCAAGAAGGAGTAAAAATGCCGTATAAAATCGAAATAGAGCAGTGCCCTCTGTATTTGTATATCTGTTTATGTTTATGGCTGTATGTAATTGTTTAATTTTATTGGCTTGCAACTATCTTAAGAAAGCTTCATGTTTATTAATATATTCCAATGATTCCAATTATGGAGTAGAATTGGGAACATGGATTAAATCAGGCCTGCCCAAAGTCGAGCACTCAACATTGAAGAAGTCTGTAAGTCGCAGACGAAATAAGCCTATTTGTCAAGATAAGCAACATATTAGAGTTTAAAGGTAGTTGCTCGTCTTACTAGTGATTGTTAGTATTTTCTTTAAAGGTAATAATTTCTCTCGTCGGATTATTATTGCAAACGGATCAACCATTTATATTAAAATAAACCAAAAAGGTTAGACCGGCCAGGGTTAGATTGATGAGTTGTAGTGTGTTTACTTTAAATTTATAAAAGGTTATGTCAATAAGTGAAGTCGTTATAAAACGGCATACTACCATGGGCCGGTCATATTGTATGAGTGTGCGTTGAAAATGATGCTCAATTTAAAACATCTGATAATTCATTCGTGTTCAATATACGTCAAATTGGTCTTTAACCGTTAAAAATTCATAAAAATTAGTGTAACTCTAATATTCTCCTATGAACCCTTATGGAGAAAGGGCAAGAATACAAAAAAAACGACTTTTTTCAAATTTTTGCCGATGAAAGATTTTTTAATATGTCGCAAGATTTTTTTGGCTACCAAGGCTAACTTTTAGTGAAAAAAGATCGGAGGTTCATGCAAGTTCGATAATATGTGTGTTTCAGCACACCGTGCGACAGTCTTGACGGAGTCGATTTCATGTGATTTGGTCAACAATATCATATTGGCTTCTTAAACATTTCTGTTAGTTTTGGGGAACCGTAAAACTTTCCACCGTCAATAAACAAAACACTTGAGTAAGTACGGGATTCGAATGATGACATCCAGGAGCAATATGTCGTTTTGATGTTGCTTGATGTTTGCCGTATGATTGACAAGCAGCATCAAAACACCTAACAAACAACCAAAAACAGCATCAAACGACCTATAGCGATACAACAAAATCGTTGTAGACAAGCCTTCCTTAGTCTGGTGGTAACATCCACGGATACAGAGTAAAGCCATGCTGAAGATGTCTGCGTTTGATTAACGGTCGGTCCAGGACCCTTTTGAAATGAAAATTTACTTTCCTTTCCGTATACCACGTGCACGTAAAACCATCAATTGTGGACCCCCCCCCCCTTTTTTTTTGATAAGCGTTGATATTTCATCAAAAACTCTTACCCCTCTCCTGCAAATGGCCACATAGACTTCTTGTGAATATGTTTTCGAATATCTGTTGAATTTTGAAAAGTGGTTCAAACTAAGGTGCTACATTTCACAGAACTTACGATGCCAAAAGTATTCTATCCCGGGATTCCTAAAATTTCCAGAACTTCCGGTAAATAAGACCTTCTAGTCAAGACATCAATCATGTTGTGTGGTAGACAGAATAAATTTATGTGCATCCCTCTGGACCCGGAGAAAACCAAATGAGGAATACACAAAGGATGTGTTGGGTAGGTGGGATATCGATTAGGGGATATCCTACATAACGTTGACAATTTGAAGAGAGGGTAGGGGGTACGAAAAGTCCACTCTTGTCTATGGAGGGTAAACGAAATGTCCACCAGGACATTAGCTTTTTTGCAATTCCAATCAGTCTGATATTTTAAGCAATCAATTGAACATTCAATAAGCTTATGCGTTCTGTTATCTCAGATTTATCTTTTGAAATACTTCATGATATAACAATGAAAGGAACAAAGTTAAAAGTTTACTTTGGAGTATAAGTATTTTAGATAGGATTTTCTAGAATTTGTATTTAAAAGATGTATGCAGATTTTATAAGTCTGGTGGTCTGCTTTTGCATAAAAACGTTTAATAAAGCAGCGTTTGAATGAATGTTTCGCATAAAACTGTTTCATAAACAAGATTGCATTTCAATTAAGTCGCGCATGCCAGAAGTCCGTTCTACGAAATGTCCCACCCAAGTTTGATTTTTTCTATTACACTTCTAGAAATCCAGCAGATATTCAAAAAAAAATCTATATTAGAAAGTCCAGGTAGACATTTTTGGAGGGGACTATGGGTTGATCGGCTTTAGGACATTTTGTCGAATGACGTTTAGTTGAATGATATTTGGTCATAAATACAGTTGGTCAAAGGGATATGGCTTCAGAACATATCATCGAAAAAGTGCATCTATGACATTTGGTCGAATGATGAGTGGTCGAATGACGTTTCGTCGAATGAGGTTTTGTCGAATGAAGTTTCGTCGAAAGTACATTTGGTCAAACGGACATTTCGTTGAATGGACATTTGGTCGAAAATAAAACAATTGCTTTGAGAAGCATATGGCATTTGGTCGAAAGGGCATTTGAATAGGGCTTTTAATGATTATTTTACAGAGTGACATTTTGTATCAATGCACAGTGCTTGCGTTGCTTGCGTTTTTACGTTTCTTGGATGAATCGCGATAAGCTGATCTCAAATGGAAGCAACTAAACTACCTCAGTCGACTCTTCTCAACTCAACCGATACATAAAAATACATAGAAAAAAAAAACGATTATCTAGTTTGATTTGTTTCCGTTTGAATTATTTATCAACTTATTATCATTAAAAATCGTCGACACCGTACGAATATTTGCTCTAGGAATTACTTAAACCAGAAGTCAGAACAATCTGATCCACGGTAATCAAATTTGGCCCCTAGATTAGATTTATAAAGTTGCATTTCATGCAGGCAATTCTGTGTGTCCAAATAGTTTCAAGTTACGCCTTAAGAACTAAAAATCGGAAAAAAATCCGAGCACTCACACTCAATATAAGTAGATAAAGATCTGGAAATTCTGTAATAAACAGGTGGATAGGCGTCGTAAAGCAGTGACAAGATTGAAATAAATAGGATAGCGAAAAATGAGCAAGTATCGACGCGTCCTGCATTTAGCAGAACTTTTTTTTTTTTTTTTTAAATCTTTATTTGAGTGTATTTTAACGCACGAGGGCTAGTTCTACACTATTTAGCAGAACTTCTTTACTGTAGCAGAGTTGGCTGCAGGCTTTGCTAGCAACTCATGCAAAATACAGGGGGCTTCAATGAGCTCATATCTGTTGGCAATCCCAAAAACGGCTTTATCGATCGATAACTGATATTGGGATATAACCAAATTTATCAGTCAACCCTCAAAAGCCTGGGACGAGCCTTGAATTTTCAAATGGCCACAATTTGGAAACCGGTAGATCAATTAATTTGAGATAAATTGGTAAGTACATGCTGTGAGTTGGTCTTACAATCCTTGGGTGAGACATCCCCCTGATCCCTCCCTCTTTTCTGGGGAACGGGAAAAGCGTGGACACTGGCTGGTGGTGACCAATCGATTAAGTTTTCAGCTCAACCGGGTGTTCGGTTCTCCCGATTTGTGCTCATGAAAATTTGAGGTTTAGCTTCGATCCATCTTCACCTTAATTGAGAATTTATCCGCCAGGTGATACTAGTAACACATTTTCTTCAATCGTCTGTATCTAAAGATGTTTATCAGCTGTCTTTGACATAGATGTTCAGCAGATCAAAGGTTGTCTGAAATCTCTAAGAAATTTATGGAGGTACTCCAAGAGTAAATTTTAAAACAATTTTTTTCAGTAGTCCCGGGATTATGTATGAAGTTATTTCTAGAACCTGAAAGACTATGTGATAAAATTTCTAGAGAAATTTTTGGTGGAGTTTAAAAATCAATTCAAAAATTCTGCTGAAAATGTTTTGTAATTTTTTAATCTAGACGAGAAACGCCAAACATATATTAGGTTAAGGATTTTTCGAGAAACTACTCAGATGATATTCAAGGAAGAAAAATAATATGACTCTCCAACGAAATTCATGAACAACTTTATCAGTTTTTGGAATATTTTGGAGGAAGTGTTTGAAGGAATAGCTGTTTTGTTTTAAAAAGAAATGATTGTACATAAATCTTTATAGGAATGTTGATTTTTTAGATTTTTTTTTATTGAAAGTTTAAAATATTTTTATCATGATAATTTTGGAGGAATGCGAGAGAGCAACATGAGAAGAATTTTTAAAGCGTTTTCGGATGGAATAGTTTTTTTTTGTGATGTACAAATCCGGAAGAATCTTGACGAAGAAACAATTTGATTATTTTAAAAGTAAATTCGGCGAAGCATTAGCGAACAGAGTATTTGTTTGTTTGACCCTCTAATACTAAAATTTTTATTTTCGATCTTAATATCATTTTTAGTTATCTAAAATCGTTCTAAACACGTTTTGGACAATAATTTATTTTTATTCCAAATCTATGAATTTTGGTTTTGGATTTTTATAATTTTTATTTATCCTTTTTCATATTTTCTTGAAACCTCTTCTAGTTACTAATTTTTGGCAATAATAAAATTTTAAATTTTTTATTTTTTTTTCTAGTTTTTTTTTTATCCGAGTACCGTCAAGCTACCATTCACCGTACATTTAAGAAAAATTTGCACTTCAAAAAATTATATAACTTTTCCAAATCATTTGAAGCGTACTAGAATAACACTACGTAGCGTACAATTATATAATAATGCAGGGAAAAATCTAAAACTAATGATGTATAACAAAAATTACTCAAAAATTATGTTTCAAAATGTCATGTTAAGGTCGCCTCATACCGTTCTATGTCACCATTTACCGTGCACACTAGTGCACCATTCACCGTGCGTATAGTTTTCGTTATGATTTAATTTTGTATCTTGAAGAAACGTTGTTGATGGAGCGAGTATGTTGCTAGTAGTGTGCGGACTCATTTTTAGAGTATTCAAATCTTCATTTACAATAAAAACCATAAAAAGTTTAAAAATTGGCTAAATATTTATATTTTCATTAAAATCGTTATAGGAGGTTTGACTGTATTTTCCAAACCATTCCATTTTCACTCAAAAAATAATTATGAAGTAGTTTGATGACGACATAACAATAAATCTAATATTACCGAATAATTTCATGCCTTTTACACTAATGCACGGTAATAGGAACCATGTATATTGAACAGGATCCATTCACCGTGCATTTGGGTTTCGACTGAAATACAATAAAAATATCTAATTTGCATAAAATCTCATGGCTCATACGATGAAATACATCTTACTAATAGTATCCACAGTGAAAACTTGTTGAAATTTTCAAAAATTTCAAACTCTATCGTTAAAATGAATAATGTGAATTTTTGGCATTTCTACTAAGAGTGTTGAAATATCTCATTATCAAGCAGAATTCTCATGATTTTGACTACATAAACTAGGTTTTTCAAAATGCTTTGTGACAAAGACTACTTCATTCCATCAGTTTATCTTGTTTTGCCGCCAAAAGAATAATTTGTGAAAAATGTATGAATATTCTGTAGGAATTTGTATATGTGCACGGTGAATGGAGGCCGCACGGTGACTGGTGACTTAACGGTAATTAACGGAAAAAGAGGATTAAAAGAATTTCAATTCCCCCAAGCTCTTCTTCTGTGATGGGTTGATCGTAGAAAAATATAAAAGGTACGATCTTTTATATTACACGTTTAATGAACCCTAGGCATTTGGATTCTACCCCATTGACACGAAAGCCATTTCCCCGAATGCCATTTCCCCGAATGCCATCACCCTGAATGTATTATTACCCCGAATTTCATCACCCCGAATTCTATTTCCCCGAAGTTACAATTATCTTGACACGATGATATTGATGACAATTTCCCATGATATTGGAATTCGGGGAAATGTCAATCGGGGTCGTTCGGGGATTTGGAATTCTGGGTAATGGAATTTGGGATAATGGGGTAGAATCAGGCATTTGTAGTTTATATAAGAATATAAGTTTTCAAACAATTATCAAAAATACAAAAAAGTATCAGAAGTCATAATAAACTTTTCTTATATGCATGTTATGAGTCAAGGTTTAAGCCAAAAATGAAATCATTTTGTTTTTCGAATTTCGAAAAAATGCACAAAATTCCAAAGTGTACCCCATCTAAAGGCGGAGTTGGCTATTAGAAGGTTAAGACAATTCTGTTGAGACTTATAGAATTGATTGTTTTATTTCTTGGAGAAAACCCCCGGTAATTTCATCAAAATATTTTAGAAACAAATTATTAGAGAAACGGCTGGATGATGTTTTAAATTGGTATTTGTATGTCATAAGTACTTAAAAGGTCTTGCTATATAATTTTTAAACAATTTCTAAAGCAGTTTTCTGGTGGAATACCTTAAGTAAGAGATTATCGTAAGTAATCTGAAAGAGATGTTTTGAGATGTAGTCGAGAAAGCCTAAGGAAAACCTATAACATATTTGCTCAATAACTAAGGGAATCTGGAGTAATGTGCACCCTTGAGGCGAAACGACCCACGGGGCTCGTTTAGATTATTTTCGTGATAGTTGGGAACAATTTTTCATTAGTGACTGATAATAAGCATTCCCAACATATGATTGGATAAGAAAAACTCTATCCCAAGAAGTTGTTTTGCCCTGGGGGTGCAAATTATTACCCCACATACCCATACTAGGCAGCGTCCATTTTTTAGGTAAAGCTAAAATAATTTGATTGACCAATTCCTACTTCCTACTTGCTTTTGTATGAAATTTTGTATATTTTCGTAGAAGCCGTAATGCTTTAGTCTACTCTTCCCCCTTGTAGCATTTCGTAATTAGTACAGGGCGCATAATCCTGTGAATGATTTTCTCTCAGGAAAAACTCCGTGAAACTTGTAAAGCAGTTCTTAGAAATAATTCATAGTTCATGTAGAAACCCCTGTGAGAAATTCTCAGAGGAAGCTTTTAAGATCACATATTTAAATACACGTACTGAACTATCAATTCCCATACATCGAATGTTCACAAAAAGACAAAACCACAAACAAATAAAATCACAGTAAATGCATACAAACTAAGAAAAAATCGTGATTATCGTTATTATTGCAATCGACATTACTTCCATTAATCAAAAATTTGGCCCATCCAATAACTCTCAAAAGATTTTCTATACTTTTCCATGCAAAGTTTCAGACTATTTGGACGAAAAAAAAATACCATGCCAAAGTGCCAATTCCGGGATTTTTGTCCTTGAAATCGCTCCCTCTACTTTGGTCCTTCAATTTATCTCGTCATTTATCTCGCTTGTATTTGTCAGCATTCAACGACATAAATTTGTGAAATTAGAAAACATAATAAAATAAATAATAGTGCAATTTGTTCTAAACAGATTAAACGTCTGGAACCGCTAAGTATCGTAATCATTCGGAAACCCCCGAATCTTCCCCTCGACACATATAAATAAACTCATTATGAAGCCTAAAATATCTCACTTAGCAAGGCTTCAATCGTTTCACGCCCAACTAGGTGCTAAGAAAGCAACAAAACAATCAAACCCTCCCCTCGTTAACCGAAATTCTCTTTCTGTGGTCCACACACATGCCGCAAAACGCCAACGCGCCTCTGGCATCCAGCAGCCTTCGATGACGACAACGACAACGACGACGGACGATGACTAAAACTACGGACGGATGCCCCCTTCCAATTAGCAAACTATTAGACCATTCAGTTAAACTAATGACGCTCTGGGGGCTGACTTGGGGTTCACCGATCAGAGCTCCAGAAAATATTCCAAACACTCCCTGAATCCACGGGTCAATCAACCGCTCATAGCCCAAGCAAAGCAGCGAGCTGATCGACCGACCGACGGTCGACGATGATCATGATGACTTTACACACTCTACATTCGGCGTTATGCTCCTCCACGCAGTCCACATACACGCAGTGATGCCAGGTTTTCGGAAATGTGCACACATTTATGGAGTTGAAGAGATTTCCCGGAATCGCTGATATACTGTCGAATGCTTTTCCTATGCCTTCAGATTTGTTGGAACGAATCAAATTTGTTACACGTAAAAGTTGATGATCCACAATCCACAATCCCTAGCCTCTTGTTTATAAACCCCCACCATAGACTTGAATTCAAGATACTTCTGTCAGATGTCTTTAGATAAACCGTAGGTAACTCGATGATATCATAAAAATAATATATATTAATTCGTATTAACGGATATTAATACCAATATTAATGAGTGTCTTACCCCATGGAAATACCACTTCTAAAGACTCTCAAAAAAAAAAAAAAAAGAAAAAAAAAAAAAAAAAAAAAAAAAAAAAAAAAAAAAAAAAAAAAAAAAACACTTAAAAAGATTATAATAATTTTATATATATTTTTTAACAGATCTGCAGATTCGTCTCCAATTAAGGTGAAGATGAATCGAAGCCAAAATTAAAATTTTCAAGAGCACAAATCTGGAGAACCGAATACCCGTTTGAGCTGAAACCCTTATCGATTGGTCACCACCAGCTAGTGACCAATCGATTAAGTTTTCAGCTTAAACGGATGTTTGGTTCTCCAGATTAGTGCTCTTGAAAATTTGAGGTTTGGCTTCGATTCATCTTCACCTTAAGAGAAAAAACCATCGGAGTTTAATGTATGTCAAATAATATCAAATGATGATTTTTAACGCAAATAAATAGTAACATGGAATACTACTTAAAATACTGTAGCAAATCTTTCTACATTTTATATTTTTTGGGCAGAATAAAATAAAGACACTTTTAACTACCATATACTTTTTATACCAGGGCGCCCTCCACAGTATTGAGTCCTTCCTGTGCTACCCGGAGCAATGGTGCAGGTGACCTTGTGTTTCTCCGAGATAATCGGCTGCCCTTCTTCAGTCTCTATCCTGAGGCTTAATAAGGGTGGGATTATGAATATGTTGACATTTAATTTAAATTATCACCTATATGGATTCGCATTATGCGTTTTACACAGTGTATTCTGTGCTCTTTCGCCTTTGGCGACTTTAAATAGATACCGATCTAGTTTTTTCATTGCTGGTCTTTTTCGTGCTGAGATTGCAAAAAGCTTAATCCTGCCTAGTTTGGGTAGTGGCTACGGTTAGGTTAGCTCAGATCAATCTTCAGCATAAAAGAACAGCAACGATCAATCTTTGCAGACTCATGCAAAATGGTGCAGCCCAAGTGGCGCTTGTTCAAGAACCCTACTTTCGTAGAGGGAACTTCTATCTAGGTAACCTTGTGGACCCAGTTTTTGCTACTTTTAGCAAACTTGAAATGGCAAACTCACGCTCCATGCCCCGCGCATGCGTGCTCGTTAATAAAGCAATCGTTGCTACACTAATTTCTGAGTTAACTACCAGAGATGTATGTGCTGTCACAATCGATGTTTCTGTTGGTGACCTCAACAGGAAATACGTCTATTGTTCGGTATATTTACCACATGATGAACCATCCCCAACGGATGACTTCAAACGAGTTGTCGTACACTGCTTAACAAAAGGCCTTCCGCTGATTGTGGGCAGTGATGCCAATGCTCATCACATCATCTGGGGCAGCTCGGATATCAATTTGAGAGGCTCCAGTCTGATGGAATACTTAAGTAGTACAGACCTTGGATTACTTAACATAGGCAATCGCCCAACCTTCATGGTTTCTAATAGAGAAGAAGTGTTAGACATAACGCTCTGCTCGAATAGAATCAGTCACGAGTTGACGAATTGGCATGTATCAGATGAGGAATCATTATCTGATCATCGCTACATCTTCTTTGAACATTCAAATGTAACTGCGCAGACTTTGCGTTTTAGGAATCCCCGGTCAACAAGCTGGGAACTCTATATTGAATTGGTTGCGACCAAATTTCATGGATATTCTCCGTCCATTGAAAATCCAAGTGATCTGGATGATGCCGTTGATACTACAACATCCTACATTAAGGAAGCTTTTGAAGAAGCATGTCCTCTGCGGTCTGTAAAGACTACAAGAGGGACCCCATGGTGGAATTCCGATCTGACTAGACTCAGGAAACAATGTAGAAGGAGTTGGAACAGACGCCGTTCAGCTGGATCAGAGTCGTTCAAGTCGGCTCGCAAGGCTTACAAGAAGTCTCTTCGTTCTGCTGAACGATCCGGCTGGAAAAACCTTTGTACAAATGTTTCCAGTTTGAGTGAAGTCAGTCGGTTGAACAAAATTCTTGCAAAATCTAAGGATTTCCAAGTGAACGAAATTCGCTTACCTAATGGTGACTTTACTTCTTCCGATGAAGAAGTTTTAGAATGTTTATTCAATACACACTTCCCCGGATGTGTGGACATAGCATCTACGGATGAACCAAATGTCTTTTCATGTAGTTACGAGTCTCAGGCCTCGGCTCGCAGTATCGTAACTACTGAATCGATTCAATGGGCACTTAATAGTTTTGCTCCTTTCAAATCTCCAGGAGCGGATGGGAATTATCCTGTTCTGCTCCAAAAGGGATTTGAGTCTATCAAACATGTTTTGAAAAAGCTACTTGTAAGCAGTTTTGCTACCGGGTACATTCCCAAATCCTGGCGTGATATTACTGTAAAGTTTATCCCAAAAGGAGGACGTGCGTCGTATGAGGAAGCGAAGAGTTTTAGACCAATCAGTCTGACCTCTTTTCTTCTGAAATGTCTGGAACGCATTATCGATCATCACATCCGTGATGTTTATTTGGCAAACATGCCTCTTCATGTGAATCAACATGCTTACCAATCTGGAAAGTCCACTGTGACTCTTTTACACAAAGTTGTATACGATATCGAAAAAGCATTCGCTCAGAAGCAATCGTGCTTGGGTGTTTTCTTGGATATTGAGGGTGCCTTTGATAACGTGTCTTTCGATGCCATATTGGAAGCCGCACGAAACCATGGGCTACCTACAATGATTACCAATTGGATTCATCAAATGCTCAAAAACCGACATCTCTTCTCGACATTGCGTCAAGCAGCGATTCGAAAATTGAGTGTTTGCGGATGCCCCCAAGGGGGAGTCTTGTCACCACTTTTGTGGAATCTCGTAGCAGATACGCTATTGAGGCAACTCAATAATTGCGGTTTTCCAACTTATGGATTTGCCGACGACTATCTAGCTCTGATAGTTGGTATGTGCATAAGCACCCTATTCGACCTGATGCAAAGTGCTCTTCAGGTAGTCGAGAGTTGGTGTCGCCAATATGGCCTTTCGGTTAACCCGAATAAAACATCTATTGTTCTTTTTACGGAAAGACGAAACCGCGATGGAATTCGACCTTTACGTCTTTTTGACACTGAGATTAATGTGACTGATCAAGTAAAGTATGTCGGAGTCATTCTAGATTCCAAACTTTTATGGACAGCTCACATTGATTTCAGAGTCAAAAAAGCTTGTATGGCCTTCGGTCAATGCCGGCGAACCTTTGGTAAAACTTGGGGCCTCAAACCCAAATATATCAAATGGATTTACACAACAGTTGTTCGACCAATATTGGCATATGGATGTCTTGTGTGGTGGCAAAAGGGCGAAGTGAGAACAATCCAATCAAAATTGGGCCATCTCCAAAGGATGTGCTTGATGGCGATGTCTGGTGCGTTCTCTACAACTCCCACAGCAGCGCTCGAGGCCCTTTTTGACGTTGCGCCACTACACATATATCTTAAACAAGAAGCACTTTCTTGCTCTTACCGTTTATGGGTACTGGATCTACTGGAGAAAAATCCAGTGAATCGTAGATCTACACACACTTCGTTGTTTCCACTTTTGGTGAATTGGGACAAAATTGTCCTTGCTCCAAGTGATCTCACAATTGCTTGTGACTTTCCTTACAGGACATTTACCACACAATTTCCTTCACGGGAAGAGTGGACGTCTGGCTATTTGGAAAGAAGTATATCAAACAATATAGTATGTTACACTGATGGCTCCCTTCTTGAAGGTAGAGCTGGTGCAGGAGTATATTCTCGTGAGCTAAGGCTGAATCAGTTTTACTCGCTTGGTAGAAACTGCACCGTTTTTCAGGCGGAAATATTTGCTCTTATGTGTGGAGTGCAATCAGCACTTCAACAGCGCGTAATGGGTAAAGTCATATACTTCTGTTCAGATAGTCAGGCTGCTATAAAAGCTCTCGCTTCGGCCAACTCAAGGTCGAAGCTTGTTATCGCTTGTCGAACTCAAATTGAGGAACTGAATTCAGTCAACTCTGTAAACCTTGTATGGGTACCTGGCCATTCTTCCATCGCTGGAAATGAATTGGCTGATGAGCTAGCTCGCGATGGAGCATCGCATGACTTCATTGGCCCTGAGCCGGCTATTCCAATTTCGAAGTGCTGGGTGAAGCTTCAGATAAACTCTTGGGCGGCAACTCAGCACAAGCAATATTGGAATAGTTTGGAGTCGTGTCGTCAAACAAAATTGTATATTACTGAGCCATCTCCAAAGGTGGCGAAGTATTTAACAAATCTGTCAAAGCAGAATTGCAGTCTCTTGGTCAGAGCGTTGACAGGCCACTGCCGACTCAACTATCACATGGCAAATATTCAGCGTGCTGACTCATTTGTGTGTGATAGTTGTGACTCCGATTATGGAACTTCGTATCACCTGATATGTAACTGTCCAGTTTTTGCGCAAATGCGATTCCAATTACTTGGTAAACACTTATTAAGTGAAACTGAATACAGAAGCCTGAATCTTCAGGACATCCTGTTATTCTTAACCCGCTGTGGTAATGAGCTATAGGCTCTCTTTACGCTCATGCGTTTTGCAGTGCCCTTTTTAGGGCGCTGTTCGAACCCATTGTGGTATGGAGCTACATGCTCTCATTTCGCTTATGCGATCTTCCCTCTTCAAGGGACCCCACTCCTATTTCCTCCCATCTTTCCCTTCCCTTTCCTCTCCCATCGGGTAGATGATGAAATAGGCTCAAATATGGCGATGGCACAAATCTCCCAACTGGTGGGGAACGTGCCTTTGGAGCCGGCCTTCTGATACCTGATACCTGATATTAGGAAATCAATTACTTGAACACTAGGGTGTAATATAATATAATTTTATTAAAATAAAACCTTAAAAATCAACTTGCTGGTAATTTTTCAGGCTATTAAAGTGTGTTCGTGAAATTTACGTTAGTTTTGTTATTTTTAAGAAATTTTTTATCGTGTAGCACTTTTTCCTTTAAATTAAAGAAAATGAAATGTGTTCTGCAAATTTGATTAAAATTAAACTAGTGTTAGTTGAATGTTGATTCCTTGAAATTTACTGAAAAATTGTACATTGTTTTTCCAAAGTTGTACATGAAAATTCAAAAAAAATCGTATGTTACAAAACTATGTAAAATTCATTGTTACTTTGATTGATTGATTGACTCTATATTATGGGGAAATTCAGCCCGAGGCTGGTTCATCCCCGTGATTGTTTTTATTGAAATTTTTTTTTTCACCATCTTTAAATATTGTTTGCTGAAACTCTGAGTTTTTTTTCTGCCTTTTCATATCATTTGAACTCAAAGGGCCACACGAACCTTTGGTTTTAGAAACTCTCGAAACATACACCCTACATATTGATTATACACACGTTGGTGTAATGACGAGCATATCTTTTTTAGAGCCTCCATTATGACTCCGCACCGGGATTCAAAATCACTAGCTACACCACAGTGTGAGCTAAGGGTATGCGATATGGATTTTTTTCATGTCGATACGAAACGAAACGATACGCGGAATATCTTGCGCTGATAATGACGATACGAAACGAAATTTAAAAATGTTTCGTGTAACTCGATACGAAATCAAATATCTCACGGAATTTTTCGAAACGAAACGAAATTTTTGATTTTGTTTCGCGGAATACACGTTTAAGTTTTTTTTTCTTGTCAAAAGCTGGAAATTTGACAATAGGCATAAAATCCTTACATGTTTTGGTAAAACTCTTTTCTGTTTGTTTGAAATCTTCTTAATAAACTTTTAAGGTTTCATTTCAACATATCTGACACTCACACAAGGCAATGAGTGGGTTTAAGAGGAATATAACCATCATCGTTCTACACATTTTCAAAACCAGTTTTTTTTTTGCACAAAATTGAAGCAACGTTCATGAACATCTATCATTGCATTACACTTGTTATATGTAATACGATGATAGATTTTCATGAGGATATCTTGAAATTTGAACGTAAGAACTGTTTTTTATATTTGATGATAGCTGATGATTGAATGATGGATTCTTGAGCCTCAATTTAAATGTAGCAACTAAGAAGTGGGTCGAAAATCAGTTACAAACATTCAAAACAGTCTTAAAAATATTGAGAGGAGTTCAAAATTAATTTGATGTTTAGAAACGGCTTACAATTTTTTTAATCATGTGGCTTGAATGAATGTGATTGGGGACACAAGTCGATAAGTGATCATGAAAACACTAAACTAAGAAGCAGACACTTCCCCAGTTGTAACACAACGCAAGAAAGAAGAAGAAAAATAATTAGAACAGAGGAATCACTGGAATATTTGCTTTAGAGCAATTCCACCGAACATGACGAACTTTTTTTTTTTTAATTAATTTTTGTATTTTTTGAATCGCCTGAAAATTTGCATACAGATTCTTTATGACCAAAAATGCCATTTTGCACCTTCAGACCGCCATTTTGAACCTCGCCTTATTTTTGAGAAGGGCGTATCGGAAAATGCGTAGCAAAACTGTAACTCGAAAACGGTTTGTCCGATCGATTTGAGATCTTCTACAAAGTTGTAGGTATTGCTTAGGACTATATGGAGAAAAATATGCATGATAAAAAAAGTTACAGATTATTTTTTATTTCTAAAACAAAATTTTAAAATCGATTTTCTCCTGAAACGCAGTTAAGTTTTTTTTATTTTTGGATATGTTTTAGGGAACAACTTATGTGATTTATTGCATAATGTTTCAAAATGGAAGAATTATGGACAAAAAAGTCATGATTTTTTAAAAAATTACAGATTTTGAAAAAAAATCGAAATAGAGGAAAACAATAATTTTTTATGTAATTATTTGAAAGTACAGAAAAATTGCAATCGAAAAGTACTTAAGTAAATTATTTCAAGTTGCATCAATTTCGAGGTATACTCATATTTATATAAAATTTTCAAATAAAAAAAGAAAAATAGGCCCTTTTCAAACATATCTCGTGTTTCTCCATTCCAGAAATATGTTAGTTTGATTGAGTGGATTGTAGCTGAATTGTTTATTGTTTGATCAAAACCTATATACTAAAGTATTTAAAAAAGTATGCACGGTAAAAAAATATAAACGAAATTTCCAAATGAAAATTTGAAGTTCATTGTTCTTAAAAACCGCAAAATTGATGTTTTTAATTTTTGGATATGTTTTGCAGCATATTGTTTGTAATTTCTTGCACAATGCCTCAAAACGGAAGATTTTTGGATAAAAAATAAATTATTTAAAAAAATAAATAAAACGAATTTATGTAAAACTTTATTTTTGGTGCGTTTTTTTGAGTACAGAAAAATAACTATATATTTTTAAAATGAAAAATTTCTATCGAAAAATACTCAAGTAAAATTTAGCTAAGATGCATCACTTCCGAGATATACACGGTAAATCTAAACGTGGCATTAAAAATGTGATTCTATCACAACGGTGTACCTTTGGTCCCCAGGGCTAAGCCCGGCTAATGGGTAAAGCCCTCTCATCGCGGCAAGATCGTACACCATGGAGAAGGAGTTTGTTTTTTTTTTGGTTATTTGTTTTTATTTTATTTTTTTTTTTTTATTTTTATATATATACTGCAATTTTATTTCTTAATTATATCAACTACTTTCTTGTTATCGTCACAGCTCGAAAATTGTCTAACTTCAATTTGTGTTTCAGAGATAGGGATAAACGAGTGATAATTCTGAGTGCCTTGAACTGTTTTTGCACTTGAAAATAGTTGGTTAAGTTCTAGTGCAATGATATCATATTCCTCAGTAGTTGAATAACAAAAGAAGATTTGTGTAAGCTGCTCTTCTTTCCGATTTTGAGCCCAATCATATAGTTCCTTAGCATTTTTTATCGGATGTTCTCGTTCTTCCATGTGATGCTGCAAAAAAATGTATTTGCTGTATTTGCTGGAGTATTGAATTAAATTAAATTTTAAAAAATCCATCAACACATACCTAAGAAATCAATCAAGATAAATTTAAAAGAACTGAAAAAGTAATAAACTCCAAGGGATATTGCGACAGCAACATACCAGGATTGCCTGTTGGGGTAATTTAGAAGTTCCTAATAAATTTTCTGGAAAAGCCTTGAATAAACTGTGAATTAATTCTTGGAGGGATCAAATCTGGATGAATGCAAACTTTAATAGTAAACCTTGTAGAAAATACTGAAGGTATTTCTATTATTTTGTAGAGCAAATACTGGAGAAATAATCCTATTCCAAAATCTGTGAAGGAATTTCTGGACGATTTCTGGAAGAAATAAGGATTGTTGATATTATCTCATTTTCCGATTCTTTGTTTAAAACTGACTACAAAATCACATTTTCACTGAATTTTGAGCTTCGAGAGTATTTTAAAAATATTTGACAATTTCGAAAAAAAAGTTTTAAACCTGGACTACATAGCATAGAGGAACCGCAAATAAGATTGACAATTTCACCCATGTTCGTTCAGACAATCCGTCTTTCAATGAGCTCAATTTAATGTTTGGGTTTTCTAGATCTAGATGTGCGAAAATTGGAAAAAAAGTAAGAGGTTGTTTCCGAGATACGACCGCCAAGTTGACGTTGGATAACGTTAGCTTCTTCTATTTCCTGATTTAGGACCGTCACGAACTTATGAAAGATTTACCTAGAAATCTAAAAATTTAATCAATTTTCAAACTATTTGTTGCATGTCAATTCTGATCTATTATGGATATTGAGTGTTATTATTTGGTTGGTTCGGTTAACACTTCAACACCGATAGAACCGGTCGATGGAAGAAGAAGCATGGGCGGTAACTTTTGCTCTCCAAATAAACAGAGAAAGAGTTTTGGGTGATCTGTTTGTAGTATGAAAATGATGTCCGCAATAGGGAATGCATCACCAAACTCGCAACTAATCAATGACAAGAAAATTATGAATGAAATGGATCACTTGGGAAATGCGACCGTTCCTTATGAATAATCCCAGAGATAATCATATTCTGTAGTCCGTACATTTAATAGATGGAAATAATATCCTTAGGGGCCATCCATTTATTACATAAAGGTTCATGGGGGGAGGGGGTTTCAGATTTCTCACGCGCCATACAATTTATATTTTAATTTATTTTTATTTCTATACAAAAATCAAAGGGGGCTGTGTACAAGACCCGATTGCATGACGTTAACTACGCTACGTCCTCGGAAACAGCCTCAAATTGCCGTATTGTCAATTATTCGTAATAAATCAATTATTGTATGATGCTATGAGATGAATTAAGAGATTATAGCAAGTATGTGGTAAACACATTAGGGAATATTATACAAATAACTCTTTAAAACACATTTGTTGGCTCTCAAAAGGGCCGATTGAGTTGTTGAATTTGCGTAACACGGACACATTTTGACGGCGCACTGGTTTCAATCCTCCTCGCCCGATGAGATTTGCGGTGCGCTTCAACAAGCGGCTTTGGTCGATTTTATTCAGCCATCTCGAATGAATTAGGGAATATTACACAATCAACTCTTTAAAACACATTTGTTGGCTCTGAAAAGGGCCGATTGAATTGTTGAATTTGCGTAACACGGACACATTTTGACGGCGCACTGGTTTCAATCCTCCTCGCCCGATGAGATTTGCGGTGCGGATGACGATGTGCGCTTCAACAAGCGGCTTTGGTCGATTTTCTTCAGCCATCTCGTACAACAGCTTGCCTCTGGTAACGAGGAGCTGAGCAGGTTTGGAGAAGCTCTTACCAGCTCGATAGCGAAAACAGAATGAAACCAGATTCAACGAAGGAGGGATGCTTTATACCCTTAGAATAGCAGATGATGCTCCTCCTTTCATATTCTTCGTTTTCTTATCTGGGAAATAGGCTATATGAAACTGATGTCTGGGTAAGGGATGTACAGATTACACTGTGGAACACGTTTTTGTCTCTAGCACCAAAATACCGCTATTCATTTAATTAAGGGTTGCTGAATCCATTGCCGTTTTCAGAAATATCATAGCACGTCCAGTTTTTGAGATATTGTCTGTTGAAAATGCAAAAAATGACTATTTCAGCCAACTTGCATGCAAGTTTCCCAGCTTGTAAGGTAATATATTGGCTTAATTTGCCACTGAATTCAAACTTTATGTGTATAACAATACTTATCATTAAAGTTTGTATTATTTTCGATACGGAAAAGTTATTTTTTGATGATTTAGAGAATTGTTGTATTTTGCCGTATAGAAGAAACGAAGAATTTTGTATGGAGACTGCAAGCATGTTAAAAAAATCGGTTTAATCGAAATTTAATCGCGCAATTTCAATCAAATTATGTCTGAAATGAAAGTTCAAGTTCTATTTTGCATGTTTGGTGGATAAGTTTACAAAAAAGTATGATAAATTGTACTTTAAATTTCATGTAAACATTAATAAAAGCAGTGTTTTGTACAACTTTGGCGACCTGTAGCTAAAAATTGTGACGTGCTGGAAAATTTCTGAGAACGGCATCAGATTCAGCAGCCCCAAATCTACTAGAGACACGCAAACATGTCATTTTTGTTACGCTGTGTTATCATTATGCTGTTATTGCAACCCGACGGCACTGCAGCAGCATCCTCGGAAACAGCTCCAAATTGCCGTATTGTCAATTATTCGTAATAAATCAATTTTTGTATGATGCTATGAGATGAATTAAGAGATTATAGCAAGTATGTGGTAAACACATTAGGGAATATTATACAAATAACTCTTTAAAACACATTTGTTGGCTCCGGAAAGGGCCGATTGAATTGTTGAATTTGCGTAACACAGACACACTTTGACGGCGCACTGGTTGCAATCCTCCTCGCCCGATGAGATTTGCGGTGCGGATGACGATGTGCGCTTCAACAAGCGGCTTTGGTCGATTTTCTTCAGCCATCTCGTACAAATTAGGGAATATTAAACGGACGGTGACGGCTGTGCCGCTCGATCTAATGAACCAGAATGACCGCGCTAGCCTCCCGCATGGCAATGACAGCGGAGCACTGGCTGGTAGCGACGATTTCTGGCCGAAAACGATTATGCTGGCTGGTGCACTCAAATGAGCGGCTTCAGTTGCTGCGGCTCCAAAATGCGTGGTTCTTCGGTTCTAATGCGTGTTGTATTCGCGTCCTATTGAAAACTGAACTGAGGACGCGAATGACTCTCGAAATTTGCTCGCCGACCGTGTTCACAGTCTGACGGCAAAAAGAAGAATGAGGGAAGAAGCAGGGTGCGGTGCGCTTTTATAGTGGGAAGCGGAACCGAAAAATGTGCTTGAACGTGATTGGTTAGATAAGAAAGGGGTCAACATTTTACGATATTTCAATAGTTTGTTGCTAATAATCAATAGTGTCCTCCATTTGGATCGACGCGTAGATAAATTTCCAATCGATTCATGGATAAATATTGAAAATCTATCGATAAATGACTGAATTATTAGCGGTCAAAACCTGACCATTTTTCGTTACATGCTCAATTTTTCGTTTTTCTGAATTGTACCCCCATATGTTGCCGTAAGACGTTATCCAACGTCAAAAAAATTGTTGCGCTTTTCTATTGTGAAATACCCTAGGTATACCACCAAACTTGAATCAAAATCCGGAACCAATTTTGATGGTGCAAATCATCAAAATCGATCGAAAGATGGCGAAACTAGAGAATTTTGAAACTTGATGTCGGTATTGAAAAGGTTAAGACCTTTGCCTTGCGGCATTTGGCTTTCAATACTTGTAATGATAGATTATCAATATTCGCATTTTTTTAATTGGGGGTCGTTAGGAAATTATGTCACTTTATAAGAGGAGAGAGGAGTTGGTGGTTTGGTACAGCGTGAATAAACCTAGATTCATTTTTCGATATAAAATAATGTATGCATCTTCCTTGTTTAAGGTGAATATAAATCGAAGCATACCTCAGAATTTAAAGAGCACAAATCTAACGAACCCGACAGTGGTTCAAGCTGAACACTTGATCGATTGGCCATCGAGTAACCAATCGATAGATTTTTCAGCTTGAATGGACGTCTGGTTCTTTAGATTTGTGCTCTTGAAGATTTGAGGTGTGGCTTTGGATCACCCAAATCAACGCGATCTTTTACGGCGACAGCGACAAACAATCTCTGCGATTTCGCTGCTACATGTAGAGTTTTATGATACAACAACCAAATCGCGGAGAGCCTTAACTCATTGATGCGTGCTATTAGTTTTCTCTTCTATTCTCCCGCTGTTCTTATGCAGAGTTAAAAGTGACGTCATAGCGGGAAAGCAAGAGAGAGAACTAATGCGCGCATCAATAATCTGCACCACCTTAGCAAATCCAGAACATCAGGGACTCACGTTCCGCAGATTTTTTTGACATTTGTGTACAAACAATTTTTGCGATATATTAACGGATTTGCTCAAAAGGACACGCGATGTTCCCCGGAGGGAACCGTGGTTTTGCTCTCTTCATTTTTATGGAAGATAACATTGCGGTAATGCATCAAACGCAGTTGTTCCTTTCCTGGGCTATTCGCCGCGAGGAATTTAGGGCAAATGGGCGTTTTTGGATATTTTACAACGGCAGTGCAGTTTATCATATCCTGCGGACCAGTCAGTACTACAGTCATCCCACAGTTATGAATAGCACACAGATATGGATCTAAGTTGGATTAAACGGAGAATATCTCATCAAATAGAGTAGCAATTACGCAGAACCCATTTTACCTACGCGAACCATAAATCTATACAGCATCGCAATCAACAATAACATGCTTAAACACATTTGTTCCATTCGTAGGAAATAAAATGTCATATATATGCCTAGAAGCGTTGATTCATATTTGTGCGGCATTGAAACCCATACCACAGTTATGAATCTAAGATAAGACAATTCCTAAAGAAACGCCAAAACGTATGCTTTCACTAGCACACCATTCGTTTGCCTCGCAGATAATTTGCTGTTATAGTGTTCTGATCCATGATATGAGTCGATTTGATCCATGATACGGACCCATTTTTGACTGTTGCAGCTAGAAGTAGAAGTGAACGCTTTGCTCTTTTTTGTTCGAAATTAAACTCGAATTTCGCGAAATTCCGTTTTATTCCGTTTGCTTTCAATTTTGCGTGGAAATATTTTAACAATTTGGTGAAACGAAACGAAATAGCAAAATACAAATTTCGCCAGTGCGAGTTCCGTGGAATTCCGCGGAATTTCGTTTCGAAGCGTATTTGACGGAATCATTCGGTATTTCGCATACCCTTAGTGTGAGCCACTGTAATACATGACATTTCCGAAGTCTCTCAGAAGTTTTTGACGTTGCGATTTTTTTAATTCTTGGCAGATTATTTCCAAAGATCGATCTAGACATTCTTTGTATATTAACGTTTACAATGATGCATGCAGAATGCCTCAGTTCATTTTTTCAAGCATTCGTCAATAGTTTAGGCATATTTCAATACATTCATTGGATATCTAATGACAATAAGGTATTCCCTGAATATTACGCACTTGAAACAACCAATCAGTATGGAATTTCGGATAAAAAAATGTTTATAAATTTCTCCAAGGTCTTGGAATGAATCTCTAACAGGTTTTCAGAGAAACAATTTTGAGAGAATTACTTATGGAACTCCAAACTAACTTCTGCAAAAAAAAAAAAATTAAAATCTGTTCAGTATTGTTTTGACATCATCCTGCAGGAAAACAAAGATAAATCCCCAATGGAATTTCTGAAAGAATCAGAGGTAAATTTTTAAACAACAAATTCGACTGTGAAAATTTTAAGGGGAATTTCTGGAAGTATCCCATGAAAACAAAGTCAGTAAAAATCTGGCATCGCTGCATCCACGCAATATGCTGCCATGGCATGGTCCAGATCCGAAAAGCATGTAAAAAATAGCCCAAAAAGAGCCCAAAGCGCACGGTGCGAAAGCAACGACGCACGATGACGATGACCACGACGACGACGACGGACGCGGGGAATTCAGGAAGAAACCAACACCACAACTCAGCAAAGAAGCATAATTTGAAGCCTCTCCTAATTCTTGCACACTTATCATATTTTCTTCTGATCACCACCCCGCACCCCGCATCCGCCCGTGTTCGATGTAGCCAGGAAGGTGCAGGCTACGGGCTCCTCATCTCGTCCATGGAACTCCTCTGCTCACACCATCAAAATTCTCATTATTCCATATTATATTTGTTTACGCTCGTTGCGCTCTCACTGGGCAGCATTTGGTTTTCTGAAAAGAATTCTTTCATTCCACACTGCTGTGGCGCACACAACGATAGAGATTAATCGAGAGCAGCTCAGTGTGCCGCTCTAGCAATGCGCCCGAGAGAGAGAATTGATTGCCGTGAGAGATGTGTGCGATCATTGCTCGATCACATATTGCGTGAGCTCGATTATTGTTATTATGGAGTGTGGGAGCGCGAACTCATCCAGCGATCGTTCCATTCAAGTTTCGTGGTGGTTGCCCTGATCGGGTGGTGCAGCGGGGATCAAAAGCTCTCTCTCGCTCTCGCGAAATTTAACGGGAAGGAATGTGTTGGTGCGTGATTTAAGGTGAGTGAGAAAGAGAGCGACCACAAAAGACCTGTTGAGCAGGTTTTCCTGGGTCTCTGGTGAGCGTGTATGAGTGTTGCGTGTGCAGTACCGGAGAGTGTGCTCAGGGCTGCTGATCGTAAAGACGAAACGATTCAGCTAGACTCCAGAACTCACCAGTCTTGTTGAAGATTTCGTTACGAGCAGTCCATCTTTTCGTTCGCGCTTCGCGAGTTTTGATTACTTGAATCTGGGGGACAGAGCAGTAGTTTCGCCCCCGTTGGTGTAGAAGAAACGGGTGTCAAATAAATCAGTGAATTTGACTTCGTCGTTCGTCGTCGGTAGGACGCGACGATCTGCTAAGAGTCCTCGGTGGATGGTGTGTGATTGTGTGGAATCAGAGCGGTGGATTACCGATTATTTTGAAACAGTAAAGGCTCTCGATCGTGATCGTGTGTAGATTTGACTTTTGTTTGGGTTTTGTTTTTCGGAAAGTTCAGACCCCCGAGAACAATCAGTTGTGGACTCAGCGACGGGGAGTTGTTTTTGCTGGTGAAAATCGAAAGATCGTGAGTGAGCGCAAGAACGTAAGAAGGGCGCAAACAGCGATGATAACAGTTAATTGTTGAAAATCTCAGTCCTCGGGTTAAGAAGATTTTGGCTTTTGTCTGTGCCTTCTACTTCGGTGCGGAGGATTATTTTTCGACCGAGGAAAGTGTAACACGAGATTCACCGTGGAAGAGACGAGGTGGCGTACTTAAAAGTCGTTTAAAAATCCACCACCTGAGGAGAGACAGAGAGCAGGCGGAGATAGACAGGCCAAGAGTTGAAAAGCAGCTTGAAAAGTCGACGGGCAGATAAGGCGAGCGAAGCCAAAACCCATCCAAGGCCCGTCGCATTTCTAAGAGACTTGGGAAGGCGCGCGCGCACGCTCGTCCAAAAGTTTGGTCCGACAAGCGAAAAAGGGCTTTCGAAAAGGAGAAGCAGCCGGACGGACGGACGGACGAACTAAAAAATATGAAAACGAGATAGTTTCAAAAGAGCTACCCCGGGACAGCGCACACAAAACAGAGAGATGTTTTCGAAAAACGGCCGCCACCAAGGACCGGCGGAGGTACGGTGACACAAGGCCCAAGATCAGCTTCAGACCAAGCCACAGGGAGAGAGCCAGTGTGGTGTCTTTTATGAATAATTAAACATATGGAAAGTGTTGAGTGGAGCAATCGACGACGAAGGCAATGACGACCATGTCCGACGGCAGCTCGGTAATTTGAGATGTGAACTTGGCGCAGATTTTGACGAAGAAAATTTTTCATTTTTCCAACGATCGGTGGTTATTAGAGTTCAAGAAGAAATTGAAGTGAAGTTCAAGTACTATAACTTGTACAACTTTGATCACCCTCGACGGGTTCTAGTTGTTAACCGACTGAAGACAAACCAAACGCAAGAATTCGTTCAACGGCAAACGCGAAGAATTCCCCGGTTTCGATCAAGAAGTGAAGTTCAAGCGAAGAAGAGAGATAAGCGAAAAAAATCTTTTTAACCGGGCAGAAGTTGTGGGTGTAAGAAGAGATAAAAAAAAGCTGAAATAAGCTGAAAACAAACGTGAAACCTGAGTTTAGCCCGAGAAGAAAAGAGCTAAGCGAAGAAGCCTTGGAGAAGAGGAAGAGAAAAGGTTAAAAGTTTGCTTGCCGAGGAAAAAACAAATCTGTTGTGAACCATAATTGCGATAGTAATAACCACAAAATTGTGATAATCTATATATGATCTTGGGGGCGAAGAGCGATCGTGCGCGAAGCAAGAACGAGAACGCATAGTTCGGTAGATCGCACCCAGGGGCTAGGGCAAATAACACGAATAAGAATCTCTAATAATGTGTAATTTTTCAAAACCAATCATAATAACACTCGGTGGAAAAGTTTGCGACGGACCATATCGGCGATCGGCCGGGCAGCATCGTGTAGTGACCATCCTATCCGCGTCAACAAGTGTGTAACAAGCGAAGAGATTTAATAGGATTGTAAAAAGTTTATCACTCGAATAAATCAATTATAAATCGAGACAGCTGCAGCATTCAGCATCTTCGAGGAGGCTGCTGCTCTACGATCGTGTTTCAGCCTAGCAGCATCAGCATAGGCAACAGCGAGCAAAAGGAGGACCAGAGCGAGGGCTGCGCAAAATGTTTGACGTTCGTACCGTGGAAGCCGGTGGAAGTTGTGATCAAGATCGTGATAGTGATACAATGTCAATCACAGCGAGACGACGACGTGCATTTCAACGGCAGGCCTGTTTATTGAGCGTTATGGCTGCGTTTTCCCTGGGGCTGGCACTTGGCGTGTTTGTGCCACTAATTGGAATGTCACAGGCGGTGACGAAAGGATCCAGTGATAATGGTGGAAGTAGTAGTGGCGCTAGCATAGAAAGCGATGAATCTGGACAGTTTCCATTGGGAAGGTTCGAACATTTACCTCACAAACTGCCTCATTTTCCAACGATAGACGATCTTCGGGGGAAGGACTCGTACAACTCGGTGTCCTTCATTGCAGAAGAAAAGCTCAAGGCCGAAGACGTTTTCCGGCATGCATTCCACATTGATCAGCGTGACGACAAGGATACAATGGTAATCAAAAAATTCGATCCAGAGGATCGCTACATTAAGGAGTACACAGTTCGTCGAACGGCCGATGGACTATTTCACAAAGGCCCCGAGAAGAAACTTTCTCAGCCATCGATCATCGATCAGATCCTTTCCTCCGGTAAATCAGAGGACGAAAATCCGGATGGACCGGTGATCGACATTGTCAGTCAAAACTTCGACCAACAAGACTTGGAAGATCCAGACGGTGTCATACTGAATGACATCTATTGGGGATCAAAGGTCGAGAATGCACTTCCCCGAGGGTTTGGAAAACGGCAGAGTGATTCGTGGACACGCTACCTTCAGAACGCTGAAGTTGATCACTTGGAAGTGGGATGCGGACGAATGCAGAATCGAATGGTTGTTTTCCGCGATGGCACTCGAGCTTGCGCACGATATCGTCAGAATACTGATCAAATTCAAGGTGAGCTTTTCAGTTTCTATCTGGGTCAGCTGCTAAACATAACCAACCTCGCACCGAGCGCAGCATCGATCATTGATATGGAAACCAAACTGTGGTCTTCCGTAACGGACGACATTTCCAACTCACAGTGGAAGTCCACCAAACCGGTCGTCATAACAAAATGGATTGGTAACCTCGAACCAGCCGGTATTCCAAAACCCTTTCAACCATTGGAGCGACACCTCAACAAACTGGACATAAAGAACATCACCGAAGGGCTTGATCTACCCAAGCCACCGAAAACCCTGCTCGATCATCTTGGTGCCACACAGCCTCCAGAGCTACAACCGATCCGGCCACCGGGAGCTCCCTTGAGTGAACCCGTCATCAAGCGCCTGGTGGAACTGGCCCAATGGTCAGACCTGATTGTTTTCGACTACCTGATAGCGAACCTCGATCGGGTAGTGAACAACCTGTACAACTTCCAGTGGAATGCTGACATCATGGCGGCACCGGCCCACAACTTGGCCCGCCAAAGTGACTCGCAGCTGTTGGTCTTCCTGGACAACGAGTCCGGTCTGCTGCACGGCTACCGGTTACTCAAAAAGTACGAAGCCTACCACGGGCTTCTGCTGGACAATCTGTGCGTCTTTCGGCGATCGACGATCGCTGCCCTTCAGCACCTGCGGGACAACAACGTTGGCCGGCGATTGAACGAACTGTTCGAGCGGACCACCACGGCCAAGATACGGGACGTGCTGCCACCGCTGCCGGAGAAATCCGTCAAGATACTAGTCGATAGGATTGATCGAGTGTTAGGTCAAGTGCAAAAATGTCGTGAAATTTTCTCCAACCGATAGCCCGCGCTGTTGCACCGGTTCGAAGGCAGTCAGGAGATCGGGAGAGAATGATGACGACGACGAGGACGTCGTTGTTGGAGGTGCGGAGACGCTGGTCGTGTTCAGGAAAGTTTCTGTATAGCTGCGGGATCCCTTTCGTGTCCCGTCCGGTTCCAGCGGCGGGAGGGCTAAGTGAGGAGTGCCCCACCACTACCACGGGAGAAAGCATCGTTTGTTTAGTGAGCTGTTTTGTTGTTTCGTTTGAACACAGATTTTTTTTCTGTTTATCTGTTGCCGCGCTTCAACTCCTACAACTGTCCTGCCGCTTTGGCTGGCGGTCGGTTGGTGCGGGGTCCGGGGATCCCAGAACCAAAGCGAGAAGGTGGCCCCCAGCCGAGTGCGGTGTGTCCAGGTGACCTCGAGGAATCGACGATACTGTGTGTTGCTTGTAAGTTTTTTTTTTGTTTGTTGTTGTTTTGTTTTTATGGTTTCGAAGGGTTCTGCTTTTGAGCTGAGGCCAGAAGATTTAGGAGACTTATCGCGATTTTGAGCGCTCACAGATCAAGGCAGGTCCCAGGAGGTAGTCAAAGTCATAGCGGTGTGGCAAAAGGGCGAACGCGAAAGACAAAGAGAGAGATTGAAAGACAATATAAAATAGTTTTTAGAGCGCAGAATGGAAGAAAGCAGAAAAAATGTCAGAAAGGGATGAACAGAGAGAGAGAGTGTGAGTAAGAGAGATACAGTAGGTACGCTACTTGGAGTGCTAGAGGAAAATATTGTATATTTATAGAAATTATTGCAACTCGGGGAGGGAAAACGGACGCAGGCGCCAATAATTGGCGACGACCGAAGACCAACATGAGGGACGACGAACGACTTAAATGACGACGACGACGATGACGATCCGTTCGGGGCTCTTGAGACTGAGCTTCTGTTGCGGCGATTGGGAACGTCCAACGTGATTTTGTCGAGGGTAGACTTTCATCCCTGAGTTATCATCGGAAAGGTTTTTTTTGACAGCCACATCAAACATAACTGATTCGGTTGTGGCTTTTGGAAAGCGGGGTGGCACGATGATGATTAGAAAAATGTGCATTGTTTGGGTCTTTGGACCGAAGCCGATTATCCGTAATTTTCAAAGGCGAAATTTGTTTGACTGGACGGCGATGCGGCGGCCGCTGCGGATGATTCCCAGGTCCGGTGAACACCGTAATTGAAAGCGGCCACGAGTGGGCATGAATGGTTTGAACGGAGATTGTTCGGTAGACTGTTTGTGGAACTGGGGATGGGAAAACAGTGGTTTTCACACATGCCGTTTTGAGCGATCGATAGTTTTGTTGAAATGCTTTGGACACTGCGCTATTAGTTTATGAAGCTGTTTCGGTGATTGTAACCATGACATGGGTTTTAAGCTACCGTTTTATCTCAAATTCCGAACAAACTCGTATTACGAACACTCGATTACGTACCGCGAATTTGATGAAATATATCACTGTAATAGGAACAAATTTCTAGCAAACAACGATCGATTGCAACTCAATTTTAACTACTTTAATGTTAATAATGATAATTCTTAAGGTAGTGGCCTAGAAAATTAGCTCAACTGAATAAGATGTTCGGAATTTGAGACAGAATAGACACAGTGTTCGGAATTTGAAGCAATATGTTGTTCAACATTTTCGCATAAAAATCAGAATAAAAAATGATATATATTTTTTTTGTCCAAATTATCGATAGTTAACAGTTGGCAAATCTATTATCATAAACAGGTGGATGAACGTCATTTGGCCGAATGTTATTATGCCGAACGGTTCGTTTGGCCGAATACCGTTTGGATTGTTAGGTGTGGCACAATAGTTGATCAGCTAATTTAGATATTGGCTTTTATATGGACGTAATGTTTCTTGCTACATAAGGGCTTCAAGAGAATGATAAATTCAACCCGTCAAATTAGCACGAAGATGTGAACTCCTGTCATCTCTGGGTAACCAACAGTGTGCTTGAGTTCCAATTGGTTTAATGATTTCATCAGAAATTTTTCCTTCTTTTCATTATAGGCTATTTTCTCGAAATATACTGGTTCGTTATTATTATCAATAATTTAGCTAATACTTTAGTTTTAAAGATTTTTCCTTGTTTTGATCGTAGGCTGTTCTTTCAAGAAAAAAAAGTTTTTTCCATAGTTGTTGGAATCAAGGCTCATAAAACGTTAATAAAAAGTCTTATTCAAACGGGTAAACTTAAATGAGATATCATTATCCTCGAAGATTAAGATTGCAACGTGCAAAATGAACTCTTAACCGTTGCTTGCGTATAATAGTAAACCGAAGCGAAATAGAAAATTGGGTCGAAAACAAGGCTGGTAAAATGGTATCGGGGCGAAATGAACACTTGCATAAAATTTATTGATTCCAATATATTTAATGACTGTCAATCGTTTCGATATGCCAAAGGGCTCTTCCTCAATCAAAGTAACTAAAAAGAAATTTCCTGGATTCAATACTTTGCTCAAAAATTAGATACTTCCACGGCCATACAAGCAAGGCCAATTTGAAACTGAGAAAAACCTTAAGTCAAATTTTGAGGGACAATTGAAGCAAACAATAAACTTTTATACCGTCAAACATGTCAAATGCAATACAGATTTTATGCAGTGTATGAAATTTTAATGAAGTATGCGTATTCTCAGATATTGAAGGGGTGTTCATTTCGCCCCGTATGTTCATTATGCCCCTAATCCCCCTACGTCAAAAAAACCTCATTGCTTCTACTTTGTGAAAAAAAGAAGCCAAAATTGGTGGTTTCTAGAAATATGAAATAATTTACTTGGCCAGATGCAAGGAATCAAAGCAAATCAGTCCTGCAGAAGGACGAATGATTCGTAAACCGATTTAGTTACTGTCAAAAATTGACTACCAACACAATGCCAAACACTCTGCGGGCAGCTATTACCAATAACAGAGAAGAACATAATTGTTTACATTTAGGATGTTCTTTCAGTTTCTTGAACTAACACTAAATAGACAATTGTTTGTATATCAATGATGATTTAGCCTCATTTAAGAATGATCTGAATAAATTCTTTTAAATTCATCAAGAATGCATTCTAATTGTAGTTCACTATTGTTTTTTTTATTACGACCAAGCGGCATTCGGCCAAATGACCCTTTCAGCCAGTTTATATCATACAATTAATCCTGCAATTTATTCCAAAATAAGTCAAGCTCTATTTTTCATGCTAGGTGCAATGTATGTACATTATTAAAATCAGTATTTTATACAATTTTGAAGACCAGTAGCACAAACTTATGACCTGCTTGAAAAAAGGTTATTTTTGATTCGCTTTGTTATCAATAGATATAATCAGATGGTTCAGTTTGAGGATTTTGGTAGTTAAACGACATTTTGGAAGGAACTTCTTAACGAATTTCTTACACAATCATTGGCAAGTCACTAACAGAACGGATTTCGTCTAATACTATAGTTTATTCGTGGCTAGAGCCTAACCTTCTGTGATCCTCATTGAATTTATTTATAGATTTTTGTAATGGCGATTTCGGCTGGATCTTGAATGCTACTTTCGGAGGCAAAAATCCAACGATACGTCGGGAATGTCAAAACAAAATCATTTTTCGACTATCAGACTGAGAAAGCCAACCGAAAGTATTTATCGATTTTGTGTTGATCGGGATGCTTTGTATAGATTTAGAAAGAGATTTTTGTAATTTTGCTACATATTTTTGGTAGATGGTTGATTACCTTCAAGTCCTTTCTATGTTCATAGCAAATTATTTGCATAATCCACGAAGAATTTAAGGATGATTTGGGGTGCATTATTGAAGCAGATGCAGAAATGAATAACCAATGATTAGGTTGAAATGGTGGATAAAAAAACTTTAAAAACAAGAACTTTTCCTTAATGCTATACCTAAGGGACCATTGAGAAGTTCTCTTTGGTTTCCATCAAATCAATAATCAAGCCATATGAACCTCTTCTGTTGCATTTTTTACATGAAACGCTAGTCAAGGACATTGTCTTTCGATCTAAAGTGAAAAACTTCCAAAAAGCTTTAGTATTGTACTGTTTTAATCGAAAGAGGGCATTGGTCCTCTTGAAAAGTTACTCGAGAAACATCTTTAAATAAGCTAATTGAACTGTTTGAAACATCTTTTCTCGTAAAAGTATTCAAGCAGCCTTATATCTGAAAAGTAAATGAACTAACCTTATCGATCCATCGTTTTTCGTAGAATTTCACACATTGCACTCTAAACCTACTCGGTTTTTATTTTTAAAATGTTTTGTTTCTGGATTTACAAAACGACTTAAGTCAAATTTCAAAACAAAACACTACTTAAGCCAACCTTATACTGGTTGAAAAATGTCGTTACTGATTGAATAGAACGGTGTTTCATTTTGTCATCAAATTTTTGTGAGAACGCGAGCTGATTGCATGCGACTTAAGCGATGTACATGGAGAAAAAACGATTAAAGGGGATTTATTTTAATACACTTTCAGAACATAGGTTTTAATTCTTCTCAATTGATATTATCAAATTAGCTTGAAAGTTATTTAAGTTGATTTAAAAAAAGTAATCGAGAATAGGGTTTAACCACTTCAGCCAGATTGCTTCAGATAAATTACATTGAACTCCATACCAAGAAGATACAACAGTTTTTCTTAAAATTCCCGTACTAATTTTTTGAATAAGTGTGAACATTTGATGGAGAGCATGATGAAAAGGTAATGAATCAATGTATAAAATTTGATTCAACAAACCTTCTATGAATATTTTCCATCGGACTTTAGCCCAATATGTAATTAAACAAGCGATTTTATTTTTGAGTGATTCTTGATGGACAGGGCTGGTAAGGGGTCACTTTTTAGTGACTTGATCACATTCTTCGACCTGGTCACTAAAAAGTCACTATATGCAACAAAAAGACACTGATGTCACTTTTTCTGTTATATGATGATAATGCTATTAGAGGCAGGATCAGCTCTTCAATGTCAAACAGCAAGAAACCGCTATTTGTTGTTATAGATAGATTTAGAAAAAAAAATATGTCGATTCCTGGCCTTCTGAGAAAAGTTATGGAGAAGATTCTGACAAAACGACGAAAACTGGGACCAATATATTAATCTCAAGCATGTCTTCTGAAAGAACCTCATCAAAACTCCTCCGGAAAGTACTTTCGTTTTACCTACCATGCGGTTAGGAATGGCTACCAAAAATGTCAAAGAGTTTGTTAGAAACTCGTCCAGCAAATCATTTCAGAAGTAGCATAAAAAAGTACAACAAACGAGTTCTACATTTTTCGATTGATTCAGCCTTTTAAACTGTTTGTTTCACGAATTTAACCAACTATTTCTATACAAAAAACACGTATCTATAATGAATGCTTGAACATTGTTGGATAATGATATTTAATCAGTAAAAATATCGATTACCTAACGCCCTTAACGTTCCTAACGTCGACTTGTTCATGAATTAGAGCATAGGGCATCTAATAAATGAAGGTTTCTTCCAAATAGATGATTTCAACAGTTTAGCTTTTGCTGTATAATCAGAGTATGCTAAAATATGCAATAATCTTACGTTTGTTTTTAATCTTACAGTTAAAAAAAGTAAGATTACGCATCGTCTCTGAGTGAAATAATTGTTTTCAATAGTTAATTTATTGAAACGTTCAGTTGAAATGCAGATACTTTAAGAATGCATGGATTTTTTTTTTTCTAATAACGTATGTACATGCGGTCATCAAAATTCAATTGTGTTCTGGAGTTACCGTTTTAAAAATGTCGAACTTCATATAAGCACTTCCACTAATTCAGCCTTATTTTTTATATTTCTACCTGGTTTTGAAATTTGGACGGTCCTAGTTTTTTTTTTCGAGTATTTTGAAATTCATTCACCATTTTTTTTCAAGAAATCCACCATTTTAATCCAACATTTTTCCACGAATTATTCCACAAATTTGTGAAAACATGCTTCAAGTAATTGCTTTGAATCTCTACTTCAAAATCTTCATTGAATTGGCAATCAAATCTTATCCCGGAAAGATAAATTATTGCAGTTCACTACATTCTAAATAATTCCCAATTTTCATTTTTTATAATTTTTTACGACTTATTCTTTTACTTTTGAGATCACTTTTTGTCACAAGAGTCGTTATTATTTTGCTCTGCTGCTGCTGCTGCTGCTCCGCGCTGCTGTTGTGAACGAATAGCGAAGTTTTTTTCAGCAGTGTTGTACGAAATACAACAGCGCGACGACTGAAGTGCTAAGAAATATATTGATATACATATAAGCATAACAGCATAGAAGCAAGATTCAGAATTATTTGACATGCTTCTGCGCAACATATTGACGAAGTAGTTGTAAACCTGAAAATCCTTACATGAGTATTTTTCTTATTCTCCTTTTGCTTAACTTATTGAGCTCTTATTTGCCAGCTTGGGCATCACCAGCGCGAATTCAAACTGACAGTTATTCTTTTTAGTACATTGTTTTTATTCCTATCTGCTCTATCGATAAAATAAATTTGTGGTTCTGTTCCTGCGTTACCTGTGATGTTGACGGCCATGGTGTTGGACGGGTGGAGCTCGTGAAGTTTTAAAGCTGACTGACGAAGAGTTTTCTGTTGGGGGGCTGGGAATCAAATCCGTGACCATCCGCTTATGAAGCGAACGTGTAGCCAACTACGCCATGTTGCATCCCAAGTATCCTAACATGAATGTTGTAGATCTTTTCAAACTTTCTTGTGTAGATTGTGCTCCTAAACCTTTTCGTGGATTTCTCACTAGATCTTTCATGGATAGAATGAGAGACTTGAAAAAAAAATATTTCTAGAATTTCCTTGAAATTCCGGCTCCAGAAGCACGTTCCCCACCAATTTGGAGACGAGCCATATTGAACTTGCGTTTATCACAATGATAACCCATCAGGATTCGCGCTAGAAATACTCCGAGGAGTGCTATAGCAATCTGCTTAACAAGTTTCCAAAAATTAGCCGAATATTTTTGCGTATAGAAAAGAAATCATGAAGTTTGTTCGGAGCTTGAGCTTGATTAGCCCCCCGTGGTCACCACTTCAGTATCACCAGATCAACTGCATTTACACAAGGAACCATTCAAATAACTGCTTGTGACTAGCAAACACCATCAGTGTATAAGAGCTGGTGTTCTTCTATTTTAGGGCAACACTGACGCCTGCCACGTCCGTATGACCAATGAGAGGCAGAGGGAGAAATTGATGATGCATTGAAAACTGGCCCACAGTAGACCGGATCTACACGCCAGTTTATGCAGGAGTGGTCATTTTATGACAGAGATGCTTGCTTTTTGGTTAGAAAACTGCCTATGTATCAGGCGTGCTGTAATGATGAAAGAATGGAAGGTAGGGAAACGTCTCTGGTTCTAGCAAATGCCATGAACAAATTGATCAATTGTGGTTGATTAGGAGTGAAAGATAGAAGCAAGTGAAAGATACAACTACTAAGTACGATGAAAAGGTCGGGTCTGGGGTTGAACACATGACTTTCTGCATCAACGGTAGCCATCAGAGCCATCACCAACCCGATCAGAAATCATGGAGTTTGTTTGGAAGACACTAAGGCATTCCCACCAGTAAACCCGTTCAAGTTTTCTTTCTGTTTAAAATGCTTCTGGAAATTCATGGGATTTCCGAAAATTCTACTAAAGTTAAAACTTCAATAAGAGCAGAGGATTCAAAACAGAATTAAAAACCTTAAATAGCAAATTTCAAACCTTCCCTTGTTACATTTTGGAAGACTGGAAGACTCAAGGAAGCAACTAAACATTTATCAAAATTTAGTATAGCTTGAAATCCTGCCATTCCTTCAAATGCAAAACCTTTCTCCTCATCAGTGTTATCGTCTGATTCCCAAGCAATACCCGCCAGATCTCCAACGTCCCAATTCCCAAAACATTCCGCACCACACTGGGAGGTCATTACTGCAATCCGCAAGGCCCCCCAATTGCCATTGGTTCCAACAGGCCCCCTGGTCCCCGTCGTACAACAAAGTCGACCTCAGAGCTTGGCCAACAGCGCCAACTCTCGGAAAGTTCTTATCTATTTGCCTTAGCCTACCCGGCGTGATTCCGCACTAGTGTAGACCTCCCGAGAACAGCACATCAAGCTCTCCGAATAGCGGCACAGATCGGCACGGAACTTTTAGCTCCTCTCTAGCTCTAGAGATAACCGTCGCCTCTTCCTCGGTCCCGGTCGACGTTGGAACCAGATCATAAAACGAAAACTCAAACAATAATCCACCACCTACCGGAATCATCGCGCGCCCCGGTCGTAATTTTCCGTATCGCTGTAGGTTTGGCAAATATGAGGCGATCGGAGGCCGTTCACAGTGGGCCTAAAAATTTGTTTGAAGATCAAAAGCTTGTTCTTAAGACAAAGTTTCAATTTTCTGTTAATAATAGACACTTTATATATTTGCTACATTTGGCATCACATTGAGAGAGTTTAATCTCAATGTAATTTTTGAAAATTATGTTTTTATCTAGCATGAGCCCTAGATACTCAACTTAATTTGACCATTTCATTGGAACCCTTCTCATCGTAACAACATATCTATTTGAAGGTTTCAAACAAAGAGCTTTTGGTTTATGGTGGAGTAATATAAGATGAGTTTTGGAAGCATTAGAAGAAATCTTCCAGTTTTGCAGGTATGAAGAAAAAATATTCAAACATGTTTGCAGTCCACTACCGATGACAAGCAGGCTTCGTCCTTTGGTGGAGAAGCCTGTGTCACCAGCAGCCAAGATTTTTGACATCCCTGTGGTAACTCAGGTAAGTCAAATGTGGAAATATTGTTTAAAATTGGTCCCAAAATGCTGCCTTGAGGAACAGCAGCTCTTACAGGAAGTTTTCCAGACTAGAAGTTCTGGTTATTAACTTGAAGTATACGATTTGACAGATAATTTGGATTATTCTTACAATGTACGGGGAAAATTAAAAAAATTTAATTCTACAATCAAACCTTCATGCCAAACACAGCCGAATGGTTTTTCTATGTCTAGAAGAGCAAGACTAGTATAATAGATTCAGATTTTTTGGAACGAATCTAGTTTATTACACGTAAAAGTTGATGAGTGATCGAATGTCCATGTTGGAATCCGAACTGATTATTGGCAAAACTGAATTTAAGTTGATGTGGACCATCTGTGGTTCAAAATGACCTTTTCAAAAAGTTTACTGGTGGAGGAAAGCATAGCTAGCGATAGCTAGAAGCTTCTACAAGATTTTTGTCTGATTTTAAAATTGTACAATCTTAGCGATTTTCCATTTGTCAGGAAAGTATGCCAACTGAAAACATTTGTTAAATATATCAACTAAGAATGATAAGCTACTTTCTGGAAGTTTCTTGATGTGCTTTAATATTTTTGGATTTTCAAAATAATAGTTCTCCCTTCTTCCAGGAATTTTCGAAAACGTTCTCTTTATTGAGAATGTTTTTGAAGTCCTGAATAACTTGATTTTCTATTGGACTTGTCAGTCCTAAATCAAAATTGTGCACGCTTTTAAACTGTATAGTAAGCTTTTGAGCTTTTTCGCAATTTTTAGTAATTATTTGTTTGCCTCTTTCAATGCCGGTATTGGCTTCTGAGGTTTTTTTTTTCAAAATTTTAAGTAATTTCCAAAAGGACTTAAAGCCAGGGTCTAATTAGGAAATTTTATTTTCCAAACATATGTTTGTTAATTGCAAAAATCGTTTTTTAATTTATTTTTGCAGATCCTGCCATATAATTTTAATATCTGGATCACGAGTGCGTTGAAACGCTGAGTTACATTCTATTGCCCATCCGGCCAGTCTTGCAGCCCACTGTGCAGAACAGTGTCAACCCGGGGCCCCTCAAGTTGCCCCTCTAGTCGAACGGTGCGCCGATATGGTGCATGTGGTAGACCTCAGGAGCGCAGAAGCCTCATCCAGCCAGAAGGGTCCACAGCCAGCCGGCTTTAAAACAATTACATTGTGCACATACCATACATCCCCCGTCGCGTCATTCGTGCGTTGCCATCCTATCCCTTTCCCCCTCTCCAACCCACAGCAACCGGCCATCATCCCGCAAGCAACACACCCGAACGTCCAGAGAGAGAGAGGGAGCCAGAGTGTGGTTCATGCTCGTGTTTTCTGCGGCCAAGGGTCGTCCCCCCGCAATCCATCCCGTCGCCGTTCCGAACTTCACGAAAATGTGAGCTTGTAGCAGCATGAGTATTGAACTTTCCTGCGGGGTGATTGTCTGCGGGAAAAGGGAAGGCGAGGATCGGTCGGATGAGAGCGGTGTGCGATATTTTTTATGCTTTATGAAATTTTTCGCCTTCTCCCCCGTCGGTCGGCATGCAGTTCGTGGTGCGGTCGGGTGGGACTCGGTCTCTGGTGAATGGAATGGTGGTGAGCGGAGGGTTCGTTCGGGAATAGGCTAGGTAGCAGTGGCGCGCGCAGACAGGTGACGGACGATTATAGACAACGGGCCGATGGGTTGATGGATGATGGGGGGGCGGCGGAAGTCCGAGGATGGTGAGGAGGGTAGGCGGGTTTGCTAGACCTAGACATAGGGAGATTGGCAGAGCGGACGAACGTCAGCAACCCGAACGCTCGTTCGGGTTAGCTGATACTGTGATTTTGGTGTGCTGATCTTACGAAGCACAAGATCACGCGATTTGTTTCTACTGAAGGAAATGTTTCTGCGGCTGCACGTGAGCAGTTCAGTGCCAGTTCAAAATTAGAATGACCTTGTTGAATACAAATTAATAATCCTAAACTGTTCCGAGAAAACATAACAAATTCTCTTGGGGGAAATGTTGTGCCAGTTTTCAATAAGTCAACATTACACCAAATATTGAGTGATTGAAAATGATTTCTTTGGCTTTCCAGATAAATATGAAGCTACTATTTGAATTCACTAGAGCACAAATCTGAAGGGCTGAAAAGTGCTGTGCTCCAAATGGTTGATCCATTGATCAAATTACCGATCGATTGAATTTTCAGCCTAAATGAATGTCTGGTTCTCCAAAATTGATCTTTTGAAAATTTGAGTTGTTACTTTGTCTTAAAATGATGACAAACAAGTGGCTAAAACACATACTTATTTAATTATTTTCGATGCCACGCGATTTGATAGTGAAATCGTTGACATAAGTAGGTAAATTAGTTTGTAGTAACAAGATTGTTAGGAAATTAACATCCGACTGGAAGTAAACTACTGACAATCAAAACATGATGTGGACCTGATTGACATTATATATATATAAGATCTGAAAATAATATCACAATTTTGTTCCTGTACCATTTCAAAATTTTATGTTTGCAGATCTAATGAATAGGTCGCAGCGATTGATTAGAACTTACAAAAGCCCCATATGATATGCAAATGGTATTCCAGGAGTAAATTTAAGTTATTTTTTTCAGATCTCTTATATCCAACAACTTAACATCACTTTAAGCTATCCATATCAAACTTTACTAATGCTAAAACTAATTTACTTATTTTGTTCAGGCCTGCGGTGATTGTGCATCTTTCCCACGACTGTTGTTTCCCAAAATTTCATTACCCCGAACGTCAGTTTCCCGTATGACCTGCTAATCATTCATAAGAAACAGAAATAAGATCATTTTTGATATAACACTCATTGCCAAAAATGCCGAGGTCGGTAAAACTCGAAAAATTGTCAATCGAATTAAAAAAGGTGTACCTATATCAGGTGATCGATTCACTCGCCTTGAAATTTATTAATTTATGATTAGAGGCTCGTCCACCCTTATAAGCATGGGTTGGCAAAATCTTTATGCTCAAGAAAGTCTGGAGAAGAATTCAATTTTATTGAATCCTAGACAACAAATTGGAAGTGACTGTTTTCATGCTGGTCATTAACATAAGAATTGGAAACCTTCAAGATCATTGGTTAGACCAACTTCATTAGAAATTTATTATTTGATCAAAATTAATACTTTTTGGACCAGTTCACTTTGACAGATTTGACAAAACCAGAACTAGCTGCGAAACTTGACAGCCAATTATATTGTTCTAGAATTTCCTTATTAAAACATCAGAATGCCGTGAATATATCTATTATTTCTTTGGATTGTTCGCAGAATTGTGAAATAAAGATTTCCGAGGTAGCGTTCCAGAGCTTTCTTGAACAAACAAATAATTTCTGAACTGCCGTGAGTCGCAAATCTGTATCATATGTAAAAAGTAGGCAATACGAAACTGTACAGAATTGTTTTAGCGCTGTTTGGCCTTATTTAACAAATAAAAAGTCGTGCTGCATCCTTAGTACAACTGAAAGCTATCAACACAATTTAACTTGCGAATCATAGCAGTGGCGCAAGCTAGATATCACCGAAGATAGAAACTTCCGGGCTAATTAAAAAAATATTTGAGGAACTAATGTAATTTTAGTGTTTTCAACAAAAAATCTTTCATAAACCCTTCAAAATATACAGTGGTTACACTTTCATTGGTCACCCATTATTAAGATGCGTATATTCAGCACACAATATTACCGGTCTTGAATTAATCCATTAAGTGTTCCAACGTTTCTTTAGGAATCTCTTGATAGTTATCCGTGCATATTCCAGTAGTTTGTCAAGAAATACTTCCTGGAATGCTCATGGCAAGTTTTCCAATAATATCTACATTATGTAGGAATCATGTTACTTGGTGATGAATCATGGGTAGGACCGTCTTCGGATTGTCATATCCAGATATTATTTGTACGTAGGACATGGCTATCCAATTCCTGCGCCAATGGCTATGACAATTATGAGTGCCAAAACATTTTTGGAAAATGGGCCATTTAAGGAAACGGGACATTCGAGGAATTGACATTCGGAGAAACGACATTCGGGGAAAACTGATTGCGGTACTATGCGTAAATAACCCGGAAAGTAGCTTTTGGATAACCATTTTTTTTCATTTAGGGGATTTTTTGTAGGTCAGGAGGGTGAAAGTCCTCAGCGGCTATTTTAGAATGATTTTCCAACTTCAGGAGTCTTCATGGACAAGTTTATTTGAGATTTGATAGGGTGATCTTAGATGTCGAAGAAGATGTATCTTTGTTTTCAAATCCGGAAACCCCGAACATATGACGACATATTTTTTTTTTTGCGCCAAAATTGATGATACCAATGTTTTTTCTTGATAGAGAGGTTATCGTTTAGTATTATAGTTCTATATAAATTCAGATAGTCGGATTAACACATCTATATTGAATCTTTTTTAAACACAATGTTCAATTTTTTTGTCCATGCACGAGATAAAAATTCTAAAGGAGGACGACGGCGGAGCTAGATCGAACACTCTGAGTTAAAGGGAACATCAAGGTTTTTGAACTTTTACGAACCGAAATGTATTGTTTGACGTTACAAATTGTCATTCGCATACTTGGTCGGCCAATGCTGCTACTTACCTCAATTACATACGTTTTGCTACTTTGCTTCGAATCACTAACTAAATACTTGAACACAATTGAAGCTCGTTATAGGAAAAACCATTGAAACGACAAAATCGCCTTGTTTTTTTTTTTCATTATTTTGATTATTTGAACCATAAACATTATTTATAATGACTTTCCTTCTCTACGACAGTATTTTTCGTTGTCTTATCATTTTTCTATGTACTTCAACATTTTCCATAAAATTTGCATGCAATGTTTCAAATTAAGTTGTGCAGTTCTGCAACACATTTATAAATATTCAATCTTCTGAGTGTTGAAACTTTATTTCAGATAAACTGCAAAGGAGAGGATATGAGGATATGAGAAGTTTTCCGAAACACGAAACATATTCTTGTAAGTTAAAACACAAGCCCTTCTTAAAGCAATTCAATCCAATCTGGCAGAGATACCCATTAAATTTTGAGCTATTTTTTGGCTCCTCGTATAGTCAGTATACTTCTACAAAAACCGAATACAAAAGAAGCTCCTTATCGATATATTTGTTTTGTACCTGTTTCCATACAATTTTGGGATTAATCACACTTCTTGGTCGAATGTCATCTGCTCGAAGGTACGGCTAAAGGACATTTCGTCGAATTGCATTTGGACGAATGACATTCGGTCGACTTACATTCAGTTGAAGGTACATTTGGTTGAAGGGACATTTGGTCGAATGACTTTATAACATTTCGATAAATGAGATTTGGTCGAATAAGGTTTAGTTGAATGGCAGTTTTAACCGAAGGCCTATTTTGAAATGGTTTATTGGTAAATAAAATTGATGATTTTTGTCTATGTTTTGCAAAATTGGTTAGAAAACGTATTCTCATTAATAATCGAAAATTGTAACTGTTGTGAATAAAAAATGGGACATTTTATGTAGTCATATTTTCAAATTTCATACATCTGTTCGTTTGCGATTTGAGGTTATGCTAATATTTTGGAACTTGATGATTATTCAAATGAGCTTTTTAGAAATAGTTGTTTGTTGAATATTAACTGATGTTTTTAGCTCTAGTTAGTTTATTATTCTTTTAAAATTACATAATTCTTTGAAAAACTTCCTAACAATTTATTTTATCACTCAACAATGTGAACCAGACGATGTTTTGAATTTATTATTCTTTTGAAACTTCATCCTTCATCGTAATGAACTGCTGATCTTCATCTGATGGAAGCATATGGAGATAATGCTCAGGATCTTTATTTGCATTACGAGTCTAGCAGCTTACGGACGTGAGTAAGATTCTTGAATGAAGCAGCAATCAAAATGCGCTTTAAGGAAACCCTTTTTGACGAAGTGAATGTTAAATGTCGATAACTGTTTTTATGGCTAATTAGCTTATTGTCACTTCCAGCTAAATAACATTTCTTAAACAAATAAATGGCTTTTCTGGAGATGTCGATAACCTCGGGTGAACAACAATGTATGCGGATGAAGCTTTGAACAACTGAACGAGAAAATTGTGCTTATTATATATCGGGTTAGGGAACACGAGTTGACTGAAGTGACAAAAGTTGTCTTCCTTCCATTTTAAATCAGCTCATTTCACAGAACATGCATGAACCAATAAGCAGCACTAAACGTTGGTTCGACCAACATATACTTCCTGCTGCAATTTAACCCTTTCGACCAAAGGTCCATTGGACTAAATGTCCGTTCTACCAAACGTACTTTCGACTAAATGACATTCGATCAAATGTTTTTCGACTAAATGTCTTTCGACCAAATTTCTTTCGACCTAACGTCTAGATACATTTGATCAAATGGGCATTTGGTCAAAACTGTTTAGAACCTTTTGTTAGATGACATTTGGTCGAATGACGTCTGATTCTAACGGGGATTTGGTCGATAGCTTATTTTAACCTTTTAAAAAGTATTTTTATGTACATTGACCTTAATATGAAGCTTTAATTAATTTATCATTCCTCTAAAACATCATCATTCTTTGAAAAACAGATCAACAAGTTATTTCACTACGGAACATCCAAAAATGAGTCTAATAATGTTTTTCAGAGCATAATAGGTATTGGAAAAAGCTTGACATAGGAGAGAGGGAAGCCTAGAAATCTTAAAAAAAACAATGGACGTCTTTTTTTTAATCTTTACCTACAAATAAATAATTTTTTGAATTTATCATTCTTTTAAAACGCATCGAAGTAAACTGCTGATCTTAATCTGATGGAAGCATTCGAAGAGAGTTGCCGGGATCTTTTTTGAACTCGTGGTCTTGAAGCTTACAGTGTACAATGATCCGAATCGACAATTTAACCGAAAAAAACTGTTTTCTCTGTTCTCGTCGATTTTAGACGTTCGTTGTCTTCAGAGAAGTTTTTCGTAACTGAATTTTGCATTTTCTTAGAAAAAAGTTGAATAATGTGCCCCTTATTTAAGTTTGAATTTTGACTCAAACTTTTTGGTTTGATGAAATTTGTGGCTGCTCTTTTCCGCAAACTTTCAGAAAATGTTATTTTGAACAACTTTATCGAAGACACATTTGATCTAACTCTTCATTTTACCTGAGTGAATAGATTTTGAATGTTTAAACATAGGGAGGACCCAAAAAGTCAGTTATTTTGGTCTAACTTTTGTATTTTCAGTTCTACGTGAACGTGGTCTTCAGAAAAGTTGCAGAAGAGCAATGATACAAACCTTTGCTGAACATCGCAAGTTTGTAACTCTTGTGAATTTTAAGTTATAAGCAAATGTAAGTGAAAAACTATGAAATGTTTTCAATAAATCAAAAGATACTCTCAATATTCTTTCTGGACAACTTACGAAAATGCTTCACAAAATTCCTCTGGGGATCCTCAAGGCAGGACTGACTAGATTCTTAACAGGGTATACGGCCATTTGGTCGATGGCCGTTTTTCCTAACTTCTTGGCATTTGGCCAAATAGCATATGGCCAAACAGCATTCGGCCATATGACTCTTTCGGACAAATGACGTTCGACCAAACGGCATTCCGCCGAATGACCTGGAACCCCTCCATAGGCTTTTCAAATGTTTATTTGGTTGGATGTATGATAGATTATTTTGTTAGTTTTCGACACATCTGGCAAGATTTCGGAAGTTTTTTAGACGGGATGGCATTGGCATTATTTCCGGGACATGTTGAATTCTTGGTAAGAATTCAATAAAGTAACTCGGAATCATTCATTTCTTTACCTTTCGCCAGATGTAAGGATCAGTACCTTAGCTCACCTATTTATATGGGATAATGGAACATCGGGGACTCGACTCTTTGGCATAGTTTAGGGAAAAAGTGTTCATCAATATCAGGCTAGCGCTATTTTTTTTTGTTTTATTTTTTTTAAACATGCATCACAGAATAAAGAAAAATTCCACAAGTGATTCTTTCTAGCTTTTAAACGTGATCTTTGACGATTTCTTGATGAAGTCTTGAACGGATTTTGTCTGACTTCAAAGCGTTTTATGAAGACACTTGGTGAACACTTACTGCAACTATAAGATATTTTTGACAAACTATGGAGAAATTTGTTGATAGATTTCAGATGACTTTGATGTTCGATCTTTCTATTAATATTGTTAACAAATCTTCAATGAACACATTGTGAATCTCATAATATTCACATCAAAAATCTCCAACAAGCTTTTTTTTAATGTTCAAATGATCCATGGGTAAAAAAAAATCAAAATTGGTTTGGGTGAGTAAGGCAAAATAAAACCTTTTTGTTATAACAAACGCTATGCACTAAAGAAACCACTTGGTAGATTGTACATCCATTAAACGATATTTCTTTTGGGAAGAAATAAAACACAAGACAACTGATTAGAATGCAATACTTATTGGAACACCATCGGAAAACATTCTTTGCAAAATGTTTTTGTTCAAGTTTATTGTGGATTTTTTACACATCAGCATGCCATATATGTAAATTTGGTTAATTTTCGGACATTAAACAACGATCAAAGGTCGTTACTATGGCTTTTACTTAAACTACTCATTGATCTACAATTCTAGTGGTATTTTACAGTCACCAGCTTTGATAGAGTTTGTGATTGGCTTCCCATATTTACTGTACAATCGCAGAATCTCAAACCATTCTAGATTGGTAACGGCGCCAGCAACCTCCAGCGGGAAGTGATCAAATTTGACTATTGTTGCCAGTAGGAAGCCGTAAATACCTCTGCATTTTGTACGGCTACACTCACTTTTTTATTGTTTTATTTTTCTTAGAAGTAAAACAAACTTGCACTCATGACAGTATTTAAATCATTTGATTGCACAAGGCACTATGGAATAATAAATTGTGTTTGTTATCTACAGTCCGCGTCTACAAAGCAAAGCCATGCTGAAGGTGTCTGGGTTTGATTCCCGGTCGGTCCAGGATCTTTTCGTAATGGAAATTTTCTTGACTTCCCTGGGCAGAGAGTATTATCGTACCTGCCACACGATATACGAATGTTAAAATGGCAATTTAGGCAAAGAAAGCTCTCAGTTAATAACTGTGGAAGTAGCCGGCTCTGTCCCAGTGGGGACGTTATGCCAAGAATAAGAAGAATAAGAATTAGTTACCTATAGAAATGAGGATCAATAAATTGTAGTAGTTCAATTGGGCAAAGAGAATCACTACAAACTTTACTTGATAATGATTAGTCATACATGTTCGATCCTCAAAACGCACTTGTATGATATCATTGTCAAATCTTGACATTATTTTCAGCACAAACTTTTAAGAATTGAAGAGGTTCGACGGACAGTTTTCTTAATTTGAATTAGTTCAAGATATATTGTTGATTGTTCAAAAATGCTGTTTGTAAAGACAGGGAAGTTGTATGTTATTCTGTGCAGTTTCCTTGTTTTAGTCACTAGAAATGCACAGGAATCAGAAAAAAGGTGTTTCGAAGTTCTTGATGCAAAGCAGTATTGTACAAGATAAAGTTATTTATTCTCAAGATTGTCTAGGAAGGGTGTTGCAAAATACAAGAAAATACTGTACCATCAACAACAGCTGTCGAAACAATTAGAAGAACCTCTGCAGTGCCAAACCATGACGCTAAACTCCAGAAAAATTAATCCAGTAAATACGGCTTCGCAGCACATGCCATTCGTGGCCCATACCTTTCATTTACGACCGTTCCCGCTTCAAATTTACCAACAACAACAATGCCTCAAAGCAAGCATAACAAAAAAAAACCTGTGGAGCACATGCGCAGTCCGGGATCTCCCTCCGCAGAGATGAACAAAAAGCGCAAAAATGTGGATGCTGCGGTTGTTGCTATTGGTATAATGTTGTCGGTCGAAGCCGACCGCCAGGTCGTTGTCGGCTGTTCCGAAAAGCAAATATGTACACAAAATCACGTGAAACACGTTCCGACTCCGTACCGAAGACTATGACGACGACGACGACGACGAAAAAGCCTCAGCCACGACTGTTTGACTAAAATGTGATCTACTAAACATTATATAATTTATCTTAAAATTGTCTGCGAGATGAGAGAGAGCAAAAAATAACAACAAAACAACTGAGAAGAACCCTCGAACAACGTAAAAATAATAAACCATAAAGTGTAGACAACTGCCATGCAGCCATGAAACCACAAAACTCGGGCTCGGAGAAGAAGTGAAGAAAGCGCACCTCTCGCGTCCGAGTTGGACCCGAAAGCGAAGAAGATTTAGCGTGTACAAACATGGTCATAAAATCCTATCCGCTAGCCCCAGAGGGGAGCACTCGCAAGCACATGTAAATAGATAAAGTAGTTCATCGCGAAGAGACCCTCCACAACTGAAAAGGAAAAAAACACCGTTGAAACGAAAACAAAGTATTTGCGAGCGACAAAATCACCACCAAGTATTGTTTGACGAAAAAAATAGAAAAAAAAGCCAGTTCCACCATCCGCGCATCCGAGTTGGACGGAAACTAAGTTGAGCGAAGACAGTAATCTCTCACTAATGTAGTATACACAATTGTAAAAAGTAGGAACAAATCTGTACCAAAAAAATACGAAACGAAAGCACACCAGCCGCAGAAAAAAAATGTATCTTTCCCTTCATTTCCCTAACGCTTAGGATTTCGGAATCGCATGCTCCATCTCAAAGCAAGCCCGTCCGCGGTGGAGCTAGATGCACAGTGGGATAAAACTAAAAGAAAGACGGTTAAAATCTCTAGGAGGCATTTAAGTCTATGAATAACATCCCGAGTAAAAAGGAAAAAATAATATTCAGATTAGATCAAATAAGTCATTGGGACGAAAATATGACATTTTTTTTATGGATTGACTATTTTAGCAAAAATTTAGAATTTTTTATTATGAGGAATATTCCTGAACATACTTGGTATGCTTGACTTCTTTTTCACTCAATTTTCTATGTAGAGAAAGCGTACCAAATACGAAAATAGTGATTCCCTATTTGGCAAAACCAAAACAAAACCCTTCGAAATGAAAAATATTAAAATCATCATGTGTGGCAAAAAAGGGAACCACTATGGCCATAATTGGTACATCCATCCTATAAATTGTTTGAGTTTGAGCAATTCTCGCTCAGACCGGTTCACTATTTACAGTTGCTCACTTCAAATTTTCAAATGTATGCTCATTCGAAAGCTCCTGTCGAGGAGGTAAAGAAACTGAATTCGGTTGGTCAAAATGATGGACCCCTCTGTAGTTATAATTGAAACAGTTTTGAGAACCTCTCGATTTTTGACATTTCTTGGTTCACTCAAACTGCTTTAACTCAGAAATGTCTTCAACAACCCCTACACATAAGCATGGCTTTGGAAAGAGAAAACATATGAGTTTTATTTGCAATAAATAAAAATATTTGGCGTCCATATTGGATCCATATATTATGGTGTTCGCAACCACCGATTTTAAAAGTTCTCTTCATAATTGGAAAGTTGAGCTAAATTTACACAAAATATGAAAACAAATCAGAGGTGTTTGTTTTTTTTTTTACCACAAGTTATGTGCGATTTTGTAAAACATTTCTTATCCAAAAAATACTTTATTTCTCCTTAAACGCTTTCCTTCAAAAGCGCCAAAGGCTATTTTTGTCTTCGTTTAATTGTGTCGCTGATATAAATTCAAAAAATTCAAGCGAAACCATGTTTCATTTTTGTTAAATTTGCGATTTTGAACCTATGGACTGAAGCTATAAAAGTTTAGCTTTTCACAAACCAAAATTTGGTTGAAATCGGTGATAATCGATAAAAATTTTGATGTATATAAAAATTTTGATGACATTTAATGTACTTTTTTGTGGACACAATCGAATGATTTAAAGCATATATGGAAAAATTCTGTCATTTTCGACCATTTCTCTATGCATTTTACTTCTGTCTCAGCTATATTCGGCAGCCATATGGGTTACCTCATAATATCAGATAAAGACATATGCACGATGCTCCCTAGACCGTTATCGAATCAAATATGACGAATTCCAACCAGAATGAGTCACGAAAAAAGCTAAAAATCGTGTTCGACCATCTTTGATTTGGATAAAATTTTACCAATATAGTAGAATAAGTCTTTTACACAAATTTTACAATATTAAATTCAAGAATAACTTTTGAAAATAGCCTATGATTCTTGCTCGTAATTAATTTGAAAAATTTTAGTTCCGAAACTGTTACTTTCAAAGAAAAATGTTATTCTGGAAAACTGAGCCCATACGAGAGCAAGAAAAAATAAACACTGTTTTTTATTATGAAAATATCAAAATGAAGCTTTCAAACAAAAAAAAAATCATTTAAATATTCTTTATTTTTACCATAGAATCTTTAAATGAAACAGATGAACAAAATTCCTTGATCGAGAAATTTTCAATACAAACGATTTTTTTTAGAATAACTTTTGGTAAATTTTTAATAATTTTGATTTTCGTCAAAATAGATAGATTCTTGATGATATAGAATTTTGAAATTATTCTAAACCATGATTATTCGCATCATCACATCTCTAGAAATAGCTCTTTCAATTTGATTACACAAATTTATTTGCTAAATAATTAAACAAGTAATTTTCATTTGTTGCTCGCTATTATCCATCAATGTTCTTGAATCATATGCGCAAATAATCAATGAAAATTGCCTATTTTGTTATATATGTAATATTGAATTTGCAATAACTCTAAAACGGCTACTTCTAGAGAGTTGATCACGAATGATAAAGAATTTTTTTTTTCTAAGAACAATTTGTTTGGTGAATTAAGAAAAAAATTGAAATTTGTCAAAATAAGTACCTTTTGTGTATCATCAGAATTCTTTGAATTATTGTTGATCATGATGGTTACCTTTGTCATATCTCTAGTTATTGTAAGTTAATGATCAAATGTATTATTTAAATACTAAAATAAACCATTTCCATTTGTAACTCGCTATTAACCAGCAATGCACATTGATTCCAAAGCCAAAAATGTTTGCGCCTAAACCGTCGATACAAGATATATGGTGTCTTATTTCATATTTTTCATACATTTTTACTTAAAGATGTGACATTAGGGTGGCCAACATGGTTTAAGTGATGAGAATATAAACTTTCTTGCTAATGCACTTAGATCTATACAATGTTTATAGCAATCTATTTGAAGCAACTTTGTCGAAAAACGTAAATTTCAAGCTATTATGGTTGGTTAGGTTGATTTTTTCGCGATAGCTTTATATACGAGATTTTCTCGCAGGAACTTTATTCCGAGCGCTTTAAGAGCATTCAGTGGCGCATTTTTTTCCCCGAAGAAACGACTGTTCTATCGTTTATAATTTTAGAGTCATCAGAGATTTTCTTCGAAAAAAAATGGTTGTTTACAAATGTTGATATATCTGAAAGGCGCAAACGTATCGCAAATGTTTTGACGCCATTAGAAAGATTGTTTTTTACTGATTATGGTGGAAAAAGTTTGGGGACGTTTTTTGTTCGAAGAAAAATATATAAAATTTGAAAGTTATAAACCATCAACGTACCAGTATCCGCTCATGTTCCAGTAGCCCGCTCACAAGTTCAAAAAGTAAAGTAATTTGAGTAAATGCACAAAAATATGTCCACAGAATGATTTTATTTGTCCATTTGAATTGTATAGCGGCTAAAGTTTTCAAATCTACGTTGTGTAAACTTATCATGTTTCAGTGTGAGCGGGCTACTGGAACATGAGCGGAAACTGGTGCACTGATAGTACTTATTAACTAAAATCGTCTATAACTTGAAAATAATCGAGAAAGCTAACTAAATGTTCTCAAAGTGCTTGGAACAAAATTTGTGCAAAAAATTCTCGTTTAAAAACGCAAAAGAACCTGATCTGTCACAGATCGCCCAAACTGTTGCGTTAAAAATTGATTATTCTAAAACATTGTATAGCATTAAAGAGGTTTAAGTACCTAAGAAGAAAAATTCTGATCTACTAAACCATGTGGGCATTAGGGTGCCACATCACTGAAAAAATATATTTAAAAAATGGAGAAAGTTTCTCGATGGCACCATATATCTAAAACTGATGGCATAGGCGCAAACATTTTTGTCTTCCTAGATATAACTTTGGGACGAATGTGCAATGTTCTTGAAAGAGCTTCACGTACAATTCATTAAAACGGCCTTTTTTGTTATATAAGCAATATATTTCTGCATTAAACATAAAATAACTCGAAAACAGCTGCTTCTAGAGAGTTAATCGTAATAATTATTATGGTTTACAATGATTTGAAAGATTTATTTCAAAACATATTCATTCCAATAGGAAAAAAACAAACATTTTGGTAATCCCCTAAAAGTTGTTCTTAGGAAAGTTTTATAATTGAAAATTTCTCCATATCTATTGCCTATCAAGATTTTATGAAGAAGTTTTAAGGTCATTTAAAGTGAGGGTTTTGTGTTATTTAAAATTTATGTTTTGTCCTGAATATTAATGATGATAAAACTACAAATATTTTTTTGGTCTGTAGTTTTTTTTTGTAATCCAATCTACAACTTCTCCATAGAACATTTTTCTAAAACAAACAGATTTGGAACCAGAATTTTTCAAATAAATTGCATGCAAAAACTCGTAAGCCATTTTCACAAGTTGTTCTTGAATCAAAATGACCGATTCATCTATGGAATACATTTATTCTACTTTACCGAAAACAACTGCAAATTTTTCTGCAAATTGAAGTTGGTCGAGTTCTGGGACTGACCGATTTGACATGGAGCTGATCATCTGTGCTCACCAACCGTTTTCTATGGCTTGGTTGCATGTCTCGACAAAATTGTAAACAAAATCAAAGGGTCCGTTTTGAAGTTACACCCTTTTGATGGCGATAGTCTTAAAATTCGAAGGAAATTAAGGATATTCGATTTTAATGTCTTTGATGGTACATTCAAATCTAATATCCTTAATTTCCTTATTCCCTTTAGTGAAAGTGGAGTTTTAATGTTTTTTATAACCTCTGGACGCCCTTTTTGCGGCATAACCTTTAAAAGCATTAATGTTTAATATAATAAGGCATTGTTATAGCGTAAACCATTTTTTTACTATCAATGACTAACTGCAATAACATGCCGCTAAAGTGATTCACCATCTACTCATTTTTCATGGGCTCAAGTGTTGTAAGTCATTACGGAGTCAATTTTATATTATGCATAAAATATTTTTTATTGCTTAGCAATCTGAACAACTTGGTGAATTTGAGCATTCGAATTCAATATTTTTCTCTTAACTTTATCCCAAACAATACTGTCGGAACTTTGACTAACGATTGTGTGCAGCCCGTCCTTATTTGCTGAATCATTCTTTACAAGTGTAATCTTTTTGATCGAACTTCGATGGTACTAATTGAATCAATTCAATTAGAGTCTGAAAATTCAACGAAATTTTAATTAAGAGAACGCAGAATCGTCAGTACGAGGGTTTATCATGCTACCCAGAATATTAAACTAAAAATAATTGAGTTACATGATAAAATTTGCTCCGAAGTGCTTTTTAGCGCTTGAGCCTATACAAAATCGATTATTTGTGAAAAAATATTTCAAATTTATGTAATCACAGTTTGTAGTTGACAACATTCGAACAAGATGAACGTTATTAGCATGCCTCAATAATCTAATAAGACTAATGCTTCTGATGACTACACCGTAAAACGGGCGTAACTCAGAATTTCATAGTCAAACTTTGCCCAGAAGTTACAAACATCTAAACGAATAAACCTTGAACCAAGTTTTGATGATACATTTCTGCAGATATTCACGTAACGGAAACCCCGTCTAAATATCTCCAATTTCCTTTAAATTTCTGGATTTATACCATCGAAAGGGCGTAACTTCACAACGGGCCCAACGATTTTTTAAATTTTATTTTGCACAAAACTTACAGCTTAGCCAAAAATAAAGACTGGTGAGCACATGTTTTTTTCTGATAATAACAGTGATAATTTTGATAATGGCAAAGGTAAAATCACTATTAGAGGTTAAAATATCAAGCTTGTGATGAAGTTACTTGTAAGTGCCAAATCGGGAGGAATATGCTTGAAGAAATGGATAATAAAAATATAAATTTTACCATAAATTCTGCATATAAGGATTTGGAGATTTTACAGCTTTGGTAAGCCCGGCACAAAGTGTAAAAAGTATAACAAACTGCAATTTAAAATCGGAATAATTAAGGTAAATCTATTCAAATATCAAAATTTAACAGTGAACATGGAGTCAAATATATCAATTTTATTCAGTAAAGTTTCTTAAACTATGCACAAATAAATCAACACAAAAAAATGTTTTCATTAAAAAAATGTTTGTTGGAGTCCCGTAATAACTTGAAACTTATTTTTTATCTTAATCCGGGATGCTCTTTTAAAAATATCCCAAAGCCATCTATGGCTTACACACTTACATTACTTTGCCGACCTCAGCTAAACGAACCGCTAAGAGCCCAACAGTTGAGAATTCGGAACTTTTCGATACTGATTCACGGTATTTATTTGATCGAGATTTAAGCAATTCCATTTTTTACCGAGCTCTCGGTCAACAATACCGAAATGCGGTAAGTTTTAACCGATATCTCGGCGAAAAAGCTTACCGAGATGCGGCAAATAATTACCGAGATATCAGCTGATGGGATCTAGGAGAATCCGTTTACCTAGGTCGATTTCCAAATGTAAGTGTGTAAGGGCCAAAATTACATCCGTCTATTTTTCGCTCGGTCCCACTGTCAGCTGTCGGCAAAACGAAAGACCCCACCGCCCCACAAAGCAACGAACCTTTGCGCCGACAACGACGACGACGACGACGGGATGATTGTCATCATCTTTTGTTGGACTGTTCGGATCGTTGTGCCCCGTGGAATAGTTTTGCTCGCCGGGGCCGTCGGCTTTGGTTCGGTAATTTTTGCGCACCGAATTCTCAGTCTGGTCGGACGGACCAAAGCCTTTGGGTGGGGTGTGCGATTCCAAATCCATTATGCAACATATTTCTGACTGATAGTTTCCGCGCATTTTGTAAGCTAAGCCAACAAGCGCCTGGGAAATCGTTCTCTCGAATACAAAACAGAAAATTGTAGTCAACGCACACACACACACACAGACAGCAAAATTAGGAAACCCGTTTCGGTTTGTTGGAATTTGATTGTGATCTAGTCGGTAGTAGTTGTTTCTTAGTTCAAAATTATTGCATTTTGTTTTATTTTTTTTCGGATTTAGGTTAGGAAGAATCGAAAGCTGCTACAGATTTAGAATAGTTAAGCAATTTGGCAGCTGAAGAGTGTATCAAAATTTGTTATTTTCCCTGTGTAAGCAGAACGGAGTGTGTAAAAAAATGCTATTGTAATAAAGACCTGCCTAATATATCGCAAACTAATAAGAAATCGAATCTTTATAGGATGGAAAATGATTGTACAGTGTATCGAAATAAAATATTCAAATGTGATGGAAATGCATGTAAGTTTTCGAGTAGTGTAAATTATTTGTAAATATTACCAATGATTGTACATTTGTAGCTATTACGATAAATTGAATAAATATATGAAAATTGAATCGATAATCGACAGAATAACTGAACCGTCTGCTGGTGTTCTAATTGAGTCCGAACAATCATCTTTTTCATCCATTCAACTGTAATTCATTCCACCCCTGGTATCAAGAATAAGTTGCATCTTTAGTCCAGTCTTTTTGAGTTTTCAGTGATGTTCAAACAATTCCGGTTAGAGTCTACCAAACTGTCTTTCGTTGTCCGCATGCATGAGTCGTGTCATGGCTTGTTGCAGAGTCTAATGCAATGGTGAGTATAATTAACGGTAAGTACTCTTTTTAATAAAATCTACAAAAACAGGTTCTTCCGGACCAACGCATCTGTTTGTAATGTTCACACATGCTGCAAAATAATTTGTTGCCAAGGACCAACATTTTTCTTTCTGCATAAAATTACAGGATTTTTAATTTCTTTTAGCGGACTCAGCTATATAATTTTCATAGCAGGATCGCGAGTGCGTTGAAATTGTCTTCTCCTCACGTTTTTAAGACGGATCAAGAGTTTAAGATCGTGGTCTATAATCACGGATACAAATTTTACTTCACTTTTTGGAATTGCAATGCTCCTGGCTTCAACAATGGAATTTGTTAAAGTTTCAAGAGCATTGTCAATATCAAGTCTTGTTTGCTAAGAAATGTTAACATCAAGATTAGAGTCAATATATGTTTCATATAAATTCCAGTCGGCTCAAAAATAATTGCAAGTGGAGCTGATAGGATTGAGAATCGCTTCATGGAATATTTGAAACGTAATAGGGAGATAATCAGACTCAACATCAGCATGAGTAATTAATTGGCTACAAAGATCACCAGAGTCGGTTAAGACCAAGTCAATCGTAGATGGATTTCTAGAAGAAGAAAAACATGTAGGGCTATCAGGGTATTGAATGGAGAGATATCCTGAAGAGCATTCATCAAATAAAATTCTGCCGTTGGAATTACTTTGTGAATTATTCCATGACCGATGTTTGGCATTTAAGTCACCAATGATAAAAAAAATTGACTTATTGCGAGTCAATTTTCGCAAGTCAGTTTGGAGCAAATTAACTTGCTGTCCAGAGCATTGAAAAGGCAACTAGGCAGCTATGAAAGTATATTTACCAAGCTGTGTTTCAACAGAAACACCTAAAGTTTCAAAAACTTTAGTTTCAAATGACGAAAACAGTTGATGCTTTATATGCCTATGAATGATGATTGCAACTCCCCTACATGCCCCATCAAGTCGATCATTACGATAAATAAAAAAGTTAGGATCTCTTGATGTTATGTTTGTTATTAACTTATTATTGTTATTATATTAAACAGTTCGTCCTATTTACCATTCAAAGAACGAGCATTCCAATTTAAAATATTTAAATTATTATTTATTAGATCCATTGAAAAAGCGTAATCTAATAACAATTTATTTAGTAAATTTTATACAAACTTGGACTGCTTTAGTCATAGTGGTGCCTTTGAACATTACAACAACAACAGCAATCAATGGATTCAATTGTTCAGTTAGAAAATTATAATCAGAGGCTGATATATCACTTGAAGTGGGTATATTATCTGATGATGTTCCGTAAGAATTTTCGGTAGACGAAGAGGCGGAGTAGATGGTTCCTGTGGCGGCAGGGTTTTTTTTCATTTCATTTGAAACAATTTGAACGGGTACTCGTAGTATGGAAAACTGAAGATTTCAAATTACCTGCTACGATATTGGCAAAATATTTTGCTTGAGTAGATACATTCGAAATTTAAAGATTCGAACGGCTATCTGTCGGAATAAAATTAGTTTGTGAATGAGCATGATTATAATCTTCCCAATGGGTATGATTCTTAATCAAGCGATCGTTAAGGCTCAAGAATCCATCATTCAATCATCAGCAATCATCGAAAACTAAAAACCAGTTTTTTCGTTCAAATTTAAAGAAATCCTCATGAAAAGCTATCATTGAATTACAGATAGTAAGTGCAATGCAATGGTAGATTTTCATGAACATTGCTTTGATTTTAAGCGAAAAAACTGGTTTTGAAAATTTTCAAAACGATGATGGTTATTTTCCTCTTAACCGAGCATTGTTCGAAACTCTACCAGGGAAATTCTAAAAAAAACGACCGTTATCGTAACGGATATTACTGTTTTTCTGCCTTGCACGAGCCTCGACGACTCGCCTAGGCGAAGGGCAAGCCCAAAAATTTGACATATGATGGCGCATATGAACTTATCGGTACCTTCCTTCACTGGACAGACGCCCTTAGCGTGAGAAGAACCTCGACAAATCATGCATTTAGCACCCATGCGGCAATGTTTTGTACCTTGACCCCACGTTTGACACCGACGGAACAGATTGGGGTTCTGAAAATTTCCTCCAGGTTTCTGTAAATGTTCCCATGTCACACGGACATCGATCATAAGTCTAGCTTTTACTAAGGCTTTATTATTATTTTGATCTTTTTTGTTAAAGTGAAGTAAATAATATTTTTGAGAAAGCCCTTTCCGAACAATGCCAGATTGGGTTCTCTTTTTCATAATGATTACTTGGACTGGGGAAAATCCAAGTAAATCATTTATTCCATTTTTTATCTTTTTAGGTGACTCATAGTTACTTGAGAGACCTTTCAAGACGACTCTGAACAAACGAAAAACTTTGAGCTTTGAACAAAAATTTAGTTTGGTGTTATATCTATTGAACCAATCGATATTGTGATCAACTATTACTATAAAATCTTTCTACGAAATGTTCTATAGTCATTCGACCAAACGTCCATTCATAGTAGATAATCAACGCACCAGCCATCCAACATCACGACAATGATGACGACGACTCGCACCCGCTGATGATGACGATGATGATGGTGCGTTTGCGTTTTGTGTTTTGCGCTTTCGCCCGAAGGGGGCTGGGGCTTGTTCTCCACACCACCAGTTCCACTCAGAGAGGATGCGTTTCTCCGCCTTTCTTCTGCACTCTGTTTGTGTGTTGGAGTGCACTTGGGCCACAGGGACTATTGCTTCTTCGCTCAGCCCGAGCTGGTAGTTTGGTAGGCAGCTTCACTCTCCACTGATGCATTTGATGATTGGACATAACAGTTCATGCAAGTGGCAGTGATGACGATGACGGCGATGATGATGATGATGATGTGCGCTGGCGGAAGATTATGCATGTGGCCCCCTTTTTTCGCTCTCGCCTTTCGGTTCGCTGCATGCAGAAGACACACACCTCGGCGGTCACCGCTAGGCAGTGCGGAAGGTACGCATTTGGGCTCTCGAATACCTAACTGGCAGTCGGTGTTTTGGTCGGTTCGGTGCAGTCGGGTAAAAATTGAACCGGAATATAAAAACCGATTGGACTTGTTTGTTGGGTAGGATGCCAACGCATGGGAGTCGCCAAGGGGAGAGGACTGAAGTGGCATATGGCATAGGGGAGGAAGAAATGCACGTCTCAGAGAGAGTCGCATGCCTGAGGTGCATTGTGGCTAACGAATAGTAGGTCGGTTTTTGACGCATTCGGCGGGTGCAAATGAATAGAAACGCTAAACTGGTGTATTCTGCTATTCTGATTTAACCGGGCCTTTAGATATACGAGCGAAACTATACTGATCTCTCGAAGGTTTTTGAACAACACCCATAACCAGATAAGCTCATGAAAAAATTTTCCGTCAAGTTTTGAGTTTAACGACTGTTTAAGTTGTATCAGAACTCAGATCAGATAAGCGTAAACAGTGATCATTAGGAAATTTGTAAACAAGCTTAATACCTATACGGGCTTATTCAATTATATTCTACAAAATGTTGAGCTTAATGACTGTTTAAGGTTTCCCAAGAAATACTTGGAGTATAGGTCATCAGATCTACGAGTGGCTTTTCAGAACCTCACAAACTAGGATTGTATATATGTATATTGAGTGAGATTCTACAGAGTTTTGAGTTCAACGAATATTGCAGGTTGTCCAAAATCTCCTTTGAGTACGGGTCTTCAAATCTACAAGCGTAACAAGTGATCTCTTGAAGGTTTATGAACTATACCTAAACCCAGATAAAGAGTTGGCAAGCGAAAGATGTGAGATAATTTTGTATAATTGCGTTGAAAACCCAACATAGCCAGGGGAAATGAACACAAAAATACTTAAATTTTTAAACACTGTATCAGTAACTTTATTCAGCAGAACTTAAGGTGGATGTACCGAGTAAGTTCAAATAAGTTTTTGCAGATAAATTCACTTGCAAGTTGATGATTTGACAAGATATCTGCGGTTATGTAAGAAAAACAACACTGGTGTTTATTGCTGGAACAACAAAATGGACATGTTTCAATCGAACAAAGGTCCCATGAGATTTTAATCCGACAATCGACATCGAGTAAGAGAGGTATCGAATCATAGAACACAAAACCAGAGCAAAAGCTATTCAAGAGACAATCGAAGTAGCCTTGAAGTTCTGCTTTTACTACGATGCGCTAGCTCGATATCGAAATGTGAAATATCGAGCAAATGAGAGTTGACTGTAGCACAATAATATCGATTTACGTGAAAATCTATTAGTCTACCGTGTATTGCACATATGTACATAGAGATTGAAAAAGGGCAAAAACTTAGTGTAAATCTAAGACAACATTATTGTGCAACAATGTATGGCTGGAATTTGGCAAAAAAATAAAAACTCAACAGAAAAGCTGAGAAACATTTTCTATATTTGTCCCTCAAGTGTTAATAAAAATGCTACAAAATGATGTGTGAAGATTTCTGGTGCAATTTTTCCTCTAGGAGAAATCAGTCATATTGCGCGGCCAAATTCTAAGTAGAACAGACTGTATACTCTACTAAGATTTAAGTAAAAAAAAAATTTACACTGACCTCAGCTGCACAGACTGAACAATCACTAACATTATGCAACGGGCAACACGAAACTCCCAGTAGCCCATGATATTTTTTTCTTATGATGAGAATAAAACATGGAAACGAATCAGCAACAGACTGCAATGACAATAAAAGATCACTGCTAGTTCCCTGAGTCGATAGCATTTCCTTCGAGTAAGGCTAATAAAGTTACCAATTAGACTGTGAACAAATACTAATTATGCTTGTAGATCCGAAGGCAAATTTTCGTTGGAACTCATGAATTACCAGTTGACATTAATGAATAGTAAGTTGAAATCAAAAAGAAGTTTGACATATTTGTTTTGCCCAAATGAGTGAAAGCCTTGTTGATTTATCTTCAAGACATTACTGATTACGTGTGAAGATCTGAATTACTCTACTCAACGGAGTTCTTGGATAATCTTAGAAAGTCGTTGGACTCCAAATTTGATGGAATATGTTTGTATGAGTTTGCTTGAGTATGAACGAAATGTATAAATCTTTGAAAGGTCTGTCGTTAGGCCTTCACTCAAAGAACTTTTTGGATAATTGCATACAATCGTTGATGTCAAAACTTGATAGGACATATTTTATGGAGCCTGTTTGGGTGTAAATGTTATTCCTTTACGCCAGATAATCCACTGGTCCCACCTGTTAATGTAAAGGCCTTTACTCAAAGGAGTTAAATTATAACCGGAAAATGTTAAACTTTGTATAGCATAGTTGCATGAGACCACATGAGTGGAAACCTAGCTGATTAATCATCAGGAGATTACTGATTACGTTTGTTGGTCTGAAATCAAGTACTTAGCCTAGATCTTTGATAATCCTAGAATATTGCTAAGCTATATACTTGTTAGAATACATTCGTACGTGTATTCCTGAACATGAACCTCGTTCATAAACCTTTGAAAGATGTCTGGTCACGCCTGTAGATACAAAGGTCTTCACACTAAGAAGATTTTTGATCAACGCATTTTGAAATTTTAGGCAAGAGCAAGGAAAATACAGATCTTTATTTTGTCTTTGATTGGCTTCAAAACAATATGTTTGTTTTGGAGCCCAGATAGCCGTAGCGGTAAACGCGCAGCTATTCAGCAAGACCAAGCTGAGGGTCGTGGGTTCGAATCCCACCAGTCGAGGATCTTTTCGGGTTGGAAATTTTCTCGACTTCCCAGGGCATAGAGTATCTTCGTACCTGCCACACGATATACACATGCAAAAATGGTCATTGGCATAGTAAGCTCTCAGTTAATAACAGTGGAAGTGCTCAGTAGAACACTAAGCTGAGAAGTAGGCTCTGCCCCAGTGGGGACGTAACGTCAGAAAGAAGAAGAAGTTGTTTTAGTCTGCTTGAGAATAAACCTTATTCTTAATATTCCGAAAGATCTCTGTATCCTGTATCGCCTATCGCGGTTTCTATCTACAAAACCTTCTTCATTAATGGGGTCGGCCATCAAGCACGTGATCATTATATTCTAACTTTTCAAACACCCCCTCCCCCTTGTGGTTCTGTGTGGTTTTGGCCAATAACTCCCTTCCTCTTTATCAACCTGGTTTTTCATAACATTTAAAAATTTGAACAAATTTTAATCAAAAATCAAAACGGTTTTGTTTCAAGCGTAACCAGATTGCTCCTCCTATGCCCTCGTGTATCAGATCTCGTTTACTTATTAGACTTTTATTTTTTTTCCAAGACTGTTAGCAAAATGGAATTTTTTTACATCAGAGACTTTTTTGAGAATTTTGTGTTGCAGAAATAGAGCGAATGAAACGAAAAGCACGTCAAAGATGGGTTTTATAGATATTGAAATGTTTCGTATAAGTCGTGAATCCAAAGTTATATTTATTCCGAGTTAATGATAAATTTTATCAGGTAAGTGATCACAAAATAGTCGACCGATCACGACACGGTTCAAACTAACGCTGTGTGCTCTCGACGTCTCTTTGCTTGTTTGAGTTGATCGTTTGGTACTCAACTTAGACCGTTACTATATATTTTGGTTGTTAATGGTTATTTGTCAATGTAAAATGAATGATTTTGATAGAGTTATTGTGGCGTGATAAAATCGAACAGAAAATCGAGAGTTGTATAATAAAGCGATATTAAAACGAGCAATTATAATATAGTGATAAAATCGAGAAACTACTGCATACAAAATATACGTATAATTTCAAAAAAATCCATCAAATTAGCTATATTTTTTTCGTTTTTTAGGAATTTCCCGGGATCTCGGGAAATTTAAATTTTATTTCCCATTTCCCGGGAAGTCAAATCCCGGGAAAATTTGAAACTCTTTAATAAAACTACAAGCTGAAATACCTGTAAGTAAATGAAATCGAATATAATACTGCACCATTTAATTATGTTTTTGAAAAATGCATAGTCTAGATGCGGAAATACTGATTCGAGACATTTGGAAAAGCTACAGCAGGAGTTGAGAGCTTTCCAAAATGGCCGTTCAAGTTTTCATATTTTGGTAATAGATGGCAACACTGCTCGATTGTTATCAAAAGAGCTAATTTTATGGGGGTGTGATATGCAAACACCAACAAATTTTAAAGATAACGATACCGAATGTTCACCAAAGTTGAAGGAAATGTTGCGTGCCATACAGTCGACCGAATCACAAATGCTCATGTGGCTGGCAACACTGTTTAAGAAGAATAAAGAAGGGATCAAAATTATAAAACTTGAACGGAACAGAAAAATAGAATGCTTAGCAACATAGCAATACTCTTCAACTGTAATACAGTTTTTCATGAATGGTTCAAAATTTTGTCGTAGCTGGCAACACTGCTTATATGAAATTGCGCCACCAGGCAGTACAAGTGTGCATGCAACTTTTGTTTTGCGGATATCAGGATCCTGACCACTTAGAAAGATTGCGTCTTCGGCAAAGTTGTTCAGTAGCTCAAGGACTATCATTATTCTAGCCAGGAGTTTCGACATTTTTCCACCAGGCGGCGCTAGTGAGCATAGAACTTTTGTTTTGTGGAGAGCTCAGGATCCTAACCACTTAAAAAGATGGCACCTTCGATAAAGTTGTTCAGTAGCTCGAGCGCTATCATTATAAAAGCTATGCGATTCAAAATTTTGCCACCAGGTGGCGCTTGTGACCATGAAAATTTTGTTATGCGGATAGCTCAGGATCATAGACATGGCGTCTTGGGCAAAGTTGAGCTACTCAACAAGTCTGCTGAAGATGCCATCTTTCTTAGTGGTCAGGCGGGCCTTGTTGCGCTCATTTCCGCCTACCAGCATGTACTTTGTTTTCGACGCATTAACCATTAGCGCGACTCTTGTTGCTTCGCGTTTAAGTCGGGTGAACAAATCTGCCACCGTTTCAAATTTTCTCCCAATAATGTCCATGTCGTCCGCGAAGCAAAAAAATTGGCCGGATCTCGTGAAAATAGTGTTATTGTTTTGTTATCTGATTTAAATTTTTGTTTTCGAGTTTTAAGATTTAGGTTTTTAAATTTTTTCGTTCCTAAATTAATATCACGTGTTCGTAAGGGGATGTCAAAACCACGCATAGCCACGATGGGTGAAAGTGGGTTTGAAAATCAGAACGAAAGTGGACACGTGGTTTATGGACAACCCTTATTGCTAGATCTCAGATATTTAAGGACCCATATGAATGAAATTTTCACAGCCCATCCGACATAACTTGAATTTCAACCAGAGTTGCTTGCTGTCGATTCTATGACACTACCCCGAACGCCACTACCCCGAATGCCACTACCCCGAACGCCATTACCCCGAAAGCCATTACCCCGAATGGGTCATTACCCCGAACGCCACTACCCCGAATGGGTCACTACCCCGAACGCCATTACCCCGAATGCATGACATTCTTAGGCTTATTCTAGTTAGAGAGTGAGGAGACAATTGCACGATTCTTTATGAGTATTTACCGAGTTTGGCTCAATAATGTATTTTTCACAGATAAGAACATAAAAAAGCAACTTTATTTTCAGCAAATAATTTTCACATACTACGTTTCGTTTGGATTTATCCTCTAATTTTGGTGAGATTCACACAGCCTCATCGCAATACTCTGAAGAACAGCCTATTTCGAAAAGAAGGGTGCATTTATTATGATAAGGATAGCTATAATATACAAAATATAGGATGTAGTAAAGTCTCTTGTTGGACGTCAGTACCCACCTCCTTTACTCATTTTTGTAGGTGTCGGGCTACTAGCATTAGGTTCTTCTTAAAGATTTTGTTTCGTAAACAATGGTAATGGAAGATCACCCTGAGATAGTCGTCGCAAGTGTTGTCCTATGGAATCCGCTTGAAGACCACCCTGATAGACAACCGCTCCGCTATAGCAAGGAAACGTTAATACACTTGTACATGTTAGAAAAACCAGCAGCCTCTGATTTTTGCTACAGTAAAAACTTTCGTTGCTTTGTGGGATCTTTATTTTGGATTTCGTTGAGATAATCATCAAAAAAAACTTTTTTATTTAATTCAAGACAATGAAGAAATTATTATAGCAGAAAGTGGTGAGCATATCCATAAGATACCTGTCTGTTTAAATACAAGAAGATAAAAGAAAGGGAAAATTTCTGATTAGAATTATAGCAGTATTCACTTTAGTGCATCCTTAAAAAAAACTGTTCTATATGGAAATATTAGTGACTAGCTTTTAAAACGAAAACTTGAAAAAACAGCTTATTTAGGTAAGAAGGCCAAATTTCTGGTGAAATGTTTTCAGCTATGACGTGAATGACCACTGTTACAACGTGATGCTATAGCACAACGTACATTCATAAGAAAGGAAAATATTTGTTCAATCACAAAATTGAAATTTGAACACCACTAAGAAGTCCAAATATCGGTGATCACGCAGTTATTCAGCAAGACCATATTGAGGGTTATGGGTTCGAATTCTTCCGGTGGCTGATCTTATGCATTTAACATTTTCTTGTAGTCCCTGGGCATAGAGGCACATGTACAAGAATGGAAAGTTGACAAGGAAAGCTTTCAGTCAATGAAAGAGTAGGGCGTCTGTACCAGTTATAGTGGCAATAGTAACGGGTTGAGGAATAAAAAATCGCCAGAAAATAACGGATGCTCGTTTTTTCATATCTGAATACGTTAAATGAAAGCTTTTCTATTCTATTTAACGTAAAAAATAATCTAAGAATAATAAAATCACCGAATACTTCAAAAAACCACTTCCTCCATTACTGGAACATGTTGGCTTTTAATTGTTTTCTACTATTTCCTTACTAATTTTCAACCAAATTTTTTACACATTCATATTAATTTAACAAGGGCCATGTTAGAAAAATACACATAAAAATAAAAATTGACTATAACACGCTCGAAACCGCACTACCACTATTATTGGTACGCACACTACCACTGGATCAGCCACCCTAATTTTATTAAAAGCCCATTCACAAATTTCGTAACGCTGAAGGGGACAAACAAGTGTTGTGGGTGGTGGTCCTTAAATGTTACAGCCCATACACAATATGTAGAATTTCCATACAAAAAATGGTATGAAGGGGTGGGTAGGTGTCAAAAAAGGATATTTTTAGCGATATGACATTTGGGAATGAACCCTAGAACTGCGAAAGTGTCTACTGAGCTGACAAACAGGCACTGTCTCAGAAAGAATGAGGAGAAGACAGTAACTAACAAGATATTTCGAAAGAACAGCTGACATATAAAATAAGGGAAAATATGTGATGAACATTTTACTGATGAATTTTACGTACCATTAATTACCAGTTTTCATTAGAGATGCATTTTTGCCCGCCAAACAAGATATCGCTCTGTATCTCATACTATTCGGGGTAATGGCTCATTCGGGGTAGTGGCGTTCGGGGTAGTGGCGTTCGGGGTAATGGCGTTCGGGGTAATGGGATGGAGCCTTGCTGTCACTATCAACGCTTGAAATTTGCTGATTTGTACAGGCCGACTGCGATACAATTCGGATCATACCATATCACATCAACATCATGCTGTTTACTCCATCACCAGTGCATTGATGCGATAGACTATGGATATCCCTGATGGGTTAAGTTTAGCCTTGAATTACCCAAGTAACCAAATTGCACTTTAATTCGCCCTCCGTGCTAATATAGGGCTTTTACAGATATTACAGAGCTGACAAGCCATACATAAGCCGTATATCAGCCCTATAATCCCAAAAGGCGAATTAGCGGGCAAGTGGTTACTTGGGTGAGCAAATAAAATGGCACTTCATCAGTACGATATTCTTGATAGTACTGCAGACGCATTGAAACTGTGTGTTGGTCACTGAAAAACATTAAGGCCGCATGGGACGTCATCATAATCACCCTATCCATTTCAAGAAGCAAATCCCAAGAACCACTCCATATATCGATGCAAAAATATATCAGTATGATTCTATATATGTAGTGCACAACCCGATAAATTTTCAGCTTCATCGGTTCACTAAAACTCGAGATTTGCTTCCACAAAGTTTTGATGATTATTGTTAAAGTGAGACGAAAGATAGGAAAAATAACATGGTCTCCCGTGTCCCCTTAATAGCGTGGGTAATTACCACGTGGTCACTTATTTTGCAGTGATTGTGATCTAGAGTGCGATGTCGCATTGCGGCTGTTGGTTGTCAGGTCAAAGTGATATTGATAGTTCACAACTGATATTGGTAGGTTTAGTCCATCAGCCATCAGCTGATATGACTGATATTGTGTAACTCTGATGTCATCATATATTTTTAAGTTCTTATTAGAATCACAAGTTTAAAAGAAATAACGATTTGACTAAAGTGAAGAGTTCTGTTTGATCTTTCGACCTTGACACTTGCTTTTCCCGGGGCAAGCGACGAGGGCAGGATCAAACATGTCGCGCGTCGGTCTCGTAAGTGAAAAAGTGGCGTGATCGGTGAGTTCGGTTGGAGTAACTGAAAAAGTGCCGCGATCGGTTAGTTCTGTTTGATCCTTCGACCTTGACGCTTGCTCCTGGGCAGTGCGTCAAGAAAGCCCGAACAGTTTTTTTTTATTCTTTTTGGGTCGCGCGCTTATTTTTTTTCCTGAGTGCTTTTTTATAGCCGAGCAAACGAGTGAAGCCGAAAGTGGATTGTGGCTGCTCAGTCAAGGATAACGGATCAATTGGTGAGCTCGTTTCATGCTACTATTTCTAATCTATAAAATATATGATTTATCAACAAACTATGGATGGTTCGTCACTGTGAGTGTCGACACAAACTCTGATTCATGATTTATTTATGTTTAACATTTTTTTTTTCAGAACACCTTTTATATACCTTTATTTTTGTAATTAAAAAAAACTTTGAATGGTTCGACACTACAAGTGTAGACTTGCGAAAGGTTCACTTTATTCAACAAACTTTGGATGGTTCGCCACTGTAAGTGTCGGCATAATAATAAGAGTGTTCTATGATGTCCCAACCAATCGAGTTTTTTGTTTCTTTTCAAATGAGTAAAATATAATAACACATGCTTTCGTCCTGACAGCTGTAGGAATGTTACATTTAGGTATTTGTTCAACAAACTTTGAATGGTTCGTCACCTCAAGTGTCGGCATTATTTTCCTCTACATAGAAATTGTTCATATCAAATGAAAATATTATATTTACGTATAAGTATGTATATATCTCACAAATCATTGTTTATCATGGTCTAATCGCTTATCAAAGTGAATCCTATGACCCAACGATCCTCCCCATTAACAAACATCCCTCCCAGTAGCCTTTGTGGAGATGCAGAGGCAAACACGGTCTCCAAAAAGCAAAGGTTACACACTAACATTCCTTCCCCCAATCCCACCTGACTGCAAGGACGTGGCCGGCGCCGTTATTGACCCTGTATAAATAGAGGCACTGAATTATGCACACTGAAGAAGATTATGGCCAATCCCAGCCGAACTTCTAGTTGATTCTTTGTGCATTTTCACTGACTTCGGTCAATCACGGAATAGCAACCATTGATATGTGTAGTCAGTCTAAGCTAAGCTAAGCTAAGCTAATAACGATTTGACTAAAGTGAAATTTTTAAGAGAAATTCCACTACTATCTGAAAAAATTATGGTTCTACAAAATCTACAAATTTATTGAAGATACAATGAAGCTATTCCTTCCATTTGTTCAGATATGTCAATTATTAAAATTGGTCAAAAAATTAAATTTAGTTAAAACGTTTTTACTTTCGAATTTAGGGATTGGTAAAATCATTCAACAATATATTTTGAAATTCAAGTTATGTCTGAAAAACTGTGAAAATTTCTTTTCAATCGATCTATAAGTAACTGAGATCTAACTCTCTAAACATCAACATTTTGTATGGAAAATCGAAAAAGTTGTAAATGTTTTGTACATATCGTGTTGCAGCTACGAAGATTGTCAATTGCCTGTGAAGTCGAGAATATTTTCAAAACGACGAGATCCTGTGGGATTCGAACTCACGACCATTGGCATTGCTCAATAGCTGCGCGTTTACCGCTACAGCTAACTGGACCCCAAACAATACTTAATTCGGTTTTCATCTGCTTACAGATATTCCACTTACAGGGTACAGAAACAAAATAGTAACAAAATGTATTTTTCTGGTGTAATTTTTTATGTCAAATTATCTTCTTTATTCATAAAATTGGAATGGTATGAGTGTGCCACGAAAAAACTTGAGAACGAGTCAACGGATTTACCAGATTCTTTCATAGTTTGGTTCTTGAAGTGTTCCGACATGTGTGGGTATCCAAAAGAAAGAAGAACGGGAAAATTTAGAAACACAGGGATCGAAAATTAACACTTATCTCACCAATTTGTCGGTTTAACTAGTATATAATAGAATATGTATGTATCATTAATATAGCTTAAACAAAATTTATATTCAAATTCATACCACATTTTATGAAAATACAACAAATTACTCTATGATTATGGATCGATGCACGAGTTCACTATTTGACGTTTGAGCGGTGCCGTGTTATTTACGTGACCATAGTCCAGTTGTTAATTACACCTATCGTTTGTCTGGTGAATTGCAAGCTTACTGTCAATGATGATGTCACGCTACACGATAAGTGTTCATCTGCAACAACCAGACAGCTCACCAATCCACCGCGAGGTGGATCGTGCTGAGTTGTTGAGTTGAAGGAGAGCGAAAGAAGGAAGGCACAAAAGTCTGTTTGACAGCTCTGCAGAAAGCGCTTGCGCACGGACAGAGCGCGTGCGCACGGAAAGAGCGCCAGTTCGGCTCGATTTGCAATGATCGGTTATTATTATTATTTTTTCGCTATTGAATATTCTATGGTTTGGTTGATCGATGTTGAAGTTTGCTTTAAAAGCAGCTCCACTTATTTTGAAACATATTGCCGTGTACAATAGTAGACAACACAACTAATTTGATTAAAATAATTTGAAATTATAATTAGTACATATACAAAAGGGGAAGAACGTTCAGGCTGGTTGTGCATTACGATAAAATCTCTTAACATAAGCAATGCTTGTTGTTGGTTCTTGTGGAAGGATCAACATGTTCGGCTTAACGAATCTTATTTTAAATATAGAATAACACCACATGCAATTGAACAAAAAGGATGTGATTACAATAGACTTTTGATATTTTCAATTCTGAACCACCGCAAAAAAAATATTGGGAATCAAAATTCTCCTGAGAGGGATGATGTGGGGGAGGCTCATTCTAATTAATATTGTCGTTCAATACATACTTATTTATTATAATTACCTGTAAATATTGATACAGCACAATTCAAGTATTTAAATATCAAATAGCAAACATAGATATGGTCGGTGTTCAGACAGACTGAACCAAGTGTTTTTTTCAATCGAGTAAGAAAAATGTACCCCAAGCATGTGAAACATCAAAATATTATAGATATTTACTGTAATAATAGAACTTATCTATTTGATGATACTTCTTCTTCTTTTTGGCGTTACGTCCCAACTGGGACAAAGCCTGCTTCTCAGATTAGTGTTCTTATGAGCACTTCCACAGTTATTAACTGAGAGTTTTCTTTGCCGATTGACCATTTCTGCATGTGTATATCGTGTGGCAGGTACGAAGATACTCTATGCCCTGGGAATCGAGAAAATTTCCTTTACGAAAAGATCCTCGACCAGTGGGATTCGAACCCACGACCCTCAGCATGGTCATGCTGAATAGCTGCGCGTTTACCGCTACGGCTATCTGGGCCCCAAATTGATGATACATTTGTATCAAAATAACATGGAAGTTTTCAAATTGATGGAGTTCTTTACGTATCCTTAGAGCTCCAAAATTCATCTAGTCTGGTCTGTCTAAACACCGACCATATGATTCTCAAAAACTCATGAGAATGGTATTTTACTCTTTGAACTGTTATTAAATTTGGATGTGTTTAAAAGATTTATAAATTTAATTTATTATTGATGTTACGAGCTATGTCTGTAGTTAAACTTAATGCTACACAAGAAATATACTTGAAACAAAGTATTTTTATATATAAATCATATGAAAAAAAAAATGTTCCAGAAAGTACTCTAGAATTCTTTGGGAGCGTCTCCCGGGATTCTTCCTTAAATCATTCATGAATCCTTCAAATCCTCTCTGGGATTGTTCTGCTGAAAATCTTAAGATTATTTCTGAATTTTCTTCCAGATATCGCTTTGGGATTCATCCAAAAAAAAAACGTTACCATTCCGGTATTACTTCTGAGATTCTTTCGGATATCCCATTGCGATTATTCTGGACATCTTTTTGGATTTTTTTGCAGAACTCTGTATGTGATTTTGCGTGTATCTCCTTAAGGATTACTTTTGAAATCCAGGAAATTAAATTCTTTGAAATTCTTGAAAATTGTTTTCGAAATACTATGGAAGATTTTACCATAAATCCTGATGCAATCCATTTGGATATTTAAAGAGGATTTTATCAAAAAATGTACGACTCTACTAGAAATTCTTCGAGAATTCCTCCGAAAATAACTCTAGATTTTTATCCGGAAATACTTCTGGTATTCTTATGAGAATGCCTCTGGTATTCTTCCAAAAATGACTTGAGATGCTTTCGGAAATCTTTCTGAAATTCTTCAAGAAATTCCACTGAGATTTTTACGCCAATATCTTTGAAATACTCCTGGGACTCTTACAAAAATCCTGTTGGAGTTTTTTTCTGATATCTTTCTATTCTAAATTTTTCAATAAATTTTGCTGGGATTGTGCTGTAAAACCTGCTAAGATTCATCCAAAAATACGACTGTCATTCTTCCGGATATCATTCAAGAATTCCACCGGAAGTTTTCGTGAGATTCAACCGTAAATCGTTCTGGTATTTTTCATAAATTCCATTGAGATTCTTTAAAATATCCTTCTGAAAAATTTTCTGAGAATTGTTTTGGGATTATAGAAGGATTTCCAGAAGAATTCCAAGGCGATTCACAGAAACATCACTTCTGTATGAAGGATTATCGTTAATATCTGAAATAATCCCATGAGAATTCTAAATCCAAATTACAGTGATATTCAAAAGAATCCCAGAAGTTATTTCGCCAGAATCCCTGAAAGATATAAAGGATATTCACAGACATCCAGAAGATTTCATGAATATTTTCCAGAATAATTCTGATGTCCAGATGAACTGCAGAAAATTCATGGAATAATTTCAAACGGGATTTTCGGAATCATTTGAAAGTAACTTTTAGAAGATCCTCAGAAAAAGAAATCAGTAATCAAAGTAATCGAAAAAATCTCATTATTTCAAGCAATGCTCGTTGGTTCATGTCGAAGGATCAACATGTTCGGCTTAACGAATCTTATTTTAAATATTGAATGACACCACATACAATTAAACTAGTATGTGATTACAATTCTGAATCACCGCAAAAAAAAATATTTAGAATCATAATCCTTCTGAGAGGGATGATGTGGTGGATGCACATTCTAATTAAAATTGTCGTTCAATTATGGCGATAAATTAAAATTGTTATTGTTCCATAAATACTTGTTTATTATAATTTCTTGTAAATATTGATACAGCATATAAAAAGACATTGGTCCAGAAATTACTCTAGAATTCTTTGGAATTTTCCCCTAGGGATTCTTCCTTAAATCACTTATGAATCCTTGAAAACCTCTCTGGGATTGTTCTGGAAATCTAAAGATTATTTCTGATTTTTCTCTAAGTTCTTCTGGAAATCACAGAATACTTACAGATATCGCTTTTGAACTCATCTAAAAAACATCGTTAGCATTCCGGTACTATATCTGAGATTCTTTCGGATATCCTTTGTGATTCTTCTGGACATCTTATTGGAATATTTGCATAAATCTGTATGTGAGTTTGCGTTTATCTCCTTAAGGATTACTTTTGAAATCCTGGAAATCAAATTCGAATCGAAATTCTCGAAGATTCTTTCGGAAATTCAATGGAAGATTCTAACAAAAATCCTGATGCAATTCTTCTGGATATTTTTAGAGGATTTTGCCAAAAAATGTACTACGACTCTACTACAAATTCGTCGAGAATTCCTCCGAAAATAACTCTGGCCTTTTTCCGGAAATACTTCTGGGATTATTATGAGAATACCTCTGGTATTCTTCCGGAAATCACCTGAGATGCTTTCGGAATCCCTTTAGAATACTTTCGAGGATGCTTCCGAAAATCTTTCTGAAATTATTCTAGAAATGCCACTGAGATTTTTACGTCCATATTCTTGAAATTTGTCTGGGACTCTTCCAAAAATCCTGTAGGAAATCTTCCAGATATCTTTCTAGCATTCTTTCGGGAAGCCTTCTGGAATACTTTAGAAAATCTTTCTGAGGATCCTTCAAATCCTGCTGTTAAGGATTCTTGCAGAAATTCTTCCCGAATTACCTCTAGACTCTGGGAGTTTCCTGAATTTTTCAAGAAATCTGTTATTATTTCGACTATCTCTCTAGGATTCTTTCGGAAATTCTTCTACAATACCCCCAGATTACTTTCTGTTATCCTGCTGGAGGACCTCAAAACATCTTTCAAAGATTCTTCCAGAAATTTTACTGGAATTTTTCAAAAAATTCTGCTGGGATTCTTCCGTAAAACTTGCCGAAATTCATCCGGAAATACGACTGGAATTCTGCTTGAATGATAAGCATTCAAGAATTCCACCGGAAGTTTTTGTGGGATTGAACCGTAAATTGTCCTGGTATTTTGTTTAAATACATTGAGATTCTTAGGGAAAAATATACAGGATTCTTAAAATTATCTTTCTGAAAATTCTTCTGGAAATTGCTTTGGAATTAAAGAAGGATTTCCGGAAGAATCCCAGGTCGCTTTACAGAAGAACCACAGAGAAATTACTAAAATATTATCAAGGAGATTTCTAAAGGAATTATTTTAAGGATTCTCGTAAATTCCTGAAACAATCTCAGGAGAATTTCGAATGGATTTTGAATGTTTTTTTTTACAGTGATATCCAAAAGAATCCCAGAAGTTATTTCGCAAGAACCCCTGAAGATTCAATGAAAAGTCACAGACATCCAGACGATTTCATGAATATTTTCCAGAATAATTACGATGTCCAGAAGAGTTCCTGAAAGATTTACAGAATAATTTCAAATGGAATTTCCAGAACCATTTAAAAGTCACTTTCAAAAGATGCTCAGAAAAAGAAATTAGTAATCAAAGAATCTCATAGGTATTTTTTTTAAAGTCCCAGTGACCGTCCGGTAGTTTTCTTGAAGGATTTCCATTTGAAGTCAAGAGGGATTTTCAGAAAATTCTGACAAGGATTTAAGAAAATTTTCAAGGAAAATCAATGATAAATCACAAAAAAAATCAAAAACACTTCCTTATGAATTTCCAGAAGAATCACAGAGTTTTTTTTCTCAAAAAATCTTAGAAAAAATTTCTAAAGAATCACGAAGGAATTTTCGGAATAATTCTGGATATACAAAATTATCTCAGGCAGAAACAATAAAATCAATAGCAATAAATCTGTAAGAATATAAGAAGGATTTCTGTAAGAATATAAGGAGGATTTACAAACAATTACACAGGAATTTTCGGATGATTTCCATAAATAAAGATTTAAAAAAATCCCCGTCATCTGGAAGATTCTTAGCAGGATTTTCGGAAGTATTCCACAGGGATTTCTGGGAGAAATCCATTGGGATTTACAAAAGAATTTCAGAGGAATTTCCGAAAGAATCCCAAGAATTTGCACGGAAGAAAGTGAAGTGAAATATTAAATTTTTTTGATTATAGTCTCAGGCGTCTTTCCGAGAGTATTCTAGAATAATAGGTATAATCTAAGACATTTTTCGGAAAGAATCTCAAAGGGATTTTGAAGAACTTTCAAAGAGTTTCACGGAAGAAATACTGAAAAATTACGAGGAAAATATCAGAATTTAAATAATAATTTCGATTGGATTTCCAGAAGAAATCCCGAGAAATTTTGTGAGAATCCCCGAACCCAGATTTTTAAAATAGATTCCATTACACTGGAAAGCAATCATTAAATCATTTTCGGCAGAATTCCAGAATTTTACGGCAGAATTCCAGAATTTTACAGCAGAATCCTGAAAGGATTTCCATAATAACCCAAGATGGGTTTCTGGGATAGTCCAATAGGAAGTCCCAAGGAGGTTATTGGAAAAATCAGAGCGATCAAAGAAATAACTACATATAATAATTTCAGAAGGGTTTCTGAAAGAATCTCAGTGAATTTTCAAGATGTCCTCTAGCAACACAACTAATATATACTAATATTTACAACTCAATACTTAATTATAAATTGCGTTAAGGTGATTATAGAACAAAGCCACACCTCAAATTTTCAAAAGCACAAGACTTGAGAACCAAACAGCTCTCACCGTTGAAAATTTATCCCATTAGTCACCACCAGCAAGCAAGCAGATGGATTGGTTTTCAACGCAAACTGTAGTCAGATTCTCCAGTCTTGTGCCCTTGTTTGGCTTCGTTTTATAATCACCTTAAGCTGAGTGTACGCCATCCAGTTTGGGGGCGGATTGACGGTATCGAAGTGGATTAAAAACAATTATAGGAGAACGTGTGGAAAATACATATGAACTGCGCAGAATACATCAGACCGATTTGGCATTGCTGCGCACTTCTAAAAGCATTTTATTTTTATTAAAATGTTTGATAATAGTAGTACGACAATGATCATCAGTTGATTTTCCGCTACTGTTTTTTTTAAATCACAATTGTTATTTCTTTCCGTGCACGCGCTCGGGAAATGAATCTGGCCATAGTGCAACAACCGCGCTACATTCGATGAATCCTATGCGACAAAAATTGTCGGCGCTATCCGTCAAATTCGCTCACCAAAGCTATTTTGGTGACTTTAACATCACAGCTCATGACAACGAGTGAATTCGGCACCGCTCAAACGTCAAATTAGTGAACTCGTGCATTGCACATTGGTCCACGGAACGAAATTAAGTGGAATAAATTAATAACTTGAAAATTATAAGAGATAGGGTTTTGGTGTCTTCTGAACATTTGTTTGTCTGGTCAAGGCGCGTTATATGCAAAAGTGTCCTAAGCGCCAAATTTCATAGCTTTCGAAATTCACTCTCAAACTTTTTTATTTTAAAAGATAGCGCAACAAAATGTTCTACAATATTGAAGATTATAAAAAATATGAAAACTTTGTAGAACATCATTTTTTTCTATATCTGATAGTTTTAGAGATATAGGTCACTTTAGAACTTTATAGTCAAAAATAGGTTTTTCCTCGATACTAACGAAAATATCAATTTTTCAGGCATACTATGTTCTGAAGAGTTTTAAATATGAGCAAAATACACATTTTCTCTGACGACGTCATACCTCTAGAATTTTCATATGAAAAGATATAAGCGTGTTTGTAGTTTTTTCACTCACTTTTCCAAGCGTAATATTACAAAATGGCGCAAGTGAAATCAAAAACTTTTTTCCGTTACTTGAATAAGCATATCTTAAAGTGCATTTTAAGAAAATTTGGTGATAGTGATTTTTGATTTTCTCTAATAAATGTGTTCTGAATTATCCCTTAATTTTACTTAGAAAACAGATTTTTTCAACTTCTTGAGATTCTTATTCAATTACAGTCGAACATTTTGTAATACATTCAAAAATACTGAATCATTCTGAGCATGAACCAGAAGTTTGTAGATGTTTATCATGCCTATTTTTATTCATATCGTTAATAATTACAGAGATTTTCGTTCTTTGCCATACAATACCGCCAATGGAGGGAAAACTCGACGAATTTAATGAAGTCCTGCCAATATAAGCTGAAGCTTTCACTAGATTGGACAATTTCAATGCAGTTGCATCCCCTTTTTTAGGTTTGTATAAGTGTTTTTTGAACTAGTACACAACACTGGAGACGGCAGTTGACGTCGAAATAAGCGTATCTGTCAAAGGATACAACCTCTTGTGGAATTAAATGGAATTTTACTCAATTCGGTTTTTTATCTACTTATTAAAATGAGTTCAAAGCTACTAAAAATAAATATATGTACCCCGCTTAAGGTGATTATAAAACGAAGCCAAACTTCGAATTTTCAAGTGCACAAGACAGGAGAATCTGACAACAGTTCGCGTTGATACTCAATCAAATTACTTCCTTGCTGGTGGTGACCAGCAATGGGATAAATTTTCAACGTAGAGCGCTGTTTGGCTCTTGAAAATTCAAAGTTTGGCTTCGTTTTATAATCACCTTAAATTAAGGAATAGTAAAGGTTATATATAAACGAAAATAAGTAGTTTTTAATATTTTTGAGATTTTGATCAAATGGTTATTTTTCAATATTCTATTCATACGGAGGCCGAGTGCATATAATTGACATAGTTAAGTATTGTCTAGTACAAAAAACACTTCCCAGACAACCAGAAGTCGCATAACAATTTACAAACAAAGTCGTTTACTCGTACAAATTGCATCACATCCGCACTAAATGGTGGATGAAATCGTTTCAGGAATCGTTGAGGAAACTTACTCGCATAAAATGCAACTTTATGAGTACATATGTACATTTCGTTTCGTCCCGTGTACTCATACAAAGTAAATTTGCTGTCAAATAAATTTTGTTATCATAAATAAAGTCGCATAAGAGTACAGATAAGTTCGCAATAAATCTACCCACTCGCATAGCATGTTGTTTTTCATCATATAAAATATGCACGTATATCGCCTCCATTTTAGTACGTATAAGGCCTTTTCACGACATCTTATACGTGAAACTTTGCACACATAAGCATCGTATAACGCAATAGGAGATTTCATTATATGTACATTCTGGTTGTCTGGGTTATACAAACTTAAGAAAGGGAATGCAACTGCATTGTCATTGGCCAACCTAGTGAAAGCTTCAGCTTATATTGGCAGGACTTCATTTAAATTCGTCGAGTTTTCCTTCCATTGACGGTATTGTATGGCAAAGAACGAAAATCTCTGTAATTATTAACGATATGAATAAAAATAGGCATGATAAACATCTACAAACTTCTTGTTCATGCTAAGAATGATTCAGTATTTTTGAATGTATTACAAAATGTTCGACTGTAATTGAATAAGAATCTCAAGAAGTTGAAAAAATCTGTTTTCTAAGTAAAATTAAGGGATAATTCAGAACACATTTATTAGAGAAAATCAAAAATCACTATCACCAAATTTTCTTAAAATGCACTTTAAGATATGCTTATTCAAGTAACGGAAAAGGTTTTTGATTTCACTTGCGCCATTTTTAAATGTTACGCTTGGAAAAGTGAGTGAAAAAACTACAAAAACGCTTATATCTTTTCATATGAAAATTTTAGAGGTATGACGTCGTCAGAGAAAATGTGTATTTTGCTCATATCTAAAACTCTTCAGAACATAGTAGGCCTGAAAAATTGATATTTTCGTTAGTATCGAGGAAAAACCGATTTTCGACCATAAAGTTCTAAAGTGACCTATGTCTCTAAAACTATCAGATATAGAAAAAAATGATGTTCTACAAAGTTTTCATATTTTTTATAATCTTCAATATTGTAGAACATTTTGTTGCGCTATCTTTTAAAATAAAAAAGTTTGAGAGTGAATTTCGAAAGCTATGAAATTTGGCGCTTAGGACACTTTTGCATATAACGCGCCTTGACCAGACAAACAAATGTTCAGAAGACACCAAAACCCTATCTCTTATATTTTTAAAGTTTTTAATTTATTCCACTTAATTTCGTTCCGTGGACCAATGTGCATTGGTCCATAACAAAATAATAATAAAAGGTGCTTCAAAGATGATTCAAAATAACAAATTCTTGTATGGTTTTTGGCTTCGGTTATCATTAACAATGAACGTTAAAACGGAATTCATAATATAACAAATGGTGTTATGATTCTGTAACAGAAAATAAAAGAAAATATATAACAAAGTCATCCTTGTAACAACATTAAAATTTTCAACTGTCGTTGAAAGGCATGCGTTAAAATCTTGTTACGCAATCATGGCCGGGTAAACTAAAGAACACTTGTTGTTAGCGGTAGATCCCAACATTAACAACCGATTCAACTATGCTTAAGGTCATAGAGTTGACTTCATAGTGCGTGTGAAGCGAGCGAAGCAACTTTATTCGATGCAAACCAGTAATCGGCTGACTCTGCGTGCTGAGTATGAAGAATATACTCCAATCGTAAAGGAAGCGACTGCCCAATAATCTTCGTTCATTACCATCAATCGCCATTTTTGCACATAAGTGGGACTTAACCGAAACAGTATGTAATCTGTATCTATTCGTATACCTCTTTGTCCAGCATTGAACGCTCACTACTTACCTCACGTCATATCGTTACTTTTGATGTGTGTGCACCGACAATGCACAAAAGTGAAGAAAATCGTTGATAGCGATTCACCCCGATACGCTGTACCAACAATGATGTAGCCTATGCAGTACATCGCAAGCCCCAGTTCACGATCACGATCGACGTTCACGGGAGAGTGTCTTCCATCCGCTCCCAAACAAACGAATAAAAAATTCGTATAATATCACCTCTCGAATAGTTTTTTTTATGCATTTTCATACAGGGCAACGGTCGTGTAACATTTTGTCTGGCCCTTTCGAAGCCGTCGTCGCCACCGCGCTCTAAAGTCGTGTGCTTCCGTTGAGATACCGAACCCCATTTCGCCGCTGTGGTATGCATATTTTATACTGCAATTATTTTGAAAAATGTGCGTTTAATTTACGGCTTTCTCTCGGCTGCTCCTCTTGCTTCGTAGCGTCATCGTCGACGTGGTCTCGGTGATATGAATTTATATGGGTTGTCTTGTTCTAATCGGTTTTACCATTTTCGGCCGGAATCCTATGCAACTGATTGCATTGTAAGCGATCGTTTTCACTTTCGGTTGGCTGGGTTTGTCGGCGGGCAGACGATTGCTCCAGCATTCGGGTTCGTTTCTTACCGTAGAAGTCACTTGTTGCAATCGTAGCTGTCTTCGTCGTCGTCATCGTTCTCGTTTTTCTTCCATTGTTTCGATGCTAATGGGGTGCCCAGTGTTCAGTGGGATCGTTTTGTTGTTAACGTTCCGTAAACAGAGGGAGTAATTGATTCTAATAAATCAGCTGGTCAGCTCGGAGAGTGATGCTTCCGGGTTGCGGGCCACGCCTGTGATGGGTGTTATTTTTATTGCAATGACTCTTTTAACGGGACGGCGTGTGGAATTTGAATTAAGTGCGAAAGATAGCTTTTTAGGAATATTTTGAATGCGCCCACGGAATTTTTCGTTACCGTTGAAGGTTTTCTGATTTATTGAGCAATTATGCGCATTTTAATTTCTGTTTTATGCTTCCTCAATGTACGATTTGCTTCGGTGATGGTACTTTTGCCAGCCTTTCTCCAACTTGTTTTGAATGGGACATTTGTCTTATTCATTAAGTGATAGTTGTCAAACTTGGTTCAGGTTTGATATCTTAGACTACTACAGCGAAAGATCTTTTTCTGAATCTTAGATCAAGTTCAATACAGTATAAAGGGTGTGTAAGCTTGAATGTGTCTAATGATAAAGAAAAGAATTTTAGTAAAGGCACTCTTGTTCACTCCAGTGCTAGATTTAGCTTTTAGGCATAATCCTGAGCCTCCCTCAGTCGATTGGCTAGAATCCGAGGCTACAAAGCAAAGCCTGAGTATCTGGTTTCGATTCCCGGTCGGTCCAAGATCTTTTCGTAATGGAAATTTCCTTGACTTCCCTGAGCAAAGAGTATCATCGTACTTGCCACTCGATAAACGAATGCGAAAATGGCAACAAAGGCAAAGAAAGCTCTCAATTAATAACTGTGGAAGAGCTCATAAGAACACTGAGCTGAGTAGTCGGCCCTGTTCCAGTGAGACATTAATGCCAAGAAGAAGAAGAAGAATATCGTGTGGCAGGTACGATGATACTCTATGCCCAGGGAAATCAAGGAAATTTCCATTACGAAAAGATCCTGGACCGGCCGGGAATCGAACCCAAACACCTTCAGCATGGCTTTGCTTTTTAGCCGCGGACTCTAACCACTCGGCTAAGGAAGAAGCAGGCTCTGACCCCCATTGACAGGACTCAATGCCAAGAGTATGCGTGTGCTCCCGATGAAGTTGAGAGATTTACAGTTCCACGTTCCAAGCTTCCAATAGCTAGTCCCTTTACGTCGCTGTGGTCTTCGTCGATTGTCCCAGTTCGTACTCTCTCGTTGATTATTCGTTGCTCGATTTTTTTATGGCTGCCTTGCAGGGCCTTACACCAACCCCTTAGATTTCCGGAGAACCATTCCCTCTAAATGTTCGGAGGGCACAGTTTAGCTAAGAGTCCTTCTCTGGCACACGGACGATGATCAGCCTCCCTAACATGAGTGACAGACGCTGTTGTGAGCCGATATCAACATGGAGTACATACACTCCAAGTTTGCAAAAGCAAACCCACTCTTCCTTGTCAGTATATGGTTCCCACCGGAGTTGATTACCCGAATTTTCCTTCAGTTTCTCGTACCTCGGCCGGTACCGCAAGGAGGTAGAGATGAGAGTTTCTGGGCAGGAGGCTAAGGATCACACAAGGAGGTCCATTTTATTCTTTCAGGTACGCAAAGTACCAATAGTACGCCATGCCCAGCATTGACAAACCACTTAATAAAATTATTAAATTTATTATAGTATGAAAGTATATTTAGAAAGATTTTTAGCTTTGGAACAAGCTATGACGAATTTCAAGTTAAACTTAGTTTTTCGTAGGAAGAAAATCATCCGCAATTGCGGATTGCGTGCTCTGGAGTCGTTCCCCGGCTCAGCGGCCAGTTTTCAGCTTTCGATGCTTGTGAGAAAATGGGACCGATTCTTTCCTCCCGGGCAAAATTGAGATTCGCTTCAGAAAATGACCTGCACGGGAGTCTCATCGTTCTACCGCTATCCGCCCAACAGCATTCGGTGTACAGAATAACCGGTGAACCTAACTCCGGTCGAGATAAACGCGTCGAGTCAGCGCAAAAAAAATCGTTCAGCCAACAACGAAGAATGAAATTATAAGCGCCGATATGTTTATTACATGGTTTAATTACACATACACACACCCTCCAACAGATTTTTTTTTTCTTGGTGCTGCTGAAGCTGATTCTTTCATGATGCTTAGCTTCCCATCCCATCCCATCGATCGGCCACACCACCGCCGTTTTGGATCACATCGGATCGCAACGATCGTCAATGTGTTCTTCTAGGGGAAGGTGGATCAAAACGGCAACATAAGCTCAATCCCAAGTAAAACCTCCTACAAGGTCATTTCTTCTTTCGTTTATTCAATGAACATGGTTGCAACCACGAACAAAAGGAAGAGTGAATCTCTGAAATCACAATTTCTGCCCAAAAAATGGGTTGTAAAACTATCACTAAACGTGAAAAAAATGGTAGAAAGGACCTTTCTCCAGAATACGGACTTTCTTCCAAGGGTGAAATGGTTAATGTCTATAATTGCATCGAAATGAGTTCGATACTTTATACAAACTTTCCGAACATCAAATTGAAGAAGCCTCTTACACAGGCTCTTTGATTCAAGTAAGGAAACAAAGAGTGCCGCATATCGTGGTCAGTTGTTCCGAGTTTGGGGAGGTTTAGGCAGAATATCTTGAACTCCATTAAGGGAATCGAGATTTCCTTCCAAAACGCAAAAAAGGCGACTGTTGCGTATTGTCGGAAACTCTTAAAGATCGCGAACTTCTTCTTAAACATCTTGAAGAGAAGAAGCACATTTTTTTTTCATTATGACGACAAAACTGAACGTTTGACCGATTGTCAAAGTTCGTTGCAGCAACACAATATTTCTTCACATGTTTTGAATGATCTTGGCAAGTCTAGTGGATATGTTATTGTTATTTTTTCGCATTCTGTGGTTTTGGAGAGAATATCTACGATTTTTGGACGTAGTAAGGAAGAGCAGAACTTTCAAAATTAAAGTACCGTTAAGTCACCAGTCACCGTGCGGGCTCCATTCACCGTGCACATATACAAATTCCTACAGAATATTGATACAATTTTCACAAATGTTTCTTTTGTCAGCAAAATAAGATAAAACTGATAAAATGACGTAGTTTTTGTCACAAAGTATATTGAAAAACCTAGTTTATGTAGTCAAACACATGTGAATTCTGTTTGATAATGAGATTTTTCAACACTCTTCGTAGAAACGCCAAAAATTACCATTTTTCATTTTAACGTTAGAGTATGAAATTTTTCAAAATTTCCACAAGTTTACACTGTGGATACTACTAGTTAGATGTATTTCATCGTATGAGCAATGAAATTTTATGCAATTTATAATTTTTTATTGTGTTTCAGTTAAAACTCAAATGCACGGTAAATGGACCCTTTTCAATATGTATGGTACCCATTACCGTGCATTACTGTAAAAAGCTTGAAATTATTCGGTAATATTAGATTTATTGTTATGTCGTGATTAAAAAACTTCATATTGAGTGTTTGAGTGAATATGAAATGGTTTGGATTATACAGTCAAACCTCCTATAACGATTTTAATGAAAAATTATTTATTTAGTAAATTTTTAAACTTTTTATGGTTTTTATTATAAATGAAGATGAAAATGAGTGCGCACTCTACTAGCAACATAGTTGCTCCACTACCAACGTTTCTTCAAGGTACAAAATTAAATCATGACGAAAACTGTATGCACGGTGAATGATGCACTAGTGTGCACGGTAAATGGTGACATAGCACGGTACGAGGCGACCTTAACATCACATTTTCAAACATATTTTTAGAGTATTTCTTGCTTTCCAGCACTAGTTTTATATTTTTTCCTGAATTATTATATAATTGCACGCTACGTAGTGGTATTTTAGTACGCATCAAATTATTTGGCAAAGTTATACAATTTATTGAAGTGCAAACTTTTCTTAAATGCACGGTGAATGGTAGCTTGACGGTACTGGAAAAATTGATATGGATGAGGAATTCCAGTTATAATTCAAACGAAATACTCGGCTCTCTCTATCGGGGATTAGTCTGAGCATTCATCGATATGGGAATGGCTACTGAATTTTTTCTAACATTCTATCCAGAATCTTCTAGTGGTTTCCTCTAGTTAATCTACATTGAAGTTTTTCCAGGAATCTATAAATTATACTACAGATTACACCAAAACTTCTTTCTGAGATTCTACCACGAATTTTATCAATTATTCCTCTAGAAGTTTATCCACAGATTCAACCAGAAATTCCTCCAGAAAAAATCCTTCAGGAATACTTTCTTCCACTGTTTCCTTCAAAGTTCAATCCAAAAAAAATCCCTAAGTAATTCCTTCAGTAATTCATCAGGGCTGCCTCCAAATATTCCTTCAGAAATTACTTTAACAATTTCTTCAAAGATTTCTTCAGAAATTCCTCTAACAGTTAATTCCAAGGATTTCATCGAACATTGCCCAGGATCATCACGAATTCCTTCAGATACTTCTCAAAGGATTTTTTAAGAGATACATCATACGAAATTCCCCCAAGAATTTCACCAGGACTTTTTTAAGTGCTCCTCCTAGGATTCCTTCTTAAATGCCATAAGGAGTTGCTTTAGAATTTCACCAGAAATTTCTTCAGCGATTCTTTCTAGTATTTGCTCTACAGATTTCTCTAGAAATTTATACAAAACTTCTGGAGGGATTTCTCCAGTAAATCATCTAATACTCTCTTCAAGAATTCCACCAAAAAAAAAAATCATCCAAAGTTTTATTTAAGAATTCCTCCAGTGAAACTTCAGGAATTGCTTAACATAATCTTTCGGGATTTTTTTCCTGCGATTTCACCAGTAATTTCTTTAGAAATTCTTGAAGAGATAGCTCATTAAATCTGTTTTAAGAAATTAATATATGAAATTCATCAGAAATTGCACCAAAAGTTTTCACCATGAACTTCAAGTTCAAGTGATTCTTCCACAGATTATTCCAGAAAACCCTTCATCGATTTTCTCTAGAAATTCTTCCAAAAATTCTTAGAGAAAAACATGCAGAGATTTACTCCAACAATGCTTAAGATGATTCCACCCAGCATTTATATTAGAATTCATCAAGGAGTTCCTCCAGAGATTCCACCACGAATTCCTTAAAGGATTACACCAGAAAGCCTCCAGGAATTTCACGAGAAATACTGCAAAATAATTCATCGACGCTTTCTATTACTAGAAAATCCGTTCGATATTCCACTTGCAATTTTTTGGGGGGTCTGACTGGTTTTCTTCTTGGGAAAAATGTCAGTTTGACATTTGTTTGACCCTCTGAGTAAATATCAGTGGAGAAATTTTTGATTATCCCGAAGGAAAATCTCAGGAAAACCTTTGAAGTATTTTATGGTAGAACTTCTGACGAACTCTGGTGGATTTTTCTGGAGGAAATCCCAGCAAAATAATTTGCGAAAATATTGGTTAAATTGCAGAAGGAATTACTGGTGGAATGTTTATAGGAAGTTGTAGTCAAATGCCATAGAAAATTCGTTATGGGATCATTGAAGTTCATCTTGCCGGAATACACGGAGGAATCTCTGGTGGAATTCTCAGAGGAATCTTAAGAGGAACTCCTGATAGAGTCACTAGATGATACAGGTGGATTCCCAAATTAAAAGTACAGAATTCATTAGAAATTTCTGGTGAAATCCTAATAAAATATTTCAGGTGAAATCACTTCAGGATTTTCTTAAACCCCCAAGAACCCCTGGAGTTATTCCGCGAGAAATTTCTAGAAAAAATCCGGGGGAATCCCTTTAGGAATTCCGGGATTGATTGCTTAAGAATCTCTGACAATTTCCGCGAGGAATTTTTTGAAAAAATCCGGAAGGAATCTATTAATCTATATTCCGATGATGAAACTCTTATAAGAAATTTCTTATAAAACCCTTGACGGAATTCCTGATAATCCTCGAGAATCCTTGGAAATATTCCAGGACGAATTCCTTGAGGATTGATCCTTTCAGGAATTTCGGGAGGCATTCCTTGATTAATTCCGAGAAAAATCGTTTTAGTAATTCCGGGAGGAATCCCTTAAGGAAATCCGGAAGGGCAACCTTGAAGAGCTTCTGGATGAATCTCTTGAAAAATTCTGTAGAGAAACCCCAGGAAGAAAATTCGGGTAGATTCACTTAATAAATTTACTGATTGAGCCCAGAATATTTCTAGAGGGGTTTCCGAAAGAACTTTTAGAAGAGATCCTGATAGAATCTGTGACAAAACTTCTGGTTGAGTCCTAGATGGATTTTGTAATGAAATCAAAGATTTTTTTTTCTAATGGATTCCATTAAAGAACTTCTGATGGAATCTCTGCAGAAACTCCCAATTAAATCTTTTGAAGAACTCCTGAAAAAATCCTTAGAAGAACTCCTAATGGAATCATATGGGAACTCCTGATGAAATTCCAACTAGAACTCCTGTTGAAAAACTCAGGAGTACTCCTGATGGAATCCCTTCAGAAAATTTTGATAGAATCCCAGGTGGAATATCTAAACAAAATGTTAATTAAATTCCAGAAGGAACTCTTCTAGAAATCCCTCAAAAAATTCCCGATGTAATTCCCAAAAAAACTCCTGATGTTATCCCTGGAAGAACTTCTGATGTAATCCCTTGAGGAGTTCCAGGTGGAATCTCTGAAGAAGCTTCTGATTTAATCTCCTGATCTATAAGAATTCCTGTTGAAATTTCTGAAGAAATTATTGATAACTCCTGAAGGAATCCCGAATGGAATCCCTGGAGAAACACTTGATGGAATCCTTGTTAGAATTCCCAAATATATTCTTGCATGAACTCCAGATGAAATTTTTGGAGGAACTCCTGATAAAATCTTTGGAGGAGTTCCTGATAAGATTCCTGATGGAACTCTTGATAGGACTCTGGAAAAAAATCTGATTAAATTCCTTGGGAAACACCTGATAGAATATCAGAAGAAATGCCAGGTGGAATCTCTGAAGGTACTCTTGATGCAATCCCTTTGGGAACTCCTGATGAAATCTCCAGAAGAACTCTGATGAAAGCCCTAAAGTTACTCCTGATAGGATCCCTATAAAAACTCCTGATGAAATCCCTGGAGAAACTCCTGTTGAAAGAACTCCTGATGAAATCATTGGAATCCTGGAATTTCCTGAAGAACTTCTGATGAATTCCCTAGACGAACTTCTGAAAGAATCCGTGGAAGAATTTCAGGTGGAGTCTTTGAAGGAACCGCAAGACGTACTGATGGAATCCCTTGAGGAGTTCCAGATGCAATCGCTAAAGGAACTCCTGATGGAATCCTTGAAGGAATTCCTGATTGATTTCGTGTAAGAGTTCCTGGGAGAACTCCTTATTATATCCCCAGAAAAAATCCTGATAGAATTTCTCGACGAATTCCTGATATAATCTCTGGAGGAACACCTGAAAGAATCTTTGGAGGACTTCCAGGTGGAATCTCTGAAAGAACAGTTACTCTTGATGGAATCCCTGGAGAAGCTCCTGACGAAATCCACAGAAAAACTCTGATGACAGGTACTGCTGATAGGATCCCTAGAGAAACTCTTGAAACCTTGCAGCAATTCCTAAAGACATTTTCGAAAGAACTCCAGATGAAATGATTGGAGAAACTCCTAATGAAATCCCTTGAAGAATTCCTGATAGAATCCCTATAGGAGCTTCTGATGAAATTCCTGAAGGAATTCCTAATAAGTTTCCTAATGGAACTCCTGATAGAATCCCTAGAGTAATTCCTTATGATATCCCTAGAAGGAATCCTGATGGAGTTCCTCAAGGAACTCTTGATATAATCTCTGGAGGAACTCCTGATAGAATCATTGGAGAAATCCCAGGTGGAATCTCTGAAAGAACTCTTGATGAAATTTCTGGAGGAACTCCTTATGAAATCCCCAAAAGAACTATGATGGAAGCCCTCAAGGTACTCCTGATAGAATCCCTATTAGAACTCCTGATGGAATCCATGTATGACCTCCTGATGTAATGTTTGGGGGAATTTAAAGCTATTCTTGAAGTAACTTCCTGATGAAATGTCTAGATGAACTAATGATGAAATCCCTATACGAAATCCTGATGGAACTCTTGATAGAATCTCTAGAACTCTTTATTATGTTCCCAGAAGAAATATTTATGGAATTCATCGAGGAACTCCTGATATACTCTCTAGAGGTACTCCTGATAGAATCCCTACAAGAACTCCTGATGGAATCCCTGGAGAAACTCGTGATGAAATTCTTGGAAGAATTCCTAAAGATATTCTTGAAGGAACTCCTGATGGAATCATTTGAGGAACTCCTCAAGAAATGCCCAGAAAAACTCCTGATAGAATCCCATGAGGAGCTACTGATGGATTCCCTGAAAGTATTCTAGGTAGAATCTCTGAAATAATTCCTGATGGAATCCCTGCAGAAACCTCTGATGGAATTGCTAGAGGAACATCTGATGAAATCCAGGCGCAAGGAATCTTTGGAGGAATTGACGATAGAATACCTGAAAGAATAGCTGATTGAATCCCTAGAAGAACATCTGATGAAATCCCTGTGGGAACTCCTGATGGAATCCTAGGAGGAAATTTTGATGGAATTCCTGGTGGAATCCTTACAATAACTTCTGATGGAAATTGTTGATATTCTCTCGATGGAATCTCCTGAAGAACTTTTTGATGAACTCCTCATGAAATCCCTTGAAGAACTCCTGGTGGAATTCCATGAGGATTTACAGGTGATTTTTCGGGAAGAATTTCCAAAGAAGTTCTTACAAGAATTCCTTGCTAAACAAATGATAAAATCTTGATAAAATTTCTGAAGGAACACCTGTTGGAATCATGAAGGAATTACCGATCAAATCCAGGAAGGAATATTGGCAGAATCCCTAATGAAATTCCTTCAGCTTTACCTGGAGGGATTCAAACACCGGTATTTGATGATTGGAAACATGTAGGGAGCCGCATTTTTGACAATCCGGCCGATAGACCCCAAAGCGCCAAATGAATCAAAAAAGTAATCAAGTTCTTTACCCCACTTGTATCTTAAGTGTGTACAGAGGCTATGGCCGAGAGCTACAGTGGAATTTATAATTCAAACTGGCGATTGTACTAGAAATGCCAATAGAAATTACTCCAGAATATCCTCTACGAAGTAGTAGTATATTTTCCAAGGATTTATCCAGAAATTCCTAAATTACATCCGCCAAGATTCGCTATACGGAAACTCATCCTGGGATTCCTTTAGCAATTTCTTTAATAACACAGCGCAACAAAAATGACATTTTTGCGTGTCTCAAGGATCAAATTATGTGTCTCTAGTAAATTTGGGGCTGCTTAATCTGGTGCCGTTCTCAGAAATGTTCCAGCACGTTACAATTTTCAGCTACAGGTCGCCAAAGTTGTTTAAAACACTGGTTCCATTGATGTTTACATGAAATTTAAAGTACAATTTATCAAACTTTTTTGTAATCTTATCCACCAAGCATGCAAAATAGAACTTAAACTTTCATTTCAGATATAATTTGGTTGAAATTGCACGATTAATTTTCGATTAAACGATTTTTCCAACATGCTTGCAGTCTCCATACAAAATTCTTCGTTTCTCTTATATGGAAAAATACAATACTTTTCTAAACCATCAAAAAACAACTTTTGAGCATCAAAAATATTATGAACTTTGTTGATAAATATTGTTATACACATGAAGTTTGAATTCTATGACAAGTTAAGCAAATAAATTGACATACAAGTTGGAAAACTTGCATGCCAGTTGGCTGAAATGGTCAAATTTTGCATTTTCAACTGCCAATATCTCAAAAACTAGACGTGCCATGATGTTTTTGAAAACGGCAATGGATTTAGCAACCCTAAATTAAGTAAATAGTGGTATTTAGGTCCTTGAGACAAAAACGTGTTCCGCAGTGTAATTCTTCTAATAATTTCACCAGGGATTACTCTACAAGATCCTACATGGATTCTTCCAGAAATTGTATCAGTGGGCTACTTCTGGATGAGTAGTTAACAACAAATATTTCTTCAGGAATTCCACATAGAATTCCACCAGGAATTCTCCAAATTTCACCAGGGATTCCTCAATATAACCATCCAGGGATTCCCCAGAACTTTCTCCTGATATTTACGTCACAAATTCCTCCAGAAATTTGAACAAAAAATACCAAACAAATTGAACGAGAAATTTCTCCTTTAGAAAAACTTTGAAATATTCCACCAATAACTCATCAGAAAATCCTCCAGGAATTCCTTCAGTGGTTCATCCACAAATTCCATCAGATATTACTACATGAGGTAAAAGATTTCTTTACCCCTAACAAATTCCTTCAGGGATACCTCCAGAATTTTTTCAGTGATTCCATCAGAAATTCCTTCAGGGATTTTGTAAAATTTTCCTTAAAATAATCCTCCAGATATAACCATTGAAGCTTTCTCAACAAATTCTTTTGAGAGCTTACAACTCTCAAACAACTTACCAAAGGTTTTTATGGTTTGAAAATTCGTCGAAAAATGCAATCAAGAATTCTGGCCAGGTACTTCTTCAGGGATTCCTCGAGAAATTTCTTCAGAATTTTCTGCTGGGATTACGCCAGGAATTCCTTAGGAAGTTCTCCAAGAGTGACCATCCAAGAGTTTTTGAGAATTTCTTTCAGATGTGACACCAGGAATGCATCTGCAAATTCTACCAGGAATTCACTAGGAAAATCCTCCTGCATTTCTGTCTGTGATTTCTTCAGCAATTCCTGCAAAAAATCCTTTTAAGGTTCCTTTAGTAAATTTTTTAGGAATTTCCTCATAAAATTCTCCAGGGATGCCTACCGAGAATTCTTCAAGAATTTTCTTGAGGTATCCTTCTTTCAAGAATTCTTCCTGAAAATTCTTGAGGGATTCCTTAAGAAAATATTCCAGGGAATCCTTGCTCAATTATTTCAGGGGTTTCACCAGAAGCTTCTTAGTGATTCCTTCAGCAATTCCACTGAACCATAATCCTGGGAATCAGGAAATACTCTTGATTCCTCCAGAAATCTGAAAGTCCGTCCATAAAATTCCAGTTCTCCTCCAGAAAATCGATTGCTTGATAAATTATTTCAGAAATTCCTCCAGAGATTGACATCAGAGATTGATCCAGTAAATTATTTATAAATTTACTACAGAGCTTCTTTATAAATGACTGCAGAACCATTTTTTATTTTCATAACTTCCCATCACATTCATTGACTTATTCCTCCAGAAACTCTTTCTCGAATTCGTTCTAATATTATTCCGGGAATGTATCCAAGTTTTCTTACAGACCTTCCTTTAAGAATTTTTTCTAAAATATTCTACAGGTAGGAATCGAATATTCCTCGTGGGATTTTTCTATAAGTTCTACAAGAAATTGTCACTGAAATGCTTTTAAAGATTTCTTCAGAAATTTAAACACAGGCTTCTTTAAAAAAATCCAACAGATATTCTTCAACGATTCTCTTATACAATACTCATCAGATTAGACAGAAATTTCTTGACGAATTCCTTCAGCAATTCTTCTAGAAAATAATGCAGTAGTATCTCTAGAACATCTAGAACGATTTCTTTCAGGATGTTTTCCATCTAATACTCTACGATTTGCTTCAAAAATTTCTGTAAGGTTATTACAAGAATACCACCAGGGATTCCCCTAGGAATCCGTCCAGAAATGTTTCCAGAAAGTGCTTCAGAAACTCCTCTATGTATTCCTCCAGAGATTGCTTCCGAATTATTACAATCTTTTCTCTTGAAATTACTTCCAAGCTTCCACCATGAATTTCCAGTGATTTTCCCTGAAGTTCTTTCATCGATTCCTTCAGTATTCCTCCAGAAATTCGGTCAGTAATCAGTTCTAGAATTCCTAAAAATATTCCTTCACAAATTTTCTTGACAAATCATTCAGGAATTCCTCAAGAAGGGATTTCCATGTAACATAAGTAGCATAACAAAAGTTTATTAAACTGAAATAAGCTAAGAGCCATTTTTTCAGCTCATATTAAGGAAATTTTTCCATTGTGTTGCTTCTGAAATTCCTCTAAATATTTCTTCAGGGGATACCAGGAAACTTTCCATGATTTTCACTAGTAAAATAGTCAAAGATCACTTCATAATTTTCTACAGAAATTATTCCAGCATTTACTCCGAAAATGTTCCAGAGATTCTTCCTGGAATTCCTCTGAAGGTACGCCCAGAGTTTCCTCTTCGATTTCTTTCAACGATTCCTCCAGGTATTCCTCCGTCTGGAATATTTGCGAAGATTTCTTAAGGGTTATTTTAGATCAAGAATTATTTAGAGGATTCTTACAGTGATACTTCCAAGAAATGTCTGCAGGATTGTTTTTAAAATTTCTGGAGCGATCTCTAAAGGAATTTCTTAAGACCTGAATACCTGAATGAACTTCCGCAGAAAATTTTAGGAGTACCTTAAAGGTTATTCTGAAAGAGTAATTGCATGAGTTTCTAGATGAAACTCTGGCGTAATTTCTGAAATCTCCCCAGGAATATGTATTTATAAACTATTTTTAAGCGTTTCCTCTAGGGTTCATTCAGAAATTTCGTAATATATAAGGGGGTAAGTGAGTGTCACGAGGGTTTGGGTTGACACCAATTTAAGCGTTGTGAAATATATGAACAAGCTCTTAGTAAAACCTAGAGCATTTTCGGAAGAAATCCTTGGAGTACTTCCTGGAAAAAGCGAGATTCCTGAAATATCCCTGGAGGATTTTCTGTAAAAATTTCTGAAGAAACCTTTACAGAGAAGTCCAAAGGATTCTCTGGAGAATTTCCTGCAGGAATTTATAGAAGAACCCCGGAGGACACGTTTGGAAGAATTTTTGGAAGAAGGCTTGTGATGATTTCTAAATAAATTTCTTGTGCAGTTTCTGAAATGAATCTCTGGAAGAAGCCTTATAGACACGATTTTAGAAATTGCTGGGAGATATTCTTAAATAATAGTATTGAATCCTTCTGCACCAAACATCTGGACCAAATTTCTGAGGAAATCACTGGAGGAATACTCGGAGTAATCTCTGCAAATATTCCTAAAAAAATCTGGACAGGAATCTATGAAACATTTTTTTAAGGAATTTCTTAACTTTCACTTTGAGCAACTTTTAAATTTCTTGGAAAATCCATCGTGGAATTTCTGGAAGCTAATCCAGACGAATGTCTGACAAAATCTGTGGAAGTTTTCCTGTGCCAATCAAAGATTTTCTAAGCAATATTTGGAAAAAAAAATCTGTAGAGATTCTTGGAGGAGTTTCTGAGGGAATATCTGCAAGATTTTTGAATGAATTTTATGAAGGAGTGTTTAAAAAATACTTAGAAGAATTTGATGAGAAGTTTTCGAAGAACTGTTTTGACGAATTCCTGGAATAATCTCTAGATAAGTTGTTGGAAGAGTCTGGGAAGCTGTTTTTGGGGAAAGCTTGAAGATTTTATGGCAGAATTCTTGAAACTATTTGTTGAGGGAGTACTGGAAAACTCCCTGAGAGAATTTTATAATCACTATTAGTAACATATCATATTGAACACAATTTTTAAAAATATGTTCTGTAACAATCTAAGATATGTTTAATCAGTCACAGATAAAACAAAATTGAAGAATTCGATAATGTAATTACAATGAATATGAAACATTATCATCATAATTTGTCAGAGAAATTGTTATCGAATATTTGATGAATTCCTAAAAACTATACTTTCTGAAAGAAATCTGTTAATATTTGTAAACAAATTTTTGTTGGCTTTACGACTAAACTCTACTACTTAACCAGCAATTCTCATAACAGATATGTTGCTTAATTGAGGCCTCACGAGAATTATGCCCTAAGATGTTCTGTTTCTGAGTTTTCACCATAAATTATTTCTTATTTCCAACAATAAATTTTAAGACATTCTGTCAGAAAAGTTTGCTTAAATCCCTTTCCTACTTGACTTTTTTATGTTAATATGTATCAACAATATTACTTGCCATAGTGTTAAACAAAATCTTACTTGTCGCTTCATTATCTTCGTATGAAAAATAATGACTTTAGTGACCAAATTTGTGAATATAATGGCGTTAGTAACTTTTTGATGACTTATTGAATTTAAGTGAACAGGTCCAAAAAAATTCAATTCACTAAAGAGTGATTCGCTACCAGTCCTGAGAGCTCTTGGAGGTATCCCGGAAGAAATTTCTTAAGGAAATCCGGAAAAAAATACTTAAAGAATCGCTAACCCCTTGCTATTCGAGTTAGAAAAATTACTAATTGTTTCTTTACCTGTAAGTACTGTGAAGATTATAACCAACTAGGCAATTTTCCCCATGAGTGCATTCTAACCCACTTTTTCCTACTCCGACCGGGAAGAAGCTTCTTGCTGCATGGCTTATGGCCTCCTTCTCATCCGGCGAATGGTAATAGGAGAGTTCCAGTCAGTCAGAGAGTCCGTGCGAAGGAGGAACGCCGATCCAGCCCAGATCAAACGGTTTCAAAAGACCACAAACGATAACTAAAGGGGGAAGGTTTATGAAGGGGGCATCCAGCGAGAGGCGACCATATAGGGACGTGGCCATTTCACGCGTGCCCCGAGCTGAAGCGATTTTTCTCCCTCATCTTGGCACCGGAGGCGAAAGAACGAGTCGAAACAATGTTTCTCGCTGGTGGTTTGCAAAAATCTTCCCATATAATTCCTGCCCCACCTCGCCTCTTTGACCCCCTCATAGCCCCCGGGAGTGGAGCAAATGAGTATGATTTCGGTTTGACTCGCAAATTTTTATTGGAGAAAATGTGAATGAAAGAGGAGGGAAGTTCGAAATTGTGCACGTTGATCGTTTATCGGCAAGTGAATAATAAAATTGTTCGAGAGCGGGGAAACAGATGATTTGCGCGCAGTCGATGGCAAAGTGAACCGTCAAAATCACTGATAGTGGAAAAAGGGGAACCCAACTCATAACTGAACCGGTTGGTGGGGGCTAGAGATGATCTAAGCGATGTTGTCGGTATGAATGAATAACCTCACCTCTAGCTGTCGATCGAGGCGAAATGTCTTCTTTCCTTGACTTCCTTCCTTCCTTTTTGACTAGATACCTCAATCACGAATGTTTCAATGTAAATGCTTAGCGTTTGGAGTCTTTTCATCAGGCATCATACAGAAACCGGCCGGCGAGTGACGATGACGCCGAGACGTGGTAACAATTTTCACCACAAATCACTGTGGGCAGTACCCATAGAGTCAAGCGGCCAAAAATATTTGTGCCGGTTTTTGTCACATGTAGAGTAAGTTGGGGCAAAAGTTCTATCTTAGTGGAATAATGAAAATTTCCCGAAATAAAATAACAGTTGAACAGAAATAAATACCTCGCAGTGACCGTTCTTCAAACAAAAAAACTTGTGTCAAAATATATACCGATTTTTAGTCATAAAAATTTCAAAATTGATTGTCTTCAACCTTTACAGTACTGGAAACTTGCTGTCCAGTGCATTAAAATGGAAAATGAGCAGTCATAAAACTATATTTACCAAGCTGTGTTACAGCAGTTGTTTCAAATGACGAAAAATGTTGATGATCCAGTACGATAAACTAAAAAAAAATTGGTTCGTTAGTTTGGCTTCAGGCTCCAAATAAGTTTCATTAATAACTGGTTTATGTATTTTTTAGTTGTTGGAAAATTGAATGCTACAGCAACACTGCAAACTTTCTTGCTCCGATATTCCAGGAAGATCCCAATACAAGTATGGACTATGGAATAATGGATACGAAAACGAAACAGAACAATCATTTTTCCGACTTTTAGCCACCCAGTAGCCCATTGTTCCAACTCGCTCCGAACTCCGAGGCATCCTCTTGTGGTGTGTTTGTGTATACTCGACGAGCAGCACTTGTGCGATCGTTAGCCTTGTTGTCGATGTCGATTGTAGTAACAAGCCAACCAGCCGGTGAAAATTCACACCCATCAAGCATTATGGGGAAGGGTCTGCGGGCCTCACAGCTATCATCTATGGGTGGATATAGTTATGGTCTGAGCCCGACCAGTCAGTATATGAGTAATAAAAAGAAATCACCATGCATGTGTAAATCTTCCCACAGCCCAAGCCGACATTCTCAGCTGAAAAGATACAGGTATCTAGGTACAGTTCCGTGCAAAAGTTTTGGACCAGTCCCTGAAAAACCAAATGTTTTGTCCGTGTCTCTGGGAAAACACGTCAAATTGAACTCTCTATGGCTCATCCAAAAGGCCATGAGTATGTCTTACTTCATATTTATTTCGACAATGCCGTTTTTTATATTTTTTTTTCAAAAATTGTAATTGAAGTAGTGACATTTTTATAGAAAAAGCATGCTAATTTACTCAGCATTTGGTTAACCAAAGTTTTATTCAAGTACAGCTTTAGAATATCTTTCTTCTTCAAGTCCTTTCAATAGACTATGACACTACGATTCTAATGCCGAGTGATTAGAGTCCGTGGCTACAAAGCAAAATCATGCTGAAGGTCTCTGGGTTCGATTCCCGGTCGGTCTAGGATTTTTTCGTAATGGTAATTTCCTTGACTTCCCTGGGCATAGAGTATCATCGTACCTGCCACACGATATACGACGGCGAGATTGACAACTTTGGCAAAGATAGCTCTCAGTTAATAATTGTGGAAGTGCTCATTGAACACTAAGCTGAGAAGCAGGCTCGGTCCCAGTGAGGACGTTAATGCCAAGAAGAAGATAGTTTCAATTAGACGTGCATCCATAGATATATGGACAACATACTTTTGTATGCTTCTCAGGAGATGATCTCAAACTTGCTCACGGGAGTGTACATTGCCTCCCCGTACCTTGCGTAGACTTGCGAGGGAAAACTTACGGTTAGTGGTTATGGCGGCCCGGCTGCTGTTTCGTCGAGAGGTGGCATCGATTGATCCATTGAGACAGGCAAATCGCTTCCGTGGTCTGGACCGGCGTTGCGCATCGAGGAGAGGTGCCCGAAACGGTAGCAAAACGGGAAGCGTTTTCAGGGAGCGCTAATATCTGTGGCTAATTTGGGCCGAATAGATCCGAGAATGAAATTGTAAAGTAGACCGAAATTCCTCGCTCACGCTCACGAATCGATGCATATTTGTGAAGGTTTTTTAGGGGTGCGATTGTTGGGTTTCTTTTCGGAATAGATAGGTGTGCCTGCATGGAGAAGATTTCGATTGGAATGATAATCGAATCTTTGAATGGATCATTCGTTTTGTAAGTGTAGGGAAATGATCTAATATTTATGAACGGTTTAATAGAAGATCTAGTGCATAACATATGAATGCAAAAAGTGTTATATATGAGCGTTGCAAAACGATACGCAATAAATAGTACTTATGCGAGGGAATTTGAAAGTAACTACATTGGCATGTAGTAATAAACACCGAGTCTATCCTAAAAGTCAATTAATCAGTTTGTAAAACGATGAAAAAATAATGGACACAATAAGGTATTCATTGACCAGGTTTCATACGAAATGCTCAAGTTTGGAGGATTTTATCATGACTTCAGTGCTTTGAATTTTTGTCCCCATATTGCCAAGAGAAAGGAGCACTTTTAGCAGTGTTGAACGGAAATTAGAAATTCATCGAGAAACAAAGTAAATATTGATAAAGACGGTCGAGCTGTAGACCCACCGGCCATAGGAGAGGTTAAAAAGGCTATCAGCGAGCTGAAGAACTGTAAGGCTTCTGGGAAAGACGAGCTTCTCAAACACGGAAATGAGCAGGTTTACCAATTGATCCATCGAGTACTTTTGAAGGTATGGGAGGATAAAGGAATGCCTACCAATTCGATCTACAATGATGAGCACAAGCGCCACGATGTGTTATTCATTTCAAGGCAGCGTTATATTCACTGAAAAGAAATGAGCTGTGGCAGATAATGTCTTAACATGGTATTCCGGCGAAACTTATTAGGCTGATGCCCTAAAATCAAGTGTTCTGATTGCTGATGAGGTGTCAACCTCATTTGTGACGTTTGACGAATTGAAGCAAGGAGACGCACTTTCGAAAATATTGTTCAGCATTGCACTCGAAGAGTGCTACAAGGAAATCTGGTATGCAGAGAAACGACAGTATCATCGCGCGGTCGCATATGCTCCTTGTTCTTACGGTGGAGAGGTTAAGACCCCTAAACTAAAAAGAAGAAGTGAGAAGTGAGTGAGAAGAAGTGTCTTGAGGCCACAAAACAACTTTTAGCTGGTACATCTACCCCTAATACAAACAGTGGAACGGTGCCAAGGTCGGGAAACCTCAAGTCAGCGGTTCCGAGCCTGGAAAATATCAACAGATGCAGCTATCAGCGATGCAGAAGAAGTTAGAACGAATGATAAAGGAGAAAGATGACCAGTGTCTGATCAGAGATTAGAGATCAACGGAAGAAAAATGAACAGGATCTGAAAGATACGGAGCGTCGTGTTTTAAAGCAGTTGGAAGGCAACATCAGATCAGGTCCGGCCCACTCTGGCTCAGATTGGGTACTACTTCTAGTACTGCATTTGGTCCCTCGGTAGTGCAAAAGGTATCCAAGTTTGACAGATCGCAGTACACTTTTCACGGCATTCTAGATTACCTTATGAGCCATAAAATTTTGGGCAGCTGCAAGGGACATGGAGGTCTTCAATTTGTCTTTGATCAGATGATCAGCTTGAGTGAAGGCGGACCCACGGTCAATTCGATTGGCAATCAGCCGGCACAAATGGTGTTCAGTGGTGGATCGACGTGAATTCGCCGTCGCCGTCGCCGATTGATAGTCAGAACCTGCCAGTTATGCTTGGAAGTAGAATACCGATGACCAGTGCTAGATCGACGACGAATATGATGGGCCCAGATAGCCGTAGCGGTAAACGCGCAGCTATTCAGCATGACCAAGCTGAGGGTCGTGGGTTCGAATCCCACCGGTCGAGGATCTTTTCGGGTTGGAAATTTTCTCGACTTCCCAGGGCATAGAGTATCTTCGTACCTGCCACACAATATACACATGCAAAAATGGTCATTGGCATAGTAAGCTCTCAGTTAATAACTGTGGAAGTGCTCATAAGAACACTAAGCTGAGAAGCTGGCTCTGTCCCAGTGGGGACGTAACGCCAGAAAGAAGAAGATGATGGGCAATCAATGTTGCAATAAACATTTGAAGGGGGACCGACAGCGAGTTCAACAGGTAATCCACTGCCGCAAATTAATGTACGAGTGTTGGCAACCTCTTTGGTCATTCTTCGCTTAGCCAAAGCCAGTTTTCAGCGCGTCAAGCAGTCAGCAAGTGAATTCCCACCTTTTCCGGGGATCCAGAAGAATGGCCACTTTTTCTAGCAATCTACGAGAGTTCTACTAGAATCTGCAGGTACAGCGACAAGGAAAACATGTTACGTCTTCAACTTTGCCTGAAGAGAAAGGCTTTGGAAGAAGTCCGTTGTCGTCTGCTGCATCCTGCAAACTAAGCGGAAGTTTGGCGACGTTTAAACCCCTCTTTAGGAGGCTAGAAAAATTATTGTTCATTCACTGGTGAACAAAATTCGCGATATGCCATCGCCGAAAGCGGAGAAGTTGCAAATGCTGCTTCAGGTCTGGACGAGTACATGTGCAACGTGGCCTTGCTTCTAGAGCTGACGGAGGGACTGCCACCTTCAATTAAATTGAACTTGGCGTACCACCGACAAGGGCTGAAAAGAGTTACGCTATCCGAGTTAGTCCAGATGAAGAAGCCGGACCAGCGAAGTCAGACGATTCTTTGGAACGACGGCAACCCAGACAACGATCCCGAAGTGTACGAGGTGGCAGTCATGACGTTCGGAGCGTCCTGTTCCCCGTGCTGTGCACATTATGTGAAGAATCGGAATGCTGAAAGATTCGAAGAGCGGTCGAGTGCATCTAGTACAAACACTATATCCAAGACATGTTGGCAAGTGTTGAAACCAAGGAAGAAGCAATGAAGCTAGCCAGAGAAGCACGGCCCATTCTGTCGTGACGCTTAGCAGTTTGGTCGGGAAGTTTTCCACACAATCCGCGGGCACTACTCATTTCGGCCAAAACTTCTCGCATCTAAATATAACACGTCTAATCGTGCGAACATTTTCTAACAGACCTCGAAACCTAGAAGCCGATCAACATGCCTTTCCGACGCGAAGTAGTCACAGTTTGCAACTCTCCTTCTCTATCGCACTCTTCACGTCTCATCTCAACCCGAACACTATTCCAGGTCCGAAACCACATTTAGACGATCACTGCCGAGAAAGACTATAGTAATCATTTCCGCGCCTTTCCCATTTCTATGGCAAGTTTATACTTAAAGATCGACACGCTGAACATGTACAGCACATGACACATTTTTTTCTAATATTCATAATGGAAACTATATCTACTACACATTCATTCTCAGGAAAGTTCCGAGATCCGCAATTGGTTGTCAAATTCCAGCACTGTCGTCGAGAGTCTGCATGAGAACACTGCTACGGAGAAGAGTTTCTGTACAGAGATGTCGACCGAAAAGGTGTTTGGTATGTGGTGGGATACCACAACTGACACATTTCTGTTTAAACTGCACAGATAAAAATATTTAAATTCCAATGTAGTGTAAACTAAGGTATAGAGTAAAAATAAACCAAATTCATTTATTTTTACGGCATTTACGGCAATATCTGTCAGGCCAGTTTTTCTCGTTGTTACCGAATCGGAACGTCCGCCAAACAGGCGAATAATGTGGAGTTGCACATTTTCTGCGATGCTAGTCAAAATGGAATGGCAGCTGTAGGCTACTTCAGGTTCGAAGAAGGAGAGAAGGTTACTTACTTTACTTTTGCTGGCTCTACGTCCTTTAAGTCATGACCTGCGTCACAATGTTACGCCAACTAACTCGGTCCATGGCTGCTAACCTCCAATTCCTCGATCGCCCCACACTTCCAAGATCCTGCTCCACTTGGTCGAACCACCTAGCTCGTTGCGCTCCCCTTCGTCTTGTACCGGCCGGATTTGAGGTGAACACCATTTTTGCGGGATTGTTGTCCGGCATTCTCACAACGTGTCCCGCCCATCGTACCCTTCCAGCTTTGGCGACTTTCGTGATACTGGGTTCACTGTAGAGTTGCGCAAGCTCGTGGTTCATTCTTCTCCTCCATACGCCATTCACACATACTCCGCCGAAGATCGTCCGAAGCACACGTCGTTCAAACTCCTAGCGCTTGCAGGTCCTCTTCGAGCATTGTCCACGTCTCATGCCCGTAGAGGACTACCGGTCTTATTAGCGTCTTGTACATGGTACACTTTGTACGGAAGTGAAGTTTACCAGACCGCAAGGTCTTGTGGAGTCCATAGTAAGCACGACTTCCGGCGATGATACGTCTTCGAATTTCTCTGCTGCAGTTGTTATCCGACGTTATCAATGATCCGAGGTAGACGAATTCGTCCACCACCTCGAACTCATCCCCGTCGATCGTCACGCGTCTGCCTATGCGAGCTCTATCGCGCTCGGTTCCTCCAGCCAGCAGATATTTCGTCTTCGACGTATTTACCTTCAATCCAACCCGATCTGCTTCACGTTTCAGCCTGGTATACTGTTCAGCAACCACCTGGAACGTTCTTCCGACAATGTCCACGTCGTCAGCGAAACAAATGAACTGGCTGGATTTATTGAAGATCGTGCCCCGCATGTTGAAGCCCGCCCGTTTCATAACACCTTCTAGCGCAATATTGAACAGGAGGCAGGAAAGACCATCGCCTTGTCGAAGTCCTTTGCGTGTTTCAAACGTGTCCGATAAAGCACCCGATATCTTCACACAGCACTGTACACTATCCATCGTCGCTTTGATCAGTCTAGCCAGTTTCCCGGGAAAACCGTTCTCGTCCATAATCTTCCATAGCTCTTCGCGGTCGATGGTATCATAGGCCGCTTTGAAATCGATGAATAGGTGGTGCGTAGGGACTTGATATTCGCGACACTTTTGGAGGATCTGCCGCAACATAAAGATTTGGTCTGTCGTCGATCACCCGTCCACAAATCCGGCTTGATAACTTCCAACAAATCTGCTTGCCAGTGGCGATAGACGGCGGAAGATGATCTGGGAAAGCACTTGATAGGCTGCATTAAGAATGGTGATCGCTCGATAGTTCTCACATTCTAACTTGTCACCCTTTTTGTATATTGGGTATATTATTCCCTCCTTCCACTCCTCCGGTAGCTGTTCTGTATCCCAGATCCTGGCTATCAATCGGTGCAGACAAGTGGCCAACCTGTCCGGGCCCATTTTAATAAGTTCCGCTCCAATACCATCCTTTCCAGCTGCTTTGCTGTTCTTGAGCTGTTTGATAGCATCCTTAACTTCACCTATTGTGGGAGTTGGCACGTCTCCCTCATCCGCCGTACTGATGAAGCCATTCCTCCTGCTGTCTTGATCTTCCTCCTCTGCGCCGTTTAGGTGTTCATCGTAGTGCTGCTTCCACCTTTCAATCACCTCACGTTCGTCCGTCAAGATACCTCCATCCTTATCCCGGCACATTTCGGCTCGCGGCACAAAGCCTTTGCGGGATGCATTTAGTTTCTTGTAGAACTTACGTGTTTCTTGAGAACGATACAACTGCTCCATCTCTTCGCACTCCAATTCTTCCAGGCGGCGCTTTTTATCCCGGAATAGATGGGTTTGCTGTCTTCGCTTCTGTTTGTATCGTTCCACGTTTTGACGGGTGCCTTGCTGCAGCATCATCGCCCGCGCTGCATTCTTCTCGTCCAAAACCGTCTGACACTCCTCGTCGAACCAACCGTTCCGTCGATTTGCTTCCACGAACCCAATGGCACCTTCCGCTGCGTTGTTTATGGCTGCTTTGAGACTACTCCAGCAGTCCTCAAGAGGGGCTTCGGTGAGCTCTCCCTCTTCCGGCAACGCTGCCTCAAGGCTTTGCGCGTATTCAGTTGCGACTTCGGGTTGCTTGAGTCGCTCCAGATTGTACCGGGGCGGGCGTCGGTACCGAATGTTGTTCACAACGGAGAGTCGTTGGCGCACTTTAACCGTCACAAGGTAGTGGTCCGAATCGATGTTTGCGCCGCGATAGGTTCTGACGTCGATAATGTCCGAGAAGTGCCTTCCATCAATCAAAACGTGGTCGATTTGTGATTCAGTCTGTTGGGGTGATCTCCAGGGGTACCGATACGGGAGGCTGTGCTGGAAGTAGGTACTACGTATGGCCATGTTTTTGGAGGCGGCGAAATCAATCAGTCTAAGGCCGTTTTCGTTCGTAAGCTGGTGAGCGCTGAACTTCCCTATAATCGGTCTAAATTCCTCCTCCCGGCCAACATGAGCGTTGAGATCTCCGATAACGATTTTGAAATCATGGCTTGGGCAGCCGTCGTATTCAGGGGGGGTATACGCAACGAGGTTCGCCTACCGTACATGTTTAGCTGCGCGTAGAAAGCGTCCTTATCGTCATCGTCACTTGCTAGGTGAGGGCTGTGCACGTTGAATATGCTGATATTGAAGAAACGGCCTTTGATCCTCAATTTGCACATTCTGTTGTCGATTGGCCACCACCCAATCACGCGCCTCTGCATTTCACCCATCACGATAAAAGCTGTGTCCAGCTCATGTCTATTGCCGCAGCTCTGGTAGATGGTATAACCATCCCTATACGTATGTACCGTCGACCTTTTCCAGCAGCGCTACGATGTCGAACTTGCGGACCCTCAATAATTCGGAAAGAATACGGGTACTTCCCAAGAAATTGAGAGACTTACAGTTCCATGATCCGAGTTTCCAATCGTTAGTCCGTTTTCGATGCCTGGGTCTATGCCGATTGTTCCGGTCCGAATTTACATTGTATGCTTCCTGTACTGATGGTTTTTACGGCTGGCTCGTAAGGCCTGCACCAACCCCCTGTCTCGCCGGAGGATCATCGTGCACAGCACTGTTTAGAATCCCACGCTGGCACTAGGACAATGATCAGCCGCTCCTAACATGGAGAACAGACGCTGTTTTGAGCCGCCCCTAACATGTAGAACAGACGCTCTGATAAGCTACACCCTCAGAAGAGAGGAGCCCCCCTTCCCTGTCAGCATACGACCAAGGTTCCACCAGGGTTGGTTACCCGATCTTCCCTACGGTTACTCGTATCCCAGGCAGCACCACGGGGAGGTAGGGATAGGAGTTACTGGACAAGAGGCTAAGGACCACAAATGGGGTCTATTTTATACCTGCAGGTACGCGAAGTACCAATGGTACGCATTGTCCAGTCATTTACCACCCAAAAAGAGAAGGAGAGAAGGTGGAGTGCGCTTTTATCGCTTCAGATACACGGGTAGCCTCTCCAAAATTTCCTCTCAATCCTTGAACTCCAGGCCGCCATATTAGGCCATTGTGTAGTGCTTACACATTAATGATTATACTGATCCTGAGTAGCATCTATTGGTTGCCGACTTAGGTGAGTCTAGTACACGACACTGAAGACGGACTTACGTGAAATACGCGTACCTGTCTAGGTTACAGCTTCTTCTACTTTGCATTACGTCCTCATTAAGACATAGTCTGCTTTACAGCTTAGTGATCAATGAGTATATCGTGTGGCGAGTACAATGATACTCTATGCCCAGGGAAGTCAAGGAAATTTCCATTACGAAAAGATCCTGGACCGCTACAAAAAAAACACTCATTTTCGATACCTCAAGTAATTCTCTAAATCTTTACTTAACGCAAGCCAAGTAATAATTTTACTATGCGTATTTTTCCAAACACTTGGGTTGGAATAAAATGTGGTCTCCTTTACCGAGTGACGCATAGATTTTCAGTCCAAACTCTTAACAATTATTGGTTCTTTAGCTTTGTACTTTTGAAAATTCAAGGTTTGGCTTTGATTTATCTTCACTTTAAGTTGTAACAAGGTTTAAGGTCACATAGGACCAAGTCATTCAAAAACCTCGATTGACTGAAATAAAATTTGAAACATGATTTATCATACGGTACACGGTGTGTTTCGTAGAACAAGTTTATTACAAAAAAGGTAAGCCTGAAACTTAACCACAATAAAGTCTAGGTCTCTCGGGTTGATTTTCTGCAAAAACCAAAAAAATCGGTCGGGGGGTCTAGAGTAATTTTATTTTTTTTTATTTCGAAAGACTTGCACATATGTTTGTATTTGCGTATCTATGTGTTTATGTACATTGGGGCGGTTCAAAATTCAAAAATGTTTGAGAATCCAATCTCCCATATGTTTCTTGCTATCCTTACCTTCACAGTTAAAAATAATGAGGTTTACACGTAATGTAAACTTCATTCATGCGATGTAAACATGATGTCGTGTAAATTTAAGTCTGAAATCATGTAAAAATGTGTTATATGTCATGTTATCACTCAAGATCCTGCTGGATTACATGACATATAATTGAAGTTTACATGACATATCATGTAAATATCCATGATATTCCACGCTCCAATTATGTGCATTATATGTCTCAGAAATTTACACGTTTCATTCGAACTGTGTTAGTGTTCTGTAAAATTTTCGGCTTTCTAGGTAGTGATTTAAAGGTGGCCCAGAGACAACATTATATGGAAATCACTATGGAAAATTTTTAGATATGTTTCAAACACGCTTGTACTGTAGATAATGTAAGTACAAACGTGTTGTCCCATTGTAAAAACTCTTTCTTCAAACCGATTTTTTTGATTTTGGTCGCAAATGAAAGAGCATAGTCTAATTGTTTTTAGTTTGAAATTTCAGGCTTACCTATTTTATTTGTAATAAAGTTGCTCCACAAAGACATCGTGGGTAATCTTGGCTTGAAAATGAACTAAATTCGAACTTTTTGTCGAACCAAGCATACACTGATTGTTTTATAAAAATAGATAAAACAATGTAAAGAACCCAACAGAATGCATCTGATTTTCTAAGGTAATGTTGGTCATTTGGTAATACGGAATCAGGTTCTGGAGGTTCCGTTAATTTCACAATTCCCATCACAAACGACACATAAAAATGTAGATTATTTCCTATACCAAAAGAAAAAAAACACAAATCTATTTATTACTGCCTGTGGGACACTAATCTGGAGAAAACCTTATTTGAGAGAATTGTCGGTGTCGTATAGCGAAGTGACAATTCTCGACTGGAGTGACATGACTCTCTATTTTATTTACACGGCGAGTTACTTCACTCGAGTCGAGAATTGTCACTTCGCTATACGAGACAGACAATTCTCATCTCACGCCACTCGCAGAATAAGTCCATTTGTACGACAGAAATTTCGTAATTCAATACACGAATGAAAATATCCAATAAATTCGCGACTTTCGGGTCATGTCGCGATTTTTGCGACAATATTTAATGCACTCGCGATTTTTGCGACTGGCGGAATAAATCTGCTACAAATCCGCGAAAATGGCGAAATCCGTGAGAATCACGAAATTCGCGACTGTTATAACAGCCCTGCACTTGGCTAAGGAGGGCCCCTTGAATACAAACTCTATTGATATTAAATGGTATAGTAGTAAATTCACATAACGAATATGACATGCAGATATGTATTAGAAAGTTTTTATAAAAAGACAAACTTCAAACTTGCAGTGATATTTTCCCATTGCCAGCTTTTACACATGGGTCAGTCATGCTTTTATGAGCAGTCTTATTTTTAAGAAGTTTTGAAAACCTGAAAATAATCTAACGATCATTAAATTCTGGATGAATTAAGAGCAGGTCACGCATTCACCCACCAATACGAGAAAAACTTCAAAAGCACCACAAACTACATCTCATTATCATTCACACCAACACGCTAATTGGTAAACATAGTTATTTCCACCTCTCTGGACCCGGTCCGTTTCTTCTTTGGCAAGGGCTCCCAAGGAACGTTACCTCGAAATGAATTCTGATCTCCTGCGAAGAGTCCCTTAATAGAGATCGTTTCCAGCCTCGAGACAATTCCACAAGCTTGGGAGCCCTCCGAAGCAAATGATTGAAGAGAAGAACGCTTTTGTCAACCTGAACTCCCGGGCGGCGATCTGGTCAATTAACACCCGACCACGACGATTATTCTCGGAGATCTTTCGCTCAGCACAGAAGATGCAAAGTATCCCGACCAGAATCACATAACATGATTATAAGATAATGATAAAAATCTACAGCACGAAAAAATAACAGAAGTCGATATAGTAGTGTCATTAGAATTGTTCTGCTCACAATTTGTCATATTCAACAACAACAGATAACAAAATTTTGGAATATTTTTCACTTTGCATTTTTACGTTTGTTGTTAATAACATCCAATGATATGAACATCAACATTATTTGCAACATATTTCGTAACATCCTCGAAACTCATTATTTACTAATTTCGTTAAAACTAATATTTGTGGGCTCCGTGGCCGCGCGCTTAGTGTTACTGAGCATTTAGCCGATTCGAGGCAAGGTATGTGGGTTCGATTCCCGCTTTAGTCTGGAATACTTTTCGTTAGGAACGTACTTCGGTTGTACCACTGGGCTTCGCATGCTAGTCCGTTGTCTAGTGTGGTGCTTCCTTCAAAGGGCAAAACGTCCAATGTCAGTGTCAGTGTCTTTTAAAATATAGGATTTGTTATATTTCTGTTTAAAATGGAGCAAGTTGTGTTAGAATTTTTGTAATTTTTGTTACTAACGGTTCAAGTTTTATTACAGCTGGTACATTACAAAAATCTAATCAGAAAAAAACATTCTGTTATAATCTTGTTTCTTCCATGTGGTCGGGTAGGTATTGCAAGCTGCCTCCCAATCGACCAACTTCTCGGTGTCATTGACTCAGAAGAAATGATGACGACAGCGACGATGACGCAGCTAGAAACGATGATGGAAACAAATTAATTTATTGGAATCGATCGGAGGAGGATACACAGTCACCAAGATTCTTGGACTTGGAGAGAAACCCGCGGGTATACGGGAGAATCGTAATTTCCTCTGTAGTTGGAGTAGCGAGGCGAAAACAAAGCATCGGATGCCGCTGCGCAGTTTTACTGGAACCTGTAAGCGGACAAATTGGAAGAAATTGCCGTCAAGATGACAGATCCCGCGTTTGCGCTTTATTAGTTCCGGAGAAACGATTGATACGGGAGACCAAGTTGCTACTGCGCGGTGGTGAATAGATTTATTGGCTCACGGCTGGTATAAAAACGGAAAGATCTTCCGTTTTGGATAGGGGAACTGGGGATAATTTGCCTATAGGGGTCAAAATGCACCACCCTCGATTTGGACGAACGATGTATTTTAGAATGCCTTTTTTCACTTTAGACTATAGAAAATAGATAAAAATAATATATTCATAATATATTTCATATATTTTGAGTATGTGAATGGCATCCTTATAACCACCCTCAAAGTGGGGGTTGGTTGGTTTCCATTGACCGCAGTACTGACGAAGGCATTTCCTCCGTAGTCCCGTTCTTCATTGCCTGTGTTCTCAGCGCCATTCAGGTGTTCGTTGAAGCGCTGCTTCCACCTTTCGATCACCTCACGCTCGTCCGTCAAAATGGTCCAATCCTTATACCTGCACATCTTGGCTCGTGGCACGAAGCCGTTGCGGGATGCGTTGAGCTTCTGATAGAACTTACGCGTTTCTTGAGACCAGCACAGCTGTTCCATCTCCTCGCACTCCGTCTGCTCCTGGCGGCGTTTTTTCTCCGCAAAAAGGCGAGACTGCTGTTGCCGCTTCCGTCTATAACGTTCCATGTTCTGTCGGCTCCCTTGCTGCAGCATGACCGCCCGCACTACATTCTTCTCCTCCAGAATCTGCCTACATTCCTTGTCGAATCAATAGTTCCGTCGACTCCGTCCCATCGTTAATGGCTACTTCCATTGTACTCCAGCAGTCCTTAAGAAGGGCTTCATCCAGTTATGCCGCCTCAAGGTGCTGCACATATGCAGTTATGACATCCAGTTGCTTTAGACACTCTAGGTAATTTCAGGGCGTCCGTACGTTGTTTGAGCTGTGCGTAAAAAGCGTTTTTATCATCGTCAGTGCTTCCGGAGTGAGGTCTGTGCTCGTTTATTATGCTGAAGTTGAAGAAACGGCCTTTGCAGCTTGCAACATTTTCTGATTGATCGGCCAACACCCGATATCACCTATCACTAGAAAAGCTATTCCCAGTAGTGTGGGTGTTGCCGTAGCTCTAATGAATGGTATTTTTTTTATTTATTTATTAATAATAGAGCACAAAAAAGTTTCAAAAGCCTGGCGATGGATCTATCCTACTCCAACGAGCGGCGTGAGATATCTCGAACCGATACTATCCGGGCAGATGCCGGGGTCTGTCCTGCGATTCCAGCAGTGGGAAGCTTCTGGTTCACAAGCGTCCCAACGATCATTCGCCGGTGCAACAACACAATCTACTCAACAAGTCCACGACGGTGGACTTAGCTTACCCCGACGCTGGCCGAGCAGATGCCAAGGTCGTTTCTGCGATTCCGGTGGAAGGAAACTTTCCGGTTCACAGGCGTCCCGACGTCCATTTTCTGATTATTTTTAGCGAATTACTCAGCTAGACCCTAGCGGTGCACTCAGCCAACACCGACTCGACCAAGTGCCAGGGCCGGTTCTGCAATTCCGGTTTTTACCGATACTACGCTACGCTTGTCCCCGACGGAGGATCTAGCCTAATCCGATCACAACCAGGAGCTCTCTGGTCTGCACGCCATCTCCTTTGCAGCAACGCAATAATCTGTATTATCTCCCTGTTCACCGCATTCCAAGTGCTTTCATGCAGGCACATGTACTGCACGATGTTGTCCGGATTTAGGACGCTTGCGGTATCTGACATCATCTCGCGTCGTATATCCCTGAACCGAGGGTCTCCTCGACATTTGAACAGGTCGGACAATGTGGAGATTCTGCGTGTCCAAATCTGTGCAGATATTTCCGGAAGCATCCATGGCCTGACAAAAATTGGGTCAGGAGAAAGTTAACTCCTCCATTTTTTCTGACCGTCCACACCGACACGTAAGGAATGAGCTTCCTTTCTCCGAGTTATTCCACTTCTACTGCCACTTGACCATTGTGTCCAATCTTATGGTATTCCTCACATTCCTAGTGTTCCTCTGCTGATAACATGCAATGTCCTCAGCCAGAGTGATGCAGATGGGGATCATTCCGGCGATAACGCACACTGCCTCCGACGATATAGTTCGGTAGGCACTCGCCACCCTTATAGCCATGAGCCGGAACGTACTGCTAGATTATCTCGATTGCATTTGGCTGTCAACGCGGCAGCCCAAGCTCCGTATCTCAGTATGGACGATGATACGGTCGCCAGAAGACGCCTCCTACTGCTTATTGGTCCTCAAATGTTGGGCATGATTCTAGCTACAGTGTGAGCTGCTTTCGCTGCCTTTTCGCAGGTATAGTCTACGTGGCTGTTGAAGTTTAACCTGCTGTCGACCAGTACTCCAAGGTGCTTTAAAAAACGTGTCGATGGGATTGTGTGTCCTCCGACGATGATCTCCAACTGCTGAACCGCTTTGCAGTTGCCGCCCAGCACCAACTTCGTTTTGTGATGTGCTCGACTCCAGAAATTCACGATTCAATGATGTACAGCGATTCCACCGTCAGCATCTCCACCTCCTCCGCAGTCTTGCCAGTTATCGCAAGAATGACGTCATCTGCAAACTTGACGATCTCGACTCCATCCGACAGTAACAAGGTTAGCACTCCATCGTACATCATGTTCCACAGTGTTGGACTAAGTATGGATCCCGGTGGAACTTCTGTCGTTACTTTCGTAGACATCTGTCCCTGGTTTGTGTCGTAAATCAGTACCCGGTTCTGAAAGTAGCTTTGCAGAGAACTTTACACAGATATTCGGGAACCTGCACTCTGTGTAGGGCGACGACGATAGCCTTCCATCTGCAACTGTTGAACGCATTCTTGACGTCTATTGTTACCACTGCGCAGTATCGATTGCCTCTCCTCTTCTGCTTGGACGCTTTCTCCGCGCGCGCGATGACTGCCCGAATAGCATTCATCGTCGAAATTTTTTTACGGAATTCGAACTGCCTTTTTGCCGCTAGACACTTCTGCAACGCTGTCCTTAATATGCCTGGGGACGTCAAAATTGCTGCCCTGGTAGTTGGAATGGTTACCTCTAAATGATCGTATTATTGATTCCTTCCATCTCACTTCCTGCAACGTTACGGTACCGAATCCGCGGTTCTTCAGCACGTCGCACAGTGCGTTTAATGTATGGAGATGCGGGACAAAAATCAACCCATTTGAGCACCTTGAAATGGAACGGAAAGTTGTTTCTGGTCAACTTACTTACTTATTTGGCTTTACATCAATTATCTTGATAAAACCTCGCAAACAATAATTCGCCAATTCACTCGGTTCATGGCCGCTTCTCTCCATCCTCGACTGTGACCCACACTCTCCAGGTCCTGGTGTACCTGGTCAATCCACCTAGCTCGCTGCACCCCACGCCTTCTTGTTCCGACCGGATTCGTAGCGAACACCATCTTTACAGGGTTGTTGTCCGGCACTCTTGCAACATGCCCTGCCCAGCGTATCCTTCCAGCTTTAGCTACCTTCACGATACTGGGTTCGCCGTAGAGTTGAGCGAGCTCGTGGTTCATCCTTCGCCGCCACACGCCGTTCTCCTGTACGCCGCCGAAGATCGTCCTTAGCACTCGGTGTTCGAAAACCCCAAGAGCTTGCAAGTCCTCCTCGAGCATAGTCCACGCCTCATGCCCGTAGAGGACTACCGGTCTTATGAGCGTTTTGTACATCGTACATTTGGTGCGGGGGTGAATCTTCCTTGACCGCAGTTTCTTCTGGAGCCCATAGTAGGCACGACTTCCGCTGATGATGCGCCTTCGTATATCCCGAATAACATTGTTGTCAGCCGTCAACAAGGATCCGAGGTAGACGAACTCGTCCTCCACCTCGAAGGTATCTCCGTCTATCGTAACACTGCTTCCTAGGCGGGTCCTGTCGCGCTCAGTTCCGCCAACCAGCATGTACTTTGTTTTCGACGCATTCACCATTAGCCCGACTCTTGTTGCTTCGCGTTTTAGGCGGGAGAACAAATCTGCCACCGTTGCAAATTTTCTCCCAATAATATCCAAATCGTCCGCGAAGCAAACAAATTGTCCGGATCTCGTGAAAATCGTGCCTCGACTGTTAAGTCCGGCTCTGCGCATAACACCTTCAAGCGCAATATTGAACAACAGTCCATCGCCTTGTCGTAGTCCCCGCCGAGACTCGAACGAACTGGAGTGTTCGCCCGAGATCTTCACGCAGTTTTGCACACCGTGCATCGTTGCTCTGATCAATCTTGTGAGCTTTCCGCGAAAACTGTTCTCGTCCATGATTTTCCATAGCTCTACGCGGTCGATACTATTGTATGCCGCCTTGAAATCGATGAACAAATGGTGCGTAGGGACCTGGTACTCACGGCATTTCTGGAGGATTTGCCGCACGGAAAAGATCTGGTCCGTTGTCGAGCGGCCGTCGGTTCATCCTTAAACGAACTCGTTTGCTTTAGGTGATAGACGATGGAAGAAAATCTGGGATAGCACTTTGTAGGCGACGTTTAGGATGATGATTGCACGATAATTTTCACACTTCAGTTTGTCGCCCTTTTTGTAGATAGGGCATATAACGCCTTGCTTCCACTCCTCCGGTAGTTGTTCCGTTTCCCAGATTCTGACTATCAGCCGATGCAGACAAGCGGCCAACCTGTAAGGGCCCATCTTGATGAGTTCGGCTCCGATACCATCCTTGCCAGCGGCCTTGTCGTTCTTGAGCTGTTGAATGGCATCCTTAACTTCCCCCATCGTGGGAGCTGGTTGGTTTCCGCTCTCCGCTGTGCTGACGTAGCCATCGCCTTCGCTGTCCTGACCTTCTGTGCCTGTGTTCTTTGCGCCATTCAGGTGTTCATAGTAGTGCTGCTTCCACCTTTCGATCACCTCGCGTCCGTCCGTCAAGATGCTCCCATCCTTATCCCGGCACATCTCAGCTCGCGGCACGAAGCATTTGCGGGATGTGTTGAGCTTCTCATAGAACTTCCGCGTTTCTTGAGAACGGTACAGCAACTCCATCTCTTGGCATTCCACCTCTTCCAGGCGGCGCTTTTTGTCCCGGAATAGGCGGGTTTGCTGTTTCCGCTTCAGTCTGTATCGTTCCACGTTTTGCCGCGTTCCATGCTGCAGCATTGCAGCCCGCGCTGCATTCTTCTCCTCTATAACCTCCTGGCACTCCTCGTCGAACCAATCGTTTCTTGAGCTCCGTTCCACATATCCGACAACGCTTTCGGCAGCGTCGTTAATGGCTGCTTTGACTGTCCTCCAGCAGTCCTTAAGAGGGGTCCTATCGAGCTCGCCCTCATCCGGCAACGCTGCCTCAAGATGCTGCGCGTATGCATTGGCGACATCCGGTTGTTTCAGCCGCTCGAGATTGTACCGGGGCGGGCGTCGGTACCGTACATCATTGATGACGGATAGTTTTGGGCGCAGTTTCACCATCACCAGGTAGTGGTCGGAGTCAATGTTAGCGCCACGATAGGTTCTGACGTCGGTTATGTCGGAGAAGTGCCGTCCATCGATCAAAACGTGGTCGATTTGTGATTCTGTCTGCTGAGGTGATCTCCAGGTGTACCGATACGGGAGGCTGTGCTGGAAATAGGTGCTACAAATGGCCATATTCTTGGAGGCGGCAAAATCTATCAGTCGTAGGCCGTTCTCGTTCGTCAGCCGGTGGGCGCTGAACTTTCCAATCGTCGGTCTGAACTCCTCCTCCTGGCCAATCTGAGCGTTCAAATCTTGACGTGGTGGCTTGGGCAGCGGTCGTACTCGCGTTCGAGCTGCGCGTAAAATGCGTCCTTGTCATCATCAATGCTTCCGGAGTGTGGGCTAGGCACGTTGATTATGCTGAAGTTAAAGAATCGGCCTTCGATTGTTAACTTGCACATTCGTTCATTGATCGGCCACCACCAGATCACGCGCCTTTGCATATCACCCATCATTATGAAAGCTGTTCCCAGCTCGCGTGTGTTGCCGCAGCTCTGATAGATGGTATGATTACCTCTAAACGTTCCAGCACACCTCATGCAGCGCTACGATGTCGAAACCGCGGGTCTTCAGTACATCGGAGAGTATGCGAGTACTTCTAATGAAGTTGAGAGATTTGCAGTTCCACGTACCGAGTTTCCAATCGCTAGTCCTTTTCCGTCGCTGTGGTCTTTGCCGATTGTTCCGGTCCGTATTCTCTCATTGACGTTCCTGTGCTGATGTGTTTTCACGGTTGGCTTGCAGGGCCTGACACCAACCCCTTAGATTTCCGGAGGACCATTCTGGTCAAATGAGCTACAATTTGCATAATGATATATACTGTACACATTATCGCAAAACTGTCCCAAGTGCCAATTTCATTATTTTCTAAGAAAAGTTTTGATATTTGTTTTTTTATTGCTCATAATGACGTAAGAAGTTATTTGCAAATATGTCTCTTCTCACTCGTAGCTGCAAAAGTGACTTACACGCCTTCAAGCAAAAAAAATCATTTTTATTTTTCGGTTTATAATATAAAATTTGATTAAAATCTTGGGAATTACACTTGAAATATATTATTTTAGGCATAAACTTGCTCTGGTGTAATGTCTGGTTGAATCGAGACCACATTTTCAGATTTTTGTCATAAACAACTCATTTTTATACTTGTGCTGGTTAAGGAGTATACCTTAAAATGATTCTATGACACTATCCCGAACGCCATTACCCCGAATGGGTCATTACCCCGAACGCCACTACCCCGAACGCCATTACCCCGAATGCATAAAATTTGGAACTTATTCTAGTGAGAGTGTGGAGATAATTATACGATTCTTTATGAGTATTTAACGAGTGGCTCAACAATTTATATTTCAAACATTAGGAGATATAAAAGCAGCTAGTTTTTTAGCTAATATTTTTTGAATACTAAGTTTTATTTCGATTTGTCCTCTTATTTTGGTGAGATTCACACAGCCACATTGCAATGCTCTGAAGAACAGCCTATTTCAAAAAGAAGGGTGAATTTATTATGCAAAGGATAGCTATAATATGCACAAAATTAGGATGTAGTAAAGTTTCTTATTGGACGTCGGAACCCACTTCCTTTACTCATTGTAGGTGTCGGGCTACTAGCATTAAGATCTCCTTAAAGAATTTGTTTCGTAGGCGGTGGTAATGGAAGATCACCCTGAGATAATCACTGCAAGTGTTCATTAATTTTAATTTCGATGAAATAATCACGATTTTTTCCGATTCAGCACAATGAAGAAATTCATAAAAGACCTGTCTGTTTCAATACAAGAAGATGAAAGAAAGGGAAAATTACTGATTAGAATTATAGGAGGATTCACTTGAGTGAATGCCTTCAGGATATATTCCTTCAAAAAAAGCTGTTCTATATGGAAATATTAATGACTAGCTTGTCCAACGAAAACCTGAAAGAACAGCCTATTTAAGAAAGAAGGGGAAATTTCTGGTGAAATGTTTGCAGCTATGACGTGAATGATCACTGTAACAACGTGATATGTAACAATATGATTTGTCATATCATGCTATGACACAACATATATACACAAGAAAGGAAAATATTTGCTTTAAAACAAAATTGAAATATGGACACCACCAAGAAGTTCAAATATCTGTGTTCACGCAGCTGTTCAGCAAGATCATATTAAGGGTTATGGGTTCAAATTCCTCCAGTGGTGGATCTTATGCATTAAGCATTTCCTAGACGTTCTATGTCCAGGAACAATAGAACATGTACAATAATGGTGAGTTGACAAGGAGAGGTCTCAGTCAATAAACGGCTAATTTTATCAAAAGCCCATTCACAAATTTCGTAACGCTGAAGGGGGCAAAATATGTTGTCCATACAAAAAGTGGTACCAACGGGTGGGTAGGTGTCAAAAATAGAATTTTTTTGGCGTTATGAAATTTGTAAATGAACCCTTGAACTGCGAAAGTGCCCACTGGGCTGATAAAAAGGTACCTCCGAAAGAATGAGAAGAGTTTCCAACAATATATTTCGGAAGAAGAGCTGACATAAAAAAGAAGGGCGTTCGGGGTAATAGGATGGAGCCCTAAAAATAGTCAAAAATCTCGAAGAGTTGCAGCTGTATTTTTTAAACCTATCAGAGGACACTCTAAGAAACATGTCTGTGCTTGATTGAGGGTGGAACTCGGTGGAACTGTTTTTGAAATGATAATCAAAATTACCACACACACGGAAAAAAATCTGTTCCCGTTATCATGAATGAAAAATCATGAAAACAAAAAACAAAATATCTCATGAAAACATGAATCCAATTCATGATATAATGACGAAAATACAAAATATCATGAACAAAAACGAACGTTTCCATGAATAATAATCATAAACAATCTGGGCATTACGCGCATCTGTCAATTTTGTCAGTTAGAACCGGTTTGTAAATTTTCTGCGTCGGTGGCTGATATTAGTGTTATTCGTAAGAATTAAAAAATGTGAAATTTCATTTGCTATCCACAGAAAAAAAAGTTTGGATTTCATTATTCAGGATAGCTGTACATAACAATGAAGTTGGCTATTGATTTTTCTGCAGCCACTTACCCCACGGTGACTTATCTTAAAAAACAGACGTGATATTTTTGAAAACGGCAACTCTAAATTAGGAAGATAGCGGTATTTTAGTGCTTGAGATGAAAATAAAAAATGTTCCGCAGTGTTATACGAACAAAGACTTAAATACCAAATACTGTTAATTGTCCATCCTTTCCAGGGATCGACTCAACAATACCAGCTAGTCGACACTCTGTTCCACACAGTACAAAAACATTACCGCAATGTCCCAGGTCATCGCTGGCACTGGTAATCTGATGGATCTTCCCCAACTCATCATCCATGGCATCCATTCGCTCCCGAATATTGGTCTCTTCTTCGGAACTAATGTCCTCGTACTCCAACTGTCTTTCCTCTTCATCGTCGTCGTTTCGATTTCCCCCTCTTCATGTTCATCGTCAATGGCAACACTGTTGGTGACCCCAGAGTATTCAGCGACGTCGTTTGGACCGATGCCGTATCTTCCGTTCCGGGAGGTGGTGGTTCCTCATCCTGTGCACTACTGCCAACACATGCCACGAACTGCAATATTTGAAGAGGAATCTGAACATCGTCTTCCGTTCCCGGGGGAGGGGGTTCTGTGTTTTCGGATGCACCATCCGCCACCGTTCTGCTTGATCGAGGTGACTCTTTGGATTCTCCGTTTTCCGTCGAAAACACCACTTCGCCTGAAGAGGGAAACGGGAATCATGCTCGGGGCACTACGAGTAAACGACTATGACATCATCTGAGTTTTGACACTCGCGCAAATTGACAGCTGAAACAATCCATCCAGATTCATGAATAGGTTACCGATTTATATGATTTTTATTCATGGCCTACAAAAAAAGCCATGGAATCATAAACGATTTGCACCCGTATTCATGAATAATAATTTCGTTTTCCGGAATTCAGTTTATGATTCCAAGTTCGATTATTCATGATTTTAGGAATCATAGTCATGATTTGCTGTCAACGGAAAAATCGTAACGCACGATGCGTGTTACGAAGGTATAATTCATCATTTCGTGAATATTATTCATGGTGTATTTTCATAACATAAAAACACACTTTATTCCCAAAATCATGATTAAAATTCCAGATTTTGAAAATGGATTTGTTCCCGTGCAGAGGGATTATTTTATTCTTTCAAGTACGCAAGATACGTCATGCCCAGCATTAATCAACCTATTTCGACCTCTTGTTCTCAAACCACAACTACCCCACTAGCAGAAACGAATTACCGTTATCCATGGTAACAATGATCAGAATTACCCCTTGTCATTCAAATTTTGAATCTAGAATTTTCTTGTGGAAGTGCAGGAGACTCCTCGGCTTCAAAAGGGTAAGTAACACGCCAACATTTCCTTCCCATTCCCAGATTGATCTGCTTTCGGACGTATCTGGCGCCGTTATTGTTTGTTTTAAAAATGAGAGCACCAGTTTTTGTACATTGAGAATGCCACTGTACCTGAGTAACGTATGTTGGTTTCCAGTGTAAGTACATCTATTTTGCAATAATGGAGTAGCAACTAGGAGCTTGTACTACTTCTAAAGATATAATACTTTTACTTTAAATGAATTTTTTAAACATTTAATTTTACTCTTTAATGAATGTTCGAATCCTCTGAGCAGAATCTTAAATAGAGAAACTTTAAAGTAGATGGAGTACCGTGTACCTTTTAATTCCGCTCCTAAATGCTTATCTTTGACAGATACGCGTATTTCGACTACCACTTGCAATCTTCTTCAGTGTCAGTTACTCGTATCCACTGTGGATACGTGGATACGAGTAACTGACACTGAAGAAGATTGCAAGTGGTAGTCGAAATACGCGTATCTGTCAAAGATAAGCATTTAGGAGCGGAATTAAAAGGTACACGGTACTCCATCTACTTTAAAGTTTCTCTATTTAATTTTAAATGAGATTTTTTAAATATCTAAAAAACTGATTAATGTAATTTTGGATGACGGTACACGAAATGCACGTAGAGCGAAACTTCAGTTTGCAAAGGATTTTCCACACTTTTCACGTGTAAGCCTTGATTGGGTCATTTATAGTTCGATGACCTTTTTTCCTTATCTCAATTTCCGCTCCTACTTTCCAACGTATAAAACCCGTCGATCATAGCCCATTTGGCACCCCGATTTGATAGCTTTTTTTCTCGTACCATTCACTGCTTCTGCATCACCCGAATTCCGATGGACGAAAATCGACTGTTGCAAATGTTCGCGTTATCACAATTTGTGACACCCATAATGAGCTCAGAGTCCGCCTCGGCTTCGTCAGCTTTGGCGGCGGTAATACCTTTTCGCTTTACAAAAGACGTCACCCAAAATGCTCCGCAAAATCCAATATCGGATCGGCATGTGGAAAGAAGGCAAAACAGCGAAAAGACATAAAAATCTGCTCGTTGTCGACCGAAGAATCGGTGCATCAGCATCGAAATCCGCGGCCAAAACTCATACAGTTACGGTCGGTGACAAAATCGCCAAAACCGGTTCGCTTCGAGCCCTGCCCCGGCTTAGAATGTGACTAATTTTTTACGAGCGCTATTAAATTAAATTTTCATTTATCATTTTTTGAACGACAAAATATCGACGGAGACACACTTTTTATGGGTCTTAATTGAGATACTGTCTTTCCCGTTGACGCTCCGCTGCTGCTGGCCTACTATCGCGCCCTTACGGTAGATGGAGACGCCCGGTTCATTAAAAACGCATAACTTCATCCGTTCGCGACACGAACCCCGAACGACATCGACTGCAAACTTCTGGGCCAACAACCCGATCAGAAACGCATGACAGAAACATAGTTCAATTATATCAGAATTTGTTATTCATATCAACGTTTGTTATATAGTCCTGACCCGATATTGTCTGCTCCCAATTTTGTTAGCCTATTTAGAATAGAATATTTTTCTTCATCTTCTTCTTGACATTACGTTCTCACTGAGACAGAGCCTGCTTCTCAGCACTTCCACAGTTATTAAATGAGAGCTTTCTATGCCAAAGTTGTTATTTTCGCATTCGTATATCGTGTGGCAGGTACGATGATACTCTATGCCCAGGGAAGTCAAGGAAATTTCCATTACGATACGATCCTAGACGGACCGGGAATCGAACCCTGACACCTTCAGCATGGCTCTGCTTTGTAGTCGAGGATTCTAATCACTCGGCTAAGGAAGACCCCGAATCATCGATATCATCGTATAACATCATATTTAGTTTCAATCTAGCTGTAACTAAACCATGGATTGTTATGATGGTGATATTATAGCATGAAGTTTTGTTTTTTAAAATATTTTTTTTTATCATCATTAACATGTTCTGCTACAGAATCTGTTATAAATAATATCTCTGGTTGTAATGATTTTGAAATCCCTTTCCGATCGGGAACCACCCGACAACTCATAAATTTCGAAAGTTTTGCGCTCGGTGAAAGATTAGTTCGAACCCTCAGCCCCCGAAAAGCTGAATGCCAGGGATATCGTTTCGTGGTAGATAATAGGGAATGCGATTAGTTGCCATCAGCAGGGCCGACGACGATGACGACTACGAGAAAGAGACGTCGCGTCGACCGAGAGTTGATATTTCCACTTCAATGTAGTTCCAATTTCGAAACTTCATTTGAATAGAATCGATATCAATCACCGAAATGGCGTGAGCGAACGTGCGCCACTCGGCCTCAAGAGATCCCGCAAGAAAGCAGCCGAGATTGTTGCGATTGTTTTCCTATGTTGATTGATCTTTTCTGTTTCCGCGATTGTGGCGCAGAGGACTTGGCGTTAGGGCAAGAGGATGGGAAGCGAATGGGAGGGGGACATCTAACTGGGAATTGGTTCGATACCGAGCTTGGTTTTCAAAGGTTGCCGCTTGCATTCAATGAATGGGTGGGAAAATTGGGTGCACCTGGGCGAACGGATTTGGTAAATCGATCAATTCGATGAAGATAAGTGATTATGGATTGTTTGCGTTCATTTTAATATTTTGTCGGTACTCAAAAAGCGATGATTTTTTATTCTATTACGAAGTGGTATTTTCCGTTGAACTTGTGTTTGGTTACCTGTTTTATGGGGTAACTCAATTGAAAATATTCTTATAATATAGCCTAACTTTAGAGCTGTGTGCATCATAGAGAGCTTCATAATCCTGAACACTGCTGTTCCAGTTTCCTCGAGCGTTCATTCAACGTAAACATAAGTGGGCTTCTTTTAGGTTACAATCGTTATTGCCAAAAAATAAACTTCTCGACCAACACACTGGAGTCTATGACTCCGCATCATCTGTATTTAACATTGCCTTTGGATTCACGGAAGGTCTCCTCAGGAATCAAAATTCATCACATATATCGTTAGGTTTCCGCCGACGAAATTGAATTTCTGTAGCAAGTCGGCTTCAGTACCTGTTGGAGATGACCATCAATTGAATATAGTTTTTAATCAATGAATTTATGATTTCCAAATGACATCAAAAATTTCCTCATCTCGCCTTGACCACTAAGTGAGAGTGAGTGGTAACCGAACACACAAGTTGACCGATGGTCACTCAGCAACGCTGAAGCAGGAGAACAAACAGCAAAATTTTATAAATAGAATCGTTATCAAATATACATTGAACTAGAATGCATGTTTCGTCGTTCGTTGTTTTGGTCGGTCAATGACATCGAATCCGAAATTATACTAAGTGTTGAGTTAAAGGCCAACTAAATCTCCGGCGCGTTTGTGATCTATCCGTAGTGCACAAAAACGGCAAAATCCCACCGTAAAAAGGGATTTCGCTAGACCTCAACTAGCACCGAGAAGATCTAATTCGCGATCACAGTAAAACCAACCACGTTGTCCTCCTTTATGATGACGATGGTGCCGACCTGCGGTGGTTGTTGGACCAAATTAATGCATGGGCTTGATGAAACAGGAAGCTGAACGTATCTGGAAAGGGTGAACGGTTGAATCTCTGGATGGAAAGGGAACGAAATGGTAATTGTCTGTGGCGAAGTCCCATCCGTTGGGAACGAAGAGCTTCGTTCCTCTTTACAGATGCTCCAGGAACACGCTCGATTCACTCGAGCTTGTTCCAGGAGTCCTCTCGACTGGCAGAATTTGGTTAGTTGATGAAGTTGGACGCTATACACTGGCCGGATCGATTTCTACCGGTAGGAGACAAAGCTTTCCGACGGCACGTTGAGTAGTTCCGGGACTTGTCTACACGATCGCTACACAAACTAGGCTATCTGAATCAGAATAAACGCCGAGGAATCAGAATAAACGCCGGCTGCCATTTTTGCGATGGATATCGCACATCCACGAGAGCGACGATTGAACCAACGGTTAGGTTGTCCAATTCCGTGTTCTAACGATACCGATTCTGCAGAGTTACCAGATATTCCTTGTGCCAGCGGTTCCCAAAGCGTTGTGTTCTGGTCGGGATCGGGAATCGCGTTGAGATCATCAGGAAATGGCCTGGCGTTAGGGCCATTTCATCCGAAGGGCTTGCAGGCAACGGAGTGATTGAACACGAATTTAACTGGGCTTCAATTTCGATCAGAGCGGTTTGCAGCTGGATATCAGTTAGGTGAGCATTACCAAGGATGCGGCGCAACAGATGCTTCACGGATTTTCTGTGGGCCCCGACGAAGTTTGTACCGTTGTCACAATAGATGTGAGCGGGAATTCCTCTCCGTCCGCTTAATCGTCGGAGGCTGGCAATAAACGCTTCGCTGGTAAGGTCAGTGACCAAATCCATTTGGACCGCATTCGTTGCCAAGCAGACGTAGACAACAATGTAAGCCTTAATGAAAGGATTTCGAGTATTCCGCAATGTGCTACTCCAACATTCTCGAAAGGGTGCGTCTGAATGATCTGAACTTGTGGAAGGTTTCCCATCAAGTGTTCTAAGTTTTCCGGCTTCGCTCGTGCGCACGTCCTGCATGCACTAGGTTCCAGCCGCCAAGAGGCCAGTATCGTTGACGTAGTGTCGACAGAAGTAGACCAGGTCCAGCGTGCAACGTTTTGATGTGCTCTCTTCTGACGATCTTCTCGGTCAAGCGATGCTTGTTTGGTAAAACGATTGGATGCTTTTCGCACTTCTCGCATTGTGGAGCCAGCCGCCCGTTCGAGTTATACCGTCCACGACTTGTGGATGGAGGAAACGAAGTTTCGACCCTTGATGAACAGGACGATTGGAACAGAGAAGGCGGTATTCTTCCTGGAAATGTTGCTGCTGAACCCGACGGACGAGGTCGAGAAGAGCGCGATCGATTTCTCGTGGAGAGAGTGGTCCAAGCTCCAAAGGTTCGACGCACGCAGTTCTCACTGAACCGGCGGAGTAGCGCGCAAATTCGAAGCAAATGACCCAGGCTGGAATATCGAAAGATCAAATCCTCCTGAACTTCTTTGATTATCGGCAAGGCAACCACACGCCGTCTTTCATTGTCGATATTTACTCTTGGAATATATTTTTTCGGCCACGGTTGCTGGTTGGAACATTGTCATCGCGGTCCATGCCACCACAGGGAACTGTCCATGAGCTTATCGAGATCCATTCCTCGTGAGATAGGTCTGCCGGGTTGTCTTGAGATGGCACGTGGTTCCAGTTCGCTTGATTCGTCAATTCTTGTATTTCGACGACACGGTTGACGACTAAAAGAACCCACGTAAGCGGTAGTCCGGAAATCCAATTCAACACGATCGTTGAGTCCGTCCAAAGATTGATTGGAGCGTCGTAGTTGAAGTTTTCCAGAACCCGGCCCATCAGTTTTGACAGAAGCACAGCGGCACACAGCTCCTGGCGAGGTATAGTCTTGATGTTGATTGGCGCGACCTTGGATTTCACGACAAATAGGTGCACTGTATACTGATTCTGTTCGTGAATCGAACTGATTTACACGCATGCTTCGTATCCCAGCCTAGGAAGCCGAAGGTAGCCGGGACGGAAAACATGTCGAGGAACTCGGAGTAGGTCGAAGCCGGACAGTTTGTGCTTGAATTCTTCCCAGTCTTGCGCAAACCCGTCAGGTACGGGTGGATCACAATCGAGCTGCAGCCTCCAGAGGGTTTGGAGCTTCATCTTCGGCTTTGCAATCGTTGCCCAGTCAACATTTTGGTCGGTATAACTTTTGTTATGCATCATTCTACATGAATCAATTCAATCGTACAGAATGCACAAAAAGGCTATATACCTTCCAATGTGGAGGCTATATGCGTACTTGGCACGACTTTTTCAGACTTTCTCCGATCAGAAATACGACGCCACAAAATTTGGATAAAAATAAAAATAAAGTCTCCAGCAAGCCTCGAACGTGCGACCTCTGGATTAGGAAGCGGACGCCTTACCACTGTACCACCAAGTGATTCATAACAGGGTGGTAATTATTTGCCAATATTAATGCATGTTTCATGTTCAGCGACACTTGCTATGTTGTTCTTTGAGGCCCATCGTCAGCAGATACCAAGTTTAGGAGGCAATTTTTGCTATGTTATTGCGATTTCATACGATGTTTTCTGGATTGATATATGATCTGTCAGTTTATACAACATAACGCGATTTTGTGATGCTCTATATATGACATGTTTTGCTGTCAACACAGATTGTCGTTTATGAATCGTATTGGGGATTTATATACAATTTGTGTTGACATTGATAATGCCTTATTTGGCATGTTGTGTGGTTCTGATTTTTGACGTATGAATAGTAAATTTGCTACATATCTTTACCAATATAATCCATAAAAAGTGTGCATATTTCACTATATCCCATATCATTTTTAAGAATTCCAATGCGCCATTCAATATCGACCCCATGGTAAATGCGAAAAAGGTACAATCTATATTTTATACATACGTGATACATACGATTGAGAATGCCTAATTATTATATTTACAATTTTACAATCAATTAGATTTCCTCTTTGCTAGAGCTTTTTTCAAGAGACAATCTTACATTCTTTACAGGATTTTCAATCAAGGATACGGGTCTCATGAAATTATCAAAACTGTTCCTTACAAGCTGGGTCTATAAGCTTTCTTACTGTACCCTTGATAATCGTTAGGAGATTCTCAAATTTTGGGGAGCTTCTCAGAACTTTCAAGGGACTCTTGAGGTTGTCTGGAGATTCCTATGGGACACTGTGAGATTCTTGTAGGATTTTAAGAACGTATAAATGGTTATCCATCTAAAAATAAAGTTTGAGAAAATAAGTTTCAATGCCGTGGCATTCCTCTTTTGTACAAAAACGACAACAATCGCGTTCAAAACCAACAAACTAGCGAAGATGGACCATCCACATCAGGGATCGTCACGACACAAAACACGCCGTGAGAGTATGCCCCGACCGCAAGGAGCAAAGTTTAATTACCCATTATTTTTTTTTTTTTTTTTTTTTTTTTTTTTTTTTTTTTTTTTTTTTTTTTTTTTAATTTCTTTATTAGTATCATTCCGTACATTACATTCATTATTTCTTATATCTAGGTGTTCTGTGTTATTAGACAACACTATCATCCTAATTTGGTAAAACAAATCTAAGATTTTATTAACATTTTGTTAACAACATATTACATTTCATTTGCCGTAGCAGTTCAGATTTTTTACAGGTGAGTTGATTTTACCTGTTTATAAGAGAAAAAAAAAAAGCGTTTTGAATATACTTAACCTAACTTAACCTAAACATATAACGCATTAATCGTGGCAATAGAAGATTGTAACGATTTTTGCCTGAAATTAGTGATTATTTTATTTGACATTTGTTCCAATGTTTCAACATTGGATATCCTATGTAACTCATTGGTACTATACCAGGGAGGAAGCCTCAGAATCATTTTCAAAATTTTATTTTGAATTCTCTGCAGAGCTTTCTTCCTGGTATTACAACAGCTAGTCCATATTGGTACAGCATACAACATGGCTGGCCTGAAAATTTGTTTGAATATCAAAAACTTGTTCTTAAGACAAAGTTTTGATTTTCTATTAATAAGGGGATAGAGACATTTTACATATTTGTTACATTTGGCTTGAATGCCCTCAATGTGATTTTTGAAAGTTAAATTCTTATCTAGCATGAGTCCTAGATACTTAACTTTATCTGACCAATTTATTGGAACCCCTCTCATCGTGACAACATGTCTACTTGAAGGTTTCAAATAAAGAGCTTTTGGTTTATGTGGGAATATTATTAGTTGAGTTTTGGAAGCATTAGGAGAAATCTTCCATTTTTGCAAGTATGAAGAAAAAATATCCAAACTTTTTTGCAATCGACTACAGATGACACGCAGGCTTCGTCCTTTGGCGGAGAGGCCTGTGTCATCCGCAAACAAAGATTTTTGACATCCCTGAGGTAACTCAGGTAAGTCAGATGTGAAAATATTGTATAATATTGGTCCCAAAATGCTGCCTTGGGGAACACCAGCTCTTACAGGAAGTCTTTCAGATCTGGAGTTCTGATAATTAACCTGAAGTGTACGATTTGACAGATAACTTTGAATTATTCTAACAATGTATGTTGGAAAATTAAAATTTTTCAATTTTACAATCAAACCTTCATGCCAAACACTGTCGAATGCTTTTTCTATGTCTAGAAGAGCAAGACCAGTAGAGTAGCCTTCAGATTTGTTGGAACGGATCAAATTTGTTACACGTAAAAGTTGATGAGTGGTCGAATGTCCATGGCGGAATCCGAACTGTTCATTGGCAAAAATTGAATTTTCGTTGATGTGGGCCATCATTCTGTTCAAAATAACCTTTTCAAAAAGTTTACTGATGGAGGAAAGCAAACTGATTGGACGATAGCTAGAAGCTTCTGCAGGATTTTTGTCTGGTTTTAAAATTGGAACAACCTTAGCATTTTTCCATTTGTCAGGAAAATATGCTAATTGAAAACATTTGTTAAATATATCAACTAAAAATGATAAGCTACTTTCTGGAAGTTTCTTGATGAGGATGTAGAAAATTCCATCATCGCCAGGAGCTTTCATATTTTTGAATTTTTTAATAATAGTTCTCACTTCTTCCAAATCAGTCTCCCAGGCATTTTCGAAAACGTTCTCTTGATTGAGAATATTTTCGAACTCCTGAGTAACTTCATTTTCAATTGGACTAGTAAGTCCTAAATTAAAATTGTGCGCACTTTCAAACTGCATAGCAAGTTTTTGAGCTTTTTCGCAATTAGTTAGTAATAATTTGTTTTCCTCTTTCAATGCCGGTATAGGCTTCTGAGGTTTTTTCAAGATTTTAGATAATTTCCAAAAGGGCTTAGAGCCGGGGTCCAATTGAGAAATTTTATTTTCAAAATTTTTGTTTCTTAAATCTGCAAAACGTTTCTTGATTTCTTTCTGCAAATCCTGCCATATAATTTTCATAGCAGGATCACGAGTGCGTTGAAATTGCCTTCTCCTCACGTTTTTAAGACGGATCAAGAGTTTAAGATCATCGTCTATAATCACGGATTCAAATTTTACTTCACATTTTGGAATTGCAATGTTCCTGGCTTCAACAATGGAATTTGTTAAAGTTTCAAGAGCATTGTCAATATCAATTTTAGTTTCTAAAGAAATGTTAACATCAAGATTAGAGTCAACATACGTTTCATATATATTCCAGTCGGCTCGTAAATAATTGAAAGTGGAGCTGATAGGATTGAGAATCGCTTCATGCGATATTTGAAATGTAACAGGGACATGGTCAGAATCAAAATCAGCATGAGTAACTAATTGGCTACAAATATGACTAGAGTCGGTTAAGACCAAGTCAATCGTAGATGGATTTCTAGAAGAGGAAAAACATGTAGGGCTATCAGGGTATTGAATTGAGAAATATCCTGAAGAGCACTCATCAAATAAAATTCTGCCGTTGGAATTACTTTGAGAATTATTCCATGACCGATGTTTGGCATTAAAGTCACCAATGACAAAAAATTTTGACTTATTGCGAGTCAATTTTCGCAAGTCAGTTTGAAGCCAATTAACTTGCTGTCCAGAGCATTGGAAAGGCAAATAGGCAGCTATGAAAGTATATTTACCAAACTGTGTTTCAACAGAAACACCTAAAGTTTCAAAAACTTTAGTTTCAAATGACGAAAACAGTTGATGTTTTATACGCCTATGAATGATGATTGCAACTCCCCCACATGCCCCATCAAGTCGATCATTACGATAAACAAAAAAGTTAGGATCTTTTTTAAATTTGGATCCAGGTTTTAAATAAGTTTCGGTAATAACTGCTATATGCACGTTATTAGCTGTAAGAAAATTAAACAGCTCGTCCTCTTTACCATTCAGAGAACGAGCATTCCAATTTAAAATATTTAAATTATTATTTGGATCCATTAGAAAAACGTAATCCAATAACAATTTTATTTGTAAATTTTACACCTACTTGGACTGCTTCAGTCATAGTGGTGGCTTTGAACATTGCATCAATCATTAGATTCAATTGTTCAGTTAGAAAATTAAAATCAGAGGCAGACATATCATCTGATGATTTCCCATTGGAATTTTCGGTAGACGAAGAAGCGGGGTAGGAGTTACCTGTGGCGGTAGGGTTTTTTCCATTTGATTTGAAACAAGTAGAATGGGTACTCATGGAACGAACAGGGGAAGAGTTCAAATTACCTGCTACGATATCGGCAAAGGATTTACCGTGGGTATATACATTCGAAATTAGAAGATTCGAACGGCTACCCGACGGATTAAAATTTGTTTGTGAATGAGCATGATTATGATCTTCCTGGTGGGTATGATTCCTAATCAAGCGATCGTTAACTGAAAAATGAGCATTGTTCGAAACTCTACCAGGCAAATTCCGGAAACGACCGTTATCGTAACGGATATTATCCTTCATCTGCCTGGCACGAGCCTCAACGACTCTTTTGCGTGAAATGCATTCCCAAAAGTTAGCTTTGTGAGGGCCCTTGCAATTGGCGCATTGAAATTTTTTGGTATCTTCTTTCACAGGACAGTCGTCCTTAGCGTGAGAAGAACCTCCGCAAATCATGCATTTAGCATCCATGCGACAATTTTTTGTACCATGACCCCACTTTTGGCACCGACGGCACTGAGTGGGGTTCTGGTAATTTCCTCCAGGTTTCTGGAAATGTTCCCACGTCACACGGACATCGAACATAAGTTTAGCTTTTTCTAAAGCTTTAATATTATTTAGTTCTTTTTTGTTAAAGTGAACTAAATAATATTCTTGAGAAAGCCCTTTCCGAACAATGCCAGATTGGGTTCTCTTTTTCATAATGATTACTTGGACTGGGGAAAATCCAAGTAAATCATTTATTCCATTTTTGATCTCTTCAGGTGACTTATAGTCACTTGAGAGACCTTTCAAGACGACTTTGAACAAACGTTCAGTTTTGTCATCATAAGTAAAAAATTTGTGCTTCTTCTCTTCAAGATATCTGAGAAGAAGTTCGCGATCTTTAAGAGTTTCCGGCAAAACGCGACAGTCTCCTTTCTTTGCGATTTGGAAGGAAACCTTGATTCCCCTAATGGAGTTCAAGATCTCCTGCCTAAATCCCCCAAATTCGGAACAACTGACCACGATAGGCGGCACTCTTTGCTTCCTCACTTGAATCAAAGAGCCTGGGCTAGAGGCTGCTTCGATTTGGTGTTCGGAAAATTTGTCTAGAGCATCGAACTGATTGCTCATTTCAATACAATTATTCATTTCACCCTTGGAAGAAACTTCGCATTCCGGGGAAGCGTCCTTTCTTCCATTCTTGCCACGTGTAGTGACAGTTTTAAAACCCACTTTTTTGGAAGGAAGTAGTGAATTCAGAAATTCACCCTTCCTTTTGTTAGTTGTTGATACCATGTTTAGTTAATAAACGAGAAAGACGTGACCTTCGAAAGGTTTTTTCCCTAGACGGTGTCCAAGAAGGATTACCACCGCTAGCTTTCGCCAACGGGTCCAACGAAAAATCGAAGGCACGGGTCCAAACAAGGATCGTAAAGGGATCAATAGTAGAAAAAATAGTACTGAAAAGTACTGTTTTAGTAGCACTGAAAAGTACCGTTTTTAATTTTAGCACTGAAAAGTACTGTTTGTGTAGCACTGAAAAGTACTGTTTTATTGCTTTAGGTAGTTTTTAAGAAAACTTCCAAGAGCAGAGAGAATTCGTGTACGCACAGCACGAAGGTACGATGCGCACTGGTCCATTACCCATTATTGATTTGCTTTTTCTCACAACGACCGCGACTGCCACTCAGCACTATCGGTGTGGTAACAATTTTCATCCCAGCTTAAGGTGGAAATGTATCGAAGTCAAATCTCGAAATTTAAAAAGAAATCTGAAGAACTAAACATCCATTTGAGCTAAGAACTGGATCGATTGGTCCCCACGAGCAAGTGACCAATCGTTCTAGTTTTCAGCTTAAACGGATATTTAGTTATCCAGATTTGTGCTGTTTCAAATGTGGTGGTTTGGCTTCGATTCATCTTCACCTTAAACGCCATATCTGGACCGCGAACCACGGTACAGATGCACCGACCTAGGAACGTTCTTCCCATCCAAAGATGCAAGCGAGCGCGATCACGTTCAAAGGTCCGCTCCAATTGCGACCCAGTTCGGGAACGAAGTGCAGTCGCAGTTCTCGCTTCGGGTGATTTGGGTGAAACATTGTAGCTGCAAGCGACGAACCCGAACTCTGGATGGTGCACAGATACGTGCACTCCAAGAAGACGACCGGCATGTCTAATGTAGTTCAAGTCCCTGGCCTGATTCTGTGGTCGGTCGGATCAGCACCTTGTGTCGGACTATTTCTGAGGCAGCTAGAGCAAATGGGCCACGATTTTAGTAGGCTCGGCAGAAGACTCGACCGAAGACGATTGTGGTACCATTCTTGAATCTGATACGAGCTGGTGGATGGCAGTGGTAGTGACGCGGTACGTCGCAAAGGAACTCTCGAGTCTCTATGGAAATTATCGCTTTTGGACTAGGGTGGTGCTTTTGGATACGGTGTCCAAGAAAGATTATTACCGTTAGCTTCCGCCAACGGGTTCAACGAAAGATTTAAAGCACGTGTTCAAATACAAGATCTAACCAATTTGTTTGCTTCGCGGATAATATGGATATTGTCAGCAAAACAAATGAAACGGTGGCAGATCTGTACATCCGCCTAAACTAGATGAAAACTAGATCCGAAGCAAGTCTTTGAGGAGCTATATGTTTCATTTGAACAAGAGAACGCTGTAAAACTTTTTAACGCCGTCATTAAACGTTTACCAATCCGGAATCACCCTATCGAAACAACTATGATGCGCATATATACATGGGGAAGGGAAAGCGTCATCACAAATAAAATTAATTTTATAGCCGTTACGGTTGTTTGGAGACATGAGTGACTTTCGAGAGCATCTCAGGCATCTTTCTTCCGATTAACACCACTACCACCCAACAGCGAGAATGACGACGACAACGCTGGTAAGATCTAGTTCAGAGGGTCCTTCCCGCCGAGGAGGACGAAAACCATGCGTTGATTTGATACGCGTCATCGCGCGTAACATTCCTCGCTGCTGATGCATCATAAATTGTGTGGAGCAATTTGCAAATAACAACAAATCAGTACAAAATTTCCTCAGATCTCCAGATCAGAGCCATCCCAGGCCGGGACGTGAGCTGTCTTATGTTGGCTGCCGCTGCTGCTTCTGGCCCGAGATGCGATGGCAGCCAGTTTAAGGTGCCAATAGAAAAGTGAAAATGATCCATTTAAAAGAATAAAAAAGAAAAGATTGATACTCCTTTATAGCAAGAACAGCTGTACTTACACAAGGAATCAACAGACGCTACAAGGATCAGTAGCATCTTGAATGTGTAAGTAGTGGTGATCTTATTATTATAACAAACAATAAGGAGTCCTCTGCACTTCCACAAGAAAACACTTGGGGTTTGGGTAGAGATAAGGATTCGTTTTGGTGAACGATAAAGATTATGTTTATTTATAGAACATGATGTAAATTGCAATGATATGTAATTGTAACTAGCATCATTTATCATGGTTCAGTTTTTTTTATTCTCTAAGGAGTGTTTCTCCCTTTTTATAGTTGCAAAAACTCTTTTTCCAGATGCGATCGTCTGCGCTGTACAATTATGTAAATCTACACGCTCAAAACATAGCCGTCAGGTGTGGTGAAGGTGGAACCCGAGTCCATCAGAAGGAAGATGAACGTTAGCAAGGCAAAAGCCTGATGCAGTCGGTTGATGGACCGATGAATGGCTCGCCTGGTTGGATATGGGAGGGCGTGAGACGAAACGAGGGAGAAGTAGAACCAGTTTTTACGGTCTTTTCGACGGGGCTTAGCATAGGATCGGCTATAAACAACAAAAGTGTTGGCTGTTATTGGGATTGTATGGGGCTTCGAAACATGATGTGACATAGTGGAATGATGACTAAGTTATAAAGTGAACCATTTCACGGTTTCACGGTGAAACGAATGAATCTGGTCAGTGCCAAATTGTAGGGTTTGTTGTCTTTTTGAATGGATCTTGCGAAAACTCGCTTGATTCTATAGCTTAAGATTTACTTACAGGTGCTACGGACATAATGACCATACGGATGAAATGAGAATATTCACTTTTTATAAAAATTTCTGTAACCTCAATTTACGAACTAGAAATAAAAGGGTTCGTAAATTGAATCAGTTCGTAAAACTATGAAGTTTAGTTCGTAAAATATAAACTTTTGGAGTCGACTGGTTAGAAATTAATTTCCACCAGAGTCATCCAAGACATTATCCAAGATGATAATAAAAACATTGTCTTACACAGCATCAGCGTGGTAGTACTGACTTCGGTAAATCGCGCAAGAACCGAAATCTTAACCGTCCGGCTGTCGATCGATTGATTAATGTTAGAATTAACTTCTTCTTGTAAACGATAAGCGCAATTTTTTGACATTTCCTTTGCAAAAAAAATTCCGTGGTACAAAAAACGTCAACATCCTGGAAAATTGATTCCCAAAATTCGATTTTTTTTTTCTAAATGATACAATAATGCTGAAGCAACATGTTCACTGCATTTTCTGAACTTATATTTTTTTTGGTTAATGGTCTGCATTAATTGGTTTCATTTATTTTTATGATAGTTTCATCGTAGGCTTGCATATTCTTCTAGGTTTTATAGTGATTTTTACCCAGAGCAAATGATCTTGAACCGTGAAAACTTATGTGATCACTCCAGAGCACCAAGCACGGGCTCCGCCAGGGCTTGCATGGAGACTTTCCATTTAACAATCGAAAAATACTGTGCGTCGCGCAAGTTTATATGCATTCGAATGAACGTGTCAATATCAATGTTAATAATATTTACAGTTAACTGGATTTTTGAAAAAATTTAAAACATTTGAATTGATACGAATGAACTGGCTGATTAAGTTTAAAGCTCCATAAATAAAATTGGGGTGGGTAATGTCTGCTACATTGCCGCGGGGTTGACGTAGGGCTACTATGGACACAATTTAGATCAATTCTGGGTCAGACTCTAAAAACAGTGCGGTAGCTCTTTGCAGATGATAGGATGTTTGGTGATAGATGATAGGTGCCGTGATTGTGAGTATTCAGTTACGTTATGGTTTTAAGGGAGATCTGTCATTTGGTTTGGAAGCTTTTTCAGAGTTTCGAATTTCAAAGTAAAATACTTTAAAAAATCAGGTCAAAGTAAAACACTTTAAAAAATCAGCGCATGACGTTAACTACGTCATGTTATTTGCTGCACTTGAATTAGAGTCAATTGTTATAACTGCAACCTTTTTAGTTATAATTTAGAATGTAATGGTGTGAAGGTTCTCCGTTCGGAAAAGTGCCCCAGTCATCGATATCGTCATCGCCACCGTCAATTTCAGTTTGCGGTATTGTCAATTCTTCTTCTCCTTCTTGGCATATCGTCATAACTAGAACAGAGCCTGCTTCTCAGCTTAGTCTTCTTCTTTCTGGCGTTACGTCCCCACTGGGACAGAGCCTGCTTCTCAGCTTAGTGTTCTTGTGAGCACTTCCACAGTTATTAACTGAGAGCTTACTATGCCAATGACCATGTTTGCATGTGTATATCGTGTGGCAGGTACGAAGATACTCAATGCCCTGGGAAGTTGAGAAAATTTCCAACCCGAAAAGATCCTCGACCGGTGGGATTCGAACCCACGACCCTCAGCTTGGTCATGCTGAATAGCTGCGCGTTTACTGCTACCGTTATCTGGGCCCCTTTCTCAGCTTAGTGTTCAATGAAATATTACACAATTAACAATGGAAATATTACACAAATACTATTTGTTGGCCCTGAAAAGGGCCGATTTAACGGTGAGATTCGAGTAACACGGACACTTTTCGACGGCGGTTGTAGGACAAAAGGTCGAAGGACAGAAGGTCGAATGACAAAAGGTCGAAGGACAAAAGGTCGAATGGACAGAAGGTCGAAGGGACAAAAGGTCGAAGGGACAAAAGGTCGAATGGAAAAAAAGGTCGAATGGACAAAAGGTCGAATGGACAAAAGGTCGAATGGATAAAAGGTCGAATGGACAAAAGGTCGAATGGACGAAAGGTCCAAATTGTACCGTTAAAAGGATTATCGTACATTCAGTTGCTAACATTTTAATCACAAATTCCTCCCTTCTCATCTGAAGTTTTTCCTTCTTTTAGATGATAGGTGTTCTTCAGAACTATCGTTTGGAGCAATAATTTGTATTAATGCTATCATTTGCCAATGTCGGTTGTTATTATTTTGTTCTGAATGTCGGTTGTTATTATTTTGATACTCCAAAGCATAAAGTAATTATTATTAGCTTTTTATTTGATACATTTTCAATAGAGATTGTTCCTTCTTTGAAACATTGGCTGTTCTTTTGGAGTTATACATTATAGTGGTTTTATACTGTTGTAGACACTTGTATCGACGGTTATTCCTTCTTTTATAATCGACCGTTCTTCATAGATTTCACTTTTACATCTTGCCTGTATTTTTTTAAATACAGGCTGTTCTTCATGCTTTACAGAGTTTATAAGCATTTCAATTGCATTTCTTACAAAAGATTTTCCTTCTTTTGAAGTTTTGCTGTTTAAGGGCTATGCATTAGAGTTTTATCTGACTGTTGGTTTCGACTGATTGAAATTAGCATCAGGGAAAAATAATCATCCTCTTTCTGGAATTAGGCCCCAACTAGGGTAGAGTCTGCTTCTCAGCTACACTAGCATTTACTGAGAGCTTTTCTGATAATTTGATCATATTTGCATTTGTGCATCATGCTTTTTATTAGGAGATGATCTGCAGCCCGAACCGATGCAACACTTTATCATATGCAGAAGAAAAAGCCAAGGCAAACTGCTTCTCCTAGCCGTCTTGAACATTGTAACAGGGAACCAGCCTCCGCAGAGCAAACCCTCTGCTCTGCAGTCAACTCATGGCGACACGCCATAGGTGCTATAATTCCAGTATAATCTGAATGACAGCCTCAGTTACTGCATTCCAGCACTCGGCATCCCAACACATAGCACATCGAGTGCCATGCACCTCGATGCACTTAGAGTTACATAATTACCAGGAGAACATAAATGAACTAACGAGTCTCCAATCAAACCGCCTTTCAACGCATCAGAATCGTAGTGTGCTGCGCTAGGTTCACAAAAAATCTGAAAGCGCGTGCTAGGGCAGATTCAACACATGCGCTGCTCAGTGCTACGCTCGCCATCGGTATCTAAGTTGTAGAACAACTGCTCAGTAACGAAGAATCTCTACAGCTATTTTTACCTTATTATACAGGTGTCTAGATGGTCTACATGGTACGCTCGAAGACGCGCGAACCGGAAGCTACAATTTCGATCCTCGTTTTAAAATTTTGTCTTCACATTAATTATTGTGCTGTTTTTGAACAACGTATGTGACGAAGCGCATGAGACGCATTAAGAAATTACCCTAAAAAAGCAAGGAACACCAACATAGGTCTCAAAATGTACAGTGCATGGGTGAGCATGAAAGGAATGTGGCTCTTGCACAAAAGGCTACAGCACGTACACAGTAACTCTGGATGCACTACGACCTGAAAAATCTAACAAAATTTCACCCCGAAAAGATCTTTGACCAGCTGAAATTGAACCTCCCTCAGTATGGTCTTTCTGAAAATATGCGCGTTTTCTTCGCGTCGCTTTTAGCTGTAGCGCTTGTGATAACTTGCTTTTTTATCTAATCAGTATAGGGTTCCTAAATTGTTGTCCATTCGACCTTTTTCGTCATTCGACCTTTTGCCCATTCGACCTTTTGTCCATTCGACCTTTTGTCCATTCGACCTTTTTTTGTCATTCGACCTTTTGTCCATTCGACCTTTTGTCCATTCGACCTTTTGTCCATTCGACCTTTTGTCCCTTCGACCTTTTGTCCATTCGACCTTCTGTCATTCGGCCTTTTGTCATTCGACCTTTTGTCCTTCGACCTTTTGTCATAGATTCTTCGACGGCGCACTGGTTGAAATCCTCCTCGCCCGATGAGGTTTGCGGTGGCGATGACGATGGGCGCATCAACAAGCGGCATTGGTCAATTTTCCTCAGTCATCTCGTACAAATCTTACGTTGGGGCACCGATTCCTGCAGGGCCAATTCTGGAAGCGCGAGTCAATCTACAAATCTTGAGCGATTTCACAAACCGGATGCTGGATTTGCAGCAGCTTGATGATCAAGTGGTCTGTGTCACAGATAGCGAGGAGCTGAGCAGGTTCAGCGGATCTCTTACCAGCTCAAAAGCGAAAATTGAATGAAGCTGAATTCAACGAAGAAGGTATGCTTTATACCTTTAGAATTGCAGATGATGTTCCTCATTTTCGTACGTTTCGCTTTCTGATCTGGGAAATAGGCTGTATAAATTGATGTCTTGACAAGGGATGTATAAGATGAGCCTTATGCTGTCATTGCATCCCGAAGACACTGCAGCAGCGTCCTCGGAAACATCCTCAAATTGCCGTATTGTCGAATATTCGTAATAAATCAGATATTTTATGATGCTACGAGATGAATTAAGAGCTTATAGCAAGTATGTGGTAAACACATTGGGAAATATTACACAAATAACTTTTTAGAGCACATTTATTAGCCCCGAAAAGGGCCGATTGAAATGTTGAATTCGCCTTCTCTTTCTTCTCCTTCTTCTCGGATGCGAGCCACAGCCATAGTTTCCTAGGATTTCACTTAACTCTTGCCGACATCGCAGTTGTAGTTTCCGCCGATATATTTCTCGATCACCTGCAGGGAGGACCCGTTCCGTTCGTTTAGGGCTGCGATGGCGTCCACAACCATCTCATTCTTCTGTGGACTGCTTCCTCTTCTTCTTCTTAACGGCGGCAGCGGTGATGGCTTTGGCTTCGGATGGCATCTTCTCTCAGTTGCTCGACGGTCAGTTTGATTTGAACAAAGCAAAACAAACGAGGGGGTCCTTCACTATCGATGTCTGTGCCTGAGAAGCACGCCCGGTCAGAGCAATCTGATCTGTTGCCTGCTGATTTGCGATCCAAGCGGAGAGTGAAAAGAAAATGATGTCAACTTTTCTCTAGCACCCCTATTTATATACTTGCTTGAAATCATTCTTTTTAAAACAGTTATTAAACTATTTGGACAGGTATGTGGGATTCAGTAAGTGAACGACATGAATCTTTGAAGCCTAGTCTGTCGCTCGAGTTCAGCTAAATTCATTATGAGTCTATGAGTTGAATAAAACTACAGCCATGATTGTGATAATCGATGTTTCGGAATGGAAGTAACGATGGAAGAATCCACTGTTCAACATTCACGGGCCCCAAATTGTGTTCCTGTAATAAGCGTGACAATCGTAAGAACAGAGGTATCGAGTTTATTTATGTTAAACAATGTCATAAACCAGTAATTATTAATTTGTTATGGAAACCAACATCATAAACATAGTGTGAGTTCAACTTGTCTTGAGAACTACTTGCGGAAGGTTTATTGAATTGTTGGGACATAATTACAAATTTTAATAGATACTTGAAAGCTGCTCTCCAACACCGTCTTAAGAATGGGCCTCTTCAGTCTTCAGAGGTTTATGATTGGGTTGAAGTCGGTTTGAAGAATTAATGGTTTTATTTCTGGTTCTATAGGATTAGTGTTAGAGAACAATTTAAGAATAGCATAAAATTAATGTTGCTACTTGTGTCTGATTACTCATGTTTTTGGCGATACCCTGCTAGAGGTGTCCGGTGATGATGATTTTCCTTATCAGAATTCTCTCAAAAAACATACATTAACTCAAACTCGTGCAACGTCCGAAAAATTTATTTGGAAAATAGACAAAATTACTTTGCAGACAATACATAGCGGGAAATTTTTTGTCAAAAAACAAGGCTAAACTTTCAAAGAATTTTGGCATATCCAAGTTTTTATCAGATAAATGGCAGTAATTTAACCTGATATGAAAAAATGTAACAAAATCGACCATGTCGTTTTATTCCAGCCATAAATCCTCTCTTTGATTCTGATTCAAATTTTGAAGAAGTTTTGCATGAATAAATTTATTGCATAAACTATATATTTTCAATAAAACTTATTTTTAAATAAATTACTTAAATAATTTCCAACAAAAAAAAATCGATATTTTTTGTAGAACTTTAGAATAATCGAATTCCTAAAGAAATATTGAAGGGCGGCTTCAGATTTTTTGCAAATCTCTTGGAAATCAGTCAAATAATATTACGGGACTTGATCATACTTTCAAAGCAAATTCATCCTGGTGGACATCCATTCCTTCTATGTCTACTATTTGTTAGCAAATTGTTTCTGGAGTATGTTTCCGGATTTACCTAGGAAATGTCACTTATCAGTCAAAATTACAGTTTCCCCTCGCAATACCCCCAAAAAATCATTGATTCTGTGAAATCTAATACTGACACTGAAAGTTCTACTAGAAATTCTTAAACTTATTACAAATTCTTCCGTGAAGTTCATTGAAAGTTCTTAAGAAATATTTTCAAAGAGTAGTGTTTGATCCTGGACCTGGACGCTTTGCTCCTGCGGGGGCGGGCGATGAGGGCAGGATCAAACATGTCGCGCGTCGGTAGTACAGTAGTGAGAAAGTGCTCGGTCCGTTAGTAGTGTTTGATCTATTGATCGTGTCGCTTGCTCCTGCGTGGGCGAGTGACGAACACTTGTTCGGCGTACAATGCGATTATTGAATTATTTCGCGAATCCAGTTAGGCGTGATTATATGGTCGGCGTTAAGTCAGAGGGGACCAAGTACAAAACTTGGGAAAATTGGATTATTCTCTCATTAGATGCGAAATTACCTTACCTCCGTTTCACTTTAACCAGATTTGATGAATGCTGTAAACTGCGAGAGATATGTAACAAATTTACTTTGGATGATCAATAACAATCGATAAAAGTGTGCAGTCAGAGCGGACCAAGTGCTTATTATCATAATAGCGAAAATGATCAGCGCGCTGAGGAATGCGAGGAAATGAAAAACATTTTATGAAATTTGTCAGAATTATCAACATCGAATGATTCTTCTACTTATCCATCAATAGAAATTTATAAATATTACTTAATTTGGTGCATTTGATTTTTGACCATTTAGGGGGATTAGGGGCATAATGAACATACGGGGCGAAATGGACACCCTCTCAATATCTGATAATACACATATTTCATCAAAAGTTCATTCACTGCATGAAATCTGTAATGCATTTGAAATGCTTGACGGTAAAAAAAAATATTTTTTGCTTCAATTGTTCTTTAAAATTTGACTTAAAATTTTTCTCAGTTTCAAATTGGCATATAAGCAAGACCGTGGAAGAATCTAATTTTTGAGCAAAGTAACGAACCCAGAAAGGTTCTTTTTAGCTATTATGATTGAGGGAGAGTCCTTTTGCATATTGGAATGATTGACAGTCATTGAATATGTTGGAATAACTAAATTTCATACAGGTGTTCATTTCGCCCCGATACCTTTTTACCAGCCTTGTTTTCGACCCAATTTTCTATCTCGCTTTTCTGACATATGATATGATTTTTATCACTATGAATGAATGTGGCACGTCGTACTAACATCAAACTTGAAAACTAGCCGGGGGTAAATTAAAAACATTGCCATTTAAGGGTCTTAAAACGAACATTTGCTTAACGTGTCCATTATGCCCCTAATTCCCCTACCATATTTGGATGGGTGGTCAGAAATTGCAACAATTTCTGTGCAGACAGAGCGGACCAAGTGTGAATGAACTGATTGATTATTGCATTTTTTTGAGTCAATTTCAGAGTCCGATAGAAGTTTATGGTAGTTCTATGGTCTATGTATGGAATGTGCTAGAACCCGCTTATTAGACTAGTATATTATGGTCGGTACTCAAGATTTTCACTTGGTCCACTCTGACTGAACGCATATTTGAATTTTTCTGGTCTTCAATGCCCTGATCCTGCAAAACCTTAATTTCCAAGCTATCGTAATGTCACTGATTTCGGTATTGACGAATGGATTATTGAAGAATTTACGATACTCGAATGTCGAAGGTTTTGATAATCTGCTGATCTTAGAGATATGCACCCAGTTTGACCATGCAAGCATTAAATGATTGTTATTTTCCTGCAAATTGTTCAGTCAGAGTGAACCAACTCACTGAATGGTGGTCTTTAGTTCAGTCAGTGTGGACCAAGTACACATAGTCCATCAAAAATCCGTTCGATCAAAGGTTTGGATTATGATTTTCATGATTATCACTTCACATTATATTGTTTGAAAGTAACACAAAGATGTGTAGAAATATTGAACCAGAATTTAAACGAGTTCAAAAATTGCAGAGCGTTAGACTTTAAACCCATTTTTCTCAAAATATGAAAAATGTCACTTGGTCCACTCTGACTTAACGCCGACCATATCATGGATCGCATTATCAAACATTGGTGACTCCCAGAACTCTACCTTATCCCACTACCCCAATATCCTTTCCATGACAACTGTGGAGATGTAGAGGTGATCTCGGTCTCTAGTAACAACGGTTGCCGAGCTTAAATTTTTTTCTCTCCCCGATGCCTGTAAGGACGTGGCCGGCGCCGTTACACTATGGGCGGTTTCCATACAAACTGGGGGCCAAAATATTGTTTCCATCAAAAGTCAAATATATGAGTTTTATGATACAAATTTGAAGTTTTATTTTTAAAAACAAGTTTTCGAGACTAACTTTTGAATAGGGCCTATAGTGAAATAATAAATTTTGTTACTAATAAAGCATATAAGCCATTTATGCGAAATGATTTAGCGAAATTCAGTTATCTTCTGAATTATTGTTAGCTGTTTTTAATAGAAAATGGTTAAAAATATTGGAAAAATTCAAAAAGCCCTAAATTAAAGTGCAAATTTGTGCAGCTAAATTCTTTACGATCCTTTAGTTTACATCTCAAAGTACCTTTGGAAATAAATTTTAGCCTGGGACAACTTGGGACAAAAAAGTATGGGATGTGTAAAGTCTCGATAAAAAATTAAATATAGTTTTCTCAGTGCACTCCTCGTATTTTTCCGACCTAAAGTACGAATTTTTATTTCATTTAATTTTTTTAAGATAGTTCATAAATAAGTGGAAACAGACATTTCATATATTTGTTGCATTTCGCTTGATTTGATTTTCGAAAGTTGAATTTCACAGCGTAACAAAAATGCCATTTTTGCGTGTCTCAAGGATCAAACTATGTGTCTCTAATAGTTTTGGGGTTGCTGAATCTAATGCCATTTTCAGAAATGTTCCAGCACGTCTCAATTTTTAGCTACAGATAGCCAAAGTTGTACAAAACACTGGTTTAATTGAAGTTTACATAAAATTTAAGGTAAAATTTATCAAATTTTTATGTGATCTAATCCATTAACTATGCGAAATAGGACCTGAACTTTCAATTTGTACATAATTTGGTTGAAATTGCACAAATAAATTGAGATTAAACCGATTTTTTCAACATGCTTGCTGTCTCCAAACAAAATTCTTCGTTTCTCTTATATGGGAAAATTGAATACTTGTTCAAATCATCAAAAAATAACTTTTTCGCATCGAAAGTATTAAAATCTTTATTAATACGTATTGTGATACACATGAAGTTTAAATTCTGTGGAAAATTAGGCAAATAATTTGCCTTACAAGCCGGCAAACTTGCATGCAAGTTGGCTAATATAGTCAATTTTTGCATTTTCAACAGCCAATATCTTAAAAAATAGACGTGCTATGATACTTTTGAAAACGGCAATGGATTCAGCAACCCTTAATTGAATAAATAACGGTATTTTGATGCTTGAGACAAAAATGTGTTCCACAGGGTTTTTATCTAGCGTGAGCCCTAGATACTTAACTTCATCTGACCAATTTATTGGAACCCCTCTCATCGTAACAGCATGTCTACTTAAAGGTTTCATATAAAGAGCTTTTGGGGAAAACCCGTGAACCAGGTGCACAACGATATGGCGATCGTGGGATAGAATCAAAAATGTAGAGATGCGGCCATGAACAGGCTAGACATAAGTGTATTCGTATATTTTTCTTACAGTTCTTTGATGTTGTACCGTCTAAAAATTTGAGATAATTTGAAAATCAAAGCTCATATAACATGAACTGTGGCTTATTGTTCACCACAAATATCGGATATATTCGATCTAAGTATTTCACGAAAGGAGCAAACCACCCGGAAAAGCAATTTCACGTCACATCAAGAATCGATCTGGCTTAAACTTTTGTGAAAGGATTTTTCGATTCTAAGAACTGCCGCCACCTCGGACGATCCTTCTGACTGACTTTGCTCACCCCGGCCATTTGAAAAACCATTCAAGCGGTAGGTCCGAAACGCATTTCCTGACATTCGTTCATCGGTTCCACCTCAACCAAAAACTAAAAAAAAAACGACGGCTTAAGACAGAGAGGGACAGCAAAAATCCCACCTGGCGCTCTCTGTCTCTAAAATGTGTATCACTGGCCGTCGTTGTCGTAAGTTGAGCAGCCTGCAAACGGAATTTCTAAAAGTGATTAATGGCTTTTTTGCTGGTGCTGCTGCTGCTGCATCGATTCCTAACCGAAGGAACCTTTGTTTCCTCTTTCCGTGCGAGAATACCCACACCCGGCGTCCGAAGATTCGAAACGGTAAAACGAAGCCGCTGCCCATACGACCAAAGATGCCGAATCCCGAAAATGGGATGCCTTAATTTCCGAGCTCGACTCAAACCTCCTCGGATTAGCCAATAGCATAAACAGCCGCCGACGATTCGTCCGACTCCGACCGTTTGCCAGGCGGTTGAGGTGATTATTTATTTTCTATTAAACTTTCTTTGACTAAACGCTATTTGCTACTGCATTTTTGCTACCTGAGTGAATGTCGCCTTCGCACTATGGGGCAGAAAGCTGCCTTGGTTGACCAAAACCTTCAGTGCTCTGAAGATTCATCCTAGAGGATTGATGATACAAAGTATTGAATACGATCAAGACCTACAGCTTATCTAGATTAATTCTATATTTCGATGGAAGCGTCCTAGCAAAGTTGTTCATTTTTAAAGACACCTCTGCTGTCGAATAGTTTAAGGACAGAAAGTCGAAAGACAAAAAGTTATAAGTTATTTAGATTAATTTCAAAATCGTTAAAATATAGCTCTATTGAACCCAATATGATTTTAAGAAGACATCAAACCTCTACGTTTTGACCAACCGAAGTAGGTTTCTACTCCATAGTGCGTCGTTTGATGAGCGCGATGTGGCGGTCTGTTCGGGTCCCAATAGGATGGGTGCGTGTGCAAAGTACGTCAAAACAAAAAGTTCACATTGAGAGATATAGATTCACAGCCGCGGCTAAACGGAAGGTGAAAGCATTTTCCTGTTTGAAGATGTAAAGCCCGGCTGTTTTTATTTTTTGCACTCGCATTTTCTGACAGACTGTCAGAGGGTCTACTCTGAAATCGGATTAAGTTTTATCGCAATCATTTGTTAGCACACTGCATCAGCAACATAAAACGCAATAGTGCCGATTGGCGAGCAGCTGCCTGATGTGATTGTGGGAATGGGACACTCGAAGAGAGGTGAATTTGCGGGCGCCTTGAAACGATGTCGTCCATGTTGGGGATGGTAAAACCACTTTCAATGTTATTAATTTCAATCAGTGAGTTTGAAGGGTGTGGGAACACTTTCAGGGGAGTGATTGTGCAACTTTGCTGAAGATATTTGGCATTGGGCAAACAATGATCATAGGCACTGTGCAATTTCATTGACGAACAATTTGAAGAAGCGTCGAGTCAGCTAATCTCAGGAGAGATTCATCAATTGTTCGATGACTGTTTTGAATGCGTTGACGTCAGTGAACATGTGACAAATGTACAATTCAAAGTTCGTATTTTGAATGATTTCCCAAAACGGTTCAATCGATAAATTTCCTTTACAAAATTGTTGTTTCTGAATTGAGAAAAACGTTTTTTTTCATAGATTTGCATCAATAATGTAATTTACCTATTAAAGTTCCTAGAGCATTTTCCATTTCAAGTTTTGTTTGCAAGGAAATGTTAACGTCACGATAACTATCGATGTATGTTTATATATATTTCAGTAGGCGTTTAAATAATTAAAAGTGAAGCTGATAGGATTGAGAATCCCTTCATGGGATATTTGAAATGTAATATTGACATGATCATAATCAAAGTCAGCTTGAGTAACCAATTAGCACAGAAGCGGTTTAATTGGTATACCTATATATTTTATAACGCTTAGATACTGTAAGTGTGAACGAAACCATTACAATCACTTCGACTAAATTGCTTACATATTATTTTTTTTACAAACACGAAAATGTTCATTCATCCATTTTATCATTCCATATCCATTTGTTTCGTCCGGATCTTTTTTCCATCTTCTGCTTCTGAGTGTTGAGCTAACGTGATCGTCATTGAAAGTGAAGGTTACCAAGTACGAAAACAAAAAACGACTTGCTTTCGCACTTGCCCATCTTATAGCGAGCCGGTCACAGATCCCCACTAGGCATAAGCAACATTGATACTGTCAGCGCGGCATCCAGTGACCATTGCCAAGCATCGAGCAAGAATGTGCAATGATGGTTCATGGAGTTCATGAATTTGATGGCAGCTTCAGGGGAGTAAAAAACAAAGGTTCGTCGCTTATGCTTCTGGGTGTTGGAGCAGCAAAAACTCTCTTTTTTCCGTCTCACACTCGGGAATGTTCAAGGACTTTATCAAATAATTGCTCGTGAGCCGCGCAAGCCCCAGAATGGAGTCAAGTCGACGAGAGTCTCGTGGGACAAGATAAGACCTCGATGACGGTGGTGCCCGATGGATGTCGGCTGAGGAGGATTCTGGCGAAACGAATGGACGTCGACTTCGAAGCATGGGATCCGTTTCACGTCCGGCCAGTTGTCGAGCGAGGAAGGAAGATAAAAACGCGCTTATCCGGGGGCAGTTTTCAGGTTCATGACTTGACTTGTCGGACGGGCACTTCTTTCGTCTGACAACGACGATGACTACGGAGACGACCACAGTGGGCTAAGGCGGATCCGTAATCGGAATTATTTAGAAGCCGTTGAATTAGAATGTTGAAATAATGCATTTCTTATGGAAAATGCTCAATTAGTCGATTGGTGCAGATTGCATCATATGAAAACCTTAGGAAATGGTCTATTTTTTTTTAATTTTGATTACATTTGCTCTTTTTTTTACTCGTTAAGGTCTGAGTGAAAGGAAAAAAACTAAAACCTCTCACATGGTGGAGAACGGCATCATTCATCAGCAAACTGCTCCGTATTTGCCACAGCAGAACGAGAAGGCTTGCTGTCGGAGTCTGGTCTTGGCAAGAAGTACTGGGGAGAAGCGATTTGCACTGCAAACTACTTGCAGAATCGGCTACCAACTTCTGCTATCGAGAAGCCGTCGTACTCTCATTAGAGGACATACTTTCATGTGACATTAGAGAAATGTTTGAAGTTGGACAAAAAGGCGAAGAAGATGTTTTAGTTGGATACGCAGAAGAAAGGAAAGCTTATCGTTTTCTGGATCCGGAAAAGGATTGGTTTGCGATCAGCCGAGAGTCCACATTTTTGGAAACCGGTGTTTGGTAGTAAGAACGTGTTGCCGAATCGGAAAAGTCCTCGCTGGCTCAACAACCAGACTCGTTGGAGATAAAAGCTGAAGCTGTCAAAACCCCGAGGAAGAACTGGACGATTCGGATCCTTGTCCAGAAACTGCAAGACGTTCATCGCGGCCTAAGAAAGGCGTTGCACCGAGAAGATTAATCGAAGATATTTTTGCTGCCACTGATGTGTCGTTCCAGGATCCGACTTCAAGGATGCAATGACCGGTGAAAAATGTGCAGAATGGTGCCATGGAAGCTAAATGGAATCTTATCAGGTGAATGGTACACGGGATCCGGTGAAGCTACCTGATGGCTGGAAACCCGTTGGATGCCGGAACTGAATACTGCTAGTGATGGGTGAAATATAAGACGTGACTAGTGGCTCAAGGTTTCAGCCAGAAATTTGAGCAGGACTATGAAGAGGTTTTTGCTTCTGTAACCAAGTAAACAACGCTGAGGACCTTTCTGGCCGTCACAAGCAAGAATAAACTGTTTCTGAAGCATTACGACGTGAAGACGGCTTACCTGTATGATGAGCTTGAAGAAAAGCTGTACACGAAGCAATCACCTGGGTTTGAAATCAAAGACAAGGAGCATTGATCTGTCGCTTGAGGAGGAGCATATACGGGCTGAAGCTGTCGGCCCAGTGCTGGAACCACCGGCTACATTGCGTTCTCCTGGAGCTAGGTTTCGAGCATTGTGTCTACCTGTTAATTTACGTGGACGACATTCTGGTTGGCAGAGGAAGCGAGGCTGAAATAACGAAAGCGTATGAAGAGCTAAAGAAGGAATTTGAGATGACGGATCTTGGCGATCTGGCCTTCTTCTTCGGACAGGAGGTCACCAGGACGGAAGGGAGCTACGGCGTCTACCTTGAAGGCTACACCGATCGTGTTGCTGAGCGATTTGGGCTTCGTGGCAAAAATGCCAATGGAGGAAGTATTCACGAAGAATAAGCCGGAAGGTCCTCGTCTAGAGGATGCAACAAAGTAGTTATAGGAGCCTAGTCGGAGCCCTTCTCTACATTGCGATTTGTGCCAGGCCGGATATAGCTGTGAGCGCTTCGATTCTGGGCAGGAGTGTCAGTGCACCACGGGAAAAGGACTGGGGATGTGGCCAGGCAAGTGGTCTGCTACACAAAGGCGACGAAAGACTGGCGTCTACAGTATGGAGAACCGGCTGGAAATCTAATTGCTTGTTCCGACGTAGATTCGGCTGGTTATAAGGAAATCAACGACCGACCTTGTTTGCGAGTACGGCAATATCTTGGGCGAGTATTTTGCAGAGCTATAAGTGAGGTAAGTCAAGAGGCAGTGTGGCTTCGGAAGCTACTCGAAGATTTTAGCGAACCACAATTGGAACCTGTGGAGATATCGGAAGACAACCAAAGTTGTACCAGTATCGTCGGATCAGAGAGAATCAGTCGGTGACTCGGTGATTGAAGCACATAGAAACCTGAGAGGCATACGAGAATGAACTATGCGACCAGAGGGTACTGAAGCTGGTGTACCGTCCCACCGAAGAGATGGTAGCTGACACACTTACCAAACCGCTGGGTAGGATCAAGTTGCAAAAGTTTTCTTCAATGCATGGTCTTGTTGCTGGAAATCGTTAAGGAGGAGTATTGAGATCGTCAACAGGCATAACGGAGTCGGTTTTGCTGTGAATTTATTACAATGATAACCTTGCGATGTCAATTCATTGATTGCTTTTGCTCGAGTGCTGGTTTTGGATTATATTTCCGAGCATTGGAGTTTTGGGTGCATTTTACTACCGCATTTTTCAGAAGTGCAAACAAGTTGAAAATGTAGTACGCCAAAGAACTGCGGCTCCCCAGTTCAGCACATCCTTGGTTTAGATGGCATACAGTGTTACTATCAGGAATCTCGGTGGTATGAACTCTATTCTTTTTGACTACAGACTCGCTTGTTTCGATTCAGCCTATGATGTGTATGCCTTCACTGAAACCTAGCTCGGTAAAGGAACACTTTTTCAACCAATTTTGGGCAACGAATACACTGTTTTCCATGCAGACCGTACCGAACGCACAAGCTGAAAAAGCTCCGATGGTGGAGTTCTTCTAGCCGTTCGTTCCAATGTCAATTGCAATGTTCTTCAATCACCTAATAGCCCATCGGACGAACAGCTTTGGGTCGAAATAAAATTTGCTGGACATGCCTTGTTCATTTGTGTTACCTACATTCCTCCTGATCGCAACAACGATCCATCGATAACGTTTTCTGGACGTTGTTATGGATTACATCACGCATGGCACTAACGGATAAAGTACTGGTATTGGGTGACATAAATTTTCGATCAGGTAAGTACTACGGGTTACTTTTATCCCAGCCCTGTTCATTCTTCACTTAAGGCGGCAGGATCCGTCATCAATTTGGGAATTTTCAAAAGCAGTTTTATCGTTCAAATTCATGAAAGTTCGCATGAAAATGTGTTCACTGTGCTCTATTTTAGTATGTTGATGCTTTCGACTGATTATAGTTAACACCGGGGGATTTTTCGGCTTTCAGTCTAGTGATAGCGATTAAAACGTAATGTTTTTTTTTCTACGCCCGACGTTTCAAGGGGCTATGCCATCTTTTTCAAGGGTTCTAAAAAGGTTGAACAAGGCTTAATTTCAAAATTACAAATGCACAAATGGAAACATTAACAACTTACAGAAAAATACGTTCTTTGTCTGGTGGTCTATACATAACATAGATAATCGTCAAGAAAACAGTTTTCATCAATTTCCTAAAAGTCAAATTACACACATTTAGATTTACAGTCACAAAATTGCTTTGGATAGAACGGAGATACTCGATACCCACAGACGGTACTTCGCTCTTCCCATCTTGGAAGTGTGCCACATCATCAACACGGACAAGACGGTAAACAAACGAAGTGACTGTGACAGTTTGAGTACAACTTATGCAGGGATTTTACACACATTTAAGACGAAAACCAAAACAAATCACATAGACAGACAGATATCCAATTATCAGACCAGTACAAATAATAACGACAATAATACCCAATAGCTAAATGTGCCCCACTGGACTTGCAAACAATAATATAACCCTCAACATAACTTTCATAGAATAAGTACAAAATGACTGTTTGAACATCATAGTAAAGTGACGAGTAAGATCGAGTAGTTGTCCAGTGCCTGTAATTTTTAGTTTTTCTGTGTACAATTGTATAGTTAGTATTTATCCATCATTTTTGTGACTGTAAATCTAAATGTGTGTAATTTGACTTTTAGGAAATTGATGAAAACTGTTTGCTTGACGATTATCTATGTTATGGATAGACCACCAGACAAATAACGTATTTTTCTGTAAGTTGTTAATGTTTCCATTTGTGCATTTGTAATTTTTAAATTAAGCCTTGTTCAACCTTTTTAGAACCCTTGAAAAAGATGGCATAGCCCATTGAAACGTCGGGCGTAGAAAAAACATTACGTTTTAATCGCTATCACTAGACTGAAGGCCGAAAAATCCCCCGGTATTGTGTTCTATTTTCCAACCAAAACACAGTGAACACATTTTCGTCGAAAAAAAAATCAGTTTTGAACAGAAAAACTGCTGTTGAAGTCTCGATGATGATGATGATTACATATTTTACGATTTGGATACCAATACAGCAGTAGAAGTATTCATCTTTGTTGTTACATACGTCAACGACCGAACAAAGAAAAGCTTCTTATACGCCATTAAACCCACCTTGGTCAAACCTTACTCTCAAAAAAAGTCCCGCAAAAGATCAGCTCTTAAAAGGTAGGTACTCTAAATATCGTAGCTACTCTGCTAAACGGATTTACAGCACTTGTAATAGTAAGTGTAAACGCTTGAATAATAGTAGTTTACGGAACAAGTTGCAGAATGATGATTTTTACAGCACGAGTCGTAAATTTATCCTACGAGGCTTTCCGAGTAGGATAATTACGACGAGTGCTGTAAAAATCGAGTTCTGCAACGAGTTATGTACATTTTTTTTTTGCAATTTCGTAGAGGACCATCTGAGGGTATCAGAAATTATATCGGAATGCAATGACCATCATTTTACAATTTCTGAAAAATTGTTATGTAATCATTCATTACGCAACTCAAAACAGTTGCGTAATGAGAAAGCGTTGCCTAATGAACAGCACTGATTTCAGTTGCGTAATGGCTATTCTCTCTTCATACTTCAGTGCAGGAAAGTAGATTGTTTCATGGCAGATTGGTGTGATGAAAAACAGCCAATTACGATGAGAAATTGCAAAAAAAAACTCTTTTCCATGCTTACTTATATAAGATTCAGCGTACTCTTAAGAAAAATCCAAAAAAAGCCTTGTTCGTACATCGATGACCAACGGAAAGAAAGTGCTTTTCCATCAACCATGAACCTAGGCGAGAGACAAGTGTCTACTATACCCGACATTTGTGATATTTTCCGTCAACAATTCTCTGCTGTCTTCGTGAACGAGAGCCTGAGTCCACAGTAAGTCACCGAAGCTGCCTCAAATGTTCCTTTTTATCCAACTATTGGTCCACATCCTGAAATTACGGTCACAACCATTGAAACTGCTTGTAAACAACTGAAGTTTTCCTCAAACCCGGGTCCAATGGACACGCAGCTAGATATTGTCCTCTCCTATTCTTGTAGAAACAATTTCATTTCGCACTAATAGTTTATCACCACTTGAACATAATATGACAATAATCGCTCATCATGTGCCCAGCGATTTTTCAGGCATTGCATTGAAATTTTAGAGAACTTTCGAAATTTGATTTTATTACAAAAATAACTGATAAATCACGAGTTGAAAAGGTTGCAACAATGTTGCCTCCTGACAATGACAATTTATTTTTATTGCATCATAGTCCGCAAAAGTTGGGACAAACGGTTTTGAGTGTGCCTGCTAAATTGTTTGTTGTCCGTCTGTTTCGATGATAATTTGATTCACTGCACGAAAGGAAGCGAAAAATCATGTGAAAATTGTTGATTTCGCATTATTGCAATTTTATGGATTTTTTTACAGTTTGACGAAAGCTACCGCAGCATCGCATCACTGATTTTCAGTAGGCTTAAATGATACCTTGGATACCGTCTTGATGACTGTGGTTTGTTGCTATTTTTCATAGTGTTTTCTTTTTCAAGCGAATCTATGACAAAAGGTTGACCATTTGTCTTTCGACCTTTTGTTCATAAACCTTTCAAGCATACTATGATTAAAGCCAACAATTCAATGATAGAATGATTTCGAAGCCTGTGGTAGAACTTTGACAGCTGCAGTAGAATTTTGCGGCTACCGTAAACCAGGAAATTTTCTTAACAGCCGTAATATTGATACAAAAATTAAAAAAAACTTGTTGTTGATAATTAAACAAACATTTCATCGTATACTACCAAAACCAAACTTGGCACTTAATTTATTCCATGCCTACTTTTGTCGCATGTTACAAATATGCGGTTAATGGCAGTTTAGATTAGATTAATACGAAGAAACCTGAAAACTTCGATAAAAGGTAAAAATAAACAAAATACATTGTTTCTGTGGATTAGATGTGGCACAATGCAAATATTGTTACATGTAAAGAAAATTTACGTTTAATGCGTTTGCATTTCAATTCGCGCCCCTGAGGAAAAACTTAATTTTATTTGTGAATTATATCGATAACTTTATTCGAATATGGTTCACAGAGAGGCCGCATAAATAAGCTCACAATTACTGAAAACAGACATTTGATTGAGGAAATTATATCTAAGAAAATTAAATTCTAAGCGAATGAGACGATAGCCAACGATTTTCAAAACAGCCTCTCAGTTCCATACGGATATTTTGTGACACAATCCAACTATAGGTATTAAATATACAGCAGATACTGTAAAGTTCTATGTCTCGTTTGAGTTAGAGTCGTTGCGGAATAATTTGAATTTGACCGATGATTTTTGAGCAATCAATGAGTATAGGGCATTTTTCCTCCATCATTTACTTCCGAAATGTTTTTAAATTGTTCATTATAAGTATTCAATGTAGATACACGTGACGGAGCGTTTAATCCCAATGACGCATTTTACACCTTGTTCCCCTGCCAGTATTGCAAACGGCGTGACATCGAAAATTGACAAAAAAATAACTGTCATTTTATATGATAGGTATTAAGTGCAAAACAGTCAAACAAAGGCATACATTTAGGAGATACCGCCGTGCGGGGTGACATTGGGCCTAGGGGGTGACTTTGACCGCCTCTTTCGATGCGTCTCATGACTAGTAAGAGCATCAAAAAACTAATCTATGACCATCTATTGGCTATTTGTAACGTATTCTTGAAGCTTGACACATTAAATTAATTATTCTGACATTAGCTTGCTGGAAAAATATTGGCTCAAAGTCACCCTTATGGACCAATGTCACCCCGCACGACGGTATTCGAAAAATGGACTACGTATTAAGATTTGCGAAAGATGAAACCTGCACTTATCGATTCGGGAAGCCGGATCCCCTTCTTGGCTCTTAGGTTTCTCTTTAGCAGTAGGGTTTTTTTGAAAGCTGCGAAGCTCATTTTTAGAAACAATATGCGTCGTACTGAAAGGCTTTTTATTGAAAAGTTTCAGACAATTTGGCCGAGAAAATCCCCCGTTCGCCAATTCACTTTGGCGAATCATGGAAGTCCCCACACTGAGCATTTTTCCTTTGGAAATTCATCATTCCAAGATTCTAATCCTGCTGCTTCTGAATAAGTCCATTACTGATCCAATTTTCCCCACTGTGCAACAGTTTGAGACCGCGCCGCTGCTGATGCGATGCGATGTGGTGTGTTGTTATATGCACCTACCGTGCACTTCTAAATATAAACGTCCGACGTTACCGGGAGTGATATTTTCGGTTCCCTCCCTGCACAGAATGTATGCTGTGTTAGGTCTTCCAGGTTCATATTCCCAAGGTCTGTTGTGAGCACGTAGAAAATTGTAGACCCGAATACCGAGAATTGGTTACAGAAGAGTACCAATCTCGGCAAAGCTCATTTCGTGGTTTAATTACGTATTCGTTTGCAATTACCCGTCAAAACGTAAGTGATGTATGATTAACGGCTCTGAAAAATCTGCGAAAAAGGAATCACTCATAAAATTTGTTGACTGTTGAGGACCCGCAAATCCTCCCGATCTTGGTTTGGCCCCAAAAACGGTGCGCAATCTTATCTCCACGGTTTAATCAATCATTATGGCTGGCGTATACGAATATGTGAGTGCCTTCTTAGCCGAGTTCCCCGACTGAGAAGGGGTATTATCGTTAAACAAAAAACAGAAAAAAATGAAACAGTTTCCAGCAGGGCCCAATGGAGGTGCATCGGAACGTTTTCCCATTCCCTCCCACTTTATGCAAGTCCATGCGAACCACATTTGATGAATGGTATTTAATGCGAATTTAATATCGCGTTTGGTTGGCAGTTGTGAGTGAGGCAGAACCGCACGGAATTAACTTCCTCGGGTACCTACCTCATCAGTGCAAATGCATTACCCCCATTTCCAATGGCAATGTTCGGTTCCGAAGCGCAGTTATTGGCTGAGGGCAGATTCCTTCCCTTGTTGCCCGATGCGATCATTAGCCGTTACGATTGGTTCTCTGCTATGATGGGTTCCTGATGAGTGTAACATGATATCATCTTTATTTCATACATAACTACATTCAAAATGGGATTCATCAAATATCAGATGATATGAAAATAGTTCATGGAAACATAATGCAATCGAGTCCAGATCTGGTTAAACTTTTTGGAATTCTCCCGATTCAAATGGAGACCACACCACAAAATTATGAGCAAACATACTTCGCATAAAAGGTAGCCAGTTGTTTTATTGAATGTATAGGTAAAAGTTTTAAATTATCTCAAACTCTAGGTAGTAGTGCAACTAGGACTTGATTCTAAGGGGGATTTTGAACTATTACAAGTAATGCATTCAGGAAGGATTGAATATTCAGGTCAGGCTTTCCTTAGCCGTGTGGTCAGAGAACGCGACTACAAAGCAAAGCCATGCTGAAGGTGTCTGGGTTCAATCGTACCTACCACACGATTTACGAATGCGAAAATGGCAACTTTGGCAAAGAAAGTTCTCAGTTAATAACTGGATCTATTCCAATGGGGACGTAATGTCTAAAAGATGAAGAAGACTGTAAGGAAACATTAAACCCATCTGGGTGACATATTCGCCATCGCACCATTTTCCACCCCAAAAACTAGGTTAAGTATTGAAGACAATAGTGCCTCAACCCACAGACAGCCCGATCGCGCCTCTTGTGATAACAAGCTCCGACCAGTGATGATGATCGCACACCAGCTGAGATAAATTATGCTTTCACTATCAGATGGAACGAAATTTGAGCCCGAGTTCGCCGCAAGACGAGTTTCCTCAAACCTCAAACGCGGAAGACACGTTGGGCGCTGTTGTAAAACATCTAATCGCATCTGCTTTAAAATTTTGATTTGGCAATAAAGGGGAACTGGAGATTTTACTCCACGGCACACACACTGCACTGCACCTAAGATTGGGGTGCGACCGTCGTGGCAACCGGCTGCTAGTTATGTGTGCCACTCGAAACAATGTTATCAGTCAGTCAACCCTTTTCATGAAACTCCGGTGAATTGATGGCTTCGACGTGATTTTTGACAACGAGCCAGAGCGGGACCAGAATTCCGTTCCGAATTTTCTCTGCGCGGCACATTGCTGCTGCTGTTGAGGTTGGTTCCAAGCGACGGATCCCGAATCCGACCGGTTGGCGATGGGTAGCTGAATTGACAAGCATTTAAAGAAGGTAGAAAATACGTATCTAATTAAACAGCCAATAATATCAGTAACATTAGCAATAGTTTGAACATGTTTGCAATCAAAAAAACCAAACAACCCTAGTCACAAATCGACAACGTTCTGGTTAATAGAACATTGCAATAAACAATCAGTTCGATGCTTTAGACAAATGTTTCGAACATCAAATAGAATCAGCTCAAGCCCTGGCTCTTTGATTCAAGTGAGGAAACAAAGAGTGCCGCCAATCGTGATCAGTTGTTCCAAATTTGGAGGAATTAGAAATAGAACCCAATCCGGCATTGGAGAATATTATTGAGTTCACTCTAACAAAAGTAATCTTTATAATATTACCTGCCTTTATCATATTAAAGCTTTGGAATAGGCATATAATAAAATTAAAGCTTTGGATAAAGGCAAGGTTTATGTTCGATGTCCATGTGACGTGGAGAAATTTCCAGAAACCTAGAGGAAATTTCCAAAATCCCACTCAGCGCCGTCGGTATCAATAGTGGGATCATAGTATTGAACAATGCCGCATGGATGCTTAATTCATTATTTTCGGAAGTTCTTCTCACGCTAAGGACATCTGTCCTGTGAAGGAAGATACCAAAAAGTTTGAATGCGCAAATTGCGGGGGCAACCATAAGTCTAACTTTTGGGTTGGCCCTTGACGTAAACGAATCGGATAGCCGTTCAGATTTTTCAGTTTCGAATTGATTTACTTTAAAAATATCGTATGCCGATATTGTGAGCAGTTACAACTCGCCCTTCAAATTGTCTATCTACGGATAATCATTCTAATTACTTTAAATCTTAGGGAGAAACCTCTGCTGCAACAAAAATCATCAGAGAATGCACCTATTTCTAGTGAAAAGTCTGCCCCTGATTTTTTAACTAAACAATTGAATCGAATGATTGATGCAATGTTAAAAACCACCACAATGCCACATTGGAGAAATCCGAACCCAAAGGTGGACAAAATTGATATCTTTCGCTATTGGCAGATTTTTATTAGGTTCGTATCTCGTTTAAAAGGAAATTTTCTCAGAAATCCATTTTTGATGCTTCCGTGTATGTGCGACAGCTCTGGGATGAACCTTGGTGCCCGATTTTCCCCGATTCCCTGGAACAACTAAATTTCTATATTGTTTTGGTGAAGATTGATGGATAATATTTCTCATTATTTTCATCATTCTCAATCCATTCAACAATGTTTTACAGAGAAAGTTATAAAAATATGCAAATTGTGATGATTAGGGGGCCAAATGTACAATAGCATATTTTTTGAAGAAGATTTTTTGTTTTTAATTTTTTCAACGTGTTATTTTATTGAAATAAATTCTAAAACAGTTCGACAATTCTGGATATAGCTTGCAGTAACTAGTCTAGTGAAATTTGTACAAAACGTATTTTTGTTAATTGTAAAGTATTCAAAATATTGTAAATAATATGACTTCTTATATCATCAATTCCAAAAATTTGCAAACGATATACAATAGTTTGGGTACACGATACTAGTCTAAATGATCGATTGCCGTTAGGATCATTCATAGGAAGTAGTGGGAGCCTTTTGTTTTATGGCTTTATTTGCCCCGATTCCCCAAAAACCGATTTTTTTTTAAATAATTTATTCTACAGACATCTTTGACTTAAATTTCTTATGTCCTAATTTTTTGTTTGAAATGATAAAAGCCTAGAAATGCAGATATGAATGCAGACAAACTGACATAATATATTGAAGACTTTTGTTCACCTAATTTTGCAAAAGATTGAGAATAGAGCATTGTTAATTACTGTATCTTCAATAAAATGTGCCATATTGAAGATGGGACCGTCGGATGACATCAGTTCGATACTGACAGCTTCATTGCGCACGATAGCTGGAAGTCGTGGACCAACCGGTACTGGAGGCCTCTCTTGGTTGCGATAGCCACGCCACTTCCTTGTTGATGGCTTATCCGATCGAGTCCGACGGTGTTTTGTGGTGCAACGCCACGTCAGTTTCGTTGGATTGCAGGAAGTCGACGATTTCAAGCTGTATTTGCGCCACGGAGCGTGCGTTACAATTATAGAGCTTTAGGCTGAACATTGCAACGTATGAAGAACTGCATCATTAGGGTGGGGCTTATTTCCAAAAATCTTCCGTAGTCAGGATTTACAAAGTGGAAAATGATCATCGGTCCCAAAATAACATCCTGTGAAAAAATGAGAACTTTTGGTGAAGGTTTAGAGGTGGCGCAAAGGGCGTATGTGCAGTTTTCCCATTTTAGTGAACTCTGAAAAAATTTGGTATGCTTTTCAGCTTATTTTGGTGATTTTAGGACCCTTATGGGCAAAAAATCACCTCAAAATTGCGATATCTCCACTCCTTTAGATGATATTTGACGAAATATATTTTATGCTTGCGATTTTTGGCCCTTGAATAGGATACGCTGGCTGATTACTATGAACCCGAATAAGCATATGAATAGCTGGGGAGAATTCCTATGCTAGTAGAATGGAACAAAGAGCAAAGAAGAATGAGAGAAAGAACAAAGAACACAGAAGAATGTAAGGTGGGGTGATTTAAACAGGTGGGAGGGTGAAACTAGTAATATCTTGAGTGTAACTGAAGAATCTTGAAAAATCTCGATTTTACGCAATGGAGAAAAGTTCCAGTAGAAAACGATGATTGACTTCTATTTAATATTATTGAGTTCAGAAATATTTTGATCAATATTTCTTCAAGTAGGGGAAGAGCACCAATTTTTGAACCATCTCTAGTTTTCGACCCATGCATACGATTTTAGATTTTACTCTTTATGGAAAAATTGCAGTGACGGCTAAAATATCCTCAACTCCAAGCGAAGTTTCATCATTATTCTCCTGGTAGATATAGATCAATGCATGTCTACTTTACTGCTTTAGTCCAATAATCGTTTGGTTGTGTTTTTTTTCCTGAATGATGATGGCAATTTATCGAAAGGTAACGTTGCAAAATATACATCCTGGAAATTCAGCCTCACGCAGTATCTATTGAGTTCATAACCAATTTATATAATTATTTATATATACATAGGACATCCTGTGAAAAATCCTTCATGTAGCTCTGTCGCAATTTCTAAAAAAATATGTTTTAGAACTGTAGAGACTTAATTTTGGTTTTATTCGAGAGGTTTGCAACCTGAAGTGCTTTATCTCTTGCACCCTATAGAAGTTCGTGCACTAATTTGAATTTTGACTACCGATTTTTCCTTCTGCTGTTGTTTATATTTCAAATACAGATGTAGAACGATGTATTGAACTTCAACTGCATTTTCGTTCGTCCGAAGTTGTATTGAAGGTGCTGTGGCGAAAGTGAAGTATTGGAAGTCCAAACGCAATTAATTGCTGAAATGGCATCCTAATCCAGATATTCCTGTGGAAATTCTTAGAGGACGTATTATTGCTAGAAAGCAGAAATCGTTTATGGATTTACCTAATAAGGATATATTGTGCGGGATCAAATTCCGAACACCTAAGAAATGAAATTAAACTCTTCCACTTCATTAAAAACTCCTTCTATTTGTATAAAGTGTACGGATTTTGAGCCTGTATGGATTTAGGCGCCCTCTGTTATTTCTTTTTATATCGAACGGACATTCTAAAATACTAAATTAGTGTTAAACTTGCATATAATCACATCTCATACATCCAACCGAGATATTTTCACGGTTTCGTAGTTGATTCTAATATAATATCATCAGTTACACCCTCCCACCTGTTTAACCCACCCCACTTTACAGTCTTCTATGTTCTTTGTTCTTTCTCTCATTCTTCTTTGCTGTTTGTTCCATTCTACTAACATAGGAATTCTCCCCAGCTATTCATATGCTTATTCGGGTTCATAGTAATCAGCCAGCGTATCCTATTCAAGGGCCAAAAATCGCAAGCATAAAATATATTTCGTCAAATATCATCTAAAGGAGTGGAGATATCGCAATTTTGAGGTGATTTTTTGCCCTTAAGGTGAAGATGAATCGAAGCCAAAGTTCAAATTTTCAAGAGCACGGATCTGGAGAACCATAAATCCCTTTAAGCTGAAAACTTAATCGATTGGTCACTAGGTGGTGGTGACCAATCGATTAGGTTTTCAGCTCAAACGGTTGTTTGGTTCTCCAGATCCGTGCTCTTGAAAATTTGAACTTTGGCTTCGATTCATCTTCACCTTAAGGGTCCTAAAATCACCAAAATAAGCTGAAAAGCATACCAAAATTTTTCAGAGTTCACTCAAATAGGAAAACTGCACATACGCCCTTTGCGCCACCTCTAAACCTTCACCAAAAATTCTATTTTTTTCACAGTATGTTATTTTGGGACCGATGATCATTTTCCACTTTGTAAATCCTGACTCCGGAAGATTTTTGGAAATAAGCCCCACCCTACTGCATCATTTGCATGATCATTTTCTGCATCTCTGTCATCAGCGATATCAAATGGTTCAGCACTGGCGTCATGCCATCCGGGGCGATATTGGCGGTTGCTCTGGCTAGAATGACGAATTCGGCGGACCGGCTCCAGGTACGCTTGCCCATAAACCGGGAGGAGAGGTCAGGTTTGCTTTTCCACTGGGGTTCGGGGACCGGAATGATTCCCTTCGGTGGCGCCTACTCCGGGAAGTTTTCGAGGTCGTTGGTCTCTTGCTTCTTTTAGCGACGGTTTCGCTAGTTCATTTGCCGTCGGAACTGAATAAATTTAGCTCGCTTCGGGCAGGAACGGCTTGTTGACGCATGCCCTTGGTCGAAGCTCAAGCAGATGGGCTTCGGTTTGTCCGTCGAGTAGTCAGCATGACTGTCCCCGCAGTTCAAGCACTGCGTGACATCCCGGTGGACTACGTGGTAGAAAGGGCCACGTATGCCCTGCAGTTCCTTCAGGGACGAGGAACCCTTGGGGTAGTAGACCAGGTACAGCTGGTCACAATATCACTTATTGGAGTCATGGCGCCGGCTTGAGACCCGCTTCCTGCAACCAGTTTGCCGATCTCCATGCCATTCAGGCCCCGAAGGATCGCCTTGAAGGGCTTGTCAGGCTCCATGCCATGGGTGAAGTATGCCACTTCGATGATTTTCTGGAATGCAAAAACAAAATAAAAACACTAAATTTTGATCGGAATTCGCCCAAACAGGATTATTTATAATATACATACACAAAAATGCAGTTTTTATAAGGGGAAATATAAGTAATAATAACGTATTTTTAATTTGAACATTTGGAGTAGCGAAAGTTCGTTACTTGACGTTCTTTCGGAATTATGATTGCTAACTTTTACCCAATCATTACTTTTCTCAAGAAACTTTGGAAGAACTAGTGATAGTTATTGTTTTCCTAAGGCATAACAATATTTTTATCCCATTGACGACGACAACGATGGCGTTGATGTTCCCAAGTGTTCGGACAAACGTTTACCTCATGTATCTATCTCGGAGGGGAATCAGACAGATAATAAATGTTTTACTTTCTTATCTTGACTCGTTGGACTGCCGGGAATAGGCGAAAGCTTCCTCACGGCTACCTCGTTTTGATTTTCTCCATTGCGCCACCAGTTTTCTTGGAGTGAGTTGTCCGGGGAGGGAAATAAGTCGGTGTGCTATGATTTGAGAAACGGAGTGAACGACTTGTTATAAATTTTAAAGTATTTATGTTACGGTGGATAGCGCCGGTCCCTCGAATAACTCTCGGATTGATAGTACCGCGTCGCTTCGATCTTTCACGCCTGTCAACACTTCTGCTGCTGACACTTTGAAGCGAGTGTCAAACTCTCGATTAGTTAGAAAAACAAAAGCAAACCTTGAACTACACGAATAATTGCGGAATCTTGCATTTTGCCAAGCAATTTAATATTTATCTAAATCTAAAATTTCCTTATTGTAAGTACTCTGCTTAAAACGAATTATATAAAACTAATTCCGAATGAATTTAATTATCTAGATTAGGGTCCAAATCTGTCCATCAAAAAGGCTGTATTGTATGACTCAGCAGCTTAGAAGTTTATAGTTGTAAGTAACCTAAAATTTGAAATTTATAAAGAAATTATTGAAATGAAAATTGCATTTATAGTAATTTAGAGCTAAACAGGGAATTCCTGATTGTTTGTTGGCCAAGGATAGGAGAACGGACCAAATTGTAAGTAATCCCCAAATTAATTATATCGAACAAATATGAATAAAAAATATATTTAGCTTTAGCACTTTCATCACCCGGAACAACGGTGTTGCTGCTCAAGGAATTCCGAATACTCCCACGCCAACAAAACTAAAGAATTTGCCGTCATGCCGATGGCTACACGCAGTGCCCCAGGACGTAGGCCACGCTGTCTGGCTTGCAACGGGCCTGATACGATGCGAATGGTAGCATGTTGTCAATGTGAATCTTGGTGGCACTACGAGTGTGTGAATGTTGATGAAAGCATAGCCGCACCAGATCGCACATTCATCTGTCCGCAATGTCAAAGACCTGCACCGACCGTCCCGAATCTGCAACACGCCGCGTCTGAAACCAGTCACCGATGCCCCTCCAACTTGTCCGGAGCCAGGTCTGCTGTATCGTCCACTCCCAGCATGAGAGCTAGGAGAGCTCGCCTTCAGTTGGAAAAGCTCGAGGCACAAAAAGCTCTAATGGATAAACGTATAGAGCAAGCACGTCGAGAGCAGCTGATTAGGCATGAGCAGGAGAAGCAGATGCAGGAAGCTGAACTGGACCAAATACGGTTGCAAATGGAGGAAAACATCATCGAGGAATCATTCCGGTGCAGAGAAGAAGAACTGTTGGACCAAGAGAGCGATAGAGGCAGCATTTCATCCGCCCAGAGCAGTGTTAGTAAGGTGCGTGAATGGCAGCAAGCGCAAAATTATCCGCGATCCTCAACGATGACCGAACAGCTAGCGGATGTCAACGAGGTGGTGCAAACAGAAGTAGCTCTCAATATCGGGGCGGAAGGTAACATTATAGATGCAACAGCACAAGGTATGTTATTGAACCAGACTTCAGTTGAGCCAGCGTTAGGAGGTTTTATAGATAGAACAGCTAGTATGTTAGGGAGCATAGTTGAGATAGATCCCAATACTCGCAATGATATTCCGAGCGGTGTTCGCTACAGCACTGTGCGCTACCCCCCATATCACCAACCACTAACTACTGAAAGCCATACCCTTCAAATACCTAAAATCCAATCCTCTTTAACGCTACGCCCTTTTTCATCTGACAAAGCGACGATACCCGCGAAACCGTCCCATATCATACCTCCCTCGTTCAGTCGAAATCAAGCAGTTACGTCGAACAGTAACACGGTAGTGATTCCCAGTGGTGGAGTAAACACAGCTAATATTGGCCAACGGGTTAAATCAGTTACAGTGAATAGTGAATTATCTCCTCAACACCGAAGTCCTGCAGACAAATCGGCATATGAGTCGGTACATTCGCGGCGTTCTCAGACGGGAGCAACATACCGAGTGGATTCAGAGAATCGGGAGAGACTGGGACCACAACATTCTGTATTACCGACACTCCCATTGGGCTCGATTCCCGATGTACAGCGAGGGTCAGAACGGCAGTACTCTGTCGCCGCCACCCCAGCTCAAACTTGGGGACCGACACCTCAGCAGTTGGCAGCAAGACATGTGATGTCGAAGGAGCTACCAGTCTTCTCGGGCAACCCAGAGGATTGGCCCTTGTTCATCAGCTCCTACAACAATACAACCCAGGCATGTGGTTACTCGGAAGCGGAGAATCTTGCCAGGCTACAGCGATGCCTTAAAGGACATGCGTTGGAGTCAGTGCGAAGCCGTCTATTGCTGCCGCAAGGTGTACCGTACGTCATCGCTACAGTGGAAACGCTATATGGGAGACCGGAGCTGTTGATTCACACCCTGCTGCAGAAAGTCCGAGGAGTTCCAGCGCCGAAACACGACAGATTAGACACGCTGATTGGTTTCGGAATGGCAGTGCAGAACCTTTGTGACCATTTGGAAGCTGGTGGTCAAGAAGCCCATCTCAAGAATCCAATGCTTCTTTTTGAGCTAGTGGAAAAACTGCCAGCCAATATGAAGTTGGACTGGTCATTGTATAAACAGCGTTGCGGAGAGGTGAGCCTTCGAGAATTCGCACAGTACATGTCCACTTTGGTGCGTGCAGCAACGGACGTGACATTGCATTACGGCCCAAGGCCAACGCCGCCGCAACAGCGGGAAACAAGACCAGAAAAAGGCAGCCGTGACAAAAATTTCTGCGCAGCACACTCAGAAGGTCCTTCGAAGCTAAAAAGGTCGGGGAAAGATGATGTAATGGATCAAAGTACAAAACATACTCCAGCGTGCCTCATCTGCCACGATCCAAAGCATCGAGTAAAGGAGTGCACAGAGTTTTCTAATAAAAGTGTGGATGAGCGCTGGAAGGTCATCCTGAATTTCGGGTTGTGTAGGAATTGCCTAGGTTCTCACGGGCGGCGACCGTGCAAGATATACAAGCGGTGTGAAGTCGATGGATGTCAACTAAAACACCACCCCCTACTGCATTCTAAGCATTACAAGCAAGAAGTAAAGCGAGATCATAAGGAGGACCCGATGCCGGAGTCCAAGGCAGTAGCCAATCACCATTATGCGGGAAAGACAACTCTCTTCCGCGTCATTCCGGTGACGCTTTTCGGAAACAATCAATCCGTTTCTGTGTATGCTTTTCTTGATGATGGGTCAGAGCGAACTCTGGTGGAGCAAGAAATCGTGGATAAGCTGGGAGTAACCGGTGAACATCTTCCACTATGTCTGCAATGGACAGCTGAGGTGAAACGAACGGAAAACGAGTCGCAGCGAATTGCGTTGCAAATCTCTGGGGTCAACGGAATGAAACATGCACTGTCGGACGTTCGAACGGTCAAAAAGTTGAATTTACCACGACAATCATTACACCATGCAAAGCTGGCGGAAGCATACCCGTACTTGCATGGGTTGCCTATCCAAGATTACGAGGAGGCGTTACCTCGCATCTTGATAGGTAATGACAACGCTCATGTTACATCCACACTCAAACTGCGCGAAGGGAAGCCCGGTGAGCCTATTGCAGCAAAAACCCGATTGGGATGGACCGTCTATGGAACGAACCTTAAGCAATCGGAACAACAGGCACACTCTTTCCACATCTGTGAATGTCGGAATGAGGACACACTACACGACTTGGTGACTCAGTTCTTCGGCGTCGAATCCTTGGGAATTACAGCCATTGCATGCCCGGAGTCTGATGAAGTGCAACGAGCCAACGAAATTCTCAAAGCAACCACTAAGCGAGTTGGCAAGCGGTTCGAAACAGGGCTCCTCTGGAAGTTCGACCATGTGGAGTTTCCGGATAGTTACCCTATGGCAGTCAAGCGTCTGCAATGCTTGGAACGACGCATGAGAAGCGATCCTGTGATAGGCGACAATGTACATCGGCAGATCCTGGAGTACCAGACAAAAGGCTATATACATAAGGCAACGAAGGAGGAACTACAGGAGGCCGACCCGCGGCGTGTATGGTACTTGCCACTCGGAGTGGTTCTGAACCCGAAGAAACCATCAAAGGTTCGCATTTTTTGCGACGCTGCAGCCAAAGTGGACGGAATCTCACTAAATACGATGCTCTTGAAAGGACCGGATCTGCTAAGCTCGCTGTTTGGAGTTCTCTGTGGCTTTCGGGAAAAGCGGGTCGCACTTTGCGCTGACGTGCAAGAAATGTTCCATCAAATAGGAATACGTAAAGATGATCGTCATGCGCAAAGACTACTCTGGAGAGATGACCCAACTCAAGCTCCGGAGATCTACTTGATGGATGTATCTACATTCGGGGCTACGTGCTCGCCGTGCTCCGCGCAATTTGTTAAAAACGTGAATGCCGCAGAGCACGCTAAGGAATATCCTCTTGCAGCGGAAGCCATTCAACGGAAGCATTATGTAGATGATTATTTGGATAGTGCAGACAGCGAAAAAGAGGCGATACATATTGCCGAAGAGGTGCGGCACGTGCATTCACTTGGAGGTTTCCATTTGCGGAACTGGCTATCCAACTCCAAAGCCGTTCTTGCACGAGTCGGGGAGAGTGACTCTGCAATCGAGAAAAGCCTCCAGCTAGACAGAGGAAGCTCCACGGAACGCGTTCTGGGATTATTTTGGAGGCCCGGAAATGATGACTTCACTTTCTCTACGGATCTCGTTACGTATGTAGAGCTGCCGACGAAACGCCAAGCTTTGAGCATCGTTATGAGTCCGTTCGATCCGTTAGGATTCCTCTCTTTCTTCTTAATCCACGGGAAAATCTTGATTCAGAAGATGTGGCGAGCAAAGATCAAGTGGGACGAGCTTATACCGGAGACGCTGCGTAAGCAATGGACTGATTGGATGGAGCATTTTAAGCACCTGGACAAGATCAGCATTTCACGCTGCTATTTTCCAAGTCATTCTGTCAAGGATATTTTATCACTGCAACTCCATGTCTTCGTAGATGCGAGTGAGGATGCGTTTGCTTGTGTGGCATACTTGCGGGCCGAGTTTGCGAATGAAATCGACGTAGCAGTAGTAGCTGCGAAATCCAAGGTGGCTCCCCTTAAAGCTTTATCCATTCCAAGGCTGGAACTGATGGCGGCTGTGATTGGAGCGCGTCTACAGAGCACTATTATCGAAGGACATTCTTTGCACATCGACCAAGTCGTCTTGTGGAGTGATTCTAAGACGGTGTTAGCCTGGATACACTCCGATCATCGCAACTACCGTCAATTTGTTGCTTGTCGGATAGGAGAAATACTGTCAAAAACACGGGAGTGCCAGTGGCGATGGATACCATCGAAGGAGAATGTGGCCGACGACGCTACAAAATGGGGAAAAGGACCCTGTATGTCACCAAATAGTCGCTGGTTCAGGGGTCCCGAATTTCTTCGTCTATCGAAGGAAAATTGGCCTGCAGGCATCGAAGCTGAAGCACACCAAACGGATGAAGAACTTCGGTCGTGTTTGGTACACCGTGAAGTGATAGTTCCATATCGGATGGACTGGAAACGTTTCTCGCAGTGGACGCGTTTGTGGCGCGCAACAGCGTACGTTCATCGCTACGTGGGTAACTTGAAACGCAAGGTGAAGCAGAACGAGTTGCAAGTCGGTCCGTTGACCCAGACCGAACTAGCTGCCGCAGAAACAACAATATGGCGTTGGGTTCAAAATGAGGTGTTTCCCGACGAAGTAGCTACGCTTTCAGGAAAACGGAGTGAGCAACCAGTGCGACAAGCCAAATTGGAGCCAACTAGCAAACTTCGAAAGCTGTCGCCGTACATGGACGTAAACGGTGTAATACGTATGGAAAGTCGAATAGCCGCAGCTACCTTCGCTTCATTCGATACCCGCTTTCCCATCGTTCTGCCGAAAGATCATGCCGTAACGGCGCTTCTAATCGAATGGTACCACAAGAAATATCTCCATAGGAACGACGAAACGGTGGTGAATGAGGTAAGGCAACGTTTCCACATACCTAACCTTCGCACGGTTGTACGCAAGGAAAAGAAGAAATGTGTATTATGCAAGTTGGAACTAGCGACGCCAGCAATTCCTCGGATGGCTCCGCTGCCTGCTGCTAGACTGAAGGCTTTCGAGCGTCCATTTTCGTACGTGGGAGTCGATTACTTTGGCCCGATCGTTGTACGTGTGAATCGAAGCAATGCCAAGAGATGGATAGCGTTGTTTACGTGCCTGACAATCCGGGCTGTGCATTTGGAGATTGTACATTCTTTGTCCACCGAATCGTGCAAGATGGCTTTTAGAAGATTTATTGCGCGCAGAGGAGCTCCAGTAGAAGTGTATAGTGATCGAGGAACAAATTTTGTGGGATGTAGCAACGAGTTGGAGAGGGAGAAGAAAGCTATCGATCAACAGCTTGCTGAAACGTTTACGAACGCGAACACCAAATGGATTTTCAATCCACCGGCCGCTCCCCACATGGGCGGATCATGGGAGCGTCTAGTGAGATCGGTGAAGACAGCTTTAGCGGCCATGTACACTTCCAGAATTCCAACCGAAGAGACCTTGGCGACGTTGGTTGCAGAAGCGGAGAGCATAGTGAACTCGAGACCACTGACTTTCATCCCACTCGAGCGAGAACTGCAGGAGGCGCTTACGCCAAACCACTTCCTGTTGTTGAGTTCGAATGGTGTCGTGCAAACTCCAAAAACATTGGTGGACTCCAGAGAAGCCTGCAGGAACCAGTGGAACCTGTACCGAGCTATGGTGGACCAGTTTTGGCGAAGATGGGTACGGGAATACATGCCGGACTTGACGCGTCGAACCAAGTGGTTCGAGGACGTGCCCGCTATACAACCGGGAAATCTAGTGATCATTGTAGATGACCAAGTACGCAACGGATGGATCCGAGGACGAGTCGTACAAGTGGTAAAGGGAAGTGATGGCCGTATTCGTCAAGCTGTACTGCAGACCGCGACAGGGTTAGTTCGACGGCCGATTGCTAAGTTGGCGCTCCTGGACATAGCTGAGAGTAAGGCGGCGCCGGAGAAGCCGGAGCAGCTTACGGGTCGGGGAGATGTTACGGTGGATAGCGCCGGTCCCTCGAATAACTCTCGGATTGATAGTACCGCGTCGCTTCGATCTTTCACGCCTGTCAACACTTCTGCTGCTGACACTTTGAAGCGAGTGTCAAACTCTCGATTAGTTAGAAAAACAAAAGCAAACCTTGAACTACACGAATAATTGCGGAATCTTGCATTTTGCCAAGCAATTTAATATTTATCTAAATCTAAAATTTCCTTATTGTAAGTACTCTGCTTAAAACGAATTATATAAAACTAATTCCGAATGAATTTAATTATCTAGATTAGGGTCCAAATCTGTCCATCAAAAAGGCTGTATTGTATGACTCAGCAGCTTAGAAGTTTATAGTTGTAAGTAACCTAAAATTTGAAATTTATAAAGAAATTATTGAAATGAAAATTGCATTTATAGTAATTTAGAGCTAAACAGGGAATTCCTGATTGTTTGTTGGCCAAGGATAGGAGAACGGACCAAATTGTAAGTAATCCCCAAATTAATTATATCGAACAAATATGAATAAAAAATATATTTAGCTTTAGCACTTTCATCACCCGGAACAACGGTGTTGCTGCTCAAGGAATTCCGAATACTCCCACGCCAACAATTTATAATGTCTAAAACTTTGGACCATTCAAGCACCATGGTTTGGACGAGATAATTACAGAAAATCTGAGGTCTTGTACTAAATGTTCAAATTCAAACCGGGTCGAGTGTCATCAACGGTCAAGAGCCCTCAGAACAGAGAAATCCACAAAGCATCGTTTAATCATGCACGAATCGAACAACCATGTCTCAAATTATTCAATTCACTTCTTTCACTGTGCATAACGTGAGGAACGCACGTTGGACCCCTAGGCTCATCTCAGAGACGAGCCCCAACCGGCACGCGGCTGCCTGATGAACTTGACTTGACTGGCCCCAGTCTCTAGGTTGATGGATTAAAGAAATCACTTTTCCCTAGTTCTTCTTCTCCACATGGATCTCGAAATAAAGCACCACGCAACGAAAAGAACACACCGAAACACAAGAACCTCCAAAGACCCTCTTCTGAAGATGGTCCACCAACAAGGTCGACTGGGGATATGAGTTTTGATACTCTTACTCTCTGGTTTACACTGGCGATCGAAAATTTCTGTGTATAAAAATTTAAACAATTATCACAAAACTGCCTTTCATTTGATGTCAAAGTAAACAAGGATATTTATCACATTGAGGATTTCAAACGTAAACTCTTAATGGACGCTGAGCAAATTCTTCTCACGATCTTGAGAATCTATGCAAATTCTAAGCTCATGATACCGGGTAAATCACGCTCCAAGTTTTGAAACGAATCGGTCCAGAGTTCTGAAACGAAACGAATCCTTTTAATAATTCTGAAACGAATTCTGTTCAATATTCTGAAATGAATCCCGTTTAGGATTCTGAGCGAAACCCGTTGAGAACCACATCTCGCATAGCTTGTTATCTCGCCCTAAAAGCCATTGTTGTTACCGAACAAACGAATAAATTTACACGTTTTGAAACATTGCTACGATGAAGGGAAGATCCTCCTCTATCTCCTAGTGATGATAGTTTTCATCCTGGTCCATTCATTTGCATAGAGGCAAGGAGCTACACAGTCGGTTACCAATGGCTTTTAGGGCGAGATCACAGGTTATGCGAGACATGATACATTCTTTTAAATTGAATTAAAAGATATTCACAGACTTCCAGCCGATGATGTATATGTGTCACTGCCTTGGCCGACCCATCCATCCATCTATCCTGACCGTACTGGACTGGACTGGACGAAGACTGACCGGATTTGTGGTTATCACTTTGAATTTGGAGAGCCGTTGCCCAGCAGTCCAACAGCACCGGTAGTGGCAGCTCCATCATCGCAGCGCAGTCCACCGGGCCGTCAAGAAGTCGAGAAAAGGAGAAATTCCAAAAATAGAAAAGAAGCTGAGAAGTGGACTCGCGCGCAGCTGGACGCATTCGGCCGAAAACCTAAGCGTGGTGGCGGCCGGCGTCACTCTCCTGCGGAACGTGTGTTTGGAGGTCCCAGCTGACACATTTTTGTGAGGTGTTTGGGAGCAGGGGGGAGGAGGGGGGTCGATTAATGGTGAGACGAAACTAAGGGACCCATAGCGATATCGATGCAGGGAAGGTTGTTTAGGTGCGGATAGTTAGGCTCAATTGAATTCGTGCGCGCAGTATGCAGCTATTAACAGATTTTATTTTTCGATGAAGGGTTGCGTAATTTCGATTCCATCAACTGTCGGCCTCGTTTTGGTAAAAGTAGGTGAAGTTGATTATCTGGTATGCAGGCGAGAAGCTGCGTTTATAACGATATGTAATGAGACCATTGAAAATATTTTAGATCCTAGATATGCATTCATTTTTATAAGGATAAATGACAAGAGATTTGGTCTGAAAATAGTTTGAATATCAAGATTTGTCGTTAAAGCAAAGTTTTTATTCATTTTTATTTTCAAAAACTCTGAGTCAAATTTCAATACAGGGAATTAAAAAGGCTGTTTTGAGTTTTAGACCACTAATTGATTTTCTTCCGACAAATACGTAGAGCAGTGCAGTTAAGCAATTAGATTGGAATTAAAAGACACAATACTGGATATGAAAGTGTTCGGATCGTTTTCGAATTCGGATCAAGTTTCAAATAGGTAATAACTGCAATATTTAGGGAATTGGTCTGTAGGTTGGGCAAAGTTTAGATTTTTTAACATTAATACTGAATGAATATTGATTTGTTCATTCAAAATTCATGTGGCCCCGAAGAGTATAGCTAGGTTTCTAACTTTGGTCATGGAACCTTTTTTTTTTGATTTTTTTTTATTTTGGGGCCGGCCACACGCCTGGGCCATGTGAGACTTTTTCGATAGATGCTACTGTGTTTGCTGGTGCGCTTGACTCCATTGCTCTGTTCGTCATACTCTTCGGTTGGATGCTGAGGTTAAGGAGGAAAGCATTACCACGAAGGTCAGGGTGGTGTTCGACGCTTCTTGCGCGGCGTCATCAGCTGTGTCGCTCAACAATGTGTTACTGGTTGGTCCTATGGCCTTGGTCTGCAGTTGCGATAGACGTTTGGTTCACGAGCGGCGATTGAAGACACATGCATGGATAATGTCATCACCGGAGCCGATTCAGTAGAACATGCTTGTGAACTTCGTAAGCAGTTAAGTTAAATGACAGAGAGGGGAGGACCTGGATGCCAAAAATTTGTTAACTCAAATCCCAGTTTAATATTCCTTCAGTGCACCCAACTCAACAATTCTCACAACAGCAAAGATCCTGATTAAGCTTCTTTGGAAATTCCGGGATATCACTGATTGTGCGCTGAGCTGGGACCAGCTAATACCTTCAATGGTGGGTGGCATCTGGAGCTTGTATCCGACCCCAGAACCGAGCGGTTTATACAAACTCTACGTTGATTTGCATCCAGGATGGGGAAGCTCAAGGACATGTACTCCGACAACGGTACCAACTTCGTACGAACATGGAACAAGCTGCGTGAGTTAAACGATTTGTTAAGAGTCCTGCGAATAAAGAGAAGATAGCTTACTATTGCTAGAAGGGACTCAATGGCACTTTAAACCGCCAAGTGATCCACACTTTATGATGTCCGATGATTCCAATGACCTGGATCCGTGAATTACGTCACATGTTTTGATTGAATCAAATCCACAGGCACTTCCGGATCCAGATTGGACAACCTTCCAATGAATCGTTTGACGATCTCGACCCTCTTGGGTAGCTCCAGCGATAGGACCCCGTTGAACAACGCATTCCACAGCGTTGGACCCAGTATGGAACTTTCTGGGACTCCAGCCGTTTTCCTTACCTCCTTCGGGCCGTCGTCGAGGTCTGAGGTATGAACTCAGTACTCGGTTTTGGAAGTAGCTCTTCAGTATCTGACACAAGTACATAGTCGCCAGTAGCGTAGCTAGGGTTTCTCGAACCCAGTGCGGAGGTAGATTTGGGGGCCTCTTAAATGGAGATGTGCAAAATATGTCTTATTTGCTTACAAATACCCAATTTTTTTTGTCAAAAACGTTTAATATTAAAAAAACGTGATTTGAAGGTCAAAATATATTCTGCTAGTAGAAATTAACCTAAACGAGGACAGGAAGTCCGTCAGGAAGTAGTTTTTGATGTTATGTCTTGTGGAATCAATAAATATCTATGAAGCAATTGCTGCAGAAGTTCCCATAGATTTCTGTTTTAAAAATCTTTGAAGGAATTCTTGGATAACTTTCTGTATGATGTACGGTATTTAGTAGTTTGCTTACGGTTATACCTAGACAAACGCTTTGAAGACTCGTGGAAAATATCTCAATTCTTAGGAAAATAGCTGATGAAATCGCTCTATTTTAGTATTGTGCAAATCATTGAAATTTTTTGTGGTTTTTGATGCAGATCTAGGAGGCAATCAAGGTGAAATGTTTAATGTTATTATTGATATTATTTTATGAGGAATCCCAGTGAAACTCATAGAAGTATCCTGAGATAAAATTTTGGAACATACCTTAAAATCATGCAGGAATTTTTCAGAAGTAAAAATATTTTCCTGGAACTCTGTCAAAATTCCTAAATTTTATGGATTCTTTTTTTTATTTTTGAGAAACTTCTTATAACAGAAGTCTTGTAAGAATATATAAAAAATCTTGAAGAAACTGGTAAAACTGAGCTTCATGGCCTTGCGGTTAGCGGCGTCAGTCGTCTAGGCGTATTGTGCCACGAAGTATGGGTTCGATTACCGCTCCAGTCGGTGAAAACTTTTCGTCGAACGAAAAATTCATCACTGGATTCCTCACATGGATTTGTTCAGTCTAGTCTCGTGCACCATTGACCACGACTTCGCCAGTAAAGTGCAGTTTACATTTTCTGACACCCTATTTTGCTGTGTTTTTTTTTTATGGAACTGTTGCTTCTACGCTGATTCCTTGAGTACGACACAACTTACGAAAGGGTAATGCTGTCACTTAGGAGCCATATTCTTCAAACTGGGACTGCATTTCATCCTCCGATTCCAATAGGTAGGCACCCGTAAAATGAGTGTAATTGACGATAAAGGTAACGAAGAAACGCTTATTGTCCCACGTTCACGGCGTAAATGGACCGCACACGTCCGAATGGATGATTTCTAATGGACGAAGCGCAGGTCGCTCTCCAATCTCTTCGAACGGTTGTCTTGTCTGCATGCCTTGTAGACACACCTCACAGATACATCGTTCAGGCCGTTCCGTGATCTTCGCCGTTGTTTGCATCATTTCATGCTTCCACAGAGCCTTCATACTCGCTGGTCCTAAATGGCCAAACCGCCGGTGCCACAAACCGTAATCGTCCTCCTTCGTGACCCGTCCTCGCTTGCATCACCAGATTCCACGCCACGCAGCTCGATGTCAGCTTATACAGTTGACAGTTGATTGCAACCGGAAGACGCTCCCGGTTGCAACCACGGTTTCGTTTTCAAAAACGTCACTCTTCCGTTTGAGCTTTTCACCGTCATTCCATTATCTTAAAGGCGTTATACCGAAAGCAAGTTGCATTCCAATTGTGAAACATAAAACACATCCTTCACCAGTGCCGGTACCATTCTTCCGTTCAACATACTGATATGTTGAACTAGATGGTTCCCGTGTTTGGCCCTTCCTTAGCCGAGTGGTTAAAGTCCGCGGCTACAAAGCAAAGCCATGCTGAAGGTGTCTAGGTTCGATTCTCGGTTGGTCCAGGATCTTTTCGTAATGGGAATTTTCTTGTCTTCCCTAGGCATAGAGTATAATCGTACCTGGCAAACGATATACGCATACGAAAACGGCAACTTACGCAAAGAAAGCTCACAATTAATAACTGTGGAAGTGCTCATAAGAACACTAAGCTGAATAGCCGGCTCTGACCCAGTGGGGATGTTAATGCCAAGAAGAAGACGTGGTTCCCGCGTATTCAGCTACGAGTGCTTATCCAGATTTTGCCACAGAAATACGCACCTTGTTGGTCAACGGGTGAAAAACTTCAACGAAATGCTTGTTCCGCACCATAAGATCCATGCATCCTTTTCCTTCGATACCATGGCAATAGAAAAGGACAACGTTTGCAACAAACTTTTTGCGTGGAAATTTCCCTCCGTTCTTGCGCGGTCGAGTTTGAGCCAAATCTTCACTGGAACATTCGGGGCAATATGCTCCTGTCTTCTCACCCGAAAACGCTGAGCCGCCAGAGCTATCCCAAGCAGCACACATTGTTATAAGTAAGTAACAGCAACGACTACTTAACATGTTCAATAGTTACTCTAGGAAAAATTATGACATGAAAAACTACTGCTATGTAACCGAAAAAGCGCAAAAAGTCGAGCCTCATGTAACTTGTGTTGCTCGTTACATAAGAAGATTGCTGGCGACGGATATGCAATTTGTTGGTTACGCATGGGTTTTCCTGCGACAAAATAATAGAAACGGCGTAGAATTTATTGTTTCATTTTGACAGTGTTGAAACCGAACAACCATTTTAGAGTTGAATCAGGTCCGTCCCACTCGGGCTCAGATTGAGTACCACTTCTAGTACTGCATTTGGTCCCTCGGTCAGGTCCGTCCCACTCGGGCTCAGATTGGGTACCACTTCTAGTACTGCATTTGGTCCCTCGGTAGTGCAAAAGGTACCCAAGTTTGACAGCTCGCAGTACACTTTTCACGGCATTCTAGATTACCTTATGAGCCATAAAATTTTGGGCAATTGCAAAGGACATGGAGGTCTCTATTTGTCTCTGCCCTCGGTAGTACAAAAGGTACCCAAGTTTGACAGATCGCAGTACACTTTGAACGGCATTCTAGATTACCTTATGAGCCATAAAATTTTGGGCAACTGCAAGGGACATGGAGGTCTTTAATTTGTCTTTGGTTGAATGTCAACAAAATGTATACTATGATCTTCGAACGCGTAGTTATGCACAAGTACATATTAAATTTACCATGCAGATTCAAATTTGTGGTGAAATCAATCATTTTACTTGTTCAAAATTGACGCGCTCATGAAATATCTTATAATTTCAAATTGAATTATACATGATACCTGTTTTGCTTAGATAATATGCCATTGTTACTGCCAAACAAAATGGAAATTAACACTGTTACTTAAATCAGCAGTGTTTCTCATTTGTATTTTATTGTTTGTGATCACGTTTTCGCTGTTGGATTTTCTTGATTGCCTATCATAAACCGCCATTTAATTTCATCTTGCTGCAGATACACTTCCGAATAACTGTTTGAAGACAACCAATCTAAAATTATGACAACTAATAAAAAGTTGTTAGAGAGGCTGCATATTGTAAATCCAACAATTGTAATTCATCACTGGAAAAATATCTATGAAAACAATAACTGGTCATAAAATAGTAAAGTTCTTATAACAAAATTCACAATATGTATGAAAACTTTTGGCATGTGGTGTTGACCACTGTCAGCAAGTTACTCGTTTGTTACACATCAGTTACCCCGAAATCTTGAAACTGATGTGTAACTATACTGAAACTGCCAATAAGTTACACTGCTGTCAATAGGGGAGGGGGTATTAAAATGATCACCTATAGGATATCGTCTTGCATCTAATGGGAAATTAGATTCAATAGGGAAAAATACTTCAATAGGGCCTAACTAACATGAGCGATTTCTCTTCATCGATTTCGCTAATAACTTCGCTAAATTAGATAAATCTATAATATATCTTGTTAACGATGCAAGATATAGTGATTCTTTATCCTACAGCATACAAATATGTTACGAAAAGAAAATCTGTTTTCTGCAATAACGCAAAGAAAGCAATGATGAAGAGAAACCCTTATGAAAAAACAACACTTTTTTTGCTTTTGATGCGGGTTGGTGGTGCAGTAAACGTACGCACTCAATCATGCTTGCATATTCAATGCACACCTACAGGCGTTTTAAAAAAAATCATACCTACAAGCGTTTGTTCTGATGTTATTGTTCAATAATAGATACATGCTGATGCGAGAAATGTACATTTATAAGGTTCTAATTTGCGCGTTACTAGAGGTATTCAAGCTTTTCAAAATACGGAGTCGATGCCGGTTATGGACCCTTTGCGTATCATGGACCCCCTACAGAAAAACATAAAATTAACACTCAAAGCAACTTTATTCCTATGAAAATCCACCGGGGGAACTTTCAGGCAGTTTCAGGCAAAATATTTGGTTTGAGACGCACAAATACAGATATTTGAACAGTGTTGTAAATGAAACCACACAAGAGGGTCCATAATACGCATTTCCAGGTGGGTCCATAATAGCGAGCCGGATTACATGGGAATCAAATGGAGGGTCCATAATACGCAACGTCAAATTTGTAAACAATCCTATTATGGATTTATTTATTTCGCTGGATTTAGTATTTCGCTGGAAAAATCGAAAGATTTTGTATGTTTCATAGACGTACTATGAAGTAAAGACATTGAATTTGTTGTTAAACTCCACAAAACGTATATGCGTCTGAGATATCATTGCGGAAAAGCGTCTAGAATGAATTTCAGCTACTAAGGGGTCCATTACTAGCATTGAAACCCTACAATCATTTACGGGATTGACTGTTTAACGAGAAACTTGCTAATAACCTCTTCGAAAACAGTTCTAAAGGTTTCTGATTCGACATCATATCATTACGACATTCACCTTAATGAAAAACCTAAACACTTCCGTGCCTAAAATTACATCAGTTTTAATTTCTGAACGGTGGTTCTGACTTCAATTTATCTCCGTATCAACAAAAACACTCTTATTTGTGCTCTGAATCATCCGTGCGTAATAAATTATTGAAATTTGTTGTGCGTGCATAACAAGTTCGGTTTTCATTTTTTCATCCCTTCCCCTATGACACATGGTAAACAAACTTCATGCTGTTACACACTTAGCAATCTGTATGTTATCTAGTGTGTTATTTGTTTCTTTGCAACCACAGATTCAATTTCAATGTAACTTATTCATTTTGACAGCTCTAGGCTAAGTTACATGCAAGTAAAAATGCAACACATATGTAATGTAAACAAAGCGTAAGTTACAATGTAATAGTTTAGTAACCAAAAGTGAAAATCGTCAATAAGATATGCTACAAATTATCTGAAATGCAACTGCAATGTAATTTGTTTTATTTTTCTAAAATATTGCATTTGTTACCAGTGCTACTTGGGATCCGCATCGCTTGCAGGACTTGAATGAACTCGCTTCACCTGCTCATCCAGAAGACGCTTCTTTACGTATTCCAAATTCAACTGCTGCGGCTGAATAGTTTCCAGAGCGATAATGAGTGGTTCAGGGGACACCACGGGGACACCACGCCTTTTTCTTGAAAATAAACTTCCGCCTCTCGAAGCTCTCGGAGAATCTTGTTTAAGTGAAGCAGGAAAGCCTTTTAACGTCGCTACCATCAGTTAGCTTCAGATCTTGGAATTGCTTCTTCAGTATTGTGCATTCAGATTAACTTTAGACCGAAGTTCATAAGAGAAATGAAATATCACCGAAAGTTCGCCGAAGTTCGGTGTCGGCATTCTACCGAAGTGCTACGCCGACAAAGGCAATGCCTGACAATCCTTATGCGTCGCCGAAGTACCAAATTAGAATGTCGACGCCGAAGTTTTGACTGCCGAACTTCTAATTGTCACTCGAATTGTCAATATTAACTTGCCTGCAAATCGAATCTGCTCGAGAGCATTCCTCAGGGCGTCTCAAACGTCTTTGGCCGTCCTCTTGGGGGGGTGGGACGTTTTGCATAATTATATGGGTGGACGTTCCGCATAAAGAGAATTATATGCCTTCTTTAAAATGCTACCTTTTTTTGTATGAAACTGCTTTATGCGAAACTTCCATTCGTCCTCTTATCCTTGACATACTCTAGCTGATCCTCCGAAATCCGATGAATGAGAAGATTTTTGCATTTTCTGTCCATGGCGCATACTCTTGTTCATTGATGGCCTTCGTCAAGCAGTCCAGCATATTCCGATCCTCCATAAGGACTTCGATCCAGAATTTCCATGTCCTGAAATTGCTTCCTTCGAATAGCCAGAGCTCCTCATCCGACATCTTGAGGACTTCTTGAAAATGAAAAGAAATAACTACTTCCGTTCTGGGCCTATAACCTATTGAACAGGCAGAGACGATGAAAATACGTCTGGTTTCGTTAAGTTACTCAATAACTATCTAGGACTACTTTGATTAGTTATCCTACGTTGCTAAGAGCAAGACTATCGTTTGCCATCCAACAGAAACGACGATTTCAACCAGGACAAAACGATAGCCAAATTTACCCTTGAAAACTCCGTGGCTGAAATGTCAGGACGTGTGTTGCTAAGGGTTTCAAAAACTTCCAATTTTATCGTAACGTAATAAATGGAAGCTGCCTTACAAGGCCTGAAATATGGCACTTCCAAATAATAAAAATATTGAAAAAATGACAACGCGTAAAAAAATGGCTTTGCAAACTTCAATATAATTTGGGTCACCTTTGCTAAAGAGCAGTCAATAATATTCATGAGAAAGACCTTTCAGACGAATGCCAGACTGGATTCTACTTTTCATTATGATTAGATGGGCTGGGGAAAATTCAATCTCCTAAGGTGATTAATAGTTATTTGAAAGATTTTTAATAACCGAGCTTAAACAAATGTGCAGTTTTTTCGTCATAAGTGAAAAATGTGTGCCTTTTCTCCTAAAAATGTTTGAGAAGTAGGTCGCGGTCCTTATGAGTTTCCAGGAAAATGCAGCAATCTCCAATCTTTTGCTGTTTGGCAGGTATCCTTGATTCCCCTAATGAAGTTCATGATTGTCTGCCCAAACCCCTCCTAATTGGGGATTACTAACCTCGATTGGCGGCACCCTTTGCTCCCTTACTTGAATCGAAGGGCCTGGATAAGATGCTGCTTCGATTTGTTTGTCTGTGGTAGCATCAATATTCAGTGAATCATCGGACATGACCAAAAGTAGACATAACAAAAACTCTTAATTTTTTTTTTACCAAGAAGGATTACAAACTTTAACTAAATTTTACTTATGTCAACGAGAAATCGGAGTCAAAGATTAAAAATGGATCGAAAAGTGATCAGTTGGTATGGAAAGTAGCACTGAAAAGCACTGCTTTAAGGTAGTTGAAACTCACATCAACAGAAAAAAAAATTGTGTGTGCACAGCACGAGCATTCAGTTGTGGAACTTTAAATTAATCCGTTTGGACCGATTCTGGAGCGCGTTCTAATTCTTCCCACACTCACACCAGAAGATATTCATTCCGCATAAAAACGAACCTTCTCCCCCCGAAAATTCACCGATGCGTGTCGCACAACCATTTTTCCACGCAGCGCGCGCTCCAGTATCTGACTGCATCCGATTCCGCCATCGCCGCCGCAAAAAAGCCGTCGGCAAGTTCGGACCGTGCAATTCGACGGAACCAATTCGGTTTAGTTTCGAGTTGCGCTCACTGAGTTTGCCTCCCGAGGCTTCACCGCTCCCGACTGCTGTCTTTCAACGAGAAGGCGAACCTGCAATGGTTGCGTTACGTGGACGTTCTTTCTCTTTCTCTCGGTGTTTACCTCCCCCTTTCTCAACCCGCCTGACGGAACTTTTTCTCATTGTCGAATTTTGCGATTGATCGCCTGCCCCGAAGCCTTCCTCCTAGCAGTACACGGTTAAATCGTCACAGCATGGCTCTTTCTTTTTTTTGTTGGGGATGGTGCTTTTTTTATGCTTCAACAAACGCCACCACTATCCGCTGTGTTCGATGGTTGGGTTTTTTTTTCGGTCAGTGGGAGACGATTCTGGATGGGTGGCGCTCTAGGCGGTAATCACTTAGTCGAGGGATGTGGCGATCAAACCCAATTCCGGCAGGTGTGGAATGGTTGTTGGAATTTGTTCTAAGCATGATTTAATAACAAAAAAAAATCTAGAATTTTTCAAAATTGCGGAACACATGGACATTAATCCCGAGCAGGTGGTAAAAGCTGACCAAGATCATAACTTGTTGTTCTAAAGTCATTTCTGACGATCATGATCAGCTATTGATTTGTTGAAAATAAGATATAAAAGATCAAAAATAATATCAAAAGTAGATATGGAAAAGTACTGAACAATATCTTGTTAAGATATTATAAGATCAAAACAATATCGGACAAGTTTATGGATTGACCAACAAATCAATATCTACCGAATAGCTAAACATTACATATAATTTGCAATTGGATTAGATGGAAAAATTGATGTGAAGATTTGCGAAAAAGTTACACGTCTTCTCAGAGAGAATCGAACTCACGACTCCCCGATCTCTAGTTGGGGCGCGTCACCCCTACGCCATGAGAGGACTCATGAACGCAGAAGTTAACCTGAATTCGATTTCAGCTCAATAATCACGTGGTCCTTTTTCGCAAAGTGCATCTCTTTCGGAAGAATTAGATGCTCATCCCTGAGCCCATTACTGAGCTGAAATCGAATTCAGGTTAACTTCTGCGTTAATGAGTCCTCTCATGGCGTAGGGGTAACGCGCCCCAACTAGAGATCGGGGAGTCGTGAGTTCGATTCTCACTGAGAAGACGTGTAACTTTTTCGCAAATCTTCACATCAATTTGTCCATCTAATCCAATTGCAAATTCTATGTAATGTTTAGATTTTCGGTAGTTGTTAAACTTCCACTCGGCTGGTTAGCCGTAAAACCACAATTCATAATTATAAACAAGCAATTTTTCTTTTTTTTTTTTTAATTTCTTTATTAGTATCATTCCAAACATTACATTCATTATTTCTTATATCTAGGTGTTCTGTGTTATTAGACGACACTATCATCCTAATTTGGTTAAACAAATCTAAGATTTTATTAACATTTTGTTAAAAATATATTACATTTCATTTGCCGTAGCAGTTCAGATTTTTTACAGGTGAGTTGATTTCACCTGCTTATAAGAGAAAAAAAAAAAACGCTTTGAATATACTTAACCTAACTTAACCTAAACATATAACGCATTAATCGTGGCAATAGAAGAAAAAACAAGTAAATCAATATCGACATTCACCGACGACATGGCTATTATTGAGAGAAAATTTGAAACGGTAGCAGATTTGTTTACCTAGCTGAATCGCGAAACAACAAGAGTCGGACAGGTGGTGAATGCTTCGAAAACAAAGTACAAGCTGGTAGGCGGAACTGAACGCGACAAGGCTTGCCTAGGAAGCAGTGTCACTATAGACGGGGATACCTTGGAGGTGGTGGACGAGTACGTCTACCTCAGATCCTTGCTGACGGCTCACAACAGTGTTAGTCGGGAAATACTAAGGCGCACCATCAGTGGAAGTCGTGCCTACTATGGGCTCCAGAAGAAACTGCGGTCATGAAAAATTCACCCCCGCATCAAATGCACGACGTACAACGGTCATTAGACCGAATGTCCTCTACGGGCATAAAACATGGACTAGCTCGAGGAGGACTTTCTCTTGTGTTTTTTTTTTCTCAAATGTGGCGGCGAAGAAAGAACCACGAGCTCGCCCAACTCTACGGTGAACCCAGTATCCTGAAGGTGGATAAAGTTGGAAGGATACGCTATGCAGGGAATGTTGCAAAAATGCCGGACAACAGCCCTGTAAAGATGGTGAAGCCATGAACCGAGTGAGTTGGTGAAATATTGATGGCGAGGTTTTATCAAGTTAATTGATGTTAAACCAAATAAAAAAATAAACAATGTCCATAACATCCATAATAACCATAAAACACAATTTGATGAAATGATTCTTCACACTTTATTTTGTATTCGTAATCCTGAACCATAACTTGATACCAGTTTTTTCTTGATTCATTCCTATTTACGTGTGTACGAAAAAAAAACCTTCGTTGTCATAACGTTATGAAAAGCAGTGTACCTAGATTGCCATTTTTTTCTAGAATATTTCTTTATCTGATTTTTAACACAATTTTGAATTTTTTATTTGCTTTACGCATGATGATTGCCCCAAATTTTTCGAACAGTTGGATATGTGAACATTTTTGTGAATATACCTTTTTTTTTGTAAGCTTGTCCATGTACAGTTGCTTTAGTGATAAAACCAATGATGTTTTTCACCCACAACCGCAAATAGCTTTCCATCATCAACTAGAACGTGAATTTATCTATAAAATCCTATTTGAACTCCTGGTTCATCCACCAATTTTACAAGGTGAAATTATTGATTCGGAATTCGAAAATACAATAATTTTTGAGTTTATACTTTCGGACCATTTCGAGTTTACAATGTGATTGTGCAATTCTTTCACGTTTTTCGCGTTCGATTACCTTTGACAACTAGATGTGCCACATTGTTAGAGAAAAAAGTGGAAAACACATTAATTATGGAAGTGCAACAGTTAGCTGTGAAGCAAGCTCTGCCTCAGTGGGGGTATAATGTTGAGAATAAGAAAATGCAGTAAAATGAGGTAAACAGAATTTCAAACCCATAATAAATTAACAGTATTCTATGATCTATTTTTCATTTGTTGTCATAGCAATCTAAACTAGCTAATCGTAGTACAATTATATTTTTTCAGTATATTTTGGACTCCCCTAAGGTTTTTCTGAAAAGTTAAGCTTTATATACATTTTTTTCCTTCGTCATCTTCTTCTTCTTCTTCTTCTTCTTCTTCTAGCCATAAATTTATCTCTACCAAAAATGTCGTTGAAAATACTAATTTTAATTCCACATGAAATACTCGAAATAATTTGCTATATTTTCAGATTTATCTTTAGATGATAGCTCATCATCTCGTATATAAAAGAGAAGACCTCAATCAAAATTGTTTCTGAAATTCTCTAAGAAAACTTTAAATTTCTGTTGTAGAATTATGAAAAATTGTAAAAGTTTTTCCTAACTTTTCGACAATTCAATAAAAATAAATTTTGCCAACAGCAAAACATTATAATTTCAATCCATAGCCCGCGTGTCCGTGGTCTTCGCCGCAGCTGCCGACCTCTACCAGGTTCCCTGCTGAATATTATTTTCGCAAATCATTTTTCCGATATTCGCGCTAAGTGACCATCCCACTGAAGTCTTGCCGTATTTTACGCGCTTGATAATATTCGCATCTTTGTACAATTGATACAATTCGTGATTCATGCGTCTGCGCCACACACCATTTTCCCACCGAGTATTGTCCGCAGCACTTTACGCTCGAAAAAATCGAGAGCTTTCCGGTCTGCCTCTTTCAACGTCCACGCTTCGTGCCCGTAGAGAGCCACCGGAAGAATCAATGTTTAATACAGGGCGAATTTTGATTCCGTTTGCAAGCTGCTTACGTAGTCCGTAAAAGGCGCTATTCGCAGCCGCAACACGTCTTTTCACTTCGCGGGAAACGTCGTTGTCACATGTCACAAGTGTTCCAAGGTAAACAAATTCTTCAACAACTTCAAACACATCCCAATCAAACACTACCTCAGCACCTACACCACCATGCCTGACTCTATCTCTACCTGCAACCATGTACTTCGGTTTGGTAGAATTAATGGTCAGGCCTATCCTCGCTGTCCTATCTTCAGAAACATGGATGCCTATTCCACTGACTTGCGATCGATTCCCATTCGTCCGCAAAGCCAAGGAGCATGTGCGACCTTGTGATAATAGTGACATTTCTCTGCACGCCAGATCTCCTAATAGCACCCTCGAGTGCAATGTTGAACAGTAAATTCGAAAGTGCGTCTCCCTGCTTCAGCCCGTCTAACGTTGACACCTCGTCTGCGATCCGAATACTTGATTTTGAACCATCCAGCGTAGCACCTATCAACCTAATTAATTTCGCCGGAAAACCATGTTCAGACATTATCTGCCACAGCTCATTTCTTTTCACTGTGTCGTAGGCCGCCTTAAAATCAATAAACAGATAATGAGTCTGCAAGTTATACTCCCGGAATTTATCTATGATCATTCTTAAGGTAAACATCTGGTCCGTTGTCGAACGGCCCTCGCGAAAACCACCTTGGAATTCGCCGACGAAGGACTCCTCGAGCGGTCGCATTCTGTTAAACAGGAGGTGCGACAGAATTTTGTACGGCGAATTCAGCAAGGTAATACCTCTGTAATTGGCACAATCCAGTCTGTGCCCTTTCTTGTAGATTGGGCGTACGAGGCCGTCCAACCAGCCGGTGGGCAATTTTTCGCCCACCCATACCTTCAGAAGTACTCGGTGGATCGACTGATAAAGCTGCTCACTTCCGTGCTTGAGAAGCTCGGCCGGGATCTCGTCCTTTCCAGCAGCCTTACAGTTCTTCAGCTCGCTGATAGCCTTTTCAGCCTCTCCTATGGTTGGTGGGTCCACAGCTTGATCGTCATCATCTATGTTCATCCTGTTCCTGTTCGCTACATCTCCATTTTCACCGTTCAACAATTGCAGAAAGTGCTCCTTCCACCTGGCAGCCAGCGCCGTTTTATCGGTCAGCAAATTTCCTTCTCGATCATTGCACATGTAGCATAGAATCATTCCGGTTCATGCTTTCTTGTGCTTCAGCTACCACACTTTCTTCGTGCTGTCTTTTCTTTCTGCGGTGGATTCGCTTTTCTTCGTCTCTCGCTGCCCGGTACCGCTCTCTGTTCTGTCTGTCACCGGCCACAAGCATACGGCTTCTGGCGACATTTTTCATGTCTGTCATTCTATGGCACTCTTCATCGAACCAGTCAGTGCCGATCACTTTCCGCGCCATTGTTGTCACAGCTTCGTGGATAGGGTCCCACAGGCTGTCGACATCTCCAGCAACGTTGATTCTTCCCAACTGCTCGTCTAGCTGCTGTCGGTACTATGCAGCTAACCCATCAGTCGACAAAAGCTCCATATTGAAGCGCAGCGTTCTGTCTGTTCTGGAATTCGTGACGCTGGATAACCACGCCCTAATTTTAGCCATAACGAGATAATGATCCGAGTCGATATTTAGGCCTCGGAAGGTCCTGACATCTATGACATCGGGTGTCGCCAGGTGTGTTTGCGGATATTCTTTCGTGCAAAGTTTGTTGCAATGTTATTTTTAATCTATTTTTCTTTTTTCTCTTATTTTGGACTTGAAATCGATACTTAATTGCGATATAACTATAATTATTACAACCGATTTATTGTCATAAGACTTTGAACAACTTCATCTTTCAAACTGCACTTAGGATTAGCGAATTTGTCCATTCGTATCACGCCTAGTCTTAACTTCATATATGATGAGTAATACTAAACCATCTTAGAAAAAAAAAAATCCGCTGTTCACTTCACTTCCAATAGCTCGGGGGCGGAGGAAACAAAACCCCCAAAGAAAGCTCCAATTTCAAAGGAACGGACACAACCAATGTACGAAAGAGAGGGACCATCTCCAACCACGGAGTAATTGAACAAAGAACACAAAGTAGAACCATGCGAGCAAGCAAAACAATATAAAAAAAACAGGCACAAAACTGCACAACATAACCACACACCCAGGCTAACAAAGCACGGAATCATGTTGGGGCGGATCTGCGTTTTTATTTACGGTGTGAAAAACCATCTAAACAGCTACTTCCTCTCTCTCTTGGCCTGCGTCATCGCACTCACACCCGGCGATTGCGATCATCATCACCAACCATCATAAGCAACAGCAGCAGTATCGGCCGATTTGTGGTGCTGTGGGTTGGTTAATATGCAGGGGAGATGGGTGTGCCATGGGACGAAATTGTCTTTCTGAACTATGATGAATGGTAAGAAATATATTAAGTTTTGAATATACACACTGTATTACACAGGTAGGACGTATTGCCCCATTTTCTCCTATGCGGGCCAAAATGGCAAAACGATGGAAAAACTGTGGCCGAGCTTAGGGCTACAGGAAGTCTGTGATTAGTTTGGCCGTTTAGAGTTTTAGGAGCAGCGTGTCGTCAAGTCCCTTGATATATGGCTGAACGGGAACGAAGTGAATCGATTATATGTACATTGCAAATGGGTCGAGTAATACCTGAAGTACTTGCTCTTACTATTTTGTTCATTGAACTCGCAGATTGTTTTGTTTTTCATTTTAAATTACAGACTTACTTAATTACTTTCTCATTTATTCTTTCTTATTTTCTCACTTTCTTACTTACTTACTTATTAAGTTACTTCCTTACTTCAAACCATTTTGTTTCAATGACAAAAAAGATCGAGTGTCCTAATCGAGTTGAAAATACATCGACTATGAAAAAATCCCTCAAAAGCTATTTCATTCGATCATCCTTCTTGAGAGCGCTTTTTTAAGACTACAATATGCAGCAAAAAATCTCTTGTTGATCCTGTCAAAACCGTTGCAGACTGTTTTGATTCTGGGTTGTGTCGTGGTGGTGTTAATACATATTTTTTCTTCTCGTTCTTCCCTTGATCGAAGGAAAGGTTTTCAATCTCAACTGCACCACTCCAACCGATATGGCAGTAAGTAAATACACGATGAGAAACCGTTTTGATCTTTTCTCTTATCCCGTTCGGTTGGGTGTCATGTCCGGGGTGTACTTCGTATTTATAATAATTATTAATTGTGAACGTTTTCGGAAAACAGTTAGGCCGTGTTGTTCGTTAAACAAAACAATATTTCAGATCGTTTCTTTTTCGGAGGATTAATCACTTACCAGACGTTCGGGTGAAATGCATGAGTTACATGGTTTGTCGTGAGTACAATTGGTTAAATTAGGTTAAATTTGAATTATTAATCAGATTGATATTCAACATTTTAAGTTTAGGTTATTCGTTTTACAATTATACCAAGAAAAATTTGTTTGAATTGTACGAATTTATTTTTTAAGAGAGCAGGATCCGTCTTTGATTTGAGAATTTTCAAAAGCATTTTTTTTTTATGTCAAAATCAAGAAACTCTACATGATAATCTGTACACTGTTTGTTAGTCTCCAACAGAAACATATCTTTATTGAATAAATTTTAGATTTGAAAAAAAAAGCTGTTGAAGTTTCGATGGTGAACTAAGATCATTGAATATTCAGGTCTTGCACCCAAACACCTTCAGCATGGTTTTGCTTAAGCCTCAATGAAGTTTGTTTAAGACCCTAGGAAAAATAGTATTGCCAATTTATTACTCAACAACCTATGCATAGCAAACCTCGAAAAAGAACTGAGTTTCAGCAAACTAATCAAAACTTTCTTTGACATTAAAATAAATGACTGTATGTCACGGCAATTCCCGTAAGTTTAATAGCTACCACAAGCAACAAATCACCATCCTCTCGCTCAAATCTGCATAATCATTTTTCAGCCAAACGCACTTACCGACTAGCAAAAGTCATGTAGACGACAGGTAAAATCGAAAAAAAAAAGTCAACAACCGCCCCTTACCTCAGTCATACCGAAACGCGACAGCAGCAACAACTCCGTTGACAACCGGTTGACCTGGACGGGAAAGATTAATATTTCTACTAGTTGCGAAAATGGTTGTACTTTTAATTTCGCGTAAATCGCAACCCGACCAGGCAGGCCTCCACCTGTTCGGAGAGGAGCGCCGCCTAGAAGTAGCAGATTTTCAACTTTCTCTGTCGATCGATGATTGCGAACGGCGATGACAAGGCGCGACGACGCACACGGGAGTTAATTGGGACAATCGGGGCTAAAATACTTTTCTAACCTCTATGGTCTTGTAATGCTCTAATATTGACTTAAAACGGTAGTAGTTCAATTTTTACAATAATAACGAATTGTAAAATAAATGTATCGGAAAACATATCTTTGCTATCTTTGAAATCTATAGCGGGAGCATAAATCACACTTTTAAAGTTTGGAATTAAAGTCCAATATTTATTTCCAGCAACTCCTCTGTGCGAAGCTTACTTGGGAAAAACGAAACTGTGAGGTTTATTTAGCCATTTGTCGGCCGAAGTGGTCCTGCAGAAGCCATGCGTGAGAGATGACTGATTTCCAGACCGCGGCGGCGTGAAACGGTGGCAAACCGAGCTGTCAAACTCGACTAATTGCACACGCGCTTATTATCATCCAGGGGTATGCGATACGCATTTTTTCTCCTTCATGTCATGTCACTTCCTCCTGGAGCTGGCCAAGCTTCTGGTTCATTTGATCAGGAGCTCAAGCATGATTTACCTAGGATGTGGTGGGGGCTCATCAGTGGGCTCTGATGAATGTCTACAAAAAAAACACACATATCCGCAAGTTGCTCTGAACAAGTGACCTGATGCGGCTTTCGAAGTACCTGAGCCCTCTAGCGTGCCAACTTACACATCAAGATCGAGTCTAGTACACGACACTGAAGATGGCCTTGCCGTTGAGGTCGAAATACGCGTATCTGTCAAAAGATACAAACTCTAGTGGAATTAAATGGTATAGTACTAATTTCGCTTTTTTCATTTACATCAAGATGGATGCCAGTAAAATCCTGATTATGGTATACAAGCCGCAATCAACATAGACACGTTTACGGAATACGTATAGACACCGATGATGCAGAGCTGACAGCCGTGCTATTCTGCTTCCCTAGTAAGGACGGATGATACGTCTTCGAAACGGCGAATGGGCTAATAGTGCGGTTGCTCCCTTCCCGTTAAGACTTTGGCAAGCCTCCAAGTACCTACGTTCCAAATCCGTCACCTTAGCCGGTGCAAGAAGGCATGGTTGAACGTCTCCTGAAGGACCATGAAGAACCGTGTAATCTCTAGAATGGCTCTCACTGCTTGCAACGGTCGCCGTGGGATCACGAAGGCGACTGGGAATCACGTAAACGCGTTCGCAAGAAGCGAAAAGCTACAAAGTTCGCCATTATCACAGCAGGAGACACCAGCAAGTAGCAGCATGTATTAAAAAGGGGAGAATTGAAGACTCCAAGAAGGACGAGGGTTCTAAACCCCATCGTTCACACCGTAATCGAGCAACAGCATTAACCAGGAAGGCCTAATGGGGATTTCAAAGTTGATGAAGGTCAAAAAGAGGGTCAATGAACTCTACGAGTGCATGAAGGACAGCACTAATATGCATCACAAAATTAGTATTTGACACAACCACAGTCAACACAAACTTAAAACCAGATACGGTTTTGTCTCAAATTCCGAACAGACTCATATTCCGAACACTCTGTTTTTGCATGGAGATTTGGTTGAAATGTTTCGCTGAAATATGTTATCAAATTACCAAGATATGGCAGTCAATTGCAATTCAGTTTTAACGTCTTCCAATCTATTGAAAACATCGGGAATAGTGATGATTCTCTAGTTCCAGACCAGTAGAACTAGCTAAGATGAATTTATTTACGAAATTTTTCATTTGAATACGATTTATTTGTGCTGTTTGGAATTTGAATCAAGGTGTATGGAATATGAGACAGAATGAACACAGTGTTCGGCATTTGAATCCAAATGTTGTTCCATACTTTTGCTTAAAAACAATACAAAACAAGTTCAAATGAACAATTTTATCGACACACCCAACAGCTAACCGTTAGACTTTGCGAAAAAATATTGTTTGTTACAAATATCAGCTAATTTATTCCTATCAGATGCATTTGAAGTCACTGTTGGCTTTAAGTGTTCGGAATATGAGTCAAAACGGTATTGTTCCATACTTTTACGTGAAAACAATACTAAACAAGTTTAAATTAACAATTTTATTAGCAATCCCACCCGAGGAGGAAAGAATAACTCGCAATAACTTATACATACCATATTTTGGTATCATACCACAATTAGGTATTGTTCAGTTATCAATACCTAATTTTGGTATTCAAATGGTATTTGAAGAAAAAAAAAACAATTAAAAATACTTTATTTTGGTATTCGATAGCTATTGAGGACTGCTGGAGGTATTGAACTACTATTGAAAACTTTAAAGAATATATCGACTTTGATGTTTCATGTGGGTATAGTTGCAATCAACGTTTTATCGTTATTTTCTTCGCATCATTATTCAAAACTGATCTTCCCTTCGAATCACTTTTCAGTGTTGAACGAAAAAGGATTAGTAAGATAGAAGCATTGCAGAGGCGAAATTATTAACAGAAGAGCGGATCGATGAAGTCAGATAAGCCTTTATTAAAATAGATTTTGGTCACTGAGTCAAACGCGAGCTTGAAATCAATTAACATATGACATATTTTCTAGAAAAACAAAGACCATGGTAGCAGTAAAGAAATTTGGAGTCCTACGCATCAAATTATTGTGAACTGAAATCGGAAAAATTCAGTAAGCTGAATTACTGATCGTCAGTGCAGAACACTGAAAACTCAGCAGGTTTCTACTAAAAGCCAGCAATTTAATTTGCTGAAGATAACAGATCGGCAAATTTCAGCATAATATTGCTGATTCCAGTTAAAAACATTGGTGTGTGGTGATGTTGAACCTTTGGTAGTAATTATTGAGGATTTGTTGGAAGTTGTGGAAGACTTTTTTAATCTTGAAACACTACAACCAACGAGTATTGTAATCAGCGCTTAACGTTAAAATAACCGTATTTCATATTCTCCACCAAAAAGGATTTCAATTACAATTGCCACATGTCAAATGGAAAACTAGACGTATACAATATTGGACAAAACATTTGCAACTTTTTCGATTTTCCATACAAAATGACCAACTTTGGTAACCCAAGTAACCAGTAAGCACGATAATGCGGCACGGTAACAGCATTATATGCGCATATAGGGTAATCATTTGATGCTTGTCAGTTTTATATACGCATATAATGCTATTATAATGCCAGAAAAGGCGAAATAGCGTGCCATTATAATGCGAAGATATAACCGTGCTTCTCGGCATCACTAGTGCTGATATAAGACCACGTGAGAAACGTCAGTTGTTTTCGCCAGGTTTTTCGGGCGAATATTTTGTGCTTTCGCGTACGCAGCCAGAGAGCTTTCGCGTATGCGGCCAAGCAGCTGGTACACGAGGTAAATAAATAAATGAATGAAAATGGAAACCTCGAATAGTATGCAAAATGTAATAAAATGATTGAGATAGTACTTCTCCGTATCAGACTTATTCATTTTGGTGGTTTTAATCCTTTTGAGGACTTGAAATTGCCACATATTGATCCTTGTTTTATGATGATGAAATTCCTCATTTTGCGTCTCGAACCTGCGACACCTGTATTGTTGAGTTGTTGAAGTTCTGCTCCTTTGCTCCTTCGCCCACATAAGATGAATAGTATTGGAAAGAAAAGTGACCAATTTAAACCACCACTTTTCCCCGTCATAAAAGCTGCAATTGTAGTAGTGAGAAGACTTATGTTTGACTCCCTCTCACCACTATATGTAAACACAAAGCACGTGGTATATCTGTCAACACACTGGGTGGCATTTAAACAGGCCCTGTATGCGAATATAGAGCCAATATAGTGCTTATTTAATGCCCGTATGCATCAGGCTTAGAAGCATTAATGATGCTGTAATAGGGTTTCTATGCAGCGGAAGTGCTGTTATAGGGTGTGTAAGCATTTGTGGTGATATTATAATGCATGTACGCATTTATGATGCTGATTAAGGGCTTATTATTAGTGCTTATGGTTACTTGGGAAGCTAAATCTCAGTTATTTATGGACCGATTCAAATGAAATTTTCACACAACATCAGATATGACTTGAATTTTAACATATATTTCTGAATAATTTTTCCAATCACGAGTTCATAAGTAATAACTGTTTAACTAAAGTGTAATTTTCGACGAAAAATTCAAAACTATTTATCTCAAAATCTGATAGCCCTATACAAAAACTGTCTTCAGTAAACTTATTCATCTTGTTAAAATCTACAACTTTGCAGAAGATACCATGAAGCTATTTCTTTAATATGTTTAGTTATGTCATTTATAAAAAATCATCAAAAAATTCACTTTAGTCAAACCGTTACTGCTTGCAAACTTGTGATTGGAAAAATCACTCAAAAATATATGTTTAAATTCAAGTTATGTCTGATGTTCTGTCAAAATTCCATTCAAATCGATACATAAATAATCGAGATATAACTTACCAAAGTTGGTCATTTTGTATGAAAAATCGAAAAAGTTGCAAATGTTTTGTCCAATACTGTACATCAAGAGTCGTACCAGATGTACAAGGAATCTAATATTTTTAAGCAAAATAAATACGGCAAACTTCAGTGGGCTGGTCAATTAGCTTGAAAGTCGAAAATAAGCTGTAACTAAATAATATTCAGTATTGAATGTTTCCCTTATCCAACATAAAACCAACATTTTTTTGAAATTTATTTTTTAGATTTCATTCCATTAAACGAAGTTTACTAGTTTGAGCTACATAAAAAAGATACTTAAGCCACTTTGATAAAATAAGTCAGTTGTAAACATTTATAATCATAACAACGATTACAGTCAAATTGAAAATAGTTTGGCCAACTTTTTGAGCGTTTTTGTAGGTTGGTTCAGAGCTATTAATTTTTTTAGTCAAAACATCATATCAAGTAGATGAAAAAACCGAATTTAGTACTATACCATTTAATTCCACTAGAGTTTGTATCCTTTGACAGATACGCGTATTTCGACCTCAACTGTAAGGCCGTCTTCAGTGTCGTGTACTAGACTCGACTTGAGTCTAGTACACGACACTGAAGACGGCCTTACAGTTGAGGTCGAAATACGCGTACAAACTCTAGTGGAATTAAATGGTATAGTACTAAATTCGGTTTTTTTATCTACTTATAGGTATTCTACTAAACAGCTCGAAGATTTATTATCATCATATCAAGATTTCTCTAGATTCCTCCTAGGCATTTTTTTTAAAATAGGACCAAAGGTGCAGAATGACCTCAGGAATCGAGCCCTGTGCTCATCAGTTTTGATGGACAATTTTTTTGCATAATAACGGTCTGTCGGGGCACCGTGCCTATATAATGATTAAAATTCTCAACAGTCATAAGAACGGCTAAGCACTCATTCTCAGCTGCATATTTCCTTCAAGTACTTGACAGTTTCTATCTGTAATATCCAATATTACATATACCGTCCTCAAACTCCTGCAATAACGCTGCTCCGACTGCCAATTGTGAAGCATCTGTTTCGATAATAAAGGGGCGGAAATAATCGGGATTTGCCAAAACTGGAGCTGAAGTCTGAACTGTTTTAAACTGTTCTAATGCTTTCTCCACTTCTTCGGACCATTTAAATTGCTTAGATTTATTAAGTAAATCTGTGATTGGGGCAGTAAAATGATTGTACCTTGGTATAAATTTCTGGTAGAAGTCCATAAGACCCATCATCCTTTTGACGTCCCTCATGGGATTCTGAAAAACACCTTTTAGAAGCTTTAAGTGAAATTTATATTGTCTTATCAATTCATGGTTATGTTTTACAAACGCTGCTAAAATCTGATGTTTATGCAAACCTTCGGAATATTGCATCCATATTTGGTACACCCACCCTAGGTGATCCGTTACTCCGCAGAAGTTTGTTTAGACAAAATCATTCAAAACATCGCATACCCTCATTATCATGCCAGGACCGTTCTGAGGGGAAGGTGAAGGTATACGCAAAACACATCATCTCGCAATACCCAAGCCGAAGTAATGCAATGCAAAGCCGACAACTGAGCCCGGAAAACCGTCATCGATATGGCGCACGCGTCGCTGTCGTTGCCGTTGTCGTCGAAGAAGTCTTTGTGGTTGGGCTTCTTTCTGCTCCGAGAACTAGACCCGACCTCTCGGAGAATGGCGGCGGCCATGGCCGGTAGCAATCGTCGGTTGACAAATGGTGATAGGTTTAAATGTTTATTGCGTTCACTTTATATCAATTAATCGGCGGCTTGTCGCAATAATTGAAAAGATCGTTCGTCACGAGGGAAATGCGCTGGAAAAAATGGTCACTTTTCACGTTGACTCGGCGCTGTTTCGAAAGCCCTTGTGTGCCTCGGTAGCTAAATGGTGTTGGATTGCTGGTACTCTGTTTATATACGCGACTCGTACGGGCTAATTAGTCATATGTGAGCTGAATACTGAAAGTTGGATTTCTGTGAACGACGACGATATATCAATATTAAACGTACCTGGGAGGTTCTGTTGATTCATTACGGTTTTGACAAATGGTGTGTTATGATACATTTCAACATTTGTCATACTTTTTTTCACCTTTTTAAGCATGAGCATAGATGATCTACAATTCGTAATTGCTACTCGGTGATTAATCAGACCAATCTAAGTTGCACAGAGATTCAATCGATAGGTCTTGGGACTAGATACCCATTTTCAATGCGCATTAATCAAGAACTCAAAGTCAATAACGACGCTGCCCATTAGCCTGGGACACGGTTATATGAAAAATTTAGATTCTCGCTCCAGTCCACTTTTTGGATTGCATTTGGGTCCCATAACAACTGTGCAAATTTTTAGCTCGATCGGTGAAACTATATTTTAACGCCAGCCGTTCAAAGTTTATATGGAATTTACTATGGGAAAACTTACTTTTGCAAAGAAAAATCACTGGAGGTCGCTCATTGTCCTCTATAAAAATTCTGATCACAGATCTCGATAGGTATTTTTGTTTCGCGGTCTTCGGCAATATTATGGAGGCCAATGGACAACCTCTGGTGATTTTTCTTTGCCAATGTAAGTTTCTCCATAGTAAATCCCATACAAACTTTGAATGGCTGACGCTAAGATATAGTGTCACTGATCGAGTTGAAATTTGGCACAGTTGTTATGGGACCCAAATGCAATCCAAAAAGTGGACTGGAGCAAGAATTTAAAATTTGTTCCACACTTATTTATTTATTTATTTATTTATTTATACTGCCTATATGAAGCTGTGTACTGCCGTGAATCGCAAGTCAGTCCCATCTGTAAAAAGTAGGCATTGAGAAAATGGGCTGTGAAGTTTTCAAACTCGTTTTCCATACGAATATTAAAAAAACTCCACAGGATTGGAATATGTTCCAATTTTAAAGAAACTTTCACAACTTGCTTTTTACTACGATATCTTTCCGAGAAAAATATAAAGATGATCAAAACAAGTTACGTTTTTGTATTCACACGGTGCAAAATTCTGTAGTGGGACTGATATGCGATTACTTTTCATTATGGGACAATTAGACTTGCTGTTTGTTCTTAATTTTTCCGAACAAATCATATTATTTTATTAGTGCAGCTGAAAGAGCATTGGAAGAGATGTTGAAAACTGAACTCAACTCAATTTTGGCGAAAATGCAGATGGGACTGACTTGCGATTCACGGCAGTGTACTGCCCATAAAAGCATAACTGTCCCATATGGATTTTCGAATCAACACTTTTTCCGTCGCAACACCCATGTTTCAATATACACTTTACTATGCATATAAAAATTAACACACTTTGTTTGAAAATGTTGGGGAAAAATATGAAGTTGGTGCAGTCCCATATTGAAAAATAAAGGCATAACAGTGTCTACATGAACTTTGAACCCAAATAACAACTACAAAAGAAGAGTTATGTTAAAGTTTATATATTTTGCTGATCAATAAATGTATGGCAATATGGCATGTACAAATGAACTAGAATATTAGGAATATTTATATGAGAAGACTAACTTTGAACTTTAAGCGTTTTTCTCAATACCTTATTTTTACATATGGGATAGTTATGCCTTTATGGACAGTGTAGTATCTGTAAAAAAAACTATTTTTAAAACCTTAAGCAAGTCTTACAAAACCAACACAAGTTAAGTCACAACTGTTTGATACATGGATAAATGTCGTTTTCCCCAACGTCATTTTCCTGGATGTCAGCTTCCCAAATGATCCCTTTCCCCGAAAACCATCTCCCCGAATCATCATTTTCCCCTAATGATCCGATTGTCCGACATTTCCTCTAAAACCATTTCCCCGAATAACGTTTTCCCGAATGAACCACTTCCTCGAAAACTGTTTTCCCGAATGCACCGTTTCCTCGAAAAAAAAAATCGTAATGTTAGCTACAAACCTGCTTCTAAAAGATGCTAATCGATGTAATATTAGATGGAAGTTTGATAAATATATTATTAGAATCCATGTGTTTGAAGAAATTGATGCTCAAAATGATGTGGCGTATGCTTTAAACTCAAAACAACTTAAAAATCATTCATGTGATTTAATGATAAACTGTTCTTTTAATTTGTTTCGCAATTGTTCGCAGAGATACATTATGCAAATGTCAGTATGTCTATTAAAACAAACGAAGACTAAGCGTAACATAAGGGATAGCAACTACAATAAGCCCATTGAGCTTTATTACGGTAGGTAGAATCTACCCTAATTTCCCCAACATAGTTTTCCTTCCATATACTTTGAAAAAGACGCAACACTATTCTTCTTCATTGTTTTTCTGACAAACAATATCAGTTTTCAGTTCAGTTGTGTGTCTTAATTAGGATTAATTTTGCTGAAAATAATCTAAGACTAACAGTCGAAAACATGAAATATAGTAAGCATGTTGATAATGAATACCCAAAATGCTAATAATCATTACTTAAAAAGAAAAAAGATCATATTCAACGAAACATCCTTATCAAGAGTAGATCAGAAGCAATAAAAAGGATCTGTAATATTTGCATTTATAATAAAATTTTACAGGAATAGCAATTATAACCAGAAAACAAATCTAGTTTAAGATTCAGTAGCTCTGTTAATATTTATGATATATTTATTTATGAAGAACAGCCTTCTTATAATCGAAGGGAAAATTCCTGTAAAAATTAGTAGCAGCCGTAAGCAGAACAATGCAAAACTTTAAGGAACTGCCTACGATGCCTACGAGAAAGAGGAGAGGCAAGCGTTAAAATTATCAACTATTTCAAGTAAATGGTTATGAGAGCAGTAATTTAAGAAATAACAACCTATTTTAAAAAGAAGAGATATTTATAGAATTCAAACACGCAACCTTAACGATATAAAATAATTCTCACAGAAAAACAATCCCAGTGCTAATCTGTCAGATGCGTCCCAAACAAACTTATCGACTCATTTTTTATTTCAGATTTCTTATGCAGTTGAGATCAAGATGTCTCCTTTAGGTCACGCCTTTGAATCCGGCAAACAGTTGTCAATCAGTCAAACTTTATTTAATGATTTTGCCGTTGCCCGTTCAGTCAGATATCATTTCGATGAATTAAATATGTCTGGACAAACGATAATAAGCATCAGATTTGTTCACTTCTTGGATAATCTTTCAAAACTGACCTTCTACATTTTATACATTTGTATTACGGCCTTAAGCAGACCTCACATAAAAATCTGTCGTCGATTTCCACTCCAAATATATTGCACATCGTTTTTTTTTTCAAATCACTCATTAGAGAATAATTAATTTCAAGCGATTATTCAATCTACTCACGGTGCCCCGACAGACCGTTATTATGTAAAAAAAATGTCCCTCAAATCTAAGTACAGGGCCCGATTCTTCATATTATTCTGCACCTCTGGGCCAATTTAAAAAAAATCCCTATGAGGAATCTCCATAAATCATGATTTGAAGTTTCTGACTCAAAATTCCAATATAAACCATATTAAAATTACGTAAAAGTACTGAAAAAACCTACAAAAAACTCTCAAAAAGTTTATTAAACTGATCTTAATAAGTATAAAATAGATACCGTTGTTATAATTAGAAATGTTTACAACTGATTTAACTTATCGGAGTGGCTTAAGTATGTTTTTTTATAGTGTACTAGTGTAACTTTAATTGATTGTTGTTTTTTACGTTAAACCGATTGAAAGGTAAACAAAAGAAATAAGAATGTTGTTATTTCAGAAAAAAGGATTTAAGAATATATTAAGCACAATAATGGTTAGAAGGTAAGGCATGTAATTACGTTATAGTCGATTAGAACAAGTATTAAACCTTTGTTTCCGATTCGGAATAATTTGGTTGCTCTGGTACGGTCACGTCAATATCAGAATAAACTTACGCGGATGTCTTCCACGGGGCCGCTGACGTCCACCTGATTGATGCAACGTTATATTCCGGCATTCGCACTAAATGGCCAGCTCACTGAAGTTTGTCGTATTTTATTCGCATAATAGTCTTTGTCCATGTTAATAAGTGTGGTTAGAGAGCCAATAATCAGCGTTTATTACAGGGAAAATTGGGGTCGGACCTGGTGTAGTGGTTAGAACACACGCCTCTCACGCCGAGGACCTGGGATCGAATCCCATCTCCGAGATAGTCACTAAAAATTTCAGTGACGACTTCCTTCGGAAGGGAAGTAAAGCCGTTGGTCCCGAGATGAACTAGCCTAGGGCTAAACATCTCGTTAATAAAGATAGAAAAAAAACAGGGAAAATTGACATCCATAATAACGGTCTATCGGGGCACCGTGCTACTATATTCAGTCTATTAAGCTGATTATTGAAAAATTGGAAAAATTTGTTTGAAATAGCTTGCGGAGAAACAGTGCATTCGGGAAAATGGTTTTTGAGAGACAGCCCTTTGTGGAAAAATGATTCGGACTATCGGAATTGCCTATAAAATTGAGTAGGGCGTTTATCAGATGATCATTTGATTCACTACCCTGAAATGTATGAAATTATGACAATTATGAGTGTCAAATACTTTTTAGGGAATTGGGCTATTCTGGAAAACGTGGTATTTGGGGAACTATCATTCGGGGAAACAACAATCGGGGAACCGACATTCTGGGAAAAGTAGCACAACTGATACATTTTATTGGAATGCTGATATTGCAAATATCTCTCTCGTGGAATTATGTTAATAACGTGTGCAACATATTTTACCCATATTTGGTTCCACTTCTCATTCTAGTGATGCTATACATAACAGCTGAGTGAGTTCATTTTAAGGCACTTCTATCCCTTAACTTTTCTACATCAGTACAAACGATCAATCAGGGGCCTTAACATAATAGTGGATTATTAATTCTAGTGACAACATTATTGAGCTTGAGCTTGAGCTTGATTGGACGCCCGTGATTGCTACTCCAGTATCGGCAAATCAGCTGCACTTACACAAGGATTAAACCAGATGACTGCTTGGGATCAACAGTCATCCTCAGTGTATGCACTACCCGTCAAAAAAATCTGGTGGTAGTGTTCATGGGTAGTGGACGCCTTTTGGCGATGACCCTTTATTTTATTATTTTATCGGCGTTATCGTTTCATAATACCCTTGTGGCATTGAAAAAATTACCATACAGTGCAATTACAGTACGGGTTTAGTGCAGTGCAGTAATTTTACTATGTGTATAAGGAAATATTGTGCAAAATATTTCCTAAATTTTGCATGGCGGTGGTAGCTCATGGTGGTTTGATCGTCGTGTTTTATTTTCATACATAAACGTTTTACGTTTTTTAGTTCCCGTGTATGCATTTCAATTTACTTATGGTAGTATTGATACTCCGTTCTCCGAACCTCTCATGAGCGTAATGAGAATGTTCTTTTAGCGAGGGGAAAAAATCTCTTCGGCAGAGATGATGCAGTACTAGATCATCGTTATTGTACACTCACCATGTACACTCATCTTAATGGTAATGATACATCCCTGATTCTCAACCGCGTGTGCTTATTGTTCATGTAGTATGTTTCGAGGTGATATATGGTCATACTGTTTGTACGTGTAAATTTTCTTCTGTTTATACAGTGTGGAAATCAAACGCATGCATGACTGGCTGGCACAGTATTCGAAAGAAACGAGCCGCCTTATGGGTTTACCGTAACGCTGTGCGAATCTGTGTTCACATACGAATGCAGATTTATTACACAGAAACAAGTGAATGATTCGAAAGCGGCTTAAGGTAAAGATTAATCTAAGCTACCCGTCAGGTTTCCAAGAGCACAGATCAGGAGAGTTAGATATCCGTTCAGGCTGAAACCTTTATCAATCTGTCACTAATTGATCAAATTTTCAGTGTGGTCGGTTGCCTGGTTCTTTATATTTATGTTCTTGAACATTTGAATTTTGGCTTCGGTTCATCTTCACCTTAAGTACTTTTTTCTTGAGTACTGTTCTAGGTATGTATGCGAATGTGTAAAGTAGTATGCACTGCGAATTAGTTTACGATATCTTTGTTCGACTTTGGAAAGATTCTCGCTCTTCCTTATTCTCATTACAACTAATTGTGTTGGTGAGTTAAAACTTCCAATGGGTCAAGAGGTTATCTGAACTCAGACGATCTTTCTTTTCTCTTTTGGACGCCTTGGATAGCTGATCATCTCGTTCGTGCTATAGAACACAGCATCTCTAACATGGCTGATTTTGTGGGTAATAATACCGGTAGTTCGGAATCACATGCCGGGTCCTCCTCTAAAACATCTACTAAACATGCTTTTGAGAGAACTCAGAATGATGACAAAGAATTACCAGTGGCTGCTTCTTCTACACCTACTGGTGATGCAATTAGTTGTTCCTCTAGGGGAAAAAACTATGCAAAGAACCAGCGGAAAAAGTTTAACCGCAAAGCTGCTTCCGCAGGTAAAATTCTCCTTTCGGAAGTTAATGCTAGTAATTCACGATCGTCATTGCGCTTTCAGATAAAGCTTCAGAACGGCTTTTTCACAAACGCACTGAAGGATGAATTACTTAGCGATTTAAACGTTTTTCTATACCAGACGCCGCCTGGCTTATTGATCCCTACATTCTGTGGCTGTGGGATCAGATATGGCCTAATGTGGTTTTCTCCCGAAAACCAAGAAAGCCATGATTGGTTGAAGCAGAAGTTGATGGTGATCAACGAGACAGCGATTGATGGTTGCAAATTTGTTTTTGAACCGTTCAATCTTCATACAAACAATGTTTGTTTACGCGTTCCTTGGAATGCGAATGAAAAATTGAACCAAACTGATGTGCTGAATCAAATAGTTTTCCAGAAGATTTTGGCAAACTTCTGGAAGATCAACAATGTCAAGTCAATGGAGAATGGATATCGTCTGTTCTTTTGCAGCATTGGTGATGACTCTGTTGAACTTCTTAGAAAGCAAAATTTTATGATTAACTATGGTTTTCATAAAATTTCTGCTCGTCTTCTCTCGAAGAAATAAGCCCTCTTCAAGCTCTTTTGTCAACGTCTTCAACAACGGACTTCTATATGAGAAGAACCGTTGTTACGCAGATGTTGATAAGTTGAATGAGTTGCAGTATCCTTTCGAGGGGTGCTGAACAGAATTCTAAACATTATGTTTACGTTGGGAACTAGGAAATCATTCTTTTTTTTTTAGTTTGGTTTTCTATCATTCCAGCGTAACATCAAAACCAATGCAATCGATATAGGCATCCCATTTGGGGTGCTTGTTACGATATTTCCTTCTCCTGACATCCCCTCCTTTCCTTTTACTCCCTTTCCATAATCCTTTCTATCGGGTAAGTGATGAGACGGCGATGACGTGCGAGGCACAAATCTCCCATTTGTAGGGGAACGTGCCGCCTGAGCCAAATTTCTGATACCTGAAACCAGATAACTGCTTGGGATCAACAGTCATCCTCAGTGTATGCACTATCCGTCATAAAAACGGACTCGCTTTAAGAAGTATTGCAACACTCAGCTGAATATTGAATCACCCTGAAAAGTTTAGCATCACCTCAAAACAGGAACATTCATGATGCTATAGCTCGAGATGTTGATGATCTATAATGGTGCTGTCTTCAGCAAAGTTGTGCAGCAAATCAAGGACATTCGGAAAGCAAATAGTATGGTTCGCAATTTTGCCGCTAGGTGGCGCTAGAGCATGTAAAATTGAGTAACTTCAGCATGTTTTATCTTGTGATCCACTTGAGATAGAAAGTTCGAGTCTTCGACAAAATTGATTATAAGTTCTAGGACATTCGAATTCCAAACAGTCTGGTTCTTTAGTTTGCCGATAGGTGTCGCTAGTGAGCATGTGAAATTGAGCATTCTTAACTAGTTTTATCTTTTGATCCAAACAAGATAGAAAGATTGAGTCTTCGGAAAAGTCTTAGTTTTGCCGTTAGGTAGCACTAGTAAGCATATTTAATCAAACAAATTCTATTTTGGTATTTAAATGAGATTGAACGCTCGAGTCTTTAGCAAAGTTGTTATTAAAGTCAAGGGCATCCGGAAAACATTGATTTATATATTTTTACTTCATACAAATTATATCTCATAATTTTGATAAGGAAGAATGTTAAAGTTTTTGGCAAAGTTGTTCAGAAGGTCAAGGTAATCCGAAAGGCAAACAGTTTAGCTCGTAATTCACTAGGTGGCGGTGAACATGTTCAATGAAGAATTTAAACTAATTCTGTACAGTGATTCTAAAGAAAGAGTAAGTTCAAGTCTTCGACAAAGCCAAAGAAATACTGACGTTACTAAGGTCCGAGGATGTCACGAAAATCATCTTTTACTTTGCTTCTTCAACACTTTATCGAGATATGGAACATCAAGTTATGAAGGGTTGACTGTTATTAAATCTCATGATTTATTGAAATAGAAAGTCCAGAATATTGCTCAGTATTGGAAGTGATACAGGTCACATTCATATCATATTCAAGTGATTCAAGCATGATCCATCAAGTATTTCAGACTGATGCATCTTTTAGGCCATAGCCTGCCTAACGCCAAATGAAGAAGCATTTTTTAAGGATTCGAGTATTTTTTACTTCTTGTGCGATTGATTCGTGCCTGACGCACATCATATTCAAGTGATTCATGTTGATTCACTCCATACCCTAGTGATTATTGTCTGATCCATTGGTTGGTATCACTTTATATTCAAGTAATTTAGGTTTGATTATTTCCATATTAAATAAATTATGTCAGATTCACTCCATGTTCATGTGACTCATGACAGATTCATTTTATATTCAAGTGATTCAGATTTGGTTCGCTCCATATCCAAGTGATTCACATAAGATTCGCTTCATTTTCAAGTAAATCAGGATTGATTCACTTCACATCCAAATTATTCATTTCGAAGTGATTCGATTCGTTCCATATCCAAGTGATAAATACTTGATTCACTTCATATTCAACTGTTTCAGAATTGATCCACTCAATGCTCAATTGATTTCAAGTGGTTCATGTCTGTTTTACTTAATTTTCAAATGTTTCAAGCTTGATTCATTTTATGTTCAACTGATTCAGAACTGATTTACTTCATATTTAACTGGTTTAGGATTAATTAACTTCATATTCCAGTGATTCATGTCGGATTCACTGCATATTCAAGCCGTTCTGATATGATTCGCTTGATATTCAAGTGATGCAGGTTGTTTCAGGTACGATTGACAGCATTTTCTAGAGATTCAGGGCTGATTTACTTCATATTTGAGGACATAATTATTGATCTCTGAGTGATTCAGCTGTGATACATTCATTTACAAGTTCATGTCTGATTTACTTCATATTGAATTGTTTCAAGTTTGATTTAATTTATATTTTAGTTATTCTGGTCTGATTTGATTAATATTTAAGGAATTCTGGACTGATTTACTACATGTTCACGTGATTCAGGTTTGATTTACTAAATGTTCGATTAATTGAGTTATGTTTAAATACTTATTAAAATGTCTCAGATTTGATGCTCTTAATTTTCATATGATTCAGATTGAAATCTCTTCATAATTGAGACTGATACGCTATATTCAAATGTGTCAGGTCTGTCATACTTCATATTTAGGTGATTCAGGTTTAGATTCACTTTATATACAAGTGATTGACTTGATATTCAAGGGTCTCAGGATTGATTTATTTCATAGTCAAGTGATTCATGTTAGATTCGCTCCACATCCAAGTGATTCGAGTCGGATTCATTGCGTATTCAAGTCACCAGGTCTTGTTTACTTTATAATTCTAAAAGTAATTCAGGTCTGATTCATTTCAAGTTTATGTTATTCAATTTTGTTTAAATGCATTTTCCAGTTATTCACGTCTTCCAAACAGTTTAGGACTAATTCACTTCATTTTCTAATGATTCAGGTCTGATCCACTTCATGTTCAAATAATGTATGACTGATTCACTGAAACCCTCAAAGCTCCGGGGCAGACCTTTTATTTTCAATCGACTGGTGTTCAGAACCAAATAGGTTTAACGGAATTAGGTTTTCACTACGATCAATGGGATGAGTTAGACTCCCTGCGAGTAGGGTTTCCAAACCGGAAGTTCAGGTCCGGATATGGGTTTCAACCGTAAGTAAGTGTTCACTAGTCACAATTTTTTAAAACTTTATCAACGAAACTAATGTTCAATGATATGTTTTAGAAAATTTAAGACTTTAAATAACGGACCAAGGCGAGAATACATCATTTGGTTTATTTTCTTGCATGGGAAGAAAGCCGGACCCAGGTTCCGAAAGTACTTTTTGGGCAGGTGCCGCGGCCAAGGAACAAATGTTATTTTTACCAAAAGCAACAATGCGGCTACTTGAACGTCATGAAATCATCTCAGAAACTCAGGTAACTTTACACCAGCCATAAACTTATGTTTGCAGAAAAATACACACTAAATTTTCATCCAAAAATTGCCCAAAATATACCTGAAAATAGCAGTTTTTCGCTAAATTAAGTGAAAATGTGAAATTTTGCTGAATTTTTTCGCATGTTCAGGCATATTTCGCTAAATTTAAAGATGGATTATAGGCTATTTTCGAAATTTTCCGTGAGTTTATACATGGGCCTCCAATTATCGAGAACTGTCCTGGCCACGTCCTTGCAAAAGCTGGGGAATGGGAAAGGATGATTGATTGAACACCTACTTAAGAAAGATGCAGAGAACTCTACGACCTCTCATAGGTGTTACGGGATGTTGTGGATTGTTGATGGAAAGGGTAGTGCCATAGGATACGTATTTACGCATTGTAAATATGCGCTGCTGATCAGAACAAACTCATCAAATTCCTTTTTCGAAAATCCACTGCAATCTGTCGCTCCTCTAATAATGAACAATAGCGTGAGGCGTAACTTAGCACTGCCTATCAAAATTCACGCTCTGCAGTTCTTAATCTATCCCGAATCGAGCATCCACGAATCACATTCAATTTTTGAATTAACACGCACGGGAGATAAAAAAACCAAGTCACGCGAAACGAATTCAATTGATGGTGCCATTACAGAGCACTCTCGAGCAAAACGCAAGCAAATCGAATGAAAGTAAAGAACAAAACATCTTCATATATAATCTCCGATAAAAACGAAAGTTTGACCAAAAATAACAATATTTGCGTCAAAAAAACTACGAATAGCCATAACTTTTCCAAATCTCAATCGATTTTAGGAAAGACGTGCTAAAATGATAGAAGAATGGAAGCGTAGGGAAACGGTTATTTTTGTTTTTTTTCCGTCTTGGGTTCTAGCAAATGCTTTGAACTGTGATATATTAAGAGTGGAAGAATGAAATATGAATAACACAACTACGAGAAAAAAATGAAAGATAAAAGTACGAGGAAAGAAACGGACTTGAGATTGAAGCAGAAGCGGTAGCCATTGGACCACCAACCCCGTCATTAATTTTAGTGAAAACATTACTGTATAAAAACAGAACAAATTTAGTTTACACAAGGCTTCACGAGGTAAAAACGTTAATGTAGTTAACCTATTTGACAGTTCTAGCTTTCCTGGGAGCAATAAATTTAAGCCAGGGCCTCCAAAAACTTTTGTTTTGAAACAGAACTAATCATCTGAATTAAGAATAGTGTAGTCAGTTAAGGAGTTCTCTTAAGGTTCAGATAATTATATTGTACGATATATTGTACGACGTATTGTCACCCGTTGGATTCTTCATTACAATTTGTGTGGAAAATTTCAATTTTTGATAAGATCGGCTACTTATCTTCAATTGAGATAATACTACTATTGTAGGGTCCCTAGAAAAGGAATTCAAGCCGAATAATGCAACTCATATTATGCGACACAAAAATCTTCAAAATATTTCGCCAAATAGTGTAGTGTAATACATACTGAATAATTTCTTGCAACATAAAGTCGATAACAAGTACTTCCAGGATGTTCTGAAGCTGTTTCTGCATCGTGGATAATAAACAATCAATCCGATTATTGTAATCTATATCACGCAGCACATCAATCATCTTTTTTTTTCACCGGGAGGTTTAATGATGCATTGAGTTATAACTAGTTATTGTCACATGATGTCATTTTAAAGTATTTCCGGGATATCCTTAATCATATTCCTGGAACCTGGAAAAGTATGTCAATCCGATGATTGCAATTCATTTATTCAAAGTTTTAGCCGGGAGTACAAAACATAACAAATCGAGTCATTGCATGCAACAAAGGTTTATTTACAAGTCCTTGGGAGACGTTCTGGTTCCAATTCGGAGATGCCCTGTTCCAAGGCACCGGAATTGGCTACAGAACATTCTATAACCCGCAAGTATATGTAAATGACCTTTTGCTGCATGTAGGTCAACAGGTTGATGTGTCGCATGATGTTGTTTGTGCTGATCAAATTTTGGATCCCAAATCATGCTCCAGGAACCGGTTCTAGGGAATCCGGAACCGGCTGGAATTATTCCACATTAGTTGAAAGAATCGGAATATACTAATGGTTTTCGATTCAGCTACAGTCACCGTAGTTTTATTTGATCCGTGCAAAATTTTATGGAAATGTCTCAAACGACCTTCGGTCAGATCCCACGAAACATCCGTATAAATCTGGAATAGATCTTCCATCTGCAATTCCCAGTGAAGAAACACGAACATTTCGTTGTAAAAATAGGTCAGGGGCGCAAAGGTTAACCAAAATAATTTATGTACGAACAGCATGATAACACGCTGCGCAACGGCAGGCATTATTATGTTTAACATTGCAGTGTTACTTTATATCATAGTTACGCAACTTTGCTAGTAAAGCAAAACGGTGTATAATTACAAAAAAAATATGTGTTTCAATTCAAATCAGCAAAGTAAACCAACAACCTCCACCACACTCCCGAGCCCACTCTGGGTAGCAGGAAGCCAAATCTCATTTCCCCAAGAGTTGATAATCTTTCACTTGCCTTCAACTGGAGCACAGATCATAATTTATCATTCTGATTTCGGGCCGCCGCTCAGTCATTTCACATTCGCTGCTGCTGCTGTTGCTGCTGGGAAGCAACAACGCGCGCGGGAATCTCCCAGAGCAGTGGCACCCCGAGATCTAAATTGATTGCACCGATTTAAAATAAAGAAAATAGATAAATTTGATTAGCAACGGGAGAGGGCTAGGATTCCAGGGCGAACTTTTTTCTTTCTGGAATGCGAACTGCCACCACTGTCCGGCCAGGGGGTATCGCCTCTGAGGTTGCCCTATCCTCTTTCTCTCCGCCCCACCAATTTTGGCACGAGGAAAGAACTTGAGGTCACTCAAGGTGGATGGAGTGTAAATCATACGTTGATCCCACACGTAATGAAATCATGAGCGGAGATTAGTGAAATGATAAAATGTACGTCGAGAAAGCAGCAATCCGATTGACCTGGATTAAATCGATGCGGAGTTTCTGGAAAACGTTGTCGTTTCACACGGACATGTTAAAACGGTGATGGGGCATTACCGGGACCTCTTCCTTATCGAGCAGCAGCATAATTGAGGGGTCCCGACTGACGCATAACGGATCGCCGGATTAAAAGCATTAATTTTTCAATCATCAACATTATGGCTTCTTGGCCGGGTTCCAATATCCATATCCTTCGCAATGGCCAGATCGGGGCGACTGACTTCCAGACGTTTGACGAACCTAGTAATTTACATAATTGATTACTATATACGTGCACACTGAGCGGCGGTGTGTCTCTCTAGTAGAGGTCCCTCACGCGGAAAAGAATGCACAAAGGCCCTCTGCTTCTACAGGTACATATTGCTCCGGAGATCCTATCTGCACAAAAAAAAGCTAAACACAACCGAGCATTGGCTGAAAAAGAACACGAAAAGCGCCCTGGGTCATCAATACAGGTCCAGAGCTTACGTGCAGAAACCTCCCGAAGCCCCGTCCGCCCCAAAATTGCAGCAACCGTGCGTTCGTCTTCCGAGAGGCGATGGGATGCATTAAGTTAAGTTCGGAATCTTGCAACTTTCATAACTTCCACACACCACCCGACGACAAATGCTGGCGACGGCCAAAGATGACGATGATCGGAAGGCGAAAAAAATATATCAAATGTGCCCCTCTCGGAACGGGAATATGCAAATCAGAGCACTTGAGTCGATTTTTCTGCGCCTTCCTCTCGGCTGGCTCAGCTGCCACATTTCTGATAAAGATCAAATAATTCACCACCACCACCGGAGCAAAAAATGCATTTTCAGCCCTCTGCTCCGGGAAGGTCCGACGCGGGTGAGAAGAGGCCAGAGCAAAAAAAACTTTCAACCGATCATCAATCCATCGATCCATCCGTCTTTCAATATTTTAGAACATTTTTGCATATATTTTAAGCCCCGTTTTCCGCGTCCAGCGTTTTTTCCAGGGAGTTCTTATTCATTTAAATTTTGCGGGAAAGGTATTGAAGTCAGAATGGTGGAATATTTTATTCTATTCTATTCTAAGTGCTTGCACAGCCAATAATGAAAAGCATCCTGGAAATATTGGAACGTCTCCTGATATTTTCTTGTCAGTATTAATATTTGCAGCATATCAGTGATATGATACATATATTAAAATGGCCAGGCCCACTGTGCAGACTTGGGTTTGAAGGTAATTTGAAAATTTTGCGGCGATCAGATTATTCACGTATAAATAACATGATAGACGAAAATTTTCCAATTTTTGCAAGAAGAAACGAGGACAACCGTACCAACCGTTCCATTTTAGGGAAAAAGATACAATCGTTGGGAGTGGCTTTGCTAAGAATGTTATTGCACACTCCGTTTGTAGTCCTTTTCCGTTTCCTGGGATGGGACATGGGTGTTTCTCCCTCATGCCCTGGCTGTAAAGCCTAGGCTACAGCGCCATTACTCGCTCTCTGAAACGAGATAAAAACTCATTCTGACCTCTCCCGCAGCAGTCATAAATAATTAAAAAGATAGCATTGTTTACGGTGAACGTTTCCTATATTTTTAATTACTTAAAAATAGATTATTTAATGTCATGGGAATGTTTATAATGTAACATTAATAGAGAACTAAAATAAAAACGAAAAAATAAGGAAAAATCATGCAAAAGTAAGTACATTTAGTTTCTGAAGAACAGCAAATATTATTGTAATATATTTAAAGAATTATTTTCAATGATGTATAGCTGACAAGTTTTTAGTGTTACAAAAAATTGAGGAGACTCGAGGGCTTATTTGTCAAAAGAAAAAAGGAAAACTAAAGATAAGTAGGAACGAACTCACCAAATAACGTTATTGTTGTATGTTGCCAAAATAACTCCTCGTGTAGGTTAGTTGTAGAATTACCGCATTCAAAATTGGCTTTTCCTCTGTTTTCGATGATATCAGATTCCAACAGCTCAACAACAAAAATAACACACGAGAAAGTATTTATCAGCCGAACCGGAATGGCACCAAAATGCATTAGCCGAAGGTTGTAAAATTTTCATAAGCACGAGCAAAACACGATTGAGAAAATTATTCACGTTGGAAACTACCATTCAACAATTCACTGAGCTTTATTCACATGATATTTTTGTTTAACAAGCAATCAGTCATCAAATGACCACGCGTCACACAGATTCTGTCTGAAACAATCTTTTTCAAACAATCCCAAACCTTTTCACAATGTTTTGGACATAGATCCTCGACTTCCCGTTCCGAACACAGCACCCACGTGTTACACGAGAAGTTAAATACACCGTCTGACATCACCCCCCAAATTACCACAGAATAGTGGAAGCAGGAACTTGAAAACACCCATCACAAAAAACTTTCGATCACGTATAAATTCACATTTCTCTTACACTTCCTGACAAAGATATGCTTTTAAAATATCCGCGATTACAAAAAAAATACTACTTCTTTCGAATCACTTGCCGGGTGGCATAGCACCATCATCATTTCCCACACTTCATTTGCCAAATCGAATAAAAAAAAAACACGGAACCGAGAAAAATCGTGACAGCTAATTCGAAATTGAACCCACTCGCGCGCACAGCTTGCTGCGATCTATTGAAGTCAGAATGGTGGAATAGACTGGAAACTGTATTTCAACAAAACAAGGTTAATCCATGTTAAGGTGAAGATGAATCGAAGCCAAACCTGAGCCAAACCTGGTGGAAAAGCTTATTGAACATTAAGCTGAGAAGTAGGAACTCTGTCCCAGTGAACACGTAATGCCAAGGAGAAGAAAAAAAAAAGAAGAATGTAAGTTCATGACAACACATGTTTCATTCCAACCTTCAAAAATATTGATTTTACTTAATCATTAATTTTTCAGGCTCAAGCGCCATTATTCATAACGGAGCCGGATTAATTTGATATTTTCGCTTACAAAACCACATTTGCTTCTAAACGTTCTATGTTAGGTTTGGAGAACCGTAAAACTCGCGGTTTGGTCGAGGTTAGGGAGTACAATAATTTTCGGAGAAGGGTAGGATCTAGGGTATTTTTTTCCTCATCTGTAGAGCCTTTTAACGATTGCTTCCTTTATTTAGGAATATTGTTGTATAGTGATGCATTTTGAACTGAACGCGAGCCAAAAGTGTACAAATATATGGAACCATTAAAGTTTCCAAACATCCTTGCTGAACTTCCACATTGAAATATGTCGTGTATCTGCAACAAAGACAGTTTTCAATTTACGTTCAGTTTTCAGCTCGCTCGGGTTCAAATTTTTGAACTGCTCATTGTTCAAGCCTACTTGATCCCTCGTTCAAAGGTTTGAACTTGAACGCAAACTGAACGCGTTCAAATGCAACACTGTTGTTGTATGACCATTTATTTATTTGGTGCTTATCAAATATCCTTTCACAATTGAGATTTGATAGACATTGGTGGATGTGTCACACTGTCCCAACTGGGCACAACACGTTTTATAAAGTATATTACCCTATTAGGACTACCTTGCCAAATTTCCAAGGGCTCTAATAACCCTTTTCCAAAAACTAACATTCTTCGATCAAGCAATGCTCCGCAGAATCGAAGAATAAAGATCGTTTTTCGCGAAGGAAAAACGAGGAGTGTTTTACTGGTCTCATTGAACGTATGGCCTCAATGAAGCTGAGGCTATCCGTAAAAATGAAATATCAAACAGAGGGAAGAGAGGCAATTCGCTTTAATACATAGTGCGGCTGTACACTAATTCTGCGACGTATACTGAGCATGGGTTTTGAAGTTTATGGGCGGCACTGTGAAATTCGGTATAAACACCAAATCCAGTGGAATCATTTGTTTTTAACCCATCAGTTTAAAACATTATGTCGCTGCTGACAGGACCAAACTTGTTTGCAAAAATTAGTGGAATATACTTCGAACGGAGCCGATCTGTAAATCCATGGATTTCTTGCTTCATGGTCAGATCAAAACCCTCAAGAATATTGTTAAGTTGAGAACTTTAATGGACCCTTAGGAAGTTTCTTGCTAATACCTGGTGCGATCCATGAAAAATTTTCCATCCAAATTTTTTAAAGATGATTTACGAAATAGCATAGCATAGCATAGCATAGACTGACTGTACATGTCAATGGTTGCTACTCCGTGATTGATCCGAACCGGTAAGAATTGCACTTCGATCCAAATGAATAAGGGATGGGATTTTCCGCTTATTCTCGAAGTGAAATTTTAGCAGCTCTCATATTATTGATCAATAACGGCGCCGGCCAAGTCCTTACAGTCAGTTGGGAAGGGTAAGGAACGTTATTGTGTAATGATCGTTGCTTCTAAAGACCGAGAATACCTCTGCATCTCCACACATCACGGGGCAGGTTGATTAGTGAGGAAGGAAAAAGATCTGGGAGTCACCTTTGGTCGGTGATGCGATCCATGGATTAGGAGGGAAAATACGAAACTTAAAACTAGTGTTGCATTTTTGTATCGCAGTAAAAATATATTGAGAGAAATTATAGAAAAAGTCGACATTCATAATATCGAACTATTCAGAGGTTATTTTTAGTAATGACGAAGACAAAAAGGATTGCGTATTTTAAAAGTGTATGTAACAGAAATAAGGGTATTGTCGACACATGTATTGACGAACCATTCAAAGTATGTTTGAAAATTAAAAAAAAATTAAAAAAAAAATTACGTTGCAACAAAAAATGTCTTACGTCGACATTCATAATGTCGAACTATTCAAAGGTTATTTTGATCAATGACGAAACCATAATGGTATATTAAGTTTGAATAAAACGCGAAAAAGTCGACACTTGTAGTGACGAACCATTGAACCATTGAAAATAAAATAAATGCTACTTTAGCAACGATAAAAATGAATTATCATAAGCATGAAACGATCTCACCAGTACTTCGTCCTCGGCTGAACACGAAGCTTTTCGCACTTGATCAACACGAACCGAACACGATTGGTCTTGACTCCGTTGCGCGTCCCACCGGAACATGCAACCGAATCAAAAGACCACGCACTATTGTCGTTTTTTTTTGTCCGCACTCGAATGACGCGAACCGAACACGCTTTGTTTTGATTCCGTCGCGCGTTCCATCGGAACACGCAACCAAATCAAAAGACCACGCACTCTGCTCTGGCCTCTGTAAAGCACCGGGCAAACGAACGAAGCCACCGAAAACACACTCCGAGCGCGCGAAAATGAATCGGACTGCTTGGGTCTTCGCAAAGCACTCTTTTGAAAGATGATTTACGAAATATTTAAAAACTCTTTTTTTGTATTGAATTACTTTGGTACATTGCTACTCTGACCATTGGCATATTTCTAATGTCAAACTCGATGGATTCTTTGTAAGATCTGAAGATGAAAAAAGCAATTTAACGAAATGGACGGATTAGTGGCCCAGTTCCATGTTTTAAAAGCTAAAAAACTTTTGAGTTTATACCAGAGCTTCTCAACCGGTGATCCACGTATCCTAAGGAGCCGTAATGACTTCCCAAGGGCAAGGGGTCTGTGAAGTGTTGTTTTTCTTGATTGATTAACGAATGCGAGGAATCTCTTATCTCGCTTGTTTTGTAAGATACCATTATTAGCGACAGATCAAATTTTTGATAGATTATTTAGTCCTTATGGTCCTAATTATAGAATTCTTGGCGCGAACATTGTGGATTCTTGTAAAATCCTTGGCGATACCTAATAAAATCTATGGAATATTGTGAAAAACTTCAATGGTGATTCTCGAACAAATCTATGTTATCTTCTCCTTGAATATTTTTGATCTATTATTTGTGGAGCTGGAATTTTCTCAATTTCATGACATGCAATACGTTTCATAAGATTTTTGTGAGATCCTGTTTTTATGGGAGTTTCTTATCAGCTCATTAGAAAAATGTTTGGTAGACTCCAGACTAGATGCTAAGTCAACTTATTGGACTTCACAGAATCATAGATTATGGTGGATTACATACTTGACCTTTGAGTATGACTGTCAAGCATATCTTCTTTTTTTAGCATTACGTCCTTACTGGGACAGAGCGTGCTTCTCAGTATAGTGTTCTTATGAGCACTTTCACAGTTATAAACTGAGGGCTTTCTTTGCCAAAGTTGCCATTTTCGCATTCGTATATCGTGGGGCAGCTACGATGATACTCTATGCCAGGGCAGTCAAAGAAATTTCCATTTAAGAAAAGACCCTAGACCGACCGGGAATCGAACTCAGACACCTTCAGCATGGCTTTGCTTTATAGCCGTGGATTCTAACCACTCGGCTAAGGAAGGCCTCCGTTGAGATTTCCTGTCAAGAATATCTGTTGATCAATTATGACATCATTCCATGAACATTGATGTCAAAAACATACAGTGTTGGGGGTCTGCGAGATGTTTGAAAGGGGGTCACAACTGTTGACTGTTCATTAGAGTGCGGCTTATTTTTAAAAAGTTCTCAAAAAAAAAAATCGTATGCTCTTCTGAATTCAAATCACATTAAAAGAGAAACCATAAAATTTGAGTCAAAAATATAAACATTTAGAGGTGGCGCAAGCGTCTTGAAGGTGAATATTTTACTCAGATTTTGAGGTTTCTCTTTTAAGGACAAAGGTGTACAATGTCACAAGTGTTGCAAAACATTTTTATGCGTGAGAAAAACAATGTACGACGCAATTTAACAGCAAAAATGAATATAAGATATTATACAGTACAATTGACTGTAGAATTCAAATGCATACTGATGGCAACTTTCTCCGTTCGTGAGAAGCGAGAGAAGAGAGGAGAAAACTGCCAAAAATAGTAAACAACACACGCATGGTGTGAAAAATGCTTATAATTTTGGTCAAAAAACATGATTCCACTTCCAAATGAAATAAATTGTGATTTTGAATTTTTATGAAGTTGTTGATGAATTCATATCGACAATAATGCCTTTTTATGAAACGTGTGCAAGTAACACTACCTACATAATTTTGTTGGTGGAGGTATACATGAAACATAATGATTTATTTTTGGCCGACGCACATAACATTGTGGTCCGCCTTGTTGGGTGGCTCGAGAGGGTGTTTTAGCGGGTGGCTCGAGTTGGTGGCAACATTATGTTTACGTGCTCAATGAACCTTCACCTTAATGTGATTTGAATTCAGTAGAGCATACGAATTTTTGGTTTTGAGAACTTTTGAAAAATAAGCTGCACCCTACTGTTCATCAACCTCCAACAGATCATTTGCTACGTTTGTAGATAAGAGGATCTACATATCGTGCTACAACTAGATATCTCGAAAATCAAAATTGTAATTTCGACCGCGTTATAAGGAGGTAGTTAATTATTTAAAATTATTATTATTAGCTTTATTTACGAGATTTTCAGCCCGCGGCTGGTTATTATTTATTTATTTATAAATTTATTTTTAACTAAAATTTTAAAAAAGGGAAAAACCCCTTTGAGTGATTTTAATTGGAAATCTTTCTCAAAGACGCACAAAACCTGTATTTATCTTTTCAATAAACGTTACAAATCATACTTAAATCTAAAGGCTCACATGGTAGTAAACCATAACAGAGCCGTAATCTTGAAACATAACAATCGGCGTTAAGTAAGGAGTGTCATCGAAAGCCAGTGAGGGAGAGAATCAAAATCGAATCCATCGTGACATCTGATAATAAATGTAAAAAAAAACACACAAAGAGTATCAAACAAAATATGAGATATAATTTATAAACTGAAACATTTCATTACAGGATACCATTTTGTACCAAGTATATCACGTACAGATACAGGAATAGGTTGACCCAAATTTATTATATTGTTGATTAATTTATTTCTTGGAGTAATGAATTTGTTACACTGAAATACTATATGATCGATGTCTTCATAAAATTCCCTACAATCACATTAAAGTGATTATAAAACGAAGCCAAACTTTTAATTTTCAAGTAAACAAGACTGGAGAATCTGACAACAGTTCACGTTGAAAATCAATCAAATTATTTCCTTGCTGGTGGTGACCAATGTACATTTTTAACGCGAAGCGCTGTTTGGTTCTGAAGTATTGTGCTCTTAAAAATTTGAGGTGTGGCTTCGTTCTATAATCACCTTATTTGGAATCTTTTTTGTTGATGCGATTCAAATGACATTTACAAATATAATGGTTTGACACTAATCTCGAAAAAGAGCATATAAAATTTCTACTTGCTAGCATATTTTTGAACCATGAAAAATAATTGACTTTAAGACAAATAGAATGACACCAACGTCCTTTGTCGCTTAAATTCCAACACGTTTGCCAATCCAAAAAAGGTTTTAATTTCAATTTTGGAAAACATTCAGATGGAAATATGTTACGATTATCAATAATTCCATGATGAACACCAAATTTAGCTAACGTATCTGCCTGTTCATTCTCATAAATTTTACAATGAGCAAGAATCCAAACAAATTTAATGATAAATCCTCGAGACCAAAGTTCAAGTATTAAACTTTTCATTATTAACATAATATGATGAATTTTTAAGTTGAAATTATTTGTATATAAAGCCTGGAGACAACTCAAACTATCCGAACAAACAATATAAATATTTTGTGCACAATCTTTAATCAAGTTGCACGCTCGAATAAAATGTTAGCAAAATGAGAATGGTGAAATTTTGGAATTTGTTTCATTTCATGGAATAGAGACAAGTCAATTAATGGTTTGTAAGCTCGCGGCTGGTTCGTCTGCGGGAAATCATCAAGAATGTGCAAACATTACCTTATTTATTTTGAATCACATGTTAATGAATTCTCAAAAACTTATTCAAACAGACTCAACTCAGAAAAGTTAACAAACTTACTTTATCAATCCTACGTGTTTCGCAGACGAAATTCTAAACGTTCCGCTCTAAACCAACTCGATTTTTCACTATTAGAACGTTTAATTTAAGGATTTACAGAACGGCGTAAGTAAGATTTTTAAATTTCGCAACCTAACCAAAGTAATGGTAAGCCACTCCGTTGTATGGATAAGCAAAGTGATTTAACCACGAATCAAAACAAAACACTACTTGAGTCGATTTTACACTGGTACAAACACGTCTTAAGTAACTGAACGGCTTATCATTTTGTCCTACAATTTTTGTGGGAAACGATAGAAATTATCTAGTATTTTAACGCGAGCTGATTGTATGCAAAATTTAAAGGATGTACACGGTAAAAATATGTTTAAAAGGGGATTCATTTTAAAACAACTTTAGAAGACAGGTTGTGAATCTTTTGAATCATCATATGAAAGTTACATACGTCGATTTGAAAAAGTAATCGAGAATCGTGGATATTTTTCGAGCAAAGATAGCTGAGAAAATCAGGACATTTCATGTATTTTCGGAAAATTCGGCGAAACTCACCGGATTTGTTAAACAATTTTAGACTAAAAAAGCTGAAATTCAGGACATGGACTTGCGAGATTTATTGAGATAAATATTATGACATATTCAACTAAAAGAATAGAAATTTTAAGTCATTACTTTGCAGAATTAAGGAAACGATGTATTCCATGTACAGTATCGGACATATAAAATGCACCAAAGCCGTTTTCCCATACAAAATGGTCAACTTCAGAGAGCTATATCTCCGCCGTTTCTCAACCGATTTTTCTCATTTTTTCTGTGACGAACTACAAATTACCTCAATTTTTGATAATTATTTAAAAAGTTGTGTGAAAACTATTGATTCATAAGTTACAGATAGGTTGAATTTTGACATAAAAAATGCACCAAGACACAAAGTTATGTAGCAGAAAAACTACGCGCTACGGCGTTGGTGTCTTCAGCGCATTTGTTCATTGCGTGATAAGGACCAAATGCGCTGAAGACACCGAAAAGATACGACGCATAGTTTGTCAGATATATAACTTTTCGTCTTGGTGCATTTTTAATGTCAAAATTTAACCTATCTGTAACTTTTGAACCAATAGTTTTCACATAACTTTTTCAATAGTTATCAAAAATTGAGGTAATTTTTAGTTCGCCACAGAAAAAATGAGAAAAATCGGTTGAGAAACGGCGGAGATATAGCTCTCTGAAATTGACCATTTTGTATGGGAAAACGATGTTGGCGCATTTTATATGTCCAATACTGTACTTTTAGGACAACTTTTCTCTACAGTAGGTTGAGTTGATCCTCCATTCTTATAATTATTAGTAATTGAGTGATTCCAAGCAACAGCACCAAAATTTGGTAAATTTTTTAATTCATTTTTTTCTATTGAGCTGAAACTTTGCACAGTTCTCCAGTTCCATCTAAATCGTCATTTTCCGATATCAAATCTTCAAGTTGAGTCACGACTAACTTTTCAAAAGGGTGTATGTGAAAATGGTTCAAAAATATTCAAAAAGCTGCACAGCAAAAACGGTTCGTTCGATTGTTAGACAACTAAAGAAACAAAGTTAGACAACTAAATAAAGATTCCAAAAAAAAAAATACACACAGTAAAAAAAAATTTTTTTTGCATTAAAAAACATAATTTTTGACACAAAAACTCAAATATCTCAAAACCTTATCGGAATACCAACGTAATTTTTTGAGGGAAAACGGTCCATTATATTAGCTATCTGGTAATGGTAAACCAATAAACAAAAAAGTTATGACATTTCAAACATGTCACAATTTTCACATTTAGTAGAAAAAAAAAATTTGTTTTTCGGTGTAAATAATTACGGGAACCGCAGTTTGTTGCTGATTTTATTGTTAAGGGCCTTGCGTGAATTAAACAAGTCGTTTTCATGTATTCATTAGTATTATGTATATTATATGTATAAATATTATGTATATGTATAAATATTATATGTATATGTATATATGTATAAATTAAAATGAATTAACAGATTACACGAAAATAAAATTTTTTTTTATCAGGATATTTTTTTTTAGAGTATGATCGATGAGTTTCTAAATGTTATACATAAACTTTAAAAGTTTTGGATTTGGGTATGCGTTATGAGATCATGAAAACATTTTATTAATACTTATTTATTTATTTATTTATTTATTGTTATTCAATTTTTTTACAATATCGAACACTTTTGCATCATTATCAGTACAGTTCGAGTATAGTTTTGCTTTAATTCTATTTTCTGACAATGGAATGAAACAGTGAAATTTTTGGGTTCCTTGGATCGTTTTCGCGTTATTATATTGCTCGCTGAGCTCTGATGCCGTTAATTCGTACTCTTCAGTAGTAGTAAAACAAAATGATAATTTTGTTAAATCTTCTTCTTTTCTGCGATTCGCCCAATCAAATAGTTCTTTTGCAGTTTTAATTGGATGCTCACGTTCTTTGGCTAAACTTGCTCTTGTGGCCATGCGCTTTATGGTTCTTCCAATAGCATCACAAGGACCTTTGCCATGTGACGTAGCAAAGAAATGCCATTATGCATCAATTCCGTACTTTGATTTAAATTGACATAGGCTCGAAAAATTCTTACGGTTTTTGTACTGCGATGCTGCTCCATCAGACATGAAATATATCTTTCTGATTTCTTTATCCTTATCAACGCGTAAAAAGTTAATCATGTTGGCAATGAACAAATTTACAGATACTGAGTCGTGTCTTAAATCTTCGGAAATTACAATAAAACTAAAATGTTCAATTTGCGTACTTCCATTGAAATAAATAACGAATGGATGAATTGTAGCTTGTTGTACGTTCCAGTGATGGGACTGCACTTCATCTTGCAATACAAAGCTATAGTTTTCAGAAAAATCACAAATGACTAAAATTTCATCATCTTGTAATGTATTTTTCGTATTTTTTAAAAAGCGGGATTGCTCTGTTTTAATAAAGTCGTGAGGAATTAAACTTTCTAATTTCAAGCAAAAAAATGACACAAACTCATCTACAGGTTTTACAATAGTTTCTAGGTCACACCTATCCGTGGTCACCTATTGCTCAAATGATAACTGATCAATATAATTTTCTTCAAACTCAGCGAATAAAGTATTTTCCAAAGATGAAGAATCTGGACAATCCGAACAAGATCGTAGATAGCAATTTGATGTTGTATTTTCACACAAAAGACTACCAGTTAACATTTTAATATCCTTTGATAAATTGATTCTTTTCAAACTATGTAAGATTAGGTTAATATTTTCGTGTGTTGTACACACACAAACATTATGTGTTCCTGAATTGGATAAAAGCTTGCATTGCCTTGGACGAAGGCTTGCAAATGAGGAAAAACCTACCTTAATATTTTCGTTATTTTCCTTGAAGCGTGTATACGCTTCTTTCAAAGTAGTCATCATTAATCGTTTTTGGATTGCTTGACGCTTTCCATCTTTTTTTACAGATACATAATCATTTTGGCCAGGCATAGCTCTACTTACTTCATCGTCTTCAAAATATTGAATTATTTTTTCTTTTGTCTCATCTGTTAATGAAGTACTCGACCTAGCATTTTTGGTTGCAAGACAGTTATTTTTGAATTGTTTTGCCTCTTTTGCTGTATTTCTATTGGTTTTGAAGACCACGAGCTTGGCAGCATCGACAAAATCAATAATTTTTCTTTCCTTGTCGTGGCTAGATTCGAGAACCTTTCCTTCATATTCATCATTACCTCATCGTAGTCTGTATTTTCCACATCCTCAGGTCCTAATTTGAAGAGGTTTCTTCGTACAGCTTCGTTGATTTCACGATATTTTTTCTCGGGATAATTGACGTAACCCATCTTCGTCCATTTAATCGGAGTCACTTTTATTCCAGCTATCCCTTCGTTGAAGCGTTCGATGTTGACCTTCTGGATGCACTCATCTTCTGATTGATTTGTTGAAACAGATGTCGCTGATGGTGGCACTACCGTGGCAAGACTATCTGCACTTTATACTTCTGGTAACTCCTCAGTTGTTGTCGGTGCATCTAGTAATTCCTCAGTTGTTGTTGTTTTCGAACTTCCTGCAACCTGATCCACCGATGATGTACAGATTGCCCGTTTGTCAACGTTTAAACGGCAGGACGTACAAATGCGTAAATTTGTATTCAATGTAGACATTGGAGCATAACCAGCCGCTTTCAGTTTATCTATGGTGCTTTCGGTGAGATTTCGTAGCTCTTTCGAACACTTTTTTTTCTGCAAACGGCCTGCAACAGTTGAGAAAGCGACTACTCATGTTGCTCGTTAGATTTTAATAAACAAAATCAATTTTAAGTTTTTACTGACTAGTTTGGTGTCGTTTGCTTGACTGAAGAAAAATTTTACAATTAAATCTTTTATAACCATAGTGGTAGTATATTTTTAGCTTTTTCGTGAGTATGTTCATGGTATGTACCTATCATGTTTTTGATGTTGTTGAAGTTACTCGCTTTCTCCCAAATATGATAAACAAAGTCTATTCTCTACCAAGGCGGGTTTATGCCCAGGTGTAATCAGATTTTAACTTTGTGGAGAAAACCAGCGCCGAGAAAACCGACCTGCTTTACGTATACTAGATCACCTGGGTATAGACCCGCCTTGTTCTCTACGAGGTAAACTTTTTGCAGGTAAACTGGTCGTATACCTGTATAGAAAACTTTTTTTGTAGCTTTTGTCTTCAATATTAGATTTCTTATAGGTTTCTTTTATCAAAAGGTTCCAACACTATTGAGAGATTTTTTTTTTCAGTTACGTACAATAAAAAATATGACACTATCAAGACTTTAGATCACAACACTGGATCGCGTCTAACTTTCTAATAGATGCTATAATAGTTATGAATAATTAAATAAAATATCATGAAAACAACTTGTTAACCTCATGTGGTACCCTTAACAAAAAATTCAGCAACTAACTGCGGTCCTAAAAAAAATTAACGATGAAAAAAAAAATTTTTCACTAAGTGTCAAATTTGTGAAATATTTGAAATGTCATAACTTTTTTGTTTATTGGCTTACCATCACCAAATTTTTATGGTAGATAGCTAATATAATGGACCGTTTTCCTCAAAAAATTACGTTGGTATTCCGATAGGGTTTTGAGATATTTGAGTTTTTGTGTCAAAAATGATGTTTTTTAATGCAAAAAAATTTTTTTTTTATAGTGTGTATTTTTTTTGGAATCTTTATTTAGTTGTCTAACTTTGTTTCTTTAGTTGTCTAACAATCGAACGAACCGTTTTTGCTGTGCAGCTTTTTGAATATTTTTGAACCATTTTCACATACACCCTTTTGAAAAGTTAGTCGTGACTCAACTTGAAGATTTGATATCGGAAAATGACGATTTAGATGGAACTGAAAAACTGTGCAAAGTTTCAGATATTTTTGAAATGGTCGATCAGAATCGACTTGCATGCCTCCGTGGAATCCCTCGGTTGCGCTTGTAGAATAGGAAACCTGTGCTCAAAAAAAAATCTTGAGTATCTTTAAACGGTCGTTGCTCCAAAAGCTTGACAGAATAAAATGTGGTTAAGGGTAACGATTGTAAATCAGATGACCTGCTTTTCACAGAGTTCATCGCTGAACTAAAATATCTAGGAAAATAAACAAATGGTTGCTCATACGCTCTGCCACACATGTTTGTTTTGTCTTTTAGATAACAATCTAATAATATTTGTACAAAAATCCTCGCGTTAACAATACTCCATTTACGTAAAATTATACCTTAATATCCCTGACCTTATATGTAAATGAAGGGTTCAATGTACTTAAGAATACTACAGAAGGTTTAATGTACGGCTTTAAGCAAAATTCACGAAACGCAACGCAAGACAAAGCATGACACTTATAGTTCTTCATCTCGTCAAAAAAGCTTAGAAATTACTTCTCTGTCACGTGGTTTTAGGCGCAATGTAGCCCACCTATGGACAATGGCGACATATACTTCAATTACATAAATTATGTCAATTCTTACATTTTGTCAAGTTTGCATGAAAGGGTATGTTTTGGCTAACGACTCAGTGAAAAGAGCTGTAGCAGATGTTTTCTGAACATGGTTTTTCGTCGAAACTAATTAGACTACGCTGTATGGTTCGAAATCAAGTGTTCGGATCGTAGACGGATGTCAACCTCGTTCGTGACTTTAGACGTACTGAAGCAGAGAATTCGAACTTCTGAATTTACTGTTCAACATTGCCCTCGAGGGTGCTGTTAGGAGATTTGGCGTGAAAGTATTATCACACGATCGCACTTGCTCCTTGGCTTTGCAGACAATATCGACCTTATTGGAATTGATAGCAAGAGGAGGCCTACATGCCTTTGAATAGGGAGAAAGCGAGGATAGGCCTGACCTGGGAGGGAGGCACCGATACTACACACGAAATATAGAACAATGTTTGTTTGAACTGCAAGATAACTCCAGCTTGCCAACAACAATCAAGGCAGGCTTGGGGAAAATCGCTAGTTTTCTTTTGTTGTGTAATTTCGATTTTTCCTGACAAACATGGAAAAAGGGCCACAGTTTTCTATGCACTAAATATTCATTTTTATTGGAAAAAGTAAAACGATGCGTTTTTCAATGCTTTATATTCAATCCGATTGAAAGGTGCTCACGTGACATTACTTGCATTGTGTGCATGAATTGATTTTCATTCGATTTTTGTCACTTTTGATGAAATGCGAAAATGTGTTTTAATCAGTTACGCGCTTTTTCCATGTTAGTCCAATGTTTGAGATCTGGGCTCACAGTGACAGTTCGTGACAGCGGAATCCCGGCTCACTATGACGTACAGAAATTTTTTTATTGGTTTCTCCCTCCCAGGGCCTGACCATCAATTCTTCCAAAACGAAGTACATGGTTGCAGGTAGAGATGGAGGCAGGCTTGGTGGTGCAGGTGCTGAGGTACAGTTTGAACGGGAATGCGTTTGAGGCTGTTGAAGAATTTATTTACCTTGGACATGGGACAAAAACATTTCCCGCGAAGTAAAAAGACGTGTTATGGCTGCGAATAGGATCTTTTACGGGGTACTAATCAGCTTAGGTATTGCAACTTGCAAAAGGAAACAATATACGCCTTGTATAAAACATTGATTGACGGGTTCAAAGCGTGGACTTCGATAAAGGCAGACCGAAAAACCTTCGGTGTTTTCGAGCGTAAAGCTTAAATGGTATGTGGCGCAGACGCATGAATCACGAGTTGTACCAAGTGTACAATGATGCGAATATTATCCAGCGTGTGATATATTTACGGCAGACTTCAGTGGGCTGGTCACTTAGTGCGAATGTCGGAAGAAAGAATTGCGAAAATAATATTCAGCACGGAACAAGTAGATGAAGACCTGGCGACTCTAAACGCTCGGGGCAACTAGAAAAGTATAGCCCAAGCCCGACGAAGATGGAGCTCTACAATGCGCTCGACAATGGCGTGACGCTACGCTGTAGCCATCAAAGTATCATGGTAAGTACAGTGGGTGATCGAAATCCGTACAGGCTCAAAATCCGTACACTTCATACAAATAGTAGGCGTTTTATATGAAACGGACGGATTTAGATTCATTTCTTAGGTGTACGGATTTCGATCCCGCACGGTAATACATGGTTCGTCACAAAATCGTAGACTCCCTCACCCCCTAAAATGCTGCGTCATTTATTGACGGTCCCGTACCAAGGATGGTCACGATAGCGTGGCGTGGTTTTCAACCGAACTATTTTTAAACAGCCCCATCAACAAACCTTGGAGCTTTTTCTTGTTAGCATTTCTTGTCAATATGATTCGTATCTAGCCCCTTTGCAAGCCCTTTCTGACTGCACTGCTGAAAAAAAAACATTTAGCTCATTTTGGGTTCAATAAATGGCATGAGGAAATCAAGAAGTGAACGGAATATTGACGCAAAATAAATTTGGTTTCATAGGTTAACTATGCCAAGAAGAATATACACTCCCGTGCAAAAGTTTGGGTTCACCCCCTCAAAAACATACAAAAGTGTTCTGTCCATATCTCTGTGATTACACATCCAATTGAAACTCTTTAAGTCGCATTCGAAAGGCAAAGAGTTATTCTTACTTCGTATGTATTTTTCAAAAAACATTTTTTGAATTTTGTATACTATTTTTTACTTAAAGTTGTGACATTTTTCAAAAAACACACTGAAAAATCATATTGAATTTCCTCAGCATTGGGTCGCCCAAAATTTTAAATCAAAGTGGCATTAGAACCGTAATCTTATATTCTTTGAAGAGACCCCACGAAATTTTGGCGGAAAAATCTGGAAAGTATTCAAAATCAATGAAACAGTTAGTCAAGTCATCGTGCAAAAGTTTGGGTTCACCCCTCAGTATGATGCAAATCGTACAAAAGTTTGGGTTCACCTGAGCCGCACGCACATCATTTTTGTCAATATCTCTGCCATTTTTCAACCTATTTTAATAGTTTAAAGCTTTATTGAGCACAAACAATGGCGTGTACATGATTGGTTTGAGATTTCACAGATTTAAGTCAGTTTAGGTGAACCCAAACTTTTGCACGATACACCATACTGAGGGGTGAACCCAAACTTTTGCACGATGACTTGACTGACTGTTTCATTGATTTTGAATACTTTTCAGATTTTTCCGCCAAAATGTCGTAGCGTTTCTTCAAAGAATATAAGTTTACGATTCTAATGACACTTTGATTGAAAATTTTGGTCGACCCAATCCTGAGGAAATTAAATATGATTTTTCAGTGTGTTTTTTGAAAAATGTCACAACTTTAAGTAAAAATTTAGTATACAAAGTTCAAAGAATGTTTTTGGAAAAATACATACGAAGTAAGAATAACTCTTTGCCTTTCGAATGCGACTTAGAGAGTTTCAATTGGACGTGTAATCACAGAGATATGGACAGAACACTTTTGCATGTTTTTTAGGGGGTGAACCCAAACTTATGCACGGGAGTGTATGCTACTAACGCCTATGGCATAATAAAAATACATTAGGAACATTGATTAATGTTATTTGTGTTTGTTACCATTACAATAAATACTGAAAAAAATATTCTTGTCAAATTATAAATAAACTCAATAATTCTCTATATGTACAAAATTGCCCCTTCAAGAGCCCCTCCTGGCTACACCAGTGGTCCATCACTCAAAAGGTTTTTGGATTTTTAATATTTCGACCTATAGAATCTAACAAGAATAGTCCGGTTGAAAATCCCGTGTAACACCATCGTGACCACCTTTTGTTAGATACATTTTAAACTATTTTTTAATTGGGATATATATTGAAATTCAAGTTTTAACTTACGTGATTCGAAAATTTTGTTCGAATCGGTCCATTGATCTCAATCTCCAAAGGTGACCATTGTGTATATGAGTTGAATAAAATGTTTTTCTAAATCGGCTTGTGGGAGTTGTCAAGTTATTCAAGAGGTTCATAAAGTTGTCATGGTGTTTTGAGGTTCTCAAGCCGTTCATAGATGTGTCAATACATTTTTTTTTCTCAGGGATTCCCACGAGAAATTCCATTGAAATTAGTAGGAAATGCTAAAATCTGTAAATACTTCGGCAATTCTTTGGGATCATCTGTTATTTTTTCGCAACTCATAAGAATCCCTTGAGGCCGCTGCTAATCTCAGGGGAACATTTGCGATATGCTGCTAACCAATGCAGTAGTGGAAATGTTCGCATCACGAAGCTCCTCACGAGTGTAAACCAACACAAAACAAACATGACAGACTCGTGCACAGGTTTGGTGTGTGTAAGCTCGCACCCGATTGCTCGGGAGATCATATCAAAAGAAAAAGCAGAAAAATTCGCGAACATTTTTTCACGACAAATAAAATTATTATGGTTTTGAAAGACACATCAATTGTACAGTAAACTACCAGTTTGCGGTCAAAAACCCTTGAAACTCAGAAATCTCGAAGGGGAAATAGTTGTTTTCCCAAAAGCTCAATTGACTCTAAACAGCGCTGAATACGTTCTCGATTCCATTTAACTGTTCACTCACGAGTACGACAGATGCGAATACGGATCAGTACTCTGATGCTCGCGAGCATTTCGTTTTGTTTTTACACCGATTAAGCAGACATGTTCAACACTTCCCATCACTGCTGTTAACTGTTTTAAAGTCTTTAATAAACTCTGTAAACCTCTCATTTTATCTTGGAAACATAGGACCCTTCTTTTTTAATCCCATTGGAAATTCCTTTGGAAATCTTAGGGAACTCTATGAAGATCTTTGGCGCTACAAGCGATATATATCGGTGGTGTGTCAATAATCGAAACATTTTCTAAAACCTTACAGCGAAAGAAAGAAATGAATGGAAGGTATTCAATACGAACCAAACTTTTTCTAAATAATGAAGAGAGTTACTTGACAGAAGAACTTTAAATAATTGAAAGGTGGAAGGATCACTAATATTAACATCTGAATAGCGTGGATATGGAGTAGCATGATGACAGAACGACCAGAGAGCACATAGATAGACCAAAATGGACCTACTAGGTGATGCAAAACCTATCGAATGGGAGACCTTTGAATAACTGTGATGAGCACTGCACAATAAACTTTCAAATCATCACTATGCTAAGAAGAAGCAGAAGTGTCTCCTGGCGTTTCGTATTTGTCAAAAAGATTTTTAAGTGCTTCAAAGTCACGTTTTCCTATTGATTGCTGTCTGCCAATATTTCCGTTCAGTACAAAAGGAAATTCCGTGCGACTGACATCCAAGAAGCGCCCCCTGTCTCCGAAGGCGAATTGATATCCCCATCTTGTAGCCAAGGGGTCGATTCTCCCGTTGCATCATCATCGATTTTGTTACTCAATTTTTCATAAAAACATCACTCTTTCCACCAAACTGTTTGGCACTCTTGTGGCTTGCGCGTCTTGAAGAGTTTATTTTTTATGCACATTTTTTGTGGTGCATATTTTTTTTTTTGCTTTCCACTGGTCAACCACGCACACACTTTGGGACCTTAAGCCAGTCAACTCGGTTGCCTTTCATTTTCGCTTGAGCCCCCGGTTGTGGTCTCTCGATGGGTGCGCTGATGACTGACTTGGATGGATGGGGCATTAAGGTGGCCCATTTTTATGTAGGAAAAATCAACTTGTAAAAATCCTAATTTACTAAGGTTGCAACTGTAATTTGGTTGCAATACTCAAATCTACATTTTTGATAATCTTCATTGAGATCCTGCTCATATTTGTCTGTTAAAAAAAATAAAACTTTAAATTTGCTTAGCCCCACTTAGACTTGACGGATTCTGCTAAAATTTTTACAATAACTTGTTTCCCAAAAGATGAAAAAAAACTTGAAATTTTCGTAGTTTGATCATTATGGTCCATACTAATGTGGCATGGACAACCGGGACCCATATTGGTTCGTTCGGTTCGACACATGGGAATCAAAATTCGAACTCTGCCCAGAGGGTGAAATGCAACCAAGCATTCACCGAATAAGACGACGACGACGACGAGCAAACTTAACGTGCACCCAGCCAGTGCAAGGTATGCAAACTAAACAGCAAGTGAATGAAGCAGGGTTTTATGAGCGGCGCAAAAGGATCGTTTTGAAGTTTTGAAAAGTTTTCAAAAGCATTATTGATGATGACTCAAGGGTGAATGTGCACATTTATGCGAAACGAAATGTTATTCAGAATCATTGATCGGGGTGGCTGCGGACATTTCTGATGTAAGTGCTTTTTTCAGTTGAAAATGCCGTTGAAGTCGATTTACTGAAAAACAACCGTTGATTTGAAAGATTTTCTTAAATTTCAAAAATCTAATTAGTTTTTCTTCAACTACCTATGAACAAAGTAAGTTTATTTTCGTTAAGTATAAAGATGTATTATCATTATAGAAACGAAATTCCGATACATGTAACTTAAAAGTTCTCGGAATCAGTTCCTTCTTTTGCAGCAGCCCTCCACAGCTTTTAGATATTCAGTTGTTAACCAATTAGTTTTGAACTTAGAGTGCACTCGGCTTGGCTAACATCACAGCAGATAACACTGAATCTACAATTTCACGCCACAATACCCGGTTCGTGGCCGCATCTCTCCATCCTCGGTTCTGCCCCACGCTTGCCAAATCGCTGTGCACATGATCCGCCCACCTAGCTTGCTGCGTTGCACACCTTCTTGTATCAACTGGATTCGAAGCGAACATCATCTTTGCAGGGTTACTGTCAGGTATTCTTGTATCATACCCTGCCCATCGTATCCTTCCAGCTTTGGCTGCCTTCTGGATACTGGGTTCGCCGTAGAGCTGGGCGAGCTCGTGGTTCATCCTACGCCACCACACACCGTTTTCCTGCACATCGCCATAGATCGTCCTAAGCACCCGGAGTTCGATGACTCCAAAAGCTTGCAGGTCCTCTTCGAGCATAGTCCACGTTTTATGCTCGTAGATGTATAGGACTACCGGTCTTATAAGCGTCTTGTACATGGTGCATTCGATTTTGAAATTTCTATAGGAAAAAAAAAATGTTTCCAGGATCATTTCATGTTTGAATCATCTCCTATCGCAATTTCCCTTCCTTAAATAACTTTATCCCCACTTTAATCAACGAATTATCCGCACATCGCCCTTCGAGTGCACGGACCTCAAACTCAAACACGAACTTCACTTTGTCCGTTTCCTTCAATTTCATTTGGGTACATCTCACGGGCAATTAATCATATTTTGAAGTTTATAAATTCGAACGTTGTACGTCTGATTGTTACATTTATCACATTTGGGAAGCGTGTGGCGAAGCGACCAACAACCGGCCCGGCAAATGAATAAGGTAAATTTGGCACGAAGGACCCTTCGGAGACCGGTCAGTTTTTCAGGCAGTTTGGCGAAACGGGCAGTTGAGAGGGCGACGTAACCGTCAACAAATCGATATTTCTTCGTCCCGAAAGGGGCAGCCCGTAGTCCAATCGATGCCGCCCGAGGGCCCAAGAATGGCGCGGTCGGTTCCAGGCTTTTGGCAATTGTATCGTTTTCTTTTTGCATGTTTCTGGGATGGCAATTTTGCGGTTTAACTGATGTGCCAAAGGAGGGCTAGAGTGTGATGCGAATTAATTTGGGTCTGGGAATGATACAATGTAAGCGGCCTATGACGATTAAGAAACCTGGTGCAGTCGAAGTAATTACTTACCTACAACCAATCCTGTGCAGCCGGTCAGCCCGTGTCGAAGTATGTGTAATTCATAACGAGAATTTCCTTACTGAACAAGCGTTCAACAAGTTGCACAACACCTTCGATCAAAATCTGCAGAGCCACCCAACGAGACCCGCAACGTTGCACAGTGGGAAAAATTGACACAAAACGGCATCCAATTTATGCGACTGTTTGTGGATCTCAATAATCGCATCATTTAATTTCATTCATCGGAATCGTGTTAAAGTGCACGGTTTGATTATTTTTCTCTAAAAATGCTATTTTTTCTGCAATAAAGAATTAAAGGGATGTCCATCAACCACGTGGTCCTTTTTGGTGGATTTTTAGAACCTCAACCTTCCTTCCCCCTTATACATATACAAACATTTCAAAATTTGTAAAGATGTTGGCAAAGGCCAAACCTTTCCCCTCCCTCCCTATCTAACCACGTGGTTTACTAAAAATATTCTCCCTGTAGTAGAATAATGTGGGTAACTAGAGCATGCTTCATCCAAACTACTTGCATCCAAACTTGAAAAAAAAATAGATAATTTTCTACAGCTTTTTTTTTTGTGGTGCAATTTAATGTGGAACACCCTTTATATAGGTTTCGAGAAACGCAACCCGCCACAATTAAATACTGTTTTAGTCCATTTTTATCCCGCTGTCCGATGGATCTCAGCCGAACAAAACGCCCCACACCCTCGAATCATCAGTCGCTGGTTGGCGCAGCGCCCAGAAACCAATCTGTAATGGAAAAGTTTCACATAGTTCCGAATGATATACAGCATAAATATCGATAATTGTTGTTTACTTTAATCGTTTAATCGTACATTTATTACCGTATATGTACGCACACGGTCGACGCGATAGCCCAGCTCCCCGGAATCTGTTGACCGGGCCCACGTAGGCAAGCAAAGGGTGGGGACCTCAAGCCAGGGCGGTTGTGTCCATATGGCTCGCTTCTCGGGTGCGCGATTTGTATGTAGGTAGGAACCTACCTATCTATCCATTGCAGGCTTCTGATTGCTGTTGGACGTCTTGCCTCGGCTTGGCTAAGAAACCGATTACCAACCAATGACCAACGTGCAAAACCGGCGCTGTGACGCTCCAATGATGGTGAAACGGGGCGTGCTGAAGGGATTAAGCCCTTGTTTAAGACGGTGAAGGTGGACGATGGCTGGTTATTTGCTGCCTCGACACTCTCTCTCCAGGGTGATCGCGTAGGTAAGTATACAAACCGATCGATGTAAGATGAACTTGTACAAGTAGTGTACCGACATGTATGTGATCACTGTGGCTGCTTACGTTGGAGTTTGAACAGTTAAGAGATATTTGCGGAAGTGTTTATACACTTATGCTATCATAGTTTAACCCATATAATTATGGTTGTGGAAAACTTGTCGTCTAGGAAAAACAAGCTCATATTTTGATTTCTACTAAAATCGAATAACTAAGATTCGCACTTTAATTAAGTTATACATGTCAAACTTGGACAACATTTGTCACGGAAAGGCTTAATATGCCAAACATATTCTGACTAAATCAAAATCTAGAAGTTCAAAGAATATTTGGAGTAAATTTTTTACAAGCCTTATTTAAATTCAAGCAAAGTCCTTGAATTTTAAATTGGCAGATATTTTAGCGAAATATTTGAAAAGGGCATATCTGCAAAACGTAAACATTGGGAAATTTTGATTGGAGATTCAGTAACGTATTGATTACTCCTATTTAAAACCCCTTCACATTTTCACAAGTTTTATATTTGTGTTCGACACTAGTTATAGTTTGTTGTATGTCTCAAGTTAGGACCTTTCATTTTGGCCTTTTGATTGATCATGGTTTCAGTTAGGCCCATCCAGTTTAACCCTTTGATTGAACATAGTTCCAGTTAAAGAACTTCTGCCATTTTTTTGAATTATATTGCTTATTGAAGTGATAGCATAATTATTGAACAAAATCAAACGGTTATGAAAGAAAAATACAGTAGTAATCTGTTGGAAGAATGGCTCTTTCAGGTGTTCCATTATCCGACAAGACCTTCAAAACGTTGAATAAAATTGCCTCTAAAATTACGTTTTCCTGGCTCATGAGAGTATGTAGGGGTAATTAACGTATACATTGATACTTATAATGATAATAGAGTTTATTTACATTTTGCAGTTAGACCCTTTTCAAATGTTACAATAGACGCCTGTATAATTCTCAGCTCTTTTTGCTTCAAGGTTCCAATTAAAATTGAAGCAAATGTCAAAATTGAAAATGCAGTTTGATCGAAAATTATCGACGAATCAAAAAAAAAAAAATAGTAAAAACTCACAGCTATTTTCAGTAGCGCGTTAAGTGGGTGAGACATGTAGGACATAGACTACGCAAAAAAAACATCTAAGAAGAACAGTAAAAGGATTGCCCTACCTACGATTTACCAAAAAATAGATCAGCAGAATGCTTGAAAAATAAATTAAACTATTTATCATCTGTTCAACATACGTACAAAATTGATCAACGCCGTAGTTGGAAGACATAATAAGGTTTTTGGTTTTCTCATGCCTAGTAATAGCGTTACATGGTTTGTGCATGACCACCAAAAGTTCAGTCCCGTGAAAAGAACGATTTAGAATATCTATAGTAAAAATCATGGAAAACTAACTGGAATAATTGCTTCAAAAACCTTCTTAAACTATTACAAAAGCACATGGAGCAATCCTCTATGACATTTTTGAACGAATCATTGGATGGTTTCTTATAAATATCCACAGCCAATCCTCTATATGTTCTGAAAAAAAAAGCCTCAAGCATTCCTGGGAATAATTCTGGAGAAGCATCTTGAACATCCACGGACAATTATCAGAAGATTATTGAAGAATCTTTGGATAAAGTAATGGATCAATCTCCTTAATACCAGTCACATTGTGTTACACTGCTCGAGTATAATGGTGTTAGTGATTTCTGAACGTGCGATCTCTTGATAAATCTATCAAAGCATTAAAGAATTTCTTTACGATGTTTAGAGCAATTACTACGGAAAGCATCAGCACACTCTTAAAAGTTCGGGGCTGATTCAGAATTGCCGTAGAAATTTATGGAAATAAGTCTTAGTTTATTCCTGAAATATGATTTCATAAAATTCCTCTTGATTGATTTTTTTTTTTGCCAAATTATCAAAGAAATTCCAACGGAATATTTGATGGAGCTATCACGTGATGAAACATTTTTTCAAGCATCTTCAGTTTCTCCTGAAAACTTTTGCAATTTTTGCCGGGTCATTTCTGTGCAAAGAAAACAAAACTATATAAATCCACAGTATATTTTGCTACTCATTCATTTGTTATCTAGAAACAGACAAGAAAATCAGAGCAACTTCACTGACTGTTAAGGCAAGCCGTTTGGTCATTTTTTTTCAAATTTGTCTAACCAATTTGATTAGACAGGATATAAATATAAAGGATATTCATATATTTACAAATGAATGATAACAATAGTTGATTCTAATAAATAATCCTAAAGACAGGATTAATGGTAGGTTTCTTTAGAGACTTGGTCTTCATTCAAATGCAAGACTCTAATAGGTTTCTATTTTCATTGGTGCTTTCAAGATTATCTATTTTAACTAAAATGGTCTCCAAAGGCTTTTTTCTAATTCTGTTTGTATTGAATTCTGATGCAAAATAGTACAAGTTCCAAAGAAACCTTCAGATACTATAATGGGTGTAACAGGCTCTTAAAAATCCTGAAAAGTTTCAGGAATTATCATAGTGATTTTATTCAGAACACTTTCAGGGTCTCCACCAGGGAACTTTCCTGAAATTCTTCTAGAGATTTTTTTACCAATTCCCCAAAATATTCTTCCGACGATTTTTTCAAAAGAAGCTTAAAAAAATTTCTCCAGGGTTTGATACGAAAAAAAGTTTGAGAGCTCCAAAGCTACTAACTCCAATAATTTTCCTTATTATTACCTTGATTTTTTCCCATGAAATTGTAGAATTTCCCTAAGATATTTTTCCTCTAATCCTTCAACCAAATTCTTCAGTTGTTACTCTAGGAGATCTTCCAAAGATTTCTACAGAATTTCTTCCGAGGAAATCCACAAAGGGTCATTCCAGGGTGTTTGAACAAAATAGTTTGAGGGTTTTTATATGACAAATCCTGCAAGAATTTCTCCGCCTGTTCATGTGGATTCTGTCATCAACGTTTCTTCCCAGAACCCCAAAACTCCTTGAAAGGTTCAACGAATTTATTGATTTTTTCAGGAGTTTTTCCAGCATTCCAACCAAGTATTACTCCTGCACGTTGTACCAAAAATTTCTTAAAAGTTTCTCACAAAATTCAAATTAAGTTCCAAGGTGTATTTAAGTTTTTGATCAAGTTTATGCTACAGCTTTTTCCAATAATTCCTCAGATAATTCATACACAAAATTCTCTAGAGGTTATGTCCAACGATTTTCGAGAAAGTCCATTAGAAAATAGTGCAGAATTCTTTCCCGAGAATTAATTGATTACTTTTTCGATTATATTCGCAAATTATTGAGAAAATCTTCCATAACTTCCCCAAGAAAAAAAAAGAGTCCATGACAATTTTTTTGGAATTTTGGACTAACTTTTGTAATTCAAAAGAATTACCGGGAGAAATTTTGAAGAAATCTTAGGAGTAATTTATGGAGAAATTGTTGAATGTATATCTAGAGAAATCCAAAGTTGAATTCTTACGCAAATTCCGGGAAAATGCTGAAATTAATTTCTGAATAAATTCCTGGAATAATCATGAAAAAAAAACACATTAAGAGACTGGACTCGGAAAAATTTTTACAAACAACAAAAATCACCAAAAATTTATTTTTTATCGGATACTTCTCAAATTTTCAGGGATTGAATAACTATATATCAGCTTTGTTATACCATAATTTATTTATTAAACTTCCTCCTCCAAGCTGAATGCTCGTACATTTCTCTTAACACTGCTCATGAGATCTTAGGCGAGGCTGTGCCCATCTTTCTTGCACAATTTCTCCCAGTTTTTCTTCAAAGCTTCATCGGTTTTGAATGTTTTTCCGCTTTTCTTCAACTTCTTCTTCATTATCACCCCAGACTTTTCGATCGGACGAAGTTCTGGTGTATTTGTTGGGTTCAACTACTTCGGGACCACTTTGACACACTTCGCTCCCTACCAATCCATTACAGGCTTGGCGTAATGGCACGAAGTGAGAACCGGTCAGAACGTGGAATCATGGTGAGAGTGGAAGAAGGGCAGCAAGCATTTCTGCAAGCATTCCTCTCGATAAATTTGCTTGTTAGTGGTGCCGGTTGTAACGAACGGCTTAAAATAGCCTTCGCACTCGCAAATCGCTTGCCACAAAAGGTATTTCTTCGCCAATTTGTCCATCTTTCTCTTCCGGAACCTCCATGCAGGAGGTACTGACCAAAACTCGAGGCCGGAGAATTGTTTGGTGTCCACCTTGATGCGTGCCTCGTCGTCCATGACGAGACAGCCTGGCTTGGCCACCCAAGTAACATTGGTTGCTGAATAACAGCTTGTTCAGCTCAAACGCTGCTTATACAGCTCATTTCAACTGCAATTTGGCCATCGTGTTTTGCTTGTCAGTCCGTTTTGGCACCTTCCTGACCTTAAAAACACGTAGCCCAGCCCGCTTAATATTCTGCTGGACGAACCACTTCGACGAATTGATCTTTTTGACCACGTCTCGGGTGGAAAGGTTCGGGTTATTCTTAAAGTACTACCTTATCCTCCGCGCCTTCTCTGGGTATTCCGTTTTCGGTATTCGGTCGCTTCGAGTGCGCTGCTCGATGGTCTTCGCCTCCTGGGACATCTTCACAACGTGGGACACGGTGGAATGGTGGATTCTAAGCCTTTTGCCGATCCATCTGTGCGACTGACCAGGATTATCGATCACCGCGCCCAAAATTTGCTGGTGTAGCTCTTCCTGTTCCGAATGCATCTTGAAAACTACTTGACAGATCGCGATAAAATAAACATAACGTCATAAACATAACACTCTGAGCTAGTATTGTCCAAAGTTTCATTAATTTATACTCACGCGAAGAAAAGTTACACCGAAAACAAAGTGTCGCATTTTCTAGAGTCCAATCTCTAGTATTACTTGCCGTAATAGTCCATTTTACGGAACGACAACATTGATGATATTGCTGACTTTCACACGTTACAACACTGCCTTCTGTCAAAATTTCATTAATTAAATAAGCGATCAGCTGTTCAAAAACGTCTCGTAAAATGGACTATATGGCGAGTATTTCTAAAATAAGTCTTAGAACTTAGAGAAATATCTGCTATGATGCTATTCAGTATTCAACTCTTTCTCCTGGCTCCAATAAGGTTTTATTTTGTTTTCATTGGTTTTATTTGGTCTTTTTCGTCCTCTTTTTGGTTCCTTTAGGACTCATAATGATATTGTTTTCTTTTTGGCAAGAGTCTTCAATTTCCTATTTTTAACGCTCTCAGTCGTTATCAGCCCTTTAAAAACGATAAGCTTTCTCAGCTTGTAATAGAGACTGGCATAACAATGAATGGGTTAGAAGCAAAAGGATGTAAGTGACAAAAACCTAATCTTGAGAAAATCTACTTCAAGTTTTTTCAGCTATTTTTCATTCTATACACATTGTATGCGAGTCAAAAAACAAGCCAGTCTCTTAAGAAGGAGGATAAATTGCCAATTATTGTACAGTTAAGGAATAAGTCTCAGTAATTAGTAGCCATTGTCAAAACCCAAATATTTCACTCTTCGAAAACATCCGCAGTCTATGCCGCTGAGGATGTGTGCCGTGTAAAAAACCGTGCAAAAAAAAATACATGTTTATATCGGAGTCCGTATAAATTCCGAAATCCACGTAAAAAACGTGTTAGTTCTGGAATCCGTGTTAAAAAGAACCAAAACGTGTTAAACATGTGAATCCGTGTAAAAAACGTATGAATTCCGAAATCCATGCAAGCTATTTTATAGCGGAAATTTTTTGGCTCATAACGTACTACTCTAATTGCGCTGCGCACGATAGTTTAATTTTGCTTTAAATACATGACTTTGACCTTTTCAATGAGGAACAAACTGATGGTAACAGGTAGGCAGTATTCATTATGTGTTTAGCATTTATATTAGGGTTTGAGTTCATTTACGTAAATTTAATATTCCCCGAACATTGTGCAATAATTGGTAATCTATCCTATTTTTTTCCATTGAGTGAAAACATCATCTGAAAAAATATTAGAACGCTTGGACACAGTAGAATTTTATCAACTCAACTCAGATTTAAACCGACCCAAAATAGCACTTATACTCTTTTGCGTTTGAGCCTCTCAAATATAGTAGCATTCAATTTCCAGTCCAGGCTCAAAATTTCAAGTTTCCTTATCTTGTTAAAAACATTGTATTGTTGCATTTGTACTTCGATTTCAACCAAAATACTAGTTTTATCGAAAATTTGAGAAATCCCGGGATTACCCGGGACAAGCTTAGATTTTCGTCCCGAAACCCGGGACAAGCAAAATGGCCGGGAAATGGACACTCTAGTACCAAGTGTCTCCAATTTCATCTACAATTCTGTTAGTTCTATGCCTAACTATCAAGGTCAACAAAGTAGATTTGTTCTGTTTACTCTTTTGATTCTTTATTTTAAGATTCTTTCCAGAGGATATTGTAGTATTGAAATATGGTTTGAAAAATTGAAAAAAAAAATGAAGTGTTGACAAGTTGTTGGACACTTGTTGAGGTATTGAAGAGTGATGATAGTTTATCCTCATTATTTTACTGAATTTAAAAAAGACTGAAAGTGTTACGATTACACCCATTCCAAAATGACCTCATGGACTTAGGGACTAAGAAATGGATACTCATAACAGAATAATGCCATCATTTTATTTGAGCAAACCTTTCAAATCATGCAGTAGCAACTATACATTTTACGGTTTTTATTCCTCAAATTCGATAAAATTTCTGAATTGAATGAATCAGTGTCATTGTGTGACTCATTGCGTTACGCTTATTGAACTGTTTCGAAATTCAACAGTCACCAATATTTCATTTCGTCACAAACACGTGGACCATTTCATCAGCAATGTTTATTCATTCCATACAAACTTGATTTGCTGCCAATATTTCCTACGAACCATATTGTCGAAACCCAACCAGTTGTGTATCACTGCACCCAGGGTGTACTGACTGAATTTATTTCGCAGTTTTGTTTGTTGATCAGAAGTACTCGAATCAGCCGAGTTTTATTTAGCCAGCTGCCGGCTGTTTCTGAGCGCGATCTAGGCTAAGAGCACTGTTGAGCACCGAACCGAGATCAAGAGCGCTACCGTTTTTCCAACCCACGAAACGAGCAGCGCCCGGTTTGGAACACAGTCGGCAACAGTTGTGCTGATCGTAAAAATGATCAATGGGCGTTGTTGTGCGATCAAACTGCCGGCCGTCGTCTGAGCTTTCCCTAAACCTAAGTCCTTCTAGGTAGTCTGGCATTGTGCGTATAGGACCAAACTAAGGGAGGCTTACATACGCGGTGTCGTAACACGGTGTACCTTGTCCTACTGTACCTTAATTTTCTAATGCGAAAAATCTTATAAAGTGCAGTTTTGGCTGCTGAAATCACGTTTTGCAACAAATTGTATCTGTTTACATTTCTGACGCCGAATATGAATTTATGACACCCTCATGTAAATATAATTAGGACGGAACATTATCTCAATATCCATACAACAGTTTCTTCAAATAAATATATCACAAATTTAGAGAATTTACTCTCGAGTTGTGCATTTTTTCGCTTATACAATACATCCATATTTTAGAGATATATGATTGGATATTGGTTTATTTTTAAATAGTAAACGCTCACAGGGTAATCCTGTTTTTTTACATAAAAAATATCTTTGAAAATGATACTAAATCTTGAAATCATTTCGCTCGATATAAAACATGCAAATTCATGGAAAGGACGTAAGGATACCATATCTTACGAACGGTGGGTTCAAATTGATGGTCATTTTTTCGTAAACAACGGTTTCAGATACACCGTGGTATCCATCGGTCATTTTGATCGGCCCGACAGTCAAATGGTTGACTATTTTGCCACTCAACGATTCGAGCAAGGGCCCAAGCGGTCCGGTCTTAGGAACGGTGTAAGGAATATATGCGATTATGATTATATGATTATTATTTTATTTTCCTCGTATCACTTTTATGCACTTCGTTGCATCTTGTGGTTCTCTTGGGGGTCTTGAAGTGGGGAATGGTTACGTAAACGGTCAGCATTTTTCTCTTTCGCCTTTCGTTCCGATGAATCACTGCGCGGCAACATTTGGTCTATGACAAGGGGTCTGTCGCCTTGGAAGAATTCCTATAATCCTTTTCGATGGCCACTGAGAAATCCAAGAATGTTCCATCCGCTTACCCCTCATCCGATTCTGGAAATCCTATTGTGCAATATTTATCTCAATCGGATCGTAGCGAGGGGGCATGAGGGGGCATAAAGAGGCCTAGCTCGGTGAACTAGCTGCAGTGCGCTCAAGAATGCCAACACAATAAATCAATGAATGACTCGGCTTATGGTTCATTTATAATTCATACATCGTTTACGCCGATTGCGTACCAATGAATGTGATGCGTCCGAGTTCTTCACCCTGTCTTCCACGTTTACCCCGCCGATGTAGTTAAGGGTTACTTCTGTGGTTTAACGAAGGTTAGCCAAAAGCTTCATGAAAAAAATCATAGCTCATAGGCTTCTGTCATAAATTCTACAAAAAGCATAGTTAGGTTTAGTCATTATAATTTTGATTTTTTTTTAATTTCTTTCAAGATCTTTGTTTATCTCCGCGATATTCTGTAAACCACTTAGCCTCTTATTTATCCATTCATCTTTCATCGAATTGAAGAAATTGAATCGAGGAAGCATGTACCTATATAACACAAAGGTGAGAAGCGATGTCAAGAGTTTAGTATCCAACAAATCTCTTTTCTGTTCTTCAGGGCATTAAGTCCGAGTAGCCACATCTGGTACATTCTGAATGGTGTAAAACTTTTAATTTATAATGTTGAATAGTAGATCCTAATAATTTTGCAATTGCAATTTAAAATGAATGTCATTGCAAATAAATGAAGATAACTTGACATTTCCCGAAAATTGTTCTTTTTTATCCGACTTGACTTGGCGACCCACTGGGCTAATTCCGAGTTCCTCTGGCCACTTCTAGAAACTAGATATGTATATAAGTATACAGACAAACAATTATTTGAATCCGTTCAGTATTCTCTGAGCGGTGAGGGTTTCGGTATTTTACTTTTACTCAGCCCTATATGGGTTGATAGAATACACTATTGAGTTAATTTTCTATAAAATTATTTTTTTATGAATAACTATTTGAAAATTCTAGAAGCAAACCGTGTTCTTCGATGAAGATTATACAAGAACCATTACCACTTTATGCCAACTGCACCACCAAGTCTTCATCATTTGCCTACTCCATTTAATCGACCCCTGGAAAGTTGGTAGCTATTTCCCAGATCCAAACAAGACCTCTGGAAAGAATTACTGCAGAGCACCGATCTTCCCCGTTCTCGTTGTTACAATGTTGCAAACCAATCACACAGTAGGAAAAAGGCAAGTAACCTTGCCAATTCATTGGCATGCGGTGCGTGTGCATGAAGTTACGATCTCATCATTCAGCACTTTTAAGAATTCATCACCGCTCCCTCGCCCGGAGAACTATTCACACCTTTTGCTGACGCGCGAGAGAGTAATACTCGCTGTGGTGATTCGTAGAATGGGCAAGTTGTATTTCCACACCTCCGCGCGTCGCTCTGTGGCCGATTCTATAGCATTTCCCCGAAAACCATTCGCCCGAATAGACCATTAGCCCGAAAAGATCCTTTTCTCGGGAAGTTCTGTGACACCCCAGACAACCGAAATGTACGTATAACGAAATCACCTGGAGGCTTTGTATGTACCGTAAAACGGGGTATCTTTGATAATGCGGGTAACTTTGATAGTGAGTAACCCACCACTTGCTAAAGAAAATATCATAATTTCTGTTGATCGGTTAAGCAAAACGAATGCAAAACTAAAGAATATTAGTATGACACTTTATGTAAGAGCTATTTTCATTTGAATCGAGAACATTTGAGGCTTTTTATACGAATATTAAAATTTGACACAATTTTAGCATTTTCGAAACGCTTACAAACAATCTGTTCTACGATCACTATTTGATGTAGTTTTGAAGAGTTGGCCACTTATCTTTGACAGCCTAGTTATCATAGAACTTGAATACGGTCTCAAATCTCTTAGCGAAAAGCATTTTCACAAACTGGGACTATTTTTGTAATCTAAGTCAGAAATTTCCATATAACGTTAAACGCCTAGAGGTTTGCAATGCCCTACAAATGTTCGTGATTCATTCAATTTTGTTCGATTCATACTCCATTATCAAAGTTACCCCAAAACAGAAAACCGACTTTCGATTATATGGAAAATTATACATCCATTCAGAATAAATCTTTTGGCAATCTATCAACTGCAATCGATAGCTAGGATGATAGTACTTGTTTTAAAAATATAAATTATAATTCCTTGAAACAGCGTGCAAAAATATTCAAGTTTTCTTCGAAAAAACTATCAAAGTTACCCCGTTTTACGGTACAAAATTTCACTCATAAGATGTCGCGAAAAGGCCTTCTACGTACAAAAGTGGAGGCGATATGCGTGCATACATTATGTGATGAATAATAACATACCATGCGAGTGAATGAATATTCTACCGAACTAACCTGCGATCTTATGCGACTTTACTTATGATAACAAATGTTGATTTGACAGGTGCTACGGATTGATACGACTTACTTTGAACGAGTGTACGGGACGAAACAAAATGTACAAATGAACTCAGAAAAGAAGTGTTTTATACGAGAAAACTCAAAAATCTGACGAGTTTATCCACGGTGTTTTGCGGGTTTGATGTAAATAGTATGAATAAACGAGTTGTAACGTGAACTTTCATGCGATTTCCGGTTGTCTGGGACGTCTCAAGTTTACTGAAACTCCAATAACGAGCGGCGTTTCGATAATCTCAAATCCTCAAAACTCGTTCTCGACATGATTCTTGTGAGTTACAAGCTACAACTATCCGTTTTATTCCAATCATTGAGATTTGAGCTCGAGTGTAGAAAAAAATGGGTATGTGAACTCAAATTTAAACATCAATAACCAATCTAAGTATATTTTTCGGAAGAATTACACAGGTACTCCAAAGTATTATGGTAACGATCGTGGCTACGCTACAACTGAGAATGATTCGGATTAAGTACCGTGCTGCATCAATACCCGGACGCTTAAGAGGAGGCAAATGTTCAATCTCTCTTTTAAACAAGTTTTTCTCAAATTAGAACGAAATCGAATTTGGCAACACACAGTTTTATATTTAAATTTGACAAGAAAAACAAATATCAACTAAAATTTTATGATATGACATTATAAAAATTATCGAAACAATCAAGCTTGTCTTGTCTTTAAATCCGGACACTTGTAACATTTCTTGTCTATATTCCCGGACACTATTGAATCAAAATCCGAACAACGCTATTTTAATATGAAATATGTCACATTGATTAACCGTTGATGAAGGCAGTTGCTTTATGATACAGTCGCCTCTCCACATCTCGATATCGAAGGGACCATCGAGATAGGGAGAGATCGAGACAAAGAACAAATTGTTGATGTATACTAGATTAAAAAACTCTCCGTTGCCCAGAAAGTAATACACAAACAGACGTCATTTTGCGCTCCTAATTTGTTTTGAATCCCAAAACTTTGGTCTAGTAACCACAGATATTGATCATATGGACATGCGGAGAGAAAATTGAGAACGAAAAATCAACATAAACACATCGAGATATGGAGATATCGAGATAAGAAGGATATCGAGATATGGAGAGTGAAAATGTATGCAGACTGAAGGGATTTATAAAATCATCGACATAGGGAGAGATATCGAGATGTAGAACATCGAGATGTGGAGAGTCGACTGTACTTAAGAGAATGAAGCATATGCACATACCAAGTAACACAACATGTCTCATAGAAATCACAGTGGCTCCAATATGACTACTGAGAATGTTCTGTTTCATAGCGATAAAACTGTATTTATACTTATATATGACTGGAAAAGCGCAGAAGGTGGAGCTTGTGCAACATATTTTTATTGTCAAAATTATGTATCATATGAGTTTCGGTATACATAAATATGTATTCTACCTTTTTCAACAAACCATAAATGCAACAAAATGTTGATAACATTTGGTATTGTAAATGTAGAGGGATTCCACGGAGGCATGCAAGTCGATTCTGATGGACCATTTCTAAAATATTTGAAACTTTGCACAGTTTTTCAGTTCCATCTAAATCGTCATTTTCCGATATCAAATCTTCAAGTTGAGTCACGACTAACTTTTCAAAAGGGTGTATGTGAAAATGGTTCAAAAATATTCAAAAAGCTGCAAAAAACGGTTCGTTCGATTGTTAGACAACTAAAGAAACAAAGTTAGACAACTAAATAAAGATTCCAAAAAAAAATACACACAGTAAAAAAAAAATTCTTTTTTGCATTAAAAAACATCATTTTTGTCACAAAAACTCAAATATCTCAAAACCCTATCGGAATACCAACGTAATTTTTTGAGGGAAAACGGTCCATTAGCTATCTACCATAAAAATTTGGTGATGGTAAGCCAATAAACAAAAAAGTTATGACATTTCAAATATTTCACAAATTTGACATTTAGTGAAAATTTTTTTTTTTTTTTTCATTGTTAATTTTTTTAGGACCGCAGTTTGTTGCTGAATTTTTGTTAAGGGTACCACATGAGGTTAACAAGTTGTTTTCATGATATTTTATTTAATTATTCATAACTATTATAGCATCTATTAGAAAGTTAGACGCGATCCAGTGTTGTGATCTAAAGTCTTGATAGTGTAATATTTTTTATTGTACGTAACTGAAGAAAAATTCTCTCAATAGTGTTGAAACCTTTTGATAAGAGAAACCTATAAGAAATTTAAAATTGAAGACAGCTACAAAAAAAGTTTTCTATACAGGTATACGACTAGTTTACCTGCAAAAAGTTTACCTCGTAGAGAACAAGACGGGTCTATACCCAGGTGATCTAGTATACGTAAAGTAGGTCAGTTTTCTCGGCGCTGGTTTTCTCCACAAAGTTAAAATCTGATTACACCTGGGCATAAACCCGCCTTGGTAGAGAATAGACTTTGTTAATCATATTTGGGAGAAAGCGAGTAACTTCAACAACATCAAAAACATGATAGGTACATACCATGAACATACTCACGAAAAAGCTAAAAATATACTACCACTATGGTTATAAAAGATTTAATTGTAAAATTTTTCTTCAGTCAAGCAAACGACACCAAACTAGTCAGTAAAAACTTAAAATTGATTTTGTTTATTAAAATCTAACGAGCAACATGAGTAGTCGCTTTCTCAACTGTTGCAGGCCGTTTGCAGAAAAAAAAGTGTTCGAAAGAGCTACGAAATCTCACCGAAAGCACCATAGATAAACTGAAAGCGGCTGGTTATGCTCCAATGTCTACATTGAATACAAATTTACGCATTTGTACGTCCTGCCGTTTAAACGTTGACAAACGGGCAATCTGTACATCATCGGTGGATCAGGTTGCAGGAAGTTCGAAAACAACAACAACTGAGGAATTACTAGATGCACCGACAACAACTGAGGAGTTACCAGAAGTATAAAGTGCAGATAGTCTTGCCACGGTAGTGCCACCATCAGCGACATCTGTTTCAACAAATCAATCAGAAGATGAGTGCATCCAGAAGGTCAACATCGAACGCTTCAACGAAGGGATAGCTGGAATAAAAGTGACTCCGATTAAATGGACGAAGATGGGTTACGTCAATTATCCCGAGAAAAAATATCGTGAAATCAACGAAGCTGTACGAAGAAACCTCTTCAAATTAGGACCTGAGGATGTGGAAAATACAGACTACGATGAGGTAATGATGAATATGAAGGAAAGGTTCTCGAATCTAGCCACGACAAGGAAAGAAAAATTATTGATTTTGTCGATGCTGCCAAGCTCGTGGTCTTCAAAACCAATAGAAATACAGCAAAAGAGGCAAAACAATTCAAAAATAACTGTCTTGCAACCAAAAATGCTAGGTCGAGTACTTCATTAACAGATGAGACAAAAGAAAAAATAATTCAATATTTTGAAGACGATGAAGTAAGTAGAGCTATGCCTGGCCAAAATGATTATGTATCTGTAAAAAAAGATGGAAAGCGTCAAGCAATCCAAAAACGATTAATGATGACTACTTTGAAAGAAGCGTATACACGCTTCAAGGAAATTAACGAAAATATTAAGGTAGGTTTTTCCTCATTTGCAAGCCTTCGTCCAAGGCAATGCAAGCTTCTATCCAATTCAGGAACACATAATGTTTGTGTGTGCACAACACACGAAAATATTAACCTATTCTTACATAGTTTGAAAAGAATCAATTTATCAAAGGATATTAAAATGTTAACTGGTAGTCTTTTGTGTGAAAATACAACATCAAATTGCTATCTACGATCTTGTTCGGATTGTCCAGATTCTTCATCATTGGAAAATACTTTATTCGCTGAGTTTGAAGAAAATTATATTGATCAGTTATCATTTGAGCAATGGGTGACCACGGATAGGTGTGACCTAGAAACTATTGTAAAACCTGTAGATGACTTTGTGTCATTTTTTTTGCTTGAAATTAGAAAGTTTAATTCCTCACGACTTTATTAAAACAGAGCAATCCCGCTTTTTAAAAAATACGAAAAATACATTACAAGATGGTGAATTTTTAGTCATTTGTGATTTTTCTGAAAACTATAGCTTTGTATTGCAAGATGAAGTGCAGTCCCATCACTGGAACGTACAACAAGCTACAATTCATCCATTCGATTTAAGACACGACTCAGTATCTGTAAATTTGTTCATTGCCAAAATGATTAACTTTTTACGCGTTGATAAGGATAAAGAAATCAGAGAGATATATTTCATGTCTGATAGAGCAGCATCGCAGTACAAAAACCGTAAGAATTTTTCGAGCCTATGTCAATTTAAATCAAAGTACGGAATTGATGCAGAATGGCATTTCTTTGCTACGTCACATGGCAAAAGTCCTTGTGATGCTATTGGAGGAACCATAAAGCGCATGGCCACAAGAGCAAGTTTAGCCCAAGAACGTGAGCATCCAATTAAAACTGCAAAAGAACTATTTGATTGGGCGAATCGCAGAAAAGAAGAAGATTTAACAAAATTATCATTTTGTTTTACTACTACTGAAGAGTACGAATTAACGGCATCAGAGCTCAGCGAGCAATATAATAACGCGAAAACGATCCAAGGAACCCAAAAATTTCACTGTTTCATTCCATTGTCAGAAAATAAAATTAAAGCAAAACTATACTCGAACTGTACTGATAATGATGCAAAAGTGTTCGATATTGTAAAAAAATTGAATAACAATAAATAAATAAATAAGTATTAATAAAATGTGTTCATGATCTCATAACGCATACCCAAATCCAAAACTTTTAAAACTTAAATATAACGCTTAGAAACTCATCGATCATACTCTAAAAAAAAATATCCTGGTAAAAAAAAAAAATTATTTTCGTGTAATCTGATAATTCATTTTAATATATACATATATACATATACATATAATATTTATACATATACATAATATTTATACATATAATATACATAATACTAATGAATACATGAAAACGACTTGTTTAATTCACGCAAGGCCCTTAACAATAAAATCAGCAACAAACTGCGGTTCCCGTAATAATTTACGCCGAAAAAAAAATTTTTTTTTTCTACTAAATGTGAAAATTGTGACATGGTTGAAATGTCATAACTTTTTTGTTTATTGGTTTACCATCACCAAATTTTTATGGTAGATAGCTAATATAATGGACCGTTTTCCCTCAAAAAATTACATTGGTATTCCGATAGGGTTTTGAGATATTTGAGTTTTTGTGTCCAAAATGATGTTTTTTAATGCAAATTTTTTTTTGTTTTTACTGTGTGTATTTTTTTTGGAATCTTTATTTAGTTGTCTAACTTTGTTTCTATAGTTGTCTAACAATCGAACGAACCGTTTTTGCTGTGCAGCTTTTTGAATATTTTTGAACCATTTTCACATACACCCTTTTGAAAAGTTAGTCGTGATTCAACTTGAAGATTTGATATCGGAAAATGACGATTTAGATGGAACTGAAAAACTGTGCAAAGTTTCAGCTCAATATAAAAAATGGATTAAAAAATTTACCAAATTTTGGTGCTGTTGCTTGGAATCACTCTGTAGTGAAAAAAAAGAAAGAAAGGCTTGTGGTTGCTAGAACTATGAAATATTTTACTTAGTACGATTCGAGGGATCGAAGCAACCCGATCCAGCAGAAGGATGATTAGGTCGTTTTAGTGACTGTAAGAGGCCTATAAGACCTCAAACCCGATGCGAAAACCTCTGCAGGAAGCTCTCACCCCTAGCAGAGAAGTGAATGATTGCATACATTTAGGACGTTCTTCTTTCAGCATTGATCGTTTCTTGAACTAACACTGAAGAGCTAATTATGTGTATATCAATGATGATTTATCTTTCTTTAAGAATAAGCAGAATAGGTTCTTTGAAATTCATTACAAATGCATGCTAACTGTAGTTCACTATTGTTTTCAATTTCGGCCAAACGGCATTCGGTCAAATGACGCCATTTTAAAATCCAAGATGGCGCCTTCCAGTTTATGAAAATCATTTGAAACTCAGGTAATTTTTTGGAACGTTCGGGTATTTTTGGAACGAGCCCGATGAGAAGATGTCGGAAATCGATATCCGACGCTATTTTGGAGTGCAAGATGGCGACTTCCGGTATGTAAAAATCACTTGAATCGTAAGCAATATAGGAATTTTTATAACGGAATCGATGAGTAGAAGACGTCTCATAAATACCCATATTGCACGGATTCAATGTGATTTCCACAAGCCGAAATCGTCATCTTGAATTTTAAAATAACATCAAGCATCATTTTCCAGAATCTTCTCATTGGTTCCATTTCGTAAATTTCAAAATGGCGTCGAACATCGATTTCCGTCAACTATTAATATTACAAAAACTCCCATATTGCATCGATTCAAAGTGGTTTTCATAAACTAGAAGTCAATAAATATGGGTATTTTTAGAAAGGTACCGTTGACGACTCAACGGTACCGTTCTAAAAATACCCATATTTGAAGGGTTTAAAGTGATTTTCACAAACCGGAAGTCGCCATAATGGAATCCAAGACAGCGTCAAACAACGATTTCCGGCATCTCCTATCGGTCTTGTTCCAGAAATATCAATATTAGGGTCAAATGGGCCAAAATGCCATTTTAAGGATTTGTGTTGTTTTCCCCTAATGAGATCCACATTTTAACGCCATTCAAAGTCCTAACAGTTACTTTACAATATTTGCTAGCTTCTTCTTTCTGGTTTACGTCCCAACTGGGACAAAGCCTGCTTCTCAGATTAGTGTTCTTATGAGCACTTCCACAGTTATTAACTGAGAGCTTTCTTTGCCGATTGACCATTTTTGCATGTGTATATCGTGTGGCAGGTACGAAGATACTCTATGCCCTGGGAATCGAGAAAATTTCCTTTACGAAAAGATCCTCGACCAGCGGGATTCGAACCCACGACCCTCAGCATGGTCATGCTGAATAGCTGCGCGTTTACCGCTACGGCTATCTGGGCCCCAAAATTCAATATTTGCTAGCTACCATCATGAAAACCTTTCCCATTTTTGAGTTTTTTAACGGGTTTAAATCGTGTAGAAAAGTTGGTTTAAAAATGGGGATGGTTCAAAATGACAAAAAGGAGGGGGTAGAATGCCATTTGGTATGGAGAACTAGTAGTAAGCAACCATGTTTCTCCATGAGTTTGCTTTGTGGTATGGAAACGCCTATTCCTTAATGAAATCATTGGAAAACCTTAATGTGTAGGCAAAAAAGGGAAAAATATTGAATTTCACCGGAAAATTGAGGAAAAATCTATGAGTTTATGTCCAAGGGTTGCGGCCGCAACTCTTAAGTAAATATATCTTAACATAGTTTGGCAAAGAATACAAATTGAAACGTTCCTGGAATGATTTAATGAGGTGGGCCATATTACCCCATCAGTGCGTCTTGGACCATGCTCCCCTACATAGATTCTAGTAGGCCATCAGGCAGGAGCGCAAATTGGAATTTTTTGAGCGTAAAAAGAGGGAGCGTAAAAAACTGAGCGTAAAATGAGGTTAGCTGCTTGTCATTTTACAAATACAATGATGGATAGCTTTCATTTTAAAAACTCGCTAATATGTCTTGCTGGTAATATGTTCTCGTTGACTGGGCTGGATCAATTTTGCTTGAATTCTCTTGTATCTTTTTTCTTAATCGGCAAACATTTGGAAAAGTCTTTACAACCATTCTTAAATGATTTCAATTGTAATGTATCTATGTTAAAATGCTTTACTCACTTTAGCTTTATAGTAAAAATTAAATTTCTGTCAGTAAAAAACAACTCAAGTGATTCGAAGAAATTTGATTTTTCATTGAAAATTTGAATAGTTTTTGCTCAAAAGTCAAAAGCGTTTTGAGTTTAATGTGTTGTTTAAACAGTTTGAAAACAAATCAATTCGCTTTATGTTAAAAGATTAGGAATCGGTTAAATTGGATAAATGGACAAAATTAATAATTTTTACAGCTTTAAAATGTTTCATAAAGACGCTTGCGCCACCTTAAAATCTGAATATTTTAGCTCAAATTTTGAATTTTTTAATAGGATGATCTGTGATTTGAGTTTAAAATAACACATAATTTTTTGGATTTGAGACCTTTCGAAGAATGAACCGCACCATACTGGAGACGTTTTAAGTGAAATTTCTGATCTAACCTTTAAAAAAATTCTGGAGTAAATAATTTGTGCAAAAATCTATGAATCCTTGAAGGAGTAAATAAATGGAGTTATTCATGAATCCAGAAAGGATGATTGAGGAATAACTAGAGATATCTTAGGAAAACAATTTACAAGGAATGAACAACAAAACTCCCAAACTGTTTGTTTTTTCAAGGTATGCAATTCCTAAAAGGGAACTGTTGGGGGAGAGTCCTTGGGATTGCGGTTGCTTCAAGTGGACTGTATTTTGGCCAGCAATCCCCCAACACGATTTAGAAGCTTGTTGCTTATGGTTACATTTCTCCAATAACTCAATAACACACGCGAGTCGTTTAATAAAACTTCTACATTTATTCACACTTTACATATTTACAAGACGAAGAACTACATGTTAAAACCGTAAATATGCATGGGTCATTATACCGCTCAAACCCAACGTTGGATCACTACTATCTCCTTGCCTTATAACTTATGACTACAAGTGATCCTAGGAGAGAAAGTAATGAGGTGAGAGTCAACCTCGCTCTCTATAAGATGCCTTAAAAATGGTTATCTAATCTTCTATGTGAATGGGTAAGAAAGGGGAGGGGGGGTGTTGGCATATATTCAAAGTGTTCAGGGATGAAGGTTTGGGCGGGCAATGCTACTCGCGAACAGGAACTCCGGGTCACAAGTAAAGAGAACATTCGTGAAAAACTTCCAAAAAATATACAGCGAAAATTCAAAAGGTGCCGTTTTGAATGAGTACTCGCTGAAATGTCTCTAAACTTTTCTCTTTGCTAGAACTTTTGAAACAATTGATGAAACAATTCATTGTATTTTGCAAAACATTTCTGGCAGGATGATGAATTTCAAATATATTATTACCTATTGCAGACAACTTGTTGGAGTAATACGAGGTATTCAAAGAAAATATTTCTGGAAATAAACCCTGGAGTGGGTATTGGAAAAAGTTATTGAATAATTGAAAGAAAAACATCTTTGAAAATCCCTAGTGGAATAAATCAAACTATCTCGTATCAAATTTTGTGACGTGTCACCGAAGAATTCCTGGATGAATTCGCTTTGAGATAACTTGGTAGATCATTTTGAGTTCCATATTTTTTCCAGGATCTTTTCGTAATGGAAATTTCCTTGACTTCCCTGAGCATAGAATATCATCGTATCTGGCACACGATATAAGAATGCGAAAATGGCAACTCTGGCAAAGAAAGCTCTCAGTGAATAACTGTGGAAGTGCTCATAAGAACACTAAGCTGAGAAGTAGTCTTTGTCCCAGTGGGGATTTAATGCCAAGAATAAGAAGAAGAGGTCCAGTAAGATCTTCGAAAGAAAATCAAATTTTGGTGAACTCCAAAAATTCTTCAAGAAATTAATCAGGATGCGATTGCTTTATAAATATAAATGCTGAAGACCATTTTCCAGAATTTAAGATATAAGATTAATTACTGTTGCAAAAATGTTTAAATCGGCCCGGGAGGGGCTAGGCAACAACAAAGTTGATAATAAATCTTTGAACTGTTTAGTGGAATACCTATAAGTGAATGAAAAGTCGAATATAATACTATGTATAACATTTAATTCCACTAGAGTTGGTATCCTTTGACAGATACGCGTATTTTGATTTGAATTTTAAGGCCGTCTTTAGTGTCGTGCGCTAGACTCAAATTTTCTGAATGATTTCTGGAAAGATGTTTGGCAGAAGTCTGATTTTAACTTGAACTCAAGAAATTATCGAAAAATGTTATCATGACGAAATTCAATTTAAACCTGAATGCTGGAAACAATCTTTAAAAAAAATTCTAAGTATTCTAAGCTTTGTAGCAAACTAAATGATTTTGTTTTCAATGGCAAGGAAGGTTTGTGAAGGGCAAGGGCAAGATTTTGTGAACATATCAAGGTGTCTACATCTGAGTTTTTGACAAAATATTTGTTTATTTTCAGTTTCTGTACCATCAAAGATGGTTAGAAGGAAAAAGATAACCGACTCCCGTCTTTTTACGGCGACATGAAAAGCGCCGCTCTGGTGAGTCAAAAGCAAACTAATACATAACGTTCTCCTAGTGTCCACCAGATGACTTCGTGTTCGTTTATGACATTCACGCTCAAAAAAGGTTACACAACTAACACGGGGTTGTTTGATGTTGTCAATCAGCTCTGAATGCTATGAAATGTAAGAAAAAGAAGAAGAAATCATCACAGGAGGTTTTTTTTAGCATGTGTGAAAATAACATAAATTTTGTATTGATGCATAAGAGCCTGATTTTGTGTAAGTCATCCTCAATTGTGTGTGACTTTTTTTAAGCGTATTTGTTTTGATTTCTTTCTCTTTTATCATCGTTTTTTAATTGCACGATGATTTGAATGTAGCCAAAAATAATGTTAATGCGCTTTTCACTCAAAAGATGGCAGTAGTGTTACTTGATAAGCGTGTCGCTGCTACAATATATGGCAAAATGAAGAGTCGTTCATCTTTTTCCTTTTAACCATCTTTGGTACCATTGATGTTTCAGCAGCGCTAATCCCCTGAGAAATGAATTTCACATAATCATCCCTTTTTTCTTGAACGACTAAATTATGTCTCCAGTCTTCGAAGTAATTCCAATATATCTATAATAATGTATTCTTATTTGGCGATGGCATTTTCTGAGTTATTACAATTTGTGGTCGTTTGTCACATTCGGGCGATTGTCAGTCAAACGTTTGGAATTCGAGCAAATCATTTTCGGGGAAATGGGTCAGAACCCCGTGACCATGGGAATCATGGGAATCTTTGGAGAGCGCGCGCAAATCGCATTCGTCTCACGTGTCGCCTTGGCTTTGTCCGCCATTTGAATATTAATACGTTACAGACGGGGACAGGACGGATGAGAAACCGAGGTTTCGGCTGGTGAGTGACATGCCACCTTGGACACATTTGCCGCCTTGATGAAGGCCGCACTAGGGTCTGCGAATTGCGCACGGGTTCCAGTGAAATGCGCGGGCGGGGTTCGTAGAAAGCCTTCAGTTCTGATGAATGCCTAAAGTTGCGGTGACATCGCTTCCTTTCGATCGTCGTCTGTCAGCTTAATTAGAGGAAATCGACATTCCGGTGTTCTGGTGGCTCAACATCGGTCGCCCTAACAAGTACCCCTTACATATTGTCTTGTGCAAACCAAATGATGCAATCTAACCGTACAGATGTTGCAATTAGGTTCGGTCCAACGTAGTTTGAAAGGGTCATAACTCACCCAGGCCCTAAGCGTTGGACGGCTAGTTGGCGGTAAGGCAGGTTGTTCAATCGAGCGTACAACAGCGGCAGCAGCTACCGAAGTGTCCGACGAGCTGTAAACCCTTATTTTACGAGATGCGATCGACTTGACTATGGGCAATAAATCAAACCTGGACGACTGTTTCCATTGCAAAGATCGAACGATGGCACGTTTAGGGCCTATTATTACAACATAGCCACCTACCCATGGAGGACGTAACTGCAAAAGCACATATGCCGAACTAAACCTTGCAGTTGTGAGAGAAACTACCTGTTTCGACTAAACAGCTTTGCGCAAAGGTTAACAATCTTCCTTGAAACGATACACCGATGATGAACATTGGGAAACTGAAGAAAATTTGATAAACCGAAACTTTCACTGTTATCCCCACCTCCGTGCCCGACTGAGTCAAATCGATTTCTTTCACTTTCCAAGCTGCAGTCAAAACAACACATCCACAAATGCAAATTCACTTTTTGACAATCCAATCGAAACGCAAGGCACAAGGAAAGAAACGAAAAATCCCAGCAACTTCAAACAAATATGCAAATCACTTGCATCGAAAGGTGTCACCGGCAAGTGTTCGCGATTGACACAAACTGGCCAATTAAATCATCTATTTTATGGTCAATCGCTGGGCAAGGAATGAGCACGCCTCGCGAACGCATGCCTTCATAATAAGCGTCTGTGGAGGCGAATTATGGGAATTTTTGAAGTTTGATCGCAGGTGTTTTACCCCAGAGACAGATACAAACGACAGAAGATAGATTTGTGTGGCTGAATGGTCATTAGGAATGATTTTAATGTACATAAACACTGGCTTCCACTTTTTTGAAACAGAAAATAAAAAAAAGGATATTTTTTGGTATACTTAAAAAAAATAACTGCAATATAATAATAAAATACTGCAAATATTTCATTGAAAATGTTACATGACAAAAAAAACTTTCTGTGACATTATTACTTTAATCTTCCGAACGCATTGAGAAAAAGTTACAAATTGTGCATTAAGGGTCAAAAATGACCGATGACACTCTCGAAAATCCATTTCTAAACCAATTTTCGTTCTTTTGTCTATATTTGAAAGATATGGAACACTAGAATGAAATTTCTGACTTTAAGAATATGGCCATTCTGAACACAAGGTATCAGATACCAACATATTTCAGAAGGAACTGCAACATATCATTTGCAGCAGTTCATACGCAAATCAAAAATTAGATTAGGCCGGATTTGGTCGGAGTATTCTCGAATCGGTTTCGGTAGGGTGTCATGTGTACATTTTCAGACTATCATATATTTCCATTATGCGACAGCTCAAAAGTCATGATTTTTCATCCAAATGTTAATAGGAACCGTGCCAAAAATCAAACACTTGTTTTTCTGGCGTTACGTCTCAACCGGAATAGAGCCTGCTTCTCATCTCAGTGCTCTTGTTAGAACTTCTAAAGCTATTTACTGAGTGCTACTGTTTGACCATTTTTACATGTGGCAGATAATAAGATACTCTATGCTCTGGTAAATAAGTCGAGAACATTAGCGATCCAAAAAGATCTTCGACCGGTGGGATTCGAATCCGTACCCCTATGCTTGGTCTTGATATGAAGCTGCGCGTTTACCGTTACGATTGTATAGACCTCCCAAACATAAAATTATCATGCTCGACATCATTCATTAATGTTTTATTATGCATTACTTATACGAAATTTCATCGCTTTAAATTATAACTTTACAGCAATCACAGATTTGAGACCTATTTAAATGGGACTCCATGAGTTCATTCAGGAAAACCTCCAGAGATGCCTTCAAAAATTCCTCTCCAAATATCTCCAGAGACTCTTCCAGAGAATTTTCCAGGAAAGAAGAACTTTTTATTCACCATGATACATTCTAGACCGGTTCCCATAGGGCTCCAGAAATACCTTAGCGATTTCCATCAGGGATTCGACAAGGGATTACTCTTAGAATACCTGCAGCAAAATAGGACTTCCTGCAAAAATGTCTCCAGTGATTCCTTCAGTAAAATCTTTACTTCATTCTTCCAGGAAAGTCTCCAAAGGATCAGATGTTTCAGAAATTTTTCCAGGAATGCTCCGAAATTTCTGCACAGATTTTCTAAGCAATTTTTTATGATATTTCTACAGAGATTTTACAAGAAAATCTCCTATTTACTTCACAAGGATTCCTTCAGAAAAATCTCTACAAGGATTCTTGCAGAGGTAGCGTGAAGGCTTTCTCAAGGAATTGCTTCATGAGTTACACTAGGACAATCTCTTCAAGGATTACTCAAGATATGTTTCTAGTGATTTCTCCAGAACTTCCGTCAATGATTCCTCCCTCGGATAAATACAAAAATATCACCAAGAAGTCCTCAATAGATTCGTCCCGCAATTATTCCGAAGTTTTCTTCCGGGATTCCTACACGAATTGCTCCAGAGATATAACCAGGAATTCCTCAAAAGAGTTCCAGAAATTCTGACAGGGAACCACCAGGAAAATTGCTGCATTGCTTACTCCAAGCATTTCTCCACAGTATTCTCTAGGTATTTCCCAGGAATATCACTGGGAATTCGATCTTGGCCTCCAAAAATCTTCCTCCAAGAGTTCCACACCAAATTTCTACAGAGATTCCATCTTGAATTCCTGCAGAAACTTCATCAGAAATAATCCGAAGAATTTCTCCATGGATTTCTTGTGGGAATCCTCCATGAATTACTTCTGGGATTATACCTGGAATTTCATCCAAGGATTTCATCAGGAATTCCTCCAGGTTTTCAAGGTCCTCAAGAATTTCCTCTAAAAATTCTCTCAGAGTTACAACCAGGAAAGTCGTTACATGACTTACTCAAAGGATTTCTTCAGATGATTCTTTAGGAATTTCTCCAGATAATTCTCTTGAAATTCATCCAGAGATTCTCTCGTGAATTCCTGCATAAATTTCACCAGAAATTATCCTAAGCATTTCTCCAAGGTTAGTGAAATCTATACAAAAACTTATCGAGTAAAATATATATATTCCTTTTCGAAAATCTCTTCATAGATTTTTTCAGAGATTTCTTCATGGGTTCCTCTAAAGATTATTTTAGGGTTTTCTCCAGGGAAATCTTTACAGGGGTTTTTCCAGAGACTTTTCCAATGATTTCTGTAGGAAAATCTCTATAGGGATTCCTGCAGAGATTTCTCCAGTTTTTCCTCAGAAAATTTCTCCAAGGATTGCTCCGGAAAAAAATCTACATGGTATACTCTAAAAATTGTTGCAGGGATGAGCATGTTCATAGCTGACTGTATATTTTCATGATTTTTTCTTTTTGTCTACGCAGTTTTTATTGTAAAAAAGCCTTAGAAAAAATGAATTGTAGCCAAAAACCATATTTGATGTTCCAGGGATTTCTTTAGGAATTCCATCAGAGATTTCCTCTGGAATTCCTCGATTCTTCCGGGCATTCTTCAAGGAATTACTCTTGACTTTTTCTAGAGATATCTCCAGGAATCCCTCCAGGAGCTTTACCTGGAATTTCTTACAAAACTTCTTAAGGAATATCTAGATAAAAAACGGAGGAAACTTTTAAGGCATTTCTATTCTCTTTGATGATATCCCTGGAGGAATTCATGGGCAAATCTTTGCAGGAATTTCTAGAGGAATCGTCTTTCTAACTGAAATCCTCCTTTGCTCGAAGCTTTGTTCACCGGTATCGATGCCATCTTGCCGATCGTCGCAGCGTCAGTAGGAGAGACCATTAACGCCGGATTGAATCTGGCAAATATTTACAAGCGCTCGCTGGACGAAAATCCAGTGTGACCTACCAAAATAGTTGGGCCATAGGTTCCACAAAGGTCAAATATCAAAAAATTCAGCTTCTATGAAATCGTGATATTTTTCAGGGGTATCATGTTAAATACTTATAGAACAAGGTTTTAGTGGAGATATGAATCATAAACATCTAAATATTTTCAACACTTTCATTACGTTGTCAGAAATTTTAACGATACTTTACAAGTAATTTAATTCGAAAAAAAAAATCGAAATTATAGAAACATTCACTAAAAGGGAAAAAAAAAGTTTTCCCTCCGAATCCCTACATGCATGATTCCATTAAACTTATATTACATTTTGCACATAAACGCAGCTGCGACCACATTGATGATAACCGCTTAAGTGTCGTATGTCCAGTTTATCAAAATATAGCTTGATTAACAACAGTACTCATAGAAAGCCTTAATTGTACAGCTTCTGCAACTTTGTTTATTCTTCTGGTACATGTGAGTGGATTCAGCTGAAATCATGTTAATATCACTTAAGTCAATACGTGGAGGAGGAGGGGATGAAAACCATAGCAACTCCCCCTCTTAGCAGAAGAATTACTTTGCATATCAAATTGTAAGAATTTATGACTAATTCTCCGATTTTCGTACTTATGACCGCCCTTCTATGTAGCTGGAACCACTGTGCACTCGTGTGTATGATCATTTGAATAGTTGAGTGTCTATTGAATCCGTGAAGCCACTTTGGTTGCCCGCACCAACCCTGTGACTGTGTTCGAGTCTCGCACTGCTGAGTAGTTGTCTGGTAGAGCACAAGTTTTAAATTTCTTATAGAATTCCTGGAGGAAATAGATAGAATGGTAAAACATAAGTTCGAAATTCCTTATAGAATTCCTCGGAAATAGTTCCTTGAAGAATCTCGAGAAATCACTGAGGAAATCTTAGGGAAACATCTGAAGTAGGGTAGAAGTACCAATTATGGCAATAGTGGGAACAACAAGAGATTTTTCTTATTGTTTCACAAGAATATAACGGCTAATATTCACAGGAATGATAAACCTATTTGTTTTTGATGTTATCTAAACCTTGATAAAAACATTCGTGCAATAAGCTTCGAAAAATGAACATTTGAAAATTTTGCCTCACATATATGCCACCGTCTTAGCCGTTTGCTAAAAGACACCCGTTACGAAATGTATGTTTGCATCCGGTAAAAGTGCTTCAACCGATAAATGTGTGTTGCCTAGTGAGAACAAATGAACAAATTTAGCTGGTGAGCATTCAAATCTACTGTTTCAAGTTGGAAATCGTGTTATTTACACTATGTCGATAACTGGTACAAATAGTGTATGAGAGCCCAATTATGGCAATACTCTGGAGGCGGTTTGTTTGCATATTTTGATCAGTGAAATAAAAGAATTAAAGCTATTTTACGGGTGACTTCCACGACGGGACGGTTCGGTTAGGCAGTATCTTCATGTTTTGTACTCAATTACTAAGATTTGTCAATCACACGCTCGAAAACGTTCGCAAGCGGAAGCTGCTGATTTCATGGTAGAGAAGGGGTTTTCAGCGAAACTCGATTTTAGAATTTTCGCTTAATTTTCGTAAAATTTAGGCGCTGGAAAGGTGATGTGAGTTCATTAATGCTGTTTTGTATCATAATTTGCATTTACACTACATTTCGACTCCTTTTCGAAAATTCATTAGCTCCCATGAACCCATTGCAATAAATTGATTTAACATCTATTTGACACAATTTTTTTGGAAAATTTTATGAGCAATCACTTCATTACATATAAACGTTGCATTATCATTCGCTCTGGATCGTGTTTGAGTTCATTTCGTGCAAATAATCAGTAGTCCATAATTGGCACACTTTTATGTCGAATGCATGGAACGCTATTGCAATAATTGGTACAAAGACAACGCTTTTTAAAATCAATTTTAAGAAGCCTCAAGTCAATTTAGTACTAAAACTGTTTAATTCAACTGTTTTGCAAGGCTTCAAACTAGTAATTAACACCAACAAGTCATGCTTACGTTATTGAAACGCGGTTAAAATTTGATTTTTATCTATACTGTTGACATATTGCATCCATAATTGGAACACCTACCCTAATTCTTGAATAAAAAATTAAAATCTCTGAATTAATTCCTTGAAAAGTTCTCTTAAAAACCCTTGCAGAAATATCTGGAGAAGATTTTTTTGAAGAAATCTATAGAGGAATCACTGGAAGCATTCCGGCAATCGCTAGAAGAATCACTGTTGAAATATTTCTGCAAAAGTTCCTGAAATAGTCATTGGAGGTATCCCTTGAGGAACTCCTTCCAGGTAACAATTTGATGCTGGTTAAACGCTTTTTTAACTAATTCAAATCAGCCTTCGTTAGAACAAAAGCTGCTCCTTGCCCCCACACACACTTTTTTTCAGCTATTTAACATCTAGTTCTGGCGATATTATTCAGCCTTAAGCTTATTTGAAGCCTTATGGCAGGCTGAATAAAGGTTTAGCATACGCTTATCCAAGCACTTTGGAATGACGATAAATCTAGTTTTATAACAGATGGCAACTTTCGAAAGCTTTAACGATCGCTTATTCATCCTTTATTCAACAATAAACCAAAAATGTTGTCAAAATAATTGCAGGTTCATGGTTCGGGATTTATCAATGCCACTTTCTATCATATAGTAGAGATATGTTCTGGGATTTTAAGATAACGATTTTTAGTTGTCAACAGTTGAGAATTGAACTGCGATCCGCAGAATTATAACCACTTAACATGACATCTGCTCCACTTGAGACTGAATGGACATTACTCAAAGCAAGACAACAACTTATCGATTTGTCTGAATAGAGGCTATTTTGAAGGTTGCTTTGAGGCTGGAGAAGTCATACTAGTACTACGCCAAAACACTCAAGTTAGCTGTCAAAAGTGTTTGTGATTGTGATTTTTGGTGAACAAAATGTGATGAGGTAAATCAGAGGTACTGCTGATCAAGAGTGTTGATAAAACTCTTCTTCATATTATTGTTCAGCAGGCACCGTGTTCATCCTTGTACACCATTTATCAGCCAATATTCAGCAAATACTCTTGCTGTTCAGCTTTCATTGTTACTTGGGCTGACAAAATTCCTGAACAAATTTCTGAAGGTATTTCTTTAGCACTATCGGAACCGATCTTGTTAATTTGGTAGTGAAAAAAGTTCTTCCTAGAAGGACCTCTGAAAAACCGTTAGTGGAATCCCAGGATAAATAGCTGTAGGGATTACGATGAAGGTTATCTTGGAAGAATTTCTGATACAATCCTTAAAGAAATCCTCGGAAGGATTCATGGAGAAATTCTATTGGAACTGGTTTCAAAATTTCAATTTCTGTCAAAAAGTTGTAACTCGTCAGCGATCAAATGACTTTACACTTATACATAAAAAAATGCATTATGACTTGCCGAATGATGCCGATTTTTTTTTTTTTTTGTTAAATTTGTTTTTATTTCTAATTTAGCCGTAACGGAAATATTTTTCGAATATGATAATTTTATGTTTGGGTGGCTCATATCATCGCAACGTTAAACACACAGCTTATTAGCAAGACCAAGCTGAGGGGCACGGGTTCGAATCCCACCCGTCGAGGATCTTTTTGGATTGGGAATGTTTTCAATTTACCAGAGCATAGAGTATCTTAGTGCCTGCCACACAATATACACATGCAAAAACGGTCTGATTTCGCCAGTAATGAAGTTGTACACCAAAGGGTGCAGTAGAGTAATGAGCAACAAGCTTTCATTAACAGGCAACGTATTTGTTTTATAGTGCATTGACGAAGCAATTGTTCGAAGAGCTGGTGAAGTCGTGAGTAGAGAAGAGTAATAATAATCTTGAGGTTGGTAGATCGATTCTCGTTTATATGTTTGTTTTCATTTTTTTTCTCTAGACTATTTTGCAACAAATAAGCAATTTCATTATTACATGAATATGTTGCGAACAAACTTTGCTTCTAACACTTGTTGCGTTGCTATTCAGTGCAGTTTTAAGTAATATTTTCAACAATTGACAACTCTGTTCAGTAAGATATTTCTATTCTTGAGTTAAAACAAATTGTGCTGCTTGGAAACCAGCTTAAAAACCAAATAAAATTGGCAAAATATAGCTCCAAAGAACAGCCTATGTCAAAAGAAGGTAGAATTTATTGAAATTTTAATAAATAGTTCTGATAACTATAATTTAGGAGGTTAGTTTGAAGTTTTTTCACCAATTTTTCACTTCTTGCAAATGGAGAAAAAAAGCAAGCCAATCTTCTAAGAATAATGTATTTTTTTCTGATTGACGGAAAATCACCTAGACAGCCCAAAAAAAAATTTGGGACCTTCAATTATTATTACATGATATTTCGAATGAAAACCCAATTTTTGAAAGAAGGGTGAATTTGCGATAAGCATATCAAAAGCTTCAGTCCCAACTTTGTCCCGATAGCGCAACTCAAAAGAATTGCTAATATTTGAATAACAGGATACTATTTGGAATATTTTCTCCACTGTTGGTGATCTAAGAGTCGTTTTATACCTTAGTTTATCCAATATCATGGGATTGTTTTGTACAAATCAATTCTAAAATAAGCCTGATGTCGTCAGTGGGATTCAGAAGAAAAGTAAAAAAGAAAGTTATCTTGAGAAATTCTTAATTTCAGACTTATTATCTCAAATGTGTTTTAAGATAAACGGCCATTGGGGGCTGTCCATTAACCATGTGGCCTTTTTTCTATTTCAATACCACCTTCCATCCTCGTGGTCATTTGTCCATACATTTTTTTAAATTTGCTTGTATCGTGATCATTGACCCCCATAAATCATCACGACCCCTTATCGATGATGGACGATGGACGACCCCTTATGTCAAATAACCGTTATACCAAACGACTTTATGCTGAAAGGCTTTATGCCTAACAACCTTATGCCAAACGACCTACCACCGAACCAACAAGTTTTGTCTCTCTGACGTTTTGGTCCATATTTGAGACTACAAGGTTTTAAAGCTTTTAATTGTCTCCATGGATAATTGAAGATAAAAAAAATGTTCTTGAAGTCTTAGAGATTTTAATATCGTCAGAGTGGTACCAGACACAGCTGATTACTCAAAAACTCTTGTACCAAATGTAGCCTGAGATATATAATGTAACATAATGGTCCCCCAAGTAATATCTGAATATCCCCAGAATCAAATGATCAAGAAGAATCTGAAAGCAGATTCTAAAAATTTAAAAGTTCAGTAATTTATCAAAAATGGGGGAAAATACATCAAAACATGGAAGTTATCACTATTTCATTTATTTATCGTAGTAAAAAATATGTTAACCTTAAAGAGTTGATCGTTAAATTTCTCATGAAGAAACTCCGTTGAAGGAGAACTTTTTTCCTGGTGTTACGTCCCAACAGGGACAGAGGTTGCTTCTCAGCTAAGTGCACTTGTAAGGTTCAAATTAACTGTTGATTGCATCAACACTTGTTAACTGAGAGCTTTTTTCTCGATTGACTTCAGGGTAAAACGCGTCACCTGATCTAGGCGTTAGTCGTTCGCACGCACGCATGCGCAATCATGCTTGCAAATACGTTGCATATGGTGAAACATCTCGGAATCCAAAGATGGCCGGCACAATGGCCGACTTGTACCCCTACTCACGTTTTCAAATGCACTAAACAGGAGGAACAGTTGGCAAACGTTTCTGATCTTCTTATTTTAAGCTTTCTGCTAGTGCATAAAGCCAAAATAAAAAGTGCACTGTTGTTGGATGCTTCATTCGCTAGATTTGTGCCTTTGAAGTTTCCATGCAATCTTAGAAGTTGATTCAAAACTGTTTCACCTTATGGGCGTTTGATCAGATGTTATTGTTCGATTATATTATACATGCATGCTGATTCGAAAAATGTACATTTGTATGGTTCAAATTGGGCACGTAGCTACAGCTTGGCTACGTTTGCTGGAATTTGAATTCAAACGGCTGTTTTGGTATTATGAAATAGGAGTGGCCGTTTTGCCCCACGAGTTGATTCAAAATAAAGTCCTTCAATACGGTTTTTAAACATAAATTCAACACTTTTTTCGCATGGAATATAAACTATGGGAGTGCACAAGTCGATTCTCGATGATAGTTTCAAAAGTTGTGTTGTTTATCGGTCTGAAAAATGGCCTATAAAGTAACACAAAATTTCAACAAAAACAGCGAAAAACGTTTTTTTGAGTTTTTCACGATTTTAGCCAGGAAAACACTTAAAAATATATATACAGAAGCATTTTAATACATTTTCTTTATCTCGGGTGAAAAACAGCGTCCCAAAGCACGTCGTTCGTTCATAACAAGGGTGGCGCGTTTTACCCCAACGGCGCATTTTACACCCAATTCCCCTACATTATTCTCGACCGAAGGAACTCAAACTCAGGCTCTTAGCATGGTCTTACTAAATAGCTGCGATTTTACCGCTAACTTATTTGGGGTAGAAGAGGTGCGCCATGTTCTAATAGAAATATAAAGCCACAAAAAAATATAACAAACCAAGCGTTAATTCAGAAATTTTGTCCAAAGCACAGAAATATTGAAATTTTCCTTAAATCGAATCCAGTTTCACCTCAGTGAACCGCTTGACCATTAGGCAAACCGCTCATCATGCAATTGAGAATCGTTCAATGGTTCCAATTCCCCAACGCCTTTTGCACTTGAGCGCATGTCATGCAAGATTCATACTCGTATTTCGCTGGCGGCGGCAACTGTGGCAGCAAATCTCGTTGGTCTTTGCGCGTTTATGATCTCGTACGATGATGATGATGATGATGCTGCCAAAGATGTGCGTGACAGTTCAGTTCAGTTCAGAGGGGGTTTTAGGCAGCACGGGATGGAGAACGCAATCCCCTCTGGTAGACCTCCGCCAGCTTCACCTCCCCCAACTTATGCTCGTCAAATATGGTTCGTCTCATAATGGCTGGTCGATTTGGTTTGGTTTGTTCGGAGGATGGATGCGTGAGAAGTCATCAGACAAGGTAAGCAACACTTCATCGCCTCGTCATCACACAGTGAGGGGGCTCCAGACAAAAGATGGACAAAACCTTTAGAAATTGTCCAAAATCTTCGAAAATTTTACAATGAGGTTAAATTTTGGTGTTAACCTTTGAATTTCAGTCATAATCCTGACGCGTCATTTTCATTCAATTTTTAGCTTTATTAATTTATCAAATTTTAGCTTTTTCTTAATTGAAATATTTGAAACGCAAGAAAAAAAATTTATATATGAAATTTTGATATCAATTTTTGACGTTTTGTCCGACATTCCTCCGCTGTGCATCGTCGTTGTCGTCGCCAGAGTCTTTCGGTGAACCGATGAAGCGCAACAATAACGATGGCCTAACTAAGATTAATGTTGCTCGCCGAAAAGTTGATGATTAGCCAGGGTAAATTAGGGGACCTTGTGTTTACTTTCTGCCTGGCACCAGGTGATAAATAGTCGATTGCCAATAGCGAACCGATTAATGGGACCGTTTGGCCTTGAACGATTCGTTTAGAGCGGCGACGATTGAACTTGAACGGAGCGCAGTTTTGGGTAACCAATCTTCATTGAACTTTCGGGGGTGATAGCTCAATATCTGCGTTGGAAGGTCATGTAGACCTGGTGATTGAAACCGTAATCAGTGGTGCTTTGCACGGAGGCTTTCTTGTAAAATTTGTATGAAGATTTGTAAGAGTGTACGCATCCAAATTTGCGGTGCTTCTCGGAATTTCTCAAGCGAAACTGTTCCAAAACAGGGCAAAGCCCATGGACGAAGCCAGGATTTCCGTTAACCCGTATAGGCCTGAGTGAAAGCAAAAATTCTAAAACTCTCACCGCTCAGCGAATCCTTAATGGATTCAAATGGTTTTTTGTCAGTATACTGGCATACAAATCTAGTTTCTAGAAGTGGACAGAGGAACGCGGGAATATTCTTGTGGCCGGAGTTATTCCGGTGGATCACTGGGTCAGGTCGGGTGAGAAGGGTACTGTGCGTTTGTGCCCCTCAAGGTAGGCAAATTTCAAGTCACAGATAATTTCCGGAATTGGCTATAATGTGGCCACTACATGACGGAATTTTAAGAAAATTGCATCAGTGTAAACTTTTTGAGAAACGATTAAATTGGATAACTATGAGTTTTGTATTTGATTAATCCTATAAATGATCATTTTCGAGTCCCGGGACGCCTCAAACTTATGATAAAGTGACAAATTTGTATCTGAACATCTGTGCCAAGATCATGTGAACGCATTTTAGTACAAAATTATGTTTGATTTCTACTTTTCGAGAATTGAAACGGTATAGTATCCAACAAATCTACAGTCGGTTCTTCCGGGCATTACGTCCGAATGGCCACATCCGGTATATTTTAAACGGTGCAAAACTCTTCATTTATAATGTTGAATATCAGATCTTAATGATTTATGCATATTAAAATGATTGTCATTGCAAATAAATAAAGGTATCTTGGCATGTCCCAAAAAATAGGCATTTTTTACCCGACTTGACCCAGTAACCCACCGGAATAACTCCGGCCACAGAAATATTTCCGAGTTCCTCTGGCCACTTCTAGAAACAAGATATGTGGGCCAGTCAACTGACAAAAATTCATTTGAATCCGTTAAGAATTCACTGAGCGGTGAGGGTTTCAGTATTTTTGCTTTCACTCAGGCCTATACGGGTTAAGAGAAAGGGTCTCTTGTGCGCGAGTGACCTCTAGAGACCATTCTAGAAATTCAGGCAAAAACGATCATAGGCCACGGTTTTTGCACCTTTTTTGCATGAAATGTTAAACTATGCAGCACCTAATTTTATCCACAGTGAGCAAAGTGGAGTCCAAAATGCGTCTTGGTCCTTTATCGGCTCGGAAAATTCCAGATCAGTAAATATATCAAGATTTAATTTTTTGCAGTATCATTGACTGGTAACTTTGCCCTGGCCAGTTAGACATGCGGGCATTGTTGGAGGTTGCCTAGGAGAGCCTGGCATTTTCTGGTGTCGAATAAGTAAATTCTTTCGCAATAATTCCGTTTCTTAATTGGGTCCTAAAATGTTTAATGAATTCTTGTTTTTATTCAAGAATACGAAAGAGCATGTTGTTGTAACTACTTTAGCAATTTTTCCCGCTCAAATAACAGCTATAACATATTTAAAATTTAATTTCAAAATTAGTTCCAAATATGAACCTTGACACTTTTGATCATGTTTGACGTTCACTTTGTCGACAAAAATGCCACAGGGCTTTTTGTTTTAACACTGGGTTTGTTCCTATCTGACATTTAGGAAGGGGCACGGAAAACAAAATAGACCCAAAAATTTAAGTTTAAACCAAGGGGTGTGACAAATTTTCAAAAACAATAAAAAAATGTTTTATCGACTTTAACCAATGAAAATCATTTATAAATTGAGTAAACATGTGTTTTTGGCCTAAACTTAAGCGTTTAGTATCGAAATTGGGACAGGGCTTTAGGACCCAATTGTTTGAAAACTGGTTTACCTGTTCAAAAGTTATGATTTTTTCAAATATAAAAAAATATAATGCGCTGAGACCTACAATGTGTGCCAATGAAAAATGACTGATTTTTTTAATTTCAAAAATATATATCTCAAAAACTAAATAACATACATTTGACGATAAGCGTAAAATTTTCTGAACTTTCAAGAAAAAATGAGAACAGCAATAGCCCCTTTTGCACCGAGGCCTTCAGAACACGAAAAACAGAAATTTGTGATATTTTTCACGAAAAAAAAATTGTGAAAATTTATATTTTTCTTGAAAAGTCAGAATTTTCAGATTTCATTTCGTCTAAGAAAATTGAAAATCGGTCAAACCTATAATTAAAAAAAAAATTAAAAATGGTGCAAAATCGCGATTTTTCTGGTCACCCTATTGCAGAAATGATCACCCTAATCAAGAAATCCCAAAAAACGTATGTCCTTATTTCGCATAAGGAACAAAACAGCAAATTTTCACGGAATTCGGTGCCTCACTAGATCGGTTTTTCGTGGAATGGCTGGAGAATAATATCGCCTATATTACCATACATAAAATTGTACAAACATAAACATAAACACAATGAACTACAGTTAATCCTCCATAAGTGGATGATTCATCACTCGGTATCAACTTATAGAACCATACCTAAAATAAAATTTCCTTGTTACTTGAATTACACTTGAAACGGCATTCCAAAGGATATGTACTCCATGACTCAATACTGCCATGTGTCGATGCATGGTCCCTTAATCGACCTATAGATGTTTTCCTGTAGGATGTCAATGTGTCAAAAATATCTGAAAGATTTCCTCTAAATATTACTCAAAAAGTTCTCGTAGTATCCCTCTAAGTTATTTCCTGAGAAATCAAACCAAAGATTTTTTTTCTGATTTTTTTGAGAAATTTCTTTCAAGGCATTCCACCAAAAATTCCCTTCTGCATTTTTCTATGGATTCCACTACATTTCTATAGTTTCACTGGAAATGATTCAGGAATTCCTACGATGATTGCATCATATATTCCTAATAGATTTTTCCATTTTTGTTTTGTTTTAGGATTGCTTGCATCTTTTTCTATCATTCTTACCTGCAGGGCTTCCTCCAAATATTTCTTTGAAGGATCTTATTGGAATAACATGATGAAGTGGAATTTTGTGAACAAAATAACCCTAGAATCACTTATATGGATTTCTATGCTGAAGTTGTGTGTGTGTCCACTGACCGGCAGTGGTTTCATGGGAAAAAATTGATTGCATGTATTTATTGATACCCTTCGATATTTTTATATCTGCACACAATTTTAACCCAGGAGATGAAAGATGATAGCTCTACTGAAATTCCATTGACCCATTTCAAGAATGGCAGTAAATACACACACACATTCTGAGGTAATTTTCATTAACAGAACTGCCAATTGAGAAAACAGCGCTCAAAGAAGTCATATTGCAACTATTGATCAACAAACAATATAAACATATTTTCCCACAACATTTTCAAACAAAGTGTGTTAATTTTTATATGCGTATTAGAGTATATATTAAAAAATACATGTTGCGATGAAAAAAGGTGTTGGTTCGAAAATGCATATAGGAGTGTTATGGTTTTATGAGCACTTTTCTACTATTTTTTTCACCGGCCTCCACAGGAGCAAGCGTCGCGCTCAAAGAATCACACACTACTCTCTTGAGATGGGCAAAACGGCTCATTTTAGTGAACGGATCTTTTGAACGGTTCAATGGCTCAGCGGCTCATAAAGAAAGAGCGAGCTGAACCGAGCGAAAAAAGAGCGGTTCTTTCCCTGTTTCACGACATGCGTCGTCCCTTTCGTAGCTCTCGCACTCTCATTTTTCGTACATTCTTTTCCAGAAACTTATTGCCTGGCCGATTTCCCCAAAAGGAAGATGCAAAATGTGCTTTGCCATTCAAGTGAGCACTTTTTCTCTCTATCTATCATCTTCCTGTATGCCAGTGGGTAGGGCAAATTTGTCTGTCTATGCTGAGAGCGCTGAGCATGCGGAGCTGTAGAAAACTGTACTTACATGTGTGGTGTGGCGCGCAAAGCAAGGCATGTGACAAGCGTTACAATATAATCGAGAAGCGAACGAAGGGGAATAGGGGAATGAAGCGGTTCTTTTTTCCGGGGCACTTTTTGTCTGATCCGTCCTGATCTAATGAACCGACTCTTGCCAAAAAAGAACCACGGATCACTCGTTCTTTTGAGTGATCTGGATCTTTTGAACGGCTCTGATTCTTTTTGTCCATCTTTACTACTCACGGATTTCTATGCTGAAGATCTAGCATAAACAAGCATTCTGAGAGATTTGCGTTTAAAAGTACACTATCATCTCAATTTACAAATTATATCGGGACTCGTACATTGATTTGGTTCGTAAATTTAATCAGTTCGTAAAACGAGGTCTTTTGGAGTCTACTTGTAAGATTTTTTTAATGAATTAATTAACTCATTACGCGTGGGTAAAGATAGACAAATTATGGGTGAAATTATGATAAAAAATCACGTGCTCGGCTGGGTCTCGAACCGAGTACTCTTGTATGCTAGACGAGAGTTTTACCAACTAAGCCGAACCATTTATAATGTATCCATCTCTATCGCTCGTTATATGTTAATTAATTTAGTAACCATGTGGATTGGATTGCCAAACATCTCAATATACGTGTCAATATTTATTTTTGTTATTTCGAGAAATTATGATTTTTTAGTTTCCTAAGTATATCCATAATTTATTTGGCCCTTAATCAGACTAAAATGCGTGCAAGTTTAGGTTTTCAAAGAATACCTTGGAGTTTGGGCATATGATTTAAGATGAGTAAATGTAGATCAATTTATCATTTCTAAGTAGAAGAATATCTCACAATACTTTACACCAGAAGATTTTTATATTTTGAAGAACCGTTTGAATCATTAAGATCCCATGTTTAATAACTAAATAAGTACAACAGGTGTTCTAGTTTATCCAAAAACATCGGGGAATAAATCCCATCATTTTACTGGTGTGACAAGCAATCTATTGATGGTTTTCAATATGCTACTAACCCCAATCTGGAGAATGCGAACTGAATATCAGCAAGCAGCCAGGCTACTGTCAAACTAAAATTTTCGTAAAAATGATCGGGGTATGCCTGGTCATGATTTTGTCACGCTAAAATTATTATACAATTTATATAACACAGAGATCGCCAACTGTTAAAGAAAAGTTAAGATTGGTCCAAATTAGGCATAAGTCTTTTACAACTGGTCTAAAATAAATTCTAACCTACAAACAGCCAGAAACTTTCAGATTAAGTTTATTTATTTATTTTATTGTCTGCATTGAACTAATGAAGCTTTGTGTGAAATATATTAGGCGTGCGCTTTGAATGTGGTTTCCTGCGAGATAAGCAAACAAACAACGGTTAGCACTCGTGGTAAATATTGTGTTCAATTTGAACGACCTAAAGGGTTGAGTTTGCACCCCCTCGACCCCAATCATCATATAAGTAAACAGAGCATTGTATCGATAAATACTCTAGGTCCTGCAAGGACTGAAAGGAATACAGGCCTACGGATCTGCAAGCCTAAGCAGTTTTATATTGATGGTTTTTAATAATGACATAGAGTTATAACCATTCATATAATTAAATGTAGTAGTGCATTGATATGTGCGGATGTTCTCGGCCCTATCGGGCTCTATCGATTATAGACCGCAGGATTTGTAAGCATAACCAGTAGAGTAAAGTGGGGCAAAAGTTCGAGTGGGGTAAGAGTTTCTTTTTAAGATTTCTAGCTCATTTCAAAACAAATCTTATAAATGTCGAATGCTATTCAAGTAACAGACTTTCAATCCAAATATCATAAAAATCGATTGAGATTTGGAAAAGTTATGGCTATTTGTTGTTTTTCGACATGAATATTGTAATTTTTTGTCAAACTTTGGTTGCATGGAACCAATTGAAGATAAAATCTTTTTCAATATTTTATGTAAGGGCGTTTCTAGGCCTATCATAAGGTTGCTTTGAGGTGTAATAGATTTTGCACAAATGCTTGAAAACAATTTCTGGCCCATAGTGGGGCAAAAGTTCGAATCAGCGGGGCAAAAGTTCGACCCATGTATAAAATCACGGAAAAATTTTCAAATTGCATAAAATCCACATTCTTCTTCTTCTTGGCATTAACGTCCTCATTGGGACAGAGCCGGCTACTCAGCTTAGTGTTCTTATGAGCACTTCCACAGTTATTAACTGAGAGCTTTCTTTGCCAAAGTTACCATTTACGCATTCGTATATCGTGTGGCAGGTACGATTATACTCTATGCCCAGGGAAGTCAAGGAAATTTCCTTTACGAAAAGATCCTGGACCGACCGGGATTCGAACCCAGACACCTTCAGCAATAAAATCCACATATTATCTTCAAATTTAGTTAAATTTGTCTGATCGTGTGAAAACTGTCACCAAAATTTTACATTTTCACTTAGTTTTGCGAAAAACTGCTATTTTTGAGTATATTACAATCAACCCGGTTTTGGGCAATTTTTTTGATGAAAATTTTATGTGTTTTTTTTTCGTCAAACTTAAGTTTACGGCTGGTGTTAATTATGCCTTTCATAAAAGGATCGATATTTTGTGTTTTCGTCAGCGAACTTTTGCCCCACACTCGATTCGAACTCTTGCCCCACCGGTGGGGCAAAAGTTCGAATAAGACAATCAATTTTGAAACTGTTATAACTAAATATGGGTAAATATTTTGACACACGTTTAATCAGCAAAATTATAGCCAATTTGTTGAAGGTTCATTGTATTATATTTGTTTTGTTTTAACTGCTATTGTTTTCCTTGAAACTTTGATTATACCACTAAGGTCGAACTTTTGCCCCACCTTACTCTAGTCTAGTCTATTCCCAGACTACACGAAGTCGCATGAAAGTTCACGTAATAACTCGTTTATTCATACAAATTACATCAAACCCGCAAACCACGGTAGATAAAAACGTCAGATTGATGAGTTTCCTCGCATAAAACGCTTTCTTTGCTTTGCTTCGTCCCGTACACTCGAACAAAGTAAGTGGAATCAATCCGTAGCAACTGTCAAATCAACATTTGTTATCATAAGTTAAGTCACATAAGATCGCAGGTTAGTTCGGTAGACACTCATATTGTGTGTTCTTATTCATCACATAATATATGCACGTATATCGCTTCCACTTTTACACGCAGAAGGCCTTTTCGTGACATCTTATGAGTGAAATTTTGCACATACAAAGCCTCCAGGTGATTTCGTTATAAGTACATTTTGGTTGTCTGGGTTGGTTTTGATTATGTCACAGACCCGAAGCGATTTACGTGAGTAAACGGAGTATGGTATTGATTCGTACCGATGTACGTGATCCTACAACTTCATGGAGTACAGAGCTTGAGATCTACAAGCATGAACAACTATTAATCGTTTTGATGGGTGGGCTTCGCGGCCGTGCGGTTAGTGTTACCAAGCATTTAGCCGCATCGTGTCAAGGATTCGATTCCCGCTTCTGTCCGGAAAACATTTCGTCAGGGAAGTATTTCGACTTTGCCACTGGGCGTTGCATGCTAGTCCATTATCTAATGTGGTGCTTCCTTCAAAGGGCAATCCGTACACTGGAAGCATTAGCGTGTCAGTGTATTTAAAAACTTCCTGGAGAAAGCCCAAAAAGTATTTCGGGAAAGATTCTTATAATGTTTTCTTAAAACTAATTAAGGCATATAGTTGTAAGAATATGTGAAGTAATTTTTGATGGGATTCAAGAAGAAATGCTTTGTTAAATTTCTGAAGAAAGAAATCTCTTGGAGTACGTTCTCCTAGTCCACCTCTGGCTACGCCATTTAGTTCATCAGTTCTTTCCTTGACGCCGCTCATCATCGCGCAGATAAGACAAAAGTGACAGTCAGTAGAACGTTGGAATTCTTCAAGCTATAATCCGGAAAGACGGTACCTATACCGCTGCTGCTGCCTCGATCCACCACATCTCCACATGAGTAGATCATCTCGAGAGATAATAGCGCCCAAAGTTTGATGTTTCTTGTAAATCATGTCGCTTATTCAGATTTGTTCGTCTAAATTCGAGCACACTGGCTGTCACGGGTGATTTATTCGAGGGGAGTTGTTTTTCTGGTTTTAGCCGCCGGTCAATCTCACCGCTGCCGAGCTCTCACACATTCCGCTCCAGAAAAAAAAGAGCACGGATCTACCGTTTGCCACCGTTTTGGAGCATACGCTACCGATTCACCTCTCTACCCCTGCACCATCAATCCGTCCAGATCCCCCCCTCAATGAAAGGGAGGCACGCTGTCGAGTGCTATCCCTCTCGCACAATGCTTCCTCTGGAGAGGCCGATCTGGATTTGAACCTATCGAGTCGACGATGTTGAGACGGAATGGCTGAGATGGACTGACAGTGCCCAAAACCAGCGACGGGCCACACTGCTTACACTTACGGACCCTGACTGATGAGAACATGTCGAGATGCTTGTACAAAGTCGATCACATGTGTCCAATTGTCATGTTCGGTAGCAGTCTTAATTAGGATCGACAGCGGAGGCTAAAAATGCGACACAAACGACCAGTCTTGGGGATTCGGGAGTTGGGACTGGGCGGAGGCTGCTGGGCGTAGAAACGTGGAGGAGTTGCGGGGATGAAACGAAATTGTGACGATTCGGTGAAAGAGTACGCTGAATGTTTGTTGATTTTCGAGGACAATGAGTGCTCAAAACGGGTCAGACAAGCGGATCAGTGGAAAGAATCATGAAGTACTGTTAAATCAAATGAAAGATATTTTCGATAATACCTGACATTACAAAGAGGATATATAATCCCAAAGACGTAATTTAAACTGATGATTCATAATACATCTAATTTTCTTCGTCCTGCTTTCTGGTGTTACAATTTTACTGGGACAGAGTATGCTTATCACTTTGGTGGTCTTATGAGCACTTCAACAGTTTTTAAATAAAAGCTTTCTAACATGTAAAGAGCGGAACAACCTTCGAAACTCAAAGTTTGTTTTCCGTATATTACAAGCACATTTCAAGTACCTTATTATCGAACAATTTCACCATCAGATCTGAATTACCTCTACCTGAAAGTGGGATGGATAATTTTACAAGAGTTAATACACCTGTGACAAGCTTCGAGCTGTAATGGATGTTCCACCCTTTTGACATGTTTTTTATTCGGATGGGCCACTGCGACCATTTTTTCGACCTTTTGTAGCATTATCCGTATTCTTAGTGTAAAGTGCATGTCGCATTACTCCATTTCCATTGATACGTTATGAAGTATCGATCTATGTACAGTTCTAATTTTGTTCCCCAGAGATTGATGTATGTGTTGAAAAGGTCTCGCTATTTACACCCTTCATAGAGACTTACATCTCAGCGAAGTAGTACTCTTTATCAAATATTTGATTTCTGAGGAATCAAATAGCGGAAAAATAGTCCTTCCTTTGTTTTGCTTGTATGTAAGTCCCCGAAAACTTAAAAAGGGACTTTGTACTTTGTTTAGTAATCAGCATTCACGTGAGTCTGAGGCAAGAACTCGGATCTCGGATGTCTACTTGATACAGCGTATGAAGTTTGATCAATTAATCTTTATTTTGGAGAAAGTTTAAGTAGCAACCTAATGGAACGGTAGAGAATGGATTGATAGAAAACAAGATACACCACGCTTATTTTTTTTGGTTTATTGAAAACATGTGATAACACTTAACTCATGGCGTGTATACGGGAAAGGTTTATCACAAAACGGTAGGCATCGCTAAATCTTTCATCATTCGAAAATAGGGGGAGATCCCCCAGTAACGGACAGCACCCAATACCGGACAAAGTCGAAACATTGAGAAATCATGGTCCAATCAAGATGGTGTATTAGTAGTAAAGGAAGCTATTATGGAGACTAATGTTTGCGTAGAATAACACATCCTTGAAATATGCATACCTTCTTAAAAAAGTACAAAAGTTTGTAAATTTCAAAAAAAATTACGTGTTGCCTTATTTTTGAGCCTTTTTAGTAATTATTTTGAATATGAAAAAATACTTTGGATCACGCAAGCATATTCGAACATAATCCTATTTTGATAGTACGAATGTATTTTGTACCATAATTGGACTAAATATGGACAAATTACAATTTTAGTTAAGCACCTCCTGTCCCCCAGTTTCGGACAGCCTGATTTGTTATATAATATCTTTGTAATTATTGCACCACTGTCTCAAAATACATTCGTTTTTCATATATTCAGGCGATCATGGTATCAAAGATGCAATAAAAATAAGGAAAATGAACATTCAGAACAACATCGTAAAATGTGCTATTTTTCATCATATAAGAAAGAGGTTTTTTATGTACATCTGGCTAACTAAGAAATATTCAAATTGTTCTTGTAAATGTTGCAAATGCATTGAATTGGCAATTATATACTATTCCTATAGTAAACACATTCAATGATGTTCAAATTTACAGAATTCGAGGCATTTCCAGCTCGTGTCCGATATTGGGTGCCACCTTTCAAGATCGATCAATTTGGTACTAAAATACATCATCAAAATGCAATGTCAAAATTCATATTTATATTTTTAAATTTATTTTTGTACACTATAAAAATGATAGTATTTATCATAAATGAGTAATACGAGCACATAAAACCAATATTTTACGAATTATGAATTTAGTGGCTCAAGTGTCCGGTACTGGGGGATCTCCCCCTATAGATTTTCAGCTATCGTTGGTCACGTTCCCTAAAAAAATCCACTCAAATTCTCATAACTCACACTTGAAATTTTTTATGCGTGAGTTGTCAATCACGCAACTCAGCAGTAAAAAAATCATGGATGAGTTGACTCACCTTTTTGACTCATTGTCTCGTATTTCCACAGTTAACTCACACACGGCAATAATTTCTTGTTAGTCTGGTAAAATAATAGTAATCCTTTCTAACGTAAACAACAACATTCGGGTTTCACGAGTTTTGACGGGTTTTGCGACTGAATCATTTTTTACGGTTTGAGTTGATTGAGTGATTTTGCCTCAAAATCTGAAGCGTGAGATTTGCAAAGCAGATCTCTAATGAGTTTGCTCTCAAGGGAGAGAGTAGAGATTGAGATTTGAGTGAGAGTCTATCAACACTGCTTGAGAAACACTGCAAACTCACAGATGCCTCAGAAAAACCCAAAACAGAAGAATTTGTAGAAAATGTCATCCAAAAAATTCTATCTGTATTTTTTTATTACGAGGTTGATAAAAAGTAGAACCGATTAATACTACAAAATCCTGCGGGAGGAAGCCGAAAGGAATTAAACGAAATATGATTCTGTGCCCTATACCCCAAGTCATAGCGAAAAACACTCAATAAACATAACATTGAGATATCCGGAGCAATTGACAATCCGAGTACCTTAAGGCATGGTTGTTTAATTTTATAACGTACGATGATACTTTTGCCCAGGGAAGACGTGAAAATTCTATTTGCGAAAAGATCCTCGACCGGAGGAATTCGAACCCACGACCCTCAGCTAGGACTTAGAACTATAATTGGTTGTGTTCGTGTGTAACAGTTGTCAATTCAACGTCATTTTCAAATTGCATTGGAAATTGCGGCTCGTTTAATATTTTATGTTGTTTAGAAATAAAAGATGTGTAGAAAATCAGGATGTGTAAAAAAAACCAGGAATTTATTTAAAAACTGCTAACAAGTATATAAACCATTCAAACAATCAATGTTATAAAAGATTATTCATGGATGTTTTCAAGATATAAAATCAAGATTTTAATTGATGTTTTTAAGATACAATTTCAAAATTTAACAAAAACATAGCTTCGCATGCATTGAATCAATATGTTTCCTATTCAACCAAACGTGAAAACCGTGAAAGTGGTTTCCTGCGAAGCATAATAACAATAACGGGAAAATCTCACAATTGCTGCAAGAATTAAGAGTTTTTAAACGATGTTGTCAGTAAGCAACTTATAAAAAAATAAAATTTGACCATATTAAACTCTTTTATACGCTTTTCATGAATAATTTTCGAGTGATCTTGATTATGTTGAGTCATTGCATTAACAGAACATTTTCTTCTAAAAGTATAACGTATTGTATGACAGATACCATATTCACATGGAATATGTTTTCAACATGAAATATGGTTAATTATTCGATTAATGACAACGATCACTACTTCAATATAGACTAGAAAGTTAAATTGTATGTGTCCCACTTTTCCCGCAGAGTGCAGTAACTACAACTTAAAGCATATTTTCCAGACTTTCTTCTGAGGGATTCAATACATCGAAGCCCTATTTTCCTATTCGTGCACACATCAGCAGATATGTTACTACAAGGTGATGAATCCGTTGGATATGCAAATTGTTTGTAATTGATAATTAGACTGAATAATTTGTTTGAATTGCCTATTTAAGGTACCTTTTCTCGGGATATCTTGCATTAAGCACACAACCATGGAGCAAAATAGAGAACACAGTTTCAGCAGACTGATAAAATCGAATCCCCCATTTTATTTTCTAATAATCGAATCAATTGATCAAGCATTCTTTTCGTATCATATTGAGTGAGAAAAAGATGAAAAATCAATGCTGCAGTGATTTTTTTATAATGTGTTGAATTGGTTTATATGAGTTCTTTCAATCGTTTTCAACTTTGAATTTGTTCAGTATTGAAAGTTGATATATGTTATTGAAGGAAAAGCAACATAAATTTTTGATGAATTATGTCATTCATTCATTCATATTAATCATGGTTCGATTCCACTGGTCAAACATATTTTTGTACCAACACATTGAGATTGCCAAAGAAAACTCTCAGTTGAGGTGAACATGCATCGCAACCAAACCACAACCAATTTTCAAGAGCACAAATTCAGAAAACTAAACAGACGTTCAAGCTGAAAACTTGATCGATTAGTCACCAGCGTGTAACCAATCGATTAAGTTTTCAGCTCAATCCGCTGTCTGGTTCCCCAACCAGAAGCACATAACAAGATTGTAACACATTCCTATCAACAGCAGTAAAAAATAACAGAAGTTGATAAAATGCTGTTATCAAGGTGGCTTTGTTCTCAATCTGTTATATTTTTAATTACAATTTTATAACAACATTTGTTATATTTCTGACATCGCATTCATAAGTTTGTTGCAAATAACATCCGATGGCATTAACAGTAACATAATTTGCAATTATTTTGTTATTTTGCAACATCCTTGCAACGCATTGTGTAATAATTTTGATATAATTGTTACAGGGTTTGTTATATTTTAGTTTGATTTGCTGCAATTTCTGTTAAAATTTTTGTTATTTTAAGTACTAACGGTACATGTTTTATAACAACTGGTGATATAAAAAAATCATATCAGGGCAACACATTCTGTTAAAATCTTGTTTCTTCCGTCTGGTCGGGTCTCTAGATTTATGCTCTTGAAAATTTGAGGTTTGCCTTTGATGCATCTTCACCTTCATGAATAAGTGCCCAGATAACAAGGCTTCTTTCCAATTGGTGTGTTATGCCAGACAGAAGATGAAGAAAGTGATTGTATTCTCAACATGAAAAGAAACAGTTATATGCTAGAATCGATATATTTCCATTGTACGAATAAGAGTCCTATGACTCATTAAATCCTGAAATTTACATAGAACAGTTTTGTCTTTTACAATATGCAAACTCATGTATATTTGTTCTATCAACTTTAATTTGAAATTTAAGCGATCATCGAGCATGAGTGAAATAAAATTGGCTTTTACCATAATTACATTTAAAAATAATACACTTTGGGGATCAAAAATTTTAAATAAAAACGAAATTGTTCGGGATCCCTCGATGGATTTTTTGGGGAACACGTCAAATGACAGCGAAAACCCTATATTATCAAATGGTGAAAGATTTAGCGATGCCTATTTTTTGTGATAATATTGTTATACCAGACACGCAGTTAACTGTGTTAGGAAAAGGAAAGGCTCTGTATTGAAAATGTCGTTTTCGAGATCGTGATGTGTTGTTGGAATGGAATGTAAGTTATGCCGTCAGGTGTATTGAAATGTTTAACCTTCCTTGTGCATTGGATTTGTTTTGGCCAGTCGGCAGTCTAAAGGAGCTGCATGTATGTTGGGCGGCAGTTAAAACGATACCTAATGGCTCAGAGAATCAAGGATTTGTTTTCTGATAATTTAAAAATTGTGATTTCCATAAATATACTTTAAGAAATGTCTTGCATTGAAAGTACAGATACCACCACAAGACTTACTAATGTCCCAATGCGCAGTCCATGAACTTCATTCAATGAACAGCGATGCATTGTATGCAAATAAGTTTACTTCAATTAAAGGTTTTAGACGGTTTTCATTTATAAAATTCATTAATTCATTATACCTCAATTCAAAGATATGTCGAAAAATAATTCAGTTATCAGAAACGCATTACATGAGCATGAGCATGAGCATAAATGATCGTACAATTCGTAGTTGCTACTCCGTGATTGACCAGAACAATCGAAGTTGCACAGGGATTTAGTGAATGGGGCTTGGGATTAGCTAACCATTCATCAATGTGCACAAATCAAGAGCTCAAACTTAAGAAGTCAATAACGGCGCCGGCCACGTCCTTACGGTCATCGGGGAAGGGAAGGAATGTTAGTTAGACAACCATTGGTTTTAGAGACCGAAGAATCTTCTGCATCTCCATAGTTGTCATGGAAAGGATATTGGGTTAGTGGGATAAGGTAAGGATCTGGGAGTCATCTTTAGTTGATGATGCGATCCTTGATATATTCACGCCTGACCGGATTCGCGATATTATTCGATAAATGAATTGTATGCCGAACAAATGCCCTTCGTTCGCCCTCGCAAGAGCAAGCAACGCGACCAAAGGATCAAACACTACTAACACTAATCACGCGATCCGCGACTCTTATATACTATCGTGCCGCGCGAGCGACGCGCAACACGATTGATCCTGCCCGCATCACTCGCCCCCACAGGAGCAAGCAACGCGACCAAAGGATCAAACACTACTAACACTGATCACGCGATCCACGACTCTGATATACTATCGTGCCGCGCGAGCGACGCGCAACACGATTGATCCTGTCCACATCACCCGCCCCCACAGGAGCAAGCAACGCGACCAAAGGATCAAACACTACTCTCAGTTATCAGAAACGCATTACAAATGAAAATGCCTATTTAATAACCTATTTTGTTGAGTGGCAGACTAGGTTCCAATAGGAATGTTATGACAAGAATAAGAAGAATAATAAGAAGAAGAGTATACGAAACCTGTTTTTAACGATAGCCTCGAAATTCATCATGTTGAGCGCTAACAAGGTGAAAAACTCAATCTACTACTTAAAATCGAGATGGCGGCTATCAATTTTCAAACTTATATGAATAATCTCATCCTTCACTCGATTCGAGGAAAACACCAACGATTGAAAACTTGTTTCTTTGTTGTATAAAAAATGATGTTTGCATTGACGTATAAATATAGTAGAAATTATTTAGAAAATCGTTTATTTCATAGAATAAATACAATTGCTCACCTAGTTTTTGTAGCCTTCCCGACCAGTGGATTACAACACAATTATATCAAGATTGATTGCAAATAGCAAATTTTGTTTCATTTTTGTCAGAAGCACTTTGAGTTGATGTTGGCAATAATACCATAATAAAACAAAATCAGTTATAATAACATAGGCTTTTTCAAATTGGTTTCAATTTAAAACATAATTATAACATAATTTGTTATTAAAAATCTGAGAGAAATTGTTTATACATGTGCGCTTTCATTTATGTAAAGGAAATAACAAATTTTGTTGAAATTCAGTTATGGAAAACAACAAAATGAGTTGTAATTTTGTTTGGTTGAAAACATAATAAGTTATTTTTTGTTTAAATTATAACATATTTCGTTTCACTTCTGTTTGATGTAGGGGCAATTGTGTTATAATTTTTGTTATGCAAACTACTAACCATCCGAAATGATAACATATTTTGTAACCTGGATTTCCTGGAGGATTGCTTGTAAAACCTTTGGAGTGATGCATGTAAAGATTTTCTTGGAGACATCAATGGGAGAATTCTTGAAGGAAATTTGTGTAGTAATTTCTTGTAGAACCCTTGGAGGAATTCCTGGCGGAACCTCTGAAAACATTCCTGGTGATATAAAGTGGAAACTTTCAAGATCCCTTGAGGAAATCATAAAAAAAAGCCAAGACTATACACTAGACATGTACTAGACTCGACTAGTCGAGTCCAGTACATGACACTGACGACGACCTTACAGTTGAGGACGAAATACGCGTATCTGTCAAAGGATACAAACTCAAGTGGAATGAAATGGTATAGTACTGAATTCGGTTGTTCATCTACTTATAGGTATTCCACTGAACAGCTCGAAAATTTAATATACTGATGGAATTTTTGGAGGTTTTTCTGAAGCTATTTTTAAACTGATCTCAAAACAGTGCACAATTGTTCCATTTGTTCTACGAAGCGGTCATAAATCATTTTACTCAAAATCCGATGGCAAATACCATCAGAAATTGTCAGGTTAATATTTTTTGACTGTTAAAACTCCATAGAAGTTAATGTCGTTATTGCAATCACTTCAAAAATGATGTTTAGGTTCATGTTGCGAATACTCTGCTATACGAATTATTACATGTGCATTAACCTGACTTTGCAATTATCTCCATTCAAGAGTTGTCCAAGGTTAACAACAATATTTAATATTTCATTGATAAGTACCATGGAATCTATACATATATCAGGATTATTATTGTCCAACTTGAGAAGATTTCCCACACAGCGTTGCTTCAAATGCTCATAAGCCTATGAATGAATTATTTGTTAATATATTGTTGCTTCTTAATAGTTATTTTGTTCTCATAATATAATTTTTTTTTTGCCCTGGATACATAGATTCTGGAATGTTGCTGTTCAAAATCAATACAAGATCAATTCTATGTCGTTGCTCCCTTACTTTGGGAAGTCATGACGTATATTAGAATGGCTGATGTACCAATACTAATTAAATAGGATTTTTTTGTCTCAGCGCCCTCAATAAAACTACTTATTAATTCAATATACAATGTTGCAAGTGCATACATATCAAATTGAAGTATGAGTAGTGAAAATTTCATTATTAAGTATATTCATTCCAGTTAGCTATAATTATACTGGTTTGTAATATATCCTATGAATATTTTTACCATTGCCTTTATTGGTAAAAACTAACAACTTTGAAGGCACGCTGCTAACTTATTCGCAAATATTTGCAGCTAGAACCTACACAGGTTCATTTTTCTACTCAAACATGATAATTTGGTAGCAGAGGTTTGATTAAATGTGATTAGGAACTTATTCAAAAACGTACTTCAAATAAAGTGATGTAGTTACGAAGTGAGTATATTACTATTCTCATCACTCATATCAATACTGACTCCTATATGTCAAATAACACTCTAGAATATATCGAAAGTGATAGATATACATCTGTACTAATGTTCTGTAATCTAAACTGATTATAAAAACATTTGATTCTGGTTTGCGAAGACAATAAACAAAGTGCTGAAATCGCTAAATTTATAACGTATTTTTAACACATAAAAAATACACTCAATCATTCATAACCCTACTGTGCATATCATCCTGGAACGTCTGTAATGTTTTTGTTTTTACATTCTTGAGATCATGATTGATCCATGAAAAGGTAAAGGAATGACAACTAAGACCTTTTGCTTTTCGATTTATGGCCTATGGACGGTACCACTGTGCAGTGGCTTCGTGGCCGTGTGGTTAGTGTTACCGAGCTGAGGGACATGGGTTTGAGTCCCATTGTTTGATAACTTTGTCAATAGAGATTTTTTTTAGACTTAGCATAAAGTATTTTCGTACCTGCCACACAATATACATATGGAAAAACGTTCAATCGGTAGATATAGCTCTGAGTGAATAACTGTAAAAGTTCCCATAGGAAAACTAAGCTGAGAAACTCTGAGGGCTCCGGTTCCATATATTTCATATAAAGCTGAAAGAACGAAAATCGGTTCAAAAATAGATTTTTGAGAGCGTTCCAAAATCATGAATCACTTTTACTCTTAATGCATGCTGTGTCGCTTTTTTGTAGCGCCACTCCTAGAGGCCACTCCTTTTAACAGGAAAATGTTGCTTAGGAGCAGGCTTTGTTCCAATGTGATTGATTGCACTCAGGAGTATCATTTTGAGGTTTAAAAATCTAGCGGCCATGTTGGCATTCGACGCCAGCCTGGTTTTTAGCAGTTGAATGATTTTTTTACCATCTTAGCGCTCATCATGTTGAATTAAGAGGCCTTCGGTTGCCCGTTCTACGCAAATATTAAAACGCAATATATGTTTTAAACATAAAATTTTTAAATTGACGCTTATATTGAGCTGTTCGGTAATCCTATCCGCATGGTTATAGTAAATTAATTACCTCATTACGCGTGGTAAAGATGGACAAAATATGAGTGAAATTATGAAAAAATGGTCCTCCGGAAATCTAGGGGGTTGGTGTCAGGCCCTGCGAGCCAGCCGTAAAAACACATCAGCACAGGAACGTCAACGAGAGAATACGGACCGGAACAATCGGCAAAGACCACAGCGACGAAAATGGACTAGCGATTGGAAACTCGGTACGTGGAACTGCAAATCTCTCAACTTCATTGGAAGTACTCGCATACTCTCCGATGTACTGAAGACCCGCGGTTTCGACATCGTAGCGCTGCAGGAGGTGTGCTGGACAGGAGCATTGGTGCGAACGTTTAGAGGTAATCATACCATCTACCAGAGCTGCGGCAACACACGCGAGCTGGGAACAGCTTTCATAGTGATGGGTGATATGCAAAGGCGCGTGATCGGGTGGTGGCCGATCAATGAACGAATGTGCAAGTTAAGAATCAAAGGCCGATTCTTTAACTTCAGCATAATCAACGTGCATAGCCCACACTCCGGAAGCACTGATGATGACAAGGACGCATTTTACGCGCAGCTCGAACGCGAGTACGACCGCTGCCCAAGCCACGACGTCAAGATCATCATAGGAGATTTGAATGCTCAGGTTGGCCAGGAGGAGGAGTTCAGACCGACGATTGGAAAGTTCAGCGCCCACCGGCTGACGAACGAGAACGGCCTACGACTGATAGATTTTGCCGCCTCCAAGAACATGGCCATTCGTAGCACCTATTTCCAGCACAGCCTCCCGTATCGGTACACCTGGAGATCACCTCAGCAGACAGAATCGCAAATCGACCACGTTTTGATCGATGGACGGCACTTCTCCGACATAACCGACGTCAGAACCTATCGTGGCGCCAACATTGACTCCGACCACTACCTGGTGATGGTGAAACTGCGCCCAAAACTATCCGTCATCAACAATGTACGGTACCGACGCCCGCCCCGGTACAATCTCGAGCGGCTGAAACAACCGGATGTCGCCAATGCGTACGCGCAGCATCTTGAGGCAGCGTTGCCGGATGAGGGCGAGCTCGATAGGGCCCCTCTTGAGGACTGCTGGAGGACAGTCAAAGCAGCCATTAACGACGCTGCCGAAAGCGTTGTCGGATATGTGGAACGGAGCTCAAGAAACGATTGGTTCGACGAGGAGTGCCAAGAGGTTTTAGAGGAGAAGAATGCAGCGCGGGCTGCAATGCTGCAGCATGGTACGCGGCAAAACGTGGAACGATACAGACTGAAGCGGAAACAGCAAACCCGCCTATTCCGGGACAAAAAGCGCCGCCTGGAAGAGGTGGAATGCCAAGAGATGGAGTTGCTGTACCGTTCTCAAGAAACGCGGAAGTTCTATCAGAAGCTCAACACATCCCGCAAAGGCTTCGTGCCGCGAGCTGAGATGTGCCGGGATAAGGATGGGAGCATCTTGACGGACGGACGCGAGGTGATCGAAAGGTGGAAGCAGCACTACGATGAACACCTGAATGGCCGCTCGACAACGGACCAGATCTTTTCCGTGCGGCAAATCCTCCAGAAATGCCGTGAGTACCAGGTCCCTACGCACCATTTGTTCATCGATTTCAAGGCGGCATACGATAGTATCGACCGCATAGAGCTATGGAAAATCATGGATGAGAACAGCTTTCCCGGGAAGCTCACAAGATTGATCAGAGCAACGATGGACGGTGTGCAAAACTGCGTGAAGATCTCGGGCGAACACTCCAGTTCGTTCGAGTCTCGGCGGGGACTACGACAGGGCGATGGACTTTCGTGCCTGTTGTTCAATATTGCGCTTGAAGGTGTCATGCGGAGAGCCGGACTTAACAGTCGAGGCACGATTTTCACGAGATCCGGACAATTTGTTTGCTTCGCGGACGACATGGATATTATTGGGAGAAAATTTGAAACGGTGGCAGATTTGTTCACCCGCCTGAAACGCGAAGCAACAAGAGTCGGGCTAATGGTGAATGCGTCGAAAACAAAGTACATGCTGGTTGGCGGAACTGAGCGCGACAGGACCCGCCTAGGAAGCAGCGTTACGATAGACGGGGATACCTTCGAGGTGGTGGACGAGTTCGTCTACCTCGGATCCTTGTTGACGGCTGACAACAATGTTAGTCGGGAAATACGAAGGCGCATCATCAGCGGAAGTCGTGCCTACTATGGGCTCCAGAAGAAACTGCGGTCAAGAAAGATTCACCCCCGCACCAAATGCACGATGTACAAAACGCTCATAAGACCGGTAGTCCTCTATGGGCATGAGGCGTGGACTATGCTCGAGGAGGACTTGCAAGCTCTTGGGGTTTTCGAACGCCGAGTGCTAAGGACGATCTTCGGCGGCGTGCAGGAGAACGGCGTGTGGCGGCGAAGGATGAACCACGAGCTCGCTCAACTCTACGGCGAACCCAGTATCGTGAAGGTAGCTAAAGCTGGAAGGATACGCTGGGCAGGGCATGTTGCAAGAATGCCGGACAACAACCCTGTAAAGATGGTGTTCGCCACGAATCCGGTCGGAACAAGAAGGCGTGGGGCGCAGCGAGCTAGGTGGATTGATCAGGTACACCAGGACCTGGAGAGCGTGGGTCACAGTCGAGGATGGAGAGAAGCGGCCATGAACCGAGGGAATTGGCGAAATATTGTTGGCGAGGCTTTATCAAGATAATTGATGTAAAGCCAAATAAGTAAGTAAGTATGAAAAAATCCACGTGCTCGGCTGGGATTTGAACCCAGGATTCTTGTATGCTAGACGAGCACTTTACCAACTAAGTTACCGAGCCACTTGGTGACCCAATAACTGAGTTGGTTACAAGTTTAGAATTCAAATCCCCACAGACCACGCAGACCCTTTCCATAACCCATATCCATCCATCTCACACACGCGGGCAGAGCGAGTGCGATTTGTTTAGTGTTGATTGATATGGGTTTTGAAAAGTTATTAATAAATTTTTTAGTAAACCGCATATAAAGTTTTCCCGCAGTTGAGCTGTTTGGCTGTCTTGCAAAATCAATGTAGTCAAAGACAGAGTGTGACGTTGAGACTCAGCTATAAATGTCTGTGGAATAAATCAAATTTGGGTTTTAAATTTAATTTTGATAATAATGAGACGAAAGGTGAAAGAAAGAATGGCCACCAAATCTATGAGAAAAGGATGAAACACAAGGCGTCAAAAGGACAAATGGTCGTTAAACAAAAATAAAGGGACACAAGGTCGAAAATTTGTTTTCAACGAAGGAAACATTAAGCCCCCCTAGCAAGTCATTTTAGACCTTTTGTCCTATCAACCATCTGCATTTCGACCTATTATATTTCCGACGTTTTGTCTTTGGTCATTTTGTCCATAAACCTTTTGAATTGCTCGGAAAATGATATGATTATTTTTTATAGCGCCAGCAAATTCCAGAAGTTACTTCGACAACCTTATTTTGAAAATCTTGCCGTTATTCAGTATTGAATTTAGGGGCAACTTACGTATTTTCGGTAGTTTTGGGTAGTTTCATGTTTTGTTTTGTTGGTCAAATCTTCTGAAATTTAGTTGTAAGATACGCGCATATTTTAAAGTATTGATGCAAATTTTATACCTCATAGGTTTCAGAAAAACACCCGCGATAAAGAGAAAAAAGCTACCAAAGATACAGCAAGTACCAAATATAACAAAAATCCAGGATTTTATAAAAGATACATTCAAAATTTCAGTAGAAGCTTTCCCGGGAATTACTTATTAGATTCGTTGGTAAACATTCAGAGTTTGCTACAAAAAATCTCCCATACACGGAATTTCCTTTAAAAATCTTCGAGGGATTGTCCAGAAATTATTTCCAACAGATTCTTGGGAATTTCTTGTGGTTTATCCTATATAGAGTTCTGGTCGAATCCATCAATAAGCTTCTGGGAAAGTTCTGGAGATAGATATCACAAGAAGAATCTTAATTTCCAGGTATAGAAATATCTGCAGTATTCACTGCTTAAATCAAGTATCATACCTCAGCAAAATCTAAAGCAAATTCGAATTTTAAATACTGAAATACAAACGAAGTTTCAGTGACCCAAACCCGACCCGGACCGGTGTCCGATTTTTTTTCAAATTTTACATCCCGGAATCCAGTCCCGTCGGAGCTGAACACCCGAAACCCGACCCAGCTCCATACAGGATCAAAATCGGTATCGGGTTATTTTGATATGCCTGGACGCTTCAAATTCTAGTCAACGACCCTGATTCACCAAAGAAATATAATATCGTCAACTTTCATGAATGTAGAATTAAAAGACATTACAATTATGAACACCAAGGCCCACATGAAAAATAAAACGAAATTTATTCCAAAAATATATTCTTGTTATCTGGCATACCTACATTTGCAAGCCCATGTTGAGAATTATAGCTGACGTAATAGTTATCTAAAATCTTCTAAGCTAAGTTGAATCCAGTGATAGTACCCATTCACGTGTCTGTCGATCGTTTGTTCATCAACGGCCTCTTTCTACCCTACCCCTACCCCTACTGATGACGATCAGCAGCCGCCAACGGAATCATCCATCCGGTCAACCAGGGGGCTGCTGCTATTCACTCACGATCCAACGGTGAATTTATGCTCCGCCCTTGTGCAATTTATCCAAACCATATACCAACAAAGCGCTCGCGCAAGTGGCCAAGTGAGCTTTCCTTTCCGTCCTCCAATCCACTCGATATGATATGTGCAGAGTGAACGCCGAGCGGCGTGCGGAGAAATGTAAGCTGCTTTTAATATAATAATAATAACACACTTTATACACCGAGTCAGTCAACCAACCAACCAACAAACGAAAAAGCCCCCCTGTTCCCGGCGTTTGTCCGATGGATCGTTCCTTTAAGCCAGGGGTTCCCAAGCTTTTACGGATTGTGGCGCCCTACCAATTGGGCTGTTCAGAGGTTCCCTGTTATAAACATGTTTTGAACCTACGTCAAAAATTGGACCAAATTTCGTATTTTCATATTTGTAGTGCCATGGAAGTTTTTTAAAACGTATTTGAGATAAGAAAGAAAAATATATTTGAATCACCCTTCGGCAACTAGATATGAAAAACGAGCTTCCGTTATTATACTGTACTATTACTGTATGTTTACCTTTTAGTTCCATTAAAGTTTGTATCCTTTTACGGATAAGTGTATTTCGATCCCAGTTGTACGGCCGTCTTCAGTGTCGTGTACTAGACTAGATTTGCGATTACACAACCTGTTCAAATTTCCTCTATCACTGACGCTTACGTCCTATTTGGTAATCAATTTTCGGCGCACCTGAAAAAGTGCAACGGATCACCAGTTTGGGAAGTGCTGCTTTTTGCTTCTGCTTCCACATCTCTTCGGTCCTGCCTCGGTGACTTTGGTGTGTAATTATTTTCACCAGGTGCTGCCCATCTCGCTCACTCTCTTCTTCCGATCGTCGTCCATCTCGGTCTGTTGGAAAAACGCCACCGTAGAGAGCGTGAGGAAGAGAGGGGGGGCAATGATGTGATGTGCAGTTGGGTAAATCCACAAGTGCACACATCACCTACCCAGCCCACCATCAACCGATCTCCAGATCCCCCCCGTCCGAGTGAGCGAATGTGGGCAAAGTGTGTAGCAATTTGTATGCAGATTTTATACCTCTTGAACCCGGCCTTTTTGATATCGAACGGGTCCCAACAGTGCAGTGGGAAGCCAACGACGACAGCAGCCATGATCCCGCTGAAGCGAAGCGAGAACTTTCCAATGGAAGTCAACTCTCTTTCACTCTCTGTCCCCATCGGTTGGGGTCCCAAACTCACACCAACACACCTGCTTGATGTAACCGGCGAACTTTTGGTGGAGAGCAGGCGAAGGGAGCCGAGACGAGAAAGTCATTGAATTGAAAAATAATTGCCCCTGCATTCATTGGGAGACAGGTCTTGCGGGTGCAGCCCCTTCCGTTTCGCTGCACTTGATAATTACTATCGATTGTTGGATTTTTGCTAGAAGAAAGATGGTGGGAAATTGCACCGAGCCAACGGCCATCATGTGGTCATTAGTGCTTCATTCAACTATGGAAACTACGTGAGCTGGTTGGCTGAGAAGGTTTTCGTGAAAAAGTTACACACTTGTTATCCATTTTCGAAGCTTTTTATTGCAAGGTGATTCGAAACTAATCAATGTTTTCTATTGATTTTTTTTTTTTCGAATCAGCTTGCAACGAGAAGCTTCGAAATGGACATCAAGTGGGAAATTTGCCACAAAATAAACGAACTATATGAAGGGTTACGTAACGTACTTTCAATAACCATACCTAATAAATGAATTATTTAGCTAAACTGTTCAGTGGGCATCGTACCTTCGTTCTGTGCGTACATAACTTCCTCTTGTTCTCTGAAGTTTAAAGAACTACCTAAATCAATGAAACATTAGTTCTCTCTGATCGGCTTATTCTGATCAAAATTTAAACACTGTGCCTAGGTATACAAAGTCTACGAAACAAAGAGTGCCGCCTATCATGGGGCTGTCCATTTATTACGTAAGACATTTTTCGGGTATTTTCAACCCCCCTCCCCCCATGGTAAGATTTTTTGTATGAAAATAAAAAAATAATTTGAATGACACGTAAGAAATCTCAGAATGCGCACTTTCTTACAAAGGTGAAATGGATAATGTTGATAGTTGCATCGAAATGAGCAATCAGTTCGATGCTCTAGACAAATTTTCCGAACACCAAATCGAAGCAGTCTCTAGCCCAGGCTCTTTAATTCAAGTGAGGAAACAAAGAGTGTCGCCTATCGCGGTCAGTTGTTCTGAATTATAGGGATTTAGGCAGGAGATCTTAAACTTCATTAGGGGAATCAAGGTCTCCTTTCAAATTGCAAAGGAAGGAGACTGTCGCGTTGAAACGGATTTACAACCGTCTCATTCAGAACCCTATCCAAATTGAATTTGCGCCTGCAAAATAGGCAACCCTAATGTAAAAGTGCTCGAATCGATAGTTGTTTTTAAAGTATTAAAATTTTGGTTAAAGTCCAGTCGGAGGATAGTGTGTGTTGGTTAAGTAGTACCAGGAAAGTAAATTTTTAATATGAAATAGGTAATCAAGAAATTGAACCGGAAACCTAAATGAAAAGAAAAAAAGAAATTATAAGGGGTCCTGGAACGGAGATCAAATCTACTCGATCTTTCCCGTTCAGACCACCGGACTGAGAAGATCGTTATAAAGTGAATATTTCAAAAGAAGCTAATTCAAAGTGTTTGCTAAGTTTGCTCAAAGTATGAAGTTCTAAATCTAATTAAACAAACTTTAATGTGAAATGTTTTCCTAAAGCTATTTTCAGAGTGAAGTTTTGCTAAAATTCCATTATTAAAAAAAATCGTGAGTCTAGTTGTGGAAGAAATTCTATCAGGGTGAGCACATGTTAATTGAGTTTTAATTAAGTGATATCTAATTACAATTTAAACAAAAAAATAGGAAAATCAATCGTGAGTCATTAATAGCCAGTAAAAATACGGAGAAGAAAAGCCTAGCTGAATTGTGAGGTAAATTCAAGAAGTGGTATTGGTGGTATTTTTGGTGCTAATTAAGTTTGGATTTCACAGTCACCAGCAGTGACCACACCGCCATTGGGTGGTTAGTGGAGGTGTATAGTGTGGAGGAGCGAATCGTCGCTAGTGCATGCGAGTCCATCACCGCCAGCACAGAAACCAATAGCACCTATCTTCAACACGTGTGCTAAGGATCAGACGAGGGGCGATCCCCTGGGGATATTTTTCGCCTCGTGGCTCCAGGCCACTAAAGATATACCCAGAGAGCGTGGCCAACGGTGTAAGGAGTCCGGCCTCGCGAGCACCACCCGTCACCACGTGGTTGCAGAGATTTGCGAGACGTCTGAGTGAGGAAAGTCTGCCACCGCCGGAGTGAATCGCCCTTGACTCACGTCCCGGGAAAAACCCATGGTAATCAGGCCGTCTGATCCGTGTTCCATCCACCCCATCATCGGGATCCATCTCGTCGTGGTGTTGTTTACATCGACCGTCGCGGGATCGAGCTTCGCCCGAGCTCAATTCGTGGACGACGCCCATACGACGACCCCGAACCTCGTGCTGCCGTGAGATTGAAGCAGTACGATCCTCCACAGTTTCATCGGGGCCTACCGTCCCGACTCTCGAAAGTGATCGTACAAGAACCGACGGCCGGCGGCCGTTATCCGCCAGGTAACCCACGAGTCTACGGAGAGTTGTAAGTACCAAAACCATACCACGACAGTAGTGAACCGATTTGATACCACCACTAATAACAGTAACGGCCGGTGGGATTGTAACAGTAGTGAAAACGAGAGTAATTTGTTTCGACTCACAGAGAACCGATAAATAGATTTGCAAGTGACGTCACTGATAGGATTTTTTTTAATAAATTGTTGCAAGCTCAAGGAAATGTTGCAGAGATGAGAGATAGCTAGGAATGAAGTGTTGCATGCAACCAAATACAAAATTCAAACTGCAAAGTAGCTTTTGAAACTAAATTTTTTTTTTTCTAATAATAAATAGATTTTTGAGAACAATTTAATTCTTTTGATCAGCTTCAAAAATTTTAACTTAATTTTATGAATAAACTTTGGGAATGTTTAAAAGAACTTTTAGTGAATAGTTTTGAATTTTGCGTTGCAAAGGAAAATTAATTTTGGGAAGGAAGCTTGGGAGATTTGGAAGGTAAAAAGGAGGTGGATTCTTCAAAGGACTAGATCTTGAGTTAGCTGGGCAATCAAACAGTGAATTCTGGCAGACGACTTACGTCGTCTGGCGTTAAAGCTAGAATTTTGGAGGTCCTTGCAGGATCCTCCTTACATTGGCGCCCAACTTTCTTAAAGCTTCGACCCACTGGAATTGGAATTTTGAATATTTGAATTAGACCAACAACACCTATTATTTTAGTTAATTAAGGAAAAGTTATATTAGTTTATGAGATATATTGAAGAATTATTGATTCGAGCACTTAGATTAAGAAATATTTGAATTGGATATTGAATTAAGCAAAGTTTTTTCTTTATTATTATTTTTCTTTTCGTTTTTTTTTTCTTTTTTTTGGTGAAAGGTTTTTTTTTTCTTTGTTTTATAGGACAAGTAGATAAAAAAAGATTTTTGTTTCTTTCTTGAATTTTGTTTTATATTTTGCTATTTTCTATATTTTTTTCTTCTTCTTTTAAAATTTTTATTCGGACGAAATTGTTTTCCTTAACCATCAACGGGGTACCGATTTCCTAAAAAAAAAAAAAAAATAAACATAAAAATAATAAGCTAGTAATGCAAGCATAATAAATGCATTTGATTTAAGTGAAGAAGAACTAGACTACGAACTTATAATCAGAAACATATTTCTAGAAGAACCAGAACCACACAAACGAGAAAGATTGAGGAATGCTTTTAAAAATGAAAGTCAAGCACCAGTGCTGACTGAGGCCATTTATTTCCTAAATGAGTGGCCCATAGCTGTAAGAAAACTCAGGATTATTGAACAAGGACTAAAAGGAGACATTCACATTCGGTGGATATCTCAGCTTCGCCATTGGAAAGAACGCATAGAAAGATCAAAAGTAACAGATTTGGCACAAGAAGAACAAAAATACGATGTTTTATTGGCCATTCGACAGCTCATGGATAATTATAAAGAAACGATTAAAAAGTTACCCGAGCAGAAGAAAATAACTACTGAATACCAAATTGAGGTATTCCATACCAGATAATTTTCAATACTTACAACCTGAATGAGGTATGAATGAGCCCTGCATAAGAGGTAAAATACCTCAAATAATACCTTCTGCATATTCTACAAATACCAAGCTGATAATTAGATCAGGTATTGCAATACCTAAATAATACTTGATGGATTTTCATATAAAAGTGAAATTTTTCAATAATAGTTCAATACCTCCAGCAGTCCTCAATAGCTATCGAATACCAAAATGAAGTATTTATAATTGTTTTAAACATTTTTTTCAAATACCATTATAATACCAAAATGAGGTATTGATAACTGAACAATACCTAATTGGGGTATGATACCAAAATATGGTATGCATAAGTTATTGCCGAGTAATTCTTTCCTCCTCGGGTAATGAACTCGAGCGACTCCGAAGAGGATAAGCTAAAATGGGATATGGAAGGGTTAAAACTAGGTCAGAACAGAAAACCGAAAACACAATTTCAGGAGAAATTTGAGGGTAATATACAATTTCACAGTAGTTTGGCTCCTAGGGCTCCTAAAGTTAATGAAATGCCTTATGAAAATAATGCTGGTAAAAATACTCATAAAACAGTGGGCGATCTTTTAACAAATCTACCGAACATTAGGGATATTAGAATTGGTCCAGAAACCGCGAGGAGCATGATGGATGAAAGGGAGGCGCTGAGATTAGGAACAAGACCAAAAGACCTTAATCAGAGACATAAGGAAGTTAAAATCAAAGGACATAAAGTTGAGAAACACAAGAAACATGATAAGAGCAGTAAAAAACGGTTACCTCAAAGTTCGTCATCCTCAGAAGAGAGTTCTTCCTTAGATTCGCTGAGTAGTTTGTTGTCCTCAGATTCTAGCTCAGATGCAGAACTTCTAGAAAGTTCTGAGCGAGGATTCTCCAGGAATCGTCGCGATGATCGTTTTCAGCATTATCGTTTAGATAGATGGGGAATTCAGTTTAGTGGTGATGCTCAAGGAATGGATGTCGCTGATTTTGTATTCCAAGTAAATGAATTGATAGCTTCGGAACGAATCCCTGATGACAGGTTTCTAGATCAGGCATACATTCTTTTTTCCGGAGAAGCGCGACGTTGGTACTTCACCTATAAGAAGAAATACAAAACATGGAATAGTTTTGCTAAGCACTTGAAAATACGGTTTGGAGATCCGAATAAAGATAGAAAGTTACTGCAGGATATTAAGGACATGAAACAGAAAAAAGGGGAATCTTTTGTCGCGTTTTGTGCAGAAATCGAAGGCATGTTTGAGCGAATGACGAAGCAATATTCCGAAAGAAAGAGGCTGAAGGTTCTAAGAAATAATATGCGTAGGTGGTATAAAACAAAACTTACGTTTTACAAAATTAAAAGCATTGCTCATCTCAGTATGTTATGCCAGCAGCTTGACAAAGACAGTGGTAGGATTTATTCCAAGAATACTCAACCGTTAAAAAAACATGTTAGGAATGTCGAAGCTACTTCAGAATCTTCATCGTCATCTTCGGAAGACGCTGATGTTTGTGCTTTTGAACGCAGGAACAGACAAGAACAAAAAGAAAGATCTAAATATTTTTCACAGAAAACAGGTAACTTGTCAGCAGGGAAAGAAGTGTTGAAAGAACCTACCGCACTGTGCTGGAATTGTCGAAAATATGGGCACCGTTGGCGAGACTGCAAACAGCCAAAAGTAATTTTTTGTCACGCTTGTGGAACGCCAGGGGTGACATTTTGACTTGCCCAAAAAGCCATTTGCTACCACAAAAAAACTCAAAAAACGAGGTTTTGGAAGAGAACTAAGGGGTATTTCTTTTCCAAATATCAAAAATAACCCCAACAACGGGGAGATTTCCAATGTTTATGAGTTGATCGTTGAGCCCAGAAAATGCCCTCATATCAAAATTAAAATAGTGGACTCAGAAATTATGGCACTCTTAGATTCGGGCGCGGAAATATCAGTTATGAATTCCTTGGATATTGTAAATAAATATAATTTTAAACTACATAAAAGTAAGCTAAAAGTTGATACGGCAGGTGATAGTAGCTATGAATGCGTAGGTTTTGTAAATTTACCGATCACTTATAATAATATCACCAAAGTTATTCGGATTTACGTGGTCTCAGAGTTTTCAAAAAATTTAATTCTTGGAATCAATTTTTGGAAGGCCTTTGACATTGTGCCTGCAATTAAAGGCGAAAGCAATCAGATTTGCACTACTCATTTGTCAGAAATTCGATCAAATGATTCATTGGAATTTTCATAAAATCACTTTTCGAGTGAGAATCAATGCATTGCCTTAAAATTCAACACCTTTGTGGGGGCACTGGAAGAAACCATGGATAATGAAGAGGACCTAACTCTCGATATTCCGACATTAGATTTCGAGTCCGTGCCAATAGACACTATTGAAACGGAACATTCGCTCACTGAACAAGACCGAGCAAAATTACTAGACGCGATAGGCCAATTTGAAGTTTCTGAAGAAAACAGAATAGGGAAAACAGCTTTGCTGGCACATGAGATTAAGTTAATCCCAGGTGTAGAATTGAAGGCATCTCCAATGTACAGATGCTCTCCATACGTACAAAAATTCGTAGATGAGGAAATAGAAAGGATGAAGCTAATGGATGTTATCGAACCATGCGAGTCCGAATACGCAAGTCCGTTGCATCCAGTAAAAAAACCTAATGGTAAATTTAGAGAATGCCTCGATTCGCGTCGAGTTAATTCAGCGACAAGAAATGACGCATATCCTATGCCTCATCTACATGAGATTTTGCACAGAATAGAACACGCCAAATATTTTAGTGTGATCGACTTAAAGGAAGCTTATTGGCAAATTCCTCTAACCGAGAACTCTCGGGGTCTCACGGCTTTTAGGACGAAAATGGGCCTTTTTAGATTTAAGGTAATGCCTTTTGGATTAAAAGGAGCCCGATTCACCATGGCGAAATTAATGGACCTAGCATTAGGCTGCGATTTACAACCATATGTGTGGGTCTATTTAGATGATATCATCATCGCTACCAAAACACTTAGCCATCATATTCAACTAATAAAAGAGGTAGGTACGATTGAAACAAGCTAATTTAACGATTAGCTTGGCTAAGTCGAAATTTTGCAGAAAAAGCGTTAGATACCTTGGTTATATTGTTTCTGAGCAGGGAATTTCCATTGATATGGAAAAAGTGCGACCGATATTGGATTATCAGCCGCCAAAGACGGTAAAGGATATAAGGCGACTATTAGGATTAGCGAATTTCTATCAGAAATTCATTAAAAACTATAGCGCGATTACAGCGCCTATAACAGAGCTATTAAAAAAAGAGAATAAAAAGTTTTTATGGACTGCAGAGGCAGAGAAAACACTGGAGAATCTCAAAGAAGTTCTTATAAGTCCACCAATTTTAGCTTACCCAGATTTCAATGAACTATTTACGATCGAATCTGACGCATCTGATCTGGCAGTAGGGGCAGTTTTGACCCAAATTCAAAACGGGGAAAAACGAATTATAGCCTATTTCAGTAAGAAACTGAACTCTACCAGAAGAAAATATGCAGCTGTTGAAAAAGAGTGTTTGGCGGTTTTGTGGGCTATTGAGGCATTTAGGAATTACGTAGAAGGAACACATTTTAAAGTTATAACAGATGCTCGTAGTTTAGTATGGCTATCTAAGGTAAGTGCAGAGAAAGGATCGGCTAAATTGTGCAGGTGGGCTTTAAAACTGCAACAATTCGATTTCAGTATTGAATATCGAAAAGGGCGCGACAATATAACAGCTGATTGCCTATCAAGATCTCTCAACACCATTTCAACGAAATGGGAGGACTTGGAGCACGATAGCCTAAAGAAAAAAATCTCAGAATACCCAAACGAGTTTAAAGATTTTAAAGTAATCGATAATAACATTTACAAATATGTTAAAGAACTTTAAAATAACAGACAATCGATTTAATTGGAAAATTGTGCCTAAAAAGATCAGAGATTTCAACTAATAAAAACTACCCATGAGGAAGCACACCTAGGATTTGAAAAAACGTTAGAAAAAATTAAAGAAAAATATGTCTGGCCTTTAATGTACACGGAAGTGAAAGCATTTTGTAGTTCATGTTTGGCATGTAAAACGTCTAAAACTGATAATCAAAATCATGTCCCACCAATGGGAAAACAAAAATTAGCAACACAACCTTGGCAAATTATAGCTATTGATTATGTTGGCCCATTTCCAAGGGCGAAAAAGACAGGAAATACATGCCTCCTTGTCATCACTGACATTTTTTCTAAATTTGTTATAATACAGCCGTTAAAAGAAGCCAAAGCCAAACAACTAGTTTTCTTCCTAGAAAATATGATATTTTTACTTTTCGGAGTGCCTGAAATAGTTTTATCCGATAATGGAGCCCAATTTTTGTCTAAGGACTTCAAAAGCCTTTTGGAAAAATACAGTGTGACTCACTGGTTAACGCCTGTGTATTTTCCACAAGTAAATAATGCTGAAAGGACCAACCGTGTGATTACTTCGTCGATTAGGGCTCTAATAAAAAAGGAACAGGATCACTGGGACGAAAATATTTACAAGATTGCAAATGCGATTAATAATGCGATTCATTCATCCAGTGGATTTTCGCCGTACTTTATAAATTTTGGTAAGAATCAAATAAGTTCAGGTGAAGAATATCAAAATCTGAGAGACTTAAACAATGATACCACACCCTCAGGGAAAGAGCATTCTGAATCAATGAAACAAATATATGAAAAGGTTAGAAATAATTTAAAAATAGCGTATGATAAATATTCAAAATATTATAATTTAAGAACTGGGAAATTAATTGGATTTCGGGATGGAGACAAAGTGTTAAGGAAAAATCACTTTTTGTCAGATAAATCAAAAGCATTCAATGCCAAATTAGCTCCAAAATTTTCGGAGGCAATAATAAGAAAGAAAGTAGGGGAAGTTTGTTATATTTTAGAAGACTTAAATGGGAAATCGTTAGGACTATACCATGTATCCCAATTGAAAAAGTTATAAAAGTAAAAAGTAAAAAGGAACCAGCTATGTACAGAAACAAAGCAAGCAAATTGCAAATGCTGATGCATAAAAATACGTCAAATCGGAAATTTTACAAATTAAAAAAAAAAAAGCTAAACGAGCAAATAAGGAAAACAAATCTTAATTATTTACAGGATTTTTACACATCGCAACGTACTACGAAATATAAAAAGGAGTTTTTGAATTCGAATTATCTTAAAAGAGCATAATAGTAAAAAAATAAACAAAATTAAAAAAAAACCAACTCAAGCTAAAAAGCGAATGAAAATAAAAAAGTTTACAAGCTATGTACACAAACAAGGTTGCAGGAAAATAACTGAAGCACAAAAATACGCAAAGTCGGTAATAGGAGTTTTGGTAGGGAAGGACAAAAAATTAAAACGATGAAGAAAACGGAATAAAAACTAGCGACTTACCAAAAACCACAATCATTGCATGCCTGAGGATCAAGTGTCCTACGTGTTTGATTCCTCCAATGGGTGTGCTAAAATAAGAAATTATTTTGTAAATATGTAAATAGTAGGTTTAAATAATTATAGCCAGAGCTTTGAATCTTTTAGCAAAAAGACATCAAAAGTTTAAAAAAAAAATCAAAACAAAATGAAGGTTGGCTCAGCGTTAGATTCACAAGAATCTAGCAACCGAGACCATCCAATACATTGGAGTTAATTATTCAAAACAAATTTAGTTTTAGGTCAAAGAATACACTAACAAGTTCAAAAGGCCATGTATATAAACTAAATATTTAAAGTAATAAAAAAATAGAATATTTATTATTAAGGAATACGGTACTTACGTTTTTGGTGAAGTAAACACAGGTTTTCATCCACGATCATTATCCACAATAGCCCGGTACACACAGTTCATTGGCATTATAGATTTCATATCCAACTGCTCGCAATGTTTGATTTGATAGCCAGCAATAGCCTAGGTACCCAAAAGCAATGATACAAAACCCGAGAGATGTGTGCGGTAATACACGTTTTTTTTCAGAGAGTTGACGTTGTTTCCATATCGTGATATGGTGTAGAATCGGTTAGAGTAGATACATTTTTTTAATAACCAATACGAATACGCATTATTCAATTCGTGATTCGTTTTTGGATTGTTTGGAATATGTATTCATAGTAGTTTGGGTTCAGTATCCAATATGTGTATTGGATGAAAATAATTTGACAAAGGAGTTTCCAACTCAGTTAGTGTCGTGTAAATGATCCGGAAAGCACGGATCTCGGGTGCGCAGTTTCGGTTCAAAATGTCGGTTTCTCGCCAAAATAAGTTTCGGTTATTAGTTTATTACGTCGGTATCGTCATTAAGAATGAATTCGGTTAGTAGAAAAGCGTTTTTATGTGCTAGATAAGATAAAGTGCCAAGTAGATAAAGTAAGAAAAAAAAAATTGCGAAGCAATTTTTTTGGGATAAGTGGGGGAAGATGAAACGGATTTACAACCGTCTCATTCAGAACCCTATCCAAATTGAATTTGCGCCTGCAAAATAGGCAACCCTAATGTAAAAGTGCTCGAATCGATAGTTGTTTTTAAAGTATTAAAATTTTGGTTAAAGTCCAGTCGGAGGATAGTGTGTGTTGGTTAAGTAGTACCAGGAAAGTAAATTTTTAATATGAAATAGGTAATCAAGAAATTGAACCGGAAACCTAAATGAAAAGAAAAAAAGAAATTATAAGGGGTCCTGGAACGGAGATCAAATCTACTCGATCTTTCCCGTTCAGACCACCGGACTGAGAAGATCGTTATAAAGTGAATATTTCAAAAGAAGCTAATTCAAAGTGTTTGCTAAGTTTGCTCAAAGTATGAAGTTCTAAATCTAATTAAACAAACTTTAATGTGAAATGTTTTCCTAAAGCTATTTTCAGAGTGAAGTTTTGCTAAAATTCCATTATTAAAAAAAATCGTGAGTCTAGTTGTGGAAGAAATTCTATCAGGGTGAGCACATGTTAATTGAGTTTTAATTAAGTGATATCTAATTACAATTTAAACAAAAAAATAGGAAAATCAATCGTGAGTCATTAATAGCCAGTAAAAATACGGAGAAGAAAAGCCTAGCTGAATTGTGAGGTAAATTCAAGAAGTGGTATTGGTGGTATTTTTGGTGCTAATTAAGTTTGGATTTCACAGTCACCAGCAGTGACCACACCGCCATTGGGTGGTTAGTGGAGGTGTATAGTGTGGAGGAGCGAATCGTCGCTAGTGCATGCGAGTCCATCACCGCCAGCACAGAAACCAATAGCACCTATCTTCAACACGTGTGCTAAGGATCAGACGAGGGGCGATCCCCTGGGGATATTTTTCGCCTCGTGGCTCCAGGCCACTAAAGATATACCCAGAGAGCGTGGCCAACGGTGTAAGGAGTCCGGCCTCGCGAGCACCACCCGTCACCACGTGGTTGCAGAGATTTGCGAGACGTCTGAGTGAGGAAAGTCTGCCACCGCCGGAGTGAATCGCCCTTGACTCACGTCCCGGGAAAAACCCATGGTAATCAGGCCGTCTGATCCGTGTTCCATCCACCCCATCATCGGGATCCATCTCGTCGTGGTGTTGTTTACATCGACCGTCGCGGGATCGAGCTTCGCCCGAGCTCAATTCGTGGACGACGCCCATACGACGACCCCGAACCTCGTGCTGCCGTGAGATTGAAGCAGTACGATCCTCCACAGTTTCATCGGGGCCTACCGTCCCGACTCTCGAAAGTGATCGTACAAGAACCGACGGCCGGCGGCCGTTATCCGCCAGGTAACCCACGAGTCTACGGAGAGCTGTAAGTACCAAAACCATACCACGACAGTAGTGAACCGATTTGATACCACCACTAATAACAGTAACGGCCGGTGGGATTGTAACAGTAGTGAAAACGAGAGTAATTTGTTTCGACTCACAGAGAACCGATAAATAGATTTGCAAGTGACGTCACTGATAGGATTTTTTTTAATAAATTGTTGCAAGCTCAAGGAAATGTTGCAGAGATGAGAGATAGCTAGGAAAGAAGTGTTGCATGCAACCAAATACAAAATTCAAACTGCAAAGTAGCTTTTGAAACTAAATTTTTTTTTTTTTCTAATAATAAATAGATTTTTGAGAACAATTTAATTCTTTTGATCAGCTTCAAAAATTTTAACTTAATTTTATGAATAAACTTTGGGAATGTTTAAAAGAACTTTTAGTGAATAGTTTTGAATTTTGCGTTGGAAAGGAAAACCAATTTTGGGAAGGAAGCTTGGGAGATTTGGAAGGTAAAAAGGAGGTGGATTCTTCAAAGGACTAGATCTTGAGTTAGCTGGGCAATCAAACAGTGAATTCTGGCAGACGACTTACGTCGTCTGGCGTTAAAGCTAAAATTTTGGAGGTCCTTGCAGGATCCTCCTTACAGCGTTTTGCCGGAAACTCTTAATATCTTGAACTTCTTCTCAAACATCTTGAAGAGAAGAAGCACACATTTTTTACTTATGACGACAAAACTGAACGTTCCGCACCGGGCCCCGGATTCTTAGGGGCCCCGAAATCATGATGAACATTTATCATAGCAGTTTCAGTTGAGTATTTAACAAACTAAAAAGAATATAGGCAAGATGAATCTGGTTTGGAAGGGACCTAAATTGGTAATGTGTAAAGGCCCTTTAGCATACTGGATGCTGATAAAGCAAGCATAATAGAACAATAATTTTTAACAGAACATCCATTTTTTTTATTTAAAAATTCATTGTTCTGTTAATTATCGAACTTCTGGGGCCTTCTATAATTTGAGACTAAGAAAGTCAGGTACAAGTTTGGAAACATTTCATTATGAACCATATCCTGATCCAAGCCGAAAAGATTCATCGTGCAAAGCGTCCAGGAAATCTTCTAGTGATTCATTCAAAATATTCTTCAGAGATACGTACAAAAACTCAAAAAAATTGTTGAAAAGTTTCCTCAAGCAATTATCCCAGGAATTTGTCTTAAAATTCTTCAAATGATTTTTCAAGATATGCTTGGAGCAGGAGGAATTCCTTCAAAATTTTCTACACAAAACCTTTGGCAGTCTAATAATGGAATTACAACGAAAATTCTCCCAGTAATTATTACTACATTTTCAAGACATAATCTTTCTTTAAATATTATTCTGATTCTGAATGATTCTGATTTCTTTATTATTATTCTAGAATGTCTTGAAAATATACCTACAGAAATTTTTCCAGGAAATTGAACAAGGGTTTTTTTTAGGATTGAAGCTCTAGTAATTTTTCATATATACCTCCAGTCGTTTTCAGAACAACTAGCTGGCAGATAGTACCGAGAATTGCTTCATAAATTCTTGCATTGATTATTCCACAAAATCTATTAGGAATTTTTTCACGAATTTCACAATAAACATAACCGGATTTCATCATAAATTTCTCTCAAAATTTCGAGTTCTTTCAAAAATTTCTTGAATTATTTTTGCATTAAATTATCTATGCTTCTTCAATTAAAAAGTTCTTTGGGGGTTTAAAATCACAAAATGCTACATAAATTATTTCTTCAAGAGTTCCACTCAAAATTTTTCCAGAATTTCCTGCAGAAAAAAGTGCGGGAAATTATACAGACTTACGTGTGGTAAATTTTCAAATAATTATTTTAAGAGATCTGGAGATCTTTTGAAAACTTCTCTTTTGTAGAAGTTTATTTTGTATTTCATCCATAATATCCATAGTATTTGTTTCAGAATATCTATCTTTTTTCAGGATTTCCAACCTTTTTTTTCAAAAAAATTCTTGGCATCTCCTTAGACAAAATCCTATACCTAGAGAAATTCTGGTAGAATTGTTTGAGGACTTCTCTGTGAAATTTCCTGAGGGTATCATTGGAAAAATTGGGGCCCAGATAGCCGTAGCGGTAAACGCGCAGCTATTCAGCAAGACCAAGCTGAGGGTCGTGGGCTCGAATCCCACTGGTCGAGGATCTTTCGGGTTGGAAATTTTCTAGACTTCACAGGGCATAGAGTTTCTTCGTACCTGCCACACGATATACACATGCACAAAATGATCAATTGGCATAGAAAGCTCTCAGTTAATAACTGTGGAAGTGCTCATAAGAACATTAAGCTTTAAGCAAATAAAATTTCTGAAGAAAATTCTTTAACACATGTAGCAATTTTTGACGTGAGGTCGCGAGTAATCCCCTCAGAAACATTTAGAAAGACGCCATGAAAAATGTCTAGTAGGGTTTTCTGAAAAAACCTTATTGACCCGAGGATCCACGTTTCAGTCCCTTTTTGGTTTCTCTTTTCAGGCATGAGGTCTCTGAAGTTTCAGTTTTTAAATACGCTAGTAGCCTTTAAGTCGAATCAGCATATTACTCTTTATTAATTGACATTTTGATTACTAATGCTAAAAACGACTTCAAAAATACATGAATACAAGGTTCATTATTAATCACAAATCCAAATGTTGGTTGAAAGTATGTTATCATTTCGATTAATTGACAAGTCACATGCTGATAGTATGTAGGCTTAGTGGCAAACTCCTATTTTGAAGGACCCCCGAATTTGACATCGCACCGGGCCCCGAAAACTCTAGCTACGCCACTGATTTGTTCAAAGTCGTCTTGAAAGGTCTTTCAAGTGACTATAAGTCACCTGAATATTATTCAGTTATTTTGAACAAAAAAGATCTAAAGAATCTAAAGGTTTAGAAAAAGCTAGACTTCTGTTCGATGTCCGTGTGACATGGGAACATTTCCAGAAACCTGGAGGAAATTACCAGAACCCCACTCAGTGCCGTCGGTGCCAAAAGTGGGGTCATGGTACAAAAAATTGCCGCATGGGTGCTAAATGCATGATTTGCGGAGGTTCTTCTCACGCTAAGGACGTCTGGCCAGCGAAAGAAGAAACCGATAAGTTGATATGCGCTAATTACGGGGGCAATCATAAGTCAATTTTTTGGGCTTGCCCTTCGCGTAGGCGATTCGTCGAGGCTCGTGCCAGACAAATGGAAGATAATGTCCGTTACGATAACGGTCGTTTCCGGAATTTCCCTGGTAGAGTTTTGAACAATACTCATTTTTCAGTTAACTATCGCTTGATCATGAATCATACCCAACAGGAAGATCATAATCATACTCATTCACAAGCTAATTTTAATCCGTCGGGTAGCCGTTCGAATCTTTCAATTTCGAATGTATCTACCCACGGAAAATCCTTTGCCGATATCGTAGCAGATAATTTGAGCTCCTACCTTTTTCATGCTACGAGTATCCGTTCTGTGTGTTTCAAATCCAATGGAAAAAAAACCCTGCCACCACAGGAAACTTCTACTCCACCTTTTCGTCTACCGAAAATTCTAATGGGAAATCATCAGATAATGTACCCATTTCAAGTGATATGTCTGCCTCTGATTTTAATTTTCTAACTGAACAATTGAATCTAATGATTGATGCAATGTTCAAAGCCACCACTATGACTGAAGCAGTCAAAGTCGGTGAAAATATACTAATCAAATTGTTATTGGATTACGTTTTTCTAATGGATCCAATAAATAATGGTAAAAAGGACGAGCTATTTAATTTTCTTGCAGCTAATAACGTGCATATAGCAGTTATTACTGAAACATATTTAAAACCTGGATTCAAACTTTATTGTTCATCGTACTGATCGACTTGATGGGACATGTGGGGGAGTTGCAATCATCATGTATAGGCGTATAAAACATCAACTGTTTTCGTCATTTGAAACTAAAGTTTTTGAAACACAGCTTGGTAAATATAAGTTCATAGCTGCCTATTTGCCTTTTCAATGCTCTGGACAGCAAGTTAATTTGCTCCAAACTGAGTTGTGAAAATTGACTCGCAATACGTCAAAAATATTTGTCATTGGTAACTTTAATGCCAAACATCGGTCATGGAATAATTCTCAAAGTAATTCCAACGGCAGAATTTTATTTGATGAGTGCTTTTTCAGGATATTTCCTAATTCAATACCCTGATAGCCCTACATGTTTTTCCTCTTCTAGAAACCCATCTACGATGGATTTGGTCTTAACCGACTCTAGTCATCTTTGTAGCCAACTGATTACTCATGCTGATTATGATTCTGATCATGTCCCTGTTACGTTTCAAATACCCCATGAAGCAGTTCTCAATCCTATCAGCTCCACTTTCAATTATTTTCGAGCCGACTGGAATATATATGAAACATATATTGACTCTAATCTTGATGTTAACATTTCCTTACAAACTAAACTTGATATTGACAATGCTCTTGAAAATTTAAAAAATTCCATTGTTGATGCCAGGAGCATTGCAATTCCAAAATGTGAAGTAAAATTTGAATCCGTGATTATAGACGATGATCTTAAACTCTTGATCCGTCTTAAAAACGTGAGAAGAAGGCAATTTCAACGCACTCGCGATCCTGCTATGAAAATTATATAGTACGATTTGCGGAAAGAAATAAAGAAACGTTTTACACAATAAGGAAACAAAAATTTTGAAAATAAGGTTTCTCAATTTGGCCCTGTCTTTGGAAATTATCTAAAATCTTGAAAAAACCCCAGAAGCCAATACCGGCATTGAAAGAGGAAAAATTTTTTTTAACTAACTAATTGCGAAAAAGCTCAAGAACTTGCTATGCAGTTTGAAAAAGCGCACAATTTTAATTCAGGACTTACTAGTCCAATTGAAAATCAAGTTACTCAGGACTTCGAAAATATTCTCAATCAAGAGAACGTTTCGAAAATGCCTGTGAAACTGATGTGGAAGAAGTGAGAACTATTATTAAAAAAATCAAAAATATGAAAGCTCCTGGCGATGATGGAATTTTCTACATCTTCATCAAGAAACTTCCAAAAGTAGCTTATCATTTTTAGTTGATATATTCAACAAATATTTTCAATTAGCATATTTTCCTGACAAATGGAAAAATGCTAAGATTGTTACAATTTTAAAATCGGACAAAAATCCTGCAGAAGCTTCTAGCTATCGTCCAATCAGTTTGCTTTCCTACATCAGTAAACTTTTTGAAAAGGTTATTTTGAACAGAATGATGGCCCACATCAACGAAAATTCAATTTTTGCCAATGAACAGTTCTGCTTCCGCCAAGGACATTCGACCACTCATCAACTTTTACGTGTAACAAATTTGATCCGTTCCAACAAATCTGAAGGCTATTCTACTGGTCTTTCTCTTCTGGACATGGAAAAAGCATTCGACAGTGTTTGGAATGAAGGTTTGATTGTAAAATTTAAAAACTTTAATTTTCCAACATACATTGTTAAACTAATTCAAAGTTATCAGTCAAATCGTACACTTCAGGTTAATTACCTCAGGGATGTCAAAAATCCTTGTTTGCGGTTGACACAGGCGTCTGCGCCAAAGGACGAAGTCTGTGTGTCATCTGTAGTCGATTGCAAATAAAGCTTGGATATTTTTTCTTCATACTTGCAAAAATGGAGGATTTCTCCTTATTCTTCTTAAACTCAACTAATAATATTACGTAGACATGTTGTTACGATGAGAGGAGTTCCAAAAAATTGGTCAGATAAAGTTAAATATCTTGGGTTCATGCTAGATAAGAATTTCACATTCAAAAATCACATTGAGGGCATTTAAGCCAAAAGTTACAAATATATAAAATGTCTGTATCCACTTATTAACAGAAAACCGAAACTTCGTCTTAATAACAAGCTTTTGATTATCAAGCAATGCTGTATGCTGTACCAATATGGACTAGCTGTTGTAATAACTCTGCAGAGGATGTAAAGTAAAATTGTTCAAAATGAATCTGAATCTCCCTCTTAAATATAGTACCAATGGGATACATTGAAAATCTAATGTTGAAGCATTGGAACAAATGTCAAAAAAAATTATTGATCATCTTAGACAAAACCTTTGCAATGCTCTGTTACCACGATTAATGCGTTATATATCTAGGTTAAGTCAGGTAAAGTTAATGGATGACAGTGTTGCATAACACAAAACACCTAGAAATGGAATGAAATAAAAACTTTTATTCTGAATTTATGTCTGACAGCATAGTTGACCATTCTAACAAAGATTTATACAACAACAGTCAAACCTTCAGCATTACAGTTTCCATCTTCTTCTTCTTTTTGGTGTAACATCCCAACTAAGACAGAGCCTGCTTAGTGTTCTTATGAGCACTTTCACAGTTATTAACTGAGACATTCTTTGCCAATTGGTAACTTCTGTAAGCTGTAAAGCTGTAATTACCTCTTTAGATTACATTTTTCGGTCTAATGATCCTTTCTGCTTAATGACTCTTTCGTACTAACGAACTTTTTGGCCCACGGTATTTGGATTTATGGCCTGTAACCGATGAGCTGTAGTGTAATCTTCGAGACTTGATAAGATTCTAGAGTTAACTAATAAAATTCAATAGAACGTTAAAATTACTATCAAATCAGTTGTTAATGACTCACTAAATACAACTAATTATTTAATTGTACGTAATTCCGGTTCAAACTACTCCAGAGCTGTTGAACAAAATAAAATAAAGACAACCAAAACATCTCTACCTATCCCTGCGGTTTACATCCAAGCCATCCCTTACAACTGTCACCGCCATCTCCATTCAATTCAAATAAAGACCGAAAGCTTACATTTTAATCATCGTCCCCAATAGGCACCATCCTCGGGCATCTAAACTTCGTATTCACTGCCAACAACTCGTGGAATGGAGAGATAACCGTCCTGCCAGAGATTGTCAACCCATTGCCATTCTCCTTCGAACAACTCAACACTTCGTCAACTGCTTCAGGTTTCACTCGTCGTCCGTCGCCGCACGATCGCGGCAACTCCTTCATAAGATGTGCGGCTATCGAATAAAATATGCAAGTGGACAAGTGAATGCTGAGGATAATTGTCATGTTAATGCCAGCACATCCTCGTGCGGCGAACCTTCCCGCTAGTGTCGTCCACTGCTGGAGCGCACTTCACTCCTCCCCCTTGCTTTTGCTTTTGGGTCCTTTCGGTCACGTGTGGTTTCGCGGGTTGGTGAAAGGGGGGAGGGGTCCATCATTTGCCAACCTGTCAGAAGGAATCACACGCACACACGTCAATCGAGCCCGGCCATGGCCGACTCCGGGGCTTCTGGTTTCTGGCACTTTGGACCACCGAACCGGGAACCGGGAGGGAATGGTTGCCGGCTGGCTGCTGCCGTTGTTCGATTACACTTCACTTGTTCTCTTGCAGTGCATATATGTAAGTACCGTAAGACGGGGCATCATTGATCGGTATAATTCTACTCGTGCATTGACTAAACATCTTTGTTGGAACGTTTTCAATGCAAAAATGCTGACTACCAATCTTTTATGTTTAATGTAAACAAAACTTGTTTTTGTTTTTCAAAAATTGAGTTTTGTTTACAGAAAATTGCCAGCTTCTAAAATCAATGATTTACATGAATATTGAATGACAGCATCGAAAATTCATACCTCACATCAACTCCAAACACGATAGAAGCATGATTTTTTTTTTTTGTTAAAAATGTAATCACAGATAACAATTCTGTCCTCGAAGTTTGTTTTAAGAATGATCAATTTAGCATAATAAACGAACTGATGTTTACAACGGTCAGCGTTGAGAAGAGTAACAGGTAGTTCTGTGATTAGATTTAGTTTAGTACCATTACATTTTGATTAGATTTGATTAATGTTATAAACTGCGAGAGATATGTAACAAATTTAATTCGGATCATCAATAAAAATCCATAATAGTATGCAGTCATAGTGGACCAAAAGCTTTTAATCATAACAACAAAAACGTTCTGTAGCGAGAAAACTCAAGGCTTTCCAAGTGACTTGTCAGATTTTATGGCCTTAAATGATTCATCTTCCACGGATGGATATTCGTAAATTTTACAAATACTAGAGTAAAAATTCCATAAAATATCAGGATATTTTTGTTTTCTCAAAGTTACATATCCTTAATAGTTAATGATGCAATATCAATAATATGCCGAAACATTTAACGTGTAAGAAGGCTTCATGAATTATTTATGAATAAAAATATTATCACAACATTATTCTCTACAATAAGTTTTTCTAAACATTTTGTATCTGGGGTTCCTTCTGTACCGAACGTCGTTTGGCATAAAGCCGTTTGGCATAAAGTCGTTTGCCATAATGTTCGTTTAGCATAATGGTCGTTTGGCATAATGGTCGTTTAGCATAATGGCCGTTTGGCATAATGATTAACTTATATATCTTAAATATCGGCATTTTTTGAGCTTTTACCGTGATCAACACCACCGAGCCCATACCAAAAAATTTTGGTAGGTTCTAAACAAGCGCACGGTGTCTTTTTCATGTAACTTTATAACAAAAAAATCGGCATGTCTCAAATTTGGACCAATGAAAGACAAGACCTTCCTCTTTCAATTCCTGCTATTTTTTTTTTGAAATTTTGTTGTTCGTAATATCATTTCAAATGCACCGTAAATTAATAAATTTTGGTGAGGTAAACTGTTGAAACGGATTTAGATGAAAATGTTGCAAAAACCTAGTGTCAATATCTTGTAGATTATATTCTAGACAGCTCTAGACCTAAAAATTTACAGGCCGTCATTCATTGTTGCAATTTGCATTGCTTTTAAAACTAAGTATGTCAAACAACCTGTTTTCAATTTTTGTTTGTAACTCAAGAGCAATATTCATCTTTCTGACTTGGTATAGGAACAAGCGATCGAAAGACAAAAGGTCGAAAGGACAATAAGTCGAAAGACAGAAGGAAGACAAGACAAATGGTCGAAAATGCAAAAAGGTCAAAAGGACCAAAGGTTGAAAGTGATTTGCATTATGGGAAATTAAATAATTTTTAAAAGAAGATTATTGACCTTTTATCCCTTTTTTATTCCTCCTCGAACTTTTGCCCTTTCGACCTTATGTCATAGATTCTAGAAAATTGACAAGTTCACAGTTCTGCCAATGACAGACGCAATATAATATTCCATAAATCCAATATTCTAACCCGTTTGCAATAGAAATGCAATGTTGACACTATTGTCCATGTGTTTGTTGTGGGAGTTGACAGAACATTGCTTTTGTTTGCAATGGTAAAACAAACAGAATTGCTGACAAATATTCTCAGATTAGCAGCCAGTCTAGGGCTGAAAATCTCTTATATAAAGATAAGAATATAAATAACAATGCTGACGAATACACACTTCCTTTTTAAATTGATGGTAGGAAAAGTGCAAATGAATTCATACAAACATCGGAAGGTTTCATTCATAACAAATCTACCTGTGAAAGATTAATCGTGTGATCGTAATATTTTGCCTAAAGATCTCAATAAGTGCTGTAATGTTCAGTTTTAGCATAGTTTTATTAGAGTTGTACGGAATTCTATAGTAATTCATAAAACAAATACATTAAATCAGCTTTGAAAATGTTACTCAGTAACTTTACGATTTTGCTAGCTTAATAACGAAATCATACGAAGCTTTAACAAAAATATCAGGTGAATCATAAAAGTCTCCGATTACACAAAAAAGAGCCAAAAACGATGATCTTTAGTGCATGCAGTCTTGTTTGCTATTTATATCCAGCAGATCTCAAGTACTATGTTTCTTATAGCTATGTTGTGTTCAAAACTTCTAAAAGCGCCAGCTCGAACGACTTTTGATGCTAATCTTCCATCAAAAGACGTTCGAGTTGGCGCTATAATTGAATTAGAAGAGTCACAGGGATTCAAAATCATGAAGTTTGAGCCGTCGCATGGCTTCTGGTGCTAAAATTTAGTGGTACCATATTACGGGTTTTCCGGTGGTCATTTCGGTACCCAAAAGGACCACAATAACCATCAATTCATCCTTTTTGCAAAAACACACATAAATACCTATTCAACAATATGAGGACGGTTCAGATTACTTGTTTAGTCACGAAACTACAGGTTGTCGAAGTAAGGATATCTAAAGGGACTTTTTTCTTAGATGTGGCAGGTTCCCGGTGACCACACAGTGACGCAATTCCGGATCTCCGGATGGGTTTCCGAAAATCGACATGTGTACCTTTCATTTTAGCCCAACAGAACTAAATTCGGTCAACACACTGATTTTTCGAGCTCTTTGAATTTTTGGGTCGAAAACGATAATAAGTCACAATTTGTAACTTTTATTTATGGAAGCTCCCTAAGGGGCCATTCAAAACTTTTGTCTCTGAAAAAACAAATGTTCCCATAAAAAATATTTAATTATCCGAACACTTTAAATTACAAGGTTATTTTAATCAAAAATTACAATGATTTGAATTTTGAAATGGGTCGAAACCGATCCAAGGTCCTTACTAGGGTTAAGTTATACCCCAAACTCGGTAAAAAAAATTGAAAAAAAAAATGTTCTAGACCCCCCGACCGATTATTTTCGTTTTGGTCGCAAATGAAAGGTGAAAATCATGGCTGTCTTGTGTCAAAATTTCAGACTTGCCGAATTTTTTGTTTTGAAATTGCTCTACGAAACACACCGTGAGCGTGGTGTTCGTTCAGAGATTATCCAAGCTTATAATTTTAAATATTGTTGTGACATTAGAGAGCATGGAGGTATTTAATTTGTCTTTGGCATTACTAAATAAAACTCGTAACGGGTCTCTACATCTCAGAACATAGAGTATCTTTGAGCTTGTTGCGATATACATATTTGAAAACAGTAAATTGGCAAGTAAAGTTCGCAGTTATTCATCAAGAGAACGCTCATAGAATATTTCGCAGCATTTCTAATTCTGTCCCAGTTTGGACGTAACACTCGATGAAAATTACTTTTTAAAAGAATGAATTTTTTGCAGTATATCAAAAGCTCTAATCCAAAGATCTATCAATGCGACTTAATGCAAAAATAGCCAATTTAAGAGTGCAGATTATTTTTCGTTTAAAATGTTTAAGGCTCTAACGCAAAAAAATCTTTTCACAGCATAGCTCATATGAACAACACATCTTGTGGCAAAACTTTTCAACGGTTCAATATAAATTCTAATTTTGCAAGTGTACATGAAAAAGCACCGTCTATTATCGAGAGAAGGGAAAATTTGTGATTGAAATAATATTTTTTCCAGCATATCTCGGAAGGACATCTTGTGTTTGTCCCAAAAAAAAGTATATGTTGAATATTGGCAGGTTCTAAAATAATTATCATTTTAACACATCTGGCAAGAATTGATAAAACAGCAAAATATAAAAATGGTTAACATTTAGCTTTACTAAATAATAAAATTCAAAACAGTATAAATATGAAGAAAGCCTGTTTTTAAAAGAAGGCAAATTTTAAAATTAAACCAATAGAAGAACGGAAGCCAAAAATTATTGCAGCAACAACTGGTTCCCCCGAAAAGTGGTGACGAGAAACAACGATAAACAGTCAAAACAAGGAAGTATTCTGTCATTCTCGGCTATACATATGTTGGCAAAAATGAGGACGGTAAAACTTGAAAGAACCGCCAATTAAATAAAGAAGGGTACATATTAGATGGTCAGTTCATGCACCACCCTGAAATGTATAAAGTAACGACAATTATGAATGCTAAAAACTTTTCGGGTAAGTGGGCTAATCGGGGAAACGGGATATTCTAAGAACTGGCGTTCGGGGAAACGACATTCGGGGACTGTCATTCGGGGAAAAGTAGCACAACCCATCGAAGTATTTGCAGTAATCGATGTCTTTGATCGCTGATGATTTTGTCAGTTCGAAACAAAAAAATACTTTAAATATATAGCAGCTTATAATAGCCTATGCATGAAAGAAGGAGAAATTTATTGAAATTTTAAAACAACAGTTTTTATACCTATAATTATGGTTACAAAATATTTAGAAGAAAAAAAATGAACAATTGAAAGAAGGGTAAATTTGTGCAAAATATATAAAAACCTACAGTGCAAAAATGTGTTCCAATAGCAAACCTCAAAAGAAGATTTAATTTGATGATATAAGATGATATTGAAAAGAACGGTACTTTCTGGACAAATAATAAAACACTATTGACAATAACTTTCCTAATATGTTTAAATTTAATCAAGAGCAAATGATTGTTGAATAAAGTGTCATTTTGTATCAATTGACTCCATAACAAGCCTGGTGTCATCAGAGAGATTCAATAGATACGTAAAAACGAAAAATTGAGAAATTATTGGTTTCAGACCAGTGAATCAATTGTCGCCCAACACGCAGCAACAAAGACAATGTCATCTCATATTCTTGTTGCAACAATTTTATTCCACAACATCACTTGAACAGAATATGACATAGATCGATCACCACGTGCGGAGCGATTTCATGGGCCTCGAATTGCAATTTTCGAGAATTTTCTCCGTGCTGGTAAACACTGACACATTATCAAACACCATCCATAAAAGAAATTTGGTTTTGTGTGTAAAATAACTGATTAATCACGAGTTGAAAAGGTTGCAACTATGTTGCGCTCTGTGATTGTCATGACAATTTTGCTTTTGATTGTGTCCTTACCCGCAACAATTGCAACAAACAGTTGTGAGCGAGCTTACTTGGTTGTTTGTTTTTCGTCTATTTTGATGATAATTTGATTCACTGTTGCAGACTCATTATGTCAAATGACTGTTATGCCAAATGACTAACCACCATCTATATCGGTCCATGATCGGCCATGTTTCGCAAGTTGTAACAAGCTTGACAAATAACAGCAGCGTACGAGAGCCTCTAATTGGAGCATCAATCCCAGAATATCCTATAGCAATAGTGTCCCCTAGGTTTGGAGCTTGTTTCACCATGCACTGTTATCAGAGCTGTTGCTGAAGATGATAAACTGACCTAATTGATGTGTTATGGATCATGATTGTTACAAAGAGCGATATATGAGACATATTTTCATTTTCTTCAGAATGCAAATCCTGCCAGTTGATTGTTCTATCAATTTAAAGTTAAAGTGTACCAAGTCAAGTATTTTTTCATTTTATTTCCTACCTGAACTTCAACATAAATTGTGGAAACAAGTAGGGTCAGTGTTCCCTTAGTGGACAGTCCCCTATAGTCGCACTAGTGGCTTTTTACGGCCGTTTTTCTATAAATCTTTTCAAAATATTTTTTTACATGAAGGTCAGAAGCTATTTATCTAAGTACCATTGATACACAGCTTGTTTTTGTTCAAAAAATTATCGAAATAATTAGTTTTGCTTAAAATTTAAGCTCCCTTGCGCCCATTGTTCCTATAGTAGCACTACTGAGAGAAACTATTATTTATAAATAATATATTATACGAAATAATTAATGAATTAAAAACATTTTTTTACATCAAACGAAAGCTTTTGATCCACACTTTGAAGGAAAAAATATAAAAGCTTTGTAAAAATACGGTTTTGATTAGTATTTTGCCAACACCGTGATGCTAGTGCTACTATAGGAACAGAAATTAGAAATAGTGCTACCATAGGCACATGTATTCCTATAGTGGCACAAGCGATAATAAATACAAACATATGAGTTTTCGTAGTTTTCATATTTTTCCCACAAAACCAAGATAAAAAGCTTTCAGATGATGTAAAAATAATGACGATTTTTTTTTCGATTTTATACAAATATTTGTTCTTAGCTATGCGGCTATTGGTACATCGACCCTAGATGCAATAAATTAGTAAATGTGTAGCTAGATTCGATGCCCTTTTTCTAAATTAAAATAACTGATAGAAATATTCGCCTAAATGTAGGCAATTTCCTAAGGAAATTCTGTATTCTCAATGGTAGTTCGTAAATGTAGTTTAATTGAATAAACTTATGAAAGGTTTAACAACGGAATCATTTTCAGCGAGACCATTTTTAGTAAAATCCACATTCTCTTTTCTCATACCATTTGCAGAACTCATATGAGACATAAATCTTCGGTAGTGTCATCCATAATGATAAAAAAATCATTCAAAAAGTTGACACATTTAGGCATGAACTAAATGCAATTTTCCCACAAATCTCAATTTTTATTAGCTCATGAATATAAGAAAGAGCGGCACCATTTATGCTTTGAAAATGTTCCATCAATAAATGATGATTCGAACTTTTTACGAGAAGGTCATACCGATCAATGTTGCCCCGCTGATCAATGTTACCCCGGATTACGGTAGTTCAAATTGCCCTAATAAAATCTCACTGAATTGTAGGTAAGATTCTCACTCAATGTTGGATGTTAATTTTGCTTAATTTTTCTTAAAGAAGGATAAACCATTATTGATACACGAATAATGAACTATTTCGTGTTAGCCCAAGAAACAGTCAGTGCTTAGGGAAGAACATCCTAAATGTAGGCAATTATTCAATTCTTTGCTGCGGGAATAGCTGTCAGCAGGGGTTTCCGAATTGCGTTTGTAGTCAGCTTTTGACAGTACCTAAAACGGTTCACAACTAAGTTATCCTTCTACAGGATCAGTTCACTTCGATCCCGCGAATCGTACTAAGTATGTAAATTATTTCAAAGTTCTAGCAATCACAAGTTTTTATTTCCAAAAAATATGAAAAATGGTCTTTGTTTTTCTAAGCGGCAAAGCTTTTGGAACTTATGTGGAAACATTATGAAATCGTTGTTGTTGGTTGTTGAATAAGTCCACACGGCGTGTATATGGGACAAGCTTATCACAAAAAATAAGCATCGCTAAATCTTTCACCATTTGAAAATATACACTACCCACCAAAATCCAGTGATAAAAGTTTTTTCAACAGAAATAAAAAATCGCAGGGGCTCAAAGACAACATTTTTTGAATTTTGTAAACTAAATTTTTACTTAGAGTAGTGACATTTTCCAAAAAAAAAAAAACACTGAAAAAACATGGCTAATTTTTTCAGCATTGGATCGACCAAAATTTTAAATTAATGTGTCATTAGAATCGTAATCTTATATTATTTGAAGAGTACTCACGAAATTTTGGCGGAAAAATCTGAAAACTATTCAAACCAATAAAACAGTCATTTAAGTCATCGTGCAAAAGTTTACTTACACCCAAATCTGTAAGTAAAACACACGACCTTGACGTGTGGATTATTTTTCAGTGCACGTTGCAATTTTTTAATTTCCAGTTCCACCACCCTACCCTCGTATGGTATTTTATCCACACAAAAATTTAAAAATGTATGTGGACCGTGAACATTGGCTAAACCTTCCATCCCCCTATATGACCATGTGGTTTATAGTCGACCACATAGTTGTGCCATATTATGTTTTAAACTAGAATTGCAATACGGAGAGCCGGGATATCACGTTAAAATATGTGCATTCAGGTCAATTTCTTTTGTCAAACTGTCTTTTTTAAAAAATACCAAATAAACTGATCAATATTACCCCGGATTACGGTATACTTTTTTTGCTTTACATCAAAACGGAGGAAATGAGAGCGGTAACGGAATTCATACATTGTGTTCGGTATTTTGCACCACCGGACGGAGGGCCCTACTTTGGAAGAGGAAGGGCTTTTGGTTTGGTCCGTGGGTCCATGTGCGAGTGTGTGTTCGCCATGCATGAGTTGCTGAGTAATTTAATGCCTATGTAGCACATTGTATGCAAAAAGGCGTCCACAATACCAACCGCAACCATCATCGCATCCAACAGTCAGCCAGTCAGCGGTTCGTCATTCGAATAGGGGGGAGGGGGATCTTTCACTTGCTGTTCGATGCGAGGGGCTCTTCTGGGAGTGTGCTGTTGATGGAATGGGAATAATGATTTTTAATAATGGCGTCCGATTGAGCTGATGGTGGCTCTTTCTCCGGTGCAGTTTTTATTTTGTTCGATAATCAAAGCAGAATGATGGTAGAGTAACATGGCAGCTGATTGCTGGTATGCATCATAGATACCAGTGTTTATGACATTGAAACGAATATATTTCTAAAGAGAAATAAATCAAGGTTGTACTGTATTTTTTGCATATTTCTCCCTACATACATTTTTTGTACCACACTTTTAGAGTACAAAGTATGTGATTTATTAAGTCTTTTGGTCCGACTGTGCAATGTTTTTTGCAAATTCACAAGCAACGAATATCAATTTTGAGGTTTATAGGTCATCTATGAACGATACCGACGCCAGCCATAGTAGAACCTTGAGCAACTGAAGTATCCGAATGTCGGCACAGCTTATGCCCAGCATTTCAAACACGATGAATGTTATTCTTCTACTTTCTGCCATCACGTCCCAACTGGGATAGAGCCTGCTTCTCAGCTTCTCCCAGTGTTCTTCTACAGTTATTAACTGAGAGCTTTCTTTGTCATTTGACTACTTTTTACATTCGTATAACGCGTGGCAGATTAGAAGATTTCTTTATGCTCCGGGAAGTTGAAATTTTCCTTACGAAAAGTATCTCGATTAGTGGGATTAGAACCCACGACTCTCAGCCTTGTCTTGCTGCGCGTTTACTAGTACGACTATCTGGGCCCGAAGGGTACATTGAATGAAGTCGACGGAATATCAGCAGAGACCACATTGTGGAAGCGGAATGTGAATAAATAGAGTTGCTGTACAGCACCCAAGAAATGCGTAGTTCTATCAAAAACTCAAAGCATCCTGTAGAAGTTTCGTGTGGCGAGCCAGAATGTGTTGTGATAAACTCAAGATGATCGAAAGCTGAAAGCAGCTCAACAGTTGTCCATCAGCTCAGGAATAACAAGGCAGCTAGAAAAGATGGCATCAGAGAGGAACTTATTAGAATGTGCATAGTTAGTCGCTTGTCTGCACCCACTAAAGTTCTTATCTGGCAGACTGAACAGTTAATCAGGACAGCAATTTGTTATTGAAGCTCCAGTCTGTAGAAATCACAAGCTGATCCAAGAATTCTTGAGTTATAAATATTTATGTTCATAAATATCAATTGGTCAACGAATTTTACATATCTTACTGAGACAATAGCTTTTTCGTCAGGTGGCTCTAACTGTCGAACAATCGCCATAACATATCTTCTTCTTCTTCTTCTTGGCATCAACGTCTCCACTGGGACAGAGCCGGCTTCTCAGCTTAGTGTTCTTATGAGCACTTCCACAGTTATTAACTGAGAGCTTTCTTTGCCTAAATTGCCATTTTCGCATTTGTATATCGTGTGGCAGGTACGATGATACTCTATGCCCAGGGAAGTCAAGAAAATTTCCATTACGAAAAGATCCTGGACAAACCGGGAGTCAAACCCAGACACCTTCAGCATGGCTTTGCTTTGTAGCCGCGGACTCTAACCACTCGGCTATGATAGGCCCCATAACACATATGAACATTCAAATAAACTTCCAACAAGCATTACAGGAAACATAACTAATTCATACTAAGCCCAAATATTCTAAATTAATTTCCTTACTGATACACAAATACTTAGTTCCAAAACAGATTTTAATTGAGTTCTCTCTTTCTTTAATCTAGGGGAACTTACGTATTGTCGGCAGCCTAAGCAGCTGAACTTTGATGAACACAATTATACAGAACAAAGAAGCACAACAATTAGCAGGATACACCTGAACTGCACTTGAGCACTCTTTATTTAGTAATTATTATGCACAAAACACTATTTTGTTCTCTAAATCATCTATTTTTCCTCACCAAAGTCACGAGGCACTTGTTCTTTTATCGGCAATGCGGTTACTATTGTCGGCAACAAATATGTTCACTTCGGCAATCCAAAACTTTACAAAAACTAGGTTATGTATTGATAACTTTTCGTATTTGTTGACAATGCCTGAATTTAAACGTCACTCATTTTAGTCTACCCGTTGCAAGGGCCAATGCAGAAAAATACAGACTACACTGAGAACAGCATTGCATGCAACTGCAGTTATAAATAGAATAGCTGGGAGTCATATTGAATACACAACGCCACTAAATGTGTGCAGACTAAGGCGCCGTCCACAAATTACGTAACGCTCTAGGGGAAGGGGGAGTAGGCTCAAACGCTGCGGCTCAAACACAAAATTTATTTTTTCATACAAAGACCGTTGCGGAGGGTAGAATAGTCGAACACGATTCTCTTGATTTGTTCTTATTGCGTATCAACTCTACACGCGGCGATCTGGGCTATAGAAATTCATACATCTTGCCTTAAGAAAAATGGAACGATTATTGCAATACGAAAGCTTTATGTATAGTTTTAGCATCACCCCACATCAAAGCGTCGATATACGAGGGGAGTGCGCACGGGCCTATCGATCGCAAGGTTCTAGGTTCGATTCCAGGTTCAGGCATCAAAATTTTCAGATAAACGATGATACTATCATCTATCTGATAGACAACTGATACTATCAGTTCAGCCAGATGATACTATCACTTCTTGTCTATCCTGATAGTATCACTGAGAGAATGGTTTCTATCAGAGATAGACGATAGAATGATAGTATCCCTATCCCAAAAAATTCTCATGATGAAGATGATACTATCAGTACAACACCTCTCAAATAACAATGATAGAGGTTCAATCTTTATCAATTCTCGAAAACTTATTCATACAGACTCAAGTCAAAAAAGTATACAAACTTACTTTATCGATCCTACGTACACGTACCGCTCTGTACCAACTCAACTTTTCACTTTTATAACGTTTAATTTCCGGATTCACAAAACGACGAAAGTAAGATTTTCAACTTTCGCAACCTAACCACTACTTTGACCGCCCCGCTGTATGGAGAGACAAAGTGACTTAACCACGAATCAAAACAAAACACTACTTGAGTCGATTTTACACTGGTAGAAAAACGTCGCATGTAACGGGATAAAACGGCCTATCATTTTGTCATAAAATTCTTGTGCGAAATAATAGGAACTCCATAGTTTTTGAACGCGAGTTCATTGTATGCAAAATTTAAGAAATGTACACGTCGAAAAAATGTTAAAAAGGTGATTCATTTTAAAACAGTTTTAGAAGACAGGATGTGATTCTTCTGAATTAATTTTCTCAAAACCGTATAAAAGTTACTTAGGTCGATTAGAAAAAGTAATCGAGAATTCATAATATTATAGAATAAATATTGTTGGACGATGGATATAGAAAATTTACTTAATTCCATAATTAGCAATCCAAGGTGGTGGCTTCAGGAGTGTAAGAATTGTTGGAAACCCATGCAGTATGGGTATATCCAGAACGGGCGCGACGAGGGAATGACGAAAATCGATGTTCGACGCCATTTTGAAATCAAAGGATATAGATTTCGTCATCCCCTCGTCGTGCCCGTTCCGAAAATACCCATATTGCATGGGTTTTCAACAATTTTCCTTGACCGGATGCTGCCATCTTGGATTTCAAAATGACGTCGGACATCCCCTCGTCGCGCCCGTTCCGAAAATACCCATATTGCATGGGTTTTCAACGATTTTCCTTAACCGGAGGCCACCATCTTGGATTCCAAAATGGCGTCGGATATCGATTTCCGTCATCCACTCATTGTACCCGTTCTGAAAATACCCATATTGCATGGGTTTTCGATGATTTTACCAAACCAGAGGCCTCCATCTTGGATTTCAAAATGGCGTCGGACATCAATTTCCGTCATCCCCTCATTGTGCCAATGCTGAAAATATTCATATTGCATGGGGTTTCAATGATTTTACCAAACCGGAGCCCGCCATCTTAGATTTCAAAATGGCGTCGGACATCGATTTCCTTTATCCTCTCGTCACACTAGTTTCGAAAATACCCATTGCATGGGTTTTCAGCAATTTTCCTTGACCGCATGCCGCCATCTTAGATTTCAAAATAGCGTCGGACATCGATTTCCTTCATCCCCTCATCGCGCCCGTTCCTTAAATACCCATATTGCATGAGTTTTTCAACGATTTTCCTTAACCGGAGGCCGCCATCTTGGATTTCAAAATGGCGTCGGACATCGATTTCCGTTAGGGGGGTCTGTAGCCTTGAGGTTTCGCTTCCGCTTCATAAGGAAGGTCATGGGTTCGATTCCCAGCCCCTCCACAAAAAACCCGTCCAGCCACCAGAAGACGCCTCACGGAGCACATCCATCCTCCGTCAGTATCAGATGGTGTCTGAGACAAACTGACCCTCTTCGCAGGCAGCTAGCCTCACTAATAGCAGAGCTCTCTCCTACCTGCTCGGTGTGAGAGTAAAAGAGTAGGAGAGAGTGAAACTAGATGTAAATATACACGGAGAAATATTTTTACCTAATTTTTGAGTTTACTTTACCCAAAATTAAGTATATCGATTATAGTTTCAACCCAAAATCTCTCGGTTTTCTCTTTCTCCCACACGAATGTTGTCAAAAATAGAGAGAGCTGCATCTACCCAATGGGGGTACTTTGGCCCAATAAGCCAAATTTGGGTAAATGCAACTTTTCTTATGTTTGGGTCGAAACAACTCAATTTTGCGTTAAATCAACCCAAAATTGAGTATATTTTTCTAATGGAATTAAAGCCAAACTACCTAGTGGGGACCTTGGAAATTTAGCCAAAATTGAGTTATTGGGCTCAACTACGGAATTGCGTCGAAACAACCCAAAATTGAGTTGAATTCCGCCTCCGTGTAGATAAGTTGAAAATAGATCTGTATCGATAAAGCAGCTACAGATCAACTGAGTCCGGCACAGTAGTGGTCACGAGCACGGAGTGCCTTAAAAAAAATCGATTTCCGTCATCCTCTCATCGCACCCGTTTCGAAAATACCCATATTGCATGGGTTTTCAACGATTTTCCTTAACCGGAGGCCACCATCTTGGATTCCAAAATGGCGTCGGATATCGTTTTCTGTCATCCCCTCATTGTACCCGTTCTGAAAATACCCATATTGCATGGGTTTTCAATGATTTTACCAAACCGGAGGCCGCCATCTTGGATTTCAAAATGGCGTCGGACATCGAATTCCGTCATCCCCTCGTCGCGCCCGTTCCTAAAATACCCATATTGCATTAGTTTTCAACGATTTTCCTTAACCGGAAGCCGCCATCTTGGATTTCAAAATGGCGTCGGACATCGATTTCCGTCATCCTCTCATTGTACCCGTTCCCAAAATACCCATATTGCATGGGTTTTCAATGATTTTGCCAAAACGGAGGCCGCCATCTTGGATTTCAAAATAACGTCGGACATCGATTTCCGTTATTCCTTCGTCGTGCCCGTTTCGAAAATATCCATGAGAACATACCTTGAGTTATTTCTATTAGCTTTTTCCCATGCGCAAGATTTTGGTTTCAGTTTTTGTATCAATTATAGGATAGACAGGGATAGCTATAAAATTTTGCAGATAGTTTGATAGAGGTAATATAGTCTATCTTCTATCTATCTTTTTTCAAGAAGTGATAGTATCCCTATCACTACCCATAGTATCAAAAGATAGACGTGATAATGGTAAATGAGAGGGAAAAATTTGAAGCCTGTCCAGGTTGCCGTGAAATATATTTTTGTTTTCAAATTTAGTTTTATAACGTAAATTTATGAATTTCAATTTTTCTTGTGGCGAATCTTCATAAGGGTTTCCTATGTTTATCGATAGTTCAATTTTCTGAGTGAAGTTTATTTGGACCAATGTCACTTCCTCGAAGGGGTGAAAAGGGTGAAAGGACTTACGCATTTTTGGCCAAATCTCACCCCTAACGACGGTACTTGCACATTTGTTCTCAAATTTCTTTAAATTCGAAAGGTAAATAATTTCACCGTGAATTGAACTGACACGCTGAATGGCTCGATATGGTTGTGGTCTGAGAAGGTTGCTGCTCTTGAACGCTCTATGATCAAGTTATTACCGAGAGAATGAATGGTAACATAAAAAAAAATACCGATTGCGATGTTCCACGATTTTTTTCGGATTCGGAAAAATTCAAACTTTGCCAGTAAAATTTATTTGCGTTCCTATTATTCTCAGTGTATGAGAAAATCAGAATAGGCCCTTTGAAAATCAATTCACTTATGACTTGACACAAAAACATCATGCTCTGATTGCCTGTAAAACAACAAGAGTGTTGCCAATATAGTTCAACTATTAAAAGACGTATATATTATATGTTTCTCAGTACATTGAAGATTATGCACTACAATCTTCAAATAAGAAAGTATTAAAAGGCTCAATTATTACCAATGCATGTTTTGTTGTCTAATTCAAACAAATTAATTAGTCATGTTCGTTTTTTTCTGTGAATAAAAAATACACCGCAATTGAATATGAGTTTCTGGCAACCTGTTCCCGTAATAGAAAGTGATTGCCGAGGAAATCGAAGTGCATTAATTTTAATTTGTGATTTAAAGCATGAAAATTAGGTATTTTCGAGTGCTTTATATATAAATCAAAAGTTCAATAGTGCATAAGTGATCGGTGCGTAGCTGTTGTGAAAAAATCGGCATTGGAGCGGAGAATTGGACTTTTTAAAGCGGTGAGTTTTTGTAAGCTGCTCTTGTGTTGTTTTATTCGGCAGCTCACGAATGACGATAATTTCGTAAGCATTTATTTCATTTAACGATAAAACCCATGTCATATAATATTTTTGTGAAAGATGTGATTTACATGGAAGATTATAGTTCAAGAAATATGTTGAGTGCAGTGAAGTTAACTCTTGTTTCGTAGCTAAAGTGAAACAAGTAGGGCTGTGCACTTTGAGGATTTATCGGTATCGGCGATATCATATTGATTCAACATCGGTATCGGCGATATATCGGATTTGAAATTATCGATATCGAACCGATATTGTTCAAAATAGATTTTTGGAATCAATTTCGGCTTTGTAGACACCAACTTTTGTATTATGGAGTTCAGTACCGTAAACTGGGGGGAAGTTGATCACTTTTAAGCGATTCTGTGCTATAATTCCTAGCGGGATGCATGTATTATCATCCAAATATTTTTAAAACCTGTACTGGTTGAATGTTCAACGAATTATATAAACGAAATTATGACGAATTATTATCATAATAACAAAAACATTTTTTGGATATCAAAAAGTGGTATTTTTGATTCGGGGGTGAAGTTGATCAACTACTGCGATAGGTTTCCTAAAACAAAGAAGTATGCTATTCACTAAATTTGGGGTCTCTGAATCTGAATCAAGACTCAAAAGTCTTACAACTTATTGATAAATCGGTTAATTTTTTAATTGAAAGTTGTAAATTACAGATTACACCACATTAAACGCCTAAAAGTAGGCAATTTTCTTTGAAATTAGCAACCCTCTTGCAAAAATATAATTTTTTCTCTAAAAAAGAATTTGTATCCTCAATACAAATTCAAAACTGGGTACACAGAACATATCTGGAATGTATTAAACAGTTTATTAAAATTGTAGATTTGTATAGCCGTGGGAATAGTCAATTGATTGGAGAAGAACCCTTTAACAGTTCATCCCTTTAACCCTTTAACAGAAATTGTGATAATTGAAATCGGGTCATACCTTTTATAACAGTCTAAACATGTGGGTACAGGAATGATCAACTTCTCCCCGTTGATCAACTACACCCCGAATTACGGTATTTAAGATTTGTAGTGATATTTTGCCATACCCAACGGATATCTCAAATGGTTCAATAATTTTCATTTATGTAATATAATCAATAAATGCTGTTCTGATTATCGGACCAGATATCGGATCGATAATAGTTTTATCGTTATCGAAAAATATCGGCCCGAGAGATATCGGATATTGTATCGATAAATTCGATCCGATAATATCGATATTATCGATAATATCGATATTTGCACAGCCCTAGAAACAAGGACGATAAGTTAGTGCTGTCGAAAATACCCTCAGGGTGCCGAAGCCATCATTTACCCTACTTGTTGAACTGTAGTTTCGATCTTTAGTTTCTAATCAATATTGTACGCAAGCCGGCAGTCAAGTTTGGTTGTGTGTTGTTTGTTCCAGATATCTTGGCAAATGGCGTTCATATCTTTCTGTGTCGTTGTGCTCTTCTCTTTGGTTTTTTATTGTGTGCAGGACGCCAGCATACTGTGAAGATGGATAGTCAACATTTGATCGTTTGTTTACCGTATGATCAGTGTTAACTTTCAGTGTTGAATATGTGACAAACTTCCAATATATTATGTACACACGCCTGAAGTGCGAAGTAACTAAAATATGACTTGTGATGAATGCGTCGAAAACTTGGAAACCTGCTAAAATATTTCAAAACATCTAAATCTGTTGTAACCTTTCCATTTGTTTGTAATTATTGATTGAAAACATAGTCACGCGATTAATAACGCCGAATACAAGGAATCTAAAAGGGAGGTAGTTGGATCTGTCAGAATACTGCATCCGCCATGGTGAAATATCAGGTGACAGCTGACGTGTTTGTTTTAGTAAGATGATGCTACGGCCTTTCTTAGCCGAGTGGTTAGAGTCCACGGCTACAAAGCAAAGTTATGCTGAAGGTGTCTGGGTTCGATTCCCGGTCGGTCCAGGATCTCTTCGTAATGGGAGTTTCCTTGACTTTCCTGGGCATAGAGTATCATCGTACCTGCCACACATATACGAATGCGAAAAATGGCAAAGAAAGCTCTTAATTAATAACTGTGGAAGTTCTCATAAGAACAATAAGCTGTCCCAGTGAGGACGTAATGCCAAGAAAAAGAAGAATGCTACAAAAATCTATGTCACACAAGCGTTTAAACACTTTGCGTAAATGTTTTAATTGGTTACTAACACTAATTATTTTATCAAGTTTTTCTTACAGGCTTGTATTGAAGGTTTCGAAAGCAAAATCGCACATTATTTCAAACGCAAAAAGAATGCGAATTTTAGTCAGAAATAAGAAAGCTATTTTTCACTTCACCGGTAGGATTTGTTTTCTGTGGTAAGCAATCCCTAACAATCCCATAGAAATGATACATGCAAACATACTTGCCAACTGTCGCATTCACCTCCCCTGCAGCAAACCTCACCTCGCATCCACTGACTGCTTAGAGTGATGAACCTCCCTTTAAGAAACCTTGGCTGAATGCTTAAAATACTGTTTTTAGACAGTCGGTTACTAGATGGCGGTGGTGCTCAAACGTCTGACTTTTTTTTTCTGAAGACTCATTTTCATTGAAAACATCTTGGGAATTCCTGGAAGCATTTTAAAGATTCCTGAGAGATTCTGATTGTGAATGTTCTGTTTTTATAACGTTCCGATTTTGTCACGCTTCGATTTTGTCACTTATTGAGTTGGTCAACAAATTATTCCGTTTTTATTAACACAGAAAAAAAAATATTTTATAAAATGCTTAAAATATAAACTTAAAACTTATTCTGAGGCAAATGAAGTGTTTTTCAACGGCCTCAGGGTTGAATTTTTAACATTATGTTAGTGTTGAGCACCTACGCTGCATGGTAGGTGTCAAGTTATGTACAATTCAATAAGGTTTGACACCTTCCCATCCGCTAATCAATTAGAGTTTTCAAACTTAGCAATGACTGTTGGACAAAACTGACGCATGATTCAACAGTCGAGAGTTGCTCTGGCTACGTCCTAGCAACAAATTGATCTTGTGACTAGTTGAATACGTACTTAAGAGAGTTGCAGAGACTTCTCCTTTTTCTTAAATCACATGGCATCATAGAATTTTAGATATGAATTTGATAGACATATATATTAAGATCTTTGTTATAAGATGCACCAAGGAATAAACTCAAGAATGTTGTGGCAAGGACAAAGGACAGGATAAAGTTTACTTTATTTTTATAAGACTGTCGACCCCCTACTATTTTGGACATTCACCCTCATTCTTGTTTACGGAGGATCCAACTTTCGATTGAATCCTATTAGTTCAAATGCAACAGACAGACCACTAAGCTAAGAAGGCTCTTCTTCAGTTTGGGTGTAATGCCATAAGAAAGAAAAAGAAACAGACAGATGAGGATGAAGAGATGAAAATAAAGTTGTTTCTTGTGGAATATTTCTCGATAAAAAAGATGGTCAGCTTGACCCACTTCCTTATAGTTATTTTCACAAAAACAACCCATCTCATGATACATTTATGTGAGTATCGTGTTAATATTCCATATTCCATTCATTGAAATTCTGACCAAGAAAACTATAACAATCAATGACTTATCGCAGAATTGACTTAATGCAGATTGGAATCTGCAATCAACTTTCAATACCTATACGAATGAACAATCTAAATGCTCCTCAAAGCTCCTTATTATCAAAACTGTGCTTTTATATGATGAAAATGTGTATTATCCTGACAAAATTGCAATTTTCTTTTCAAATTTTTAAAATATGTTGTCTAAGAAAGCTATTCCGTTTTTGTCACGGTTCTGTTTTTGTCAACTGAAAATTGCAGATCGTGTTGATAAAAACGGAACATACCTGTATCTCTGATTGGGGCAAACATAAAAAATATGATAATAAATCTTCGAGCTGTTTAGTAGAATACCTGTAAGAAGATGAAAAAACCGAATTTAGTACTTTACCATTTAATTCCACTAGAGTTTGTATCGTTTGACACATACGCGAAACATTTCGACCTCAACTGTAAGGCCGTCTTCAGTGTCGTGTACTAGACTCGACTCGAAGTTGAGGTCGAAATACGCGTATCTGTCAAAGGCTACAAACTCCAGTGGAATTAAATGGTATAGTACTTAATTCGGTTTTTTCATCTACTTATAAAAAAATATCTTTTGACGGCATTCAAAAAACAAAATAAAATTGTATATTATATCAAATTACAGATGTGTTATTTTTATAACTCTTATTGAAAACAAAGGATTTTAGCAGGAAAACTTCGATAACTTTTAAAACAAAATAGATATCATCAATGTTTTTGCATGAAAATTTGCGTTTTATTAAGTTCTAAGAGTCGTTCTAAGAGTACGTTTTGATTCATATTACGGACACTTCAGGCCTCAGAGAAGTGTTACTTGAACTTTCGAATGGTGGGTGAAGGATTTGATTTCGCAACATGAATAATTCCAAATAAACAGAAATGTGTGGATTTTTCGTGATTCTTATTCCGGACGCCTCCTCACTTTTGCCTCATATTCCGGACACTTTGATTCGAATTCCGGACAGCTCACGAAAATCATTAATTGAAAAGTCAAATCATCAATTGAAATTGTCAAACCACCAATGAGATATCTAAGGCAGTTGGGGACTGTTAATTTGCAAAGATATTTATAGAAAATGTTTATTAAAACAAGCCGCGAATATGACAACTTTTTAGCGGTAAAAATTGAAACATTTCGTGTGAAATGTGTCCTATACAAAGTAGAGTACCGTTTTGATTCATATTACGGACAGCTTCAAATTCCGGACACTCTACTTTGTATGGGAAACATTTCACGCGAAATGTTTCAATTTTTGCTGTTCAAAAGTTCTCAATTTCAAGGCTCGTTTAAGTAAACTTTTTCCATAAATATCTTTGAAAGTTTATAATGCCCAACTACCTTAAATGTCTCTTTGGTGGTTTAACGATTTCGATTTATGATTTGACTGTTCCATTAATGATTATCATGAGCTGTCCGGAATTCGATTCAAAGTGTCCGGAATATGAGGCAAAAGTGAGGGAGCGTCCGGAATAAGAATCATGAAAAGGCCACACATTTTGTTTTATTTAAAATTATTGAAGTTGCGGAAGCGTATTCTTCACCCACCGTTCGAAAGTAAAGGGCTTCCAACGCTCGATAGCGTTAAGGAATCATACAGAATGATTTATTTTGTAAGCTCTATGCTGGGTTATATTTCCCTGAGTCCTTAAGAGTCCGTAATATGAATCAAAACGGTACTTTTATAAGAAATCTGAAACAAGAAAGATAGAGCAACAAAACTATTTGGAAGATTTTCATCGTATGTATTTTTGTTGTTTTGCATTTTGAGCATGAACATAAAATTTTAGAAAAAAAAATGATCTTCTAAAAAATCGTTTATAAAAATGTAAGCTTTTATTCTGTGTTTTTTAAGACAAGGGTGGTCCACAATATCACATAAATAATATAATGAACTTTCTTATTTGCGAAAATAATTGTACATACTCTTCAGCAAAATAGTAGAACGTCAAATATTGATAAAATTTGCCAAAAAAAGTTTTCTGTAGCTCATTGACCGATCTAGAGCATTTTTCCCCAATCATCGTCGAGGGGTCTAACAAAAATTAGTTTTTCATATTTCATCTCTAGTTTTTCTAATATTAACTTCTCGTCTAATAAAAGCCTTTTAAAACTCTGCTATTATTTGTTTTTCAAGGCATTTTATTGGAGTTACAAAAATAACACATCTGTAATTTTTTGATACAATACATAATTTAATTTTGTCTTTTGAATGCCGTCAAAATATTTTTTTTTTGTTTGCCTCAATGAGAGATATTCACAATCAAAAAAGGCATGTTTTTGTGAGAAAAATAACAGCCAGTCCAAAACGGAAGGAGATAGAGCGAGTTTCTTCTTTCACCAAATTATGCATTTTTTAAAGCTCCAATAGTGCTTCATAGATTACTTTGATGAGATATTTGAATTGTAAACGCTAGAGCCAGAAAACAAGTTTTGTTTGGACCACCCTATGTCACTGTAGGGAAAAAGCTCTAAATCGGTCAATTTAAAAGATACATAAAACTTTTTTTTGGCACAGTTGCTTGAAATTGAATTGCTGAAGCATTTATACTTCAATTTCCTCGAATAAGAAAGTTAGTTACACAATTTCTATGAACATGTGGGCCACCTTAATTTTCAATAACACCAAACAAAGGGCCTAACTAATACAAACAACTTTGTACCGTTTTCGTCTAATGTTTCATTCCAAAGCTCAAAATGCATCTTTCCACGGAAAAGATGGGTCATTCGGCCCCGACTAATGGAGTGCGTATTGCTCTAATCGGAAGCTCAATAGAAAATTTTATGTAAAGTACATAGTTCGAACGAAACGAGTAAATTTCTGAGACATATAATGCACATAATTGGAGCGTGGTATATCATGGATATTTACATGATAAGTCATGTAAACTTCTATTATATGTCATGTTATTCAGCAGGATTCTGTGTGATTACGTGACATGTAACACATATTTACATGATTCCAAACTTAAATTTACATGATGTAATGTTTACATCGCATAAATGAAGTTTACATGACGTGTAATCTTCATTATTTCTAACTGTGTAGAAATCAACATGTTATTTCACCAAACCATTACATCGACAATTAACTCTGTATCCTAATATGTGTTTTATGTTGAAGGATTGTAAAAAACTGTAATAAATGAGTTTTAAAAATGTCATTTTAAAAAGTCATGTTTTCAAAATGTCGAAATTCTCGTGCTAGCTATCACGAGAATGTGTTGTGCAAATATTCATCGTACAAAGCTTAATACCTGCAGTGAGAACCTGCAATTTTCTCAGTATTGCAGGGAATGATGGTGATACAACAATCATGACAGCTCACAATTTCTTTTTTTCAAAGCCTGACAGATTGAAAAATTTGTTTTCGTTCCCAATCAAATGCGGTCGGAATTTCTTAAAATTTCGTAAATCAAAGATGTTTACGGCGTATGACTGGAATAAAATCCTTCAGTCAAGATGTACGAGAGTTTTCCAAAGTTAAAATAAGGGGGCGAAAATAAATAAGAGGGTTTATTATGAAGTCAGACAAATTGGCCGCAAAGTACCGTACATGCAAAAGTGAATCATGGAAGTGTCCATGTAGACATTATGGATTGGGTTTGCCCAAAAAATATTGGCTCACATGCCGCCATCCTAATCCTATCATCCAGGTCTATGATCTGCACGCGCACAGGTGCCCAAAGCGTTTGAAACATGTCTAAGACATCGAACCGCAACGACAATAGATATGATGCGAAGGTGTTTTTTTTTTTCTCTCAAACGATTTAAAAAAAACTGACACGACGACGAGAAGAGCCACTAGCAGCCACAGTGTATGAAACGTGTGGCAGCTTGTTTGTAATTTTATTCAACGACAAAATGGCGATTCCCGATATTATTGTTGTTATTAAAATATTGACGGCCATAAAATGATATCGGTTTAGAGTGTCGGCCGGTGTCGCGAAGAGTTGTCGTCGTCGTGTTTCGATCCCTCTCCTCCAGCTTATGGATTGGATTGGACCAGGGAGGGCACAGTGGCGCATGTGTGGACAAAACTTCAATATTTGTAGTTTTTTGAATTATTCCAACAATGTATTTTGGAAAATGTTAGTGTAGTAACCGAAACTCAACTGATCGGCCAAACTTGAGCCGAACCGACAAATAAATACACTATTGCAAACTTCGTCCGTTTGCTACGAAAGTTGTCACCAAACTGATCGAGTTGTTTTCAAAACTGTCTTCTTTTCCACAGTAACTGTTCTCGTTTCGCCTGATCCGCTTTTCGTTTTCTTTCGTTCGTTGTTTGACATCTCTTGTACACGCTTAGCATAATACAAGTAAAATCGAAATCAATTTACTCTATTTTTTTTATATTTCAATCTATAACAACTCTATTCGCCACATTCGCCCTCTTCTACACACTTATGATAATAATGTAGTTAAACTTAATAAAATGGTTTCTTACATCAAATCCAATCCAAATCCAATCCAAATCCAACCCAAATCCAGTCCAAATCCAATCCAAATCCAATCCAAATCCAATCCAAATCCAATCCAAATCCAATCCAAATCCAATCCAAATCCAATCCAAATCCAATCCAAATCCAATCCAAATCCAATCCAAATCCAATCCAAATCCAATCCAAATCCAATCCAAATCCAATCCAAATCCAATCCAAATCCAATCCAAATCCAATCCAAATCCAATCCAAATCCAATCCAAATCCAATCCAAATCCAATCCAAATCCAATCCAAATCCAATCCAAATCCAATCCAAATCCAATCCAAATCCAATCCAAATCCAATCCAAATCCAATCCAAATCCAATCCAAATCCAATCCAAATCCAATCCAAATCCAATCCAAATCCAATCCAAATCCAATCCAAATCCAATCCAAATCCAATCCAAATCCAATCCAAATCCAATCCAAATCCAATCCAATCCAAATCCAATCCAAATCCAATCCAAATCCAATCCAAATCCAATCCAAATCCAATCCAAATCCAATCCAAATCCAATCCAAATCCAATCCAAATCCAATCCAAATCCAATCCAAATCCAATCCAAATCCAATCCAAATCCAATCCAAATCCAATCCAAATCCAATCCAAATCCAATCCAAATCCAATCCAAATCCAATCCAAATCCAATCCAAATCCAATCCAAATCCAATCCAAATCCAATCCAAATCCAATCCAAATCCAATCCAAATCCAATCCAAATCCAATCCAAATCCAATCCAAATCCAATCCAAATCCAATCCAAATCCAATCCAAATCCAATCCAAATCCAATCCAAATCCAATCCAAATCCAATCCAAATCCAATCCAAATCCAATCCAAATCCAATCCAAATCCAATCCAAATCCAATCCAAATCCAATCCAAATCCAATCCAAATCCAATCCAAATCCAATCCAAATCCAATCCAAATCCAATCAATCCAATCCAAATCCAATCCAAATCCAATCCATCCAATCCAAATCCAATCCAAATCCAATCCAAATCCAATCCAAATCAAATCCAAATCCATTCCAAAATCCAATCCAAACTAATCCAAATCCAATCCAAATCCAATCCAAATCCAATCCAAATCCAATCCAAATCCAATCCAAATCCAATCCAAAATCCAATCCAAATCCAATCCAAATCCAATCCAAATCCAATCCAAAATCCAATCCAAATCCAATCCAAATCCAATCCAACCAATCCATCCAAATCCATCCAAATCCAATCCAAATCCAATCCAAATCCAATCCAAATCCAATCAAATCCAATCCAAATCCCAATCCCAAATCCAATCCAAATCCAATCCAAATCCAATCGAAATTCAATCCAAATCCAATCCAGATCCAATCCAGATCCAATCCAAATCCAATCCAAATACAAATCAAATCCAAATCCTATCCAAATCCAATCCAAATTGAAATTCAATCCAAACCCCATCCAAATCAAATCAAATCCAAAATCAATCAAAATCCAATCCACTTTTCACATTGCCCGGATAATTCTTTTCTTGGCAATTTGCATTCGCTTTGGAAAACTTTTTCCCAATTTCGGCTCAGAATACTCTCTTTCCGGCGATTAATATTCATTTTGGAAAACTCTCTTTCCTGCATTCTGGAAAACTCTCTTTCCAGAATCCGGCTCAGAAAACTCACTTTCTGGCCTTGGAGAACTCTCTCTCCATAAACAACATTTAACATTGCTAGGAAAACTCTCTTTTCGGCAATTTGGATTCATTTTGGAAAACTCTCTTTCCAGAATCCGGCTCGGAAAACTCTCTTTCCGCCCATGGAGAACTCTCTCTCCATAAACAACATTTAACATTGCTAGGAAAACTCTCTTTCCGGCAATTTGGATTCATTTTGGAAAACTCTCTTTCCAGAATCCGGCTCGGAAAACTCTCTTTCCAGCTTTGGAGAACTCTCTCTCCATAAACAACATTTAACATTGCTAGGAAAACTCTCTTTCCGGCAATTTGGATTCATTTTGGAAAACTCTCTTTCCAGAATCCGGCTCGGAAAACTCTCTTTCCAGCTTTGGAGAACTCTCTCTCCATAAACAACATTTAACATTGCTAGGAAAACTCTCTTTCCGGCAATTTGGATTCATTTTGGAAAACTCTCTTTCCAAAATCCGGCTCGGAAAACTCTCTTTTCGGCCTTGGAGAACTCTCTCTCCATAATCAATAATTATCATTGCTCAAAAACTCTCTTTCCAGAAATAAAAGTACATTCGATGTTTACCTCCTGAAGAGATAAACACAACTTACCGTTTACCGATTGCGCCATGTAGTAACCGAAACTCAACTGATCGGCCAAACTTGAGCCGAACCGACAAATAAATACACTATTGCAAACACCGTCCGTTTGCTACGAAAGTTGTCACCAAACTGATCGAGTTGTTTTCAAAACTGTCTTCTTTTCCACAGTAACTGTTCTCGTTTCGCCTGATCCGCTTTTCGTTTTCTTTCGCTCGTTGTTTGACATCTCTTGTACACGCTTAGCATAATACAAGTAAAATCGAAATCAATTTACTCTTTTTTTTTATATTTCAATCTATAACAACTCTATTCGCCACAGTTAGTTTTTTAGTTTTACGTCAAGCCTTCATGCCAAACACTGTCGAATGTTTTTTTCTTTGTCTAGAAAAACAAGACCAGTAGAATATCCTTTAGATTTTTCAGAACGCACCAAATTTGTTACACGTAAAAGCTGATGAGCAGAGTCCGAACTGTTCATTGGCAAAAATATATTTCCGTTGATGTGGACCATCATTCTGTTCAAAATGACCTTTTCAAAAAGTTTACTGATGGAGGAAAGCAAACTGATTGGACGATAGCTAGAAGCTTCTGCAGGATGTTTGTCTGGTTTTGAAATTGGTACAACCTTAGCATTTTTCCATTTGTCAGGAAAATATGCCAATTGAAAACATTTGTTAGATATTTCTACTAAGAATGATAAGCTACTTTCTGGAAGTTTTTTTATGAGAATGTAGAAAATTCTATCATCGCCATGAGCTTTCATATGTTTTAATTTTTTAATAATATTTCTTACTTCTTCAGTCTCCCAGCAATTTTTGAAAACGATCTTTTGATTGAAAATACTTTCGAAATCCTGAGTAAAATGATTTTTATTTGAACTAATAATACCTTAATTCAAATTGTGCGCACTTTCAAACTGCATAAAAAGTTTATAAATTTCTTCGCAATAAGTTAGTAACAATTTGTTTTCCTTTTTCAATGTAGAAATCGACTTCTAAGGTTTTATTAACATTTCAAATCATTTCCACAAGGGCTTAGAGCCAAGGTTCAAATGATAAAATGTTGTTTTCAAATTTTATGTTTCTCAATAGGGAAACCCGTTTTTTATTATCTTTTATCAAATCATGCATCAGAATGATCGTTTTTACGACGGATCAAGAGTTGCAAAGCATCATATATAATCATGGATTTGAATTTTACTTCACATTTTAGAATTATCATGCCCCTTGCTTTAACAACGGAGTTTGTTGAAGGTTCAAAAGCATTGTCAATATCAAGTTTTATTTGCAATGAAATGTTAACATCAATTTGGAAATAATCGATTTCAATCCATTTGGGGCACATTCGAGGTTTCGGCTCACCATTAAATGAAGTAGCGCCACTGTGCGAGGATGATGAGGATGAGGATATGATGTTTGATCGCTCGGACGCGGTTGTTGCTTAACTGTGGCCGAAGACTGGACCGGAGAAACGCAAATAAAAATTCTTTCCAGATTTGAAGTGAGAGATGACTATAAAATGAGGTGGGGTATAAAATAAAATTATGAATGGCTTGTTTGGGAATTAGGGTTAATCATTTTAACTGCCCCGATGGCGGCTCTTCTAGGTGTATGTCCACTGTGTGTCGTGGCCGTCGTCGTTGACTTTTGGGAGCTGCTTTGTCACGGCTAGATGCTGGCCGTAAGATGGCAGGGGGAATGGTGGCTTGCTGCTGCCATCAGGGAGTCACATGGTGGTGCCATTTGCGCGCATGGCTTCAATCCCTAACGCGTCGATTTATGGTGAATCGAATGCTTTTACTGCTGATTGAATAAATTTGCTTACAAACAGGGACCGAGCAAAGTGGCCATTCCGATGTGTCAAGCTCTAATCATTGGTGAGCTATTGGCAATCTCAATTTGCATAGGAAATGACGCGGAACGGGGAGAAACTTGTGTCTCTAGTAAAACATGTACCATTTCAAAGCCTTTCTGCATACTGCAGACCGCAGTATGGACTAGCTTTGCGATTATAAAGGCTTGAATCTAAATTTTGGATATCAATGACCGTAGTCAATTGTTTCGATGTAATATGAACAACTTAAATAAATCTTTGAAAACCTAAACGACCAGTCAGCAAGTTATACTGAACATTTTTATTACTTTAACGTGAGTTTTCTGAAAATTTCATTGGCGATATTGAATAATTTTGTAGTTTTGATATTGGCATTTAGTACAGCCAAAATTAAACAAGACCATCATACTTTTGGTTTCATCATGAGCAAACCGACTCTTGAACTTTACCCACGCCATACATTCGTCATGTCATCATGAAATGAAACGCGGGGTGTTAATTGATCACCCTTGTTTCTGTCACCACCCACAGAAGTAGGTCGTTGCGTTGCATCATCATCTCAATCCATCAAAAGGAAAAGACATGCGCGAAAAGTGTGTTTCTGAGGTGTTCTCCATCACCATCATCGTCATCGCCGACGTCGCCGTCTTCGGTTCTCTATTTGAATAGCCAACACCCTCAACCCTTCACGCCTTCCATCAACGCTCGATGGCCTTCCCCCGAAACAGAGTGATCTTTATAATATTACATCATAATTCATGGCATGTATTCCCCCTAAGCTTAAGCCGGGATTAACGACGAGGAGGAGGAGGCTGGAGGTGAAGGTGTTTAAGTGATTTTTCCACTATCGCTCGCAAGTAAACGAGACTGCGAGATTCAATTAGGCACTCGCGCACAATCCAGCCATGGCTCTGCGGCTAAGTACATGATAGAGGGTCTCCTCCAGTCAGAGACTCACAGGGTGCGCGAATGCAAAATACTAGGGGCAGATGATTCAAATTGCAAACTTAAGCTCAAATGCATTTTACAGCGATATGAAAGAAACTTGTAATGTATCATAGTAGTTTAACGAAACTTTACCGAATCAATTATAATTCAAGAAAACAGTTTTATTGCGTAAAATTCCTCAAACGTTCATAAAAATCTACTTTAGTCCTTTAAAAAACCCTCTGAACATTTTTCGAACCTCAAAATGATTTGTTAGAAGGGGTCATAAATTGAATGGTGGGTCGTAATAGATTTAAATAAAAGTTAAATATATTGTGGCGCATAATCTGTTATTGAATTGAAAGTTAAATTAGAAGTAAAGCGTTTCGAGAACAAGCGGAATGTCCCATTCCTTATTCATTTGGATCGAAGAGCAATTGTTACCAATTCCGATCAAACACTGAGTAGTTACCAGTAGCGTAGCTTGGAGGGTACGATGGGTGCAGTTCGCATCGGGCCCCAAAAGCAAGGTAAGGATTTTTCATAGCATTAAAAGTTCAACATTAAAAGTTCAACAAGTAACTGAGAATTCGTAATTGACGGATTTCACGCCAACTCAACACGCGATTAGCAGCACCCCTTCAGAATTCAATGAAACTTTCTGGATGTCAAAAGTATGTGAAACTAAGATACTTTGCATATTTTGTTTTTTCAAAATCGATCTAGACTAACATTTGGAAAGGATCAAAGTTTTTTTTTTACTTTTTTTATAAACCCATATAACTCAAAAACGGTAAGACCTACAAAAAAGTGTTGTAATTTCCTGACGTTTTAGAAAAAAATAAAAACACATTTTCTACACTGAAAAAAAAAAATGATTCGAAACTTTAAAGTCGATTTAAAAAAACGGCCATTTTTGATCATCTTTAAGCAAAAAAGTTTCGTAATTAAATTTACTAAAAGTCGTCCATACATTGCAAATTGGGCATATTTTAGAGAATAAAGTTTTTCTAGCATCGATTTTTTTAAGTCCAAAATCATTTTTTTATTTTTTTTATTTCGCTTCAAATAGTCCAGTATGATCATATTTTCAAGTGATGAATGAGTTTGAATCACAAAATAGATCAAATTTGTTTTATTGGGAGTAGTTAAAAGAAATAAAACGGAATTATACAAAGTTTTTTTTTTAATTAAATTTAATTGATTTCGCAACAAACCGCTTATGAGAAAATCAACTCCGTCTAATAATCCGAGGGTTTTTATGGTTGGAAAGATATCACAATAATATTTAATTTCTTATTTGGTTAAAGCCAATTTTAACAGGTGTCTGGAAAGGGTCAATAGTATGCTTATGAAAAAGTCGTGGTTTGATTTTATTTTTATTATTGCTATATATCCTAAAACGTAGTATCGGCACATGAATATTTACATTATTTTTGGGCTTTACTGAATAAATTGAATATTTTTGGTTCATCCTCTGAATTGGTATACCGTTTGGCTGCAATTTGTGTATCACTAATAGGCATAAAACAATTATATTTTTGGGTACCAAAAAATTCCATTAATTCCTCTGACATTTTAACATATTGTTCATTGGATATATAACAGGAATTTAATTTGGTGATACATGTATCAGTTTGTTTCACTTCCCAGTCGAATAGTTCTCGCGGAGTTGCGATTGTGTTTCCATAGTATTTTGCAAGACTTGCTCTTTTTGCCATTCGCTTGAGAGTGCCACCAATAGCGTCACAGGGGCCTTTGCCGTGGGATGTGGCAAAAAAGTGCCACTCTGCTTCCAATCCATATATTTTCTTGGAATTACATAAGCTGACTTTTTTTTTATTTTTATAATGCTGCAGCTCCATCTGACATAAAAATAACTTTTGATTTGTTTAACAAAATTTATCAATTTTGAAATAAATAGCTGAACTGCTACTGTGTCATGGATCTGATATTATAATAAAACTTACATTTTCCAATTTATTATATTTTTTATGGTAAATCGTTGCTTGGGAATTATTCCAGTGATATCCTTGAGCAGCGTTATTATTTTCAGAAAAGTCGCTAATTACCAGTATTTAACCTTGTTTTAAGGAGTCTTTTTTGTTTCGTAGAAAAGCAGACTGTTATTTGCAAATAAAATCATGAGTTATGAGCTTATCAACTTTTTTTAGGTAGATAACAATACAAACATATTCATTATTTCTTATTTATCTGGCGTTTAACGCAGGTACGTTTAGTAAGTTTTTTTTCACAAAACTTTTTCTAGAAGAGAATTTAATGGGGTATGGATAAGGTTGTTACTTTTCAATGTTTGCAATACTGTAGGTATCATCAAACCATAAAAATCCGTCGGATTGTTAGACGGAGTTGATTTTCTCATAGGCAGAGGCGAAGTCCATTGATTGCCTGCATTTAAAAAACATAATCACTGTATTATTCCGTTTTTTAACTATTCTCAATAAAAAAATACAATCTATTTTCTGATTCAAACTCATTTATCACTTGAAAACTCAATCATATTTGACGGTTTAAAACAAAATCTTTGGAAAAATAAATTTCAGTTTGGGACTTAAAAAAATTAAAGTTAGAAAAACTTTTTTCCCTAAAGTATGTCCAATTTTAGTAAATTTAAAACGTTTCGTAACGTTTTGCTTAAGGATGATCAAAATCTGAAATAACCGTTTTTTTTAATCGACTTTAAAGTTTTGAGTATTTTTTTTTTCAGTGTAGAAAATGTGTATTTATTTTTTCAATTTTTTTCTCTAAAACGTCAGGAAATTTCACGACAGTCCCCCATACAACACTTTTTTGTAGGTCTTATCGTTTTCGAGTTATACGGGTTTATAAAAAAAAGTAAAAAAAACTTCGACCCTTTCCAAATGTTAGTCTAGATCGATTTTGAAAAAACAAAGTATGTAAAGTATCTTAGTTTCATAAAGCCTTCACACCCAGAAAGTTTCATTGAATTCTGAAGGGGTACTGCCAATCTCTTTTTCGAGTTGGCGTGAAATCCGTCAATTGCAGCCTTACGAAGTAAAATAAATATGGCAGAAGCCAAAGAAGACGCTAAGAAACCATTCCATTTACCAAGAACGTCTCGAGATTCATCTAGGGCTTCCTTCCTTCCTTTGTCTACAAAATTTTGGATTTGTTCTAAATTTTTTCCAGCCTTGGATTCGTTCAGGACTTATTCAAGGCATTACTGCAAGAAATTTTCCATGTGATACCTACAGTTATTTTTCTAGGAATACTTAAGCGATTCCATCTTTTATTGGGACTTCCTCTTAATTTTTTTGCAAGAGATTTTCCAAGAGCATTACAAGTATTTTCTCAAGAAAATCCTCAATGAATTTAAGGAATTTCGATAGAGTTTTAAAAATACATTTTTACTTTCCATCATGTTTTTGTTTTCCAAGTATCAAAAAATCATTTTCCAAAAGTCCTTAGAGAATTTGATCTAAAATTCCTCTAAGGATATTTTTATGATTTTCAGTACTCGTGAAATAACCTCCGCTAACATAAATCATTTAATCTGAATTGCCTAAAACAAATTCATGAAAAAACATAACCAAAGAGACCAAGGAATTGCTCTTAGCATATTTATTCCAGGTATTCTTCTTAAGGGTGTACTACAAAAAGTTATTAAAAAAACTCCTTAAGATTCTTTTTAAAAGACACATAGACATTTCTGAAGCAATCGTTCCTTTTTTATTTTTCGCAAGATGTTGCTCCATAAATTAATCCCTAACGAAAATTCTGATTACACTCTTGTATGGGTGATTTTTTGCCAGCAGAATATTTTTGACCTTTTAATTCTCGTCCAAATGCTTAACGTTTTCAAAAAATTTAGATACATGAGTGTTTGATTATAACAGGCATCATTATTTTTTTGCGCAAAACTCAGTTTTTTTTTCAGTGCACTGCCAATGTTCGCAAGTTCAACGTAAGCGCCATTTAGAATTTAAGTATTCCAACTACATTATTCAGCGTAAAATGCAAAACATATGATTTGACATCTATATGGCGCTTGCTCTAACTCTAATCAAAATACCTACGTAGAAAAAATATTGCAGCATTTATTATTTGTTGTACAAACAACAAAAACATTCCGGAAAAGGCAATGGCGCTTACGTCATTCTTACGAACATGAGCAGTAAAGTGATGCAATTTTTTTAATTTTTGCACACGCCATTTGAAGTTAATATGGAGATTACTTTGGAAAAGACAAACCTTTTCTGTTCAGTCCTCTAACTGCTCGTCGTAGTAATCTATAGAAAAGCGAACAAACTCTGCTTTTGTAAAATCTTCTCAGCTACTACTTTGCCGAAGACCACATTTTGATTGGACGTCAGGATATATCTTGAGTATTTCTGACAAAATTCTGAGGATTCTGAATAGGTTTTCGGCAAAATTTGGGAATTGAAAGCCTGGAAGTAATAGACTTTTGAAAATTTCTATCTGAGACTTGAGAATTTTCAGCAATATCGCAGCGGAATCAAAATTCCAAGTGAGCTCTTGGGCGATTGTGCTAGTTTTCCCCGAATGTCGTTTCCCGAATATCTTTTTTCTTGAATGCCGCAAATCACACACTCAACCGAACGCCGCCGATTAAAAATAACAAATAATCTGCTGCTACCGAACATTCAGTGATAGCTGAACCGTACTGGGTGGAGTGTAGCATGAAAGCATCGAAACCGATTGTGTAAAAGCGAGAATCGGAAGGAACACGAAGAGAAGTGAATACCAATACACTTGTATCTGCGAGGCACGAGTGAACGCATTAAGCGTCCATTTGCCGAATGCATTGAACTGACTGAGCGGATTACTACTCACTGAATCATTCCGTAGTGTGGATTGACAGTCAGTGAACACTCATCTGCACTCAAACCCGAATGCCACTCCAACGAAATCTGAATGTAAACAATCATTCGGTATGCATTCGGTTGCCTTCGGCTTTCAGAATCGGTAGCGACTCAATCAGTTGCAGTTTTTTGTTTCGCTTGGCGCTCGCCGTTCGAAACGGCTTTCTCGCTCCCGACTGTGCGTGGAAGCGAGTGAGGGAAACGCAAAAACTGAGTGAGTGTTTCCCATGCTTGGATGCAAGAATGGTCTTCAGTGAGAGGGTAGTAGACTAGGAAGAATGACAAGATATAAGGTGATATTTGGTCATCCTCGACTAAACACATACTGCTAAAATTGCTAAGGACGCTGAAACTCCAAAGAGCCGCCAAACAAATAAAGGAGGGTACATAACAGATGAAGGATGATTGTTCGGATTAGACGAAATCGGTTTTTTGCAGCAATCTCGTTGCAGACAGCTCAAACTGTAATAAATTTAATTAGTTCATCATCTTCAATTTCAACATCTTATACCTACAAATTCTTGATTTTCGTTTGACCAATCCGAACCCAAATTCTGGTCTGCCTACTACTTCGAGCCTACTGAATAATTTATACAATATAAAATTAAGCAATTTAGTGTGATTCCAAACATTACTTACATGGCTATTGAAAATCACCGATAGATTATTGGTGTACCGATACTAATCGTGCCTCACAGATAGTGTCTACAATTAGTCATACAGGTAAGTATTCGTTTTCTTTTGCATATAACTAATTTACCTTTTTATCTTTTCAGCAATTTTCCTCTTCTAGCGCATCCAGGACTTCAAATAATATGATAAATTTCGTCAACTATAATTTAACTTTCACATCCAACTATCTTCTTCACAATGAATCATCACATTTGAACATGACAACAAATCACCCAAACAATGCGATCTACCTTATCAAGATCAGGAGCCGTGTTGTAAAACTGATCGATCCGGCAACACACGGAACGAACATTCCCCGACCCGTAACGCTCCTTAAGCTTTACCCTTCGTTACCTCCAAAACCGCTATCTTTGCAACCGGCCGACGTAGTATTCCATTACTTGTTTGCACATCAGCTTGTCGGACTCTTCCGTCTTTGCCTGGTAGCGTTCGCACTATCCGACCTCGTATCCATCCATTCCTCGTACCTTCTTCAACCACTATCACCACATCACCATCTTTCACTGGCTTGACCTCGTTAAACCACTTGGTTCTCCTCGTTATCGTCGGCAAGTACTCTTTTATCCAGCGTATCCAAAACTGGCTTAGCAAATGCTGTATCCACCGCCAATTGCTCCTCATCTGCGTTCTGTCATCTACTAACTCCTTCGGCGGCTGACACACTCCACTTGAACTCAGCATCATGAAATGATTAGGCGTTAACGCCTCCTGATCCACAGTGTCTAAAGGAACATACGTTAAGGGCCGAGAGTTCACCATAGCTTCGGCTTCAACCATTAATGTCCATAGTGTCTCATCATCTGGGTTTCTCACCATCTCTAATCCCGCTAATGCCGTCTTGACGGAACGCACAAGTCGTTCCCAGCAGCCTCCCATGTGCGGAGCTAACGGCGGATTAAATCTCCACTTTGTGGTGGTGTTGGTGAAGGTGGCCGCCAAGTTCTGGTTGATCATCTTTATCTCCTCTTTCAGCTCGTTACTTGCACCACGAAAATTAGTGCCATTGTCGCTAAAGATTTCCAAGGGAGCACCTCGCCGAGCAATGAAACGCCTAATTACCATTTTAAACGAGTCAGCAGACAAGCTGTAAGCGATTTCTAGATGAATTGCTCTTACGGTCATGCAAGTAAAAAGGGCGATCCAACGTTTTACCAAACTTCGACCTACTTTCACAAGGAATGGACCGCAATAGTCCACGCCAGTGTACGTGAACGGACGCACGTATGGAGTCAATCTTACTTCTGGGAGTGGTCCCATTCTTGGTATTTGAGGTTTGGTTTTTCGAATAATACAGCGCTGACACCGTTCTGATACCTGCCTGACCAATGTACGCAGTCGCGACACGTGAAAAACCTGTCGCATCTCGTTCACCACAGTTTCCTTATTAGCATGTCCGTATTCTCTGTGGTACCAGTCTGCTATCAAGTAGGTTACACGATGATGACGTGGAAGAATAACCACACTACACGGTGCATATGTGGCGTTCAACGATCTTGTTTCCATCCGAATTACTCCATAATCATCTACGAATGGCGACAGTTTTGCTAATGGACTGCAACGATCGATGACCTTCTTACATCCTTTCTCCGAACCCTTATTCGATTCTAGAATACGCAACTCCTCAGAATACATTTCTGATTGCGCCAACCGCCACAATGATCTTTCGGCTTGTTGTAGTTCTTCCTTTGTCAGCATAACATCTTCTACATTGGATGATTTCCTGCGATTCATGAACCGGTAGACGTATGACGTGGAGCGATGAAGCCGTTCCCAACGCGAAAAACGATCGACTTGAATCCATGGAGAAGAAGCTTCAATGTGATGCAGTACAGGCTGCCTTAGTTCTTCATTTGTTGGAACTAGCGTTCCATCTTTTTTCGGCCAACAAATCTGTGCTTTGTGAAGAAATTCAGGACCAGCGTACCAACGATTGTTCGGGTTGAACGAGATCCCTATCTTCCATTTCGTGCCGTCATCTGCCACATTCAATCCTGACTGCACATAGTTCCATTCACTGACCTGGGATTTTGCCAGTATTTCTCCCACTCTGTACGCCACAAATTGCCGGTAACGACGAGAATGTGATCTAAGCCAAGCTAGTACTGTACACGAATCTGTCCAAAAATATCGACGTGTTACGCGCAGAGTATGATTTTCCTCAATTGACTTAGCCAGGCGAACTCCGATGAGGGCCGCCTGTAGTTCCATCCGTGGAATCGACAAGAACTTCAACGGTGCTACCTTGGTTTTTGAAGCAACCAGCGCACAGCGAGGTTGTCCACGATCGATGATACGGAAGTATGCTACACAGCAGTAGGCGTTCTCGCTTCCGTCAACAAATACGTGTAGCTCCAAAGTATCTAAACTTTCCGGCGAATACCCAGCGAAATAGCAGCGTGGTATCATAATTTCTTGGAGCCCTGCAATTAGACCGATCCACTTGTTCCATTCTTCGAGAAGGGACTCAGGTATGCACTCATCCCAATCTATACCGGCTCTCCAAAGGCTCTGAATGAAGATTTTACCATGAATCAGGAATGTAGATATCATCCCCAGCGGGTCGTATAGGCTCATCACCACTTGCAGTACCTGGCGTTTTGTAGGAATCACTCCATCAAAAATTAGCGGTTTTAAGTCGTCTCGAAATTCCATGTTAAACGTGAAAACATCCATCCATGGTAACCATACCAATCCCAAAACACGTTCTGCTATACCAGATTTGTCCATCGCAAATGACTTTACGTCCTCTGAGCTCCGCTCCCCGACCAGTTTTAGAATTTGACATCCAATTTCGTATTTCAAAGCCGGCTTTGGCATGTATCTTCTTTACTTCCAATGCTATCTTAGCTACCTCATCTTCAGTGTCCCTACTGTCCAGATAATCATCAACATAATGATTTTCGATTATGGCAGCTGCTGCTTCCGGAAACTCCTTCTCAAATTCCTTCGCATTTAAATTTTTCACGTACTGAGCAGCACACGGTGAGCACGTCGAACCAAAGGTAGCAACGTCCATCATGTACACACCTATGTGCTCTCCTGTTCCTCTGAAGAGAAACAGTTGTGCTGATCTATCTGCCCGTCGTATTTGAATTTGGTGGAGCATTTCCTTTATATCTCCGGTTACTGCTGTCTGCCGCTGCCGGAATCGACATAGAACCGCTGGTAGAGATGTTAACAAGTCGGGCCCTTTGAGCAGGACTGAGTTGAACGATACACCTTTCACTTCTGCAGCTGCATCCCAAATTAGTCTCACCTTGCCAGGTTTTTTCGGATTCAGCACAACTCCTAACGGTAAGAACCATGAACGTTTCGGATCCAATGCTCTCAACTCTTCTTCGGATACCTTATGTGCGTAACCTTGCTCCAAATAGTGCTGAATTTGATGTTCCACGTTTGAACGCAGCTCAGGTATAGTGCGTAGCCTCTTTTCCAAAGATTTCAATCGCCGCACTGCCATACCATAACTATCAGGAAACTCCACCACATCTGTCTTCCACAGTAGGCCCGTTTCATAATTCCCAGCCTGTGTTCGCACCGTGGTTTCTCGTAGAATCTGGACTGCTCGCTGATTGTCTTCAGATACTAGAGTGTTTTTGACATCGACTCCTAATGACTCTACTTCGAAAAAGGCTTGGACGAAGTCGTGCAGGTCTTGTTTGCTTTTTTCCTCACGTATATGTAAGCAAGTTTGCACATCGATTCCACCCCCATATCGACCAAATACAGCCCAGCCCAAACGAGTTTTGGCCGCAACTGGTTCACCGACTCGTCCTTCTCGTTTCCGTAGCGTAACTTTCAAATGAGTATGTTCCAGTCCAATGAGGATTCTCGGGACAGCATTTACATAGCTTTGGACTGGCAAACCTTCAAGGTACGGGAATTTCGCAACCATTTGCGCATAATCTAATGTTTGCGCTGGAAGTTCCAACCTGGCAACTGTGCAAACATTGGAAATTTTATACCGATTCATTCCATCGATACCGGAAACCTCCATAGTAACCCGCTGCGATTTCGATTCTTCTCTGGATACATTTGACGTCCATTTCAAATACAAGCGTTTTGTCTCTCCTCTCACTCCAATTTGTTCAGCTAATTCCTCATCAACCATCGTGAGCGAGGAGCCACTATCGAGGAACGCAAAGGTTTGAATGGATGTTCGTTCCCCATGTAATACGACAGGAACTATCTTGAACAATACTCCACCTTGTTCATGACCGTGTGTTCCTACCATTCCAGAAGCAATGAAAGACGACGGCCCTGGAGCATCAGGTTTCCCGGGATGTAGTAGACTATGGTGACGATCTCTACACTCACCAACCCCACAATCTTGTTTGACTTTACATGGCCATCTTCCATGGGGAATCAAACAGCGCTTGCACAGATTATGTCGTTCTGCGATGTCCCAACGTTCTGCCAACGATCTCCTTTTCCACTCTCCACAATCTTTGACCTTGTGTCCTGGTTTTTCACACATTAAACATCGCATTCCATCCATCTCAATCTTCGGATTCGTGCTACTGACATTTTGAGCACACTTGATGCTAGAGTTTTCAGGATGCTCATCCTCTACATGTGCATTGACAAAACTTTTATATTTTGGTCGATCTACCTTAGATGGTTCATGAGCCACAGGGACTATGACATCACTAGCAGCTGCCACCATGGAAGCCATATAATCCCCAAAACGTCCTAAATCAACTTCAGGTAAATAGCGCTTATACAACGCCCAGTCGAGCTTGATTGAAGCAGGAAGCTTTTCCACTAGTTCCTGAAGAACACTTGGATTGTTCAGATGATGATCCAATCCTGAAGCTCGTAGATGTGCACATAAGTTTTGGACTGATAAACCGTAGCTGACGAGTGTTTCTAACTTGTCGGCCTTCGGTGGTGGAAGTGCTCGCACTTTGGAAAGGAGATTATTCACTATTAACTCAGGCCGTCCATATAAGGTCGTCAAGGTTGATATTACAAATGGAACGGCTGACGGCAGCAATAAATAACTCCTCACAGCATCCAATGCATCTCCTTTCAAGCAACGCTGTAGACGCATCAAGTTTTCACCATCGTTAAATCCACACAAATCCGTGGAATTATTGTATGCACTGATAAAGATTGGCCAATCGGCAGGATCTCCCGAAAATATAGGTAAATCTTTCGGTACCACATGCCTAGCCGCTAGCTGTTGAGCCGATGGCCCCGTTGTCAACGTTCGGGTCAATGGTGTGCTGTTCAACGGATTATTTCCCAGTGGAGTAATTGCAGCTCTTGGATCCACGATGGGGCGATTCATGGAGTGACCTTCTCGAGAATCAAATCGTCCCTCTACATTCGGTCGAGCTGTAGCATCGGCTTCCCCAACGTCAGAAGAGTTATCGTAGTAGTCTGTCAATCCCCTCGCGAAATCCAAATGCGATCTCATGGGATACGGAATCATCGCCAAGTTACCACTCATTTGCTGTTTCACACTTCTATTTCGCACTTCACCAGACGCTTCTTGACGCGAGACATTGACATTGAGTGATCGAGTATTCGGAACCATGTTCATACGTTCAGTCTTAGCGGTTTGATTATTAGAATACGTCGCGTTGCCCGGCGGAACCTCTGATTGGCCAACAGTTTTACCTAACCCAGAGCCTTTCCCCTGCATATGCCGATCCATCCAATTTTCAACTTTACTTTTACTTGAACGGACGCTACTCCGACTACCTTCACTTCTATCCTCACTCCTATCATCGTCAAGTGCTACCATGGTTTGCAGTAATGCGAATCGCTTCTGTAACAACTCTTCTTCCCTAGCTTTTTTCTCCGCAAAACGTTTCTCTCTACAGGCGGCTTCCTCGGCCCTAGCTTTTTCTTCTTCTTCTTCCCTTTCTTGGTGCAATCTGTCGGCAAGCTGTTTTTCCTTCTCTATGCGCTCTAATTCTAGCTGCAGCTGCGCTCTCCGTACACTCGATGAGGAAGTCGCGGAAGCTCTCGACTTGGATGACTTACCAGATCGCAATACAGATCTCCTAGGAGGGCACTTTACACAACTCCAGCTTCTGTCTTTCACCGTTTCATCGACATTGGCACACGTATAGTGCCACCACGACTCGCAAGTGTCGCATTGCACCATATCTTCTACCGAATCCGACTGGTTGCACCCGGCCGCGCACCCTACACATACCGTGACGTTCGTTGCAGGTTTCGACGCTTCCTTGCTCATGTTGCTGGAACTTCCACAACAGATCCACAAGATTTTTTTGAGTTTGTTCGGATTAGACGAAATCGGTTTTTTGCAGCAATCTCGTTGCAGACAGCTCAAACTGTAATAAATTTAATTAGTTCATCATCTTCAATTTCAACATCTTATACCTACAAATTCTTGATTTTCGTTTGACCAATCCGAACCCAAATTCTGGTCTGCCTACTACTTCGAGCCTACTGAATAATTTATACAATATAAAATTAAGCAATTTAGTGTGATTCCAAACATTACTTACATGGCTATTGAAAATCACCGATAGATTATTGGTGTACCGATACTAATCGTGCCTCACAGATAGTGTCTACAATTAGTCATACAGGTAAGTATTCGTTTTCTTTTGCATATAACTAATTTACCTTTTTATCTTTTCAGCAATTTTCCTCTTCTAGCGCATCCAGGACTTCAAATAATATGATAAATTTCGTCAACTATAATTTAACTTTCACATCCAACTATCTTCTTCACAATGAATCATCACATTTGAACATGACAACAAATCACCCAAACAATGCGATCTACCTTATCAAGATCAGGAGCCGTGTTGTAAAACTGATCGATCCGGCAACACACGGAACGAACAATGATGTTATGATAACTTTTCAAGTAAATGAGCTTTTCGGGGAACCGACATTCGGGTAGTAGTATCACAACTCTCTTGGGCATATTTCAATATCTTTCGGAATCCTAGGCGAGTTTCTGATAATTTAAGGCGGGATCCTGTAGATTCCTAACGAGATGCTTCAGCGACCTAGCGTGTTTCTGTGGATTTCCTACGAGCACCTGAAGCTTCATATGGAGCTCTTCAGGTTACAAAGCGAAATTTTGTAAATTTGCATTGATTTTATATGGTAGGTTTTTGACATATACGTTTTTTTTTGTGAATTTTATGACAATTTGATTCCCATTCATAGATCATAGAGACTTTATGTGGACCGAGTCGCAGGTTGAGCACTATGAATTTCACATCCATATGAAAAAACCTAGTACTACCTTAATCAATACTCTGTTTCAAGAAATAACACATGTTTTGTGTACAGCGATTGCAACACATAATTCAAAGGAGACATGCTCAACTTAATTTGGTCAAATTCGACTCTAGGGCTTAAAGTGTACACTGATGTTTAATGATCATTTAATTTAAAAATCATTTAGTTGAGTTCAAATTCACAACAAATTTTTATTTTAATACTTCTTTGTAATAATACAAAATACGTCTTATTGTTTTTCCGTATTCTATCACAGCTTCAAGGGAATGTCAAATACACTTTTGCATTTATTGTTCCTACATCGCTTATACATACAAATTGCATACTGAAATCGTATTAAGGTGAAGATGAATCGAAGCCAAACTTCAAATTTTCAAGAGCACGGATCTGGAGAACCAAACATCCGTTTAAGTTGAAAACTTAATCGATTGGTCACTCGCTGGTGGTGACCAATCGATTAAGTTTTCTGCTCAAACGAATGTTTGGTTTTCCAGATCCGTGCTCTTGAAAATTTGAAGGTTGGCTTCGATTCATCTTCACCTTAAACATCATTGGGGACTTTTAAGTGATGAAATATATGCTGAACGTCTGTCACATTTAACATTACGATGATGAAAAAGCATAATATAACTAATATAACTAATAATATCCTAAAAAATAATTTTTAAAAAATAAAATAAAAAGAATAGATTCCGATTTTGGCACGGTTCCGTTTTTGGACACTGAATGTTTTTTTCTTTATTGCCAAAAACGGAATCCAACTGTAAATCTGTATATCTTAGAGATATGCACCCATTTTGGCCAAGCAAACATTGAATTATTGTTATTTCCCAAGAAATTGTTCAGTCAGAGTGAACCAAACCACTGAACGTTGTTCTTTGGTTCAGTCAGAGTGGACCAAGTGCACTTAGTCCATCAAAAAATCGTTCGTTTAAAGGTTTGGATTATGTTTTTTTCATGATTATCACATCATATTATATTGTTTGGAAGTAAAATTGAGTAGTATGGAAATATTTAACCAAAATGTTCACGTGTGAAAAAATTGCAAGAAGTTAGACTTTGACCCTTTTTTTCTCAAAATATGAAAAATGTCAATTGGTCCGCTCTGATTTAACGCCAACCGTATTATCTGAATAATTTATGTACGGATTGGAATTCAGTTTTCGCAATTCTTCAGAATAAACTTGAATTACAACATATATTTTCCAGTGATTTTTCCAAACACGAGTTCAAAAGTAGTAACGATTTGACGAATTTTATTCGAATCGATGCATTTATAACTAAGAAGCTTACCGAAGTAGGTCATTTTGTATGGAAAACAAAAAAAAAAAAATTGCTAATGTTTTGTCCAATGTCCAATCATAAACGGTGGCTCCCAATACCGGACACAATCTGGAAATGGATCGATTTCTGATATTTTGTGCATCATCAAATATTTTTACTCAAGCAATAATATTGCATAACCAATTCAGTGCATTTGCAGCATGTACAAGAGCAATTTGAATTTTATTCAGTTGGAATGATGTCCATTAAAAACCTCTAGAGGAAGAGGGGTTACCGGCAGCTTCATTTTTTACCGCAAAATTCAAATACAAATCGTTATAACTTTTTTGTTGTTCAATATTTTTGCACCATTTTTTCATAAGTTCTCAAAAAACTCTTCTAGTTTTGAAATCCGTGTCGATAATAATTATTGGTCATCTGGTTTTAAAGATATTCCGATGTTCCTTGGGGGACCGACATTTACCATACAAAATGTCTCTGGCGGCCATTTTGTTTTTGATCAATTTATCAAAAAAATAAAATGTGGGCTAATAAGGAGCTTCTCTGAAAAAATCATACAAATCGGTTCAGTATCATTGGAGATATCTGAAAATTACGATATGATGTTTTTTGAAGTTTTTAAGATCTTTATTTGGCCAGCGTGGTTCCAGAAACCTAAATGGCCATTACTTAAAGACGGCTGCACCAAATTGCTTCATTTTTTCACAACATACTCTCATTAATGTATTGTTCCGAAGAGTGAATATCCGAATACGATTAAAATTCTGTAGCCTGAGAAATTAACGGGGGGTTCTAGTTACGGGTCGGTCCCCCAAGGAATTTTGGAATATCTACAAAACCAGATGACCAATGATCAATATCGACACAGGTCCTAAAACTAGAAGAGTTTTTTGAGAGCTTGTGAAAAAATGGTGCAAAAATATTGAAAAACAAAAAAGTTATAACGATTTGAATTTGAATTTTGCGATAAAAAATGAAGCTGCCGGTAGAGGGGTTAATAACACATTTTACGATGTTGTTCTGTATGTTCATTCTTCTTATTTTAATTGTTTGTTCGATAACATGATCGACGGAATTCATGAAAAATTGATGAAAAATTGATGCACTGGTGCAAAAGTTACAAAGATACCATAACAAATCAAACTACCCGAAACCGGGGAACAGAAGGTGCTTAGCCAAAATTGTAGTTTGTCAAAATAATTTTAAGTTAGTCTCAAAGTTAAGACGATACGTTAACTTTTATCGGTTTTTAAAATCACTCTATTTTTTCAAAAATGCGTGCATATTTCAAGGATGTGTTATTCTACGCAAACATTGTTTTTCATAAAAGCTTCCCTTTCTTCTGATACATCATCATTATTGGGCCATGATTTCTCCCTACATCTCTGTAAAATGAGATTGAGCTCAAGTAGACATTTTGAACCATCTTCCCCTACATTCAACTGAACGCAGCCTGAAAGGACGTGGGCGCAGTGCTCCCTCTCTGACTGTCGTCGGGGCGGACAATGAGCGCGGTCGCTAAAGTCAGGCGGTAAACGAGATGCACAAGAAACGATTGTAATCCTCCGGCGCAACCGATGCCGGGCTGATGGTGTGGCCCTGCTCCAGTTGGAATTTGACTAGCGAACATCTGTTGGATCGTGATCCAATCCGTAGAGATGGATTCGGCTTTGAGACCGGCAACGACGATTTTGGCCTCTTTGCAGCGTACCTTAAGCCGCTGCGCCATCGTCGACGGTGGGATGTTTGATAGAGTTTCAACAGACTTTCGATTTCATTTTGGGTAAGGCACAAGCAGCCATTGAGGGGTTCTACTTAGTAACATTATTGTGATGATGGGCATCTTTTGTTGGGCATTAAGCTATTGGATTTGCAAACGTTGGTTTAATATTTCAACTGAGCACTTGTGAAATCAATTCGTAGTCTTTAAGTATACATAAGTTGATTTTATTGATCCTCCAAGACGCCAAAGACGCCTCACTTCATTTCCAAGGGATTGGATTTCTTCTTACACGTTAATATAATAACATATCTTAAATATCCACGAAAAAATGAAGCTGCGCATATTTTTTTATATGTATCACAAAAATTCCATTTCCTATAGAAATTCAAAAAATAACATAACATAAGGTTTTTGACGAAAAGCAAAAAAAAAGCCCATTCAATACTATTGTTCTTATTACATAAACTTTTACCGGAAGACGACTGGTCCACCCGTAAAATTTATTAGTCTATATTTATCAAATGCACAGTTTATTTGACTGAATTTCAAAACATGCCAAAAGCATATATCTTGGTCGTTCTGTCGAGGAGAACCAATGTAGCTAAGTAGCTATCGATTAACAGCCTTGGAATTACCACCCAGTGCAAGTCGGTGGTCACTTGTCCTGTGTCGCTTGGGTCAACATTCTCATTAGCAGCAAAATTAACATATTTCTAGGGAACTGCCTCGTTCCCACATCATAGCCATAAAAAGCATTGCCCATCTGGAACAACCAAATCCGACTAAGGTCAAACCAATAACGGTAGCCCTCTGACTCTGCGCTTCGGGGAGGCTTCGTCTCTCTCATTGCACTGCGTGGACACTTCTGTTTTAATTCGTTTCGACATCTCGCTACAAGAAGTTCGCTTTAAATTGTTAATTCGTCAGTCCCGGGAAGGACTTCTCGGTCGGGAGGGCAGAAGACAGACGAGGAAGTAGGATTTCGGGCTTCTTCCGATGACAACGATGGCAATGGCGATGTTCGCTGAAATACACAGAGGAACGATTCACAACCAGTGCCCAGTCCGGCCGGCAGTCGGTGGCTGAAAAACTGGAATTCTCATGTAGGTATTTAGCCAAAGTACAAGCTAAAAGTAGCCGATCCTGCCAACCGGAGCAAAGTTTGAGTGTGTTGCGGTCGCGGAACACGATTCCGAAAAAAGACAGCAATTCATCGAAAAGGCTAACATGGCTTTTCGAAAAATAAATGTATCAAAAGAATTCTTCATCATAAAATGTCATCATTCAACTTTTGACCAACAAACAACAACCGTGAGCGAGTCCGAATGAGGAGCGTGGGGTAGAAGGGTGGCAATTGGAGGTTGGAGGTGCTGATGAGTGCTGGGTCGCGTTGCGTTGTAGAGAGGCCCTGCTAAGGGTATGTGATATTTAGAATTATTCCGTCAAACACCGTTCGAAACGGATTATCGCAGAATCACATACGTTTATTTTTATACGTTGTTGAAGGAGTTCTCATTCACCGTGCAAATAAGCTCGCAGCTTCCAAACTGAGCTGCGATGACAAATACAATATCCACAATAAGTACTAACAAATCGTTGTCCTTTCTATTATTCGTTACAGCGTCTTACTCTATTGTCCGCTTTAAATGGTCCTCTCAACTTGTCAATATGAGTCAAAGTTGGCGGTCGAAACGTGCACTTACTTTTTTTATACAGGGGGTTGTCAAAATAACTGGGACAGGCAAAATTGGGCAAACTTTGGAATGCTGTAACTTTGACAAAAATTGACCGATTTCAATTCTTTAAGAAGTAATGGACGGGTCAACTAATCTAGTTTTGAGGTGCATCCATGGAGATGAACTATGACCACCGGATACCGGTGATAATCCGGATTTCCGGAAGCATGTCTTATGCAGTAAAATTATGACGTGTTTTTAGCAAAGGTCTCGGCTAAAAAATCAAAATTTTACTACACATGAAGATAGAAGATCTAATTCTGAAGCGATTGGTGCGCCAAGTATTAATATTGGTCCAGAAACAACCAATATATGGCCATTTCCCCGGAATCGGTGCCGGTAGTGGATCCGAATTGGGATCAAACAATTTATTCACTCAAAATATGTCGCGCAATATTGTTTTCTCCCTAGCTTATCATAAAATACCCTATTATAAGTTGAAAATGAGTCTTGTGCAGATTTGGCCACTCATGGCGCCGCCCAGTGCCCCGGGGAACCTTGCATAGGGGACATTTCGATTTTGACACCAAAGCATATCATGCGACGGCTCATTCTTCATGTCTTGTCGTAAATAGGGCAACTGTAGACTTAAAATGGATAGTTGACTACAGTGACTACTTCCGGGACCACCGGATGTTCCAGAGGGAACCTGTAATTAGGGACAATTGATATTGAACTCCAATACATATCATGCGACAGTTCATTTTTCATGTCTCGTGAACTTGTCATTGGGGACATTTCTGTTTTTACACCAAAACATATCATGCGACGGCTCTTTCTTCATGCCTTTTTTTTTTTTTTTTTTTTTTTTTTTTTTTTTTTTTTTTTTTTTTTTTTTTTTTTTTTTTTATTATTAAGGCACTCCGTGCTCGTGGCCACTACTGTGCCGGAATCAGTTTTATCTGTATCTTCCTTACCGATACAGTTCTATTTTTAACTAATCTATATTTACATTTGCTTTCACTCTCTTCTGCTCTTTTGCTCTCACACCGAGCAGGTAGGAGAGTGCTCTGCTGTTGGTCCAATCGATTTCCATAAGCCATAGTCCGTTGCTCTTTTGCGGTGGTTCGTTTTGCCGTTAGTCGTTTGAGGCTTGCTGCCTGCGAAGTGGGTCAATTTGTCTCAGTCACCATCTGATACTGACGGAGGATGGATGTACTCCCCTATGCACGGTCCTCCGTGCGACGTCTTCTGGTGGCTGGACGGTTTTATTTTTGGAGGGGCTGGGAATTGAATCCATGACCTTCCGCTTATGAAGCGAAAGCGTAACCTCAAGGCTACGGACCCCCCTTCTTCATGCCTTGTCGTAAATAAAATAACTGTAGACTCAAAATGGGAATTTAATTGAATTGGCCACTTTTGGGACCACCGGATATCCCTGAGGGAGGCTGTGATGTCTTCAATGACAGATTCCTCCGGGAAATTCCGGTGGTCCCAAAAGTGATAGGTTCCTTAGGGAACTATAGGAGGTCCCCAAAATGGCCATTCTAGTTAAATATCCATTTTCGGTCTAAAGTTGACCTATTCATGACTAAACATGAAGAATGAGCCGTTGCACGATGAGTATTGGAGATCAATTCCAATTGTCCCTAATCATAGGTTCCCTCCGGGAAATTCCGGTAGTCCCAAAATTGGCCACTGTAGTCAATTATCCATTTTAGGTCTACAATAGCCCTATTTAGCACGAGACATGAAAAATGAACTGTCGCACGATATGTATTGGAGTTCAATTTCAATTGTCCCTAATTATAGGTTCCCTCGGGGACATCCGGTGGTCCCGGAAGTAGTCACTGTAGTCAACTATCCATTTTAAGTCTACAGTTGCCCTATTTACGACAAGACATGAAGAATGAGCCGTCGCATGATATGCTTTGGTGTCAAAATCGAAATGTCCCCTATGCAAGGTTCCCCCGGGGCACTGGGCGGCGCCATGAGTGGCCAAATCTGTACAAGACTCATTTTCAACTTATAATAGGGTATTTTATGATAAGCTAGGGAGAAAACAATATTGCGCGACATATTTTGAGTGAATAAATTGTTTGATCCCAATTCGGATCCACTACCGGCACCGATTCCGGGGAAATGGCCATATATTGGTTGTTTCTGGACCAATATTAATACTTGGCGCACCAATCGCTTCAGAATTAGATCTTCTATCTTCATGTGTAGTAAAATTTTGATTTTTTAGCCGAGACCTTTGCTAAAAACACGTCATAATTTTACTGCATAAGACATGCTTCCGGAAATCCGGATTATCACCGGTATCCGGTGGTCATTGTTCACTCCGTGGATGCACCTCAAAACTAGATTAGTTGACCCGTCCATTACTTCTTAAAGAATTGAAATCGGTCAATTTTTGTCAAAGTTACAGCATTCCAAAGTTGGCCCAATTTTTGCCTTTCCCAGTTATTTTGACAACCCCCTGTATTTCAGCAATCCTTTCCACTTGCATTATAAAGTACGTGTAAGGTGGCGGTCCTCAAAATGTGCTCTTACTCTATTTACTGTTTTATGCAGTCCTCTCAACTCTCTATAAAATTGTCCATTGCACGATGACGTCATGAGAAAATCGCTCTCCTTCTCTTCTTCGAGAAATCTGGAAACAACGGTGCCAGTACCTGTCAAAGTTGACAATTACTGGCACCGTAGTTTTCAAGTTCTGTTAAGGAGCGAGAGAGAATTTCGCCAAGAATTGAACAATATCAGTGAAAGGTGGCGGTACTCCCAATACGCACTTACTCTATTCTCTTATCTCATCGGTCCTCTCAACCCGCTGTCAATTAATTTACACGCGGTCTTCCCAATTCGTTCTTTCCCTATATGTCATAGGCGGCCATCTCAACCCGCTCTTACCCCTATTAACGGTTTTTTGCGGTCCGCTCAACTCACTTTTAATATCTTAACAAACGGTTCCCTCAACTCGCTTTATTGGTAGCGGTTTTTATAATGCACACTTACCCTATTATTTGATCTCAGCGGTCCTCTCAACACTCTCTTTGTTTATTTATAATGCAGCCCACAGACGCTTTGACCAACATTTACTCCGCTCCCAAGTTGGTCAACCCGATCTATGTTGATGCAACCGTTTGACTGACTGCCAAAGTTCTTTGCAGCAACACGATATTTCTTCGCATGTTTTGAATGATCTCGGCAAGTCTAGTGCATATGCGATTGTTTTTTTTTTTCGAAGTGTGTTGCTGTAAATGAGAACATTTTTACGATTTGTTGTGCCAATAATCATAGTAAGGAAAAGCAGAATATTAGGCAGCATTTAAGTACCGGAAGAAATGAATATTGATGAGGAAATCCAGTTATAATTCGCACGAAGCGGAATACTGAAAAACACTGAAGTTATGAGGGGACTCTGTCGGCGAATATGCTGACCAGTCATCGATATGGAAATGGCTGTGGGATTTTTTTCAAACATTCTATCCAGAATGTTTTAGTGGTTTCCTCTAGTTTCTCTACTTTGATATTTTTCCAGGATTCGACGGGCTATACTAAGGATTCCACCGAAAAATCTTTCAGGGATTCTACCAGAAATTTAATTAATAATTTCACTAGAAATTTAACCACAGATTCAACCAGAAATTGTTCAGGGGAAAATGCTTCAGACATACCTTCAGGTGGCAGTTCCAGAGATTCCTTCAAAGGTTTCTCTACAAATAATTGTAGGTTTCCTGCACTGATTCCATAAAAGATCAATCCAAAAAATTCGTCAAGTAATTTCGTCAGTAATTCTTCAGGATTTACTCCAAAGCTGCCTCCAAAAACTCTTCCAGAGTTAGCTATAACAATTTCTTCAAAGATATTTTCAGGAATTCCACTAGAAATTGGCTCCAAGGATTCCATCACGAGTTACCCAGGAATCACATCATGAATTCTTTCAGATACTTTTCAAGGGATGCATGACAAAAAATCCCCCAAAGATTTCACTAGGACTTTCTTCAGGGCTTCCTCCTAGGATCCTTTCTTAAATTTCACAAGGAGTTAACTTAGAAATTCCACCAAGATTTTTTTTCAGCAATTCTTTCAAGTATGTTTTGTACAAAATCCTCCAAGGATTTATACTAAGACTTCCCGAGGGATTCTTTCAGTGATTCATCCAATGCTTACTTCAAGAATACCACTAGTTCGAAAATTCCACCAGCGAAATTTCAGGAATTTCTGAACAGAAGCTTTCAGGATTTTTTTCCTGTGATTCAACCAGGAATTCCTCTAAAAATTCTTAAAGCGATTGCTCAAGAAATCCTTTCAAAGGATACTCAATTCAGAAATTTGATAAAAAATTCCACCAAGAATTTCCACAATGAATTGCTCCTCTCAAAAATTTTCCAATCACTAACTGCTAGTGACTGCCTCAGTAATTCCTCCACAGATTCCCTCAATGATTTTCTCTAGAAATTCCTACAGAAATGCATGCAGAGGTTTACTCCAGGAACTCCCACAATGATTCTACCCAGAATTTATCCAAGGATTCATCAAGAAGTTCCTCCAGCGATTCCACCAGAAAGCCTTCTGGTGTTGAACGAGAGACATTGCAAAATAATACATTATAACTTTTCATACGGGATATCAATAGGAATTCCTTTAGAGATTTCGCATGCAATTTTTTTTGGAGGGTATTCCAGGCTATCCTCCGGTATTCTTGTAGGGAATTTTCAATATATTCTTTTATAAATTCCACCAGTGTTTCCTTCAAAGATTCTTCCTTGTATCTCTGAAGGGAACCTACGAGGCATTCGTCTTGGGATTTCTGGAGGAATTACTTAAAAAATCTACCATACATTTCTCCGCGGATTCCCAAAGGAATTTATCTAACAAATCCTTCCAGTATTTATTGAAAGATATTTTGCAAGGAATCCACCAGGAATTAAATTTGAGAATCCTTTAGGAACTCCTTAAGAGATTGCTTTAAAACATTTTCCAGAAATATATTAAGTAATTTTTCCAGGGAGTTTTCTGTGAATTTCTCCAGTGATTTCTTTGGTGTTTCCTCCAAGTATTTCTCAAGAAATTGCTTCATGGATTTTTAAGAAATTTTCCAAAAAAAATCTTCGGGGATTCAACCTGAAGGCATTCAGAGAAATGTTGTGTTTGATGCTCAGAGTAAATATCAGCTTACTTCCTGGAGGAATTTTCTGATAACCGTGAAGGAAAATCCTAGTGAAGTATTTTATGGCAGAACTTCTGGCGAAATTTTGATACATTTTTCTGGTGGAAATCGAAGCGAAACTCTAGTGAGATTCCCAGTGTTAACCCTGAAAAACTCCTGGTGAAATTCCTTAAAAAACTACTCCCCAAATAAAAAACCAGTGAAATAATTAGAGAAAATACTGATGAAGTCTCTGAAGGAATAACTGGTAGAATCTTTATAGGAAATTGTGGTCAAATCCCATAGAAAATTCGTTTTGGGATCATTGGAGTTCATCTTGGTGGAATCCATGAAGGAACCTCCGATGGAATTCTCAGAGAAATCCCTGAAGGAAATCCTTTTTTGAATCCCAGGAGGAACTCCTGATAGAGCACTAGATAGTATACTGGTTGTTTTCCAAATTAAAGGTAAAATGATGATAAAAAAATTCTGTTGAAATCGTTATAAGAAATTTATGGTAAAATCGCTAGAGAAATTCCAGAAAACCTTTAAGAATCCCTGGAGTTATTTCTTGAAAAAGTCCGGGGAATCCGCTGAGAATTAACGGCAATTATTTCCTAAGGAATTTATATAAAAAAAATTCTGATAAAATCACAGAAAGAATTCTAAATAACACTCAAGAATTCTTAGATATATTCCGGGAGGAATTTTTTAAGGATTAATTCCTTCAGGAATTTCGGGAGGCATCCCTTGAATAATTTTGGGAGAAATCCCTTTTGGAATTCCGGGAGCACTACCTTGAAAAGTTCTAGGATGAATTTATTGAAGAATTTCCTGGAAGAAAATTCGAGGATTCTACCCCCAATTATTAATAAATTGCGGGAAAAATCCGTCATAAATAGCCTGATGAAACCAAGGATTACCCTAGAGCGATTCCTGAAGGATCTGAAGAATTCCTGATCGAATCCTTGACAGAGGATTTTATAATGAAATCTTACAAGTTTTTCTAATTGAATCAATGAAAGAACTTCGGATGGAATCTCTGCATAAACTCTCCATGAAATCTATTAAAGAACTCCTGATAAAATCACTCAAGAAACTTCTGATGCAATCCTTGGAAATCCTTGTGTCCCTAGAGGAATTCCTGATGGAATCATTAGAGAATCTTTGGATGGAATTCCTGTAGAAATACCAGGTAGAATCTCTGAAGGACCTTCGAATGGAAACCCTCGAGGAACTCCTGTTGTAATCCCTTGAAGATCATCTGATGTAATCCCACCTTCCATAAAATCCATACAAGAACTCCTCATGTAATCTCCAGCCGATGTTATCCCTAGAAGAACTTCTGATGTAACCCTTGGAAAAGTGCCAGGTGGAATCTCTAATAAAAACTTCTGAAATGTTCTAGAGGAACTCCTGATGGAAGCTTTATAGCAAATCCTATTGAAATTTCTGAAGAAGTTATTGATCCGGAGATGGAATCCGGAGCAACTCCTGATGCATTCCTTGTAGGAATTCCTAATGATTTTTTTAGTAACTTCACATGATTCGCAGAAAGAATCCTGATGAAATTCCTCAAAACATTCATGAAATAATCTCTGGAGGGATTCCTTATAGAATGTTTGGAGGAATTTCTGGTGGAATCTTTGAAAAAACTCTTGATGGAATCCCTGGAGGAACTCTTGATGAAATCGCCAAAAGAACTCAGATGGAAGCCCTGAAGGTACTCCTGATAGAATCTCTAGAGAAACTCCTTATGGAATACGGAGGAACTCCTGATGGAATATTTGTAGGAATTCCTAGAGATATTCTTGAAGAAACTTCAAATGAAATTATTAGAGGAACTCCTGATGAAATCTCTTGAAATACTCCTGATGCAATCCCTACAGGAGCGTCTTATGAAATACTGGAAAAAAATTCTATAAGATTCCTGATGGATCTCCTGATAGAATCCCTAGTGGAATTCCTTATGATATCCCTAGAAGGAATGCTGATGGAATTCTTCGAGGAACTCCTGATAAAATCTCTGAACGAACTCCTGATAGAATGCTTGGTGGCATTCCAGATGGAATCTCTGCAGGAATCCCAGATGGAATCACTGGAAGAACTCCTGATGAAATCCGCAGAAGAAATTTGATGGAAGCCCTAAGGATACTTTCGATAGAATCCCTATAGGAGCTTCTGATGGAATCCCTGGAGGAACTCCTGAAGGCATCCTTGGAGAAATTTCTAGAGATATTATTGAAGGATCTCCTGTAGGAATCATTGGAGGGACTCCTGATGAAATTCCTAGAAGAACTCCTGAAGAAATCCCTGGAAGAATTCCAGGTCGAATCTCTTAAGAAACTGCTGATAGAATCCCTGGAGAAATTTCTGATGGAATTGCCCTCAAAGAATTCCTGATATAATCTCTAGAGAAACTCTTGGTACAATCTCTGGAGGAATTCCAGGTGAAATCTCTGAAAGAACTTTTGATGAAATCCAAGGAGGAACTCCTGATGAAATCCCCAGAAGAACTATGATGGAAACCTCAAAGGTACTCCTGGTAGAATCTCTATAGGAACTCCTGATGGAATCCCTGAAGAAACTCCTGATAGAATGCTTGAAGAAATTTCTTAAGGTATTCTTGAAGTAGCTAGTGATGCAATCATTGGAGGGACTCCTGATGAAATCCCAAGATAAACTCCTGATGAAATCCTTTTAGGAATGAAATGATGAAATGGAGAAATTCCTGATAAGTTTCCTGATGGAACTCCTGATAGAATCCCTAGAGCAACTCCTTATAATATCCAAAGAAGACATTTTTATGGAATATCTCGAGATACTCATGATATAATCTCTAAAGGAACTCCTGCTAAAATCTCTTGAAGAGTTCCAGCTAAAATCTCAGAAGGAACTCTTAACGGAAACCCTGGAGGAACTCCTGATGAAATACCCAGAAGCACTGTGATGGAAGCCCTGAGGGCACTCCTAATAGAATCCCTATAGGAACTCCTGATGAAATCCCGGGAGAATCTCCTGAAGGAATCCTTGGAGAAATTTCTAAAGATATTCTTGAAAGAACTTCTGAAGGAATCATTGAAAGAAGTCCTGATGAAATCCTAAGAAGAACACCTGATGGAATCCCTGGAGAATCTACTGATGGAATTGCCAGAGGAGCACCTGATGGAATCCCTAGATAAGTTCTAGGTACAATTCCTAAAGGAACTCCTGATAAAACGAAAAAACTCCTGTACGAAACCTTCGTAGAATTCATGATTGAATCTTTAGAAGTACTCCTGATGGAATTGATTTTGTGTTATTTCTATGGTTTTACTCATCAATTCATTCATTGGAAAAAAAATTCTGAAAAACCACGCTGAATTACAATCATTCCATGGAATAAAACGCTTTGTGAAAATTCATTGGTAAATTTTTAAGATAACAGTGAAGACACCTTTCCAAGAATTCCTTCTATGTATCGCTAAATATTGTAGCATCGGTTCAATTCATCAAATCAGAGATTTTTTGAGTACGTACGGTAAGATGTTCCGTAAATTATATGTCATAGTTGAACAGTTAAAATATTAAAGGGCAACTCCTGACAAATTTTCAGGCCTAATCGGAACAGTGAACATTACGAAAATATGTGAGATTATTTCACAAGTATCTTAGAACATCAATTTATTTGGGAAAAGTGGGCTAATTGAAGCTGTTCGAAGATAAGTTCTGAGGTTATTTCAGAATAATCGATGTATGTTTAGGACTTCTGCAAGTATATTTGGACAACCTGGTAATTGATCCGGTATATGGCAAAATTTAAAGATCATTTTTCAAGTATTTTAAGATGGTAGAGATTTATTGGAAAACATTTTAACAAAATGAACAGTAAGAGCATCACAGCTAATGATTCAAATCACAATTATGTGGCAATCCAACACTTTGTTGAAAACTCTTAAGGTGAAGATGAATCCAAGCCAAAGCTCAAATTTGCAAGAGCACGGATCTGGAGATCCAAAAAAAATCCATCTGGTACAAATGTCCCTTCCCCCAAATACGTGACTTTTTTTGTAGTCATTTGGTTGATACTCTTTCCTCTCTTAATGACCACGTGCTTCATAGACAGCCCGGAACAACTTTCTCGAGGTTCACAAAGTGATACGATGCATCCTGAAAAAGGAATACGCTTGGTCTTTTTCTGCTAAATAGCGAATAAATGTGAACGACCATTTGAGAACAAGTATGTTCAAAATAGTCATTTAATAAAAAATATATAAAAAGTTTTTATTTTGATAAAAAATATATTTTTCGACACTGTATCGAAAAAAATGATATTTCCCAAAGATTTCCGTTGTACCGTTTGTAGATTTTTTAGGATACTTGGTAAGAAATAATCCATACAATTAAAAGTATATTATTCGTAACAAAACTCATCAACATTCCATGTTTCGTTTCGTATCGCATACCCTTAAGCCCCGCGCAGCTGCACACATGCAAAACTACATTTGGAAGTCGTACTCTGTAGGGTGACCAGCCGGCAGCAGATTTTGCCCAACCTGGACATGATTCGCAAATGGTTACCGCTAATTCACTGGAAAAGGGAGCATTCTGTGCCCGAGATGCACCGGCCAAAGTATGAGCAATGGTATTTTCCGTGGTTGTTTCTACCGACTGCTTGCGATTTGCGCGTTTCCTTTGCTCTCGGAATGGAGCTTTGGACGGTCTGGAATCGGAATTCGGGTCCAGGGTTGGGCAGCAAGAGGGAGCGTGTCCACGTTTCGACATGGAACGGTATGCATTGTTTTATGATGAGTTTATATCTGCAGCTCTAATGAGGGAAAAATGATGGACGCAGAACCGAATCCAAAGCGTAGAAAAATGAAATGAAAATAATTAACAACATCGCGATACCACCGGACCGATCTTCGGATGCAGTGATGGATTGGGGACAGGGTCGAAGTGCGGAAAGTAGATCGACAATTCGAGAATGTGATTCGTGTTTTGTTCTAGTGCTATTCCAGTTACTATCTCTATGTTAACGACATAAACTATAATATGTTTTTAGCAAATTGTAGCGAAACATCACCAACATTTTCCAGGATCTTTTCGTAATGGACATTCCCTTGTCTTCCCTGGGCATAGAGTATCATCGTACCTGCCACACGATATACTAATACGAAAATGGCAACTTTGGCAAAGAAAGCTCTCTGTTAACAACTGTGGAAGTACTCAGTCCAAGTGAGGACGTTAATGCTATGAAGAAGAAGAAGAGTTCATCCAGAAAATTCAGCGATTCATCCAAACGTTCTTCCTTGGATTGCTACAAGAAATTTTATTCAAAAATTCCTATAGAAATACATGCAGAAATTTACTCCGGAAATTCTTGAAGTTATTCTACCTTTAGGAATTCCTCTATGGATTTTACCGAAAATTGCACAAAAGATTCCATCAGGAAGTCTTCAAGGATTCCACAAGAAATACTGCAGAAGATTTTTTCAAAACTTCCTGCACGGGATTCCACGAGGAATTCTTTTGAAGGTGCCGCTTGCAATTTTTTACTATTGTATTCCGGGGATTCTTCTAAGGAATCTCCAATTAATTCTTTTATAAATTCATTCGGTGTTTCCTTTAAAGATGCTTGCCGGCATCCCTGAAAGGATCCTATGAGGCACTTGTCCTGGCATTTCTTCAGGAATTACTTTGAGGATAAACCAGAAATTTCACCGAGGATTCCTACAGTAATATATCCATATTCCTTTCAATATATCTTGCAGGATTTTTCCAAGGCTTTCACCAGGAATTTCCTTACAGAATCCCTGTCTAGGATTGCTTGGGAAGTCCTTCCAGAGATATATTAAGGAATTTCTACAAGGGATTATTAAGAAATTTCTCCATGTTTTTTTTTTCAGGAATTAAAAAAAATCTTCCAGGTGCTACGACATGGATTAAACCTGAAGGCATTCAGAGAAATACTTTGTTTAATCCACTGAGTAAATATCTGTTGAATACCTGGAAGAATAATCGTTTAGAATTTTGCAGAACCTTCCTGATGAAATACCTAGAGTAGAGAAAGGGGGAAATTCTAGTTCATTCCTTCACGGAATTCCTGGTAAATTTTCTCGCGGAAATATTAATGGTTTTTCAGAAAAAAAAAAATCTTGAGGACTCTTTGTATTTTTTGGTTGATTATCAAAAAAAATACTGACTAAATTCTACGAAATAAATCCTTGTAAAGTCTTTGAAGTTTTTTCTTGTAGATCTTCTTGCGAAACTATATTTTTATGGTGGAAATTCTGGCGAATCTCAGCTGCATCGTTCATTTATTACGTTAAGTCGAAATTTAAAAAATAGTCCCTTCCCTCCCTTTCCGTAACGCTTTTTGAATGAAAAATTTAAAACTGTTGTATGAGTCGTAAAGTTTGAGCCTATTCTTCCACTCTTCAGAGCGTTATGTAATTTGTGGACGGTGCTTATTTCCAGTGTTAACTCTAGAGGAACTCTTGGTGAAATTCGTTAAAAATCTCCTCCCTCGAAAAATTTCAGGCGAAATATTCAGAAAACAAAACATTGGTCAAGTCCCGAAAAATTACTAGTGAGAACTTTAAAGGAAATTGTGGTTAAATCATCTTGGCGGAATCCTTTTGGATGTTTTGCATGAACCTCTAGAGGATTGTTTTAATGTCTGGTAAAATAACTGGAAAACTATTGATGGAGTTTCTGAAACAGTTTCTAGTGGAATCACTATGAGAATTTCAGTTAAAATCCTAAGATTTTTTTATGGAAATCCTGGAGAATTTCTTGGGCGAATTTCAGATGAAATCCATGATTGAACCTCTGGTAAAACCTTTGGAGGAGCTCCTGATTAAATCCCTAGAAGAAATCTGATGGACACCCGAAAACTACTCCTGATAGAATCCCTATATCCATTAGAAGTTTCTCCATAGAGGAACTCCTGATGCCATCCTTGGAGGAATTCCTAAAGATATTTTTGAAGGAACTGCTGAAGATCTCCTGATAGAATCCTTGCAGGAAACTTCTGATGAAATTGCTAGAGGAACTCCTGATGGAATCCCAAGAAGAGTTTCAAGTGGAATTCTTGAATGAACTCCTGATGGAATGATCTTTAGAAAAATCTCTGGAGGTTTATGTGGGAGATTTTTAGTTGCAATCCTTAGAGGAAAACCTAGCAGAGTTTTCTAACCTCTGGTGATATTCGGCAAGATATTCCTTCCGTGAGGACTCTTTTGAGAAACAAAGGAAGCAATCTATTGAGTAATTCCGGCGATGAAATACTTAAAAAAATTCAAGTAAAATCCCTGGCATACTTCCTGATAAACCTTGGGAATCCTTGGAGATATTCCGGGAGGCATTCCAAATTTATCTCTTGAGGAGTTCCTGATAAAATCCCTGGAGGGGTTCCTCATAATATTAAAGTCATAATATAGTCTTATGGAACTATTCAAAAAATCTCAAAAAGAAATCGTGATGGAATTTCTTGAGGAACCCTTAATATATTCTCTAGAGGAAAAACAGGTAGGAACTCCTGATGAAATCGCGAAAGAAACTTCCTGTAGAAATTTCAGGTGGAATCTATGAAGAAACTACTGATGGAATCCCTGGAGGAACTCCTAATGAAATCCATGAAGAAATTTCAAATTGAATCCCTATAGGAATTACTGACAAGATTCCTGATCGAACTCCTGATAGAATGCATAGAGGAACTACTTAAAATATACCTAGAAGAAATCTTGATGGAGTCCCTCGAGAAACTTCGGAAATAATCTCTGGAAGAGCTCCTGGTAGAATCTCTGGAGATATTCCAGATGGAATCTCTGAAGGACTTCGTGATGGAATCCCATGAGGAACTCCTGATGGTATCCTTGGAGAAATTCCCAAAGGTATTTTTGAAGCAACTACTGATAGAATCATTGAAGGAACTCCTGATAAAATCCCTAGAAGAAGTCCTGATGGAATCTCTGGAGGAACTACTGATATAATTTTTGGAAGAATCTTTGTAGGAACTCTTAATACCTAGACGAGTTCCTGATGAAATCCCCAGAAGAAATTTGATGGAACATTTAGGGCACTCCTGATAGAAGAAATCCGGATGTAATGAAGATTTTCTTTAAAGAACTCCTGAATTGGAGGAACTCCTGCTGAAATACCTAGAAGAACTCCTGATGGAATCCCTAGAGGATGTACTGATAGGATCCTTGGAGGAATCCCAGGTAGAAACTCTGAAGAAACTTCTGTAGAATCCCTGGAGAAACTTCTAATGAAATTGCAAGAGGAACTCCTGATGGAATCCCTAGAGGAGTTTCAGATGGAATCCTTGAATGAACTTTTTTTTTAGTTGAATGGGGATTTTTAGTTGAAATCCTTAGAGGAAATCCTAGCGGAATTATCGAAGGAATTTCTGGTGGAATTACTGAAGGAATTCTTGTAGGAATTCCTAAAAACCCCAAAGAATTCCTAGAGATATTCCGCAAGAAATTCCTTGGAAAATACCTGGAGGAATCCTTTGAGGATTTCCGCGAGGACTCTTTTGAAGAACAACGAAAGCAATCTGTTGAGTAATTCCGGCGATGATACTTATTAGAAATTTTAAGTAAAATCTCTGACGTACTTCCTGGTAACCCTTGCGAATCCTTGGAGATATTCCGGGAGGCATTCCGAGATTAATTTCTTGAGGATTTCTGATCCCTAGATTAATTCTGCATTCCGAGATTAATTTCTTGAGGATTTCTGATCCCTAGATTAATTCTGGGTGAAATCCCTGGAGGGATTTCTTATAATATACCTGATGGAACTATTTATAAAATCTCAAAAAGAAATCGTGATGGAATTTCTTGAGGAACTCTTGATATATTATCTAGAGGAAAAACAGGTGCAACCTCCGTAGGAACTCCTGATGAAATCCCTGAAGAAACTCCTGTAAGAACTCCTGATATAATCCCTAGAGGAACTCCTGATGGAATTCAAGAAGGAATTACAAATTTAATCCCTATAGGAAATACTGATGAAATAGCTGGAGGAATTCCTGATAAGTTTCTCAATAGAACCCCTAATAAATCCATAGAGGAACTACTTAAATTATACTTAGAAGAAATCTTGATGGAGTCCCTCGAGAAACTTCGGATATAGAATTTTTTGGAATCTTTGGATAAATTCCTCACGGATAAAAATCTGATCCCCACACCATGATTTACAAATCATGAAATTCATAAATTGGTTAGGTCATAATATCAGGATCACAAATCATGATTCCTGGAGTCATAATCATGATTCCTCATAAGCGTTACATCCAGTGTGAAAACACTAAGCGGCGCACTTTGCTTCATCTCATTCGTATCGATCACTCTAAATTCAAGATGACGAAGTGGTTGAGTGGTAGAGTACGTGGCTCACAATCGGAAGGTTCTTGGCTCGAATCTCAATGTATGCTATTTTTAACTTTTTTTTTTATTTTGTCGATCATAAACGAATGCGTGACTCAGCATTTTTGGCAGTTGAATCATGATTCCAAGCAATCAGCTACAAAAACCTAACGCGTGTGTTGCGTTACGGCAATCTGACTCAGAATCTATGACAAAAGGTCGAAAGACAAAAGGTCGAAAGGACAAAAGGTCGAAAGACAAAAGGTCGAAAGGACAAAAGGTCGAAGAACAAAAAAGAAGGGACAAAAGGTCGAAAATCTTTTTTCAAAGAAGGGAAAATTTCCCACCATGCAAATCGTTTTTGACTCACGATATCATGAGTCCAAATTATGGTGTATTTTCATAAGACGAAAACACGCTGGAATCATGATATCATGAGTCATAATCTTGTTTTTGGATTCTGATTTCTACCCGTGCAGATCAGAGATTCTGATGGAATTCGTGATGGAATCCCAGGAGGAACTCCTTATGAAATCCTCAGAAAAACATTGATGAAATCCCCTTAGGTACTCCTGATGGAATCATTGGAGAAATTCCAAAAGATATTCTTGAAGCAACTACTGATGGAATCATTCCTGAAGAATTCCCTAGAAGAACACCTGATCAAATTACTGGAGGAATTTCTGATAAGATTCCTGATGGAACTCCTGATAGAATCCACAGAGGAACCTATTATAATATCCCTAGAAGAAATCATGATGTAATTCCTCGAAGCACTCCTGATATAATCTCTGGAGGAACTACTTATAGAATCTTTGGAAGAATCCTTGAAGAAACTCTTGATCCCTGGACGAGCTCCTAATGAAATCCTCATCAAAAAATCTCATGAAAGCTCTAAAGGTACTCCTGACAGAATCCCTAAAGGAACTTCTGATGGATCGTTAGATGAACTCCTAAAGATATTCTTGAAGGAACTCCTGATGGAATCATTGCAGGACTTCTGATGAAATACCTAGAAGAACTCCTGATAGAATCCCTGAAGGAATTTCAGGTAGAAATTCTGAAAGAAATCCTGATGGAATCCCTGGAGAAACTTCTAATGGAATTGCTAGAGGAACCCGATGGAATCCTTAAGAGGAGTTCCAGGAAAAATCCTTGAAGGAAATCTTGATGGAATCCCTTAAGGAACTCCTTACGAAGTCCCTAGAGGATTCCCCAGAGAAACTTCCGAAGGAATCGCTAAAGGAACCTTTGATGCTTTCCCTAGAAGAACTTCCGATGGAACACCTAAAGGGACTCCTGATGGAACCCCTGAAGAAACTTCTGAATTCATCATATAATCTTCAGAAGTACTCCTGATGAAATTCTTGGGCGTAATCGTGTTTAAATCTCTAGAATAACTCATTTTTCCTAGAGGTGCTACTGATGGAGCCTTTGTAGGAAATTGTAATTAAATTCCTGGACAGAATTTTGACCGAATTTTAAAGATTCCAACAATAATTTTGGATGGAAATTTTTGAGGTTTACCTGATGGAATCCCTGGCAAGCATAGGAAATTTCACTCACTCACCCGAACACCACCGATTAAAAATAGCTAAAAATCTGCTGCTACCGAACATTCGGTGATAGCTGAACCGTACTAGGTGGAGTGTAGCAAGAAAGCGTCGAAACCGATTGCGTAAAAGCGAGAATCGGAAGGAGCACGAAGAGAAGTGAATACCAATACACTTGTATCTGCGAGGCACGAGTGAACGCATTTACCATCCATTCGCCGAATGCATTGACCTGACTGAGCGGATTCACACTCATTGAATCATTCCGTGGGGTGAACTGTCATTCAGTGAATGCTCATCAGCACTCAAACCCGAATGCCACTCGAACGGAATCAAAATGTAAACAATCATTCGGTATTGCGTTCGGCTGCTTTCGGCTTTCAGAATCGGTAGCGGCTAAATCAGTTGCCGTTTTTTGTTTCGCTAAGTGCTAAGAAGCAAAATGGGCACTGAAAAATGAAACGTTCGGCTTGGTTAAATAAATGGCAGTCTCGCTCCAGACATTGCATGAAAGCGAGTGAGAGAAACGCAATAACTGAGTGAGTGTTTCCCATGCTTGATCCCTGGAAAAAAATTCAAAGGAATCTCTAGAAGAACTCCTCATGAAATCCCGGAGTACTTTTTTTACAGTTCTATTCAAAACCCCACACAAGGACACAGATTTACATCCCAGGAAAAGGAGCAAACCTTCCCTTCCTTGTCAGCATATGACCAAAATTCCCATCGGCGTCTGATAGCTCATCTAATGAAACGATGATCGTATACCGGCCAGAATTGGGAGGTAGTTGGGATATAATTCAACGTGCCGTAACATAGGGTGATAAGTTTGATTTCGGATTTCCTAGTGGTCACCGATTCAGTTCTTCTAACGTAAATATTTCAAACGAATAACAGGTCACATTTCTCAGCAAAAAAAATTGAACTTTGTCAGGTGTTCTAAAGAATGGATAGGATAATTTCTTCCGTAGTGTTACATTTCGCATTTCTCGCATAACCTGTGATCTCGCCCCAAAAGCCATTGGTAACCGAGTGTGTAGCTTGTTGTTACCGAGCAAACGAAAGGATTCACATGTTTTCCAACAATGCTACGATGAAGAGAAGATCCTCCTCTATCTCCCAGTGGTGATAGTTTGCAGCCTGGGCCATTAACTTGCTTAGAAACAAGAAGCTACACACTCGGTTACCAATGGCTTTTAGGGCGAGATCACAAATTCTGCGAGATTTGGTAATTTTTGCATGGAATATGTGACATTAGTTTTATATACGTTGAATTATATAAATTAAAGCTGTTCAAGTTTTTACAGGCCTCTACTCAAAGTAGAAAACCATATTCTTAACGGGATGTAATGTCAGGGAGAGAAATAAGTGGCCTAGAATATAAATCGAAATGCTATCTGGACATCAAGTGTCAAATACGTATATTCCCGCTGGGTCATCAGTATCAAACCTATCCAAGAGGTACCGTTCATTAGAGGGATAGGGATCCAGTTCGGAGTTTTCTCAATATCCAAAACGTTCCGTTACCACCCATTGAGTGAGTATAGCGAAAACCATCCGCGAACCAGTATCGATTCTGAGCCGTCGTCGTCGTTCTGGGCAGGATTTCTACATTACCACCAAAGACAAAACTCTGCGCCCAGCCACATCTCGAGCCAGGTTCGACGCAAATAATTGAGACATAAACATTGGAATGTTATGACTGCATCACCGTTTGCGACGGCTTCGTCGTAGGCTCACGTTTTTTTTTTTTTGCCTGATGGCTTCAAAGTGTGAATCATATTGTGTAATCGAATTACCGCAAACACGCTGCAGGAACAACCAAATGAGCTAAAGATACTTAGGCAACAAAGTTGTAGCGATCCGATGGATCGATCGATCGTTCGCTCTCTTGCTCGTTTACTTGCTCAATCCTCGCTGGTTGGCTGATGAGACGACACACGTTTTATTGGTTTCCAGTGCTGTTTCTAATGGGTTTATGATGTTACACGGGGAATCATATTCCGAGAAGCGCCACATTTATTACAGGCAGCCAAACGACAACGCCTACGACCACCGACACCAAGAATTGACGGCCGCCCAGTCCAGTGTGACCTTATGGGTCCAGCACACGATACGCTTGAGCTACTACTGGTGCACTTTAAATATATTAGATATCAAAAGTCACTACCGTTCATCGGCCGGTTCTCCACAGACTTGGACGGTCGATCTCAGCACAGCAATGTGCATACGGTGATGAATGCTTGGGTTTAGTGGAAGACGAACCAGAAACTGACTTTCCACTTCGAGCGTGCGCTCGAGTTTGTTCCAACGACACACCACACGGAAGGCAGCAAATTTGAGGTAGAAAGATTTTAAAGATGATATCGTAATGATTTATAAGCTCAAATTACACTTTGATGGAATTCTTGTGAAACGGTGCCGTGCGGTTCGGAGCGAGTGTTGAATCGAGTCCTCTGAGTACATCAATCAGACTAGTATGCAGAACTACATGGGCGCAGGGTCTCCGAGTTGCGGAATATTGGTTCGATGTCTTGGCAAATTTTAAAAAAATGTGGGGTCAATGACCATAATGAAGTCCAAAATTCTTCAGAGCTGATCATGACCATGAATACTCTATTCAACAATCAGACACTTGCACGTATTTCATCCATCGGCAAAAATAGCCGTCTTGACCTGTATTTGGGATCAAGTTTATTATTATTCGATTGCAGTTCAGAGGAGATCGATAATATTCATAGTAATAATCCTTTACCATGGTAATCTCCATAAATTCTTTCTGGTCTCGGATACTTCTTAGTGCCACAAAACAGTATTTTTCAGCGCTTAAATAAAAAAAAGGTACTTTTCAGTACTAGTTTTACAACTATTGATCCCTTCACGATTTTTGTTTGGACCCGTGCCTTTCATTTTTTGTTAGACCAGTTAGCGAAAACTAGCGGTGGTAATCCGTCTTGGACATCGTATTGAAAACAAAAACCTCTCAGAAGGTCTCTTCTTTGGGGTCTTCCTTAGCCGAGTGGTTAGAGTCCATGGCTACAAAGCAAAGTCATGCTGAAGGTGTCTGGGTTCGATTCCCGGTCTGGCCAGGATTTTTTCGTAATGTACACTAAGCTGAGAAGCAGGCTCTGTCCCAGTGAGGACGTAATGCCAAGAAGAAGAAGGTGCCTAAAGTTTTCAGAACGTCAAGACGCTGAAGTCAGTGGATCCATTGATTTGGGACTCGCCAGTGAAATATCTCCTTAAGGAATTGACATTCTGGCACTTTTCATTGAAAATACGGGGAACAGAAGTTGATCGGGAATTTCATGAATAGCTATATGCATTGACTGATCATATTCAACTGAGGAACTGTCATTGGTGAAGCGTACACGTGGAGTGTTATATAATGGAAGACTTATACCAGATGACATGTAGTAAAGATAAACTCTCATGAATTTTGACTGGGTATTCCGTCTGAGCATTTTTTCGCACTTTTCGATAGCGGGTTACTCACTCTAAACTTGATCAGTAGTCTTAAACAGAGCCCCCAGAATCAGTTCCGTAGCGGCTTGAAACGATAATCGAGATACCATTCGGATGAGTTGCAAGAGAATCCTGAACCCAATGTCATGTTCTCACATTCAATGTTGACCATCAACCTTGATCATCATGGATACCTGCTGTTTAAAGTTTAGCACTGAAAAAGTAAACGAATTTTATAAATAAACTTACTAGTAAATGAATTTCGACTTCTTGAAAAACGAACTACAGCTAACTTTTCGTAACTCGATATCCAAGGAACGATCGAGTAAGGGGCTATCGAGATATAGAACATAAAGCCAGTGCAAATGCAACTCATGGGACCTTAGAGATAGCCATGAAAACCAATTTTTCCTATGGTTCTCTAACTCGATATTGAGATATAAAATATCGAGTAAGGAGAGTTGACTGTAGTAAAAATCAGTCACGCCGTCCAACGAGAATGAATCATATGCGTGCCCCTTGTTTCACAATCCACGTAACAAAATATCCAATTCCTCACAAATTCCAATCCGAAGGCAGATGGGCCAAACCTGCCAAGTCCAATTGCCAATAAAAGCTTCCAATCAAGTCCAATCACATTCAAATTCCCTTCTAATCGCTCACAAATCTGGCAGCAAATGCGAATGGACGGCGAATCACTGCCGACGACGCTAGAAGTAGCGGCAGCAGCAGCGGTAGAGATCGAGAAATGAATAAAAAAAACTAAAGCAGAACGTCTGTCATTTGACCGAAACTAATCACCGGCTATTAACAAATTAATGACCGCTAAAACCATTCATTATCAACACACTGCCAGCGCCGGAGAGCCGCTTCGTTCGGGGTAAACGCATCGCATAGAGGCGCACACAAACACACACAAATGCTGGAACGGGCAGCCAAATCGGTTAGTCAGTCAGTTGGTCGATCGATTTGGTGCTTTTTTCGCCTAATACACATATAAAGCACCTTGTGCGTATTGAATTTATAGAGAAGATGTTTGTGGCAAAAAGGAACGTTTGGAAAGGTCCACCTATTAAATGTTTAGATTGCTACAAACAAAAGACGCCGGCAAATTGTAGTCGGTGGATCTTCTTTCAACAGATCCTCTACAACTGTAGGAAGGGGACTGACATAGGGACTTGGTTTTAAGGCGAAGTAGGCCGTCATTGAAATTTGTACGCGTCGTTAATGATTGTTGCTAATTCATCTCACGATTTCGCATCAAAGAAAATCAGTTGGTTTTGCACTGACATAGCTGAAAAAGTATCAGCATACTTTATGCATGTTAGCGCGAACAGTGATTCTTTTTCAAGTCAATATAAACTATCAAGGCTGAGTTTTATCACTTTGAAATGCATGCTGAAAAGTCATCATTGTTGCCAAAACGAATGACGGGTTACTTAGCCTTAATATTTGCAGAATCTACAATATTTTTCTACCAGAACACGTCAATGAAAATATTCAGATGATTCTTCGTTCTGTCAGCTTGATTTAAATTGAGCCTTTTCTTCGCGAAAAATAGATTAGATTAGTCGTACAGCTAGTGTTCCTGCCCAGCAACTCCTATCCCTATCTCCTCGCGGTACTGGCCGGGGTAAGAGCAGCCTTGAGGAAGATCGGGTAACCAACGCGGTAGAAACTTTGGTCGTATGCTGACAGGGAAGGGGGGGAGGGGTGTATCTTCTGCAAGCCTGGAGCGTCTGCATTCCATGTTAGGAGCGGCTCCCAACAGCGTATGTCTGGCTGATCATCGTCCGAGTGCCAGGAAAGGACTCTAAGCTAAACTGTGCACTATGGCCCTCCGAACATTTAGGTCGAATGGTTCTCTGGAAATCTATGGGGTTGGTGTCAGGCCCTACAAGCCAGTTGTAATAAATCAAGCAACGAATAATCAACCAGAGAATACGAATAAGGACACTCAGCGATACCACAGCGACGTAAAGGGGCTGTCCATTAATTACGTAAGACAATTTTCGGGGTTTTTCAACCCCCCCTCCCCCCATGGTAAGATTTTTTGTATGAAAATGAAAAATAAATTGTATGGCAAGTAAGAAATCTCAGACCCCCCCCTCCCCCCAAAAACCCTTACGTAATTAATGGATCGCCCCAAAGGGACCTCCGATTGGAAGCTCGGTACGTGGAACTGTAAATCGGGTGCATACCCTACTCGCCGATGGAACGGCAACAGCAGATCCGCCTCTTTCGGGAGAAAGACGCCGCTTGGAGGAAACGGAGTGCTAGGAAATGGAACAGCTGTGCTGGTAAAAAAAACGGGTAAGTTCTATCAGAAGCTCAGCGCATCCCGCAGCGGCTTCGTACCGCGAGTCGAGATGTGCAGGGATAAAAATGGGAGCATTTTGAGGGACGAGCGTGAGGTGATCGAAAGGTAGAAGCAGCACTTCGACGAACACCTGAATGGCGCTGAAAGCACAGGCAATGAAGGACTGGACAACGGAGGAAATGCCTTCGTCAGTACTGCAGACGATGAAAACCAACCAGCCCCCACTTCGAGTGAGGTTAAGAATGTCATTCACCAGCTCAAGAACAATTAAGCTGCTGGTAAGGATTGTATAGGAGCTGAACTCATAAAGATGGGCCTGGAGAGGCTGGCCATTTGTCTGCACCGGCTGATAGGCACAATCTGGGAAACAGCTACCCTAGGGCCTTCCTTAGCCGTGTGGTTAGCGTCCGCGGCTACAAAGCAAAGCCATGCTGAAAGTGTCTGGGTTCGATTTCCGGTCGGTCCAGGATCTTTTCGGAATGGAAATTTCCTTGACTTTCCTGGGCATAGAGTATCATCGTACCTGTCACACGATATACGAATACGAAAATGGCAATTTAGGCAAAGAAAGCTCTCAGAGGGATTCCACGGAGGCATGCAAGTCGATTCTGATCGACCATTTCAAAAATATCTGAAACTTTGCACAGTTTTTCAGTTCCATCTAAATCGTCATTTTCCGATATCAAATCTTCAAGTTGAGTCACGACTAACTTTTCAAAAGGGTGTATGTGAAAATGGTTCAAATATATTCAAAAAGCTGCACAGCAAAAACGGTTTGTTCGATTGTTAGACAACTAAAGAAACAAAGTTAGACAACTAAATAAAGATTCCAAAAATAATACAAACAGTAAAAAAAATTTTTTTTTGCATTAAAAAACATCATTTATGTCACAAACACTCAAATATCTCAAAACCCTATCGGAATACCAACGTATTTTTTTGAGGGAAAACGGTCCATTATATTAGCTATCTACCATAAAAATTTGGTGATGGTAAGCCAATAAACAAAAAAGTTATGACATTTCAAATATTTCACAAATTTGACACTATGTGAATTTTTTTTTTGTTTTTAATTGTTATTTTTTTTTAGGACCGCAGTTTGTTGCTGAATTTTTTGTTAAGGGTACCACATGAGGTTAACAAGTTGTTTTCATGATATTTTATTTAATTATTCATAACTATTATAGCATTTATTAGAAAGTTAGACGCGATCCAGTGTTGTGATCTAAAGTCTTGATAGTGTCATATTTTTTATTGTACGTAACTGAAGAAAAATTCTCTCAATAGTGTTGAAACCTTTTGATAGAAGAAACCTATAAGAAATCTAATATTGAAGACAAAAGCTACAAAAAAAAGTTTTCTATACAGTTATACGACTAGTTTACCTGCAAAAAGTTTACCTCGTAGAGAACAAGGCGGGTCTATACCCAGATGATCTAGTATACGTAAAGCAGGTCGGTTTTCTCGGCGCTGGTTTTCTCCACAAAGTTAAAATCTGATTACACCTGGGTATAGATCCGCCTTGGTAGAGAATAGACTTTGTTAATCATATTTGGGAGAAAGCGAGTAACTTCAACAACATCAAAAACATGATAGGTACATACCATGAACATACTCACGAAAAAGCTAAAAATATACTACCACTATGGTTATAAAAGATTTAATTGTAAAATTTTTCTTCAGTCAAGCAAACGACACCAAACTAGTCAGTAAAAACTTAAAAGTGATTTTGTTTATTAAAATCTAACGAGCAACATGAGTAGTCGCTTTCTCAACTGTTGCAGGCCGTTTGCAGAAAAAAAGTGTTCGAAAGAGCTACGAAATCTCACCGAAAGCACCATAGATAAACTGAAAGCGGCTGGTTATGCTCCAATGTCTACATTGCATACAAATTTACGCATTTGTACGTCCTGCCGTTTAAACGTTGACAAACGGGCAATCTGTACATCATCGGTGGATCAGGTTGCAGAAAGTTCGAAAACAACAACAACTGAGGAATTACTAGATGCACCGACAACAACTGAGGAGTTACCAGAAGTACCAAGTGCAGATAGTCTTGCCACGGTACCCTCAGCGACATCTGTTTCAACAAATCAATCAGAAGATGAGTGCATCCAGAAGGTCAACATCGAACGCTTCAACGAAGGGATAGCTGGAATAAAAGTGACTCCGATTAAATGGATGAATATGGGTTACGTCAATTATCCCCAGAAAAAATACCGTGAAATCAACGAAGCTGTACGAAGAAAGCTCTTCAAATTAGGACCTGAGGATGTGGAAAATACAGACTACGATGAGGTAATTATGAATATGAAGGAAAGGTTCTCGAATCTAGCCACGACAATGAAAGAAAAATTATTGATTTTGTCGATGCTGCCAAGCTCGTGGTCTATTCAAGACGCCATTGATGAGTTCAAAACCAATAGAAATACAGCAAAAGAGGAAAAAAACAATTCAAAAATAACTATCTTGCAACCAAAAATGCTAGGTCGAGTACTTCATTAACAGATGAGACAAAAGAAAAAATAATGCAATATTTTGAAGACGATGAAGTAAGTAGAGCTATGCCTGGCCAAAAAGATTATGTATCTGTAAAAAAAGATGGAAAGCGTCAAGCAATCCAAAAACGATTAATGATGACTACTTTGAAAGAAGCGTATACACGCTTCAAGGAAATTAACGAAAATATTAAGGTAGGTTTTTCCTCATTTGCAAGCCTTCGTCCAAGGCAATGCAAGCTTCTATCCAATTCAGGAACACATAATGTTTGTGTGTGCACAACATACCAAAATATTAACCTAATCTTACATAGTTTGAAAAGAATCAATTTATCAAAGGATATTAAAATGTTAACTGGTAGTCTTTTGTGCGAAAATACAACATCAAATTGCTTTCTACGATCTTGTTCGGATTGTCCAGATTCTTCATCATTGGAATATACTTTATTCGCTGAGTTTGAAGAAAATTATATTGATCAGTTATCATTTGAGCAATGGGTGACCACGGATAGGTGTGACCCAGAAACTATTGTAAAACCTGTATATGAGGTTGTGTCATTTTTTTGCTTGAAATTAGAAAGTTTAATTCCTCACGACTTTATTAAAACAGAGCAATCCCGCTTTTTAAAAAATACGAAAAATACATTACAAGATGGTGAATTTTTAGTCATTTGTGATTTTTCTGAAAACTATAGCTTTGTATTGCAAGATGAAGTGCAGTCCCATCACTGGAACGTACAACAAGCTACAATTCATCCATTCGTTATTTATTTCAATGGAAGTACGCAAATTGAACATTTTAGTTTTATTGTAATTTCCGAAGATTTAAGACACGACTCAGTATCTGTAAATTTGTTCATTGCCAAAAAGATTAACTTTTTACGCGTCGATAAGGATAAAGAAATCAGAAAGATATATTTCATGTCTGATGGAGCAACATCGCAGTACAAAAACCGTAAGAATTTTTCGAGCCTATGTTTATTTAAATCAAAGTACGGAATTGATGCAGAATGGCATTTCTTTGCTACGTCACATGGCAAAGGTCCTTGTGATGCTATTGGAGGAACCATAAAGCGCATGGCCACAAGAGCAAGTTTAGCCAAAGAACGTGAGCATCCAATTAAAACTGCAAAAGAACTATTTGATTGGGCGAATCGCAGAAAAGAAGAAGATTTAACAAAATTATCATTTTGTTTTACTACTACTGAAGAGTACGAATTAACGGCATCAGAGCTCAGCGAGCAATATAATAACGCGAAAACGATCCAACAAACCCAACAATTTCACTGTTTCATTCCATTGTCAGAAAATTAAATTAAAGCAAAACTATACTCGAACTGTACTGATAATGATGCAAAAGTGTTCGATATTGTAAAAAAATTGAATAACAATAAATAAATAAATAAGTATTAATAAAATGTTTTCATGATCTCATAACGCATACCCAAATCCAAAACTTTTAAAGTTTATATATAACATTTAGAAACTCATCGATCATACTCTAAAAAAAATATCCTGGTAAAAAAAAAAATATTTTCGTGTAATCTGTTAATTCATTTTAATTTATACATATATACATATACATATAATATTTATACATATACATAATATTTATACATATAATATACATAATACTAATGAATACATGAAAACGACTTGTTTAATTCACGCAAGGCCCTTAACAATAAAATCAGCAACAAACTGCGGTTCCCGTAATAATTTACACCGAAAAAAAAAAAATTTTTTCTACTAAATGTGAAAATTGTGACATGTTTGAAATGTCATTCCGATATGGTATTCCGATATGGTTTTGAGATATTTGAGTTTTTGTGTCAAAAATTATGTGTTTTAATGCAAAAAAATTTTTTTTTTTTACTGTGTGTATTTTTTTTGGAATCTTTATTTAGTTGTCTAACTTTGTTTCTTTAGTTGTCTAACAATCGAACGAACCGTTTTTGCTGTGCAGCTTTTTGAATATTTTTGAACCATTTTCACATACACCCTTTTGAAAAGTTAGTCGTGACTCAACTTGAAGATTTGATATCGGAAAATGACGATTTAGATGGAACTGGAAAACTGTGCAAAGTTTCAGTTCAATAGAAAAAAATGAATTAAAAAATTTACCAAATTTTGGTGCTGTTGCTTGGAATCACTCCTCAGTTAATAACTGTGGAAGTGCTCTTAGAACACTACCCTGAATAGCAGGCACTGTCCCAGTGGAGAAGTTAATGCCAAGAAGAAGAAGAACAGCTACCTTAGGAGTGGAAGGAGGTGGTAATATGCCCCATCTACAAGAAGGGCGACAAGTTAAACTGTGAAATCTTTCGAGCAATCACCATTCTAAATGCGGCCATAAAGTATTATTCCAGATCTCCTTCCGTTGTCGGTCACCTGTAGTAATCGAGTTCGTGGGAAGTTATCAAGCCGAATTCGTTGACGGCCGATCTTAACTGTATGGCAAATCCTCCAAAAACTTCGTGAATTACAGGTCCCAAAACATCACCTTTTCATCAATTTCAAGGCAACGTACGATAGTATCGATTGCGTTGAACTATGGGAAATCATGTAAGAGAACAGCTTTCTCGGGAAGCTCACGACACTTATAAGAGCAACTATGAACGAAGAGCAAAATTGTGCAAATATTTCAGGCGAATATATGTTCCTTATATATAACATATGTTGGCTAGTTTCGTACCTTGACCATGTAGGAGATTCCTTTCTTATCTGGACAAGCATTGGTAATTTTGATGTCTAGATATGCTTCGACCGACTTCCTGATCAGGGTTGGTCTATTCGGCGGATCCCAATCGGCCCCTTTAATCCGTAGAATGATCACTTGCCCGTGGTGGCCCAACGGATCAGCCCATCCTGGCGGGGTTGGTCTTGTGTATCTTCCATCCCTTTTTTATGGAAAAACTTGGGTCCTCCGGAAGATAAGAGAGATGAGGGCATGTCATGTCGGGAGACTACACGGAAAAAGTCTCCAGGAACAGATATTCATATTCATGGTCCGATTTTGTATGGAAAATAGTGCCATGAATATGGGTATTCATGATTTTCGACTTCTATACCCACAGTCCAGTGGTGTTCCGCGATCCCAACTGCACTTTTAGCTAAACTCACTGGGCAACGTTTAAATAATTCACTAGTGGCGGAGAAAAAACTCTACTTCGAGTAGGAAATGCGACTGGTCGCGGCAAACCCGAACTGTCTAATGACAGTGGTAGATATTGGTAAAATAAATAACCGATGAATTCGAAAGAGTTCGGTGTGTGGTGAAAGCAATGAATAATTCAATGCTTTGTTCAAAAATTTCAATAATCATCAGAATAATAAGGAATTTTTCGATGATCTTGCATGGAATCTGGCAAAATATGTCAACGATAAATCCGAAAATATTTCAGCAATATCTTTAGGATGACTTCTATCCAGTCACAAGAATAGAATAAGAATGAATTCGCATTAAGTAAATAAATATGGTTTGCAATCTTCAACAAACACAATGACATCGAAGGTATTTTATTCAAAATAAAAACAAAACGGTTTAAAAACATTTAGAAGATTGAAAATTGACAACTCGGTACTAATGCTCTCTTGAAAACAAATTAGGTAACAGATTATTCACATATATTCATAAATCAAGAGAAACGACATTTATTCTAAATGATACCACTGACCACCTGGATACTCGTCAAGGCCCCTTAGTGATCTGCAGACCACCAATTTGCAAGCCTTTCCATCCCAAAAAATCTTGTTGTGATCAAAAATTCTTGTGGGACAGCTTATTTTTCTCATGGACATTTCTAAGGTTATAAACCGAGAAGTTTTTATTTTTACTTACATAATTCGAGAGAGGCAGTAGATTTTTTTCAATTTCTACCTCAATTCAAAACATTACAAATATTATGGTGGTTCAAATGCTCTTCAAGTAAGAGACTCATTCCAAAAATTATAGAAATCGATTGCTATTTAGAGGCTATTGGTTGGTAGATATGTGTTCATAACCCATATCCATCCATCTCATGTTCCTACACACGCGGAAAGAGTGAATGCGATTTATTTAGTGTTGAAACTGTTTGCCTATCGTACCTACATCGCTTCCACAACAGCTGTATTGTGGAAGAGTAAAGATGCGGGAAGGCTATCAACGCGTCGTTCTCACTCAAGTGACGACATGACTACTACAGAGAGGCAGTAACACTCTAATATAAATTGACGCTTATATTGAACTGTTCGGTAATCCAATCCACATGATTATTAAATTAATTAACTCATTACGCGTGGTAAAGATGGACAAATTATGGGTGAAATTATGAAAAAAATCCACGTGCTCGGCAGGGATTTGAACCCAGGACTCTTGTATGCTAGACGAGCGCTTGTAACCAACTCAGTTATTGGGTCACCAAATGGCTCAGTAGCTTAGTTGGTAAAGCGCTCGTCTAGCATACCTGGGTTCAAATCCCAGTCGAGCACGTGGATTTTTTTCATAATTTCACCCATAATTTGTCCATCTTTACCACGCGTAATGAGTTAATTTATTTAAAAAATATTAGTTCCGTTTAAAAACTGAAATCTTTTCAATCTTTTCATGATTATATCAGTATTTTGAATTAATTTATATGTTTAAATAAGGTACGATAATATGCTTTCAATTGGAAAAATTGTATATTTTGCAACTCTTCTTTTGCAACTTAGGATAGGTAAATCATGAAAAGTTTTGTTTGAATTTTGCAAAATTAATTCTTTTATATATTTTTATACCAGAAAGATTTAAAAACTTTGAGGTGGATTAATTATATTTTTCTTAGGGTCAGTTTGACAAATTTAAGCTAGGAATGAATAAAGATAAAGGAAAACATCATTTCTGGATATTTAAACTGATTCAAATTCTTGTAAGCAGTCTGCTTATGAATGATAATCCTACTTGATCCACTTACCCCACCCCATTAAAAAGTAGGGGTAAGTGTACCATGTCCAATAAATCTGTGTTTATTCATAAAAATCACAAATTTTTTATTGTGATTTATTCAATTAGAACTGAAATGTTCACCATGTGTTGAAAATAACTAATAGTATTCGATTTTAGACAGAAATACTATGGATTTTTGATTGATGGAAAACAATTTTCAAATTAATTGATTTTTGCAGCTAACAAGTTTTCTTGTGTTAGTGTACGTGTAGTACCAGTTTTGCAAAGGTATTAGTGTGGACGTAAGAATATAACTTAAAACGAAGCAATGGTGCGAAAATATTCACCATATTCAAGTATTTGCGCTTAATATGGACAAATGATCCACTTACCCCACTGATACATTTCCCCCACTGTACCATATTAGATTTTTTAAGGAATTCTTGGAGAAATTTCGCGCGAAATTATTTTGAACGTTTGCTAGGAATTTCCTAATGAGATCTTTGTAAAAAAATGGAGATATATTCTTTCAAACAATGTTATAAAATAATTTCCACACTTCATTGAGATTTTATTGAATCTAGATTTTAGTAAATCCAATGAATATGATCTTGAAAATATCGACCTACGAATAGCAACTCTTTGTCAGGCTGTTTGAAGGTACCATCAAAGAATTATATTTGGCATCATGAATCAATATTGATATAAACTTCGACTCATGGATGTATCCTGTTCTGAGTACACCAGAATGTAGTGAAGTAATCGAAAAAACTGCAATTACAGTTCTGTACGTACCAAGCTGAACTATCCGAAAAAATGGGCATTTCTCCCTGCGACAACTTTCGTTTCCATTTCACGGAGAATTTATTTGAATTATGGTGAAAAAAATCAAATGGCTCCTCAATTGGTAATGAAAGCAATGATTTAATGACTTGTAAGATGCTCTCAACGCCGTGAAGTAAGCAACAAACGAGATAGAAACTTTAAAATAATGGTTTTGCTCATTTTTTAATGAAACAATCAAAATTGAAAAGCTTGTTTGTTTTCATCATTGTTTATAGTTTAATCATCAAATGTGTAATCATTATTAACTTAAAGCTCTGATGCGAACAATGTATATTTGCAGGCGATGTGAAATTGCAAACATCATACATGAACAAACACAGTGTAAGAGCAGTTGGTAGAATTACCACGTTAAAGGAGATACGCAATAGGGTTTCGGGCAACATAAATGTTGTGCTAATTTTCGAATTTACACACAAACTATGCTAAAATCGTATGGACAGCTTCGAGACTAATGCTAGGTTCAAATTTGGTGATCTTTCCATGTATACAGCAATCCCTCCATGTATAATTTACAACTATGTACTCACAAGCCTCCAACCGTGTCTTCGCATTCGGATGAAATACAACTGCGAAAAAGCACCGTCCTACAGGGAAGAAATACTTAAGCCAAACTTCAGTTTTTAAGAACACTAGTCAAAAGAATTCAACAGCGATTTGAGCTGAAAATTTGATGGTTTGATCATCACCAGAATGCAACCAATCCATAACATTTTCAACTCGAATGATTGTCAGGTTATCTAGATCTGTGAACTTGATAATTAGAAGTTTTATAATCAACATGGTACTTCCTAAACATCGTGCTTGCCACACAATATACATTTCAAAATTTATTTATGCATTAATAGGCAAATTCGTAAAATTTATTAAATTTTGTTCAATGATTGATTGATGATAGATTATTTGTTTGATTTGTGATTAAGATTATGATTAATAATGAAATTAACGATCTTTATGATTATGATTCATGATTATTGAATAAAACATAATATTGCAATGGTTATGATTAGTGATTAATGATTAATCCTTAATTTTTCGTGATTAATAATTGGCATTTTTGATAAATCATAATAATTAATCAAAAATAATGATTAAATTCATGATTAATCGTTAACGCTCTGGACATAAGCATAAACCTGGTCCATTTTTTGGATTGCATTTAGGTCCCATAACAACTGGGCAAAATTTCAGCTCAATCGGAGAAACTATATTTTAGCGCCAGCCGTTCAAAGTTTGTATGGGATTTACTATGGGAAAACTTACTTTTGCAAAGAAAAATCGCCAGAGGTCGCCCATTGACCTCTATAAAAATTCTGAACACAGATCTCGATAGGTATTTCTACGATGAATAACATTGCCGAAGACCGCAAAGCAATCCGATGCTTGTGAAAAAAGCTATTAAGCATAGACTATTCGGAAATTTTGCTCGATTTTGTTATTATTGTTATTCCTTTACGTGTTAATCAACGTCGCCTTGCCAGTAGGTTTTCATTGAATAACTTTTTTCGAAAGTGTCGGATTGTTTCGCGGTCTCCGGCAATATTCTTCATCGTAGAAATACCCATCGAGGTCTGTGTTCAGAATTTTTATAGAGGTCAATGGGCGACCTCTGACGATTTTTCTTTGCAAAAGTAAGTTTTCCCATAGTAAATCCCATACAAACATTGAACGACTGGCGCTAAAATATAGTTTCTCCGATCGAGCTGAAATTTTGCACAGTTGTTATGGGACCTAAATGCAATCCAAAAAGTGGACTGGAGCGAGAATCTAAATTTTGACCCAAACTAATAAGCATGTTCCGCAAAATTGTGGCAAATATGGTGAAATAACACTGGTACTTATTTCTATTGAACAGTTTTCTAAACATATTGATTATTACACTCAGATCTAACTTTTGCCCCACCTGAGTTTTACACTTCCGTGAAAAAGTGTGGAATGACCCTAAAAAAACAACAAAAGTATTTCGTCCATATCTATGTGATTACATGTCCAATTAAAAATCTCCATGGCTCATTTGAAAAGCGACGAGTAAATTCTACTTCGTAGGTATTTGTTTGAAAATCATTTTGCATTTTGTTGACTGCATTTTTGCTTCGAAATGTGATATTTTTCTAAAATTACTATTAATAACGGCAAAAACAACAACGGGGACCTTCCTCAGCCGAGTGGTTAGCGTCCGTGGCTACAAAGCAAAGCCATGCTGAAGGTGTCTGGGTTCGATTCCCGGTCTTTCCAGGATCTTTTCGTAATGGAAATTTCTTTTACTTCCCTGGGCATAAAGTATCATCGTACCTGCCAAACGAAATACGAATGCAAAAATGGCAGAGAAAGCTCTCAGCTAATAACTGTGGAAGTGCTTTTAGAACACTACGCTGAGTAGCCGACTCTGTCTCAGTGGGGACGTTAATGTTAAGCAGAAGAAGAAGAACGGTTAAAAAAGAGCTTTGAATCGACAAAACAAGCGATCTTACAACCGTAATCTTATCTTCTTTAAAGAGCTGTTCCAAAGATCCAGAGAAAAATCTTAAACCCATTTCAAATATTTATAATAGCCATTGAAGTCATCATTAAAAAATTATGTTGTCCACTCAGAAGTAGAGTGCAAAAGTTTGCGGTTTATTCAAAACACGAAAATTCAGTAAAATCTCATACCAATTATGTACGCACCAATATTTACTTATAAAAAACCTTAAACCTAAAATATTGATAGCAAAACAGAAGAGATATTAATAAAAATGATTTGAATGTCTCTCAGGTAATCAAAAACTTTTACACTGATGTTGGTTTGATTTAAAGTTTTATTCTTTCCAATGTTGATGATATCAGCCATATTTTTCAATTTCATTTCTTGAAAATTTCACAATTTCAAGTAAAGATTTAGGAAACACTATTTAATTTTTGTTGATCAAAATGTATACCTACGAATGAGTCTGACAGGAATTGGGGCTCCAAAAACTATGCATATCGTCTACGTTGCGTGCATCGCGATGGAAATTTAGGTATATTGAGTAACGATGGGCGGTTTGGAAATGATATTTCGATTATCGATTTTTTATCAATGTTAGGATCTTTCAAAATCTAAAGAATCAGTTTGCTAAATTTGTCCAACCCTCTAACACAAAATACGTTGAAGTTTACTTTAGAATGCGAAGAAACTAGGTGCGAAAGTGTCTGTAATAAAGATGTTTTTATTTCTGCATCTGCCGGTGGTGCTGGTAAGATACAAAACACCACTTTTCCTGTAGCACTGCAGTGTCTAAGGAGGTAAATAGCATAAATTTGTGTTTTGGTTTCAATAAAATATATAACATATAAAATTCATTTCAAATTTCAATCGCAATGCACACACCGTAGACGAACCCGGTTGCGTTCAAATTTTGCACAGTGTTTTGGGGCTTCCAAATCATCCGAAAAAATCTCGATGGTCATGATTACCCAGTGTGGCATCTCAATCTACATTCTTCCTTCCGAAATAATCAGCTACATCCATTGAACGATCGTGAGCATGTTTTTACCTAACAAAATCTGTTCCCGCCACCGACACACAGTAGTGGCCGTATCATTGCGATAATTACCTGCGCATTAATGTATCAATTAGTCACCAGCACCGCCCCCGGGGCCGAACCCATTTAATGTATCTATTATACGGCTAAACAGAGTTTTACGACCCATCTAACACAATCCAACGGACGTCTGAGGAGGCGATCAAGCCGCCGGCCTCTCACTCTCTATCTAAAAAAAGCCCTCCCAGCCGTGGCTTTTTTCTCGGCAGCGATCGAAGGGAAAAAGCGCGGTGAAAAGTGATAATTACCACCTTAAAAATGAACATAATCATTGTAATCAACTACTTGGAGAAAAACGAACAGACTCTGACTGTGGTTGTGTACGTTTATCAGCAAGAAAGCGCTCTTCTGCTCAGCATCGATAAGCGCGAGATCGCATGAATGAATAGGAAGTAGAGATCCTCCTAGCAAGTGAGAGGTGTGCGCCACCGCTGCATTGGACAAACCAAGACCCTGTCGTTTGAACCGTCGCACAGTGGGCAGAAACGGACTCAGATCTTCAAGCTATAAGCTTATGCAGGACTTTTGTCAGCTTTAAAATTGGTATGAACTTGGCATTTTACCATTTATGAGGAAAATATGCTAGGAGAAAATATTTTTTAAATATATAAACCTTGATGAGGATGTAAAAAATGTCATCATCGCCAGGAGCTTTCATAGTGTTGAATTCGTTCAATAATGGTTCTTACTTCTTCCAAATCAGTCTCCCAGGAATTTTCTCTTGATTGAGAATGCTTTCGAAATTATGAGTAACTTGATTTTCAATTGGGCTAGTGAGTCCTAAATTAAAATTGTGCGCGCTTTCAAGCTACATAGAAAGTTTTTGAGCTTTGTCGCAATTAGTTAGTAATAATTTGTTTCCCTCTTTCAATGCCGGAATTATCTTCTGAAGTGTTTCCAAAATTATAGATAATTTCCAAAAGGACATACAGCCAGGGTCCCATTTAGAATTTGAAAATTTGAGGTTTGTTTTCAATTCATTTTCACTCTAAGCCAACGATTTCTAAAAACTGCGGTGTTGTGTTCATTTTTGCCCACTGTCGTCGCGTCGTCCTCTAGGTGCATAAAGAAACCCCCGTTTGGCAGCATGACAACGGCCAGTAATGTCGAAGATGATGTGTCTAAGTTCCACTGTTTCTGCCCCCAAGACTCATCAAGCTTGTTGTGGCTCATCATCGTTACGACGGCACTGCTGCGTGGCGGTGGCCAATACGGTATCTGCAGACCATTGCATTGCGCTGTCTTTGGTCTTTGGATGGTGGACGGACGGAAGAAAGATCCACGATCGGTGCGGTTTGCGCGGTGATCATCACTGTTATCATCATTATCGTCTTCGTTATTATGGGAACAGTCAATGGTCATGGGTATGCCCAGGAAGGATTTCAATCAAGTTAATGTTCTGTCATGTGAATGTTCCTTTTTTTTAAACTATTGGATTGTAGGAGAAATATTCGTATTGGAAACTTGGTTCACTCACGAGCAGACAAAAAAGCTAATAGCAAATTTAGTATTAAATTAGCTAATCTTGATAAGGGATAAAATATCTGGAAATAATAAACAAAATTTATTCCTGAAATACCATAAGTATATCATATTTAGTTTAAGGCCTTTTGTTGCGTCATCACAAAATTACCACCTTTGTATATCTTCTGTCTTGTCGAACAAAGCTAGGGGATGTAGTTCATCGTAGATTAACCTGTCGGGATGAATCTTTGTCGATTGTTCCGGATTCCATATGTCTCCTATGTTATTTGCAATTATGATTTTCAAGTATGACTTATTGGACCTAAGCCAACACTCCTGTCTCTGCAGCTCTGTAACGTCCCAACTAACAGTATGACAATCGCGTTTTTGAGCGTAATGTGCTGAGAACAATACTCGGAGGGAAACTAGAAAAAAAGTGTGTGGCGCAGACGTATAAACGAGGTTATCACGGATACAATAACGCAATGTGTGCTCACAATGCTGCGTTGCGTCGCAACCATCGACGCTGTCTGTTATCAACGGCACCACCGTTGTGAGTTTGCTCATGCTAAGCAAAAAATTCTTGCTAGTCATAGGGTTTTGTTCTACTTCGTCGTAAGCGTTATTATTCGTCGTATCAAACTTAAAATGTTCCACTACGGCGAATATTCAAACTTAACTGCAACATTGATTTATTTTCCAAGTGTAATTTTACACTAGTGTAGTGTAATTTACACTAGTACATGAAAAACGCAATAAAACTACTGTATTTCGATAAATAACTTCAGTTCAATCATCAATTTTGCACATTTTCACCGAAATCGCATCGACGAACACGATTTAATGCTTAACAATCGACTGAGTCACACTACTTTACGATACAAGCTTCTTCCCACCCTCCTGTGTGACTTACCGTTTTGAATCATATTACGGACAGCTTCAAATTCCGGACACTGTATTTTGTATGGGAAACATTTCATACGAAATTATTCAATTTTTGCCGTTCAAAAGTTCTCACTTTCGAGGCTCGTTTTAGTCAACATTTTCCATAGATATCTATGAAAATTTATAATGCTCAGCTGCCTTAACTACCTCTTTAGTAGTTTGCCGATCTGAATTCATTATTTGGCTTTTCTATCTATAATTTTCTTGACCTGTCCAGAATTCGAATCAAAGTGTCCGGAATATGAGGCAAAAGTAAGGAAGCGTCCGGAATAAGAATCATGAAAAGTCCACACATTTCTATTTATTTAAGGTTTCATCTTCACCTAGCTGGTGGTGACCAATCGATTAGGTTTTCAGCTCAAACGGATGTTTGGTTCTCCCGATTCGTGCTCTTGAAAATTTGAACTTTGGCTTCGATTCATCTTCACCTTAAAATTATCCATGTTGTGGAATCAAAATCTTCATCCACCATTCGAAATTTAATTGTTTTGAAGGTTCTATAACACCGAGGAATCATACAGAAAGATTCACTTAATATGCTTTCTGATGAGTTATACTTCACTGAGGCCTTAAGTGTCCGTAATATGAATCAAAAAGGTACATCGCCTAGCAATTATTTTCACTATGGAAAACCTTCGTACTTCTTCACTGAAGGATTACATTCCAATCATACTTCGTAAAACCTCTATAGTTTTCGAAGTATTATGGAATTTTCTCAACGACCGCGTATAATTGAGAATGTAAACAAAGTTCAATCCGTCGAACTGAGAAAAAAAAACCTTTTGCGCATCAATGTGCGCGCGATGCTTTGATTCCTTTGATTGTGTATTTTTGCTGCACTGTGAGCAGCTGTCATGACTGTTCGGTCAAAAGTAATTGTGCTCATATATTTGGGCTGAATTTTGATGACGAACAATGATTTTTTAAGGAAATTAGTACATTCCATCATGCTTAAGGAATGAAGGCAGATGCCCACAGTTCAATATGTTCTATTAAAATTTTTTATCATAGCATTGATATGTTGTATTTTGACCACTCATTTTATCACAGTGCGCCGTTAGTTGTGGGATGAATCTGAAAACTGATTGCGACAGAAATGAAAACTATAAGATGAATTGAGAATACGGCAAGTAGCAATTTCATTGCACTATTTCCAAAAAAAAGATCAAGATTTATGAAAATCTAATTGTACAAAGCGAAAGCCGTTTTGGGAAAGAATTGTTTGGCATCGGTTTGTATCAACATCATTCACTGAAATTCTGGGCAAATTTCAGGTGCTCACTGATAAGAGCTTAATACGATGGATACTAGCACATCACCCCACTGGAAACAATTTGAGAAGTGGCTGAAGATCCCTGCTGGCGGCAAAAATTTCCGGATATACCAAGTAGAATTCCTTAAGCAATTTCTGGATTTTCTCAGGAGTTCGTCGGAGGATTAAATCAGGGATTCCTCCAAAACGCATTCACTAACTTCTCCAGATAGTCTCAAAAAATCCATCAGAATTTTAATCCGAGGTAACTTCCAAATTTTTATTCAGGAATTTATCCTAAAATTGCACCCGTTGTTCCTCCAAGCACTTTTCAAAATTTCCTCCCAAGGCTTATTCAGGAATTCTTTCAGGGATTCTACTTTCACTTCACTCAAGAACTATTCCAGTAGTTCCTTCACAAAATCCTTTAGAAATACTTCTAGGATCTCCCTAGATTTCTTCATAAATTGTCTCTAAAATATCTCTAGGGATCATCCATAAACTACGTCATGCTGTAAAGATTGAGAGAGGATAGAGGGAAATTAATATATAGGGCACTGATGAGGCTCATTCCGTATGAATTAAAGAACAATTTCAGGAAGCATTTGCTAGAGGAATCTTAGAAATAATTCAATGAGAAATTCCTGAAGAAATTTGGTAATGAACATTGGTGAAATTCCTACTAGAATTTTGAGATGATTCATGAAGTAAATATTAGAGATGTTGGCAGAAAACACTGGAAAAATTGTACCACTTGGAAACAATAAGGATCTCTTAGTGAATACCCATACAAATGTTTTCCTTAAAGGAAAAAATTCAAGCATCTTTATTTGGAAAAAGTCTCGGAAAAATCACTGAATAAATTTCAGCATTGTTTTAGGAATGAATTATCCTGAAACATTTCCTGAAGAAATAAATGGAGAAATGCTTGAACACATCACTGGAATAAATACTGGAGGAATCAGTTCCAGAACAACAAAAAAGTCCTCCTAAAGAAATCTCCAGGAGCTCTTCCAGGAATTCTACCGAAGTGCCTTCAATGTGTCTTACAGGATTTCCTCCATGAATTCCTACGGGGATTTCTTTCAGGAATTCCATCGGGGATTTGTTACGAGAATTCCTCCGGGGATTTCTTCCAGGAAGCCCTACTAGTATTTTCATCAAAAATTACTCCGCGGTTTCGTCCTGAAATTCCTTCGGGGATTTCCTCCAGAAAATTCTTTTAGGATTCCCATCAGGAACTCCTCCGCGAATATTCTTGAGGAATTTCTTCAGAGATTTCTTGCAGAAATACCTCCGGGGTTTTCCTCCAGGAATCCCTCCTGAGAGTTGCTCCAAAAATTATTTTAGGGTTTTCTTGCAAGAATTTCTGCTGGAACTTTCTCCAGGAATTCCTTCGCAGATTATCTCAGAGAATTCTCCCAAAGGATCTCCAGGAGTTTCTCTAGGGATTTGCACCAGGAATTTCTCCGGAGATTTTTTTCTGGAATTCTTCCGGGGATATCCTTCAGAAATTTATCCGAGTATTTCCTCCTGGAATTCCTTCGTTGATATTCCACAAGAATTTTTCAGGGGATTTTCCCCAGCAATTCCCCAATGGCAATTCCTGTGAGGATTTCATCCAGGAATTCCGCTGGGGATTTCTTTCAGATTTTTTCCGGTATTTCGTCCGGGGATTTCATTAGAATGTTCCTGCGAGGTTTTTTTTTTCAGAGAACTCATTTGACTTTTGCCTTCATAATTTCTTTGGGAATTACCACTAGAAATTTACCAGAAGATTTCCACCAGGATTCCTCCGAGGATTTGAAGGACTCCTCCGGAGATATCCTTCAAGAACTACTCCGGATTTTTTTTTTTTTTTTCAGGTATTCCTTAGAAGATTTTCAATAGCAATTTCTTCGAAGATTTCATCCAGGAATTCATCCGAGAATTTTCTCCAGAAGCTCCGATGGCGATTCAATCCAGGAATTAATGCAGAGATTTTCTTCAGGAATTCCTCCGATGTGTTTTCCAAGTATTCTTCTGGATTTCCCCCAAGAACTCTTCTTAAGATTTTCACAAGGAATTCCCTCTAAATTTCTCCAAGATTAGCTTCTGAATTTTTTCCAGGAATTCCTTTAGAGTTCTTTCAGAATTTTCGTTGGAAATTCATCAGGTGGTCCACTGGGAATGCTTTCAGAGTTCCTCTGAGAATTGTACCGTAACTCGCCCGGAAATTTATTCATGGATTTTCCATGATTAGGGGCCTTTCTTAGCGGTCCAGGATCTTTTCGTAATGGAAATTTCCTTGACTGCCTTGGATATCAAAGTATCATCATACTTGGTAGACGATATGCGAAAATGGCAGCTTTGGCAAGGAAAGTTCTCAGTCAATAACTGTGGAAGTGCTTATCCAGGAGTTCCTCTCGAGATCCACCAGGATTTTTTCAGAGTTGAGTTTCTCCGGGGTTTTCTCCATAGCTTCTTCAGGATTTTTTCCTGGGTTTCTCTGAAAAATATTCAGCAGTTCTTCCAGCAATTATTCTGGAGCCCCTGCCGGAATTCTTTTGGAGGTTCTGCAAAAAGTTTTTCAGAGTTCATCATGGAATTTCTTTGGAATTCGTTATGGAATTTCTTCGGAGTTCCTCCGGGAATTCCTTCGGATTTACTCTGACATTTTTTTTAATTTCACTGGGAATTCCTTCAGATTTTTTGCATTGTTCCTCTAGGATGTTTTTCGAAATTTCTCTAGGAATTTTTCAGAGTTGCTCAAGTTATTCCTCGAATATCCTCCGGAATTTCATCAGGAATCATTCAGTAGTTACTTCGAAAAATTCCCCTAATTTCCACCGAATTCCTCCAGGAATTCTTCCAGAGTTTCTTGTGTAATTCCTCTAGAGCTTTTCCAGGATTTTTTTTACTATCTTCCAGAAATTCTTCCGGACTTATCTCCTCCGGCAAATTCCTCTGAATTTCATCCAGGTATTCCTCGAAACTTCCTCCGGATTTTATTCAGTATTTCTTCCGAAGTTCCTTCAGAGCTCCACCGGGAATTCCTTTGGATATCCTTCATAGCACCTTTTGAAATTTTTCCGTAATTCTTCTAGGAATTTCCAACTTTTGAAATTTGTCTGTAATTCTTCGTTCGTCTTGGATTTTTTTTTTAGGATTTTCCCCATGATTTCCTTCACAGTTCCTCCAGCAATTCGTCCTAAGTTCCTTCCAAAATTTCTCCAGAGTTCCTTCAGAATCCTAAAGAGTTTGATCAGGGATTCCTTTAGAGTTCCTCCGGAAATTTCTCACAGAACTTTTTCAGAGTTCCTCCAGAGCTCTGCCGGGAGTTGTTCCAGAGTTTCTGCGGGAATTCCTTCAGAGTTACTCCAGACATTATTGTAAGAATTTCTTCAGTGTTCCTTATGAATTTTCTTCGGGGTTTCTTTAGGGTTTCCTTCTGAGTTTTTCCAGAAATTCTTTCGGAGTTTCTTCAGGAGAAATTTCTCTAGAAATTTCTCCAGAATTTTGTTCAAAATTTTTGCCCGGAATTCCTTCGGAATCCACCGGGAATTGCTCCGAAGTTCCTCCATTGATGCTTCAGGAATTTCGAAGTTCCTCCAGAAATTGCTCAAATTCCCTCCAGAAATTCCTCGAAACTCATCCAGGAATTTTTTTGGAAATTCTTCAACAGTTTCTCCAGAGTTCCTTTGAGGTTTCCTCCATAGTTCCTTCAGGAGTTTCTCTAGAAAATATTCTGCAGATCCAGCAAATCCTTCGAAGTTTCTCTCAAGAATTTATTTAAAGGATCTCCAAGAATATCATCAGTGTTCCTAGTGAAATTTGTACGAGCCTCCTCTAGAAATTGGGCTCTACCGTAAATATCTTCGGAATTCCACCATAGTTTCTCCAGTAATTCCTAAGAAAGTCTCCGGAGTTCTGCTATATATTCTTCTGAAGTTACTCCGAGAATTCCTCTAGGTTTTTTTGCCGGAAAATTCTACAGTGTTCCTCCGCTAAGAAGTTCCTCCAGATATTTTTTCTCAGAACACCAGTAACACTTTTAGAGTTCCTCCGGAAGGTCCTTCGGAGCTCCACCAACAATTTTTCGGGAGCTCCTCCAGAAAATCTTCCGAGGTTTCTCCACAAGTTTCTCTGATAATTTCTTCAGACTTTCTCCAGAGTTGATCTAGGAATTCCACAAGGAATTCCTCCGCAATTTCTTAAGGAATTCCGTTTAAATTCCACTACGCATTTCTTCGCAATTTCTTAAGGAATTCCTTTTAAATTCCGCTATGCATTTATTTGAACATATCCCAGAAGTAAATTATGGAAGATACTTGAGAAAATAACTAGGCAAATTACAGTTAATATCTCTGAATGATCTAACAGAATTTCGGGAGGAATTCCTAGAGCAATTTCTGGAAGAATTTCTCAAAGGAAGTCAACGAAACTTTTGTAGAAATCTCTGTACTAATTCTTGACGAAATACCAGTACGAATTATCGGCGGGATTTCTGAAACAAACCTCAAAGAAGTCACTAGATCAATCTCTTCAAGAATACATGAAGGAATTTCTGACTGAAACTCTAGAGTTTTTCCTGCAAGACTTCTGAATAAATCATGGGAAGAAAAAACCGGAGGAATCTCTTGAGACATTTCTCTATAATACTTTTCATAAAGGAATTTTTGGCAGACATTTCTGTAGGAACGCTGGACTAATGCCTGGATGATTTTTTGAAGACATTTTGTAGTTATTCACAGAGAAATTTCCGATGCAGATTCCGGAGAACCCTGGGACGAAAGAATGAATATATTCATTTGAAAATACACATTTGTTTACCAGTTCGTATTTTTCGCCCTGAAACAGCCACAGTCTCTGGTTTCTACTCGTTTGAGGCAAGTGAAAACAAGAATAATATTCGATCGTTGCTGTTTTTTTCAAACAATAATTGTTCCTATGGAAAGCTTGGTAGTCCTCCACTTCCTAAGTGAAGGTACAAAAGTTAGGAGTAATTCACGAATGAAAACGACCATCAGTTAATTTCTTCGGGAAATCCTTCAGGAATTTTTGCAGGAATTCGTCCAAGGATTCTAACATGAATTTCCACGGAAATACTTCTGAAGATTCTGCAACGAAGTCCTCGTACAGAAATCTCCTGGAGCTTTTTCTTCATAGAAATCCTACAGGATTTCTACCAGGAATTCCTCCGTGGATTTCCTTCAGAAATTTCTCTGGTAATTTCCATCAGGAATTCCTCTGGGGATTTCCTGCAGAGATTCCTCCGGAGATTTCGTTCAGGAATGCCTCCGTTGATTTGCTCCAAAAATTCTTTCATTGATTTCCTCCATGAATTCCTGAGGGGATTTCCCCCAGGTACTCCTCATAGGAATTTCTCTAGAAATCCCTCCGGGACTTCGCTGCAAGAACTCTTCCAGAGACTTCCTCCAGAAAATCCAGGAATTCCCCCAGAGTTTTTTTTTCCAAGAACTTCTCATGGGATTGCCCTCAAGAACTCCTCCGGAGATTTATCAAGGAATTCTTCAGGGGATTTCCAAGAATTCCTTTGGAGATTTTGTCCAGGAATTCGTCTGGGGGGATTTCGTCCAGAAATTTATTAAGAAATTAATCCATAGATCCAGGAATTGTTTGGAGATTTTAATAGAGAATTTATCCGGAAATTTCCTCCAGGAATATGTCTGGGATTTTGCGCCAGGGATTTCTCCGGAGATTTTCTTCAGGAATTTTCAGGGAATCCTTTAGGAACGTCTGCAGAAATTCGTCCAAGAAATCCACCTCGAATTTTTACGGGAATACTTTTGAATGTTCTACAACGAAGTCCTCGTACAGAAATCTCCAGAAGCTCTTTTTGGCACTCTACAGGATTTCATCAGAAATTCCTTTTTGGATTTTCACCAGAAATTCCTCCATAGATTTCCTTCAGGAAATCCTCTGGGGATTTACTGCACAGATTCCTCCGGACATTTCGTCGACAAATTCCTCCGGGGATTTGCTCCAAAAATTCTTCCATTGCTTTCCTTCAGGAATTCCTCCTGGGATTTTCTCTAGAAATCCCTCCAGGGCTTCACTCCAAAAATTCTTCCAAAAATATTTTACAGGAGTCCTTCCGGGAAATTTCTCCAGAAATTTTTCAGGAGTTTTTTTTTCCAAGAACTTCTCATAAGATTGCCCCCAAGAACTCCTCCGGAGATTTTTTCCAAGAATACTTCAGGGGATTTCCAATAATTCCTTCGGAGATTTTGTCCAGGAATCCCTCTGGGGGGATTTCGGTTAGAAAATCAATATGAAATTAATCTATAAATTTACTCCAGGAATAATTTGGAGATTTTCATAGAGAATTTATTCGGAGCTTTCCTTCAGGAATATCTCTGGGATTTTGCAGAATTTCTCCGAAGATTTCTTTCAGGAATTCTTCAGGGGATTCCCTATAGCAATTTCTGCGAGAATTTCTTTCAGAAATTGCTCCGGAGAATTCTTGCGGAAGCTCATCCATGGATTTTGTCTAGGCATTTCTCCAGAATTTGATCCGGAAATTTCCTCCTGAAATTCTGTTGGAGATTTGCTCTAGGAATTCCTCCGAGGATTTTTCCCAGAAACTCCTCTAGTCCTCTTAAGGTTTTCACTAGAAATCCCAGCGGGGATTTGCTTCAAAAATTCCTCCAGAATTTTTTTAGCAAAAGTTCCTCCGGGGATTTCCCTTATAAAGAGTGTCCACGATGAAATTGCTACACACAAAATTGATTCACAAAATTCGAGTTTTCATCCGATTGCCATCAAATTTTCAGGTATTGAAAAATAATTATTAAACTTCATTTTACCATTTTACTCGTATTTTATTTACAGTCCATATGGATCTGTTTGAAGTCGGCCTTCACATATGTTTCGTCGTCCATAATGCAGCATTCAACTTTCGTCAGCATGTTGAGGTACAACTTCCTGGCACGGGTTTTGGCGAGCTTGTTCTGCTTCTCGTCGCGATTAGGGGCCTGTTGTACCTTGAACGTTCGAAGCCCAGCCTTAGTTCTGGCCTTCTGGACAAATCTTCGGCTTAGGTGCAGGTTCTTAGCCACATTCCGAACAGATGCGTTCGGGTTTCGGTTGAAGGCCCCAACTACGCGGTTGTGATTTTTGGTGTTGTACGGAATACTTTTACCTTCACTTCTGGGCTTCCGATCGGTGGTTAATCGTTCCTCGAACCGCTTAATCACTCGCGACACCGTGGAATTCGCGATTCCCAACGTTTTAGAGATGGAACGATGCGAGAGTTCCTTGTTCTCGTGATGAATGCGAAAGATTTTATAACCCACGAGCTGTTCTTTCGACTCCATTTCCGAGAGTTTTGATCACAGGACTTTAAATTCAATAATGCACTATGAACTAAATGCACCTAAATTTTCATTAAATTCTACCCAATGGTTCAAAAGTTAGAGCAATTTAATAGTGTGGCAATTTCATCGTGGACACCCTTTAGTTCATCCGGAAAATCCTTCAGATACTCCCCAGGCATTCCTCCATTAATTCTATTCAGATTTCCTTAAGGATTAGCTTCGGAGTTTCTCCATAAATTTCTTCAAAGTTTCTCCTCTGTAGTTTCTTTGGAAATTATTTTTTATTTTTTGGCTGGGAATTCCTACGGAACTTAACCGAGAATTCCTTAGGGTTTCCTTCATGGATTCTCTTAAAATTCATTTAAAGTTTAAAGTTTCTCCAGAATCTCCTAGGATTTCCTCCAGAAATTCCTCGGAGCTCCTCCGGGATTTTTTTTTTTGGTAAATCCTTCAAGATTTTCTTCACAGTTCCCGCGGGATTTTTTCCATAGTTCCTTAATAATAGATCACATAGCTATTCAACTACACTCGGAAGGGAAATTAATACACATAAGATGACAATTTTCAATGTTTAGAACAACGTCAACGATTTTAGTACATGCGTGCATTTGACATAACGCATCGTAGACCTATTCACAAGACGTTTCAAATCAGGTGATCGGGAAGTTCTTCTATGGAAATGACAGCTTCGTGGTTGCTTGCAGTGATGCCACATACACAGATGAGATTCGGCTTTACGGGCGAGTGACGAAATCCGGATCAATTTGTGTTCGGTTCGCGTTGTGCGAGAGAAGAAAGGCAAAGTGTGCGGGAACAAAAAATAAAGCGCGTCAGTAGTGTTTGGTCCGTTAAATCTGTTGCTTGCTCCTTTGTGAGCGAGCGACGGATTCAGGATCAATTTGTGTCCGGTTCGCGTAGTAACTGCACTATCGGTATCGATCATCCGTGTATATGCTTACGTATTGATTTCAAATTATATATTTAACGTTTACCTTTCCCAGTGTCTGTGTTGGTTAGTACAGCTGTTCTTGCAATAACGGAGTAGCATCTGCGGGCGGTCAATCATGCTCATGCTCATGCTTTAAAACACAGATTCAGAAAAAATTGGCAACACTGGTTGCTTGATTGGAAATGATTGCTTCAATCCAAGCTATCAGTTGAGGTTGACGGTGAAGTTGACGGACTATTGTGAAGAAGCAGGCTCGATCCTTTTTGAGACGCGATGACAGAAAGAAGGAGAAGAAGAAGATGAAGAAAAAGATAAGAACTACAGTCAACTCTCCCTAACTCGATATTGAAGGGACCACAGAACACAAAACCCTTGTAACTGCGATCCAAAGGACCATCAAGTTAGGCATGAAACCCAAGTTTCCGTATGGTTCTCTAACTCGATATCGAGATACGGAATATTGAGTAAGGGAGAGTTAACTGTATATTAGTTGATAGGACATTAGTTGATAACACCATGACCGCGTAGACCTTGGCTGTAGTCAACTCGTCAACTCCAATGTTCATATAGTGTCATTCAACGCTTTAACTTCCAAGACCCCAGATCACCTCCTTCTAGCCAATTCCTCACACGCCAGCGGCCAAGTTCATCTGTGCGGAACTGAATACCGATCGGTGATAGTAAGACCGAGCCAAATGTCAGAACGAACCTTCACCGGACCTTCCTACACATCGTCCATGATCATCACCGCAGCACGTTCTCTCGGCGGTGGCGGAGAAGGAAGAGATGCGCATTACAGAAGCCGGTAGTCGCTGCAGATGCCGAGTTGTAGAGAGGATGTTACCCGGCGAAAATACGAAACGATTATCGAGTGTAATTTGATTTAAGCAAACGATTTGCTGCTTCTGCTTCCAAGTGGAAGATGATGATGATGATGGCGATGGTGTTCTGAGAGGGCTGCCTTCTCGCGTGATGCACCGTGGTAAAATATGATTAATTTCGTGTACGGACCACGGCCTCGGCCCTCAATTGCCGCTTGATTAATACCGTAAATGAGCGGTTATTTAGACGAGTGTGTACTAATTGATAAATTGAGTCATTTCACGGGGCCCGGGATGATAGGGTCCGATGGTGAATGGGCTGAATTCTGTGTTCGCCATTCTAAGGGGGTTCTTTGTTCAGTGCGTGAGGAATGTGCATTTTGGGGCTCGGAAAAAGCTATTTTTTCGTTTTATTTTCTATTAGAGAATTTCCAGCTATGAACTCAAATCACTTAGACGCTACTTCTTCTAAATTTGATTAAACTTTGAGCATGTATTAAATAGTGGGTGCAAATATGGTCGAATGTCAAAGAAAGAAAGAAGAAGATGAACTCGTTGAATTCCTAACAAAGCAAATAAAGCAAAGATGCAATGGAAAGTGTAATATAGGTTAGTAACATGATCAAAATATTATTTAGATTCACTAAGAAAGTCGGTCTATAAATGCCATCTTTATTTCCGTTTAGAGCTGGAAACGCTATTCATCGGGATAAACGCATTCCGAGGGTAAAAGTGAAATCCATTCGTAATGCAGGAATTAGTTGCCCTAGGTGCGTAGATCTTCCTCGAGGTTGATGATGTGTTTGGCCGGTTTAATGAAGATAAAGTGATGCGTCTCTGTTTGCTTTCGGACGGGTGCTTCCTCTCATCGACACACGCACCCAGCGCGTTATTAATTAACCGAGTGACGAGGCGAAAAATCTGTGTGAGTAAATAATAACACGTTGCTTGTACGGGGCGATAATATCTAGGCGCATCTGCGTGCAAAGAGCCGAAGACCGGGGTGAAAGGGGACGACGGATCTCGTTAGGCCCGGACAAAGCAAAGATCACACGATCGCGCGCGCTCTCAGTTCCGCCTATCCTTCTCGCCAGAGAGCCGAAATCGAAAGGACAGATGGTGGCGCAACTGTTGTCAAATAGGTAAATCGGGCCACGGTCGGCTGGTTTGTGTCTTGATTAAACCCAATGGGAGATGCACGCGTGACTGGATGAAAGTGAAAAGTGGGAAAATGATTGATAGACGAGCGATGATTTTGGAGTGATTCGCATTTATGAATGGGGGATTGGTCGAGGAAAACTGAATATTATAGTTGCTCAGCGGGGAGGTTAACCAAATTACTGGTAAATGATATCAAAACAGTGGAAATATTTATACAAGTCAAATTTTTCTTCGTTTTCTTGGCATTACGTTCTCTCTGGGACAAGCCTGATACTTAGCTTAGTGTTCAATACGCACTTCCACATTTATTAACTGAGATTTTTGTCATTGTCATTTTTGCATTCGTATATCGTGTGACAAGTACGATAATACTCTATGCCCAGGGAAGTCAAGAAAATTCCCATTACGGAAAGATTCTGGATCAAACTGGAGTCGGTCCCAGACACTTTCAGCATGCCTTTGCTTTGTAGCCGCGGACTCTAACCACTCGGCTAAGGAAGACTATCCTATAAAATGATTATGTTACCAAAACTTCACGAACATATCCCGAAAAAAGATTTTAATTATATTTACAGAAGTGAACTTCTTGTTTCATCGTCATTAAGCAACGCTCAACGATACATCTTCTTATTCTTTTCCATTCCACCCCGAAAAACTGAGATTGTTCCGGCGCGCAGCATGATGTTACCGTTGCTCGAAAAGCTCGTAAATTTATCAGTGCTTATTAAAATTATTTACATTTAATCAGCTTAAACACACACTCTTCGGGAAGGGAAACAAAAAGCTACCCCGTTACACTTGTGGCGATACGGCCGACGATGGGATGTTTGCCACTGCCATACAAAACAGAAGGAGCTCAACATTCCCGCTGAGCAACACTTGACAACGACGAATGATAGCGCCCGAAGACGATGGCCCATATCCCCTTCCGAAGCGAGAGACTTCACAACAAATGAGCTCACGGAATGTGCCAAACTTTTTTCGGATGACCATTTTCATCACGATTATTATAAGTTATTAATCGAATCCACCACCCGATAACCACGATTGAAACCCCTTTGCTCACCTCACCTTCAATCGCTGAATCAGACACGACGACAATGCCGATACACTATGGGTCTGAAATTAGAATTCGGGGACAAAATTTCAATCACTCTCAAAATGAACAAAAAATACACATTTTCACAAATTCACAAATTCACATAAAAAAGTTATTTTTGTTTTCAGAATCTGCGTCGGTATTAATCATTGATCATTTGGTTTTGAAGATATTTCAATGTTCCTTGGGGGACCGACGTTCCCCCATTTCATTTCTTTGGACGCCATTTTGTTTCTAGTCAGTTTATCAAAAAAAAAACTAAATTAAGGATTATACAACGTCAGGTAATAAGGAGGTTGAGTTGTCTCAAATAAATCTCAAAATTACAATATGATGTTTTCTGAAGTTTTCAGGATCCTACTACAGTCAGAGTGGCACCACAAACATAAATGCGTGTGGTAGCTATAGTTTATATGTTAAGAATTTTGTGTAAATGAAGATTACACGTTATAAGTTCAAGTTTTTTATCTTAAGTCAACCTCTAAAAATGTTAGTAAAAATCTGTGTTGTGTAAAAATACAAAATTTAATCGTTTAGATCTAACAGAATTTTTGCAAACGTATTAAGGCTGTTATGGCATGTCTGCAATTATAAATTTGAACTAAAAGTGAATCAAAGATGCATAATTATTTCTAAAAGTTGAAAATACTTTAGTTTTTGAGAAAAACTAAACAGAGTAATAGCATTTCTGCTTTATATCTTCCAAAACTGTGTATTAAACTCGTGAAATATCCCAGATAAATCTGTATATGTGGCATCACTGGTGTTGGCTTGTATCCAGGCTTGATAATACTCCTCAACATCATCAGAGTTCGGTGACATAATCTAGAGCAGCATGCTGCCTTTGACTCTTTGCGAGAGGGCGAAAAAAATTCTAAGCTGAGCGGCAACGAAAAATGAGCGAGGAAGATGAAGCACAAAACACAACAGAGTATAATTCCATAAAAACAGAGTGCCATAACAACTCCCCGTGGACTGATTTGTTCGGTTGGGACCCTCAAGAATTCTTTTGAAGCGTGAGTGAAGGCGAGGAACGCAACAAGAGAGAGAGAGATTACCTACTAGAAAAAATCCTCGCCTTTTTTTGCACTCGGATCGCTGTGTTGATAATTTAGAGTTTAGTTTTTACTCCTCAGAAAAACGACACAATCGATTTCACGCCAACTCGACAAAGGGATTGGCAGCACCCCTTCAGAATTCAATGAAACTTTCTGGATGTCAAAAGTATGTGAAACTAAGATACTTTGCATATTTTGTATTTTCAAAATCGATCTAGACTAACATTTGAAAAGGGTCAAAGTTTTTTTTTTTACTTTTTTTATAAACTCGTATAACTCGAAAACGGTAAGACCTACAAAAAAGTGTTGTATGGGGGACTGTCGTGAAATTTCCTGAAGTTTTAGAAAAAAATATTGAAAAAATAAAAAAAAACATTTTCTACACCAAAAAACAATGATTCAAAACTTTAAAGTCGATTTAAAAAAAAACGGCCATTTCAGATTTTGATCATCCTTAAGCAAAAAGTTTCGTAATTAAAGTTACTAAAAGTCATCCATACATTGTAAATTGGGCATATTTTAGGGAAAAAAGTTTTTCTAACAACAAATTTTTTAAGGTCAAATTTTTTTTTTTGATTTTTTTTATTTCGCTTTAAATAGTCTAGTATGCTCATATTTTGAAGTGATAAATGAGTTTTAATCACAAAATAGATTATATTTGTTTTATTGGGAGTAGTTAAAAGAAATAAAACGGAATTATACAGAGTTTTTTTTTTAATTAAATACAATTGATCTCGCACCAAACCGCTTATGAGAAAATGAACTCCGTCTAACAATCCGATCGGTTTTTAATGGTTGGAAAGATATCACAATAATATTTTATTTCTTATTTGGTCAATGTCAATCTTAACAGGTGTCTGGAAAGGGTCAATATTATGCTTAAAAACAAGTCGTGTTTTTTTTATCAAGCATCATTATTTTTATTATTGCTATATATCCTAAAACGTAGCTTCTGCACATGAATATTTACATTATTTTTGGGCTTTACTGAATAAATTGAATATTTTGGTTCATCCTCTGAATTGGTATACCGTTTGGCTGCAATTTGTGTATCACTAATAGGCATAAAACAATGATATTTTTGGGTACCAGGGACAGTTTTAACCTTATCAAACAATTCCATCAATTCCTCTGACATTTTAACATACTGTTCATTAGATATATAACAGAAATTTAATTTGGTGATACATGTATCAGTTTGTTCCACTGCCCAGTCGAATAGTTCTCGTGGAGTTGCGATTGTGTTTCCATAGTATTTTGCAAAACTTGCTCTTTTTGCCAGTTTCATCAAGCTGATGACTATATCCCATAGCACGTATGTGATCGATCATTGTTGGTGACAAGTTTCGCAACTGGCTACGCCTGCACTTAGGATTGTTTATACCGGCGCAACATCTCGAAATTTTAATGCGCGATAAATCTTGTTGATCCATCTTTAACTTTTTTTCACAAATGACTTAGATAAAATGAAAAGAGTTTTATTGACATCAAGCTTAAATAGTTATATGCATAGTTAGAACGACAATTATAAGTTAAATACCTATCTTTCTATACACTCACGCGGTGATTGTTGAGTAACTCAGGTCGTTAACGGACATTTTAGGTAGATAACAATACAAACATTATTTCTTATGCATCTGGCTTGTAACGCAGGTACGTTTAGTAGTATTTTCTAGAAGAAAATTTAATGGGGTATGGATCAGGTTGTTCCTTTTCAATGTTTGCAATCTTTCGAACCATAAAAAATACGTCGAATTGTTAGACGGAGTTCATTTTCTTATAGGCAGAGGCGAAATCCATAGATTGCCTTCATATAAAAAACAAAATCACTGCATAATTCCGTTTTTAACTATTTTCAATAAAAAATACAATTTATTGCTGATTCAAACTCATTTATAATAATAATAATAATAATAATTTGGCATACAGATTGCCCGGGGTAGGTGAAAGTTTCCAGCATTTTTTTGCTGAGAAGTGCCAAAACTCTATAATAATAATAATAATAATAATAATAATAATAATAATAATAATAATAATAATAATAATAATAATAATAATAATAATAATAATAATAATAACAATAATAATAATAATAATAATAATAATAATAATATGCCCAATATCTAATGTATGGACGACTTTTAGTAAATTTAATTACGAAACTTTTTGCTTAAGGATGATTAAAATCTGAAATGGTCATTTTTTTTTAAATCGACTCTTAAGTTTTGAATCATATTTCATTTTTCAGTGTAGAAAATGTGTTTTTATTTTTTCAACATTTTTTTCTGAAACGTCAGTAAATTTCACGACAGCCCCCCATACAACACTTTTTTGTAGGTCACCGTTTTCGAGTTATACGGGTTTATAAAAAAAAGTTAAAAAAAACTTTGGGACTTAAAAAATTCGATGTTAGAAAAACTTTTTTCCCTAAAATATGCCCAATTTGCAATATATGGACGACTTTTAGTAAATTTAATTACGAAACTTTTTGCTTAAGGATGATCAAAATCTGAAATGGCCGTTTTTTTTTAAATCGACTTTAAAGTTTTGAATATTTTATTTTTCAGTGTAGAAAATGTGTTTTTTTTTTTCAACATTTTTTTCTGAAACGTCAGGAAATTTCACGACAGTCCCCCATACAACACTTTTTTGTAGGTCTTACCGTTTTCGAGTTATACGGGTTTATAAAAAAAAGTAAAAAAAAAACTTTGACCCTTTCCAAAACAAAGTATGTAAAGTATCTTAGTTTCACATATTCTTCACACCCAGAAAGTTTCATTGAATTCTGAAGGGGTGCTGCCAATCCCTTTGTCGAGTTGGCGTGAAATCCGTCCTTTGCATCACAGAGGAGTTTCTATCAAGCCTGCTTGTGTCCAAAACATGTGATTTCGGCTGATGGCTAAATGGGCCAAAAGTAAACTATGATGGTGGCTCCGTATACTACAATGCGCTTTCCTCAAAAACGCTTGAACCAAATTGCTTCAATTTTACACAAAAGACTCTTATCGAAAGCGATTATTCGAACATTAAGAAAAAATCTTTAGCCTGAGATATTTGCGTGGGTTATAGCTACGCGTCGGTCCCCCAAGGAATTTTTGTATATCTGAATATCCGATGTCCAATGATCAAAATCTACACAGAATCTCAAAGTACAAGAGATTTTAGAGAACTTTAACGAAAGGATGCAGAAAATATTGAAAAACAATTTTTATTAATTTTTATGGAAATATTTACAGGTTTGGAGTTATTCCGGTGGGTCATTGCCATTCAATTTGTTTGTGTTTTTTTTATATAGTTTCGGCTATGGACGTCATGTGAGAACTCAATTGGACATTTGGACCAGCTTTGGCCTTGGGTATTATGAGACCTTCGTGGAGCCGACCCCAAATAGAGATTTAATTTTATTCTAAACCGACATTTTTTTGTATTGAGCATCATCGTTTTGAAAAAGCAGCTTAAACGCGATCGAACAAGATTATTTTATGGGTAATGGCCACATAGAAATAGAAGAATTGTTGACAATGTTCCCTAATCTGGATTTTTTTTCTCAACCTGGTTCACAACTAAGTCACTGAAACCTGTCATCTAGGTGACCAATATCCTTCAAATGATTTACCACGACCACGTCTAAGATAGCTTCTGCAAATGATGAAGTTTAACACTCAAATTTCAACAATTAAGAAGAAAAATAAATTTGGCCTATCTTTGGCCGGTTCTAACGATGGGATAAATGATCGAAAAAATAATTCAGGTCAAATCTGGTCTCAATGACTTATTTATATCTCAAATGACGTCCATAGACGACACTCTAAAAATAGTTGAAGTTAAAGTCAGATTTATACTAATAAGTTGGGTAAAATTGGATTAAAACGGAAGTTGGAGTCATTTCTACCCGACTTGATCCAGTGACCTACCGAAATGACTCCAAACCAATAAACATTTAAAAAATATATATAATGATACTTGTTTTAATTATGAATCGTGGTTTACGGCCAACCAGCCGAGTGGAAGTTTAACAACTACCGAAAAGCTAAACATTACATATAATTTGCAATTGGATTAGATGGACAAATTGATGTGAAGATTTGCGAAAAAGTTACACGTCTTCTCAGTGAGAATCGAACTCACGACTCCCCGATCTCTAGTTGGGGCGCGTTAACCACTACGCCATGAGAGGACTCATGAACGCAGAAGTTAACCTGAATTCGATTTCAGCTCAATAATCACGTGGTCCTCTTTCGCAAAGTGCACCTCTTTCGGAAGAATTAGATGCCCATCCAAACACAACGCTTTCTATATATATCCAATGCCTAGCCCGAGAGCGCATTGTTTTTTAGGTATAGGAATAGCACACTACACTAGCCAGCAACTGCGCTGGCTGAGGTTTCTATTGTGTGGGCTTCCAATGGGTCGCGACGTTCTCAAACGACCGGTTACGGAACATGAGTCCGTTGCTCGATAAATACTTGTTTTAATTATGAATCGTGGTTTACGGCCAACCAGCCGAGTGGAAGTTTAACAACTACCGAAAAGCTAAACATTACATATAATTTGCAATTGGATTAGATGGACAAATTGATGTGAAGATTTGCGAAAAAGTTACACGTCTTCTCAGTGAGAATCGAACTCACGACTCCCCGATCTCTAGTTGGGGCGCGTTAACCACTACGCCATGAGAGGACTCATGAACGCAGAAGTTAACCTGAATTCGATTTCAGCTCAATAATCACGTGGTCCTCTTTCGCAAAGTGCGCGACCCATTGGAAGCCCACACAATAGAAACCTCAGCCAGCGCAGTTGCTGGCTAGTGTAGTGTGCTATTCCTATACCTAAAAAACAATGCGCTCTCGGGCTAGGCATTGGATATATATAGAAAGCGTTGTGTTTGGATGGGCATCTAATTCTTCCGAAAGAGGTGCACTTTGCGAAAGAGGACCACGTGATTATTGAGCTGAAATCGAATTCAGGTTAACTTCTGCGTTCATGAGTCCTCTCATGGCGTAGTGGTTAACGCGCCCCAACTAGAGATCGGGGAGTCGTGAGTTCGATTCTCACTGAGAAGACGTGTAACTTTTTCGCAAATCTTCACATCAATTTGTCCATCTAATCCAATTGCAAATTATATGTAATGTTTAGCTTTTCGGTAGTTGATATATAATGATGTTTTAAAAACAAGACAAGACGATGCTATTCGAACTAAAATGAAGACAATCCGTTAAGAATTGCTATGGCAACAATTTAAACTATTTCTATTTGCTGGGTGGATACGGGTTAGGATCAATAATCGCTAGGATTATGAATTTTAGGAATAAGAGTAAATTTTGGGATTGTTCCCAATTACCCCAAAATCCTTTACCCCGAATGCCATCACCCCTAATTTCATTACCCTGAATGCTATTTCCTCTGTTGCCAAAAAAAAAAATATTACGCAATGCATCATTTCTGAAAGCGGCAGCAGATTCAACAACCCCAAACCTACTGGAGACCCAGGCAATTGATCATTGAGACACGCGAAAAGGTTATTTTTGTTCTGCTCTGTTATTTTTATAGCTATATATTAGCTAAACGTTTCATGTGTTGAAATGTAGGGCCGGATCCTATTCTTGGCACTTTTGATACACTTCGGCAGTGGGGTCTTTTGAAAGCTACTGAGCTCATATATGGCCACAATGTGCGTCATATTAAAGTGCTTCTTATTGCAAAGTTTTGGAATGTTCGGTCGAGAAAAAAACCCCATGCCAAAGTGAATCATTGAAGTGTTCAAGTAGCTCTGCACCCTATTATAATATTTGTTTTTGCTTTCAAATATAAGTTTGTATTTATGTAGGTATGTGTATACAATCCACCTCCCACTGACCGGCAGTGCTTTTTTGCTTTCAAATATAAGTTTTGCTAAAAATTGAAAAGTTTGGTAAGCAGAATGATTATTATTTTATTTATACTTTGTTATATAAAAAGCAACTTTTTCTTAATATATTCTCAAATTATACCAACACTGAAAATAAAATATTTTATTCATTTCCCCCCTCTGACTTTTTGAAAAATTTAAAGGGTGGGTGACAAAAGTAAAATTCCAAATTTGTTCCGGCCTTACTGGAATAAATGAACTGAATAATTTATAATAATGAATAAACAACAAGTTAAGAATTAAGTGCAGGAATGGAAAATTTCAAAAGTGGTGTTCTGCACCACTTGCCAAGGCTTCGCGTATCACCGAGCGCTTCAAAAAGGACTATCTGAAAACCACTGCCATAGAACATCATTGACCAAAAATGCAAAAAAAATAGACAAAAATGTGGAATAATGTAGACATTCATGCTATAAGCACAAACTGTATTTAATAATATCTCAAAAACATTAAAGTTTTTTCCAAAAAATAATCAAGTCCCGATATCTGTCCAAATATAACAAGCTTTTGGTAAACCTTTGAATAAATGGTGTTTTATGTTACTTTAAATTTATCTTTCTTTTGCGTGTTTTGGGTTTTTTAATCATCGCTCTTATCAATCTGTATTATTTTTACCACATAGTTCATAGAGAACTCTAAGAGCCTAGTAATTCCCAAAGGAACCTTTTTCTCCACACCTGCTTGGACTCAAAACTGTAACAATATCTAAACTGTAACACTTCCTGTTAATGGAAATCATTTCAATTTTTTATATAAATGAAAATTAACAACATATTTTGCCGTTTGTTACATTTTTACTCTCAAAAACTACAAGAGTGCTTAAATTTTTCTGTCGATTCAATATTTTTTTAATGCTCTATATGACCTACACAGCTAAAAATATGGTGTAACTTTCAGTTTATTTTCATGCACATATTTGGAGCATCAAAATAAACTGAAATGTCTACGACAAATCGATTATTTTTCAATCGAATGCACTCTAAATTTACACTATCATGTAACATTCAGACATCTTAAGTTGAAAATTAAACGTGATGCTGTAAAAATAGATGAATTTGATTTACTTTTACCATACTCTTCTTTTTACGTATCATTGAAATTTAAATATTTTTATCTGTGTAGTGTCATTGATGAACAGAGCTTTATTTACAAAAAAATAAGTTCGTCACACTCCTCATTCAGATTTCTTGTCTGGCTTTTTGGTTGATTTAATAGCAACAAGGGGCCCAGATAGCCGTAGCGGTAAACGCGCAGCTATTCAGCATGACCATGCTGAGGGTCGTGGGTTCGAATCCCGCTGGTCGAGGATCTTTTCGTAAAAGGAAATTTTCTCGATTCCCAGGGCATAGAGTATCTTCGTACCTGCCACACGATATACACATGCAAAAATGGTCAATCGGCAAAGAAAAGCTCTCAGTTAATAACTGTGGAAGTGCTCATAAGAACACTAAGCTGAGAAGCAGGCTTTGTCCCAGTTGGGACGTAACGCCAGAAAGAAGAAGAAGAATAGCAACAAATCAAGCAGAATTCCTAATGTCTCATGTATTAAATGAAATAAGATCATTTATACACAGTCTAGGGTAGATGTACGGGTATTCTCAATAGTAAAAGTTCTCGTTATTTCTTTATTGTGTTCCTGAATTCGCCACCCTACATAAAAACTAACATAGGTGGCGAATTCAGGAATCAAATTTTCAATATGAATATAAAATGTATGACCAGTTTTTCGTGCTTCACATGGATTATAAAATATGATAATCTGTTACAAGATATCAACTATCGACTTTCCGCAAATACATGCATAATGCATAATACTCCTAGGTGAGGTGAGGCCAAGCATTCACCTCACACTGATTGCCAGTCAAAAACGACGGAATAGTTCAACTTTGTAGGCAAACCAGTAAAAATATAGTAACAATTTTAAGTAAATTGATGATATCTCAAATTAACTTTATTCTAATATCAGATGATAAAGTGATAAGTTTACTACACACATATTTTTCATTCCTTCTGTATTTTCCTACAAACTATAATTTATGAAATGGGCTGAATTGAAGTTTTCATGTTACAGCAAAGTGCAACTAAGTCACGTGCAATAAACTTCGGAAATGAATTGAAAAAAATGGTGTATGTTTTCAATCTAATAAAATACACTTGAAAAGAACATGAAGTTTTGTCACAAAATTCAAATTTCTGACCCAAAGTGCGTTCGGTGGATGATCATTCAATTTTCCGTGCAGCTAAACGACCATTTGACCTTTCTTCAGCCACAAACCCAACCGAAGCTGGCTGACGTGTGATTTATCTTCCTTCGGAAAGATGATTACCCATCAATCAATCGAGAATTTCGGCGCGTGAAGGATGAAAAAAAATATTGCACATGATTGGTTCGACTTGTTTGTTCTTGGCCATGTGCCAAAACGGCGGTCGAACGCTCAGGAGGCCCGAATTCGCCAACGCTTCACGGATTCAATTCGCAGCGCGATCAATCGATCGTTCAAAGCGTGTGATTGTGCAATTAGGGAGTCATTGTTGCATCAGCTAAATCACCGTCATATCCCTTCTCGATCGCACATTGGAGAGTGACTGACTGACGTTGACGCATTACCGCATTTCAAACCTCAGATGAAAGCCTAAGGATGGTCGATCGCTTGAGGGTCAGTGCCGGTGGTGGGCGAAGGAAATTTGGAAGGTGATTTTTAATGCACATCTGGCCTAAGCCGCACTGCAGGGGTTGACTTTGAAGGTATTTAACAATGTCTAGAGCTGAAGGATGAAGCGAACCAATGGCAGCCTACTTGATGCACCAATACAGTAAATGAAAATGGTGCATAGTAAATTCAAAACTGCTCCATAATAAAAGCAGTCATTCACCATTACAATTTGTGACATGTTCCATAAAACATTGTCCCGTGGAGAACTTTAGTTCAGTTTTACAGTAAAACCACGAATTTTCCGGCTTTAGATGACCATTACTATGTAACAAGCATAGTGAGGAAACATTCCTGATAGAAGAATTGCTCTCACAATTCAAATAACTACTAAATGAATTAGACTTGACAGAACAGTGTTTTATATGAAATAAAATTTGCTTCACTACCCTGAAGACTAATTTAAGAAAATAATTTAGATCTTTGGAGTTGCCCAGACAAACCTACATAAAAAAAATCAAAACCTTGTACTCTTACATGTCCAATATATGATCGGGTCAAGAATTCGAAAGTAAAGAGTTTTTAGAGACCATAAACTCATAAACGGAAGGTTCATTTTCGGTTTTTGATGTCTTTCAAAGTTATTTACTGGTGCAATTTTTTAATTGAAATTTGACAATTTTAAGTTTTCTGGTGCCGCCGAGATTAGTTTTGTAACTATCCGTTCATTAATGGAAAACAATATAAAATGTGATGTTAAATTGCTCAATATCATGGACCGGTTCAGATTTACTATGAAGCATTTTTAATTTCTTATAGTGTCAAAAACCTTTCACCCGAACCAATCGAGAACGCACCTCAAACAAGTCAAAGTCAATCCGTCATGTAATCACCGCGCAGGAAATGGGAATAAGTCATAATTTTTGCATATTATTCATTAAGTGTCGGTTTGCGTCGAAAATATGTAAGATGCAAATGAGCTGCATTCGAACGATTTTTAAATGCACGAAATGATCGGTGAAGGCCCTCATTTAGCATCGGACGTTGGAAGCGCGAAGTGCAACCCCAACAGGTCCATCCATTCCAAGGGGGGCAACAATCAGTCAAAAGTACTTCCATATAGGCATTTATTTATCACTCAGATCTGCACCGAAATCAAGCCGATTTCAATAGTCACTGGGTGCTGCAGCAAAAGCATTTTTTCAAGAAGTGCACATTCATTACCGCAGACAGGAATGCATCGAACTTTTTGCATTTGGGGCGGAGTCGATTTGCTTTTATTCGGACTGTGGTTTGGGATTTGGTTTATCCTCATGTCATGACTTGCTCGGAAGGTAGGTGTGGAATTATTGTTGGTGATTGAAGGTTTCAGATATATATTTTTTTTTCGACCTGCACATGCGTTTGTCAAAATCAAGGTGTCATTACTCATAAGCCTTTGGCAAATGTGATGCATGACTTGATGGGATGACGTGATGCATAACTCAAGCATGTGAAATAAGATGGGAGCTTGCGAATAAGGTCACAAATGATCCAGAAGGATTACTGTTCGGGCTTGGACTATGGAGGAAATCATAATTTGAAGCCCACAAAGCTTTCTCACAAGATGAAATCAACCCTTTTAAGACGACTTACTTTTACAAACATCAAATATGCGGAATTGATTTGTTTTGTTACGATTCAAGTAAGTTTATCCAAGTGAAAAAAGCTTACCAGAGTTTGAGTTGAATGACTATTTACGGTAACCCAAGAACTACTTAGAGTATTTGTCATCAGATCAACAAGCGTAACAAGTATTCTTTCGGAACCTTATTAACTAGGATAATATCCATACAGGCTCATATAGTTAGGCTGTATCATGTTTTAAGTTTATCGTCTACTACTAGTTATCCAAACCATTTTAATTACATGTCATCAGATCTACAAGCAAACTAGTGATCTCTCGAAGGATTATGAATTATAATCATACTCATATAGTATGGGTGGCCTTTCATTCGGCTAAGGGAATGATTAGAATCCGCGGCTACAATCAATGCCATGCTGAAGGTGTCTGTGTTCAATGCCCGGTTGGTCCAGGATCATTTCATAATGGAAATTTCCTAGACTTTCCTGGGGATAGAGTACCATTGTACTTGCCACACGATATACAAATGCGAAAATGGCAACTTTGGGCAAGTAAGCTGTTAGTTAAGAACTGTGGAAGCTCATACAGCCATTCCATGAATCAGATCTAGTGGGTCACCGAGTTCCATGAAAAATTTGCTATTTTGTTCCTTATCCGAAATAAGGATACACGTGTTTTTGGATTTTTTGATTAGGGTGACCATTTCCGAAATAAAATGACCAGAATAATCGCGATTTTGCGAAATTTGTATAAATTGACGCTTATATTGAGCTGTTCGGTAATCCAATCCGCATGGTTATTAAATTAATTAACTCATTACGCGTGGTAAAGATGGATAAATTATGGGTGAAATTATAAAAAAAAAACGTGCTCGGCTGGGATTTGAACCCAGGACTCCTGTATGCTAGACGAGCGCTTTACCAACTAAGCTACCGAGCCACCGTCTAGCATACAAGAGTCCTGGGTTCAAATCCCTGCCGAGCACGTGATTTTTTTTCACAATTTCACCCATAATTTATCCATCTTTACCACGCGTAATGAGTTAATTAATTTAATAACCATGCGGATTGGATTACCGAACAGCTCAATATAAGCGTCAATTTATATTAGAGTGTTACTGCCTCTCTGTAGTAGTCATGTCGTCACTTGAGTGAGAACGACACGTTGATAGCCTTCCCACATCTTTACTCTTCCACAATACAGTTGTTGTGGAAGCGATGTAGGTACGATAGGCAAACAGTTTCAACACTAAATAAATCGCACTCGCTCTTTCCGCGTGTGGATGGATATGGGTTATGAAAGAGGTCCGCGTGGTCTGTAGGGATTTGAATTCTAAACTTGTAACCAACTCAGTTATTGGGTCACCAAGTGGCTCGGTAGCTTAGTTGGTGAAGCGCTCGTCTAGCATACAAGAGTCCTGGGTTCAAATCCCAGCCGAGCACATGGATTTATTTCATAATTTCACCCATAATTTATCCATCTTTACCACGCGTAATGAGAAATTTTTATAAATTAAAAAATTTTAACTTTTGAACCGCTTGACCGATTTTCAATTTTCTTGAAATGAAAGCTAAAGATTTTGACTTTTCAAGAAAAATATTAAATTTTACAAAAATTGTTTTTTAAATGAAAACAAAAATCTAAATTTACCGTTTTTTCGCGTTTGAAGGCCTTGGGATCAAAGGGACTATTGCTGTTCCTATTTAGCAAGTTCAGAAAATTTTACGTTTACTGTCAAATTTTTAGCGATGTATGGTTTTCAGTTTTTGTGATATATTTTTTTGAAAATAAAAGATCAGTCATTTTTCATCGGCACACACTGTAGGTCTCAGCGCATTAGATTTTTTATTGTAAAAAAAACATAACTTTTGAACAGCTCAACCGATTTGCAACCTTTTGCAAATTGCATGAAATAATATCAAAAAATCTAGTATTTTAGGAAATTTTTCATATTTTTTCATGTAAAAAATATGTTTTTTTATGTTTTTTCGGTAATGCGTCATATATCCCTTTCGGGACGGACCATATTTGAGTGATTATTTCAAAATTTACCTTATAAGCTCATCTTCTCGTAGAACAAAACTTTCTTTATTTTGGCTATTCTATCAATCTATGAACTTTTTAGGGTCAAATTCAGACCAGCACAATTGTGCTGGTCCGTCCCCAAGGCGGTCGATGTTCGAAAAAAAAAACATTTTTTTATTTTCTTTTTAAATTGTTCCAGTCATACCTTTTTGAAAAATTTTGGACCCGTATTTTTTTGTTTCGTCATTAGGGTGCTCTTTCGTGGAATAGGGTGACCCAAAAATTCAAAAACAATTTTGTTTTTTTTTTTATGTGCATTAAAATTAAAGAAAAATACTTTAATTACATGTGATTAATATTCATGATTTTTTTTATAAATGGATCGAAAACAATGTACGAGATATGAAAATACTTCATATTCTCTCTAAGATTCAAAAGATTAGGTGACGATGACGTTTATCGCTTCAATTCAAGAACTAGTCTACATCATAGAAAAATGGGTAAACATACATGTGTGAAAACCTATTGTCTCAACCAAACCATCTTGGTTTTGCTATGTTTGTTTATATCCTCAAAAATGGTATAAGATTTTTTTCTCAAAAATAATTTATGGAATAAAAATTAAAATTGAAAATAATTATAAAGCTTCGAATTGTTTAGTGGAATACTTATAAATAAATGAAAACCGAATTTAGTACTGTACCATTTAATTCCACTAGAGTTTGTATCTTTTAACAGATACGCGTAATTTGACCTATAAGGACTATAAGGCCGTTATCAGAGTCATGTACTAGACTCGAAAAGTAAGTTTATTTTTTTAGAGACACTTGGACCCTTGCCCGACAGCTTGGACGTTGATTACCAAGACATTTTTAAGCGCAAATAATTACCATCAAATTTCTTCTTCTTTCTGACGTTACAGAAGCCTGCTTCTCAACTACTCATGAGAACTTCCACAGTTATTAACTGACAGCTCTCTTTGTCAATCGACCAATTTTGCACGTGTATATCGTGTGACAGGTACGATCATACTCTACGCTCAGGGAAGTCGAGAAAATTTCCTTTACGAAAAGATCCTCGACCGGCTGGACTCCAACCTACGACCCTCAGCATGGTCTTGCTGAGTTTACTATTATGGCTATTATTTTATTTTTTACATCAAGTGTTTTGTTTGAAATTGAATTTACGTCATTATAATATTTGTTTTAAGTACTTGTTAGAACTGAAAGAACTAAGACGGATAGCTAACATATAACAGGGAATTCAAAATCCCTTTTAAAAATACATTGTCAAAATCAGGTCATTAACCATATTAAAGCATGAATTTGCTTTTTGAAATTGTTATATATATTTCAGCTATTTGAGAAAATAAATGAAACAATCATTTTTTTTTTCGAATGTATTCAATTATTTGGAAATTATCAGATTTGAAAATAAATAAACTGACAATGCTTCTAATAAGACAATCCATAAGACAGCTGCGATCAGCAGGCTTTTTGGTTTGCCAGGAATTTTTAAAGTTGCGCAATCGGTGTGACCGTTAGATTACAAAGGAAAATGTAAAGCTCTGAGGGACGATTCAAATATAACGTCCATTGTTTTGCAAGATTTCTAGACCCCCCTCCCCCATCTTTCGCGTTTTTTGAAAACCTACTTTTTTAACCTAATACCTAACCACACTTTCATTGACCCCCCTTCTCTAAATGATTAACGTAATTTTTTAATGACCCCTGACCATACTCGTAAGTTTTGTTTTCCTTTTCGATTCGGTTACATGGGTACTTCTAGCTGTCAACCCTACCATGGACAGTTTCCTGATAAGCATTATGCACAATTATGACCTTTGAAGGGAGCATCAAACGAATCAAAGGACTAGCATGCAACGCCAAATGGCACAGTTCCTGACAAAAAACCGAGCTGAAGCGGGAATTTAGCCCACACTTCGTTGATCGATGCTGCTACTTACTTTTCAACACTATACGCACGGCAATGAAGTCCAGATTTTGTTGTTTTTTATTTATCTTTACCGCCTGAGGAATTCGATTAAGTGCAGAGTTTAATTTTTAATATATCAGTCTCAACAATAATCAAGGCTCCAGAACTTCATACATTGCTTTATAGTTTAGTTGAGTATTTCATAGTACTGCAAAAGCTTAAAGTTTGCCAGTTTAAAACGCATTTCGTAGATCAACATAATAAACAATATTTTTGCAAGTAATACCAGCATGGGCTGTATACATCAATAGTACGCCATTTAAAATACTCTGCAGTTCAGAAGCAAATAGTAAGTAAAGGTTTTAAGCTCCAGTTGTCCAACTTCATAAATATTATAGCAGATATTGAACCAGCATGCATAGTAGAACACCAAAATGGATTATCGATTCAACATGGTATTGACAGATTATCAAAGCAAAGAGACATTCAAATATTACGTCCATTGTTTTTAAGTCTATCTTAATCCTTCTTACACACTAAGATTAAATTACTGGGGTCGGTAAAATTTTACTGGGTTTTGGAACTACCGAAAAAGTCAGTAAAATAAAAACTGTCCCCACGCGTAATTGAAAAGCCAATTTCACCATGTTTTATTTTTTATCGATATATGATAAAAAAGGAAACTCTCTGCAAAATTTCAGTAAAAAATCTCTGTTTTTCGATTTCTGACATTTTTTTTAGTTTACTGACTTTTTCGGTACCGTCGGACGGGGCTACTTTTGATTCCAGGGGCTACTTTGGACACTCACCTTTTGTATTTTCTAGCAGCGTAAATATTAATCTGAGCAATTTTGTGTCTTCAGCACTTTTATTAACCAATATATGCTCTACCACTAGGCATGATTTTTTTCTTGGAACAACATCAACAATAACAGGATAAACAAGAAAACATTTCAAAAAAGCCCGAATAAATATTTACAAGGTATAAAACATTGGCTATACAAACATTGTTTGAATTTTATCCATGTCTTGGAAACTTATTGGGAGCATCACAAAACTATCGAATCGTCATGTTTCATAAAAATATTGTGATTTGTTTTGCTTAAAATTGTTGTTTTATTAAAATAATTGATCAAAGGTTTTATTTTCGCGACTTTTATTTTATTATAATGTTTTGGTTTGTGTATTTTACAGCTTAAAAAAATAAAATAAATGTTTGTAAAAATGAATAGACATAAAACACATATATTTCAATACGTTCTAATGCCAAACTCACAACATGATCTCTAAAAAACTATTTTTCGTCATATTTTACATGAATTTGTAGTACAGAACAGTTGCATCCTTCAAATGCCTAAATTAAACTACTCTTAAGCCAGCTCTAAACTGCTAAGAAGCTAAAAGCATATTACAAGAGCAAACTTACTTCTTTACGATCTTTCTAAACTTTACTTCATAGATGTCGTTTTAATGAAAATTACTTACTGGTATTAAAGTAGTTACCTGTATTAATGTGATCCTTCAACATATTGTTCATATAACAGTAGGAATAGAAAAAAAAAGAGTTTTTGTACATAACTCATTTATCATCGCAGTACCTAGTAGTTACGTCGTTCGTTTATGTCAACTTGAAAATCGAGCATTCGTAACTGATAGTTCCATTTAAAAGGACGTTGAAAATTTAAGTTTCATATTGCAAACTGAAAATAGTGAATGGCATGTTTCGTTGAAATTTGTTATATATGTGTAATTGATTCTAGCTTTGCAATTTTCTACATAAAGTTTATCAATGAAAAACGTTCCATAACATCACAGTGGACGACAATTTATTGAATCAGTTTGAAAGTTATAAGGAAAAATCATTTCATTAGCAAATTGTGAAAATGTCCAAAGTGTCTTGAAGGACACACTTTTTTCGCTATTCAAGCATTTTTGTTATTTCTTGATGGATTTGCCTCATATTTTGCACATTTGTTACGTACATATACAACTTAAATATAGGCAAAAATTATCAACATCTATCCATAATTCTAAGAGTTACAAATCCTCAAAGTTAAAGAATGTGGAAATAATGTCAAAAGAAGCCCAGTTTGACGGTAGTTCAAAAACTCAGTTATTTTTACCGAACAGATTGAATATGTATGCTCACTATCACGCTTTTTCCCAAGCCCCTAGTACATGCACTGTCAGCCTTTCGTACACCCCCACTCCCCTAAATGATAGACGTAATTTTTTAACGTTCCCCAAAAATTTTACTGCTTCTTAAACTTTGCTATAGGCGATTTAATACAATAAATGTGATTCCCAATCTATATCAAATATGGACTTATAAAAAAAGGTTTTAAACCAAAGCTATGGTTTTCTGTTACATAGTTTTTGCACGGTACATAATTTTTATGATTCGTATGTAATCACTCATTCATGTTCCAATACTATATTCTGCTCTATTGTAGACATTAGAACCAGATTCAACCACTTAACTTGATCAAAATACTGAAAATGAAAATTGGTAGTCCACAACGAACATCGACCGGGTAAGGGCCGGCACCAGCACAATTGTGCTGGTCCCACTTTGTCTCTCCAGAAATTTTTGCTGTGTGAATCAATTCACATTTGGTCTTCACCATTTCAAAGATTGACTTTTTCACTCTCGATTAGTATCCATGCATACCTAGAAAAAACGAATAGTTGAAAAGTTGCGACAGATAAAACTTTTTCAATTCTTATGGTGTTTGTTTACATTTTGTTTACCCTGAGCTGGTGTTTTCTAAACACGATGTAAACAAAAGTGTTTGCGCTTAATTAAGCCATATCTACGAGATCAGCACATAAACTTTTTTGCTGACGCTTTTAGGACTACACAATGTTCTACAATGTTTTAGAACAATCGATTTGGAGCAACTTTGCCGAAGAACCCAAATTTCTATCTTTTATGGTTCGCGAGTTATGATTTTTTTTTAACAAAAAAGTTAGGGTGGTACTGAAAAATCAGTTTTTTCTTGATAACTTTTCATACGATAATTTCTCGCAAAAACTTTGTTCCGAGCACTTTTAGAACTTTTGATTGCGCAACTTTTCGCCGAAGAAACTACTGTTCCATCTCTTATGGTTACAGAGTTATAAGAATTTTTCTTCGAAAAAATGGTTGTTTTCAAATGCCGATATCTCCAAAAGGCGCAAACAGATTTTCAATCTTTTGTCGGCATTAGAAAGATTATCTCTTTCTCTAGTTATGGTGAAAAAACTGTGAGGACGTTTTTTGTTTGAAAAGATTGACAAAATTTTGAAAATAATATGTTTTTTAACCGAAAATTGTCCATAACTTGAAAAATATTCGAGATAGCTCTTTGGTGCCTTCAGCAAAAATGTGCATAATTGAAAGTTCTGAAAGTGCTTCATACAAAGTATTCATGAAAAATTATCGCTTTAAGATATATTCACCATAAACCGAATTTTATATCATAAAGAAAGCGAAAAAAGAGATATTTGCTGGAACAACCGGAATAACTGTATGTAAAGTCATTTAAAATTGAATATATATGTAATGAAATAAGATCGATCACAATAAGCGAAATCTAAGGAGTTAGGGAAATTTAGTTGCTGAAGCAGTTTTAACAGTGATCCATGGAACATTAATCCATAAACGAAGTCTTGTTATTTCACGCGACATATTGTTTGTCCAGCTAATCTATGCCGTGGTTGGTTATAAATTGCTACCGCTTCGGCTTACTAAGCAGAAGGTCATGCATTCAATACCGGTCCCGTTTATTATACAGTGATACCTCCATGAGTCGATGTTCCATGACTCGATATCGACTCATGGAACCATACAAAAAACATAATTTCATGGTTACTATGATAGTCCCTAGAAGCAGCTTTCCAAAGAATTGCTGTTCCGTGACTCGATATTTCCATGAGTCGATGGTCCATTCAATATCGACTCATGGAGGTTTCACTGTATTATCATCCCTAAACGATAACAAAACGTATACTTTGAAGAATTTCTTCAAATTACCAAAACCTTACTTCCCGTGATATCCTCCCATAGAAATATAGAAGTATCTGCAATTATTCTATCTGGGCATCCAACTTATCCCATTCAATTCAATCAAATCCAATAAATCTTCCACAACGAATAAGTCAGGGCAGCATTCGCCTGTTGAAGAATGCATGAATCTTGAACAAGAGCCAGATATAAATCCCAAATATCTGTCTAAGGTAACGAACCAGAAGGTGGGCCTTGATCACTTGAAAACTTCTTCAGCAAATAATTTTCCTTTTTTCAACTCCTTAGATTCCGCTTACTATGATCGATATCAATACATGTGTATTCAATTTAAAATGACTTTACATACAGTTATTTCGATTGTTCCAGCAAATATCTCTTTTTTTTCGCTTTCTTTACCATATAAAATTCGGTTTATGGTGAATATATCTTAAAGGGTTGATTTTTTATGAATGCTTTGTATGAAGCACTTTCAGAACTTTCAATTTTGCACATTTTTGCTGAAGGCACCAAAGAGCTATCTCGAATATTTTTCAAGTTATGGACAATTTTTGGTTAAAAAACATATTATTTTCAAAATTTTGTCAATCTTTTCAAACGAAAAACGTCCTCACAGTTTTTTCACCATAACCAGAGAAAGAGATAATCTTTCTAATGCCGACAAAAGATTGAAAATCCGTTTGCGCCTTTTGGAGATATCGGCATTTGAAAACAACCATTTTTTCGAAGAAAAATTCTTATAACTCTGTAACCATAAGAAATGGAACAGTAGTTTCTTCGGCAAAAAGTTGCGCAATCAAAAGTTCTAAAAGTGCTCGGAACAAAGTTTTTGCGAGAATTTATCGTATGAAAAGTTATCAAGAAAAAACTGATTTTTCAGTACCACCCTAACTTTTTTGTTAAAAAATATCATAACTCGCGAACCATAAGAGATAGAAATTTGGGTTTTCGGCAAAGTTGCTCCAAATCGATTGTTCTAAAACATTGTAGAACATTGTGTAGTCCTAAATGTGTCAGCAAAAAAAATTATGTGCTGATCTCGTAAACCATGTGGGCCACCCTAATTTCAAATCTCTGAAAAAAATGTCTGTATAATATGGAGAAACTTTGTCGAAGACACCATATATCTAAAATTGACGGTTTAGGCGCAATTGTTTTTGTCTTCCTAGATATGGCTTTGGGACCAATGTGCAATGGGCTTCGATATGCATATGAATTGGACCAACGGCAGCACTCTCCTCTACCTGCTCGGTATGAAAGAAATAGCAATAAGACAGGCAAAAATTTGTCGCCTCGACCTGTTAACTATATTGTTCGGCGTATGTAGTCTAGTGTCTAGTGTTAGTAGTGACCAACACTACAACATCTAGCCGTTCAAGACCAGGACGTTAGGCAACGATTTGTCGTTTCGATTGTGTTGTTCACACATATGGCCCTCTGTTAAAACAAATTTTCAACTTCTATTCATTTCTCTCGTCGCTCGCTTGCGATTCTATCCATCTTGTCATTTCATTACTTTCGTTACTCCCTTTCACTCTGAGTATAGATATTGTATTCACCGAAAAAAGCCAATGAATTTTAATAATAATATAAAAATTACGCAAAATCGCGATTTTTATGGTCACCCTATTTCGGAAATGGTCACCCTAATCAAAAAATCAAAAAGTCGTGTATCCTTATTTCAGATAAGGAACAAAATAGCAAATTCTCACGGAGTTCGGTGACACGCTAGATTGGTTTTTCATGGAACGGCTGCATAAGAGCACTTAGCTGAGAAGCAGGCTTTGTCCCAATGAGAACGTTATGTCAATAAGAAGAAGAAGATCTCATATAGTATCATGAAAACATATATCGTGAAGTATTGAGTTCAACGGCCGTTCAAGGTTATACAAGAACTTCTTTGAGGATTATGGACAAGGTTGATACCTATACCATAATTTGTGTTCAACGGCTATTTAAGATCACCCAAGAATTACTTGGAGCGCAACGACTATTCGAGGTTTTTCAAAGTTTTAATTAAGTACAGGTCTTCAGCCATGCAAGCGTAACAAGTGACCTTTCGAGGTTAGGTATAGTCATAAAGATGTTTTCCATCAAGTTTTGTGCACGAACGATGAAGGTTATACAAGAACTTCTTTAAGCATAGGCCTTCAGATCTACATGCGTAACCAGTGACATTTCGGGTGATTAGGACTAGGTTGATACCTATACGGGCCCATATAATTACACGCTACAAGAATTTGAGTCAACGGTTATCTAATGTCACCCAAGAACTTTTTGGAGTATAGGTCATCAGATCTGCGAACGTAACGAGTGACCTTTCAGAATCTTGCAAACTAGGATAATATCCAACTCATATAGTCAGACTGCACCATGCTTTGAGTTTAACGACTAATCCAGGTTATACTTACTTTACTTTTGATGGCGTTACGTCCTTCAAGACATGATCTGCGCCACAGTGTTATGCCAATTAACTCGATCCATGGCTGCTAGCATCCAGTTTCTCGAACGCCCCATCCAAGATCCTGCTCCACTTGGTCAAACCACCTAGCTCGTTGCGCTCCTCTTCGTCTTGTACCGGTTGGATTCTCATTTTTGCGGGATTGTTGTCCGGCATTCTCACAACGTGTCTTGCCCAGCGTACCCTTCCAGCTTTGGCGAGTTTCTGGATACTGGGTTCACCGTAGAATTGCCCAAGCTCGTGGTTCAGTCTTCTCCTCAATACGCCGTTCTCACATACTCCACCATAGGTCTCCTAAGCACACGTCGTTTAAAAACTCGTAGCGCTTGCAGGTCCTCTTCGAGCATTGACCACGTCTCATGCCCGTAGAGGACTACCGGTCTTATCAGCGACTTGTACATTTGTTTATAATTAATTATAAATCCCAGTTTACGGCTAACCAGTCAAGTGGATGTTTAACAACTACCGAAAAGCTAAACATTACATATACTTTGCAATTGAATTAAATGGACAAATTGATGTGAAATTTTTCGAAAAAAGTCTTGTATATGGTACACTTAGTACCAATGTTCTGAGGTAGACAAATTCATCCACCACCTCCAACGAATCGCCGTCAACCATCACGCGTCTGCCTGCTGCCTTGGTCTTCCTCCTCTGCGCCATTCAGGTGTTCATCGTAGTGCTGCTTCCACCTTTCAATCACCTCACGTTCTTCTGTCAAAATGCTCCCATCCTTATCCCTGCACATCTCGGCTCGCGGCACAAAGCCTTTGCGGAATGCGTTGAGTTTCTTGTAGAACTTACGCGTTTCTTGAGAACGATACAGCTGTTCTATCTCTTCGCACGCTTCCAGGCAACGCTTTTTATCCCGGAATAGATGGGTTTGCTGTCGTCACTTCTGTTTGTATCATTCCACAGTTTGACGGGAACTCTCGACCAAAACCCTTTGACACTCCTCGTCGAACCAATCGTTCCGTCGATTTCCTTCCACGAACCAAATGGCACCTACCGCTGCGTTGTTGATGGCTACTTTGACACTACTCCAGCAGTCCTCAAGAGGGGCTTCGGTGAGCTCTCCCTCTTCCGGCAACGCTTTGAACGTAATCAGTTGCGACTTCAGGTAGCTTGAGTCGTTCCAGATTGTACCGTGGTGGGCGTCGGTACCGAATGTTGTTCACAGCGGAAAGTCTTTGGCGCACTCAAACCGCCACACGGTAGTGGTCCGAATCGATGTTTGCGCCGCGATAGGTTCTGACGTCGATAATGTCCGAGAAATGCCTTCCATCAATCAAAAGGAGGTCGATTTGCGATTCAGTCTGTTGGGGTGATCTCCAGGTGAATTTCTCTTCTTGGCCAACCTGAGCGTTGAGATCTCCGATAACGATTTTGATATCATGGCTTGGGCAGCTGTCGTATTCACGTTCTAGCTGCACGTAGAAAGCATGCTTATCGTCATCGTCACTTGCTAAGTGAGGGCTATGCACGTTGATTATGCTGATATTGAAGAAACGGCCTTTGATCCTCAACTTGCACATTCTGTTGTCGATTGGCCACCACCCAATCACACGCCTCTGCATTTCACGATAAAAGCTGTGCCTAGCTCATGTCTGTTGCCGCAGCTCTGGTAGATGGTATAGCCATCCCTATACGTATGTACCGTCGACTTCCCAAGAAATTGAGAGACTTACAGTTCCATGATCCAATATTACAATCGTTAGTCCGTTTTTGATGACTGGATCTATGCCGATTGTTCCGGTACGAATTTACATTGTATGCTTCCTGTACTGATGATTTTTACGGCTGGCTTGTAAGACCTGCACCAACCCCCTGTCTCGCCGGAGGACCATCATGCAACGCACTGTTTCGAGTCCCACGCTGGCACTAGGACGATGATCAGCCGCTCCTAGCATGGAGAACAGACGCTGTTCTGAGCCACCCCTAACATGGAGAACATATGCTCTAATGAGCTACACCCTCAGAAGAGAGAAGCCCCCCATCCCTATAAGCATACGACCAAGGTCCCACCGGGGTTGGTTACCCGATCTTCCCTAAGGTTACTCGTATCCCAGGTGGCATTACGGGGAGGTAGGGATAGGTGTTACTGGTCCAGAGTCTAAATACCACAAATGAGGTCTATTGCGTACCTGCAGGTACGCAATTTTTTAGCCGTTAGATCTACTAGCGTAACCAGAGATCGTTCGTAAATTAATGAATAAGATGTATATCCATGAAGGCTCATCAAAACATGTTCGAAAGATGTCTGTTTTCCTGAAGATACGAACGCTTTACTCAAAGAAGTTTTTGATAACCTATAAAATCGTTGATTTCGATACCTGATAGAGCGTGCTCTGTCATAGCTTGTTTGGCCGTGAACCTTATTCCATTATGTCAGAAACGTTACAATTTACGCTTGAACACTCCCGTGCAAAAGTTTGGGTTCACCCCCTCAAAAACATACAAAAGTGTTCAGTCCATATCTCTGTGACTACACGTCCAATTGAAACTCTCTAAGCCGCATTTGAAAGGCAAAGAGTTATTCTTACTTCGTATGTATTTTTCCAAAAAACATTTTTTGAATATTGTATACTAAACTTTTTTATAAAGCTGTGACATTTTTCAAAAAACACATTGAAAAACATAGCTAATTTCCTCAGCATTGCACTATGGGCCAGAAATCAAAATTTCGCGACAAAAGTCCTAAAACCTTTTTTCAATAAAATTAATTATTGAGATGAATTTCCCATTTTTGAGAACATGTGTGATTGTAAACCAACTATCTTATTTAATTTATAACATTATTTCATTGCACTTTATGGTGCTCAATATTGTCTAAACTGTAAAACTTGAATTTCACCCTATCTTAAGAATATTTGGTTTGGGGGGAAAAAAGGCAAGAAAAATTTTTGTGAGTACATTTTTGGAAAGCAAATTAAGTGCATTTTACATGCCTGGTATAAAAATAACGTTAATTTTAAATTTTATCATTGATTTTACAATGTACCAGTAATATTCACTATATTTTTACTATTTCACCTTAAAAGTAAAGGTATTCCACCGTATTCGGCTTGCAACCAGTACGGGGTGGAAGCCTAGACTCCACTCTTTCATGTGCTACCAAAAGTTTTTGCATATATTTGCGGATGGCCGAGATACATCGGTTTAAGTACATGCGATAATTTAGTCGATTTTTTAATACAATCACTATTTGTTACAGTCAATTGTTCATACAATCAAAAATAAAATAAGTATGAGTGGTAAAAAAAGCAGTCATAATCCACTACTTTTGAGCAAGTTTCCGTTCATGAGCTAGGTGACATCCAGAAATCTGAGTTGAGTCGGTTGAAAAATTACAAAAATTAATAATTTTGCTAATTTTCTTCGAGGCCATGATTTGTATGGTATGATAAGACAATAACAGAGGAATCTGTTTAAGGTTCGCGATATAGGGAGTAATGCTTGATTTCTGGACAACATCAAGGTAAAAATAGCAAAGTTTTGAAGAAATATGAAACGGCTGAGATTGTTATGTGTCTACGTTTTTTGTTCAAATCGCAGTGGCTTAAATTTAATATTGATATTTAGTAGAAATTTTCTAAAATATAACATACACACTCTGTTGGATATTTTTCAATAAGGATTAAATCATTGGTATAATATTTAACAAAATTTATAAAAACTAAGAAGAAATATCGAAAATTTGCCCGTTTTTAAGTTCGATGGTTCTATTACATAGAGTGAATTGATTTTCCCTTAGGGGAAGGGGTGGTAAAATGAACACCTTAAGGAAATCATCTTGTTTCTGATAGAAAAACGAGGAATTTGTACAGTTCAATCGCACAACATCAAAAATAGGGATGTAATCTATAGCAGCTGCATGGATTCAGACTAAAATAGCTAAATTTTCAATATTTACATCGCTATCAAAAAGCGATGCAAATGTTCATTTTACCTGCACTATGTGGGTAAAATGAACAGTGGTTGGTGGTAAAATGAACACCACGCAAAAAACGTGAGCAAAACAAATATATCTGAAAATTTTCATTGCCCCACCGAAAATACATCCAATAATGATTGTAATACATTCAAAAAGAATTCTAAAGGTATAAGATTTGACATCATATGATAACGATATTCACCTCACTGAAAAACCTCAAGTCTTCCGAGCTAAAAGTTACGTCAGTTCTAATTTTCAAACGAGGTTTTCTAAAATCTTAGTTTTTGTTGATATTTTCACTTAAATTGACCTACGTATCAACTCGAACACTCAGATTTATGCTCTAAATCCTCCGTGCGTGATAAAAATTCATCGAAATTTGTTTTTTCTCGGTAAAAGACACGGTGTTCATTTTACCACCCCTGTTCATTTTACCACCACTTCCCCTATAGATTATAAAAGAATTAGGCAATTCCTCAACTACGTTGGAAAATCAGAAAAATACAGTATAAAAGATTGAAAGAAAATAAAAATAAAAAAGACAGCATCAAATGACCAGGTCAATGGCCATCAACGAAGAACGTTAAAAAATCGTTTGAATCCTTTTAAATTCCTGCCAAAAAATTCGGCTATTTAAGCGTAATGTTGTCGGGAGAATGTTATTAGTTTATTAGTCAGATGAACTATTCACAATACAATACAATACAATCATCTCATTTCGGCGAAAGGAGATGAAGATTTTTAATTCTACTTGTTTTATTTCAATTTAATATCAATCAAATACGCAGGCATTGCAGAATTCGCTCTCAATTGAGTATGAAGCACGATCAAAGCAAGCATAGAAAAACATCCCATCTGTTGCGGTCCACGATCGTCATTGTATCGCAAGGTGTAACAAGTCTGATAAATGGAAGCAGCGAGCGAGAGCCCCAAAAAGAGAGCGATGATAAAATCCATTTTTCTCGCTTGTTTACCGTTGGGGATAGGTGTTTTTCTTTACTGGCACGATAAACAATCCATGAACTTCCAGTAGCAATAGTGTCCCCCAGGCTTGCAGCATGTTTAGAGGGGTCTTATCATGCACTACTATCCCCCCAATATGATCAAAGTTGTAGCAGTATACGATAAACAGTCTCTCATAATGTGCAGCATGTTATGATAGTTACAGAGAGCAATACGTGAGAGATTCTCTCAATTTTCTCAGGATTCAATCCCTGCAAATACGAGATCTGAATAAAAATTCACGTTTCTTATATAAGAACTTGCTGCACGTAATCATATAATGGATTTCATAAGCTTGTGTAAACCAGATGTTCTGATGTTTTAACATATCAAGTTAGGCCTCTATTACAGCTAAAATATTTTTGACAATAATGTTTCGAAAGGGAATATGATTGAAATGCTTCAAACAATTGGAATTGTCACTTTTTAAAACAGCATAGCATCTACAAATATGTAGTTCATATTATCTTGTTCCATTTTGGACCAAGCCTATATAACTATCTGATGATTGTATGGCTTTTTCATAGGTTATGTACAGTAACAATATTGCGTTATAAAATTTTAATAGTAAACTAAATGCAAATGTACGGTGAAACACCAATAAATACATCGAATAAACAGTTGCCAAAGCATTCCAAACAACTATGACAACTATGATCACATTTTTCATGCATTTTTAACTATTTTGAGAAACTTAACAGTGTATCTTCAAAAAACTTTGAAATGTTTGACACATATCTTTGAAAATGTACTATATATTTTGTAAAATGATGCATGAGAGAATTTGGATACATAATGCCTTAATTAACATATATTCCCAAATACATCATAATCCTTACAAATATTCTCAATTCAATTCAAAATGCATCTCAGTCATCACAAACACGACATTTTCATGCTTCCTTATGTTTGTATTACTTTTAAGTTCAATTTTGTTCATTTTGAAGGTGTTTGGAATTTTGTCGCGAAATTTTGTTTTCTGGCCCATAGTGCATTGGATCGACCAAAGTTGAGGAACATGAGTCCGTTGCTCGATAAATACTTGTTTTTAATTATGAATCGTGGTTTACGGCTAACCAGCCGAGTGGAAGCTAAACATTACATATAATTTGCATTTGGATTAGATGGACAATACTCAGTTTTTAATAGGTTTACTCAGTTTTTTCTCAGCTTTTAGATGGACCACATAGTTCTAAACGAGCGATGTGCTAATTGTGAAAAACGGTTTTAATAACGAAATTCAAGATGGCGGCCAAATACAAAATGGGTGCATTTTTGAGTCTCAGATGAAAGCTGTATCCTTCCTCTATACGATGCCACTGCTATGTGTTCCAAGGCAAATATGGGACATATCACGTGAAGAAATACCTATGATTTATAGAAATTGGCTTTTTCTCAAACTGTTGAGCTAGCTGTCGTACAAGGGGCTCACCTATTTGAGAAAACCGAAAGGATCACCCTAAAGTTTTATCAAAAACTAACGATCAGTGACATGAAATTGGAATTCTATCGATTGGTGCGGAAGGTGGCCTGGTTTCGCGAGAATTTCTCAGATGAAAGGACATGTTTTGGCTTGAGCAGCTCACTTTGAAGAAACTTATCGAACTACAGTTCGCATAAAGTTCATTTCGTTTTGCTTAAATAGAATGGTGTTTCCCATTAAGTAGGAAAAAATTGACTCGAACTTTTTCTGAATTTTCTAGAAGTTAATAAGTGCATGAATTACTTTTTCGAGAGTCAAGTTCTGTTAGATATCAGCGATATAATGTCATTGAAACTCATAATCTACTTGAAGTGAACTTTTGAACTCACTGCTTAAGTAAACTTTTGGGTGCTTAGGTAAGAGATAAAAGATCTTGAAATAACATCTACATTTTTCTCCTTAAATGCCATCAGCATACTCCTAAAGTACTATCTAGTTCTTGCTCTTACCTGGTACCGATAAGATGATGATTGTTTATTTCTATGTATCAACTTTTCTACAGAAAATATTTAACTGAGAGACAAATTACGATCTTTATCCAAGTCAATTTTCTGCAAATCATTATGGTAAGTAATTTCCGCCGCAATAATTTCTTCATCAAAACGCCACCCCAACGGTTGCCTACCGAAGGTCAATCAGGTCAAGGGAATATACTCTACAATTTATAGAAGCCATCACAATTGCGCAAAATTATTGCAATCGAGTTTCCCGCTGCAGGCAGTTTTCTAGTTCTATTACAAGCTCCCATCCCAGTACCAGCATGTAACAACAAGTGCCTGCTGCTGCTGCTGCTGCAACTGAGCCCACTCTCAGTGAGAAAGTGCAATCCAATTTCCATCGCACAGCGCAGCCATGCTGGAATACCCGCCAACCGGGGGTAGTTTAGTATGAAATTTATTATCATTTTGGCAGAAATACGAGAATTCACGCCGCGAGCTGTTCGTTCCGGCCCATCGTCTTCCCGGTACACCTCAATGGCATAAATTGTTACATTGATGCTGATGTTCGGTTCCGTCTTCTTCTTCGCCGGCTGTGCATTGTGCGAACCGAAGAAGGTGGGTGGAAATCTACAACGAGAAAGTTGCTACCGACGCCCTATGTGGTAACAGCGATGCCAGATGTTCGGAAAGATTTCGGAAATCTGCAGAATTGGAAATTTTAATGGATCTACGGATTCCGAAGATAAAATCAATACAATTTACCATTCTACTTACATTACTCACCGCCAAGATATTTGCAACAATGGAAGATTTCGCCTGCTTTTGAAACTCAACGTATGATACAACTTATGCTCCTTGAAACTTTTAAGTGAATACATTGACATGATGAGAGAGGTCTCAATAAATTGGTCATATTTCGTTGAGTATCCAGATGAAAACTTAACACATTGAGGGCATTCATACTAAAAGTAACAAATATATAAAATATCTCTATCAACTTATTATCAGAAAATTAATACTTTTTCTTGAGAACAAGCTTTTAAACTTTAAGGTGAAGGTGACCAATCGATTAGGTTTTCAGCTCAAATGGATGTTTGGTTCTCCAGATCCGTGCTCTTGAAAACTTGAACTTTGGCTTCGATTCATCCTCACCTTAAACAAATGTTTAGGCAAACCATGTTGAGTGCTGAATATATATGAGCTAGCTGTTGTAATAATAGGTAGAAAGCATATAAAAGCAAATTACTGGATTTTTCTTGTTATTTCTTATAAGAGTACTTTAGTCCTGTAAGTTAAATCAACGGATCCAATGCTCCGAAAATCCGGCACCGCTGTGCATGAACTTCGGGTTCTGCTGCGTGGAGAAACGGGACGAATAGGCGGAAGTTCTGTCATAACCGAACGCACCTAAGAGAGTCCATCACAAGTCAATAAAGCTGCCATGCTGTTGAAGCGCGGTACTGGCCAGGGAAGAGCAGAGCAGGGGGCATGATATGAGGGGGCAGGTTCGTGCTGATGGTGAGAAGAAACACATATAAATAATCGCAGATAATGTTTACCGTGTGGCTACCGCAAGCAAACACTCCGCTGCGCTAAACAAGTGACCACGGAGTTGCACGGAGAAGACGGATGATGGGGTCTTGGGGAGCGGGTTGAAGGAGAAGATCATCTACATACCTACCGAGCCTCGGCCGAAGCCAATAAAATTCTCTGATATGAACTGAACATGTGGGGTGCGGTTTGGCTACCGCTCAATTTTGCGAAGCATAAATTAAAACATTTAACTAGTTCCAGCGCCGAGGGAGGCCACCTGGACCGGGATGCACCTGTTCCCTGTGACGAGCTTGACTCGGCTGGTCGACTGGTGCTAAACAACGATTATTTGCGAAATTGATGGTACCGAGGAGGGACGTGGCAAAAACTTTTCTGGTTCACTTTTTTTTATTGTCAGTGCTCCAATCATAAGACATTGCGGGTCGTCCAGAACGTGTGGCCTCATGTAGGACCCAAATTAGGGGTGATTTGGAACGATTATTATTACTGTATTCGAATACCTGAATGAACGATTGTGAAGCAAAAACTGAGTTTAAATTGCTCCAGAAAAGAAAACGTGTTTAATCAGATGATTGTCGTATGGGCTTTGCCCAGAAATGACTGAGCAAGTTTAAAACGATCTAATGATCGTGGAATTTGCAGTTGGCAACCATCCTATTTTATCAGTTTTTTAAACAACAACTTGAGTTTACATGGAATTATTGAGCTTACTACAAATGCTTTAATATTTATCTGAAATCCCCTTAACAAATTGACATTCATATAAAATACAGGACTTTTTTCGAAACCATTTTCAAAAATATGTTTGAAAAACAAACAATTTTCAGCCATCAATACTGTTCAACCCGTTGTCACCCATAATCTTATTGTTTCTTACTGTCTGATCTCCTATTAGCATTTATATAAGACAAAGTTGAGTGTTAAAGCAAATTCATGGTTTATTTATAGGATTTATTTCATTTGGGGGTGTTGTTGAATATCTCATATGCGATAAAAGGTAGCACAGTACTGTCTTCGGCAAAGTTTCAGTACGATCTATATTTAAGACTTGGAGTTTACCCTTTGGTTGAGATTATAGGCGGTAAAGCCATTGTAGCCTTTGTATCGTATTCATATGACATCCCGGATTCATAGTGATTCGTTGTTCAGGCAAAGTTGTCATTCATATAGGCTTGCAGATTTAAAATTATCCCAGCATGGTGAGCATGCAAATTTCGCTTCGCGGATATCTCAAGACTTCGGTAAAAAAGTTATGAGCTTGAGATATCCGCGAAACAAACTTCTTTCTAGAGAGATGGATTCTAAGGCAAAGTTGCGCAGTGAGGGGAGATCTTCCAGTCGAAATTGGAGAAATCATAGTCCAATGAATGCAGAGCAATGCTAGCGTGGAATAACTCATCGCAGTAATATGCAAGGCTTGAAGATTAAATAAAAAGATTAAAATAAAAAGAATAATTAAAAAGGCAATAAAACGGATTAAAAAAAATAGCGCTTTAAGTTATAACTTAATAATAATGATTTCGTTCAAGTTGAAATCTCTGTTATAGTCTAATTCAAGTCTACGGCGACTTTCGTCAGAGTAGCTAAACTCCACAGGAAGGTATCACTGAAAGCAGTGATCTTCGCCGACACCTTGGCGAATTGGTCAGCAAAGGCCTCAGCAACCTTACCCGCATCGTTAGTGAAGCTTCCCTCTACCCTGATCACTTTTTGCACACGCCTACTCTTACCACTGACGGCTTTCACCTTCCTCCAAAGCTTGCTAGAGCTAGTGGATTCCGTAAATTCAATCCATGTGTCCTTTTTGGCATCTTTGATCAACTTTCTGGATTTGGCACAATCACGCTGAAATTCTTTCAGCTTGTTAGCCCTCGAGGGATTGTCTAGAGTCAGTCTACGTAGCTTTTTCAGCGACTGACGCTTTCGCACTCCGGCTCCGATTGCACGATAGAATAAGGTATATTGTACGATAGAACTAGGTATAAACGTAATTCCCTAACTATTTTTTTAAACCTAAAATTTAATCCTATGGCTAACGGGTGTTTGAAAGAACGTGGCATTTCTGAAGAAATGTCTGAAGGAAAAGCTAACACCCACACCATATGTCAACGAGGAAGAAGCACCGAAGATCGTCAGGTCTCAATGCGAAAGATCCAGAATGGAAGATCCAGAAGCTGATGCTGCTACCGAAGCCAGGAAAACCACCCGATGATCCATCATCATACAGGCCTATATGCTTGATGGATACACTGGGCAATCTCTTAGATCGGGTCATCCTAAACAGGGTGGCTAAATGTACGGAGAGCGAGAATAAACTTTCAGAATGGTTCGGATTCCAGAAGGAAAAGTCGACGGTAGACGCATTTCGGACGATCCTCAAGAGAGCCGAGAAGGCATCGAAGAAAAAAAGAAGAGTTAATCGTTACTGCGCCGTAGTTACGATAGACGTTAAGAACGCGTTCAATAGTGCCAGTTGAGAGGCCATCGCCCCAGCGCTGCATAGAATGCGGGTGTCTGTGCCGGATTCTGTAAAGCTACTTCGCGAATCGGGTGTTGGTGTATGCAACCGAAGCCGGCCGAAAGGAGTTAAGAGTAACGGGGGGAGTTCCGCAAGGATCTATACTGGATCCGATGCTGTGGAATGGGATGTACGACGAGGTCCTATCATTGGGCGTCGAGATCGTCGGCTTTGCTGATGACGTCGTCCTAACAGTAATAGACGAAACGCTGCAGGAAGTGAAAGTGCAAGCCGCGGAGGCAATGGGCACGGTCGAGAACTGGACGAATGGAGTGGAGCTGAAAATAGCCCACCACAAAACGGAGATGCTACTAGTCAGCAATCGCAAAGCGGTTCAACACGCTGTGATTACCATCAATGGATTATATGATATTTCCCGGAAAACCATTGCCCGGAATGCCGTTTCTCGAAATCCATTTCTCGGAATGACGCATTTCCTGAAATGCACCAAAAATAAACTTTCCGGGGTTTTTTTTTGTTTTCGATGTGAATGTCAGAACTGAACGGCTTCCAAGAGCCCTACACGCCTGAAAGATGTTACGGTTATTGAAATACGAACGCTTTATGTATGCTTAAACATTGTTCCATATCAAGGCGTCGATAAGCGAGTGATGTACTCACGAGCCTGTCGATCGCAATTTCCTTGATTCGATTCCAGGTCACCGCGAAAATATTTTGGTTTTCAAATCTGGGTTTCATAAGGCCAATCCGATTTTTCGTGGCGAATTTCCATAAGGATTGGTCGCGGGTACCAATCTCGCCGGTCGAGAATCTTTTCAGGTTGGAAAATTCTTCCACTTTTGAGGGCATAGAGTTTTTTTTGTCAATTGGCGAAGAATATTCTCAGTTAATCACTGTTGGAGTGCTAATATGAACATTGGGTCAAAAAGCAGACTCTGTCCCAGTTAAAACGTCATGCCAGAAAAAAAGAAGAAGAAAATAATACTAATCAAAACCCACATAACAACAAAAAGTTTATGCAAATATCTCATTCCAAAGATGGAGATGGAGTTTTGGGAAGCGTCACTAGCAGTGTTTGGATTTCGATCAGAATAACCATATTCGGAGAGTGTTACAGTTCGCGAACCATAACAGTTTGTGGCACATCGCATTCGGAGAGCCCTATGAATGTAAACATTCACTCTCTCGTTTGGTACGTGGCACGAGAGTGTTCGAGAGCAGCAACTCTCACAGACTGCAACAATATCGAGTCTTTCGGGTGATTTATATTTTCTATAAAATTAGTAATAACTTTCATATTTACCGATAATGCAGCCCTTATCAACCTAATTATAATCTATTGGATCATTGAACATCTCTTTGGCTACAAACATAGCGCCGAAAATGGGAAATATTCGCCTCTGTTTCTTGATCAAAATGAGAGTGGGTAAGCGAACAGGGATTGAATCCTGAGAAAATTGAGAGAATCTCTCACGTATCGCCCTCTGTAACTATCATTACATGCTGCACATTATGAGAGACTGTTTATCGTATACTGCTACAACTTTGAACATATTGGGGGGATAGTAGTGCATGATAAAACCCTTCTGATCATGCTCCAAACCTGGGGGACACTATTGCTATTGGAAGTTCGTGGATTGTTTATCGTGCCAGTAAAGAAAAACACCTATCCCCAACGGTAAACAAGCGAGAAAAATGGATTTTATCATCGCTCTCTCTTTGGGACTCTCGCTCGCTGCTTTCATTTATCAGACTTGTTACACCTTGCGATTCGGGACTGATGTTTTCTTTGGTTTTCTGTGAGAAAAACAAAGAGAGATATATTTTTTGCTTTTTTTTCACGCACACGGTGACAGTTCCTTACGAGGTTTTCCATAAATGCGAATGCTTTGTAAATCTCTTTTTGTTTCGTTGTCGCGAATACAATGACGATCGAGGACCGCAACAGATGGGATGTTTTTCTTTGCTTGATTTGATCGTGCTTCATACTCAAATGAGAGCGAATTCTGCAATGCCTGTCAGCGAATGTTACAAGTGTTGACACACAGTGATCGGCGCCAAACAGTGAGTGGTGTGTGTCTGTCTTGTTTATGTTCATAGCTCGTTATCTTTAGCGTACGGTAAATGTCATGGGTGTTGCATGAATGTAGGCGAATAAATGAGATGAAATTATAGCTCGTGTGTCAATGATCGTTAAATTTTTCAAAGCCTGGTCACAAGCCTTACAAAATTGCTCAAATATATCAATTTATTGCATCAAATAATTTGTGTATCATCCAATAACTCAACAGAATAACCTAAGATTGAAAGAAGGGAAAATTTATGATGTTGAATATACGCAGCCTTCTCGTCGAACATTTTTATGTCAGTTTAATTCGAAAGAATGGCAAATGTTCAAAAGAAGGTTGATTCTCTATGAAAATTGCAGTAGCTATAATTGCAATTCATGTTGATGGAATGGAATGGATGGATGGAACTGATAAGCAAGTTTGAACAGCATAACTAGAAAGAACAGCCTATGTATGGAAGTAGGGAAATTATTCAGTGAAAACAAGACAGTACAATAATAACTTTACTAGAAAACACAAAAATAGACCGGCTGAAAAGTTCCTCACAGACTGCACATAGAACTAGAGGTTTAAAATTACATGAAATTATTTAGTCTTAAAATGTCTAAGGGCTTTGAGATCTAGAAAATTGGTCTACATGATGAATAAATATACTAAATTAAGGTTGCAATCGGATTTTTTGGAAAAAAAATCCTACTCCTAAAAATTCTCAATCTAATAAAAAATCTAGAGTAACCCTTAACCTCACTCACTAACTGAAAATATGGTGTATAGAATTCTTACGACTGCATATATTTTTTCAGGGGATTTACTGGAACATGTATTATCAATGTGCCACTAAATTAGCAAGGGGAACTGCTTTACAAATCAGAATATCAAATAGGAGGACACAAATTAAACCACGATGTCTGATCCTAAATTGATTTTTTTTTAATATCTCAATTCACCATAAAAAAGGAAGGATGCAATCAAGCATGGATTTTCTAACCGATAAATAAATGAAGTATAACCGATAAATAAATGAAGGTAACTTTCACCACGCTTTTCGATGCTCTCATGGCGAGCATGAACGTAAAAAATAAACTAAACTATGACAATCTAGTGGCTTTTTACAAAAGAATTTGGAAATTTGCCACACATTTTTCATGTTGCTGATATTATTTTGCTACAGGAATAGTGGTTCAAAATTACTCTTCAAACTTCAAGCGATGGTGAGCGTGCAAATGGAACATCATTTGTTTAAAAGTTTTCTTTCACGTTGATTATTTTAATTATTCTTGAATATCGGGAAATGGGGTATTCCGGGAAATGATTTTCCGGGAAATGGTATAGAACCCCATCGATGTCCCCCGATGGTCGGTCCTGATGCTATGCGGTCGCTCAGATACCTAAGCGTGATGATAGACGATCGGCTAAACTTCAACAGCCACGTCGACTATGCACGTGAGAAAGCAGCAAAGGCGACCAACGCACTTAAAAGGATCATGCCGAACGCTCATGGTCCAAGAAGCAGTAGGAGGCGTCTTCTGTCTAGGGTTATATCTTTGATACTCAGATACGGAGTTCCGGCCTCCAAACAGTATTTGCATCGATTCGGTCACGCGCTGTCATCGTTCTGTCCCATGTGTAGCTCGAGAGAGTTATCCCTGGAACATGTTGTCTTCGATTGCACGAGGTTCAACATGGAACGATGCGCGGTAGCGGCTGATTTTGGACAGGACTTCAATGCAGACAGAATGGTAAGCGATCCTAACCTCTGGAATTTGGCGAATGTGGTGGTAGAGATAACGTCTACCTATCAGAGAAACCGGCGGGAAGAGCATCGAAAAGAGAGACAGAGAGCAGTGCCTGGCATCGGGTGGTCGGGGTGCTAATAAACCGGAAGTCGACCCTTAACCGACCTCGGCACTCGAGTCAGCCTGACGAAGAGCTCCCCTACGATAGCCACCGGTAGTCGGGGCATCATCAGTGCGGACGTCTCCCCAACCGGTACTGTGGACAATTTCCGTCGCCGGGGGAGGTCAGGCGGAGTCATCACCACCATGAAGAAAACTATTTTTCATAAATTAATAAAAATACTTTTGAATCCTATCAATATGTCCAAAATAAGCTTGTTATCCATGTTCAGTAGGAATAATATAAGAACCAGTTAGAAACTTTGTTCTAGTATTGAAATGTTCGGTGACGAATGTTGGGTCACCTGCACCAGTATTCGCTCTTTTTTTATTTTTTTTTTTTTTTTGCTATATTCGCTACTTACGTTGATTTCTAATAAAGGCGAAGTAAATTTTATGTTTTTTTCATTATTTTGCCTTCAAATTTCGATAAATTTTAGAATGTTGTCATATCATTTTAAAGCGATTCATTGAATACTAAACGATTACTGCATATTTGTGTCGATAAATAGAACATAATCCGGGGTGATGAATACTGGTACTATGGCGTTCGCAACTTTAGTCCAGTCGTACATACCTCCTGCAATGCTACGATGCCGAACGTGTGGATCTTCAGTACATCAGAGAATCGGCGTGAACTTTCGATAAATTTGAAAGATTTGCAGTTCCTGGTAACGAGTTTCCAATAAATAGTCCAACTACATGCTGATTGTTCGGGTCCAAACTCTCTTAATGACGTTTCTGTGCTGATATGTATATGTTAATGGTTGTAGGGCATGTTACGGAACATCAAGATTTACAGATGACTATAGTGCACATTTTAGCTTAAAGTTTTTCGTTGGAACTCGGACGATGATCAGCACCCCGTGGCATGATGTACATACGCTATTATAAGCCGCTCCTAACATAAAGATTAAATTCTCCAGGTTTGCAGTTACAAACACTGCATGCTATGTCAGCATTAGACCAAATTTCCCACCGGGATTTGTTATTCCATCTTCCCTAAGCACATCCCCCGACCAGTACCATGCGAGAAGGTAGGGATAGAGAAGTGGCTGGGAAGTCGTACAGTCATGAGTCATACGATTTCCAAATAAAATACCCACAAGGAACTCAATCAACGCCAAATTTTGGTCGTTGAATTGTTCTTCCCATGCACAACAAACAACCCACAGCTCCGCGGGATGTGCCAACCATCATAATCGTGTGGCGTGATCGATTATCCCTATTAAGAAGGAACCTTCTGTTGACCGGCCAATCGCAGTATTTTCCACCCTTGGACGGAAAACGAAAAAAAAAAAACCGACGCGCGTTATTCCAGAAGCAATCGACGAAAAACCCACAGCCATATTTTTACCCTCCAAGCAGCCAAGCAACGTGGAGAGATTGTTCCCGCTGTTGCCGCTCGGTCAGTTTTACGTAAGCTGAAAGTGAAAAATAAAACAATCGCAAAACCCACATTCATGCATCAACTTTCATATTTCGGTTATTTATTGTTTTAATTAATTTTAATGTTAACCAAATGCGCGCGCGCTCACTCGCCAAATCGACTGCCCAGCTGTCCGACTCAGTAGGGTAGGAAAAAAAAAGCTCGGAAAGGTTTCCAACGCCAGCGAGCTTTGGCCAGTTGGTCAGGCCGGTTGATGGTGGCCGGAACGTGCGGCTGTTTTGTTCGGCTCATGTGGGTTAATCGTCCGCGTAAGTCACACTCCTGTGAACCTACTGAGGCTGAATTGACCGACCCAACGTAACGAGGGCCAACATCGACCGACGTGATGACCAATGAGGACCGGGCCATAAATGGCGCAGATTTCGGCAAAGTGCGTACCTTCTGATGATGACGATGACGACGGCTGCCACTACCACGCCATAGGACAAGGCGGCCGGCGAGCTGTGTAAATGATGGATTTCCTTGAAACTTCATCTCGCATATTGTCTGCTGCCTGGCAGCGCATTTCGCCCGGTCAGAGCAATTCCGTGGGACCGCACTGGGGACAAACGACGGCGTTGACGGCGGGACGTTTCCAAGTTCCAGTTTGAGTCATGCTGCAGCCAGCAGTCCAACGAAAAAAAAAACCGGACCACGCTCGCGCTGGACACAAAGACACATTCATTCGCAACAGGCCAAACCAAAAGTACAAATGCCACATGACTGATGTGGTTGGTGTCCCTTTGCGTCCCGGCCTTCGGTGACTTCCCGGCCAAACATGGGTGTAATCAGGGGGCAGAAAAACAGTTGTCCCCCCCTGGCCAGCAATATATACTGTTTGAATTTTTGCAAAGATTATTTCCAGCAAGCTATGTTATACGATGCAATGTTACAATTTGGATGATTATTTGAGTCCTCTTAAAATCGAACTGCTGTCAAAGGATTATACCAGAGATCATTCCTAGTAGTAGTCAGAAAAAAACCAATGATATTTGAAAATCAACCAATTTTTTCTTCAAAATACAAGGATTGTTTCGAGAGTTCGAACAAAGAACTTATTGGGAAGTATCCTCCAATTATTCACCTAAGATGGCACTTTTAAGAGTTCTTGTGCATATTAGTAGTCGAACTCAGCCAAAAATGAAATCTATAGTTCCATGGTAGGAATTTTATATTCTAAGGAATCTCTATTGACTGTTAAACAAGAAACTTGCAACAATTGGATTGCCTGCATCTTTCATATAACGAAGGGTATTAGAATTAAGTTGAAGGTGACGATTTTGAATTTTGTAAGAAAATATCACCTCAATACACTAGCGATTTTGCGGTGAGATGTTGACGTTTGATCACGAATAGCAGTTTTTCTTATGCATCCAAACTTTTTTTACGTCATGGGCCAGGGGTACGTAAAAAATGTTCGTTTGATTCATTTTGTATGAAATTCCATGAATAAATATTAACCTTTCGGTCGTCGCGCGAATTTTTGTAACGCGAGTAGTCGCGCGTTGTACAACAGTCTTGATTTGCGAATATCTCAGGAGCCTGACCACTTAGAAAAATGACGTCTTCGGCAAAGTTGTTCGGTAACTCAAGGACTATCATTGTTTAAGCTAATTGATTCAAAATTTTGCCACAAGGGGGCGCTAGTGGGCACAAAAAATTTGTTTCGCAAATATCTCCAGAGCCTGATCACTTACAAAGATGAAGTATTCGGTAGAATTGTTCAGTATCTCAAATTCTTTCTTTGTTCAATCCCTAAAGCTCGAGATTTTGTAAAATAATGATAGTCCCTGAGCTTCTGAACAACTTTTCCGAATGCGCTTGTCTTAAAAGTCAAAATCCTGCAATATTCGCAAAACAAAAATTTCATGCTCACCAGCGCCGCCTGGCGATAAAATATCCTATTTCTTGGCTCAAATAATGATAGCCCTTGAGCTACTGGACTACTTTGCCGAAGACACTAACTTTCTAAATGGTCAGGATCCTGAAATATCTGCAAAACAAAAGTAAAACTTCCATGCCCACTAGTGTCACCCAGCGGTCAAATTCCGAATTAAATGAGGTACCATCAGATAGTGCTTCACCTCCAGAACAACTTTACTAAAGACCCCAAGTTTCTATATTATCTGAATTTTGAGATATACCGATTCCAAACTGTAGTTTACTCGAACCATATATAGTACGTTCATTATTATGCGACTTCAATGTACATTTGTGGATTATTATAAAGGGTCATACTGTAAGTAAAACTGTCAAGAAGTGTTCTTAAGAAGATTCTTGAGGAATACATTTTGGTTTGGTGTTGATAGATATCTTTGTTGCAATATGATAGCATATACAAAGTACAACAGCGCGACAGCCCGAAGGTTAAAAAAACATGGAACAAGACTTGTTCGACAAAATATTTGTAAATATTTGTCAGCTGTATGCTATCACCTTTGTGAACTAAGTCAGTTAAGAACTCCGTGGGAACCAGGCCCACATGTTGTTGATTTATCATCGAGAGATTATTAGTAACGTATGTTTATCTGAAGACCTAAGCTCAATGGAGCTCTTGGATAACCATAGGAAGACGTTAGACGCTAAACTTTTAAGAATATGTTTGTTTGAGTCTACATGGGTATGAACTTATTCATAAACCTTCGAAAGGTCTCTGGTTACGTACGAGGACTTCCACTCACAAGGGATTTTGATAACCGTAAAAACTCGTTAAATTAAAAGCTTGATGAGAAATATTTTGTTGATCCTGTTTGGCTGTAAGCCTTATTCATTAACGTCAGTTCGGTTACAAGTAACGCTTGTAGGTCTAAAGGCCTGTACTTAATGATTACTGAAAAATGTTAAACTTGGTTTCCCAGAATTGTTTGACCCCACATAAGTGTGAACCTTGTTGATTCTTGTTACGTAAGCCCAACGGAGTTGTTGAAAAACCCTAGAAAGCCGTTGGAATACAAGCTTGATAGAATGGAGTCTTCTTGGGTATGAACCTTGCACATAAACCTTCCAAAGATCTCAGGTCATGTGTTGATATGGATACCTCCACTCAAAGACGTTGTTTGATAAATATTAATAGCCGGTGATTTCGAATATTGATATCATATATTGTGTAAAAAACCTTAATTCAATTACTTCAGAAAGGTCACTGGTTACGCGTGTAGATTTGAAGTCCTAAATTTAAGGGAATACTTGGATAACCTTAGATGGGAGTTGAACTGACAGTAGATCATTGCTGTTTGATCTTACGTGATCATTTTAATGATGAGCACTGGTTACCTCTATAAATCTGAATATCTATACTCTAAGTAGTTCGTGAGTTCAAGAAAAAATACCTTTGGTCAGCACTGAGATAGAGGTACAAAGATATTCCCTTGGCTTAGCACAAGTATTCATAGCAATGCACCAAACTAAAGCTGTGTGTCCTCAAAAGCATACCAATTAAATTTGCGCAATGCTACGTAAATGAAATCCCACAAATGAAATTTACATAAAAAGAAGTAACATAAAAAAGGTTTGAGTGTATTCCTATCAAAACTCTTCCAGTTTTCTCTTCATACATTTCTAGTAATTGTAAGTAATTTGCAATTGTTTCTAATAACTCGCTTTATTCACGGTAACAATTGCCAACTCTCTAAACTCCTTCAAGAATCCCACTAACAGTCCCGTTTTCCTGAAATTTTCTCTACAAATTCTAGATGAAATCCAACTTAGATAAATCAAACAAATGAATCATCTCTCAGAACTCCTCCTAAAGCAGTTTTAGAGATTCACCCATAGATTAAGCATAAGCATTGATGGCCGTACAATTCGTAGTTGCAATTCCGAGATTGATCGGAATGATCAAAATTGTACAGGGAACCTACATATGCAGCTTGGGAGTAGCGTACCATCTTCAAAGTACAATTTAGAGAACACCAAACTTAGTAATGTCAATAACGGTGCCAGCCACGTCCTTACGGTCATTTGGCAAGGGAAAGAATGTTATTGTGACACTTATTGCTACTAGAGACCGAGATCACCTCTGTATCTCCATGGTTTTCACAGGAAGGAGTTTTTGTTAGTGGGAGGGGTTCAAAAGCTACATGATCAGGATTCACCTTGGTAAGTGATGCGATTCATGTAGCCTCAATTTAAAAAGTAATCTATCAGTGCGAATCCTATTTTCTTCTTTGGATAACTGCGTGCAAAATGGAATTCCTCCGCAAATCCAACCTCTTCTCGATTGATCCAACCGCAGCTCCTGTTGCACAAAAACACTATCTGGACATCCGTTGAATCTGTTGCATGCTCCTTTGTGGGTGAGCGACGGAATTCGGATCGTGTCCGGTTCGCATAGTAACCGCACTATCGGTATAGATCATTCGTATATATGTTCACGTATTCATTTAAAATTATATCTTTATCGTTTACCAAAACGAATCCTTTCCCACATCCAAACTCCCAGTGTTTTTTTGTGGGAGTGCAGAGGACTCCTCGGCTTCCATAAAGCAAGTAACACGTCAACATTTCCTTCCCATTCCCAAATTGACCTGCATTCGGACGCAATCGGCGCCGGTATTGTTTGTTATAATAATGAGAGCACCAGTACTTACACATTGAAGATGCTACTGATCCTGAGTAGCATCTGTTGGTTCCCTGTGTAAGTGCAGCTGTTCCTGCAATAACGGAGTAGCAACTACGGGCGATCAATCATGCTCATGTTCATGCTCATGCAAAAGGATTTGGATTTTACTGTAGGTTTTGGGGCAAGATGTGATTTCCGGCTGGGATTTGGTTCACACAGATCGGGGCTAGGCACTACCGGGGGTAGGGACCATAAGAATCACCACTTAATCGACTTTTCAATATTTTAGAACTTCAACTCATTTGATTTCGCTTTTATATAGGATAACTGTATGTCTCCAATGTTCGATTTCAACTGACTTAATTGTATTTTTCTACATCTACTTTTACGTGATATAAAATAATTCCATTTGAAACCATAAAAATTTGCTGCCAGGCGCACTAACAGCATGGTATACCTGCTTTCAACAGCTATCAGTTTTGAGAACTGAAAAGTAGGTTTTCCCTAAAAAACGTTTTGAGCTTCTTTAAAAAAAATACATAATGCCTCTAACAATTGGGAAATGTGTTGAAATTGTCGTGCTCTCCTTTCCGGGTTAATCTGGGAGTTACAGCATTATATAAAATAATTCTTTATCCAATACCGCTCATTGATCTATTTTGGGATCAGTTAATTTTATGAAAACAGTTATTTTATGAAACAGTTACAGCATTATATAAAAAAATTCTTAACCCAATAACGCTCATTGATCTATTTTGAGATCAGGTAATTTTATGAAAACAGTTAAGTTTTAGACAAACTGATACCATCTCTTCCAAAGTTCAAAGTTGTGGAAGACCTCAAAGGCAGTCTAATTACAGATTTTTTAATTTAGATTTCTTCCGCTTCTTTCCACTCGGCGTAAAATATTTCAATTGATTGAGCTGTTTCGTCAGCAGCTCTTGTCGGCAGTTTCCAGGGTTTCCAGTGTAGATGCTGGTATTTTAGTGTGGATCGTAGGATTTTAGTGTGGACCCTAGCATTGTAGTGTGGATCGCAGAATTTAAGAGTGGATTCTGGGAATCCAGTGTTAATGCTGGGAGTTATGTGTGGATCCTGGGATTGCAATCTAAATCCTGGCGTTTCAGTCTGGTTCCTAAGGCTTCAGTGCGAATCTTAGGAGTCTAATGTAGATTGTGTTACTGAGTTATGGATCTCAGGCTTCTAATGTGGATGTTAGTGTTTTACTAGGATTAAAAATTAAATTTTCGTGTGGATCTTGGGATTGTTGTTCACTAATTCATAGTGTATCAGCGTGGATCTTAGTATTCCATTATGAATATTGGAATTCCAGTTTGGATCCTGGGATTATAACGTGGGTCGTGGAACTCTAATGTGAAACCTGAAATTTCATTGAGGATCTTGAGATTCCAGTATGGACCTTTGGGTTTCGGTATCTTAATACTCCAGTGTGGATCTTGCGATTTCAGTGTGTATCACGGGATTGGAATATGAGTACTTGGTTTCCAAGGTGAATCCTGGGATTTTGGTATAGATATTGGAGTACCAGTGAGGATTTTAAGTTTCCAATGTAGATTTTTGAATTCACTGTGGATCCTGGGATTCCAGTATGGGTCATGAATTTCAGTTTGGATATTAGGATACCAGTGGGGAGTATGAGTACCCAGTGTGGATCCTATCAGGTGATTACTATAAATTTGAAATAATTCGGGTGTAAATGGTTTGAACGAAGAAAGTGAAGGAATTTCTGCAAGCAACCCTTAGGAATTTCAACAGAGATTTTTCATTTTTCTCTTAAAAGTACTTTTTTTGCGATTTCGAAATCTCTCTGGAGTTCATTGAGGAAAATTATTCGAGAATTCGTCCAGAAGTACCATAATTGCATTGATTTGTTCAGGAATTAATCATGTGGTTTGACAAAAAAATACTAATGATTTCTTCAGCAAGCCATCAAATATTCAAACAGGAATTCTTCCAAAGATGCATTGGAAATTATTTAAGATATTTTATCAGGACTTTATCTAATATTTCCTTCAGATTGTACATCATTTATTTAGAGCATCAAACACTTAACTGCATTTATCAAAAGAAATTCATTAGAAAAATGTATCTTTATGTCAATAATAAACTCCTGTGTGAATTTTCGAAGCATTCTTGGGAAAGTTTGTGTAGCAATCTCTGGATAAAATCCCGAACGATTTTTGTTTTCACATATAGGGGAAGTGGTGGTAAAATGAACAGGGGTGGTAAAATGAACACCGTTCCTTTTACCAAGAAAAAACAAATTTCGATGGATTTTTATCACGCACGGACGATTAAGAGCATAAATCTGAGTGTTCGAGTTGATACGGATGTCAATTGAAGTGCAAATATCAACGAAAACTAAGATTTGAGAAAATCACGTTTGAAAACTAGAACTGACGTAACTTTGAGCTCGGAAGACTTGAGGTTTTTCAGTGAGGTGAATATCGTTATGATATGATGTCTAATCTGATACCTTTAGAATTATTTTTCAATGGGTTACAATCATTAATGGATGTATTTTCGGTGGGGCCATGAAATTTTTCAGAAATATTTTTTTTATTCACGCTTTTTGCGAGGTGTTCATTTAACCACCAACCACTGTTCATTTTACCCACCTTGTGCAGGTAAAATGAACATTTGCATCGCTTTTTGATAGCGATGAAAATATGTGAAAATTTAGTTATTTTAGTCTGAATCCATGTTGCTGCTATAGATTACTTCCCTATTTTTGATGTTGTGCAAAAGAACTATACAAATTCCTCGTTTTTCTATCAGAAACAAGATGATTTTCTTAAGGTGTTCATTTTACCACCCCTTCCCCTAGCATAAAAAACATTTACTTTAAAAATTTGTTTTTCCTTTTTCTTTCCACCTTCGAATTTTTTGGGCCATATTTAGAATTTTGAGGAGGTAGTCCAAAAAATATTAAACGAAATCTAAACGTTTCCTAAACATTGCCTAAAAAATTCGATGAGTTTTAATATCAATTTAATTTGAATGTTTATCATTTATTATCTCCCCCACGCATACCTCAAATCACATATATTATTGAACTTGAATGAACCTAATATTATATTTCACAAGCTCTTCGTTTATGGTGAAATCTTCGAGAAATCCTTGGTTCAAAATATTCCGTTGGTGAAACGTTGAAAAAATTATGTTTTAAGAATTTTATAAAGAAATCGCACTGGATCTCTGACTGATCAACTAGGTTACGTATACCTTTGGTAATTCTCAGCTTCTGAATTCGTAAAAAATATTGTAGGAAATGAGATGACATAAAATAAAAATAATACACGGACACGGAAATTCTTGACAAAAAGTTGCAATGTCTACAGCGGGAAACGAACCCCTTACCCTATGACACGATACGCTTAACTGCCTGAAAACACTAACCGCATGGTCACAGAGCCCACGAACAATCAAATTTAACATAACGGAGCCGTATTTATTAAGAGTTATCCAGTCAAATTTATAAATTTCCACATTGTTACGTGGATCTCGCAGTTTGATTTTGTTGTAATACAGTCAAACCTCCATGAGTCGATAGCTGAAGGGACCATCGACTCATTCAAATATCGACTTGTGTAAACAAATGCTTGAAAAACTGTTTGAGGGGATATGATGATAACCAGGAAATTTCGTTTTTAGTATGGTTCCATGAGTCAACTGTACTGCATGAACTGACCCTTTTCGTAAAAGTGTCCCATGTGTGTAGGAAATCCTTAAGAATATGAAGCATTTATGCAAATAGGGGCAGTAGAAATAGAATAGAGTACGTAACGATGACAGCTAAGATGTTTTTTATTGGTCAACCAATTTATGTGTAGGATTTCTCAGTTTTCAGATAAACCAATTACAGGTCGGACTCGACTATCCGGAGTATCGATTTTTTTTTTCACTCCGGATAATCGAATCCTCCGGATAATCGAATCACTAAGAAAAAAAAACTAAATCTTTGACAAAAAAAAACTTAAATATTATCTGTTTTCGTTATTTTATTTATATGATGCGCTGGCACAGCCAGAATTTTTTTCTAGGAACAGTAGAGGTCTTTACAAGAAAAATAAAATTTCGACCAGCATACACCAAAAAACACTTTTTCAAACCCCCTTCTCTTAAATACGTTCTAAACTTCAAAACCATTCATAATGTTTATTGCAATACCAAATTATCTCAGATTTATGCAAAAAAAGTAAAAACAAGAACATCAAAAAACCAATTCCGGATAATCGAGTCTAAAATTCCGGATAATCGAATCCCGGATAATCGAGTCCCCGGATAATCGAGTCCGACCTGTATCATGTTTTGCAAAAATTTCTCTTTAATCAAACCATTATTACTTTTGAATTTTTGATTGCAAAATTACTCAAAAATATAACAAAAGCTTATTTACAAAAGGATGCGTATTACCCTCTGGCAAGACAAGGACGATGAATAAAATGGGTAAAATAACCTAAGTGTTGTCAAACTTAGTGAGGTTATGTTTTTTTGTTGCAATTAAAAATTAGTTCGATATTTATACACCACTAGATACACCACTTGCTAGCAGCTGAAAGTGGATACAAGTTTTCAGCTCGCTTTAACTTCCAAGTTCCACATATGTTATGTGGGAGTGTCCAAATCAAGATGTTGCGGAAATCTTGAGAAAAAAAATGATGCTATTTGAAAAAAATTCTTGAAAAAGTCTTGAAATGATTCCTGAAAAAACATTGAAAAACAGATAAACCATAGAAAAATGCCAAGTGTAATTTCTGGAAGAATTCTAAATACACTACTTAATCGCATTTTTTGGGAAATTATATGTTTATAATTAGTTGAACACTTAGAAAAATACAAAGTGAAATCCAGGAAAAATATAAATTATACGAACCTCATGGCCTCATGCCTTGTGTCTTCAAGGCAATCAGATCACAAGAATATCCTGATAATTTTCTGGAAGCATTCCTTAAAAAATTAATTTCTAAGTAAATTCCCGTCTGATTTAATGGAAGAATACTTGCGAGTTATCTGGAGACATGCGAGAGTAAACCTGGAAGAAATAAAAGTGGAATCTATTTCAGGAAGTTCTTGCAACTGTATGAAATTCCTATAGATATTCCGTATTAATTACTAACTGGGCTACTGGTCAATCGAATTTTCTGAGTTTTTCCAAACTGAAATTTTACTAAGCATTAAAAATTCTTAGCCAACATATTTATCCATGGAACATTCTATATAATGATCATTTTGCGATATACATGAATCCTGGCTACGCCCATGCGGCCAAATGTGGTATCGTGGCCAAGGCGGGAGTAAACGAGACGCCTTACGACGACACGGCGAGGAACGGACGGACGGATGGACGGATGGACGGACAGCCAGACGCATACCAACCGGACCGTGGTTCATCGATCATTTTTCGGTTTAACTTTTATTTGAATTTGATTTCTTTGAACGTAATTATCTCTTTAGTTTTAAGCCCGGGAGGTTTTTTTTCTCGGCTGCCGTTGCAGTAAGTAGACGCGCGGATTCCCATTTCACATTCCGTCCTGCGTCCGGCAACTCTTTCCGGCGGGCGGGCGGCGATTTGAGGAAGAGTTTGATGTCAAGTCGGGAGGCTTCCGATGGGGTTTGAGACGGTGGAACGGAGACACTGGTTTTGCTTATCTTTTGATGGCACTGTGTTATTTTAGGGCTTAGTTTCAACAATAACAAAATTATAAAAACTTGTTATCTAGAACAAATAACTTGGACAGTTAACAACATACGCTTAATAAAAAGCATTTCCATAAACCGAGAAGGAAGCCTAAAGCTAATCCTAAGCCCTCGAAAATTTTGGAACAATTCGATAAGAATCCCACTGAAGAGCTCAACAGCAATGTTGGTTCTGAGAAAAAATTTCAAGGAAATATCAAGATCCTTGTGAAAAATGGGCTACTGTTCTAGAGCAGAAGAATCTATGCATATCAAAATCTTCTCGTTGGATGTAGTTGCGCTCCAAACGTTCTTCAGGAGTTAATTATTACAATATTTTGGCTTTCGTAAAGAACTTTTTTGGACCAGCAGATCTTCAAGTCTTAATTGGCCGCTCAAGTTGAATTTTATAGCCACGAGCAGATGCATGCATAGATTCTTCTGCTATTAATGGAAGGCCCAATGCACCGCTATTATACGCGTTACTGTCCCATCAATAAACTATTGCATAAAAATTCGCCCTTTCTGGGCATTCCTTCTCCTCTACTTACCAATCGAACGTATCGATCGATCGTTTATCCAACAAACAATCTTTCCAGGCAAACAACTAGAAATGAAAACATTAATTTTATAAACAAAACCATACCAAAGAGGCCTCTTCGAAATCGTTAGTCAATTATTGCCTACATCTCTTTTGGGATCGTGGTTCTTCTGTCTGCCTCTATTCGTCCGTAGTTAACTAACGCAAAGCCGGGCTCTGGCATTCGATTCGACATCCGCTTCTGCACTGGGCTCATTATGGGTGATCAAGTGGTCAAAATTCGATGCAAATGACTTGTGCTGATAGGGTAATCGTGTTCTTCATTTCATAATACATTCCATGACTCCACAGTTATGGATCAAATAGTGTGGAGTCCAACCTATAAAAATCAATAAAACTACATGGAAAACGTAAAATTGTAATTTAAAAGCACGAATTGAATCGTTTCAAATTGGAACTAAAGTTAGTAAACTGTTTTGAGTGTAATTTTTACATAGGATTGCATAAAAATCAAAAATTGTATCGGTTTCTGAAAACCATATTATGGATCAATTTCCATATTATGGATCAAATTGTGACATATTACGGATCAGTGCGCAAAATCAAGAGATTTTCAACTCAATGCATCTGTATTGCATAATTTGGCGAAAGTTAACAATGTATCACATATTACTGCAAAAAATAGCAGTGTTTGAGCTGGAAACAAGGGTGAAATGCCATTTTTTTTGTGATACTGCATTGTAGTAACTGAGACATGTACTGTTTTCGGTCTGCACCAAGTTTTCCACCCATTTTTGTCTGCTAAAAAATGAAATTTACAAACCTTTATGTTTTATTAGCTTTATCCTTAGTGCTTTTGTCTGAAAATGTCGAATACAATGCCTCAAATGGCAGAAATCTGCATTCTTTGGAAGTGATCCATAACCGTGGTAAACAATCATTTCCTAGTCCATATTATGGATCACTAGTTAGAAGTGCTAGGTATTTATAATCAACAATCAAGAAAAATGTTTTCCAAAGATGAATTCATACTAAATCGAAGCGAACGAGCATGTTTTATGCTATAACATTTTAATTTTGCCACCTGTGGGAGCTTATGAATGCTGACGGCACTTCTTACAGAAAACGGCCATATAATGATAGCTGTGTGGTACCAACTAAACATTTGTCAAATACATCGTTATTTAGCGGTTGCTTAACATTATAAATGGTAGAAGACAAATCGTATGACATGGGAAAAATATGTTTTACGTCAACGTTTGTGTTTCAAGCGAGTTATCCGATGTTGAACGCCAAAGTGATCCGTCACTGTGGGTGATCCATAACTGTGTGGGCATGGTACTTCTTTAAAGATATTCCTGCTGAAGTTAAAATGTATGGGATAAATACAGAATCTAACGCAAACTTGCAAACACTAGGTATTTGTTGAATGATATAAACTACAATATGTTTTAAACAGATCTTCTTACACTGTACTTGGTCAATAAAGCAGAAAGAAAAATTAGCCCAAATTTTTGGTCTTCAATGCTTTTTGGCTTTAGTTAAACCATCTGCTTGAAGTTATTCAAACTTACAGTTTTGAAGTTTTTCAAATAAAAATTCTTCGTTCTTCAATGCATTTTATTGAAAGTTTAGAAAAACACATCTGTCATATTTTTATGTGATATGAAAACCCATTTGAAGATTGCTTCAGGAAATATTTGAATAGGAAAAAACATAACTAAGTTCTAATATGTCTAATGGGTTGTTCAATGATAATCGCACAAGTGGTCTATGCGTTATAACTAACAAAACTCATTTTATTACTTTACGACCATTTCAAAAAGTTTATCTTGAAAACTTTTTTAATCGGGTATCCTATTCGTATCACTAAGCTTATATATAAAATAGCAAACATATTTTTGGTCGCCAGATTATCTGGAAATCACCCATAGTGCGCCTCAGCGAGATCCAATTGCGTTGGTGTTCATTCATCCATTTGGGCAGAAGATCAAGACCACCATCAATCGGATGATCGACCACTACCTATAGCCTTGCAGCCAGAGCCGAGCAGTTTACCCGTGTTCTAAGATATCAATTATATAATTTTGAAATAAAAGGTAAATTGCATGTTATTATTTAAATTTCCAACGAGGTTCGGACTTTGGTGGCTGAACGGGAAGCGCTGGGATCGGAGAGGAATACACAATTGGAAGAGGTAGCGAAGGTAGTACAGGTCTACGGCACGATTCGCGATCTGATCGCGAGGTTCGGCGCGTGATGAGTCGAGAGGATATGTGAACTAACAATTTCGTTCGCGCGATAATCAAGTGCCGAACGTGCTGCTGGATGCTAATATCTTCGCGCGGTTCGAGAAAGATTGGAGCATTGCCGCCGCCAGTTCAAGCTCTTTGATTATCACACGGGGCTTGATGATAGTGGTGTGGGGTGTGCCGAAAGTGGTTGATTGACTGCTATCAATCGGTGTTTGTCTTCGCAATTGGGTATTTAGATGATTCGAAGTTTACCTAAAACGTGAGACGCTAGATTCACAAAGAAATAGAAGATGTGGTTTGTCATTAGCAGCTTTGACAAAACAAAGCGCCCTTCGATATTTCTAGAATCGTCTTTACATAAAAAATCAAAAAGAGATTGTATTTTCAATTTGTGCAATGCATTAAGGTTCGACTGAAAATTATAATTTTCATGCCTGGAACAGCAAATAGCTTAAACTTTTCGAATCTCAATAGATTTTTATTATTGGAGTGAAAGTATCTTAGTTGAATAGCAATCGAAGTACCATGACATTTATATTATTTGTTTTGATTTGAGCTAGAAATCTTAAAAAGAACTGCCCCACTTTACTATATCTTTATTCACTGAACAATGTTCGTACATGCATGCAGCAATGTTTGATATCATGGCCTAAGTGTTGGCAGACGCTTAGTTAGGTTCTGGTAATACGAACTAGGCTTCTGGAAATGTCCCATGTCACATCAACGGAAAACATTAGTTTTCCAAAGAACTAACATTATTCTAATCACTTTTGTGAATATTACCTTCAACAAATTATGTGCCTATTCTTTTCCAGATGTTTAAGAAGCAGTTCGAGATCTTATGTAAATTTGAAACAGACCCCTGAAAAGGTAACTCTGGGAGTGTGAGGATGCCACACCACCGATGACCCACTAAAACCAGCCCATGCACTGTAGATGAGCAATTCTCGCTGAATCGCGTCAATGAAAAACAGCAGTCGGCGTTTCTGGCCTCTAGTCAGCCCAAGCGGAATCTGCTTAGGAGATGTGGCGGGAATTTAACACTGGGCTCTGTTGAATCTCTAAAAAACACAGGTCTTAAACGCAGCTCTGTACAAGCGACTCGTGCCACTTTCAAAGCATTAGTCCATCATCAGGATTGTCATCTGGCACATTAGAACCGATGCCAGTGGGGTCCTAATTATGGTAAACTGGCTGCATAATAGACCTGTTCATATTTAAAAAAATGTCTGGAAATCTACCGGTCAAGCAGTATTCGGAATTCTCATGCTAAGAGCAATGTCTGGTCAAATTTTCAGCTCATTTGATAAAGATTTCAGTATGCTTCAAATTGAAAATGTGTTTTTGGGCTTATTTCAAGGTTTGAAAAATCATAACTAGCATGTGGAAAATCAAAACCACTTGCTATTACCACTATTTGAAAGCTAATTTTATTCTGTTAAAGTTTGTCGAACACGCTAACAAGATTAAATTGAGTTTTAACACTGTTTGATCCAAATTTGTACTCCGCTGTACCCAGAAATTACAGTTTTCTCAATATACATGGTATGTAAAACATGCATTGGTATTATTTTTTCAGGCCCTAGTCAACGGGAATCAAACATAATACATTTATCAATTCATTAACCATCAACAGATTACATGTTGCTAAAGGCAATAAATTATAATAAATGCCCAAAGGTCGAGCACCGCATCGCAACCTGATGATAGTTAAATCATGCATGACACATGTACCGGAAACGAATGAATTGAACAAGTTAGCATTGCTTTTTCTTTCCGAGTGATGATTGTTTTGATCGCATTTCACTGATCATTTAGAACGATTTGAAAACAATCATCATCATCGACTGAGAAAAGGCAGTGCTAACGTGTTCATTTTTTGTATTCATTGAAGCTCACGGTGGTGCTCTTGGCTCACCCACAGTGGATTTACAAATGTGCTTCATAATTACCTATTTTTTACAATTTATTTTCGTAAGATAAATGGTAACTTTGAACGGGATTGACTTTTAGATACGCATTGTCATCATGTTTGGAAATTAAAAATACGAAATTTTCATGCAGGTATGTTTTTCAGGGAGAAAACTGCCCAAAAATAGTGGTTTTCAAGAACCTCGAGATACAAACATCAATCAAACTATGTTAAAACTTGCTCCAATCATAAAATTGTGTTCGGCAAAAGTTCGTAGAATTGGATAAACTACTATGTAGAAGTATTTCCGATAAATTTTGATGTTTCGTTCGGTAGTTATGATTTTTTAAAGCTTGAAAATAGCCCAAAAACACATAATTGATTTGAAGCACAACTAAATTTTCTCTAAATTGAGTGAAATTTCGGCCAGAAGTTCATTTCGCAATGAAAAATCAAAGTATTGATTGACTGGGGAGTTTCCAGACATTTTTGAAAATATGAATAGGTCTACTGCATAAGTACCCGGACTGAAGCTTAGAATACTAGGGTACCTACCTACCCGTATCCGTCCTATTATGGAGGACTTAAGAACGGTGTTGAAATTTAAATCGTATTGCAGCGTCCCAAACCTAAATATTATAGTATTTTGCAATGTGAAGTGTTAAAACTATTCTTTATCTGGAGTATAGTTTAGTGAAAAAATATTTCTTGGAATCAAACATGCATTTTTTTAACATAAATCTGAAGCTCTTCCTCTGTCCTATTATTGCGGTATTATTGCAGTAGTGCCGTCATATTATTGCGGTTTACCAAAAACATAGATTTCATTACATCCAGTATACATTCAATTCCACATAATGTTCGAGCAGTAAAATTATGCTCCCTCCATGTTAATGACACTGCACGGTACTGTCAGTTTGTGTGACTTTGGACACATCTATAAAGAAAACTAATTCATTACTTCATGTCACGATTCGAAAACAAATCCATATAATCGAATGATTTTGTGCCGGTTTCATCTCCTCTTCCGTGGTACCTGGACAATGTTAATGTGAAAAGACAAGGTGCTTCCAGCTGAGACCACTAGTCGCTAAATAAGTAATGAATTTGTTGACTTAAGTATAACCTGCAAATTTTGAAGCTTCTAAAATCATTTTTCACTAGCTTTCACCAATCCAATGCAATTTTGAAAGATTGCTTCCTTGCGATCATCTTGCATCTTAGTTTTTCAACGTATTTTTGGCATGTGTTCCAATTTTCATTCAGTTTACGTGGTTTTCAGTAAAACATTGTGTTTATTTGCTATATATTTGTAAATAAGAGCAACTACAGGGTAAAGATAAACAGAAATATTTTGTTTGACTACATAAATGCATAAATGACACAAAATTATGTCACAGAATTGTATCCCAATAATATAAAAAATGTTTCCAGCAATTACATTTAAAATTGCTAGTGAATTTTTGAATGTGTTTTACATATACCGCTATAATAGGCAAAACGCTATTTTCATTGTCCTATTATTGCGGTATATGTTTTCTCTCAAAAATATAGAACTTTCATTCAAAATTCAATATCTATCATGTAACTACATCCGTATTGAACTGATGTACCCGCTGCATATAATTGTTTTGGTTGACTGGTTCAAAATATAGGCTTTCCTTGATTTATCATTTTAAACTGTTCTTCCAACGATCAAAATCGTTTAATTTTTAAAGCATTCATCTGGTACAGCTTGGGAATACTATAAGCTTTCATCATCATCAATAATATCCAAAAGAAATAGAGTTTTCGATTAATTATGGGTTTGATTTTTATACCGTCGGACGGGGCTACTTTTGATTCCGGGGGCTACTTTGGACACTCACCTTTGGTATTTATTTGCAGCGTAAATATTAATCTGAGTAATTTTGTGTCTTCAGCACTTTTATTAACCAATGTATGCTCTACCACTAGGCATTATTTGTTTTTGGAACAATATCAAAAATAACAAGATAAACGAGAAAATATTTCAAGAAAGTCAGAATAAATATTCTCAAGGTATAAAACATTGGCTATGCAAACATTGTTGGAATTTTTCCCATGTCGTGGAAAGTTATTGGGAGCATCACAAAACTATCAAATGGCCAAGTTTCATAAAAATTTTGTGGTTTGTTTTGCTTAAAATTGTTGTTTTATTTAAATAATTGATCAAATGTCTTATTTTTAAGACTTTTATATTATTATAATGTTCTGGTTTGTACATTTGACAACATAAAAAAATTGAAATAAATATTTGGGATAGTGAATAGACATGAAACACACATGTATCAATACGTATAATTGACAAGTTCACAAAATCATCTCTAAAAAATATTGTCCGTCATATTTTACATGAATTTGCAGTACAAAACAATTGCATCCTTCAATTCCCAAAATAAACTACTCTTAATCCAGCTCTAAGCTGCTAAGAAGCTAAAACCATATTACAAAAGCAAACTTTCACTTCTTTATGACCTTGCAAAACTTTACTTCATAGATTGCGTTGTTGATGAAAATTACTTATTAGTTACAAGTATTAAGATGAAGATTAACCGAAGCCAAACTTCAAAATTTCAAGAGCACGGATCTGGAGAACCAAACATCCGTTTAAGCTGAACACTTAATCGATTAGTCACTAGCTGGTGGTGACCAAACGATTAGATTTTCAGCTCAAACGGGTGTTCGGTTCTCCAGATCCGTGCTCTTGAAAATTTGAAGTTTGGTTTCGATTTATCTTCACCTTAATGTGATCCTTCTATATATTGGTCATATAACAATAAGAATAGAAAAGACAGTTTTTGTACATAGCTCATTTATCATAGCAGTACCTAGTAGTTACATCGTTCGTTTATGTCAACTTAAAAATCAAGCATTCGCAACTGATAGTTCCATTTAAGAGGAGATTGAAAGCTTATGTTTCATGCCGCAAACTAAAAATAGTGAATACACACTTAAATTATTTTACGGATTCCTGTGAAATCTCAACAGCTGAACAGTTCGGTGAAATAAATTAACGCTTTTCGCTATTCAAGCATTTTTGTTATTTCTTGATGGATTTGCCTCATATTTTGCATATTTGTTACGTACATATACAACTTAAATATATGCAAGAATTATCAATATCTATCCAAAATTCTAAGAGTTACATATCCTCAAAGTTGAAGAATGTGGAAATAATGTCAAAAGAAGCCCTGTTTGACGGTACCGCAATAATAGGGAATACCTCAATAATGGGCAAATTACCCTACATTATAACTTCAAGCAACAGAACTGACAGCCGTGCTATTCCACTACCCTAGTAAGAATGGATAACACCGCTCCGAAACGGCGAGGGGGGTAATGGTATCGATTAGAGCAGTGATTCCCAAACTTTTTTTACTTTCGCCCCCTTGAGGCCAATAAATTTTTGGAATCGCCCCCCTGATATGTTTTTGAAATATTTGCATAAGTGTATCGAAGCTTGGTTAAGTAATCAAAACTACTAGTGTAAAGATGTCAATTATATGTGGTTTCTAAGCATTTTATATTCCAAAAAATAACCTTGACTCGTTGTTATATCCACGACAAAGTCAGACGACAATCATATTCATTGATTTTCAACAAATCTATTGAACATATTTTCTTGAATTTCAGTGATGAGAATTATTATAATGATGTATTTGTCAATAATTTATAACAGCAAATATAACTAGCCTTTGTGCATTGTGTATATGCTTACTGGCCCAAATTTCACGGGTATAATTTAAATTCTGAGTAATAAATGTTCCACAATTTTGAAATGCAAAATTTATAAAAAAAAACATATTATTTATCTTGTTTACTTCAATTTAACGTGAATTGGTTTTTTAATTAAAAAAAACTCGCTCTGCAGGATTCTATACGATATTTCTTCAAATCTATTTTTTGTTGCCTGATGAACGTTTTCGATTATGACTGGCTATAACATTGGCTTTTGATTTTTTACGGTCTAATTTTCTGATATTGATTATAAAACAATGTCAATGATCGTAACATTAGTTGTCCAAATCTAAAATTTCCTGTTTTACGAGGAACGGAAAAACATCAAATTATTTCTTTTGTATTTTCGAAACCATTTCTAAAAATATCTAACAATTTTCACTTATTCGTCACTTTAATAACACTTTCAATGTTGTCTGTGATTACAAATAGATAACGTAGATTTGAATACAAAATCTTTTAAGAAAATTTCAGTTACAAATACATAGCTCAAGTGAACACTAACGCTTCAAAAACCTAAATGCTTATCAAATATACAGTCATCTCTCCCTTACTCGATATTGAAGGGACCATCGAGTTAGGGAGGTATCGAGTAACAGAACACAAAAGCAGTGCAACTGCGTTCCAAGGGACCATCGAGTTAGCAATGAAATCCAACTTTTACTATGGTTCTCTAACTCGATATCGAGATACGGAATATCGAGTAAGGGAGAGTTAACTGTAGTTTGTCATTGTTTGCTCAACATATCTCTATTGTTCTTTTTAAAATGCAAGATGTACAATAAATAGAACAAAAAGATTTAACGTGTTATCAACTAGTCTTCAGATTATTTACGTATAATCCTCTATTAAGTTGAGTTTCTTCTCCAAATGTTATGAATCGTTGTTTCAGTTTCTCACACTTTCGCCCCCTCCCTAGTTTTTTCGCCCCCTAAATTTCATTTTACAAATTTTCGCCCCCTTGGACATGAAAATCGCCCCCAGGGGGGCGAATTCGCCCACTTTGGGAATCACTGGATTAGAGGGACTTGTTTCCCGGACTTGAAAAACTCCCGGGATTCGGGATTTTTATTTCCAAAATCCCGGGATTTCCCGGGATCCCGGGATTTTCCAAAATTATTTTGAAGCTTGCGAAAAGCGATCGAAACCCATTAGAAGTGTAAAATTTCTGTGCATTTTATGATTGGATATGTGATAAGGCTTTGAAAAATAGACTCAAAGTTATCAATTTGTATGATATTGAAACTTTATTTGGTTTATACACTTTTCCAAAAGAAGGTTGTTCTCTTCTTCTAAATTGGTTGAAAATTAAAATATGTTTTTTTTTTCAATACTTTGAATGATTTATGTGAGATTCTCTAAATCATGTTGAATTATAGTTCATTCTTCTTTCACGCGACTTTTTATGACATTTGTGTACAACATTGACGTAATTATATCGCGATTGAACGGAATATAAGTAAATGAAAACCGAATTTAGTAGGGAAGGTGTACCGGTATTCGCCATGTACCAGTTATTCGCCACCCCAGATTATATAGCGTTTACGGCACATATGGTTGCCAATCGTTTAGTGTTCGTTAAATTGCTTTAAGATGATACGGAAACATTCTCAGAAATCTCAAAACTTGCTCAGGATATAATAGAAAATAATCATTTCCCTTAAAATGGTTGCTCTTCTGTGCCTTGTTTTGCCACGACGTACCTGATTCGCCACTCTTCATAAGAAATCAACGTAGGTGACGAATTGGGGAACCGAAATTAAAAACGTGGCGAATACTAGTGCAAGTATTCACCACCCAAATTTTTAATACAAACAAAGTTTCCAAACAGTTTTTATATTTTAACTTATATGTTTACTACTAAACATGGATTGAAAGCTTTTGTCTAACGTATTGACAGTAATCAAAGGACTTGTGATTTATTTATAAGCAATATTCTTCCTTAGGGTGGCGAAAACTGGCACACCTCCCCTATTATAACATTTAATTCAAATTAATTTGACCTCAACAAGTATAGTATACTCGAAACGGTTTGAAACTTGAAACGCTTTTATAAACAAATTTGTGGTTCCATGTCATTAATAAGACCATGCAAAAGTAAAAATATTGCGACTCCTACTTCTTCTCTCATAAGAAAAAAATACTACTGTTTGGTAAGAAAAAACACTACTGTATGAAATTATATCAAAGAAGTACTTTTTAATTGTGGTAGAGGCTCTTAAACATTTTTGCAGTCTTATGGCCACTACTCTCCTACGAAAAAAGATCTATTTCTCCATGATGCATTAAAGAGGACTTTTTTTCTTTGCGACACCCTCAATAAACCATCCAACTAATTATCTCTGTATTCCTCATCCATCACAAGAACATAGTAAAAGCTGTTTTTGACTGCTGAAGATTGCAAAAGAACTAAAGTGAAATTCTAAATTCCTGTTTTGAGGTAAAGAAATGGAAGTAGACAACGATTATATAATCATCTCATGTTGCATTAACTGATTTTTTGCTGCTTGCTCAGGCCTTATGATGTTTCCTTTGAAATTTCGGGATTTCCCGGGATATTCGAAAAATATCCCGAGATCCGGGATTTTTTAGATCCCAGGAAATCCCGGGATTTTTGTCCCGGAAAATCCCGGGCAAGACCCTCTAGTATCGATGCCCCCGTCCCGATAAAACCTTGGTAGGCCTGGTCAACCCTTGCATTGGCCCACTGCTAACCTTGGGACTACTTATCACAGTAGAGATAGCGGATTAAAGAGAGAATCCTACAGCATGACAGGCGATAACAACAACAACGCAGTGAATGTGGCGTTCGCAAGAAGTGGTTTACTGAGTTCACCTTCAACGATGACAGCAGTAGAAGAACCAGTCGCATCAGTTGCAACAGTAGCAACAGGAGTGAGTACAGTAACAGATGTAGCAGCAACGACAGAATCCAGCATGCAGTGGGTTGAACGTAGTTCCACAAAAGCCGAAGGTAATCGTGGCGAAGTGCCTTGCGGAGGAATTCCATAATAACGTGGACAAGAAGAACAACGTCCACAAGGAGATAAAGCTCATGATCGTACGAATCCGAAAGGCCCTCTCATCGGCGGTGAAATCGTACGATACAGCAGTGGTGAGAGCCGAAACACCGGAGTACGCATTGGGGATGGCTAAAGCTGCTCTCGCTGTTACATCAGATAAGCGGACGAATGAGAGGTCAGTTGGGGTGGAAAACACACCAGTTTCCATGACCCCAAAGAGAAGCAGAACCTCGCGGGGAGATGGGTGGCCAGGCGGATCCAATAAGTAGACGCGACGGGATACTAGGGACACCACTCTAAGAGAGATGCGCTGTACGAACACCACTCCATGGGAGAATGAGTGGAGAAAAGTCGTTGGTAGAAGGGAGAAAGCAAAAGCAGAAAATGGAGCAGAAGAAGACAGAAAATCCTACACCTCGGCAAATGTCGCCGATGAGGGACGCCGTAGACGTCAAGGCTAACGATGCTATGACGTACGCAGCGTTTCTCAAAAGCGTCAGAGAAGACCCGATGAGAGGTGAGAGTTCTTTGAACTGAAGAAGAATCCTACAATTGTCAGTTCGGTTATTCAGGAGCGCATGGTTCAATCGCTGGGTGTAAGGCAAAAGTGAAGGCTTTATGCTCGGAAATTATACTTGTCTGAATGGATCTGGACGAAATTACGTCAGAAGAAGAGCTTAGTGGTGCACTTAAGTCACAGTGTTTATTCAGGTGACGTGTAAATGACGATCCGATTGACGAAGGTAGATGAAGGTAAGGGTATGCGATATGATTTTTTTCCATGGCGATACGAAACGAAACGATATGTGGAATTTTCAACACTGTTCGTAGCGAAACGAAACGAATAATCGAAATATTCCGTTAAAATCGAAACGAAATTCAAATCTTCACGAAATGTTTCGAAACGAAACGATTTTTTTCTGAATATTCCGCGATATTTTTTGTGTAGTGATAATTTTGGTATACACTACCCGCCATAAGTATGGAATCGCATAATTTAGTATTGCAACACCCCAGTTGAATATTGCAGCACCCCGAAAAGTTTAGCATCACTCGTAAACTATTACACTAATGACGCAGTATCTTGGAAACCATACTTTCTAGAAAGCTGTGGTCTTCAGCAAAGTTGTACAGAAGCCTTACGGCGTTCATCAGCTGAAATTTTTAATGCGCCATTTTTCCGCAACGTGGCGCTAGTGTGCATCTAATTTGATCATATTCTAGCAGGCTCTAGCTCATGAACCTGACCACCTAGAACTTTCGTGTCTTGAGCAAAGTTGTTCAGAAGCTTAAAAGTAATGTGAGGCAGCATTGATTGGTTAGCAATTTCGCCGCAAAAAACCTGACCACTTAGAATGTTAGAATGTTGGAATGTGACGCTGGATTGCACGAACTACGGTAGATTGATAAACACAAACTGTATTTGCAATGTTACGCGTGGAGAATCCTTTCAAGTGTAAAGCAACGATGGTACAATGGTTTTAAATGAAATTTCAGCCTTTCGACCCATAGTGTTACATTTGACTCAATTTAACACCAAATGAAATCAAACAAAACCTCGTGTGATTCACCCGGCACTTGAGATGACACTAATTTTACACAACTTCGTTCATACTGCTGTCTTAATTGATGCACGCTGCATGAACTTCACTGTTTACACTCACAGTATCAGTATCCCGATTGTTTAGCGAGTGTGTGTTTGTGCTCTGCGACCTTCCTTAGCCGAGTGGTTAGACTTCGCGGCTACAAAGCAAAGCCATGCTGAAGGTGTCTGGGTTCGAATCCCGGTCGGTCTAGGATCTTATCGTAATGGAAATTTCCTAGACTTCCCTGGGCAAAGAGTATCATCGTACCTGCCACACGATATACAAATGCGAAAATGGCAACTTTGGCAAAGAAAGCTCTCAGTTAACCCCTCTACCGGCAGTTTCATATTTTACCGCTAAAAATATATTCAAATCATGATATTTTTTTTGTTTCTCGATATTTTTGCACCATTTTTTTACAAGATATCAAAACACTCTTCTAGTTCGAGAATCTATATATTTATCATTGGTTATCTAGTTATGAATATATTCCGATGTTCTTTGAGGAACCGACAATCTCCATATAAAATTTATTTGGCATTTTTTTGGTCAATTTAGGCCTATACAAATATTAAATTTCTTTTATGTCCGAGCCCACTTGGAAGGTACGAGGGGGGGGATAAAAATAAATAAGGAACAAAAAAATAAAAAGGAAAAAAAAAGTTATTTTTTAGAATTTTTATTGTAAACGATAATTGTTAAACTTTTATCAAACGTCCTCTGGTTAATTATTTTAGTTGTTTTTAACTTTAAAAATTGAAAAAACCTAACTGATGTCAAAAAATGATAAATCTTTTTTTTTTCTCCCCTTCAAAATTTTCGGATTTTTGAAGGGGGGGGTGACATAAAAGAAAATTAATATTTGTATCAGCCTTATCAAAAAAATAAAATGTGTACTATTCGATGCTACACATCGTCTAGTACACGACACTGAAGACGGCCTTACAGTTGAGGTCGAAATACGCGTATCTGTCAAAGGATACAAATTCTAGTGGAATTAAATGGTATAGTACTAAATTCGGTTTTTTCATCTAGTTATAGGTATTCTACTAAACAGCTCGAAGATTGATTATTATTTCATGAGTTTAAACGGTTGCATGCCTAGTTTTATTCAATTATATGTTTGTTCATAATTCATCGAAAGTGACCTCAGAATCCGGTCATTGTTTGGTCTTCCTGCAGAAGTGTCCCTACAGCCAAGCATCATGTTCTTGCAGCAACGCTGAGGCTATTTCATTAAGTTTGAGCAGTCGCATAGTTTTGAGCTTCATCCATATTTGTCTTCTGGTTCACCGGAAGTGACCCTACAACCCAGCCTTGGCCATAAGGTAAAACTGACAATATTGAGAGTTGATGTTTTGTATTAGCTTTCTGAGTGGATTTCATGACATTCAAGTAGCCGCATATGTTGCTTCGGGTCAAATTTACATGTGTTCCTTGGCCTCGGCTCCTATCCGGAAAATACTTTCGGAACCAGGTTCCGGCTTTCGTCCCATGCAAGAAACTAAACCAAATAGTGTATTCTTGCCTTGGTCCGTTACATAATGTCTAAAAATGGTTAAAACTTATCGCTAAACATTGATCTCGTTGTTCAAGTTGTAAAATATGTGACTAGGGAACACTTATTTCCGGTTAAAAAACATGTCCATACCTGAACTTCCGGTTTTAAACCCCCACTCGCAGGAAGTTTAACTCATCCCATCGACCATAGTGAAAACCGCATTTAAGTTTAACGAAATGTTTCTGAGCACCAGTCGATTGAAAATAAAAGGTCTGTCCCGAGGCTTTGAGGGTTAATCAAAATATATAGAAAAATATGTATACATTAGTTTACACTAGTTCGAACAACAAAAAAAAACATTGTAGCTAGAATTATTTGGAGAAAATTCATCCATTTATACACAAAATCTGTATAGAAGTATTGTAGGATTATTCCTAACAATATTTAAAAAAAACACTCGTCGTTTGAAAATATAAGTTATATTTATTTTTGAATAACAAACTGATATCTTTTTATTCTATTTATGAGTATGTTTGTATCATCTGTCAAGAATAACACAGCGCAACCCTGTCGTCGTAAAATTTGAGCTTCTTAGTCATCGCCTTTTGAGGAGGGCGTTGCTATAGCCCAGAGGGCAGTTGTACTCCCAAGCGTCAATGAGGGAGTCTCACAAGAAAGTTGTATCAAACTAATGTATATTCCGAACAGATGAGAACTAATTTGCATTTGCACGTGTTTAGTTTGTGTTCAATGCTCATTCCAATTAAGATTTTTTACCCAAAATTTAATCCCATTTTACAGTTTACTCGAGGAAAGAATCAGCGATTGAATACTTACTACTTTGTTGTACAATATATGTTGTTTTCATAAATTTAGAAAATCGTTAATTTCTAACGGCTAATATCATTGCTCACCTAGTTTTTACAGCTGTTCTAACTCAGTTTATTCTTAGAGAAGTTTCAAATATGACGTCCATCATTTTTCGGGATTTGTAGACCCCCACCCCCTCTGTCACACTTTTCCAATACCTAATACATGCACTGTCACTGTCGTAGACCCCTCAAATGATGGATGTCATTTTTAGGTGACCCCTTAGTTAGCTTTTAGATGGTGATCACAAAATTAAAAACGAATGGTGCACTAATGGTGAAAATTATTTTGTTTTTTTTTCTGATAAAACTCAAGATGACCAAATTTGAAAAGACCAAAATTGTTGCATATAAAAGCTACAACTTTCTCAGTTTAATTTGTGTTTTAGGATAAATGAAAAAAAAAAGAAACGTGAAAAAATACCTGAAAAGTATCAAAAAATGAGCTTCTCTTTAAACTACTAGCTAGCGTAAGAGGGATCCACTAGTATGTTCACTCTCCCCTAACGAGATTTCCGAACAAACAATTTCTCCAAAAATGTCATTTGAATTGAAATGAATACACCTCAAAATGCGGCTTATGTGGAATTTCCGAACAGATTTGTCTTCAGCTTTTATGAGAAAGGCGGCCGAAAAAAGGAGGATGCCGACAATAGTCACAATTACATGAGATATTTGAAGTATTGTAAAAAACGTTTAAAAAAAAAATTAAACAAACCTGTCGGTGTGATCCAAGACAGGATTGAGCAGCGCATAAATTTAACAAACATTTAGTTTGTCTGCATATGTCCGAGAAAATTACAAATGAATGGCGGCATCGGCTTAGACTGCTTAAAATATGTAAATTCCCTTATACTATTTTATTTTTTAAAAAAAAAAGCTCAAGGTTTCTTAAAGCAGGACATCTAGAAAGTATGAATCTTATTTTTGGATTAAACAAGAGGTTCAGCCAAATACATATATCGCTTAATTTTAAAATAAAATGTCGCTCTAGAAGTGATTTCAAAGTGCAAAAAATTTGACAATTGTCCTGGATATAAAAATATTACGCTATTGTTTATTATTGTTTTTACTCAATTTTTCAATGTTTTTCATTTGTTTAAGTCCAAAAAACATTTTTTTATGTTTCTTTAGATTTTGTCACATCCCTTGCCTTAAACTTAAATTTTGGATACATTTTGTTTTCCGTGTCCCTCCCGAAATGTCAGATAGAAACAACCCCAGTGTTAAAACTAAAAGCCCTGTGTTATTTTTGTCGACAAAGCGAACGTCAAACATGATCAAAAGTGCCAAGGTTTTGGATGTCAATTTATGGACCAAAATTTTAAATTAAAGTTCAAATATGATGTAACCGATATTTGAGCGGGAAAAATTGCTTAAGTAGTTGCAATAACAAGCTGTTATTGAATGAAAACAAGATTTCATTAAACATTTTAGGACCCTTTTATTCATTACAGCAGGTTTTCAAACTCATTTCAGCAAATACCGTTTTTGATGCGTACTTTATAATGAATTTTCGTCACTATCACATGAAAACTATTGGACCAAAATGAACAAGAATACGAACTGATTGTCTTTAGAACATATGAAATGATTTTTTTTTCTACTTCAAGAGTTATTTGGATAATTCGATCGATATTGTTTCATGCTGAAGCTATGTCGCAATTTCAACTTAATTTTTCTTTTCACACGATAAAGTGATTTAAATACCAAAGGAATATCAGAATCTCAAAATTCAGTAGTAACAAGGGCTTGACATTGGTTTTCTACAGGGCGTTAGTTTTCTCCTGATTACTCCAAGGTGTTATACAGCTTGACAATTTTGATTGGTGTTCAACAGAGCGTAAAAAGGTACCTGATCTATGTGGATTAAGTTCAAAGTTCTGCAGGGCGTTGATAAAGCTATGCATTTTAAATTATTGTTCTACAGAGAATTAAGATGCGCTATCGGAGACAATATCAAATTATTCCAGTGCGTTAATACAGCTTGTGTTAACTTCGTTTGATGTCATAGAGGGCGTTAAGAAGCAGCAGATCTGACATTAACTCCAAGGCATTTGAACAGCTTGACAATTTTGATTAATACCATACAGGACGTTGATATGCATATGATCTACGTGGAATTAGGTCAATATACTTCAGAGCGTTGATAAAGTTTGAAATTTTTACTTGATGCCCTAAGGGACGATGAGATACAGCCGATCTACATATAATAAAGTCAAATTACTCCAGAACGTTGATACTGCTTGGAATTTTCAGCTTATGTCCTACAGGTCTGACCTAAATGAGACATGGTCAAACTCCATGACATTAATGAAGCTTAACAATTTTGATTGATGCCATAAAGGACGTTAATATGCAGCTGATCTTTATAGGATAAGGTCACATTACTCCAGGGCCTTGATACATATTGAAATTTTCAAATGATACAGGGTGTTAAGATTCAAATGATCTACATAAGACAATGTCAGATTACTCTAATGCGTTTTAGAAGCTTGTATTTTACAATTGATTTCCTTCAGGGCGTTAAGATGCACCTAATCTTCTTGAAATAAGGTCAAATTACTCCAGGACGTCGATACAGCTTGGAGCTTTTAATTGTTTCTTCAGCACCGCTTAGGCCTTAAACCTGATTTAATCGTATGGATGAACGTGGTTTACGGTTAAAGCGAAGGTGAAGAAATCGGCCCTTAGGGTGTTAAGGTGCACTTTATCTACATAGGATAAGGTCAAATTTGTCGTAGGTACCGCTTAGAATTTGCAATTGATCTTAATCAGGGCGTTAAGATGCAGCTGATCCACAAAACACAAGTTCAAACAATTTCAGTGTGTTGAAGCAGCATGGAAATTTCAATTGATTTTCCAAAGGGGTTTTAAGATCCTCCAGCTCTTGCAAATATATAGGTGAAATAAAATCAAATTACTCAAGGGCGTTGATAGTTTATCAATTTTAATTGATGTAGGACCAGTTTTAATTTGGTACAGAACGTTCAAATACCCTGATCTATTTGGAATACAGTCAAATTTCTTCTGAGTGTTGATACATCCTGTAATTCACAATTGACGTTCTACAGGGCGTTAAGATGCACCTAATCGACAAAGGATAAGGACAAATTACTCCAGGGCGTTGATACAGCAATGCATTTATCAAATGAGGTCCTACAGGGCGTTAAGATAGAGCTCATCTATTTGAGGCAAAATCAATTCATTCCAGAGCGTTGATACAGCTTGACAATCTCGATTGATGTTATACAGGGCTATGAGGTGCGCATGATCAACATAGGATAAAGTCAAATAGGGGTTTGATATAGCAATAAAAATTCGATTGATTTGTTATAGGGTGTAAAGATGCTTCAGATCTTTGTGGAATCTTACTCCAGGGCGTTGATACAGCTTGGAATTATCAAATTAAGTCCTAAAGGGCGGTCACATGCACCTGACCTACATGGAAAAAGGTCAAAAAAATCCAGGGCGTTGATCCAGCTTAGAGTTTACAATTAATGTCCTACAGGGCGTAAAGTTGTATCTGATATACATGGAATAAGCTTAAATAACTCCAAAATGTATCAACGCCCTGGAGCACGTAGATTTCGATTGATTTTCTACAGAGCGTTCAGATGCTCTAGACCTCGTAAAGATCTGTGTGGAATAAAGCCAATTGTTTTCAGGGCTTTGATAAAGCTAAGAATTTTCAATTGATTTACTGAGCGTCAAGATGCACCTGATCTACATGCAATAAAGTCAAGCTACTCCAGGGCGTCGACACAGATGGATCGATTTATGTCATACAGGGAGTTAAGATGTATCTGATCTACGTGAAAAATATCAAATTATTGCACGGCGTTGATAAAACTTGGAATTTTCAATCGTTGAGGGGGCAAAGTCAAAACACACCAGGATTTTCTACAAGGCGTAAAGATTCTCCAGATCTCGCAAAGATATGTGTGGAATCTAATCAAATTAGTCTAGGCCGTTGGAACAATTTGAAAATTTCGATTGACGTCCTACAGAGCGGCAAGTTGCGCCTGATTTTGCGCCTGATATACATAATAAGGTCAAATAACTACAAGGCGTTGATACAGATAAGAAATTTCGATTGATTTTCTACAGGGCATAATGATGCTCCCGATCCCGCAAAGATCTGTGTGGAATAACGTCAAACTATTCCAGGGCGTTCATACAGCTTAGTCGATTGATGTCATACAGGGCGTTGAGTTGCACCTGATCTACATAGAGCAAAGTCAAAGGGCGTTGATACAACTAGGAATTCAAACCGTTAAGATGCATCTAATCTACATAGAATAAAGTCAAACGACTGTAAGGCGTTAATATAGCTTGTAATTATTAAATGATATCCTACAGGGCGTTAAATGCAACTGATCTAATTGAGACAAGGCCAAATTACTCTAGGGCGTTGATACAGCTTGACAATTTCAATTGATGTTACACAGGGCGTTAAGTTGCACCTGATCTACATGCAACAAAGTTAAATTAATTCAGGTCGATGATACAGGGCGTTTAGAAAAGAATCAAGAAAAGCTTCTTAGTCGTCGACTAAGCGCGACTAAGCAGGACGACAGGGCTGACACAGCGTAATAAAAATGACATTTTTGTATAACTTTTCTGCATTGAAAGTATTATAAAGTTTGATGATAAGTATTGTTATACACATGAAGTTAGAATTCTGTGGCAAATTAAGCAAATAAATTGCCTTACAAGCTGGCAAACTTGCATGCAAGTTGGCTGAAATAGTCATTTTTTGCATTTTCAACAGCCAATATCTCAAAAACTAGACGTGCTATGATATTTCTGAAAACGGCAATCGATTGGTTACTTGAGTTTATTCCCCTAATGTTGTTAAAAACTTGTCTATATCCATCAAATTCGAGAATACTGACTACACCACCCCTTGGCTCTCCACTTGAATTGAATAGCCTGAACTAGGGGCTGTTTTGAATTGCAACATGAAAACTTCCGTTAACTAATCTATCGAAAAATGGAAAGCTAGGACTCGCGTTAATGTCGAAAAATTATAGGGCCTTCCTTAGCCGAAAAGTGAGAGTCCACAGCTTTAAAGCAAAGCCATGATGAAGGTGTGTTGAATTCAGTTCCCGGTCGGTCCAGTTTTTTTTTCGTAATGGAAATTTCTTAAACTTCCCTGGGCATAGAGTATCATCGTACCTGCCACACGATATATGAATGTGAAAATGGCAACTTTGGCAAACAAATCTCTCGATAAATAACTGCGGAAGTGCTTATTGAACATTAAGCTAAGCAGCAGGCTTTATCCCAGTGAGGACGTAATACCAAGAACAAAAAGAAGGCATGATATTTAAGTAATAGAAAGCACTGTTTTTGTAGCGTTATGTACTGCTCCATTGTTGAAGGTAGTCCTAGAACACCCATCAGCACGCGAGAAAAGAACAGTAAGCATAGCACCAAAGTAAAATGCTCACTGTAATTCGCCAGTCCTAATTTGTTCAATTTAGTGTAATTGAGTTATAATTTGAAAATTGTATCACAACTGCTGTAATAACCACAGCCCATTTCTCGAACACTTACTCTAATTTGCAGCCAGTCATGGGTATTATTTGCCCAAATGAATTGATTGAATCCAGGTATTAAGTCCGAAAAGGCGGAATCGTTCATCCACCGCCTGGGTCCATCCCCGATAAACGGAAAAACAAACTAAATCGACATCCTGGCCAAAAGCCACATCTTCACCGACCGTGAGGAAGGTGCAGAAATGTAATATAAATGTATTATTATCTCTCGTTAAATACATGCAATTTATAACTTTATGCACACGGTCTTTTTTCATACGCCGTTTTTTCGCTCGTTCGAAACCGTGCTCCGGCCGAGAGAAGGCTCCTCTGATAACGGCCGAGCACTTTGTGGTCAGTGTGAGCACGGAGCCCAGTCTTTGGACCCGAACGTTACTGATATCTTTCAGAGGGTCCATTTTTCGCCACTCGATGAAGGATGGACGCACCAGGAGAACGAACGTACGAACGAGCAGCTCAATTGATGTGTTTCCTCGCCGAAAACTGATGCACCGAAAAACAGACCACGGTGAAGGCCGGTCGGCCAAAAAAGTGTGAAGAGAGCAGAGTACTTACCCAGAGAAACGGACGTAAAACGCAGAAAATTTCCAATAATTTCGCAATATCCATTGAATAGACGCAAGAGAGTCCTAGTAACCGTAGCGGTTAACGCGCAGCTATTCAGCAAGACTAAGCTGAGGGTTTGAAACGCACCGGTTAACATTTTTTTCGGGATGTAATTTCATGCCAAGGCATGAAGTTTCTTTGTACTTGCCATACACTTGGATAAACACACGCAAAAATGATAAATTTCCCAAAAAAGCTCTCAGTTAAGGTGAAGATTAATCGAAGCCTAAACTTCAAAATTCCAAGAGCACAAATCTGGAGAACCAAACATTCGTTCAAGCTGAAAACCTAATCGATTGGTCACTAGCTGGTGATGACCAATCGATTAAGTTTTAAGCTCAAACGGGTGTTCGGTTCTCCAGATTTGTGCTCTTGAAAATTTGAGGTTTGGCTTCGATTTAGCTTCACCTTAATAACTGTGGAAGTGCTCATAACAATACTAATCTGAGAAACAGGCTCTGTTCCAGTTGGGACGAAAGGTCAGAAAAAGAAAAACAGCCAGTTCAATGTGCCCTCAAAATATTCAGAAGTTAAACAGAAAACTTCGTCCATTTCAATGTTCTGATACTTGTTTGACTATTTCTAGCAATAGTCACGTCCGCTTGTTAATGATGCTTAATTTATTTTTTTTTCTGGAATATGGATTTTACAGTTCACTTTCTTCAGACTTGAGTTCGGACGTCGACGACAACGGATAGAGGATAAAGAGCCAAAGGTACAGTGCAAAACGAAAGCCGGTAGGTGATAAGCTTTACATTAAGAAATTAAATTCTTCTAAATGGAACAGTTTAATGATAACGGAGGAAATTCCACAGCAAAACGGAATGTTGTGGTTCGTGCGTTGGCAAATGGAATCGTCATCGCTACTTCGACAATTATGCAATTCGAGGAATGTGATCGTTGCTCAGGACAGTTATAATACACGACAGCTAAAGTCGTATAATTAATTATTGAGTCATTGTATATAATTAAAACTATATTTTCAAATGACTGATAGATTGTGATAATGCTCTTTCTTCTTATCAGAAATCATCCAGAGATTTCATTAGAAAGCAGCCAAAAAACATACAATTAATCAATCATTCATCTCAAAGTATTCGGCAGAGATCATGATAGCAAAAATAATAATAATTATACCTAAAATCGATCAAGGAATAATTCGAAAGAAATCAATGTGATTTTCTTGAGATTGAGTAAGGAATTCTCAATTATTTTCACTTTCTATTCAAATTCCAACTGAAATCCCTTTAAAAACTCCTGAAAGTTTTCCACTATAATTGATTACCCAAAATTTTCTTTTTGAAATTTTTTCAAAGATTCCTTTAAGTGTTCGTCCTAGCCAGTGTCGTAAAAATTCAGCCGAATGATTTCTGATCAGTGCAAAAACAAACTCCGCTAGCACGTAGCCAATCTGACTTTGATGGCGAATGCGATGAGAAAGAGAGTGGGTGCAACACACGCACACTTTCAGTTTTACCCACTGTTGATGTCATTTCAATATTGAATTTCACCTAGAGGCACTGACATTGAGAATTAAATATAATATTAAATATTTTGCAATTTGCGGGTGTTTTTGTGGGATATTTTAATGGAAATGATTTTTTTCAAACCCGAAAATGAATTTTCTGCCACCGAATGTCAGTAGGTGGATGAGAATCAGTGTAGAAAAAGAAATTGAAACAGAATGCACACTCCACCAGATTTGTGCAAGTATTGTCAAAAAACATTCACACATAGAATAAATGTGCAAGACGAATCATACTGAGGGTCGGTATTGTTGACTGTATATTAAAATATGCAGACCAAATATCTTTGGAAAAACTGCTCCGCTGAATAAGGATTCTTATTAACAATTCATTTCGCATATAATACTTTTCACTTTTCAGAAATAAAAACGACTGACTGCATTTTAAGTTTTGTGACAGCGGAATCTGGCTGCACATGACGTTGATTATTTTTTCTCTTCGTCATATAGGGGAATGATCCTGCACTTGCCCTAGAATACTACATCGAATGTGAGCTATACTATGTGAACTATAGTTTTCGATAAAACTTAAGGGTGGTCCTTTCGGTTTTCTCAAATTGGTGGACCCCTCGTACGCCAGCTAGCTAAACAGTTTGCGAAAAAGCATTTTTTGATAAATCTTGGGTATTTCTTCACGTGATATGTCTCATATTTCCCTTGGAACACATAACAAACTTAGTGGCATCGTATAGAGAAAGGATATAGCTTTCATTTAAACTTGAAAAAAATTTGGCGGCCATTTTGAATTTGGCCGCCATTTTGAATTTTGTTAGAAAAATCGATTTTTCACCATTAGCGCACCGCTCGTTTTGAATTCTGAGATCACCATCAGAAAGCTGAGGAAAAATTGCGTAAGAAAGGCTACAAAAACTAGGTGAGCAATTATATTTACCCTATGAAATGAACGATTCTCTAAATCATGTGCTACGGTTTTTTTCGTATATGGCGAGTGTAATCAATGCAAACATCATTTTTTGTACAACAAAGAAACAGTTTTTCAATCGTTGGTGTTTTATTCGAGTCGAGTGAAGAATAAGAATATTATTTTGAGTGATAAAATCTGGCGGCCATCTTGAATTTTGGCGCCATCTTGATTTTAAGTAGTATAATGATTTTTTCACCTTGATAGCACTCAGCATGTCGAATTTAGAGGCTACCAATAAAAACAAGGTTACGTATACTCTTTTCCTTATTATTCTTCATTTTCCTGTCGTTACGTCCCTACCGGAACCGAGCCTGATACTTAGCTATATTAGTTATAAATACAGGTTATTTAATAGGAGTTTTCATATATAATGCGATTTTTGATAACAAAATAATTCTTCGACATATCTTTGAATTCAGATATAATGAATAAATAAATTCAATGAATGAAAACTGTCCAAAACATTGATTGAAATAAACAAACATTTTTTTACCATATGCATTTTTTGTCATTGAATGAACTTTATAAATTGCGCGTTGGGACATTAGAAAGTCTTGTGGTAATATCTGTAGTTTTAATGTTAAACATTGCCAAAAGTGCATTAATTTAGAATGGAAATCTTAAATTTTTAAGAAAAAAATCTTAAATTTTCGAACCATCAAGTATCGTTTTTAATACCGCCCAAAATGCATGTGAAAAATAGCGAAAATGAAATATGAGAAACAGGCTTTATTCTAATGTGGACGTAATGCCAAAACGCAGGTGTATCATTTCGGGGTTGGAAAATCTGGCAGCCATCTTGGATTTCGACACCATCTTGGATTTTAGCAGTTGAATGATTTTTCACCATCTTAGCGCTCATTATGTTGAATAATGAGGCCTCAACAATCAGATTCTTTCTTTCTTATCTTTTCTCAGCTGTTCAACTAATTGTTAATTTCTATCAATGGTTTTTGACCAAATAAATGAAAGAATTAATGCTAATTTTCAACTCAAAGGTATGCAGAATAATCATTCAGGTAGCATTTGTAAATTTGTTTCTTATTGTTTGTTTCAATTTTTGCCAGCTGAGGGGCTGGCTCTGTTCCAGTAGGAACGTAATGTCAGGAAAATGAAGAACAAGAAGAAAAGTAAGTGTAATGGTAGCATTAATATTCAACATGTTGAGTGCTATCAAGATGAAAAATTCATTCTACTACTTAAAACCAAAATGGCGTCAAAATCCAAGATGGCCGCCAATTTTTTCACTCAAAATAATACTCCTGTTCTTCATCTCATTCGAATAATACACCAACGATTGAAAACTTGTTTCTTTGTTGTACAAAAAATAATGTTTGCATTGATTGCACTCGCCATATACGTCAAAATCGTAGAACATGATTTAGAGAATCGTTCATTTCATAGGGTAAGTACCATTGCTCACCTAGTTTCTATAGCCTATCTTACGCAATTTTTCCTCAGCTTTCTGATGGTGATCTTAGAATTCAAAACTAAAGGTGAAAAATCGATTTTTCTAACAAAATTCAAGATGGCGGCCAAATTCAAAATGGCCGCCAAAAATTTTTTAACTTCAAATGAAAGCTATATCCTTTCTTCATATGATGTCACTAAGTTTGTTATGTATTCCACGGTAAATATGAGACATATCACGTGAAGAAATACCCAAATCGAAAAATGGGCTTTTTCGCAAACTGTTTAGCTAGCTGGCGTACGAGGGGTCCACCAATTTGAGAAAACCGAAAGGACCACCGTTAAGTTTTATCGAAAACTAGCGATCAGTGACATGAAATTGGGATTCTAACAATCGGTGCCGATGGCGGCCTGGTTTCAGCAAGAATTGCTCATGTGTTTGATTTTTGCTCCATCTATTGTGCTTTTTGTGTGTCAAATAAGTTGTAAATTAAATTATCGTTTCAAATAAGATAACATCAAATTTTAAAAAGAAGACAATTTACACCGTCTTCAGCCAAAGACTGAACAATCACTAACATTAGGCAACGAACAACGCGGAACATCCAGTAGCCCAGTGAAGAATTTTTCGTTTTTACGAAAAGTTTCCTCCGACTGGAGCGGGAATCGAACCCACGCTTCGTGATACAATACGCCTAAACGACTGACGCCGCTGACCGCTCGGCCACGAAACCCACGTTGTTGCCCAATTTGTTGTAAATAAATTAAAAGAACGTGTTTCAGATCACGTGTGTTGCTTGGGGCCTGCAACTAAAATATAAACGCAGTTGCAAATTAATCAAATTTCAATGTACACTGAACAATATGCTAGTGTACACTGAATTATGATTAATCACGAATGTTTTATATGGTATCTTCGAAAAAAGTACTAATTAACCGTCCTTTGTAGTCGATTTGAAGCATATCATATTTAGAATCAAGATATGTATCAAGGCTTTGTAGGCTTCGTGGCCTTGCGGTTAGCGGCGTCAGTCGTTTAGGCGTATTGTGCCACGGGATGTGGGTACGATTCCCGCTTCAGTCGGTGAAAACTTTTCGTCAAACGAAAAATTCATCGCTGGGCTACTGGGTGTTTCGTGTTGTCCGTTGCCTAATGTACGAAATTGTGAATCATAAAAAGATCAATCATATACTAGTATATGCAAGTACATACAAGGATCATTCTTTAATGGACAATACTTCGTTTCTGAAAATATTGGGTTCGGCACGATGACAATACGGTTTAATTTCGTGGTGCATTGCGTGATTTTGCAGTCTCGATGATTCAACGGATGACGATGATGCATACAATTCTGAAGTTCACCAGCTTAACCGCACATTTATCTTGGTGCACTTGATGTGACGGTATTGTTCAGTTTCGGTTAAACTCCCCCAAGGTGACCTACTAGCTTTTTTTTAGTGCGATGCAGAGTCAATTTTCAAGAATGACTTTCGGATTATGACAGGAAGATTAATGAAGTATGATTTTGGCAACATTTGACGGAGCTTTCAAAATTGATCCGAATTGATGAAACTTTGGAGGTAAATCGTTTATGATTCCTTGAACGGTTTTAGGTAGGAGCCTCCTTTAGCTAAGTGATACGGTTGACAACCACACAGCAATAGCATGTTGAAGATGTCTTTGTTCGATTTCCGTCGTTTTAAGATCTTTTCATGGCTGAAAATTTCCTCTCCCCTGAACATAGAGTAAAAATGGAAACTTTGGCAAAGAATACTCTCAGTTAATAGTTATGAAGTGCACATTGAACACCAAGCAGGTTCTGTTCCAGTAAGAACGTAATTCCAAGAAGAAAAAGGAGAAGAGGTGTATTGATGTTTGGGACACTCATGTTAACGAAATCTCTCAAAATGCTCAAACATTTATTCATGATGCTAAACAGAAAAAAACTGAATGCCCCACGAATTCAGCAAAAACGTCCCAAACCCAGCCACAACCATTCATCACCTTTGGGAAACGAGGCCAAGGAGAAGCCACCCTTCGACGTAAAATGTATGTCCATTAACCAGCGGTGATGTTTTGGGACGGCATAGGGGTCAACCTCCTACTGCACGCACACACGCAATCAATCTTTGAACGAACTGCATGATTTTGATCGATACCGGCAAGAGTTCTCACATTAGGCAAAACACGGTCTACACCAGCGATTCCCAACGGGTGATCCGCGGACCCTTACACCAGAGACGTAAAGCCAGAACTTTTTAATATTGTCAGTACGTTTGAAAAAACCTATAATTGCACGAATTCGTCGAAAAAGTATAAAAACTGGCTAGAAACTTTGTTTTTGTATTGTTAAAGGGGTGACGAATACTCGATCAACAGCACCAGTGTCCGCAATATTCTTATGATAGTTCCTGAATTCGCCACCTTTTTTAACTGATTTTATCCCAGATTCAAAAAAAGGTTGGGAACCCTGGTCAACACCCTATCTGCATCGCCGCCGCCGGTCCATCGGGCGGTTGTTGATCAGTCAATCCGTCAATCCGATACACAAGCCGACCGTTTCGCTTTGCGCAAGATCTGCGTGTCGACCACGAGATGACGATCCCCGAAAAAGTCCGTGATCGTCAAGCCATCAAAAGTTCGTCAAAAATGCACACCGCCTTCACCTGGGTCGTTCATTCTTGCCCCGTCCAGTCCAGTTTAGTCCACTGGTGCACTTTTCTGCGGATGCCTCCCGGTGAGCGCCAAAGTTCAAACTGCAACTCACACCAACAACAAGCCGTGTCATCCACAGAAAACTGCGCACAGTTGGGAGTGACGTGCAACCGATGCTGCACTAAGCGATCAAGCCTCTTGTTGTGGACGCATAGGAACAACATGGGAAGAAGCTCGACTGACCGATCAATGGTGCACAGTGGCACGGAGTTGGCTTGGTTAAACAATACTTAATTTGTAGATGCTATACCTTTGCGGCATTACCGCAGATCGAATTTTTTTTAAACGGAAAGCTTCATTGGCGTCAGGCTTAGAACGGATAAGATTTAATAAACCCCTATACCAGCATCTTAATGTTTTACCGCGATAACTTTTTTGAATCTCAGTATTTTTACACCATTTTTTGATAAGTTCTCAAAAAACTTCTAGTTTAAGAATCCGTGTCGATATCAATCATTGGTGATTTGGTTTTGAAGATAATCCAATGTTCTTTGGGGGACCGACATTGTCCATATAATATGTCATTGGCAACCATTTTGGTTTTGATCAGTTTATCAAAAAAGTGGACTATACAATGCCATGCTATACGATACCGTTTTGACTCATATTCCGAACACTTAAGGCCAACAGTGACTTCAAACGCATTTAAAAGGCATACATTAGCTGATAATTGGGAAAATTTTAATTTCTAGGCTAAGTTTGACTGTTAGCTGTCGATTGTGCCGAAAAAAATGTTTTGTCGAACTTGTTTAGTATTGTTTTTACATTAAACTATGGAAGATCATTTTGATTCAATTGCCGAACACTGTGTTCATTCTGTCTCATATTCCGAACACCTTGATTCAAATTCCGAACAGCATGATTAAATCGTATTTAAATTAATAATTTCGCAAATAAATTTATCTGAGCTTGTTCTACTGGTCTCAAACTAGAGAACCATCACTACTTCCACTGAATAAATTATATTGGAGACGTTAAAATTGAATTGCAATTGACTACCATTTCCTTGCTATTTGATGACATATTTCACCGAAACATTTCAACCAAATCGCCATACAAAAACCGAGTGTTCGGAATATGAGTCTGTTCGGAATTTGAGACAAAACGGTATGATGATCTTGAAATTTTCAAAAATTGTATTTGGCCAGCTTGGACCAGAAATCGAAATGTTCATTACTCAAAGACGGTGCCCTAAATTGCTTCATTTTTTCACAATATACTCTCATCAATATGAGTGATCGAAGAGTGAATATCCAAATACGATAGAAAGGCTGTAGCCTGAGAATTTAATGTGGATTATGGCTACGCGTCGGGCTCCCAAGGAAATTTTTAATATGTCCGGGTTCAGATGACCTATGATCGATATCGACACAAATTCTAAAACAAGAAGAGTTTTTTGATACCTTGTGAGAAAATGGTGCAAAAATTAATGGTTAGTTTCAAATTGGTAAAAGCAAAGCCCACAACATCAAGACGGGGTTGGTGGTCTAATGGCTACCGCTTCTGTTCCATAAGCAGAAGGTCATGGGTTCAATCTCACGCCCGTCCCTTTCCTCGTACTTTATAGTTGTATATCTCTCACTTGCTTCTATTCATTCTTAATCTATCACACTCAAACTACTCGTTCATAGCAAACGCTAGAACTAGAGACAGACGAGAAACCGTTTCCCTAACGCTTCCATTCTTCCACGCGCATGCCTTTCCTTACGCCTGATACAGAGGCAGTCTGCTAACCACAAAAGCAAACCTCTCTGTCATACCTTTCCCCCAATTTATACACTTCCGCATGAACTGGCGTAGATGCAGGGGTATATCCGGTCTACTGTGGGAGCCAGTTTAATGCAGCATCAATTCCTCCCCCTTTCCCTCATTAGTCTGCATTCTGACGTGGCAGGCGCCATTGTTGCCTAAAAATAAAAGATTATCAGCACTTACACACTGAGGGTGTCTGTTAGTCCCAAACAGTCATTCGGTTGGTTCCTTGTGTACGTGCAGCTGATCTGGCGATACTGGAGTAGCATCCACGGGCGGCCAATCAAGCTCAAGCTTAAGCTCAAGCTCAAAAGCAAAGCCCACAACATCATACTGAAGATGGTTATCTTCGAATCTCAGTCTATTGAAGGATCATTTCAGGGTGGTAACTAGCGTTGGGCAAATTTTTCTTCAACATCGATGTTACTGAATCGATTCACATTTGAGTTGCTGAATCGATTCACCGATTTAATCGAATCCTTTGAATCGATGTTTTTGAATCGATTCGAATTGAATTTGAATTAAATTTATAAGATTTGAAGCGAGACCAAATGCATTTGCGTTTGATTTTAACACATTTCAATAAATCAATATTGAAATTCAATAAAGACGATATAATATTTCATTATTTGTTCAAAATTTGATTTCTTTATTGTCAACTCGTTGAAAAATATTCATCGATTTCAACAAACTGAATCGAATCAAAAAATCGAAAGAAGAAAATCGATTCACCCGATTTTAGATGCGCCAACATCGATTCAAAAAATCGATTAATCGGAATGAAAACATCGATTTTCAGAACATCGATTCAAAATCGCCCAACGCTAGTGGTAACTATCTCAACATATGTAAGCATTAGGCTGGTTTAAAATGCTCAAAATCAAATCAAACCTCCTAGTATGATGATTTGTATCTTCATCGGTCTTGGGCGATACTTCTCCAGTCGATCAGAATGTTTAAAAATCCCATGTCCTCATCCCCTGCGTACAGCCAACGAATTCGTTACCTTCTCCCAAATCGCCGACCGTTTTGACTCATATTCCGAACACTTAAGGCCAACAGTGACTTAAAATGCATCTGATTGGCAAAAAATAGCTGATATTTGTGAAAATGTAAATTTCTTTGCAAAGTCTAACTGTTAGCTGTTGAATGTACCGATAATAATGTTGAGTTAATTCGTTTTAGTATCGTTTTTACGCAAAAGAATAGAACAACATTTTGATTCAAATGCCGAACAATGTGTTAATTCTGTCTCATATTCCGAATACCTTGTTTCAAATTCCGAACAGCACGAATAAATCGTATTCAAATAAACAATTTCCCAAATAAATTTATCTGAGCTTGTTCTACTGGTATCAAACTAGAGAATCATCACTACTCCGGCGGTATAAATTATATTGGATACGGTTAAATTGAATTGCAATTGACTGACATTTCATTGTTATTTGGTGACATATTTCAGCGAAACATTTCAACCAAATCGCCATATAAAAACCGAGTGTTCAGAATATGAGTCTGTTCGGAATTTGAGACAAAACGGTACCTGGTTTCCTGCTGGATATCATTTTCGCAACCCTTTCTTTCGATATTTACACCAAGTGACCAGCCAAGTGAAGTCTACCTATTCTACATGCTTATTAATATTCACATCATTCATTTTGAAAACACCGAAGGCTTCGCAGTCTACCTCATTCAACGTCTACGCTTCGTGCCCGTAGAGAGCCACCAGATGTATCAATGTTGTATAGTCCATTGAACGAGCCGTTTCGGATCAGCTGATCGCTCATTTTATGAATGAAAATTTGACAGTAGGCGGTTGCGTATCGTTTAAAAGTAACAGCAATATAATCAATGTTGTCGTTTCGTAAAATGGACTATACAGGGCGATTTTTTTCCGTTTGCAAGTTCCATAAATGGAATCTATGACATTTGGTCGAATGACATTTAGTAGAATGACTTTTGGTCGAATGTACATTTGGTCGAAAGTACATTTGGTCGAACGGACATTTAGTCGAATGGACATTTGGTCGAAAAGGTTTAGTTGCAACAAAAAGCATATTATATTTGATCGAACCGACATTTCACGGATGGGGTTGAATCTAATTAGTATGGAACAAAGTTTTACGTTCAGTCTGACTATTGTCGAGAGTAGCATTTTGTCGCTAATGCAAGAGTGATGGAATAATTGAAAAAGTATCGGTCACTTTAACAACAACATACTATGCGATTAGCAAAGTTTTGTTATTCAATTCGATGAACGCACTCCCAACATATTGATCAACCTCTTGCGTTTTTGATGTTTCATGCTACTTTTTCGTTCAGGCATGTTCTGCGATTCGAGATAAGCTGATCATAAATGGAAGCATGCCAGCTTATGTTGTCTCAGTCAACTAGTCTTCCATTACATATAAAGAAGTCACAATGAGCCAATTGGCCATAAGTAAAGTTACCGACATCTAACATTCACTTAAAGCAAATTTTCCCTGCCGTTTTAATTCTGATTTCCGCATTCAAAAATCATACCCACGTCTGTAAGCTGTAAGACTCGGAATTCAAAGAAAGATCCCGAGTACTCTCTCGGCATGCTTCCATCGGATGAAGATCAGCAGCTTATTACGAAAAACGATGATATTTCAAAAGAATAATAAATAATGAAAACATTATGTTTACATCGTTGAATAGCAAAATAACTTGTTGAGCAATTTTTCAAAAAATGATGATGTTTTGAAAAAATAATAGGTTAACTAGAGCTAAAGATTTCAGTCAATGTACAAAAAAACTACTTTAAAAGTTCAATTGAGTAATCATTGAAATCCCAGATTTTGACATAACTTCAAATTACAAATAAAAGGATGTATGAAAATTAAAAATAAGAGTACTTAAAATGCCTCGTTATTTATTCAACAACAATTGGTAATTCAGATTATTCAAAGGAATACGTTGGTAAGAAACTTAGAAAAAATAATCAATTTTACCAAATGATAAACCATTTGAAAATAACACTGCGTAACAAAAATGTCATTTTTGCGTGTCTCAAGGATCAAAATATGTGTCTCGAGTAGATTTGAGGTTGCTAAATCTGATGCCATTTTCAGAAATGTTCCAGCACGTCACAATTTTTAGCTACAGGTCACCGAAGTTGTATAAAACATTAATTTTATTGATGTTTATATGACATTTAAAGTATATTTTATCGTAAATTTTTGTGATCAAATCCACTGAGCATGCTATTTTGCACTTAAACTTTCATTCACATTCATCATTCACGAAATGCTTTCTGTCTCCATATAAAATTCTTCGTTTCTCTTATATGGGAAAATAAAATACTTTTAAAAACCATCAAAAAATATTTTTTCCGCATCGAAAGTTGGCTAAAAAAGTCATTTTTTTGCATTGTCAACAGCCAATATCTCAAAAACTAGACGTGTTATGATATTTCTGGAAACGGCAATGGATTCAACAACCCTTAATTGAGTGAATAGCGGTATTTAGGTGCTTGAGACAAAAACGTGGTCTGCAGTGTAAGCTTTCAACAAAATTTCCGTTCAACTAAACGTCATTCGACCAAAATAAATGTACCAAAGAAATTCGACCAAATGTCCATTCGACAAAATGTCCTTTCGACCAAAAGTACTTTCGACCAAATGTCATTCGACCAAACGTCATTCGGCGAAATGTCCTAAAGCCCTCTAAATGACATGTGTTTTTCTCACTAATTTTTTCAAGCCCACTTCCTCTCTTATCATATAGTAGCAAATTCTAATACCTACTAGAAAAAAAAACCGTAGCATAACGAGCAGATATTTTAAAAAGTTAACTACTGACCGAAGCGACAGGACAAGCTGAAAAATAATTGATTGAAATTCCACAGCGATCAAAAGTTAATTGGAAAACAGATTTAAGCAAGCCCATTTCCTGTTCAAGTTTTATTTTTTGTTTTATGTTTGAGAACCTGTTCCATACAGATTAACTCAAATTCATATTGTTATTGCTAATTTGGCTAGGAAAACATTAAACAAGTGGATCAATGAAAAAGGGAAACAAAGATAAAATTTTTAAATTAGAACAAGTTTTTTTTTATATTTTCCTTGATTTTAATTTTTTTGGGAAACCTTATCTATTTTTCTACAGAATATTCATAAATAAATCAACTAAATTTTTATGTAATTTTAAAAGTTGGATTTCAAGCTGTTTACATTTTTTTTTTATCCTCATTTATTTATCTGTTGGGCTCCTTCGCCCCTTTAGGCACTACAGGAGCCTAATACACTTATGACTACTGCTCTAACTGTACAGTGTTTGAATAGCTGTATCGTCTGACTATTTCTACTTTAACGACGTAGAGTTGTCGTAGCACTCACTATTACTATTGCTGCTGCTGCTTCTGCTGAGACTCATAGGTTTTTGTCCCAGTCATCAACGACGTTCATCCAGAGAGTGATCCATTGTACGAAGCATTGATCGGTTTGCTGGTATGGGAGATCTTTAATGTATACGCAGCTGAAGACGATCAAGTGTCTCAGTCGCTAGCTGACGGCCGAGGTGGATGGGCATTCCCCATACCACCGTCCACAGTCTTCTAGTTGATAAAAATGTAGGGGGGGGTCGAATCGGGACTCGAACCCATGACCAGTACCTCATCATATCTCAAAAGGGTCCCCCCTACCAAATTCAGCACGTTTTGGGATTCCACAATCTATCGTATTGAATTTGAGTTTTGAATGTGATATTCGATCCAAAGATATGAGGGGCCCAAATGGAAAGAGGTGTAACTGACATTTTATCGGTTGTCAGCTACTTAAATTAAAAATTCTACTGTTTTCAAGCTTCCCAAAAGAATTTTGAGGCAGTGTTGTGAAAAACTCAATTTCTCACAACTCACGCTTGAGATTTTTCATGCGTTAGTTGTCAATCATGCAACTCAGCGGTCAAAAAATCATGGATGAGTTGGCTCACTTTTTTAGCTCATTGTCTTATATTTCCACAGTTTACTCACACACAGCAATAAGTTCTTGTTAGTCTGGTAAAATTATAGTCATCCTTTATAACGTAAACAGAACATTCGGGTTTCACGAGTTTTTGCCGGGTTTTGCGACTGCATCATCTTTTACGGTTTGAGTTAATTGAGTTGATTTTGCATCAAAATCTCATGCGTGAGATTTGCGAAGCAGATCTCTAATGAGTTTGCTCTCACGGGAGAGCGTATTGATTGAGATTTTGAGTGTGAGTCTATCAACACTGTTTCGAGGTAATTTTTTCATCCAATGGGAAACATATAATGTTTTGTAGAAGATTGGCTTCTGTATAATTTATATGAAGCGAAAAATTACTGAAAACCTTCAAAGCTGTCTTTCTCCAAAGCTTTAAACCTTCTCATTTAGACAAAAGCAACTTCTCACTTTTCTAGCTGTTAAATATATAACAGCTAAAAAGAACAAGCAAAAGTTGTACCAAGAATTAAACAATTTTGCCTAAGACAAGTTAATGCTATTTTTCCCGAATCTATGACATTTGGTCGAAAGACATTTGGTCGAATGACGTTTGGTCGAAAGTACATTTGGTCGAACGGACATTTCGCCGAATGGACATTTGGTCGAAAAGGTTTAGTTGCAACAGAAAGCATGGTATTTGGTTGGCATGGATAGTATGGAAACGAAGTTTTACGTAAAATCTGACTATCGTCGAGAGTAGCAGTTTGTTGCTTTTCAAGTGATTGAATAATTGAAAAAGTATCAGCCATTTTACCAACAATGTATATGCGATTAGCAAAACTTTCCCAACATATTGATCGAACTCTGTCGTTTTTGACGTTTTATTGTGCTTTTTTTGTACATGCATGTTTTGCGAACCGAGATAAGCTGATCATAAATGGAAGCAAGTCTACTTTTGTCGCCTCAGTCAACTCGACCTCCGTTGCGCAATACATAGAATTAGCACAACTTTCAGTTTTAACAATTCAATGTTTCGTCTGCGAACTCTGTTATACACCCAAAGTCATCAACACTGTCAACAAAGCTTGAGGAATGTTATTAAGCTGGAGTCTACAATAAGCCAATTGGCCATAACCAACACCTAACATTCATTTTGCCATAAAGGTTTTCCTTAAGCAAATTTTTCCTGACGTTTTTATTCTGATATCTGCATAAAAAAAACTTACCCTCGTCCGTAAGCTGCATGACCCAGAATTCAAAGAAAGATCTCGAGCATTCTCTCCGAATGCTACCATCAGATGAAGATCAGCAGTTCATAACGAAGAACGATGACATTTCAAAAGAATAATAAATAATTAAAACATGATGTACACACCATCGAGTAATAACATAATTCGTTAAACAGTTTTCAAAGAATGATGATAGTTTCAAAGAATAATAATTTCACTAGAGCAGAATATTTCAGCCAATGCACAAAAAAAAAACTACTTCTGAAAAGTTTATTGAAATTATCATCGACATCCTAGATATTGACATAACTTTAATTACAAATAAAAAGTAGAGTATGTTTATTCAACAACAGGTAATGATTCAGATTATTCGAAAGAATACGTTATCCTATCAATTTTGCAAAACTTAGAAAACAAAATAATTTTACCAAATGATCTTCCAATAAACAATTTGAAAATAAGCTTTCATCCAAATTTTCGTTCAACTGAACGTCATTCGACCAAAAATATGTACTAAAGCAATTCGACCAAATGTCCATTCGACCAAATGTCCTTTCGACCAAATGTACTTTCGACCAAATGTCATTCGACGAAACGTCATTCGACCAAATGTCATTCGACGAAATGTCCTAAAGCCATTTTTCCCTGAGCAACACAAAAAAACACCCTTTTCTTCTCCAGACACCCCGTATCCAGGAAAGTTTCTGGCTTTCATCATTATTGCAACATCAAAAGTTTCAAGATGTTAATTATCTGTTATGAATCTTTTTGAAATTGATGTTTTAGTTCCAATTGATCAAATTTTCCACTTCTTTCTAATTTTCAATCCTTTTGACGAAACATTTTGAAAATTGATTATAAATAACAAAAAAAAATGAAATATGAAGCAGCCATCAACAATGCAGTGAGAGCAACGCCGGATACGTGGGACGGTTGATTCGACGAGGAATGTAGGCAGATCCTGGAGGAGAAGAATGCAGCGCAGGTGGTCATGGTGCAGCAAGGGACCCGGCAGAACGTGGAACGTTATAGACGGAAACGGCAACAGCAGACCCGCCTCTTTAGGGAAAAAAACCGCCGCCTGGAGGAAACGGAGTGCGAGGAGATGAAACTCAAAAAACTCGTAACTTCTATCAGAAGCTCAACGCATCCCGCAACGGCTTCGTGCCTCGAGCTGATATGTGCAGGGATAAGGATGGGAGCATCTTGACGGTCGAGCTTGAGGTGATCGAAAGGTGGAAGCAGCAGTTCGACGAACACCTGAATGGCGCTGAGAGCACAGGCAATGAAGAACGGGACAATGGAGGAAATACCTTCTGTACTGCGGACGATGGAAACCAACCAAATTTGAGAGAGGTTAAGGATGCCATTCACCAGCTCAAAAACAATCAATGGTAGTTACTTCCCGATACAATATTAGCATGTACATTAATTGCGTTTCTTGAATTTAGGCCTTAAGGTCTTGAACCTTAAATGAAGTTCAATCGTACCTCCACTATCGGTACATCTACCCTATTTACGTTTTCGTTATCGTCATCGAGCTTAGGATCCGAATCATCATCCTGAGATCTTGAATCATCCACCGTATGTTCTGCTATTCCCATCAACGAATCAAAATCATGTAATGCGTCGTGCAGTACTAGTTTGCATTTCAATCATTCCAAGGATTCGAATTAATATTCTTTTATTCTTTGCATATTAGATGCTTACACATATAAATTCCCTTTCCATTATTGTTGTCAGATCGATATTCACGCAAATGAATATGTCTTCAATATCGGAAATTATGAGCTTCTGCATTCGAGAGCTGACCTGACGCAAAATTCGTTTCATTGTTTCCGGATTTACATGACGTGCATTTTCCAGACCTTCTTCGACCGAATAATTCTTCGAAAAGCAGGAAATCAATGGAAGTCCATTCACCGTTATTCAACTAACGATAAAGTGAATGTACAATGAATATGTACGGCTCTTGGCTTCCTAACTGATTCTGTGATGTTCTCATCATCTTCGTCATTCAACAATCCTAATTGTCGGGCAACATGCTTGTGAAATTTTCCATAACTTGTCTAAACTTGGGCAAATCTGTTGTTTTTATGTCACATCGATGTCAGATTGCTTCCTTAGCTTGAACATTGAACACGAACATATATATATACTTAACAAAAATACAATCAACTTGAAACTACCAACTTACAATCCATAGTCCGTATGGAAATCGTCTTCGGATAGGCTGTTGATCAAATATTCCGAAAATACATACTAAGATTTTCAAAGAGAGCTTTTTTGCCCAAGTTGCCATTTTCGCATTCGTATACCGTGTAGCAGGTACGATGATACTCTATGCCCAGGGAAGTCAAGGAAATTTCCATTACGAAAAGATCCTGGACCGACCGGGAATCGACCCCAGACATCTTCAGCATGGCTTTGCTTTGAGGCCACGGACGCTCACGACTCGGCTAAGGAAGGCCCCTGGTATAGTACTGATGAGTTAATAGAATATACCGTAAAACGGGGTAACTTTGATAGTTTTTTCGAAGAAAACTTCAATATTTATGCATGCTATTTCAAAGAATTACAATTTATATTTTTAAAATAAGTACTGACATCGAATGCACTTGATAGATTGTCAAAAGATTTATTCTGAATGGATATTTTATTTTTCATGTAATCGAAAGTTGGTTTTCTGTTTTGGGGTAATTTTGATAATGGAGTAAAAATCGAACAAAATTGAATGAATTACGGAACATTTATAGGGCGTTGCATACCTCTAGGCGTTTAACGCTATATGGAAATTTCTAACTTAGATTACAAAAATAGTCCCAGTTTGTAAAAATAGTTTTCGCTAAGATATTTGAGACCGAATTCATATTCTATTATAACTAGGGTCATAGATAAGTGAACTCATTATGACTTTATCAAATAGTGATCATTGAACAGATTGTTTGTGAGCGTTTCAAAAAGGCTAAAAACTGATATTTTTTCCACATGCATATATATCTTTAAATGTACTTGATTCGAACGAAAAAAGCTTTGACATGAAGTGTTATACTAATACTCTTTACTTTTGCATTCGTTTTTCTTACCTGATTGACAGAAACTTCGTTATTTCGTTTAATATGTTGCGAGTCTCGCACTATCAAAGTTACCCGCATTATCAAAGTTAGGTACCGTAAAACGGGGTAACTTTGATAGTTTTTTCGAAGAAAACTTCAATATTTATGCATTCTGTTTCAAAGAATTACAATTTATATTTTTAAAACAAGTACTGACATCCTAGCTATCGAATGCACTTGATAGATTGTCAAAAGATTTATTCTGAATGGATATATTATTTTTGATGTAATCGAAAGTCGGTTTTCTGTTTAGGGGTAACTTTGATAATGGAGTTTTTACAAAAATGGTCCCAGTTTGTAAAAATAGTTGTCGCTAAGAGATTTGAGACCAAATTCATGTTCTAGTATAACTAGGCTGTCAAGGATAAGTGACGAACACATTATGACTTCAACAAATAGAGATCGTAGAACAGATTGTTTGTAAGCGTTGCAAAAATGCTAAAATCTTATAAATTTTTAAAATTTGCATTTAAACCCTAAAATGCACTTGATTCCAACGAAAATAGCTTTGACATGAAATGTCATACTAATACTCTTTACTTTTGCATTCGTTTTGCTTAACTGATTAACAGAAACTTCGTTATTTCATTCAATATGTCATGTGTCTCGCACTATCGAAGTTACCCGCATTATCAAAGTTACCCCGTTTAACGGTACGTACATTCTGGTTGTGTTTTGTTACACAGAACACCTAGATATAGGAAATAAATGTAATGCTTGAAATGTAACTAGTAAAAGAATAAAACATTTTTTTCTACTATTTCAGTTGAATGTTTGGAAGAAAGTGAGAATAGTGATCATCAGCTTTTGGGATTATTAATTGATCAGTTCAATTATCCTGTTCCTGACCCACTGTGCATCGAGTGAGCGATCTTCGAAAAACAACTCAAACGCACCACCATTACCATCGCCATCACAAGCCATCAACATCGCGCGTCCTCTTTGTGGTCAACATGATCGGCGTATGTGTCAGGAGAGTTGAAATTGCAAGTTTTTTTATATATATTTCCAGAGATTATTTTACCTCGTATTTTTTTGATTTCATTTATTAGCCGTTTTACCGCTGGGGCGTCCGGCTTTTCTCTTCCGCTCGCAACCCGTATATCAGTCATCGTAAGAAGCAGCCTATCTGAAATCTTCCGCCATTTAACGATTTAATACATATTTCCAACCCGAGCGATCCACAATGGTCGGAAAAAATAAATTTTGGCAAAATCTTTACGGTTTTGTAGAAGCGAATAGTTGCAACTTCAAATGCATTCACGAAGATTTGAATACCGACGGACCATCTAGATAGCTACAGGAAAAAGTTGGAACATTCAATGGGTATCCTATAAAATTGTGCTGCAGGATAAGAAAAACTTTCTCGCCTAATTCAACTAATTTCAAAGGCGTCCGACTTGAAGACGGTCTACGGGAAAGTCGTATCAGACGAATCTATCTAACAGTATCAGCGTACACGGAGAAATATTTTTACCTAATTTTTGAGTTTACTTTACCCAAAATTAAGTATATCGATTAAAGTTTCAACCCAAAATCTCTCGGTTTTCTCTTTCTCCCACACGAATGTTGTCAAAAAAAGAGAGAGCTGCATCTACCCAATGGGGGTACTTTGGCCCAATATGTCAAATTTGGGTAAATGCAACTTTTCTTATGTTTGGGTCGAAAGAACTCAATTTTACGTTAAATCAACCCAAAATTGAGTATATGTTTCTAATGGAATTAAAGCCACACTACCTAGTGGGGACCTTGGAAATTTAGCCAAAATTGAGTTATTGGGCTCAACTACGGAATTGCGTTGAAACAACCCAAAATTGAGTTGAATTCCGTCTCCGTGTAGCTCTAACCCTCAGAAGCACATGGGTGAACACAATGACCGATGAATTAAGGATCATAAGATTGTAATGTATTATGTATGTTTTAAACAAATAAAAAATATAAAAATCTCAATACCATTATAGTAGTTTTGGCCACCTCTTTATATGAATCCCAACCATTGTGATGATCATTGCTGCTATCGTTGTTGGTCACTTTTTGGAGTACGTGATCGGGGGATGCTGCGCTGTTATTTGTCATCTGCAACGGCTCCACAACAGTTTGTATCGCTCTCTTTCATCCGCCACTCTTTTTTGAAACATTTTTTCGCTTCGTTTAGCCATACATACATTCGACAGGACGCGATATGTTGATGATGACGACGGAGAGTACGACGACGATGATGATCCGTAGGGAGATCTCCTCTCGGCTTCGGCAGTGTATTGACTGCTCTTTCGGCAGGGCTGATCGTGTACACCGCGGAGAAAGGGACAAGTGTCATGGGAAATGTAGGTACCGTAAAACGGGGTAACTTTGATAGTTTTTTCGAAGAAAACTTGAATATTTATGCAAGCTGTTTCAAAGAGTTACAATTTATATTTTTAAAACAAGTACTGACATCCTAGCTATCGATTGCCCTTGATAGATTGCCAAAAGATTTATTCTGAATGGATATATAATTTTTCATATAATCGAAAGTCGGTTTTCTGTTTTGGGGTAACTTTGATAATGGAGTATAAATCGAACAAGATTGAATGAATTACGGAACATTTATAGGGTGTTGCATACCTCTAGGCGTTTAACGCTGTATGGAAATTTCTGACTTAGATTACAAAAATGGTCTCAGTTTGTAAAAATGGTTTTCGTTAAGAGATTTGAGACCGAATTCATGTTCTACTATAACTAGGCTATCATGGGTAAGTGACGAACTCATTATGACTTTATCAAATAGTGGTCGTAGAACAGATTGTTTGTAAGCGTTGCAAAAATGCTAAAATCTTGTAAATTTTTAATATTTGCATAAAAATCCTCAAATGGCCTTGATTCTAACGAAAATAGCTTTGACATGAAGTGGCATAATAATACTCTTCACTTTTGCATTCGTTTTTCTTAACCAATTGACAGAAACTTCTTTATTTCGTTTTGTATGTTGGGGGTCTCGCACTATCAAAGTTACCCGCATTATCAAAGTTACCCCGTTTTACGGTACTTACTACATGCCCGCGTTCCCTTTCTCGGATCGGCCTCCAATCGTGAGGTATGCAACACTGATGACGAAGACGACGACGACGATCTTGGACAGGCGCACACACTCCGACGATGCGACAACTGTCAGCAAATCGATGTTGAAGCTCACCGCCAAATGTGACAGTCTACTGACTATATTATTATCTCATCAGGATTTTTTCCGCAGAGATCTCACGCTGGAAGGATCGGATCGATTCGGAAAGAAACTGAAGCTTATCAGTGATGTATTTGATATAACGATTCTTGATGTTTTCAAACATCGATTACATTTTAATTGAATAAATGTTGTGATCGAAATCTTGATGCGCGATGTTTTAGCATTTTGTGATATTTGAAGCGATTGGTTTTTATTGGAAGCAATTAGATTAGTTTTTCGTATCTGAAAGGGTCACTAATTTCAAGATAAAATAATTAGGGGCTGTCCATAAATCACAAGTTTTTTTTTTCAGGATTTTTAGACCCACTCCTCTTTGTGGTCATTTTTCTACTCCAAAATTTTCAAATTTTTATGGACCGTAGTATTTGGCCAGATTGGGGCCCAGATAGCCATAGCAATAAATAACCAACTTTTCAGCAAGACCAAGCAGAGGGTCGTAGGTTCAAATCCCACATTTCAAGGATCTTTTCATAAAGGAAATTTTCTCGACTTTCCTGTGCATAGAGTATCTTTGAGCTCTTTCAACGATATACAAATGCACAAGTGGTCAATTGGCAAAGGAAGCTCTCTGTCAATAACTGTGGAAGTGCTCATAAGACCACTAAGCTGAGAAGCTGGATCTGTCCAAGTAGGGACGTAACGCCAGAAATAGCTATTCGTTGACGTAACGCCAGAAATAGCTATTTCTTGAAGTATGATTCATGTATCCCAAACAATATGAATTGTGTTTAAAAAAAAACACTAAAATGTTTGCCTTATATTTGAAAGATGTGCCATTCTACGTAAACATTGCTCTCTAAAATAGCTTTCTTCTTTTCTAATACAATATATTGATTGGACTATAATATCTTCATTTTTCGACGATGTCCAGTATTGGGCGCTGTCTGGTACTGAGGGATTTCCGTCCTCTTGGAGGAATAATTCATCTGAGTCAATATCATCTACCAAAATATATGCTAATCACGTATCCAAGCACCCCAAAGGATCAATCAATGTGGATCACAACGACTGTCAGTGTCGGTTCCTACTGTCCGATGCGTCCCGTTCCGATCCGGGTACGTGAAACCAGTTTCTAATTAGTGGCTCCTAATGATTGACAGTTCCTAAACAGTTTCTCTAAACCAACATACTCAATTAGATTAATTTCGCTAACCAGTTTCAATTCCGTTAAGCCCACGGAGCTGTGGAAGCCGAACCCCTCAGTATCGGTCGGGAGCACTTGAGAGTTCACACTCCGACCGAATGCCTGTTTCGAGGGTCTTACAACACGTCTCGAGACCTCATAGACCTACCGAAATTATTATTTATAATTTTCCCTCGTCGGGTGCCGAATCCAAGGAAACCACATCGCAAGGCTGCTGCAGCAAGGGAGGAGGCATAGTAGGGTAAGAGATCTAGTTTTCAACTCTGAGTTAGTTTTCGAGCCGTACTTCAACAATATTAATTTGCATTATTTACAAGTTATGTTTGAATTTATAATTTACATCAACCACACAGAACAAGACAATGAATGCACAGTAAATATTCTATGACAATTCCCTGCATAAAAAGTATCCAGACAGTTTACAGAAATTCCATCAGATTTTTTTCTATGAATGTATACTAATACTTCTCTCTTAAGGACATCTTAAAAAGTTCCCATTAAATTATAATAAAGAATTCGTGAAGATTCAAGAGTAAGTACGGATAAATAATTCAAGGGATTAATGAAAAAGTACCGCAAGTGATATCATTTGTTTTCATAAAGGGATTACATCTTAAACATATCGTATTGGTCTGTCTAAGAATTAATTTTGTGAGAAATCACAGAAAGTATATTAAAAAGCGTAATATTTCTCAACATGTTGCTCCTTGGATTTCACAACTTGCTCAAAAGATATTAGAAAAAAAAAACTTGTACAAAAAATTGTTGAAATTTCTACAAGAATTCCTGAAATATTTCTAGAATGAATTAATTGTCATTATTCAGGATACACAGCGTAACAAAAATAACATTTTTTTGCGTGTCTCAAGGATCAAATGATGTGTCTCGAGTAGATTTGGGGTCGCAATATCTGATTTCATTTTCATTCACTTTCATTTTAGACATAATTTGGTTAAAATTGCACGATTAAATTTAGATTAAACCGATTTTTTCAACATGCTTGCTGTATGCATACAAAATTCTTCGTTTCTCTTATGTGGAAAAATACAAAAATTTAAAACATCAAAAAATAACTTTTCCGCATCGAAAGTATTATAAACTTTGTTGATAAGTATTATTATACGCATAAAGTTTTAATTCTGAGGCAATTTAAGCTAATAAATTGCCTTACAAGCTGGCAAACTTGCATGCAAGTTGGCTATAATAGTCAATTTTTGCATTTTAAATAGCCAATATCTCAAAAACTAGACGTGCTACGATATTTTTGAAAACGGCAATGCATTCAGCAATCCTTAGTTGAGTGAATAGCGGTATTTTAGTGCTTAAGACAAAAACGTGTTTCGCAGTGATATTGGTGATCTTAAAATTCTTTAGATTATTGGTGTTTAAATTAAAACAATGCTAAATTGCTAAGTTAAAGAATTTTAAGATTTTTTTCTCAGAGCTATCTTTCAAATAAATTCGATATTATTCTTCTATGAAGTTCATAAAGAATCAATGAAAAACTCATTAAGAAAGAGATTAAAGGAACAGTCTTTGATAAAGTTCATGCAAAATTTATGGCAGGGTTCCACAATGTCTCAAGAAAAATATTTAATGAAATTGAAAATATTTTCTTGAAAAAAAACTGATTCTGACAAAATATAAACTGAACTAATCCTCAAGCAAATTCCAAGTGTTATTCCTGAGAATTCAGGAGGAAATATTTAAAGGCATATCTGGTACAAATGTTAGCAACAAAACTCATGACCTCATGCATTTTGTCTTTAAAGCAATCCATTTGATAGAATACATTGAGGAGTTTCTGAAATAACTCAATAAAGAATGCATTGACGAACTATACGGAATGCTTTTATCCAATTTCAACCTCTGGCTAGGTAGTAATTTCTGGTCAATAGAAGTCTTCAGGCTCTACCTGAAATCCCCCAAATCGTTAAATGGACCCGTTACTCAGCCAAAAAATTGAACCAAGACGTGTTTCAGTTTCCACCTTGCGAAAGAAAACGGAAGCCCGTCATAGTTAAACGCTCCGTGCAAATAGAGTACAAAGGTTAAGTATGATGATCGTTTTGAGTTAAATTCGAAAATAAAATTTTGAGATGGGCTACGCCCGTGAATGCGCCTACGTTGCCTATATATCACACCACTTCATTTTGTCATCTTGATGTATAGGAGGGTAGGCAGGAGACTGATTTTATTCGCATCAAAATAACCAAGGCATTCAACAAGTTGATGTATTAATAAATGTTTGAGCTTTCATTTTGAAATGTTTAAGTTATTTTATGTTACTTATTTATTTGATCACAATTATTTGTCTATTTTTCCAATTTTTTTGGTTGTAAAACGATGGAGATTCGAGAGACAAAGTATCGATCAAACGCGTTATTTACCAAATGGTTACGGTTATCAATCGAATAGCTTTAATCAAATTCAATATACATTACTGACCCGATTTCGTCAGCCTATATAGAATATAATATTTTTCGTCATATTTTACCGAATTTGAATTGAAACTGATTCCATATAATGATATTTGATGTTATGAGGCATCCATAAATTACGTTACGCAAAATTCAGATTTTCAAAATCTCCGCACCAACTCCACTGTAAACTGTTTGTTATGGAAACAACAAATAAATTATTTGGCACGGAAGAAATCATAAATAAACACCTTCTTACATAAACTCTTACGTAACTAACGTAGCATAACGACACCTTAATATATTTTTCATTTAATTCATTTCATTTTAAAGTTTTTCACCTCAAACATTTTAAATATGACTAGTTTATTTTTAAAAATTTGGTGAGTCTTTGTAATTTGTGAAGATTTTAATCCATTCCTGCTTTAAGGGCTATATTTTTTGTAACGCAATCCATATTCCATGTTCACACGTCAAAAGTTGATAAACAAGAACAAAGTTTAAATGTCCCGATTTTGTCATCCCAAAATTCACAGAGGGGCTGTCAAAATCAGGTCCTTACTGTATTAAATAAATCACCAGCTATCAGGTGCGCTGAACAATGCCTACTATGTTTCCTTGTCTTCAATCCAATTTTTATATTTCTTCTAGCGAAAAATAAAGCACCTTCCCACACCCTTAAGACAGTAGGCAGTCAATTCGCAAGTAGCATAATTAATGTTATGCTATTCTTGAAGTGTTCGCTTACACCAATTATATAGAGCCAAAAATGTAACGGAATATAACCAGTAAACCTTCAAACCTACGCCAACCCACCATAAAACTCTCATAAGACCCACACAAAAGACGGTGTTGGAGGCCAAATTTCAAGTATCTCTTAAAATTTGTAATCATGCACTTACATCAGTCCTCAACACTTCAATGAACCTCTCACAAGTAATTCTCAAGACAAGTGAAACTTACAATACATTTATCTTCTTGGTATAGTTTTCTAACCAAACGAAATGATAAAAACTGTTTCATAATATTACATTCCATAAATAAAATAAAGTTCAAATGAAAACATCTATGATGATAACTTTTCGTTTTCGATACCTACCTGTGTTTTCAATTGTCACGCTTATAGCATCGTGGACATTATACAAGGAACACCCGGCATTAATCAGACAAGAAATATTGCATTATCACAAAAAAAAAACATCGATTTGGTGCCCGAAGGTGTTGAACATTGCAGATTCCCCTATTATGGCTTCCATCTGCAAACACCGATAATCACAATCATGGTTGTAGTTTTATTCAACTCCGTCATAAAACCATAATAAATTGTTATGAACTTGTATAAGTGTAACAAGTCTCCCTTGAGAGCTTTTCGGCTTAAGGCGAACTTGATGGAGACAAACTGATCGTTTTGCTCGTTTTATTCAAGAGGAGCACATTTTGACGATTATTTATTTACACTTTCAGCTCTTTTTTTGTAAGAAAATTCTCCCACTTGAAATTGATTGCATCAAAATAAGTGAATGCATCAAAATAAGTATGTATTTCTAGCTTTGATGAGCATCGTAATAAATCCCAGACGCTGTACTGTGAATGCAATTGGTTTTCTAATCATATCCACAAGTACATCTCCTTGCAGATTGGATGTCTAGTGGTCGTGATCCGCTCCCCAAGGCCAAGAGAATAAATACCACTGGACGTCGGTCAGACGCTCCCAAAAGATTGCTACGAGGATCTCTTGTTGTTATCTCTTAAAAATGATTGCGAAGCTCACCCATACAAATGTGCACATCAACAAAGTAGCTAGTGCGAATGTGGGAAAATGAACCACGGCACACAAATTCAACGCATAACTTGCGTTTCGTTCTGACTAAATTCATTCCAACTTCATTTTTATTTATTGTCTATGAGTTGATTATCCCAAGAAACATTTAATTCTCTGTAGCTCATTACCATCTACCAGCTTTAGCTGTTTTCATTGCGCTTCATGCGTATTGTAGGGGAACTGTGGGTAAAATGAAGGCCCCCCCTTCATTTAACCCACAGTTCCCCTACAAAACGATGATCGGGTTAAAAAAAAAATGTGTTTTACGGTAATTATGCTACAAATCTATACAAAATATAGCACCATCCTTAGACTAAGGAACTATTTCGACAACTCTAGTGCGATCTAGAGCTGTCAAAAACTGGAAAAGTAAACAAAAAAAAAATACATCTCTCCGTTTTCTCATATGATGTAAATTTTTACTCGTGAAATTTAAGATTTTCATAACTAAACCCATCAAAAATCCATTGAACTGCTTAGCACATCATATCTTTAAAGTATTTAGGATAAGCAGACATGAATTGAAAGTATTTTTATCTTCTAAATTCCTAGAACAAATGATTTTAAGATGTTGATTCTTTGGGGGTATAATGAACCACTCAAATTGGGGGTAATATGAACACCATGGCAGAGTATATACTACTGGATTTTTTTTAGATGCCGAGAGTTTTCCAGAGAAAATACAAATACAGACATGGACAGCCATCCAAATGGTCGCGGCTTAACTTTCCATCGATTCCGGAATGTCTGTGAGACATTCATTGATCATGTACCAGATACCGAGAATCATGCAGCAACCCGTTCAATTTTAAAGGTGTTCATTTTACCACCACTACATGTTCATATTACCCCCGTTACATGTTCATTTTACCCACAGGTTTGGAACATTGACTCTGTGATAGATATTTTCAAAATTATAATAATGTTGATAAACTTCTATTTTCACAATATTCCAGCTTGTTACATTACATTAACATCCTTCTTCAATTCTGAGCAATTGAAAAAGAATCTGACAGCTTCATAAGCATGAAGTTTCCCTACTGTTTTCCCTCGTAGCAAAAGGTGTGTGAGTGGAATTTGATAGTGGAGTATAAATTATGCTCCAGTAAAGGCGGCACAGCTCAACCTGTCAAACCCCACAGTGAAAACATAGGACATCATCCCTCTGGACGCCCCCGTAAACGGTAAAAATCAATTATGTCTCAATACACAAAATTTATATAAGTGTGTTGATGTGTAAGAAATGTATTATGCGTGTTCTTGGATAGTACGAGAGTTTCAAAAATTCTCTGTAGTAAATTCATCTGCATCGTTTGGTGGTTAAACTAATAATCATTTTCCTGGATTACCAAACGTTTCGATATAGGTTTCAATACAAAGGTATTTGTTTTTTAGGATTTATACCAAAATTAAACATTAGAAAATTAGATTAACGTGGAACGAACCTATTATGCATTATACGTGCCACTTTTGAAGGGTTTCACACGTTTGTCAGTTTATTGAGTCGAATCATAGTGCTCTTACCCTAGTGATGGATGTCTAGCAGATGGTAATCGCTTGGATGATGGCCATAGTGACGGGAGAACAAGTAAACCTGTTGCTTCTGTGCGAACGGTCAGCCTTGCCACAACAAGGGAAAAAAATGAAACTATTTGAAGAGTTGCCCCAACCTCGCAATCGTATGTAGATGAATAGGCCAACGGCATGAATCGGGCTCAAGACGACACTGCAGTTTCTGTGAATCGGCGATACAAATATGTTCCGTTGTTTTATTTAATCTCCGTATTAGCGGATTATTCAAGCGTGAAAGGCCCCCAACCGACAGGGTGAGTGGAATACATGGAATCGGTATACAGACGGTGGTGACGTCAGCAAATGGGATTTCGAGGAGTTAAGACTGGTGTACTGTTGGGATATTTGAGTTCAGGTTCCCTCAATTCTTCAATCAAAGAAAGAAAACAGGCATGAGAAACACTTCCGGAAGATTAATAACTGTTCTTCATCGCGTTACTATTTCTTCAAATTGGTTTTGAATTTTGGAAAATATATTGACAATATGAATAAAAAAAACTTTACGCGAGCTTCTTCATCGGTTAATTAACCAATTAATATGAAAGGGTTTTTAATTATGCAAATTTAACATAATTAATGAGCTTCTGCTGGAAGCTTTTCCAGCTTCTGCTGGAAGCTTTTCCAGCTTCTTCTGGAAGCTTTTCCAGCTTCTGCTGGAAGCTTTTCCAGCTTCTGCTGGAAACTTTTCCAGCTTCTGCTGGAAACTTTTCCAGCTTCTGCTGGAAACTTTTCCAGCTTCTGCTGGAAACTTTTCCAGCTTCTGCTGGAAGCTTTTCCAGCTTCTGCTGGAAGCTTTTCCAGCTTCTGCTGGAAGCTTTTCCAGCTTCTGCTGGAAGCTTTTCCAGCTTCTGCTGGAAGCTTTTCCAGCTTCTGCTGGAAGCTTTTCCAGCTTCTGCTGGAAGCTTTTCCAGCTTCTGCTGGAAGCTTTTCCAGCTTCTGCTGGAAGCTTTTCCAGCTTCTGCTGGAAGCTTTTCCAGCTTCTGCTGGAAGCTTTTCCAGCTTCTGCTGGAAGCTTTTCCAGCTTCTGCTGGAAGCTTTTCCAGCTTCTGCTGGAAGCTTTTCCAGCTTCTGCTGGAAGCTTTTCCAGCTTCTGCTGGAAGCTTTTCCAGCTTCTGCTGGAAGCTTTTCCAGCTTCTGCTGGAAGCTTTTCCAGCTTCTGCTGGAAGCTTTTCCAGCTTCTGCTGGAAGCTTTTCCAGCTTCTGCTGGAAGCTTTTCCAGCTTCTGCTGGAAGCTTTTCCAGCTTCTGCTGGAAGCTTTTCCAGCTTCTGTTGAAAACTTTCCTAGCTTCTGCTGGAAGCTTTTCCAGCTTCTGCTGGAAACTTTTCAGCTTCTGCTGGAAACTTTCCAGCTTCTGCTGGAAACTTTCCAGCTTCTGCTGGAAGCTTTTCCAGCTTCTGCTGGAAGCTTTTCCAGCATCTGCTGGAAGCTTTTCCAGCATCTTCTACTTCCAGTGGAATCAGGATAAATCGAAATAATTGCTCCTGTGACTCCTCAAACATTCCCTCTAACATCATTTCCCAATGTTTGTGAGGATTTAAAGGCTACACGGGTTTTCAACAACAAAAATCATAAATTGATGTTCCCTTCCTTATTTCCAATATGATTAAATGGATAGAGCTGTCACCTTCTGTCCAAATTGGAAATCGAATCACTGTTATCTATTCGTTGGAAATAGTTTGCGTACTTCGAAGGAAATCCAATGACAAGTCTTTGGAAGAAAATATTCGATTCAAGTACAATCTTAAGACACATAGAGCAGTCAAAACCTGCAAAGAGATATTTGCTGGAAAAATCTGTTGGAAGGAGCAGAATGTTTTAGAACCTACGAAGTCTGGAGAAATTGCAGATTGAGTGGAAGACTTTCGGGGGAATGATTCAATGAAACAGAAAACTGTTAAAAATCATTGATCCCCAAAACAAAACTCGAATTCTAACCGATGCAATTGATGATAAAAACTCCCTGCGCAATAGTCCGAATCGACAATTTACTCGGAAAAAAGGTTTTCTCTGTTCTCGTTGATTTTAGACGTTCGATGTCTTCAGAGAAGCTATTCGTAATTGGGTTGTGCATCTTTTAAGAAAAAAGTTGATATGAGTGGCCCTTATTTAAGTTTAAATTTTTACTAAAACATGTTTGTTCGATAAAATTTGTGGCTGAGCTCTTCTGCAAACTTTTAGAAAATGTTATTTTGAACAACTTTGTCGAAGACACTTTTGATCTAACTCTTCATTTGAGCTGAGAAAATTGATTTTGAAAGTTTTAACTTAAGGTGGACCCGAAAATCAGTTATTTTGGTCTAACTTTTTTATTTTCCGTTTTACGTGAATATGATCTTCAGAAGAGTTGCAGAGGAAGTAAAGATACATATTTTTGCTGAACATCGCAAGTTTGTAATTCTTGTGATTTTTAAGCTATAAGCAAATTTAAGTGAAAAATTATGAAATCTTCAAATGCCCAAAACTCATGGAGTTGGTTCGATTTTTTTTCTTTTGGCGGCATTCGAAAAGCCAAACAATAAGCAACTTTTGCTTCAAAAACTGTGAGAACGTTGTTTTTGTAAACTGAGAAAATTCACATCAAAAATACACTCAAAATTCGCCTGTAACTTACAATATATTAAACTTAACGGCGTGCTGCCTTCAGCCAAGTTGCAGGTTTTAGCTAGATCTAAGACTTTTTCATATCAAAACTTATTTTCGTAATATTTGACTTAAATTTGCTTATATCTCTAAATTCACACGAATTACAAACTCGCGATGTTCAGCAAAAATGTACATTATTACTTCCTCTGCAACTCTTCCCATAAAACTTTTACATAACTGATTTTACGGCTTCACCCTAAGTTAAAACTTTAAAAATCAATTTACTAGGCTCAAATGAAGAGTAAGATTCAAAGTGTTTTACAAAGTTATTCGAAATAACATTTTCTAAAAGTTCACAGAAGAGCGCAACCACAAATTTCATCAAACAAAAAAGTTTAAGTTAAAATTTTAACTTAAATAGGGGCCACCCTTTTCAACGTTTTTCTTAGAAGAAGCATTACTCAATTACGAATAACTTCTCTGAAAATTTCCAACTTTCTAAAATCGACGAGAACAGAGAAAACACTTTTTTCCTACTAAAATGTCGAACTACACTGCGATCACAAAAAAAAAACATTCGTAATTTCATTACATTACATGGCAAAAGACATGATTATTTGTTCTGCAGTGATTTCATCTGGATCAACTTATGTGCGAAGCCAAAACTGCCAACAATTTACTACTGATACAATTTTCAGGAATATCAACAATTAATGACCAGCTTACCAGATTGGCATGAAAGAATCAGAAAAAAAATGTTTTCTATATATCCTTAATCCATAATTCTCAATAGCCATATATTATTTTCTTAAATCTATCAGAAGACGTTTTGAAAAACGATTTATTTTATTTCGCGATTTTATGAATTTTGGTTTCTAATTCTTAAAAATTCGACTAATCACCAATTCAGAGCAATAATACAAATGCTTGTTTATTTTTTTTTTTTCTTAAAACTTTTAGTTCACTGTAAATACCACCAGCCTTTTCTTTTATATTAGCTTTGAAACGTTAAGTAAACCATGAAAATTTTGCATTTCACTTCAAATTAAATCCATTAATTTATAGATTTCCAATAATAATAAATTCTAAACAAACGCAGAATTGTTACATTAAACTTCAAAAACTACCCTTAAATGTGTGTAATTATCTTTTCTCTAAGCCAAAATAAGAAACGTTATGATTTCAGAGCTTTGAAAAGTTATGGACAATCTCACATGATACCCCGTTTGAAAATAGGGTTGTACATTACAAGGATAATAATATTCACTCATTTTTTTTTAATTTTTACAAAAGTGTGCTTCTGAGAAAGGGGCTTAAACCACCAATTTTAAGTTAACGTAGTTCATGAATGGGTCCTTCGATCAGCTTTTGCAAATTTAAGCCATTTTTGACTTCTCGATATCTACAACGACTCTTCAGCTGCGCTCATTCTCAAAGAAAAAAAAATCAATCTGCATTCTAATTCATCATGTTCGTTTCCCGACCGGTCAAATCTCCCGGGATTTGTTTCGTTACTGCTGGACTTGCAGTACAACCGGCCAAGTCACTTTGTCTCGAAACGCATTACGATAACGTTGAATGGCGTGTGAAGCCCTGATTTATTAAAAAGCTTCTTCCCAGCACGACCCGCACCCAGGTAGCAACAAAAAATATGCAGATTTCCGAAATGCAAATTTCAAAAAGAGATGTTCAGCAACACTCCAATATCGGAAAAAATGCGCTTCCTGCTGGCTGCAGTCGACAGCGGAAGGGACAGAGGCGGGGTGGCCGAAAACCTGTTTCCATTCCGGGATCAGATTCTTCGATTTGTGCAGGCAGCATGTTTATAACACAAATAAAAATGAAAATGTTACATAGACAATTCAAAACTGCTCCAAAATGAAAGCAGTAATTCAACATTACAATTTGCTTGCATGTTGCATAAATGAATAAAAAAAAAATCATAATCACTACACTCTTTTTATATTTATGAAGAGATTGATACAGTCGACTCTTCACATCTCGATGTTCTATATCTCGATATCTCTCCGTGTCGATGATTTTTTAGGTCCCTTCATTCTGCATACAATTTCTCTCTCCACATCTCGATATCCTCCTTATCTCGATATCTCCGTATCTCGATGGGTTCCTGTTGATTTTTATTTCCCAATTTTCTCTCCGTATGTCCATATGACCAATATCAAAGGTTACTAGACCAAATTTTTGGGGTTCAAAGCAAATTATGAACGTGGAATGACGTCTGATTGTCTATTATTTTCTTGGTAACGGAGTGTTTTTCAATCTAGTATTCATTAAAAATTCGTTCTTTGTCTCAATCTCTCCCTACCTCAATGGTCCCTTCAATATCGAGATGTGGAGAGGTGACTGTATGTTGCTTATCTTGAAAGATAGGCCTATTTCGCCTGCGGCTTACTCAGTGTCGAGTGCTCGAACACGATTAGCAATACAATTTTTCGCTTTAATTTAGAAAATTTGTCGTTTTACCCGTATCACTGACTTAATTCATGGAACAATTAAGTATATTTGTGAAACATGACAAATAGTAATGGTTAATCGCTTTATTCATCATGGAGTAGTTTTTCATTTTCCATAGAGCATTTTCATTTCCATTCAGTCGCAAAAACCTTTCCTCCCTTTCTGCATAGAGGTTACGCGTGCACTTGCCGCAAAGAGCAGCATCCGGATCGTGTGTGTGCGTGTCCCGGTTGGCATGTGTTTGTAGGCGCATTCAGGTTGGCGCATTTCTGTATCGGCGGGGATGGGTCCGGCTTAAACAATTATTGACCGTATAAAGGCGAAGAATTCCCCGTTTGGTCGATAAATTATTAGGGGGACTGGGGGTAGTTTGCCCACGTTAAGGAGAACAGCGATTTTAGATGTGAAAAACATTATTTTATGCTCTTTTTTTATTATGGTCGGATAGACAAACATGTTTTCTACCAAATAGTGGAAACAGCTATCCATTCTAACTTTTCTGGGGTTTACAAATTAATTTTAAAAAAATGCTTGCTTAAGTGCATATGTATTGTTTTGCGGGGTAAAACGCCCCGCTTGAGTTCGGCGTTAGCCATGCTGTAAACGAACGCACACAATCATGCATGTATATCTGTTGCATACATCCGGGCGTTTGTTCAGATGTTATTGTTCAATAATAGTATACATGCTGATGCGAAAAATGTACATTTGTAAGGTTCCAATTTTTGTGTAACTTCAACGTGGCATTACGTTTGGTAGAATTTGAATTCAAACGGCTGTTTTGGTGTTATGATATAGGGGTGGGCGTTTTGCCCCCAGAGTTGATTAAAGTTTAGGTCCTTCAATAAGCTTTTTGAGGGAAAATTTAACATATATTTTGCACGTAATACAAACTATGACAGTGCACAAGTTGGCTCTTGGCATTAGTTTCAGTAATTTGGTTATTTATCGACCTAAAAAATGACATTGAAAATCGCACAAAATTGCAACGAAAACAGCGAAAAACGTTTTTATACGATTTTATCGATTTGGTTGAGAAAAACACATAAAAACATATTAGGAAAAGCATTTTCATCCATTTTCTATGATCTAGGGTGAAAAAAAGCATTGTAAAACACATCGTTCGCCCAAATCAATGGTGGCGCGTTTTGCCCCCTATGGGCATATTACCCCCAGTTCCCCTACGCCTAATTGAGGAGTAATTCTTTTCGGTGATTTGAATATTTGTTTTCGCCCCCTGTTTTATTGCTATGTTTAAGTACAACAACAACAGAAGCAACGTGTTTGGATGCATGTTCTTCGGGTTGATCTTTGCGCTCAGGCCAGCCAAGCAACCGGAGTCCGGAGGTTGTTTCGTTTGGCAAAGGTTCGATCAATCTTGCAGCTGGTCGGTTAGTCGGCTGGTTGGCTTGCAACAATCATTAATTGAGATCAATGTAGCTGCTGCTGTTCTGCTGTCCAGAGCCGAACTGTTGTCAAGGGAAACAACTTTAATTTCTTATTTTCAACGAAACAATTATCACATAAGAACATTTTTCTTGAACATCAATTTTATGCTTCTCCTTTATAGTATTAAAAGGAGAAGCATAAAATTGATGTTCAAGAAAAATGTTCTTATGCGAACTGCCGTCAAGTAAAACCTGCCCCTTACATCAGGTATCAAAAGGCCGGCCCCAAAGACACGTTCCCCGCCGATTGGGAGATTAGTGTCATCGCCATATATGAACCTATTTCGTCATCTACCCGGAGAGAAAGAAAAAAGAAAGATGGGAGAAAATAGGGGTGGAGTTCCTTGAAGAGCGAAAATACATAAGCAAAATGAGAAGATGTGAGTCAAAATAAATAAATAAAAGATGTGGCTTCATATCACCCTTAAAAGGGCACTGTAAAACGCATTAGCGTAAAGATACCCTATAGCTCATTACCACAGTGGGTTAAGAATAACACAATGTCCTGAATATTCAGGCCTCTGAAATCAGTTTCACTTAATAAGTGTTTACCAAGTAATCGGAATCGCAGTTGCGCGAAAATTGAAAAATTACATATCAGATGACGCCAATTATTTGCCATGTGATAGTTGAGTCAGCAGTGGCCTGTCAAAGCTCTGATCTGCCGAGTCCCTTGCTGCAGCATGACCGCCCGCGCTGCGTTCTTCTCCTCCAGAATCTGTCTACATTCCTCGTTGAACCAATCGTTCCATCGACTCCGTCCTACGTACTCGACGTTGCTCTCAGCTGCATTGTTGATTGGATGCGTCCACACATCCAGGGAAGTGTGTATTGAAAAAACATTCTAAAACTTTTTTATCAGTAGAAGTGAAATCATTATTAAGTAAGCGAAAATAGTTCACTTAGAAACCCTAAAAGTTTGCAACGATTTGTTCAGCCGAATGAATTTACTTAAACTGGAAACTTTTGTACAAAGGTTTCTCCAGCAGGATCGTTTAGCAGATCGAAAAGCTTTTCTTACGAGTCAACATGAACGACTCTGACCCAGTTGAACGGCGTCTGTTCCAACTCCTTCTACATTGTTTCTTGAGCCTAGTAAGATCGGAATTCCACCATGGGGTACCTCTTGTAATCTTCACAGACCGCAGAGGACGCTTCTTCAAAAGCTTCCATAATGTAGAATATTGTAGTATCAACGGTATCATCCAAATCACTTGGATTTTCAATATTTCAAATTTATATCAAATTCCATGGAATTTAATCGCAACTAATTCAATATAGAGTTCTCAATTTTTTTTCACCGAGATTCCTAAAACGCATAGTCTGCGCAGTTAGATGTGAATGTTCAAAGAAGATGTAGCGATGATCAGATAGTATTTCCTCATCTGATACATGCCAGTTCGTCAACTCGTGACTGATTTTATTCGAGCAGAGCGTTATGTCCAACACTTCTTCTCAAGTTGATACCATGAAGGTCGGGCGAATGCCTATATTAAGTAATCCAAGGTCTGTACTACTTAAGTATTCTATCAGACTGTAGCCTCTCAAATTGATATAAGAGCTGCCCCAGGTGATGTCATGAGCATTGGCATTATTGCCCACAATCAGCAGAAAGCCTTTTGTTACGCAGTGTATGACAACTCATTTAAAATCATTCGTTGGAAATAATTCATCATGTGGTAAATATACCGCGAATAATAGATGTCTATTCTTTTGAGGACACCAAAAGAAACATCGATGGTGACACAGGAAAGACTGGTACTCTACAGGCATAGCGATTATGTTTTATTTAGAACACCTAACCATTCATTCCTAGGCACGTTAAGCATGATGCCGCATCTCAACATGAATTAGAGGGCACCTGTGAGGTGGACCACCGCTGTCTGGCAGTCTGTGGTGTTAATTTTTAGCAAATTGAAACAATCGCTACCGACACAGGCAGATTTGGAAAAAGAAGCAAGTGTTGATAAGTAACTCCTGATATAAATTAGCCTCAAGTTGATGAATAAAAATGTTCATACCTGAACAGTCCTCACTCCAGCCCTGCCCCGTGCATCGTTATTGGGGCTATAGGACACCTCTCCATTGGAACGAAGTGTTAATTGGGCCGCTGGCGGACTGCGAAACCGGAACGATCCAAACGCGACTAATCATTGACGGGCTCACCTTGCCTGTCTGACTTGCAAGTTGCTACCCTTTTTAGAATCCACCAAGACGACGACGATGACAACGGCGACGCAGTTGGCACTCAATCAATCGCTAAATTATGGCCTTCTGGTGGCATAGTTCTGATGCAAAAAGCTATGTATATGTTCAAAGTGCGAAATTATGCACACCAATCGCGCCATGGAGCGCAGCGCAGTGGACTTGGTGGGAAAGATTAGGACCTCCAAACCGGTACTTATCGAAGTGCTTTGATTTGACTGAAACTTGTGGTGGCATATCGTTTCGCGGAGCTGTCGCGAAACGACAAACGGCAGCAGCTGGACAAATGTCCGAGAGCATGTCGAATTGGTTTGATGGCATGTGCAACCAACAAACACCCGCCGCCGCTCGATTCCAACCCAAGTTGCACCTCGTTGTTGATCCGGCACCCCGATATGGTCCCAATCCACAGAGATGGAGGAGTTGGAGTTCGTTCACGAAGGCGATCATGCTAAAAACGAAAGTCGCTCCAGCACGGTGGTCTCCAGACTGTTATTATCACAATAAAATGTTTATCTCATTCTAAACACTAAAATTCATGTGTCAATCTCGGTAAACAGAATGCCAATAATCAACATCCATAGAGAACTAATGTGTTAAGAGATTAAGAGATTTTTATGGACGTCTTATAGGCAAAGTCAAATCACCCATGTAAATGTTCAAAATGCTTAAAATTAGCGAAAATCCCATAAAACAAAAATGTCAAGGTTATAGCTTTTGTCACTTGGGTGTCCTATTCTGTGTCTAGGGGAACCTAGACAATCAAAAAAGCGTTACGTCAAATCAGGCCCTTGTTAGTCTAAATGTTTGGCCCAAATACATATACAGGTAAGCTCGTCTAGCGAGTACAGAGTTTTATTTTTCGGATAACATCGGTCGGGGGACCACCGCATCTACATCAAGGCGCTAACGGAGATAATCGATCGGGTGCGCGGCGGTTGTTTCGTGCTGTAATTTGGCTTTTGTGGGACGTAACGTAATTGGAGTTGGTTTGTGTATGAGTGTGAATGTGTGATTAGAATGTAGCAGAAATTAGATAATTTGTAAATTATGGGTAGCTTTCGAGTGTGAAGGTGGCTGTCACGTGGATAGATTGGACGCGGCGCGTACGCCCTAATTAGGGGGATTCGGATTGGACCTGTTGAACATTGTGGAAACAAGTGATACGGTAACAGAGATACACAAATATTGAAGAATTTTTGAATATACTGTTCAATGAATATACAGACGATAAAAAACACCCTCCATTATAACTTTAGTTCGCTGAGCAATGACTACACGTAACGAGTAATGCAAAGCAATTTAGAAATCAATACATGGTTTTGTGGTTTGGTCGAGAATGTCTTCTTATTTGGATTACCGTCGTTGGGGGTGAGGATTGCTCAAAAAAGTATATGTACCAATTATTTATTGAATAACTATTGCAATTCAACTCCAATCAACTTAAAATTTGGAGTATATGTGATTTGATGGTATATTAACAACTGTTCAAAATATCGAAGAAAATATTTATTCAATGCAGCACTACAAGTTAATAAAAATGACTCAGTTCCACCCCATGATATGATTGTAATACCATTTACAGCTGAAACCTATTGATAAAACAAAATGCAAACAAGACGAAAAGACAGCTAAGATGTTTCACAAGTATGGTAAGCCCGCTTTAAAGTACAAGACTAAAAAAATACCAAAAAATTGAAGAGTTATGTGAAAAAGTATGTAAAAGCAACATTTATCGTCTGGTTTACATAAGAGGGATTCCACGGAGGCATGCAAGTCGATTCTGATCGACCATTTCAAAATATCTGAAACTTTGCACAGTTTTCCAGTTCCATCTAAATCGTCATTTTCCGATATCAAATCTTCAAGTTGAGTCACGACTAACTTTTCAAAAGGGTGTATGTGAAAATGGTTCAAAAATATTCAAAAATGCTGCACAGCAAAAACGGTTCGTTCGATTATTAGACAACTAAATAAAGATTCCAAAAAAAAATACACACAGTAAAAAAAATAATTTTTTTTTGCATTAAAAAACATCATTTTTGTCACAAAAACTCAAATATCTCAAAACCCTATCGGAATACCAACGTAATTTTTTGAGGGAAAACGGTCCATTATATTAGCTATCTACCATAATTTGGTGATGGTAAGCCAATAAACATAAAAGTTATGAAATTTCAAATATTTCACAAATTTGACACTTAGTGAAATTTTTTTTTTTTCATTGTTAATTTTTTTAGGACCGCAGTTTGTTGCTGAATATTTTGTTAAGGGTACCACATGAGGTTAACAAGTTGTTTTCATGATATTTTATTTAATTATTCATAACTATTATAGCATCTATTAGAAAGTTAGACGCGATCCAGTGTTGTGATCTAAAGTCTTGATAGTGTCATATTTTTTATTGTACGTAACTGAAGAAAAATTCTCTCAATAGTGTTGAAACCTTTTGTTAAAAGAAACCTATAAGAAATCTAATATTGAAGACAAAAGCTACAAAAAAAGTTTTATATAGAGGTATACGACTAGTTTACCTGCAAAAAGTTTACCTCGTAGAGAACAAGGCGGGTATATACCCAGGTGATCTAGTATACGTAAAGCAGGTCGGTTTTCTCGGCGCTGGTTTTCTCCACAAAGTTAAAATCTGATTACACCTGGGTATAGACCCGCCTTGGTAGAGAATAGACTTTGTTAATCATATTTGGGAGAAAGCGAGTAACTTCAACAACATCAAAAACATGATAGGTAAATACCATGAACATACTCACGAAAAAGCTAAAAATATACTACCACTATGGTTATAAAAGATTTAATTGTAAAATTTTTCTTCAGTCAAGCAAACGACACCAAACTAGTCAGTAAAAACTTAAAAGTGATTTTGTTTATTAAAATCTAACGAGCAACATGAGTAGTCGCTTTCTCAACTGTTGCAGGCCGTTTGCAGAAAAAAAAGTGTTCGAAAGAGCTACGAAATCTCACCGAAAGCACCATAGATAAACTGAAAGCGGCTGGTTATGCTCCAATGTCTACACTGAATACAAATTTACGCATTTGTACGTCCTGCCGTTTAAACGTTGACAAACGGGCAATCTGTACATCATCGGTGGATCAGGTTGCAGGAAGTTCGAAAACAACAACAACTGAGGAATTACTAGATGCACCGACAACAACTGAGGAGTTACCAGAAGTACCAAGTGCAGATAGTCTTGCCACGGTACCATCAGCGACATCTGTTTCAACAAATCAATCAGAAGATGAGTGCATCCAGAAGGTCAACATCGAACGCTTCAACGAAGGGATAGCTGGAATAAAAGTGACTCCGATTAAATGGACGAAGATGGGTTACGTCAATTATCCCGAGAAAAAATACCGTGAAATCAACGAAGCTGTACGAAGAAACCTCTTCAAATTAGGACCTGAGGATGTGGAAAATACAGACTACGATGAGGTAATTATGAATATGAAGGAAAGGTTCTCGAATCTAGCCACGACAAGGAAAGAAAAATTATTGTCGATGCTGCCAAGCTCGTGGTCTATTCAAGACGCCATTGATGAGTTCAAAACCAATAGAAATACAGCAAAAGAGGCAAAACAATTCAAAAATAACTGTCTTGCAACCAAAAATGCTAGGTCGAGTACTTCATTAACAGATGAGACAAAAGAAAAAATAATTCAATATTTTGAAGACGATGAAGTAAGTAGAGCTATGCCTGGCCAAAAAGATTATGTATCTGTAAAAAAAGATGGAAAGCGTCAAGCAATCCAAAAACGATTAATGATGACTACTTTGAAAGAAGCGTATACACGCTTCGAGGAAATTAACGAAAATATTAAGGTAGGTTTTTCCTCATTTGCAAGCCTTCGTCCAAGGCAATGCAAGCTTCTATCCAATTCAGGAACACATAATGTTTGTGTGTGCACAACACACGAAAATATTAACCTAATCTTACATAGTTTGAAAAGAATCAATTTATCAAAGGATATTAAAATGTTAACTGGTAGTCTTTTGTGTGAAAATACAACATCAAATTGGTATCTACGATCTTGTTCGGATTGTCCAGATTCTTCATCATTGGAAAATACTTTATTCGCTGAGTTTGAAGAAAATTATATTGATCAGTTATCATTTGAGCAATGGGTGACCACGGATAGGTGTGACCTAGAAACTATTGTAAAACCTGTAGATGAGTTTGTGTCATTTTTTTGCTTGAAATTAGAAAGTTTAATTCCTCACGACTTTATTAAAACAGAGCAATCCCGCTTTTTAAAAAATACGAAAAATACATTACAAGATGGCGAATTTTTAGTCATTTGTGATTTTTCTGAAAACTATAGCTTTGTATTGCAAGATGAAGTGCAGTCCCATCACTGGAACGTACAACAAGCTACAACTCATCCATTCGTTATTTATTTCAATGGAAGTACGCAAATTGAACATTTTAGTTTTCTTGTAATTTCCGAAGATTTAAGACACGGCTCAGTATCTGTAAATTTGTTCATTTCCAAAATGATTAACTTTTTACGCGTTGATAAGGATAAAGAAATCAGAAAGATATATTTCATGTCTGATGGAGCAGCATCGCAGTACAAAAACCGTAAGAATTTTTCGAGCCTATGTCAATTTAAATCAAAGTACGGAATTGATGCAGAATGGCATTTCTTTGCTACGTCACATGGCAAAGGTCCTTGTGATGCTATTGGAGGAACCATAAAGCGTATGGCCACAAGAGCAAGTTTAGCCAAAGAACGTGAGCATCCAATTAAAACTGCAAAAGAACTATTTGATTGGGCGAATCGCAGAAAAGAAGAAGATTTAACAAAATTATCATTTTGTTTTACTACTACTGAAGAGTACGAATTAACGGCATCAGAGCTCAGCGAGCAATATAATAACGCGAAAACGATCCAAGGAACCCAAAAATTTCACTGTTTTATTCCATTGTCAGAAAATAAAATTTAAGCAAAACTATACTCGAACTGTACTGATAATGATGCAAAAGTGTTCGATATTGTAAAAAAAATGAATAACAATAAATAAATAAATAAGTATTAATAAAATGTTTTCATGATCTCATAACGCATACCCAAATCCAAAACTTTTAAAGTTTATATATAACATTTAGAAACTCATCGATCATACTTTAAAAAAAATATCCTGGTAAAAAAAAATATTTTCGTGTAATCTGTTAATCCATTTTAATTTATACATATATACATATACATATAATATTTATACATATACATAATATTTATACATAATACTAATGAACACATGAAAACGACTTGTTTAATTCACGCAAGGCCCTTAACAATAAAATCAGCAACAAACTGCGGTTCCCGTAATAATTTACACCGAAAAAAAAAAAAATTTTTCTACTAAATGTGAAAATTGTGACATGTTTGAAATGTCATAACTTTTTTGTTTATTGGTTTACCATCACCAAATTTTTATGGTAGATAGCTAATATAATGGACCGTTTTCCCTCAAAAAAATACGTTGGTATTCCGATAGGGTTTTGAGATATTTGAGTTTTTGTGTCAAAAATTATGTGTTTTAATGCAAAAAATTTTTTTTTTTTACTGTGTGTATTTTTTTTGGAATCTTTATTTAGTTGTCTAACTTTGTTTCTTTAGTTGTCTAACAATCGAACGAACCGTTTTTGCTGTGCAGCTTTTTGAATATTTTTGAACCATTTTCACATACACCCTTTTGAAAAGTTAGTCGTGACTCAACTTGAAGATTTGATATCGGAAAATGACGATTTAGATGGAACTGGAAAACTGTGCAAAGTTTCAGCTCAATAGAAAAAAATGAATTAAAAAATTTACCAAATTTTGGTGCTGTTGCTTGGAATCACTCATAAATCTTGGTTTTTCCTTTACACGATCGAGAGATTTTATGCAGTTCTTACGGTCATAATCCCAGTATATTTGAGATCCAACAACCCTATTGTACTTCTGCGAGATATTTTTATAATATGAAAATACTAATATTCAGTCGACTCTCCAAATCTCGATAACGAAGGGACCATCGAGATAGGAAGAGACCGAGACATAGAACGAATTTTTAATGTTTGAAAATCACCCAATACCATGAAAACTAAAAACAAACAGACGTCATTTCGTCTCTGCAAATTATTTTGAATCCCTAAATCTAGTCTAGACATATGGGGATATCTACATATGCAGAGAAAATCGGGAATGAAAATCACATCGAGATAAGGAGGATATCGAGATAAGGAGAGTAACAATGTATGCAGAATTAAGGGTCCGAAAAAATCATTGTCCTAGGGAGAGATATCGAGATGTAGAACATCGAGATGTGAAGAGTCGACTGTATAAAAGAATTTGAAATGAAAAATCAATTGATAATTTTGCTGCGATGTTGCTGCGCACGAAAAACAGTAGCTGGTCTGGTCTGATACTTTTCATTGTTATTTTGCGCACAGAATCCATAAGTAGACTTGTATGATATTTCGGCGATGATGTACAGTCGACTCTCCATAACTCGATATTCAAGGGACCATCGACTTATAGAATTATCGAGTTATAGAATGTACCGAAACAAAAAATCACAAAATCGAAGGAACAAATTTCTGTGTTTCTAATATATAAATGATCACCTCTGTAAGAAAGTAATATTATTTTGTTGGTTGTACTCTACAAACTATTATTTGAAAACTTTTTTCGAAATGCTCAAAAAATCACATTATTTTGGCTGACAATACTTATTTAATTTTCATGTTTTTCAACTTGTGTTACAACTTGCAAGCATTTTTTCATTTATAAACAAGAGTTAGATCACGTTTCCCCAAATAAAAAAAGATTTTAATGTAGACATCGAGTCATAGAGAGAAATTTTCCTCTCACGAGACATCGACTAGTGGAGATATCGAGTTATAGAAATATCGACTTGTGGAGAGCACGATATGTGGAAAATTAAAGGGACCGAAAAATACATCGACTTATAGAGTATATCGAGTTATAGAACATCGAGTTGTGGAGAGTCGACTGTATATCAAAAGAATAAACACATCTCAAAGAGGAAATAGTACACACGGCTCTGTGAAACGTTGAAAATTTAGACTTGTGATTTCATTCACTATCGTTTTTGCTTGATCTTTACCCCCATTTTTATTATTTTAGACATCGTAGGGGAAGGGATGGCAAAATGAACACCTTAATGATTTATTTAAAAAAAAAAGACACTGACACCGTCTTCAGCCATTTAGCTGCACAGACTGTAACTTAACACTAGACAATGGACAAGCATGCTCCAGTGGCGCAACCGTGAAACATTCCTGACGAAAAGTTTCAATGGCTGAAACGGGAATCGAACCCGCACCCAATGACACGATGCGATCAATTGCCTGACGACACTAACCGCACAGCCATGAAGCCCACACCTTAATGATATCTGGTTTCTGATAGAAAAACGAAAGAATATGTAAAGTTCTATCGTACAAGATCAAAAATGGAATGAATTCTAAAGCAGCAGAACGAAGTCAGACTAAAATAGCTAATGTTTTACGTTTTTTTTATCGCTAGCTAAAAACGATGCAAATAATCACCTGCACTATATGGGTAAATGAACAGCTGTTGGTGGAAAAATTAACTTCATATAAAAAGCGTGAGAAAAACTAATATTTAAAAAATTTTCGCATTCCCGAAGATATATCTGTTAATGATTGCACCCCATTCAAAAAGAAATCTAAAACTATCAGATTTGACATCATATTTTAACGATATTTTCCTCACTGAAAAACCTCAAGACTTCCGAGCTAAAAGTTACGTCAGCTCTAATTTTCAAACGTGGTTTTCTAAAATCTTGGTTTTCGTTGATATTTTCATTTCAATAGACTTCCGTATCAACCTGAACACTCTGATAAATGCTCTAAATCGTCCGTGCGCAGTAAAAAAAAAACATTGAAATTTGTTTTTCTCGGTACAAGGAACGGTGTTCATTTTACCACCACTACCCCTATCGAAAAAAAACTGATCGAGAAGTCGAGTCTATTCCACGACACTGAAGATGGCCTTACAGTTGGGATCGAAATACGCGTATTTGTCAAAGTATACAAACTCTAGTGGATTTGAATAGTAGGGTGTTTTATGTATTTTGGCAAGAGCGTTACGCGAGTATAATTTGGCCTCCTCCATTTGATTTTGCAGTAAATGACCAATTTATATACGCGTAACGGTCTGTCCAAATTACCTTGATCGCCCTTCAGTACTTAATTCGGTTTTCATAGTGGTAGGCCAAGGGGTCATGCACAAATTATGTCACACTCCGAGGGGGGGGTCAAGCCAAGCGGGCAAGCCTTACAAAAAATTTGGAGGACTCATACAAAAAACGTGACAAAGGGAGGGGGGGGGTTAAAAAAGTTGAAATTTAGCGTGACATAATTTGTGTACCATCCCCAATTGGTGTTGTTGAAGATATGTTTGAAGATCAATATCTTTTTTATTTTGGAACATTTTTGCCATATGATTTAGCAAGACATGTCCTGATTTTGAGATTTGAGATATCCTGATTTATTTTCCATGATTTATTTTTGACCTGTTTCATTCTGTTTGTCGAACCCCATGAAATTCCAATTTAGCTATTATTCTATCACTATCAGAATATAAAAGATCTTCCAAACTCTGATTGTTTATTTTTGGACAAATGATAGCAACCATGGGAACATAAAAATGTTTCCATCATCGTATAATAAATGGGTGCATTGCAAGGAGGCATTCCCTCATTTGAATGCCATCTTTTCGGAACTCAAAAAAGCTTTGAATTAAAGATGCTCTCAAAAATAACATTTCAGTGGAGATAGTATCATTGAAAAACATGGCCGAAACGACTTAACTTTATAAGGGGATGCACGACCGCTTAACATCTCGTACTCCACATAATAGCTTATACAACCATGAGTTTTTGGAGAAATCCTCAACGAATGCTTCTCAGAATAATAAGATCTCTACCAAAAACATTGATTATTCGTAGGATCCTTCCGAACTTGCAACTTGATTCTTTTTTTCAAGTAGCACACATTTTATAATTGAGTCAGAATTACAATTTGTTTATGAAAATCAACATTTGGCCGGATCCAGTGGGTTACCTTTTATTGAAAAAGTTTCATTTTAAACAGACACTCTGATCTGCTACAGATTTTATTTCAACTGTTACGTTTTTCTCGTTTTGTTTTAATTCTTTTGATTCAGTGTCAATCAATGATATATGAGTGTGCTTGTATTTGTATAATTTCCTCTTGTGCTACCCTCTACCCAACTAACAATTCAGAGCCACAAACAAGCATGCATGTTTAATTATTGTTCAATAATGGTAATGGCAGCTGAATAAAAAAGTTGCTCTATAATGAGCTGAGAAGGTGCTTTTTTAACACAAACTTAGATCAATGTTCAACGTTATGCATTAGAATGAACAAAAGTTGAATCGCCACTTATTAAACGTTTCCAAAGATTCTCATTCGACTAGTCAAGATTGTTCTACAAATGAGCTGAACAAGACATGTTTCCCCCAATTAAAAAGCCAATATTCCACTAAACAAATGTATATGTATAAAAGGATATTCAGAAGACGAACTAACGTTTTACTTGCGTCGCACTCCAGCTATTCCCACATGTTTAACATAAGCATGAATAAGAGCTAAATAAGTATCTTATAAAATCCTAATTCAGCTTCAGTATATTATAAGAACAGTTGATCCAATAGAGGCCAAAATGACGATTAACAAACACATTGTTCAGCAATAAATAAACCTTGTAAATGCGATCACACTATAGCTAAATTTCATAAAATGGACAAAATATCCGAAATTCGTGTTGAGTTCCGAATGCATTTCAAAGCTCATAAAATATGTTTTCTTAAAACTTTTGAAACAGCTGTTCAGAAAATAAACATGGTCAGTCTCCAGAAATTCATAATTATTGTGAAAAACAAAAATAAGCATTTAAGCTAAGTATTCCGAGTAGGAGCAAAGTACTGACAAACAAAGCGTGATATTGACTTGATTGACATAAGAGATAAAATATCTGAAGACAATATCAAAATTTTGTTCCTGGAACTTCTAAACCTATGAAAAATTTGATGTACGCAGATCTAATGAATAGCTCGCAGCTATTGGTAAAATCTTGCAGAATCTAAATATGACATGCCAATTTTGTTCTAGTAGTTTATTTTAGATATCATTTCCAGATATTTTATATCATACATCTATCAAGTTAATATCATTTTAAGCTATCCATATTATATTTTCTATTGCTAAGCTTTTTTCGCCTGCTCGGGATGTTTTTCCGTACAAGAAAAATGGAAATTTCTTTGACAGAATTGATTAAATAAATTTCTAAAGCCAGCTACATTTGAAATGACATTTCTTCACAACAGAATAAATACTGCACTCTAAGAAAAATGATTTACTTGGCCATTTCCGAAAATAAAAATTGCATCAAGATATTCGAATATTTTTCTTTTCAGGTGGGTTCATATTCATACAGAGAACTTTTACTTCAATGCATATGTAATAGGTTTATGAAAAATACAAATAAAAAAATAATCAAACTATAATTTATAAAATTATTTAAGGTAATTAATCATTTTTGAACAAACTAAAACTTATTATGAAATTAGATTAATCATTTCAGACTGTTTTTACTTTGTGTAAATAAACATTATTTTGACCAACATCGACATAAATTTTCTCACTGTGCGCTAAAAATAGCCGACTGAACTCAGCTTGGATCAGCACTAAACAGCAGCTGAATAATATGCTTGTTCAGTTGTAGATTAGCTTACCATGTGTTGATTAGACGTTGTCGAATAGAAGCTCGAACATGGTCAATATTCAGCTATGAGAAGTTTATATTTTGCACTGGACGGTATAATCATCAATTCTAGGATGGCGCAGATGGCAAGGCAAGCCGCTGACGATTGGAAGGTCTCGAGTTCGAATCCAGTATACATGCGATTTTTAAATAAGATTGTTATACTATCATAATAATAGTGCACACTACATTTATAAAAGTGCCTAGAAAAATATATTTTTGTTTTTATTGATCTTTAATTATTTTTAGACCAGCCGTATAAAAGCTGAACTAAATGCTTGTAAAACGTTTTTAAAGCTGAAAAATAAAGTTGGTATTCAACAACATGCTTTAAAGTTTCTCCAAATTTGTGTGAACAATGCTTTAACAAAGGTTGGCCATGGAAATTATTAAAATGTTATAAAACATGATGCTGGATAAAACTGCCATAATGGTGTTTGTTAAATGAGTGAATGTTAGTTGGGTATGTTCAATGTGAATACTACTTTTAGCTTCGTTTCGACTAACTGTTATATAGAGAAATCAAAATTCAAATATTTTAATAATTCCTTATCTAGAAGCGAGTAAACATGGAGGCCGCCAGAATTTTTAGCTAATTATACTTAATAACTGCCTAGTGTTTTAAATTTAGCTTAATTTTCGTAACTAAATTTGGTTATTTCTTCCTTTAAGGTCTTCCAATCACATGTTTTCTTTTATTTGAGCGATCCCTTCATTAATGTTTTTGTTCGTTACATTTCATTTATCTATTTTTCTGCTTTGTTTGTCTCACAACCAAATCACGTTTTTCTGTCTCTCTACTTATTAATTGCCTCTTCTCTGTTTATCTTTCAGTTCATTTATTATTGCTGTTTGTCTCGCCACTTATTTATTAATTCTTACTGTTTGCATGTCTCTCTTTGTATCCTTTGTCTCTTCCTCGTTACCTTTTGCCTCACCATTTTTCTTATTTGTTGTTTGACTCTTCATTTATTCGTTGTCTCGTCCTTGTTGCTTGTATCCTTATTGTTTGACTCTCCACTTATTCGTTGTCTCTTCCTCGTTGCTTGTGTTGTTATTCATTGTTGGGTTATTGCTAACGCCGGCCGCCGTAAAACGCGCAGGACTCAGTACTAATTGTATTGTAATTGTATAGCTGACTGTTGACAGTAAAACCGTTGCATATCCTTGAAGAAAGCTGGACATATCACAGTATTTCGGCATTTCTTGGCAGTTGCTAATCCTCATCTCTGACGACTGAACTCCGTAATCTTTTGTATCAAACGCATTACAGTGTTGGAATGTAACCGAGTATACAAATTATAAATCAGACTGGAACTCCATTGTTCAGCTGGTTCGCCGAGCTTCCTTAAGCCCGAAATATGCTCCTCGAATATGTCCACAACTCGCAATAGCTCTTCACTCGTTTCGTCGACCATCCGTTGCTAAGCTCAGTATGACCGACCATCCTTACCGCATCTCCATCCATCAATCCCTTGAGATATGGTAGATTATCAATTTACTCAATTTCTTGTCGATTGACCACCGCTACAGTGAAGCTTTCACGAAATGAAATACCCAATAAACAATGCGCTCTCGGGCTAGGCATTGGATATATATAGAAAGCGTTGTGTTTGGATGGGCATCTAATTCTTCCGAAAGAGGTGCACTTTCCGAAAAAGGACCTCGTGATTATTGAGTTGAAATCGAATTCAGATTAACTTCTGCGTTCATGAGTCCTCTCATGGCGTAGTGGTAACGCGCCCCAACTAGAGATCGGGGAGTCGTGAGTTCGATTCTCACTGAGAAGACATATAACTTTTTCGCAAATCTTCACATCAATTTGTCCATCTAATCCAATTGCAAATTATATGTAATGTTTAGCTTTTCGGTAGTTGATCAGACAGTTGTTTACAGGTCACTGAACTATCTATCTTCTGACCGGAGTTTTAGATACACATCAACATATTGTCCGTAGTTCAACATTTGGATCACTCGAACCGTTAAATCTTCGCAAACTTGGTCTCTAAACACTGGATCCGGCTCGAAGGACCAAAAAATATTCATGAAAATCAACATTTTTGCCGGATCCAGTGGGTTTTTTTTTTATTGAAAAAGTTTTATTTTTAACAGACACTCTGCTCTGCTACAGATTTTTTTCAACTGTTACGTTTTTCTCGTTTTGGTTTGATTCTTAGCGTGCAATGTCTATTAATGAAATGTGAGTGTGTATACTTTCTTCTTGTGCTACCCTCTATATTCAATGTGAATACTACTTTTAGCTTCGTTTCGACTAACTGTTATATAGAGAAATCAAAATTCAAATATTCGCTCTGCCCGCGTGTGTAGTAACATGAGATGGATGGATGTGGGTTATGAAAAGGGTCTGCGTGGTCTGTGGGAATTTGAATTCCAAACTTGTAATCAACTCAGTTATTGGGACACCTAGTGGCTCGGTAGCTTAGTTGGTAAAGCGCTCGTCTTGAATACAAGAGTCCTGGGTTCAAATCCCAGCCAAGCACGTGGATTTTTTTCATAATTTTACCCATAATTTGTCCATATTTACCACGCGTAATGAGTCAATTAATTTAAAGAAGATTGGTGTTTTCGGCAAAGTTATTCAGCATGTCAAGGGTTATCTGGCGGTGAAGAGTCTGATTGGAGATACATCCGCTAGGTGGCGCTAGTGAACAAAAATTTTCAATCTTCTCCACCTCAAACAATCCTTATCAGCTAGAAGGTTGGTGTCTTCAGCAAAGATATTCAGCAGATTGAGGGCTGTCTGGCGGAGAAAAGGGTGAATGAGAGGTCATCCGCTAGACGGCGCTAGTATCAAATTTTCTTCAATAGTCTGTACTTAAGATCCTCAGCTGAGCTTAGCTTAGCTTAGACTGACTACACATTAGTGGTTCAAAAAATCGTTTTTGCTTCACACCGTTCATTCGATTCTAGATCAAATTTTGATTGTCCTCCCAAAATTTTAGCTCATTCGGATGAAAACTGAGACTGCACAAGCCATTTAAAGTTTATATGGGAATTACTATGGGAAAAGCAAGCAACTCATTCAAGCGGTCATAGTGTTTGCCCATGTGCTCTTGGGGATTAGAACTACGTTTATACTGTGAGATACATTCATCTGATACAACTTTGCCGAAAACCGTTCTCAAATCGGACGCCCCAGTAATTAGTTATTAGTTTTAGTGTGGATCAAAAATGATTTTTTGAACCACCCTACTACACATATCAATGGTTGCTATTCCGTGATTGACCGAAGTCAGTGAAGATGCACAAAGAATGAACCGGCCGGGATTGGCCATAATTTTCTTCAGTGTGCATAATTCAATGTCTCTAATTATACCGGGTCAAAAACGGCGCCGGCCACGCCTTGCGGTCAGGTTTGGATTGGGGGAAGGCATGTTAGTGTGTAACCTTTGCTAATTGGAGACCATGTTTGCCTCTGCTTCTCGACAACGGTTACTGGGAGGGATGTTTGTTAATGGGGAGGATCGTTGGGTCACAGGATTCACTTTGATAAGCGATTAGATCATGACTAATTATTATTTGTGAGAAATAAACATGCTTATGAATATAATACATTCAAGTGATATTAAAAACTTGTAAGTAAAAGAAAATAATGTCGACACTTGAAATGACGAACTGTTCAAGATTTGTTGAACAAATATCTAAACGCACTATTTCTAGAGCTATCAGGTCCAAAGTATGTGTTATCATATTTAACTCATATGAAAAAAAAAAATGAAAAATTGATTCGCTGGACCATCACAGAATACTCTTATGCCGACACTTTCAGTGGCAAATCATTCAAAGTTTTTGAATAAAGTAAAACTTTTGCAAATCTACAATCCACATTCAGCTTCTTTTATCGCATCAATTCGTTTTCATCGCTTCATAAACATCACTGTCCGGCAAACGTAAAAACCGAGAAAAGACAAAACCGGCGACGCGACGAAAAAAAAAACTCATGATTGCTTGAGCTTTTTAAACCGCACTCTGTCTGTGCTTAAGAATTTTAGCATAGGATAGCATAGCATAGCATAGCATAGCATAGACTGACTGTACATGTCAATGGTTGCTACTCCGTGATTGATCGGAGCTGGTAATAATTGCACTGCGATCCAAATGAATAAGGGATGGGAGTTTCCGCTTACTCTCGGAGTGCAATTTTAGCAGCTCTAATATTATTGATCAATAACGGCGCCGGCCAAGTCCTTACAGTCAGTTGGGATGGGGAAGGAATGTTAAGGTGTAATGATTGTTGCTTCTAGAGACCGAGAATACCTCTGCATCTCCACAATCACCACGGGAAGGGTGTTTATTAATGGAGAAGGAAAAGATCTGGGAGTCACCTTTGGTCGGTGATGCGATCCATGGATAAGGAGGAAAAATACGGTTTATACTTAAAGCTAGTTTTTAGTTTTGTTTCAAAAAGTTTTTGGTAGAAGATTTGAAATAAACGTCAACATCTGTAATGTCGAACCATTCAAAAGAAGTTTTTATTAATGGCGAAAAAAAAAAAAAAAAATATATATATATATATATATATATATATATATATATATATATATATATATATATATATATATGCGTATGTTTTAAATTATATGAAACAGGAATAATGCCGACACTTGTAGTGAAGTACCATACATAGTTTGTTTGAAAATTACATAAAAGTATTACTGAACATTTATGCCTCAAGAAGAAAAGTTTTTGGTAGAAGTTTCAAAATAAACGTTGACATTCATAATGCCGAACAATTCAAAAAATATTTTATTTAATGTCAAAAAATTTCTATGTTTACTAGAGTTGTATAAAACAGGCATAATGCCGACACTTGTAGTGACGAACCATACAAAGTTTGATTGAATATTACAAAAAAATTACGTTTACATGAAAAAATGTGTTATCATAAGCATGAAACGAGCTCACCAGTTGGTAATCCATCCTCGACTGAACACTCGCACTCACACAGCGTGGCCAGCAAAACTTCTCGGCGCCTCGAAAACGAACCGTCTTGCTTGGGCTTTCCAACACACGCGAACCGAAAACCAAACTCCCGGCGTCCCGAAATCAAAGCGTCTTGTTTGGGCTTTCCAAAACACTGCCCAGCAAAACCCGCGAAACGAAAACCAAACTCCCTGCGTCCCGAAATCAAAGCGTCTTGTTTGGGCTTTCCAAAACACTGCCCAGCACAACACGCGAAACGAAAACCAAACTCCCGGCGTCCCGAAAACGAAACGTCTTGCTTGGGCTTTCCAAAACACTGCCCAGCAAAACCCGCGAAACGAAAACCAAACTCCCGGCGTTCCGAAATCAAAGCGTCTTGTTTGGGCTTTCCAAAACACTGCCTATAATCCCATATTCACTGTCTGTGCTTAAGAATTTTAGCAGCTAAAAAGTTGGTTTCTTCGGCAAAGCAGATGAAGAGCTATGTAGTGGTGAAGAGTCTGATTGGAAATTCATCCGCTAGGTTGCGCTAGTAAAAAAAACTTCAATCTTCTCTACCTCATAATTCTTAATAATAATGAGAATCACAATACTTTTTCAAACAAATAAATATTTTAATGTTTTTATATTTTTCCTTGGGGCTTTTTAAATGCTGCCTAAACAAATTGGATGAATGAATAAACTTTAACATTGAAATTTTTGATTTTAGAAAATCAATTATTATCTGGCAAGCACAGACCCTACATTTGTTTTTTGTTGGAACTTGACAAGTAATGAATGGTATTTTCAAAATCCTTTGATGGCTTCAATTAAACTGTTTCTAAGACGTTCCACAAAAATTTAAGTTTAAAATTTTATTAGGCTTTGCTAGAAAAAGTCTCTCTTAAAACATTAGTAAGAAAATGTGCCTATTTGTATATTCTAACACCTATTCTAGTGCATGTCTTCAAATGGTCCAAACGCAGCAATTTCAAATTCGATATTCGAAATTATTAATTGTGAACACTTATCATCCATTATACTGCCTTTACACCCGCCAATCATGGCCAACATCCGCGCCAAAGACAATCCTTCATTTGTAAATCAAATAATAACTTAATTTTCCGCTTAAACCTATATTTATCTGAGCCCTATCCCACACCGTCGGTCTTCAAGTGTCAAGAGATAAATTGCACCGTAAAAACGATGCCGTTTGCCATTTCCGAGGATTTGACCGCGACAGCAGCAAAGGGAAACATAAAAACCACTTTCGCAACCTGTAAGAACTACCAGTCGGGCAAATCGGGTCCTCATTAGGGTCATTCAAGCAGAATGTAGAAGCGCAGAAGCAGCGAAAAAAAAAATCTCGAAGCCCAAACAAAGCACAACCTTCAATACTTATCTGCAGATGATGACTATGATGATAATAATAACGATGATCACTCTTTGGGTGAGAGCGACTTTTTTCCCGAGTTCACTCCTAGCAGAGGAGGGACCTTACAGGATCGTTGAGTAATAAAATGCCCTTCTGGCTCTGTGGCAGTCTGGCAGAGGATCTTCCACGGTAGCTCGCATTTTGGTAGGAATGACTACTCTCCGAAAGTGTGGGACACCAGGCAATATGGACAAGAAGTTTCTCACAGTCGTTTCCTCGATTTGAGTGGACCCTCCTTCTTTCGAGGGCCAAGGCTGGGCGATCGCTCACGACATGACGACGGACGCTACTTTGGCTTCGATAACATTGCTACCAACTGACACGATCGGAGTTTGTTTTTTGACTGCTGCGAAACCGCTACCGCCACCACCAGCAGCTCATAATTATAGGGTACGAAAGTTATGATTAATCATAATTTAAGGTACTTTTTAATTTCAATTTGAGCAAAGCGAACTTTAACAGCAGTTCCATGATGGCGTGCAGAAGTGTTTATGGAGGTGTGAAATACATACTGCTTGATCAAATGAGGCTTAATCGATTTAAGGCGATTATATATCGCTAAACGATTAAAAGTTAGAACAAATTTAAATTGATATGTTCTAACCGAGGACTTAAAGCCTAATTAAATGGGGATAATACCAACTATAAACAGTAATTATCGAGTATGACCTAGGGTGATTTACGGCTTCAGCACCTTTTGATTGTTATTGAAAATCAAAATTAAAATGCCAAATTATGTTTCTATTAAAACAAACCAATGAAAACATTCAGATGATTCTTCCTTCTGCCAGCTTTCCGCTGACGAGATTTCGCCAGAGATGTCATCAATTCAAAAAAATACATCTCAAAATGCGGCTTATTTGAAGCTGCCAAACATATTTGCTTGCAGTTCTTTCGAGAAAGCTGTGCGAAGAAAACGAGGGTGTCGATAATAGTCACACTGACACGAGATGTTCGAAACGTTGTGCAAACGTTTCCGAAAGGCTTTTATCAAGTCTTTCGGTGTGAATCGATAGAAGATTTAGCAGCGCATAAATTACAAAAAAAACTAGTAGGGTAGATATACCAATAGTGGAGGTACTAAGCACTATTGAAGTTCATTTAACCGCCTAAATTCAAGAAGCGCAATTAATGTACATGTTAATATTGTAACGGGAAGTAACGACCATTGACTTAATGAGAAAAAAAGATTTCACCGCAATAATCCACGGCATGTCAGTGAAAAATAATACCTCCACTATTGGTACACTGTTCCTTTAGTTGCGGTATATTTTTAATTTGTGTTCCTATAGTTGTGGTTATAGTTGTTTTCTTATGGGATCTGTGGGATACACTCCACGGTGTTATAGTTCGCTGTAGCTTATCCCCCAATTTGCTGTCAGTTGACAATCATTCAGTATCTTGAGTATCCACACATTCGGATAGGTAAGACGTACATCGCGGCTACGGACATGGCTGAACATCGCGGAAGTTGGGAAGTCTTCTTGGATCTATTCATTGGATTGCCACAGGATCCTCCACTATAGGAACACTTTACCGCAACTATTGGTACAAGCAAGAGCAGTTTTAGAAATTTTAGTGACATTTCATCAGTTTTGAAGCGATTTGAACGCTCAACAAGCCAAGACGTCGATTGGTAGTGTCGGTTCTGTGGCTAATGTAATAAAATCAGTGAAAACGCCACTACCGCAACTATAGGAACACCCACAAGCAAGGGAACACTTACACAATACCTACCATGCCTAAGTAGAATCGTAAATAATATTGATCAAGGTTTCCAACTATGACAATCGCTAATCATTTGCTCTGAATAACAAGACATTCTTTCATCTGCCTTCAATTGGATAAGCACAGATGTGCTCTGTCGTGATGAGAAAACAATATTAAAACAAATTACCGTGATTACTCTGCGCACTTAAGGCTTTTCAAATTTCAAACAGCTGTAATTAATTGAAAACAAAACACAATACTCTGAAATTTTGGGAGCAAATACTTATTGATCTTATGTATAAGGAAAAAATATAAAAGCTTCATTAAGTAATGATTTTTATTGCAAATTTTTAATTTTTCTCAAGGGTGTCCGTGTTTCTAACTCTGCGCACTCATTTTTGCAATGCTCCTTATTTTGCGCATTTAGGTTCCTACACGGGTAGAAATCAGAACCCAAAAACAGGATTATGACTCATGATATCATGACTCCAGCGTGTTTTCGTCTTATGAAAATACACCATGATTTGGACTCATGATATCATGAGTCAGATTGTCGTAACGCAACACACGCGTTAGGTTTTTGTAGCTGATTGCTCGGAATCATGATTCAAATTCCAAAAATGCTGAGTCGCGCATCCGTTTATAATCGAGAAAAATAAAAAAAAAAAGTTGAAAACAGCATATATTGAGATTCGATCCAAGAACCTTCCGATTGTGAGTCACGTACTTTACCATTAAACCGCTTCGTCATCTTGAAATGAGAGTTATCGATACGAATGTGATGAAGCAAAGTGCGCCGCTTAGTGTTTTCGCACTGGGTGTTACGCTCATGAGGAATCATGATTATGACTCCAGGAACAATGATTTGTGATCCTGATATCATGACCTAACCAATTTATGAATTTCATGATTTGTAAATCATGGTGTGGGGATCAGATTTTTATCCGTGTAACTCTGCGCACTCGATAAATTCTCTATAACAGTTGAAGTATTTTACTAAAAGCATTACTAGCATTTAAACTCTGAATTGATATTCATTTTCTTGCTTTATACAGATTTACGTCCCCAGTGGAGCGTGAAATGTCTTTAACATAGAAGTTTACTAAGTGAAGTGAATTTTATCTATAATTCAATCCATGATATATACTGTTACTGAACGCCATTAAGTGCAACTCACAAAATAATCGAAATCATCATATGATTTCCAAAACATGTAATTAATATAGTTTTCTAAAATCTAGAACATACAAAAAGGGTACAAACTACGTCTTTTTGTGTTCACCCTTGGCGTGTAAAGGAAAATTAGCTTTGTCTGTTTATGTATTTTAACTAGAAAGTATAAAAAACAAATTTTCTTTGGTTCGGTTCGGGTCCGGGTTTGGTATTAAATAACTGTCTCAGATTCAGGTTGGATCCGGATTTGAAGAAAATAAATAAGAACCTGGTTCTAGTTTGTTATTTGTGAAACCCGAACATTCCTACTAAATACGAAGAATAGTTTAAGCGAAAGGGTATATCCATTCTTAATGTGTTTTTCATCACTCAATCGAGAAGTATCGCCGCTCTGTATGAGCGTGACGTAATTAATGAACGATTCCTAGTGCAGATCAATAACAGTACTTTATTGGCGTATAGCAAATACAATTTATTGGCTATATAGCAAATACAATTAAACCTCGATGTTCCATTATTCGATATTGACTCATGAAACTATACAAAAAATCAAAATTATTTTATTGCATGGTTAGGGAACATTCAAAAATTACGTCCACCGTTCAGGGGAGGAGGAGTCTACGAAAATGTGACAATGCATGCATTAGGTACTGTAAAAATCATGACAGGGGATTGAGGGGACGGAGTGTAGATCCTTAAAATATTATGGACGTCATTTTTTAATCTTCCCTTACGATGATGGTCCCCTCAAACAATTTTCCAAAGCATTCCTATTCCATATCTCAATGGTGTCGACAAGGCGATGGTTCCCTTCAATATCGACCTCTGGAGGGTTGATTGTATGTTGAAAATAACGTTTTATTACTGCTGCGCATAGCAAGGAACATAGTTGAAAAATGGTTCCTTACTATGCGCACTTAAGAAGAATAAGAAAATGAAGAGAAAATAAGTTGCACTTTACCAGTGATGATTGCTCGATAAATAAACTAGTGCCTATATACTAAAATCTGAAGTATATTCTCTTTAATTTGCTTCAAATGACTTATGTGATGAGGTACTCTCTTAGCATTTTTGCTAACGGGCAGTCAATTTGGACGTTTTTCAACATTTTTAAAGCTTTTTTATTTTTTATTAAAGTAATAAACGTAAATTTGTCAAGAAAATTCTTCGCGTATTTTTTTATTACTATTGTAGCAATATATGGAAAAAATTAAACACAAATTTTAAGCATTTTACCAGATTTTGGTGGATTTTGGTGAAAGCGCGCAGAGTTAGGAGCTGCGCAGTGTTAGGGGCCCTCAGGCTAATTCGAACAAAATTAGACGTTGAAAACTCCTTCTGCGGGTGACAACAGCAACGGTCTAATTTATTGACAGGTATTTTTATTTGCTACAAAACAGATACTCATGGCATACTTGTTTAAACGTTCAATTTGTTTCATGAATATTAGAAGTATCAGAGGCATTAATCCCGATATTGGGAAGTGTCTTGCCTCTAGTTGAGGACTGCTTGTGACATTTTCTTACTTAAAAAAACTTCTATATAAAAATTCATCATGAATTATTTAATTATTGCAATACCAGATCCAATTTTCAATGGTGTTTAAAGAATACGCATGAAATATTATTCGAGGTATTTTACCTCTTATGCAGGGCTCTTAAATACAAGTATGGTATTCATTATACTGCAATTTTCTTATGCTCGGGTACACATGGTTTATGAACAATCCCTGAAGAGGTCTAGAAAATAGGATATACGATAATAATGGGCCAAGATGATTGATATTTTGCATACTTTTGCGGGGAACTCTGTGAAGATAATTTTGGATGTCTTTAGAATGGTTCAAAAAATCGTTTTTACACCACACCGCTCATTCGATTCTAGATCAAATTCTGAGTGTTTTCCCAAACGTTGAGCTCATTTGAATTAAAACTGAGACCAGGTCCGTCCCACTCGGGCTCAGATTGGGTACCACTTCTAGTACTGCATTTGGTCCCTCGGTAGTGCAAAAGGTACCCAAGTTTGACAGATCACAGTACACTTTGAACGGCATTCTAGATTACCTTATGAACCACAAAATTTTGAGCAACTGCAAAGGACATGGGGGTCTTTAATTTGTCTTTGTTCATACTGTATGATACATTCATTAGCTACAACTTTGCTGAAGACCGTTTTCAAATCAGACGCCTCAGTAATTAGTTATTGATTTATATCCAGTCACAAATTCTTCTACAGTGCTCATTTAACTTCTGAACAGGCAACATTGCTGCACCTGGCGCGAAATATATCACGCACAAATCATGTCTACTATGTTTTACTGCATATATCCAGTGATGCCTGCAGAACAGCCCAATAATTATAGCCAAAGTTTTACGACTCATTCAAAAATTAATAACTAATTACTGGGACGTCCGATTTGAAAACGGTTTTCGGCAAAGTTGTAGCTGCTGAATGTGTCTCACAGTATCAACGTAGCTCAAATCCTCAAGAGTACATGAGCAACACTATGACCGATTGAATGAATTGGTTGCTATTCTCATAGTAATTCCCATATAAACTTTAAAGGGCTTGTGTAGTCTCAGTTTTCATTCAAATGAGCTCAAATTTTGGGTGGACACTCAGAATTAGATCTAGAATCGAATAAGCGGTGTGGAGCAAAAACGATGTTTTGAACCACTCTAATAGACATCTATTGTGACATTTGTGAAACCCCTGTGAAATCCCTTGTAAAAGCCACTGATGATTCTATTTGCTTGTTGTGGAGACTAGGTTTTCCATTTTTCGCGGGATTAAACTTCCCGGTAATTCCAGAGATTCCAGGAAATTTTCAATAATTTGAAAATAATGCAAATTTGACACTTTTTATAGAAATTCATTATATTTCCTGTATGTTATATTTCATACTCATAAATTTGTTTGCTTATTTTTCACTGTTTTCTAGGTAATTTCTTTATATTTCTTAAAAACAAAAAAATCCTTGGCTTCATTTTAAATAATGGAAACAAAAATGCACTAAAAAATTATTTACTTCTCGATTACTTTTTCAAATCGACGTAAGTAACTTCCTTACGGTTTTGAGAAAATTAATTCAGAAAAATCACAACCTGTCTTCTAAAACTGTTTTAAAATGAATCACCTTTTTGACATTTTTTCGCCGTGTACATTGCTTAAATTTTGCACACAATAAGCTCGCATTCAAAAACTAGGGAGTTCCTGTTATTTCCCACAAAAATTTTATTACAAAATGATAAGCCGATTTATTCAGTTACTTTCGACGTTTTTGTACCAGTAGTGTTTTGTTTTGATTCGTGGTTAAGTCACTTTGTCTCTCCATGCAACGGAGCGGCGAAAGTAGTGGTTAGGTAGCGAAAGTTGAGAATCTTACTTTCGTCGTTTTGTAAATCCGGAAAGTAAACGTTCTAAAAGTGAAAAATCGAGTTGGTTTAGAGCAAAATGTGTAGAATTTCGTCTGCGAAACACGTAGAATCGATAAAGTAAGTTTGTATACATTTTTGACTTGAGTCTGTTTGAATAAGTTTTAAAGACTTATTTATTTCATGTCGTCAATCAGAAGTAGACCATTTTGTTACAATTTTACACTTATTATTATATATTTAAAAACGTTATTTTCTTAATCTAGTTCGAATTTTGAAATGACATAAATTTTTGTTTGTTTAAGTCCCATTAAGTCCATGCATTAAGAGAGAAGCTTATTCTTGACAAATCGTAATCGTAAGTTGATTTATACCGTAACTTCGGGTGAAATTGATCATTTTTCACTGTTTTCCATGTCTGTCATAATACCATGTTGCTAATGTCAAACAACTGAATGCGGAAAAACAACGGTGAGCCTCGCTCATATACTGAAATTTTCATACAGATTTGATTTTAGTGCTAAAAATCGTCCCTGAAATAAAAAATCTAGGGATCACATTTCGGGGTGAAATTGATCACTTGGCAATACCACACCGAACACGATTATTGTATTTTCCATTATTTTTCTAGAAATAAACATTCTATAACACTAAAAACTTCACAACATACAATTTGACAATTAAGTAAGACTAACAACGTTCATTATAGGTAGAATTGATTTATGTGCTCTATTAGCATTAGTATTAAGCATTTCGCACAAATTCGTTGTTGGTACAGTCCTAGACCATTGTATGAGGGTTGCCTCCTTCCCGTCCGTTACAAAAGTCAGAAATTTGGGACTAACCTCTAACTCTTAGACAAGATTGACGCATCCTCCAACAATCGAAAGCTGTCTTGGCCACGTCCTTGCGAAAGCTGGGAATGGGAAAGGATGATTGATTGAACACCTACTAAAGAAAGATGCAGAGAATACTACGACCTCTCATAGGTGTTACGGGATGTTGTGGAATGTTGATGGAGAGGGTAGTGTCATAGGATACGATTGGTAGACGTTCTGGCCTACAAATGGTTAATATTTACTCATTGTGATCATGCGCTGCTGATCAGAACAAACTCACCAAATTACCTTTTCGAAACTCCACTGCAATCCGTCGCTTTTACATTCCATTTTTCAATCAACTTAACACACACAGGAGATAAAAAACGAGTCGCGTGAAACGAATAAAATTGCTGGAGATATCACAGAGTGCTTTCGAGTAAAACGCAAGCAAATCATCTCCCGAAAAAAAAAATATCACTTTGAAAAACATGTTTCCACAGCAGAATTGATTTATGTGCTCTAATAGAGAGAAAAAAATCGCGTGACACGATGATCAATTTCACCCGAATTCAGGGTACTACATATGATCTATTGTGGAAAAATATTTCGTCGAAAAGATGTGCGTTTTATTAAAAACTATTTGATTACAAAAATCAATATATAAACTTTGAAGTTTAACTCGTGATATTGTCAGAACATTGTTTGGCATGGCATGACAATAAATTAAGCGATAGATTTTTTTTTATAGATGGCCATTGGTCAATTCTTTAATGAAATAAAACTTCCAGGGAAATACGGAAATCCCGGGAAACACAAAAAATATTTCCCGGGAATATTTTTCCGGGACTGAGAACCTTAATGGCGGATGCATTATGGCATTTCTATGTAAATTCGTGTTATGACCTTTTGCTTATCCTTTTTGAGACATGGGGGTGTAAAGATCTAGCGGCGAAGATTTGTAAGAAATGAATTTGGGAACCCCTGTACAAGGGGCCCAGACTGTCGTAGCTGTAAACGAGCAGCTATTCAGCAAGACCATGCTAAGGGTGGTGGTTCGAATGGCACCGGTCGAGCACCTATTCATTTTGAAAATATTCTTGATTATCTAGCTTTTAATTATGGGGACGATTGGGGCTCTTGTCGAGGGTCTGTTACCTGGATGCTTCCAATAATCCACACTATCCTCTATCTTCTACTCTTTGCACAATTCATTCCACTCTTTACAAATTTCCTTAATTTCCGACAGACGTCTATCTCGCTTAAATATTGGTTCGATAATGGTCCAGAGCAATGGTGGATGTGCTTTTCAGAATCCTCGACCTAGAATTTCCCGCCTCATCATGGCTTCTTTTACGGCACCCCCTAATGGCCGCCCATTCTACTCGTCCTTTTAGGTCTAGTGGTGAGTAGCGGAACTATTCTCCATGCGGCTGCATGCTGTCCAGTGGGCGATGGGTGGTGATGCTAACAAATACTCAAACACTTTCTTGGTTGTCTCATACAACATACACGGAACACACTACATCGCGAAAATCTCAACAATCTCGGACAGATAGACACACCACTGGTAACAGGTTCTAGCGTTTGCTATGAACGAATACCTAGTTTTGAGTGTGATAGATCAAGAGTGACCGATAGAGGTAAGTGAAAGGGTACAACTACAAAGTACGAGGAAAGGGACTGGCCTGAGATTGAACCCATGACCTTCTGCTTATGAAGCAGAAGCGGTAGCCATTCTAGATAGACCACCAACCCTGTCTTGTTGGGCAGGCGTGATCTAGATGTTCTAAACCTGCTGAACAAATTTACTGGATACCGAACCATTTTAAATCATTAGGATCTCGAGATACAGCATGTATCTATATTTAGGCGCTGCTAAACTTTACAAGGCGAATTTTGCAATGTTTTTTTAAGCAAGTCTGTACTGTAAATTATTCTACTCATTCTATTGGACAAAAAAGGGTCTACCATTCACTTACAGTATAGTAGTTTACGGAACAAGTTGCAGAATGATGATTTTTACAGAACGAGTCGTAAATTTATCCTACGAGGCTTGCCGAAAATGTTAAGTTGTACGTAAACATTTTTTGCAATTTCGTAAAAGACTACTTGAGGGTATCAGAAATTATATCGGAATGCATTCATCATTATTTCACAATTTCTGATTTTTTTTTGTGTAGTGAATAATTACGCAACATAAAACAGTTGGATAATGAGAAAGCGTTACGTAATGAATCATTACAACACTGATTTCAGCTGCGTAATGACTCCGCACACTTCAGTGCAGGAAAGTAGGCCGTTTCATGACAGATTGGCGTGATGAAAAACAGCCTATTACGATGGGAAATTGCAAAGAAAATACTTCCAATTTCAAGCTGTAGAACGAATGTAAAACTGAAAAAACAAGGTGCCATCCATAAATTAGGTAACACTCACGGAGGAGTGTGCACGCGAAAAAAATTTTATTGTATAATTTACTGAATCCATGGTAGAAATAAGAACTCCACCAAAGATTTGTAAACTGATTACAAAAGCTGTTAAGTTTACTATATTGTGGTAAAAATCATTGAGCAGTACGATAAATGTGACCAAGTCCATAATAGCTTCGACTACACAGCATTGTATTTTAATTCGTGACGCATAACTTACAACCAGGGCTGTTTTTATTGTGTCTAGACAAAGCTATATTTCATGTGCTCACTTCGTCATGTCACAATGATGGAGCTCTCACGAGAGCAATTTTAATGATGTTTTGCTATTTAATTTTCTGTCTCATTTTATAGAATTTCGTAAAGTAAATGTGTTAAGTTAATTCAATGCGTTTTGTTTTCACTTATAAACAAGTGAAACGATTTTACCTGTAAAATTCTGAATTGCTGAGGCAAATGAAATATAATATGTTGTTACCAATAAGACAATAAATGCTTAATTTAGTTTTACCAAATTAGAATGATAGTGTTTTCTGACACACAATACCTAGGTATAAAAACATTGATGTAATGTTTGGTATGATACTAATAAAAAATACAAAATAAGAAAATCACTGTCATTTTCTCGCCGTCCGATGACAGTGACACAAGCATCTTTGGAAAAATCACACGACACCCTCATTGAAAAATCACATTCTCCAGCGCTGCGTACAGCATAGTACAGTGGGATTCCGTTTTTGGCAACAAAGTCAAAATTTTGAGTTGCCAAAAACGGAACCGTGCCAAAATCGGAACCCCTTTTTTATTTTTTCTTCAAATATTGATTTTGAAAACATCAGTAGAATTTGATTACATTATCCTTATAAAACCATATGGCATTGTGACTTCGGAACGGTTCACTTTGAAGCAGATTTCCGTGAGATTTGCGAAGCAGATCTCTGATGAGTTTGCTCTCACGGGAGAGCGTATTGATTGTGATTTGAGTGCGAGTATATCAACACTGTAAATGACCTTTATTCATGAACTGAACTTTTCCTTAAAACCGTGTAAAAAAACAATCATAAATGAAGTTTTTTTTCTTTATTCTTACAAAACAAAGGCACTGGCTATCACAAAACTGCATGAGTTTTTTAGGCTTTAGCGTAAAATTCAAAAATTAAGTTTAGAATTAATAAACGGTTTGTAATTTTGTAGAATACACAAACAAGCTTCTTATCGTGTTAATTTGAAATAAGTTTTAATTGAGCTTGTTATATGTTATGTTATATTACACCCTTATTATATCAACGAGAAATTAACAGAATTCTGCTATGATATCTCAAAAGCCTGATAGGAATCTTCAGGTACTTGTAAGGAATCTACACGAAAATACTTGGCCCCTGAAGCATCTTGCTAGGAATCCGCAGGATCCAGCCTAGAATTTTCAGGATCTTACTAAGGATTTCATTTCACTACAATATAGCTGAAAATTCTCGATTCTTCGATTAACATTTTCAAAAGTTTATAACTTTTTAGGTACTACTAGAACTTCCCAAATATCTCTGGACACCTTTTCAAAATCCTCAAAATTTCGCCAGAAGTGCTCAAAATACCACTATAAATCCACATTATTTCGCTTGGAATTCACAGAATGCTTCAGAAATTTTAAGAGTTTGTTAGGAATCATCAGGATTTGGACATAACACCCAATAATCAATTATGCATTCTCAGTATAACGCAAGAAATTTTCAGTTTCCGAAAGAAATTTGCAGACATCCTCAAGAATGCGTTGAAATATCTGAGAATTCCCCTAAAACTAAGAATCTCCTAAGGATTCTTTAGAGTACAGTTAGGAAACTCATTGATTGAGGAACAAAGTGATTATTTTATGAAACCCGTATCCTTAATTAAAAATCTTGTATAGAATGTTGGATCGTATCTTAACAAATCTAAAGTCTTTCACAATTTCTAAGAAAGAGAAGTAGTTCTAAATAGTTGACGCAGAAAGATCAATATACACACCAATGCCACAGACAAAAGTTCAAACACTCTCAAGCGTATTTATCGCCCGCTTCAAAGATATTATTCAGAATAAAGTGTAGTTTGGACTGTGGTCGCATTTATCATCATGATGGCGGTATTAAAAGGAACATTGTTATTCTTGAAAAATAAAATACAATGAGTAAAATATTCACAAGTTTTTGGATTTTATGTTGACACTTCTGCAATTCACTAGAATATCGCAATTTATGTTATGACGAGTTCCATCCAGAATGAGTCGAAAAAAATAAAAATCGTGTTCGATAGTCTTCGTTTTGGATTAAATTTTGCACATGTTTTTGGTATGATAGAATAAGTGTTTTCCGTAGAAAAATTTATCATTTTGACTAAGAATAACTTTTGAAAATGGCCTATAAATGTTTGCATGCAACTTATTTGAAAAATTCCAACTCCGAAACTTTTGATTTTAGAGAAAAATGTTCTATGAAGAAGTTGTAGTGAACCGTTTGGAATATGAGAATAAAATATACACTGAAAAAATATTTTGAGTTTTTTCATGAAAAATTCAAAAATAAAACTTAAATTTTATATTACACAAAAACCCCATTTTTAATATTTTTTAAATTTTTACCATGGAATCTTGATAGTAAATAGATGTTTGCGACAGTATTTCATGATGGAGAAACTATTGATAAAAAAGTTTTTCTAAGAACAACTTTTGACCGATTCTTGAAAAAATATTTTGTCAAAATTAATACGTTCTTAAGATACAATAAGAATCTTGAAATGAAAGTTCACTAGAATATCGCAATTCATGTTATGAAATTCCTTAAAAGTTATGATACACGACATTTTGCTTTATTTGTTTCTATTACTACAGTGTGTTTTATATATGCAATGTATGCAATTCCTTAATAATTAGAACAGTGAACTAAAAAGGTGAGACGAAATCTATGATTGGAAAATTCAAAGTCATGAGTCAAAGACATTTTGTTGCTCTTGTGCCAGTGTTTGTGGTTTGTTCAAACAAGCTGTTCGAAATCTGAAGCAAATCGTTTTCAATAAGTATATCACCTACTGGCAGACTCAAGTGAACTGGTCACTTAGTATGAATGTCTAAGAAAAAATGGTTGTTCTCTAGATACTGATGGAGATTAATGCCCTCATGAAACGTTACGAATGCGCGCACGAGTGCCCTTGGTAGTTAATGGGAAATGGGGGAATAAAGACGAAAATGGAGCTCTGGAAAGTAGTCGGTGAGTAGTTGACCTACTATTCAAGTGACTAAAGCAACAAACACAATAATATTTACAAAAAATTACAAATTTCAATAGTCTTTTAAAATGTTGCCAAAAACGGATCCATTTTGTTGCCAAAATCGGGGGGTGCCAAAAATGGAGCATGCCAAATCGGAGCATGCCAAAAACGGAATCCCACTGTATAGACAAAAGTACAACGACATATTTGCCAAATCAAGAACGTTCCTAATTAAGAATACTGCATCTCTGGTTGAATAAACCGATTTCTTTTTTCATGAGAAGTGATGTTGATTATGTTTTGGTAGAGTTAACGTGAAGATGAATCGAAGCCAAACCTCAAGGGCCAACGCCAAGAGCACAAATCTGAAGAACCAAACACCCGTTTGAGCTGAAAACTTAATCAATTGGTCACCACCAGCGAGTGACCAATCAATTAAGTTTTCAGCTTAAACGGATGTTTGGTTCTCCAAATCCATGCTCTTCAAGAATTGAGGTTTGGTTTCGATTCATCTTTACCTTAACAGATTAATGTAGTCGGTTGAAAATTGTTGGTTCAGTTCTTGATATTACCACGGATTCAGTAGTTTCTACAATAAAATTTATTTCAGTGTGGAGAGGGGGTGGTTACAAGCGTTATAGCTAAATAGGAAATTTGAAAAATGTATCAAATATCAAAAAGCGTTAGTGACTGACAGGCAGATGAATCGGCTAGAAAATCTGTTTTTAGCCAAGCATCCAAATAGACGCTTCGCAAGTTAAAAAGAAAAGAAACTAAGCCTAATTTATCTCCCTATGTAGTCTACGTATTTCTGAACGACCCTCGATGAAAATTTCCTTCGCGATAAGCTTCCTTAATGCAGTCAATCATACGGAAATATGTTTGTACCTTCAACAGGTTCGCTACATTGCAAAGATAAAATGAGCAAGTAACACAACTACTGAAACGGCTACCGACCAGGTCCAGCTAGGGTGTATAAAATTGATCAATCATTCACACCCCGGATAAACCCATCCCTGTCCTAACACCTCCTATCTACCGATGCGAGAACTTGTCTGATTATCTACAATGTAGTATCGTGACTTCGAGAAGATGTCATCATCATCAGTCCTTCCCCGCTCTTTCCTTAAGCTTCGATGATCAGCATCTCACGGGTGAAGGATACCTACATATCAGCGCAATCGCCGACGCCCTAGCTTCCGCTCCTCTCGTCTAGAGGTGTCATAGAGCGAGCGGAAAGTGCACCAAACAAGACAAGTGGAAGACGTTGAATTAAACAACACCTTATCCAGTTTATGAGTGCGTTTCATAAACAACATCATCTGCAATAAAATGTACTATTTTATTGATCGATACTTACAGCTAGGTTATTGCCTCTGTCCGACGACAGCGACGGCCAAGTTATGTACGAGGTGGTGAGGAATCCATGGAGTCTGTGGCTAAGCGGGGCACGGTAAAAAATAAGCACCATGCTCTCAATAGTTCTGCACTTGGATTTGCACTACTGTTGAATCTTGACAAAATCAAGGTAATAGCACTTGAATTCAACGTTGCATGTTTTGAATTGAAATAAAAAAAAAGTTAAAAGAAACATTTCCGCCTGACCTAGATTTGAACCAGCAATCTTCTAAGTGCAAGTCTAGTGTCTTACCTCGACACCAACTCGCATATGTTGAAAGGGATTGAATTGATCTCAATCACTTTCTACAACGAGCTGTCAATGATTGCTTTCGCACAAAAGACATAATATTCAAAATCAACAACTTTTCACTTCAGAGTCTAGTTCTAGAGACAGTAGAGCAAATCCAAAGTTAGAACTCTTCAAATCATGGTGATTGATGTTTTGAATTGAGTCAAGTGATCAATCTATTCAATCGAACGTGCTGATTTTTTACCGTGGGGTGATTGGATCATGGGTGTAGCCTGGATTTTAACCAAGGGACCTCAAAATTTCTTAATCGAATTTCAAACACAAACTTACAATTATACCTTTTTGCATGAAATATTGAAATATGAAAGATCTTCTTCTTTCTTTTCTGGCGTTACGTCCCCACTGGGACAGAGCCTGCTTCTTAGCTTAGTGTTCTTATGAGCACTTCCACAGTTATTAACTGAGAGCTTACTATGCCAATGACCATTTTTGCATGCTTATATCGTGTGGCAGGTACGAAGATACTCTATGCCTTGGGAAGTCGAGAAAATTTCCAACCCGAAAAGATCCTCGACCGGTGTGATTCGAACCCACGACCCTCAGCTTGGTCTTGCTGAATAGCTGCGCGTTTACCGCTACGGCTATCTGGGCCCCAAATATGAAAGATATCAATCCCAAATTTTCCTCAGTGAGCAAAGAAGAGTTCCTCCGAGAAATCTCTAAGACTAATTTCATCGGAACTTCATTCAGAAATAACTATCGCATTTCTCTCGTTGTTCTTTGCAGAGTATTGCTAAGTATTCCTTGAATTTCTCTATGGGTTTGTCTGGTTGTTCTGAAAGTATTATTTTTCATATGTTTGTCGAGGTACTATGTTGAAGGATTAAAAAAAATCTCAATAAATTTCAACAAACGTTTCGATTTGTTTGGCCTTCCACCTCCCCTCCTTCGAGCGTTTTGTAATTTGTAGACGGCGTCACACAAGAAGCAAATTTTGAAAAATTCGAACACAAAAATTATCCACTCATAAAAATGTTGAACACAAAAATTATTCGATTTCTACAACAGGCAGGCCGAGGGCTGTTCCCCTCTGGCTACGCCCACGGATTGGCTTATTAACGCTGTCCCAGGCCAGACTGCACCGTTTCGCAAATAGTGCGGTGGTCAATCGGCAATGCACCAAGTGCCAAGAAATGGTCGCATTAACACTTGAGGTAATGATTGCAGCTGCCAGATCCAAAATGGTATACTGCGCTGCTATCCGCGTGAGAGAGGAAGTGTTCATTAGTATCTGTCCAATTATTTATTTCACTGCGCGATCGGTACCTGACAAGAAATGCAGGTCGAAGCTAGAGATTTGTCAAAGAGGGATTCGCGTTCGGTTCGGTTGGTTTAACGCAACTTTTGGGTGAGATTCTCTATCATGACCGCAAAATCGCATTCGCCGCATTGCATCGAGAGCAGAACGAGAGAACCGCGAAACGTTTCCACCGCAAATCATAATTTTACGTCCCGTGTGTCAAGCCGCGAAGACACTTGGCAAGCAATCGACTCAATGCAGGTAAGAAGGCGTTAAGGGCCTCATTTGCGGCTGGAAGGAGTGGTTTCATCTGTTATACAAAGCGGTTATAAATAATTTTGGTGGAATATCTGATAGAAATCCCGAAATCGTCAAATAAATTGTATCGAGATTGTTTTCATTGACATCACTCGCTATCTTCGAAACAGGCATGGGAGTGAAGCACAAGACAACTTATTTTTCTAACATTTTTAGCCTATGGCGGAATCACTGTGCGATGGTGGCGGGACATTTGGTGCCACAGTCCGTCCTCCGCAGGGCACTCAGCAGATGATTAAATATTTGATTTCATCTGCGGTTTGGCATAGAGTCATATTTTTTCCTTGCTGTACCGCGATGCCTGGATGGACGAGTCTCTTCAGCACAATGTTTGTTTTGTGAACTGCTTGTTCAAGTTGTAGTCCTCGTCGTCTCTGGATATCGGCAAGAGCTGCATTCCCCTCGTTTTTATTTTGCAGTGCGCGATTTTTCATGCACGTCAACCATCGGACACAGAGCATCCACGCGAGAGCAGCTCAATTTATAGAAATACAAATTATTTTCTCGTCTCTCCAAATATTGAAAAGTAATTCGATATTTGCCGGTTGGCGACTTGCATCTGAGGCTTGGTGTTGGGATTATTATCGTGTGCGTTTTTTTTTTGTTCGTGTTCTTTTTGCTCTGTTTCAACCTGACTGAATGCTCCTGTCGATCAACTGCACAGAGCTTGGAACAATGTTGCATATTGGTCGCATTATTTATGCTTTGTAGCACCGGCATATGAAAGAAGAGCATTAATTTTTGTTGGAAAGATCCACGTTTTGCCAAACGCTTCTCATGTGATTTAAATTAATGCAAATATCCGAAACCGACACCTTATTTGTTGGCAGACCTAATGGAATGGTATACAGAGTTTTAGCATCTATCAAGGACCAGGTTGTCGGAATCCAAAAATGGTTCACCCAAGTAACACATTAGGTCGGAGGTTACTTAAAAATGCATGTTTCAATCATTATATGGATAATAATAGGATTTCAAATTCAAAATTCAACTACCCAGGAAATGGGAAATAAAGTTGTAATTTTCCTTAAATTGCAGGTATTCTAGAACACTTACAAAAACGTGAAAATAAAGTAAGTTTATATGCAAAAAAAATCAGTTTCAGAAAGAATTTCGATACTAATTGTAAAAAAAAAAACAATAAAAAATAGACCATTTTTTTGTTTATTTGTTGTTTTAAGAAAAAAAAATTATTTAAAGTTTCTCCATCATGAAACATTGTCCCAAAAATCTGTTTACTATCAATATTCTATGGTGAAAGTTCAAAACATATTTAAAATGGGATTTTTGTATAATTTAAAACTTAAGTTTAATTTTTAACTTTTTTATATCAATAAATAAAATATTTTTTCAGTGTATATTTTTTTCTTTTAGTCCAAACAGTTCACTACAACTTTTTCATAGAACATTTTTCTCTAAAATCAACAGTTTCGGAGTTGGAATTTTTCAAATAAGTCGCGAGTAAAAATTTATAGGTCATTTTGAAAAGTTATTCTTGAGTCAAAACGATCAATTTTTCTATGGAAAACACTTATTCAACCAAACCAAAAACATGTGCCAAATTTACTCCAAATCGAAGACTATCGAGCACGATTGGCCATTAGATCACCAATCCCGTCCTAAAAGGTTTTTTTGGAAAATTTGTCATAAACTTAATGTTTGCAAACTAGTGATGCTTTTTGAGGGATTTGGTTTTGTGAAACAACTGATTAAATTAGTTTCGATACAAGTATTGTTGGCACTGCCATTTATCCTGCTGAATCCCGTGGTTGGTCGATAGTGTACCTGTAGAAATTGGTGAAAGTTAGAAGGTTCCTGAAAAATGATCTCTTTTTACGTGTAGCTCAGCTGTTGCAGCAGCTGTCTCACTAGAACGAGCAGTTATCACACGGTAGTCAGATAATTCTACGAAAAGGATATTTGCCTTGTTTCTTGTTCTATTTTTCTACATGATTATCATAATAGACAACATGATATTAGTAAACACAAGCAGACTGCATTCCAACAATCTTCAAAAATATCATGTGAAATTAAGAACCTTTTGACGTTATTTTACGTCTGTTTCTAAAATTACATGTCATAAAAGTAAGGTTTCAAACTTCAAGTTCCATAAATTCCTCGACAGAATTTTCAAAATGGATACAATTCGGTGGTCACTAGTCTTTAAACATTGAATTTAATCTAATCTGCAAACATTGTTCCCTTATAATTTTATTTGGCAATTGAACAGGTTTATTGGCATGATTGAGATAGGCAAAATTTTGCCAAATTCAAATGCTCATAACTTTTTGAAAAATGGATGAAATTGGATGGATCTGGAAGCATTCCATGGCAAATTTGGTCTAGTTTCAGAAATTTGCTTGGCCATGTATCTGGTCCCCCGGATGCCGGAAACCCTGTACTCTCACTTTTTTTCTACTCACTACAAATTATTATAAATAAAGCTATGCTGCCACTTCCACTTATTCTGCATATTCACTTGACATTACACAGCAACAGTTCAACTGGAGTTTTGGATGAAAATCACTCGCGCACCGATAATAACTAAAAAATATTTGGAAGATCAAATTATGCGACGATTTGAAACGATTTATAACACGTCTTCTATCCACAATTCACAAGCAAATTATAAATATATGTAAAATACAGAAAAACTACATGTTTCCTATGCATCTTGCATGTTTCCTGTGAAAAACTGAACTCAACCGCTGCCAGTCATGTGTCTGCTCGAATGAAATGTAAAATCATGTAATTTTACTTCTTTTGAGAATTTATGACAAAAGGTCAAAAGACAAAAGGTCTAAGAACACAAATGAAGGGACGAAAGATCGAAAATATTTTTTTCAAAGAAGAAAACATTTCCCACCAAGCAAATCATTTTTGGCCTTCTGTCCTTTTGACCTTTTTTCTTCCGACCTTTTTCCCTTTCGAGGTTTTGTCTTTTGACCTTTTGTCCATAAACCAATTAATATCGGAAGAAACAGAAAGTTGTATCATATTAAGCATTGAGCCACGAAATACTTAAATGTTTAAGCGATTAAGTTGCTTTTAAATTTAATATTTTTTTAAAAGTCAATAATCAGATCCATTCTAATGAAAATTACTCTGGACATAATTCAAAATATGACGGACAGACCATGATGAAAATTATGAAATTAAACAAAAATGTGTTCCTAAAATGTATAAAAAATGTAATTTAACATGTTCTTTTCATTAATTTTGTTGACATCTAAACAGATAATACTGAATCAACGATTTCACGCCACAATACTCGGTTCGTGGCAGCATCTCTCCATCCTCGGTTCTGCCCCACGCTCGCCAAATCGATACACACTTGATCTACCCATCTACCTCACTGCGTTCCATGCCTTCTTGTACCAATCAGATCCGAAGCGAACACCATCTTTGCAGGGTTGCTGTCCGGCATTCTTGCAACATGCCCTGCCCAGCATATCCTTCCAGCTTTGGCCACCTTCTGGATACTGAGTTCGCCGTAGAGTTGGGTGAGCTCGTAGTTCATCCTTTGCCGTCGCACACCGTTTTCTTGCAAACCGCCAAAGATCGTTCTAAGCACCCGACGTTCGAAGACTCCAAGTGCTTGCAAGTCCTCCTCGAGCATCGTCCACGTGTCATGCCCGTAGAGGGCTACCGGCCTTATGAGCGTTTTGTACATGGTACATTTGGTGTGGGTATGAATTTTTTATAAGCTTCTTCTTCTAGAGGCCATAGCAGGCCTGACTTCCACTGATGATGCGCTTCCGTATTTCATGGCTAACGTTATTGTCAGCCGTCAGCAAGGATCCAAGGTAGACGAACTCGTCAACCACCTTGAACGTGTCCTCGTCTATCGTAACAATGCTCGCATTTCAAGCGGGTGTACAGGTCTGCCACCTTTTCAAATGTTGGGCCGACAATTTCCATATCATGCGTGAAGCAAACAAATTGACTGGATCTTGTAAAAATCATACCCCGGCTGTTGAGTCTGGCTCTCCGCATGACATCTTCTAGCGCCATATTGAACAACAGGCACGAAAGTCCATCACCTTGTCGTAGTTCCCGGCGGGATCCAAACGAACTGCAGTATTTGCATGAAACCTTCACACTATTTTGCACACATTCCATCGTCGCTCTAATCAGTCTCGTGAGCTACCCGGGAAAGCTGTTCTCGTCCATGATTTTCCATAGCTCTACGCGGTCGATACTAACGTATGCCGCTTTGAAATCGATGACAACATGATGCGTTGCGACCTGGTATTGACAACATTTTTGAAGGATTTGCCGTACAGTAGAGATCTGGTCAGTTGTCAATCGACCGTCAACCAAGTCGGCTTGATAACTTTCCACGAACTCGTTTACTACAGGTGACAGACGATGGATGATGATCTGGGATAATACTTTGTAGGTCGCATTTAGAATGGTGATTGCTCGAAAGTTCTCACAATCTAACTTGTCACCTTTCTTGTAGATGGGACATATTACCCCTTCCTTCCACTCCTCCGGTATCTGATCAGACAAATGGCCAGCCTCTCCGGGCCCATCTTTATGAGTTCAGCTCCGATACCATCTTTACCAGCAGCTTCATTGTTCTTGAGCTGGTGAATGGCATCCTTAACCTCCCTAAAAATGGGGGCGGGATGGTTTCCATCGCCCGCAGTACTGACAAAAGCATTTTCTCCGTTGTCCCATTCTTCATTGCCTGTGCTCTCAGCGCCATTCAGGTGTTTGTCGTAGTGCGGCTTCCACCTTTCGATCATCTCACGCTCGTCCGTCAAAATGCTCCCATCCTTATCCCTGCACATCTCGACTCGCGGCACGAAGCCGTAACGGGATGCGTTGAGCTTCTGATAGGACTTACGTGTTTCTTGAAACCGGCACAGCTATCTCCTCACACCCCGTCTCCTCCAGACGGCGTTTTTTTCCCCGAAAAAAAGCGGGTCTGATGTTGCCGCTTCCGTCTGTCGAGTCCTTTGCTGCAGCATGACCGCCCGCGCTACATACTTCTCCTCCAGAATCTACCTAATTTCCTCATCGAACCAATCGTTCCGTCAACTCCGTCCCAAGTACCCGACGTTGCTCTCAGCTGCATTGTTGTTGGCTTCATCCAGCGCACCTTCTTCCGATAATGCAACCTCGATTTGCGGCGCGTACGCAGTTGCGACATCCGATTGCTTAAGCCGCTTTAGGTAATACCGGAGCGGCCGTCGGTACCGTACGTTGTTAACGATGGAGCGTTTTGGGCGCAGTTTAACCATCACATAGTGGTCAGAATCGATGTTAGCGCCACGATAGGTCCTGACGTCAACAATGTCGAAGAAGTTCCGTCCATCAATCAGAACCTGGTCAATTTGTGATTCTGTCTGCTGTGGTAATCTCCAGGTGTATCGGTATGGAAAGCTGTGTTGGAAGTAGGTGCTACGAATGGCCATATTCTTGTAGGCGGCAAAATCAATCAGCTGTAAGCGTTTCGTTCGTCAGTTGGTGGGCGCTGAACTTTCCAATCGTCGGTCTGAATTCCTCCTCCTGGCTAACCTAAGCGTATAGGTCGTGGCTTGGGCAGTTCATCTGCCAGAGCAGGTTACCTCTAACCCACAGCTTCCCAAACTTGGATTTCGCGACAACCCAACGTCTCGTCAGCTCGCTTTTTATTGATAAAATGAGCGAGCCGATGAGAGATCGGGGGGTCGCGAAAACCAAGTTTGGGAAACGATGCTCTAAACCAGTGATTCCCAAATTGGGCGAATTCGCCCCCCTGGGGGCGATTTTCAGGCTCAAGGGGCGATAATTTGTAAAACAGAATTTGGGGGGCGAAAAATCCAAAAAAGGGGGCAAAAAAACTAACATGGGAGCATTTGATAATAGTTACTCATAACCTTTGGAGGACACACATCTGAAGATTAATCAATTCCAAACTTAAATATTTCCAGGACTATTTTACCTAAGATCGTTATTACCATTATTACAGTACCATTATTACCAGTACCATTTGTGATGTTTTCAATCACTTTATAAACAAATTTTGGAAAATTTAGCCTACAAGAATTGCGTTCCAAAGACAAAAAAAAACTCTATTTATAAAAAGATTTGAAGAAATTTCAGAGATGCGTCGGATTTTTACCTCCAGAACGTCCGAAAAATTTGAATTTTTCTTTGTGTTAGAAATACACCCTTTTGATAAATTGAGCTGATAAATGAGTTGAAAATCATTCTGGATTTTCATATAATTTTCAGGGTTTTTGGACAAAGAAAAGCGTTAGAGATCTTTGAGATCTTCCAAAAACGAACAAATGCGAACAGAATAATTGCAGTTCACCCAAATATGACATATTCATGTAAAAATAAATGCGTTTGCTTGGAAAACATTGCAATTGGTTCAGATTTGGAAAACTTCGCCCCCAACTACGTCACAAGGCGCCTATGAATACATTACATTTGTTAAGTTGAAACTGGGCCAAACTTTTACCGACTAAATCAGTAGCCTGTAATGTACGCAAGATATTTTTAAAATCGATATTATAATTTACAATCCAGGTTACCGAAATAAAAAAAAAATAAGAAAATAAGAAAATATTTTAAAATGTACATAATAGTTATTGTATTATGATTCTTTGGATATGCGAGTCGAAAACATTTTTTGTCCTTATTAAAATATTTGAATCACATATCAGGGGGGCGATTCCAGATTAATATTGGCCTCAAGGGGGCGAAAGTTGAAAAAGTTTGGGAAGCACTGCTCTAAACGTTCGCACCATTGATCTCTTCCAACACACTTCCTGCAACGGTACGATTCCAAATCCGCGGTCCTTTAGCACGTCGGCGAGTATGCGTGTACAATTTGCGTTACACTTTAATTTTGATCTTTTATTTTCAAACCTTTCTCCTTCGGAGACTGATTACAACTGAACTGTATGCTGATCATACCTAGTTTCCAGGAGGGCTAAAAATCGCGTTCAATCATACACCCGGTAGCACCAGCTAAAGAGTGAGAAGGGATTTCTGACATGACGTTTACATAGTGGGTTTCAACACATCCATTTGGCTCGAGTTGTATATGTCATGCAAGGTTCTCAAGAAGTGTTAAAATAGAATAGACGTAAGAACTGTTCTGTTCTTTGATGCACTGTTTACAATAGTTGTCAGTGTTATATAAGTTTATATTTTCATCTGACAGTCCTAGAACTATAGTCTAGTGCCATTCCAGAACATATTGAACTCGCATTGCGTCAGCAATACAAAAGATATGAATTATCATAAAATTGCATTACGCTTTTAGGGGAGGGCAAGGGAGTTCTTTAACATTAACATGTGAAAACAATATCATTATGATCATTATAAACATTTCAATGTTTTTTTTTGTTTTCGTGAATTCACAGTCATCTTCGCAAGATCGAATGCACGGCTGTGTGGAAGATTTTGGTACTCACTCTTCCTTTAAGGAGTAGCTGATGATTAAAAGAAGGATAAATTTTTGTTAACAAGAACATGAATTCATACCAGGCTGGTACCACCGTTGTAATATCATTGAGCAATGTTTCGTCCTACTGAGGATAAGTTTTCCAGAACGTTAGCTTTTCTTTGTCATATTTGTTAGAGACAATTTGGTCACCAATACATAACCTTGGGCCCAAATAGCGGTAGCGGTAAACGCGCAGCTATTCAGCAAGACCAAGCTGAGGGTCGTGGGTTCGAATCCCAACGGTCGAGGATCTTTTCGGGTTGGAAATTTTCTCGACTTCCCAGGGCATAGAGTATCTTCGTACCTGCCACACGATATACGCATGCAAAAATGGTCATTGACATAGTAAGCTCTCAGTTAATAACTGTGGAAGTGCTCATAAGAACACTAAGCTGAGAAGCAGGCTCTGTCCCAGTGGGGACGTAACGCCAGAAAAGAAGAAGACATAACCTTCAAGAGAGGGCGTGCTTTGTCGAATCCTCAATTTTGGATTTCTCGTGGTAAGAAATAGTGGGTTATGGTTCATTAGGGGTAACAGACCTCGGGGTCTTGGTGTTCGGGGTACTTGACCATTCGGGGTGATGCTTTTCGGAGTATTGATATGCGGGGAAATGTTATAGGATCATCGCTGTCGTGGAGTCTGTCCAAAGGAACCTCTTGAGAAATGCGAAAGGGTGACTATCTTGCATGGATATGAAAAGACGAGCACCAATTTCACATCTTTGCAGTTCTAATCTTGGAATGGATATTGGCTTGAGCGTAGCTAAATTGGAACATTGGAAGGCTTCATCTCGGGCAGCCGTCCAAATATACACTGCCCAAGAGTAATCAATTCCACTGGCGTCAACGAAAACGTGTGGTTGAACAGCTTTGTATGATTCTCGGGGGAAACAGCACCTCGGGTACAGTATACTTATGAATGCTACGAACTCGATCATTTTTGTCCTGCGAATCCAGTGATCAAATACTTCTTTACCTACTCCTTCGTACCACTCTGCATCGGTTTGCCACAGGACCAGTATAGGCATCTTCCCTTCTTCTTTTTGGCATTAACGTCCTCACTGGGACAGAGCCTGCTTCTCAGCTTAGTGTTCTTATGATCACTTCCACAGTTATTAACTGAGAACTTTCTTTGACAAAGTTGCCATTTTCACATTCGTATATCGTGTGGCAGGTACGATGATACTGTATGCCCAGGGTAGTCAAGGAAATTTCCATTACGAAAAGATCCTGGACCGACCGGGATTTGAACCCAGACACTTTCAGCATGGCTTTGCTTTGTAGCCGCGGACTCTAACCACTCGGCTAAGAAAGGCCCCACCAAGGCATCTTCCCGTGGATAATTAAAAACGAAAAAAGCCCCAGAGAGTCGAACAGTGACCCGACAAAAACGTTCCAGGCCCTCTGATAGAGCACCAAATGGAATGGAAGGATCTAGACCTTTATTTGATAGGTTTTTTTGGGTATACTTTTTTCAATATTGTTTTCTCCCATTTACTCCGTGCAAAGTTGAAGATTGCTCTATAATGCAAAATCAAAGAAAATTCTGAGCCTACACAAAAAATGTTATACTTCATCTATAAATATCCCATGCATCCGTTGCTTCCTGTTTCTTGAAACATATCGTCCCTGAAATAGACTTAATATTATTAAGACCATCAGGGATGCACCGGTTCACTCTCTACCAGTTTCTGGTGATCGAACTCGCGGTCTTTAAAATTCCTCATGTTCATTATCATATAGCTTTGGGTGCAGAATCAATACCCATCATAAACATCATCATCAGCAGCAGCAACAGGGTCCGAAGCACGTCATTAAGTGCTCGTGTTCCTTCGGAATGGTTCAAGAACCGATAGTGCCCCGGCTGTGGCCCTTCGGAGTAGCCTTCCAGAAAACTCTTCTTGGAAGTGATTTTCTTGTTGGTTGCGCGGGACCCAGTCAAGTTGATGCAGCAATTGACAAATGTGCACCTTAAGCTCGGCCCAAACCCATCGAAATTGGTAAAAAAGATCGAAAATTAAGCACCCAAATTGAAATGCATGAATGCGGTTTAATTTAATCGTCCTATGTGCTGATGGCTGATGCTGTCGACGAATCGACGAAACGCGGACGGAAACTCGAGAACACTGGCACCATCGCACAGTGTTTCAAATCATCGATTCCATGGTGTAAATAGAATAACTACTAAACTATTGTCTTTGAATATTTGGCGTATTCTAAGAAGTTTCTTGATATAAAAAGTCATCTGTTTAATTATGTTAATGAGTTTGATAAGAAACGAAACAAATTTAAATTTGGTCTAAAAACACCGTGAATAAGACATCAAGATCATCATACACAGAAAGAAAAATCAATGTAAATTTCAGTGTAAAATAATGCACATGAAGGGATTGCCAGATATGTCGCAATTTTACACGTTACATCGTGTAAAATTACAATAACATCATGTAAGTTTCAAATCTGGCATTCCCTTTATGTGCACCATTTTACGCTGAAATTTACATACATTTTTCTTTCTGTGTAACTCTACTCGGCGGGAAGTACGACAGGGCGATGGATTTTCGTGCTTGTTGTTCAATATTGCGCTTGAAGGTGTCATGCGAAGAGCCGGACTTAACAGTCGAGGCACGATTTTCATGAGATCCGGACAATTTGTTTGCTTCGCGGACAACATGGATATTATTTGGAGAAAATTTGAAATGGTAACAGAGTAGGGATAATGGTGAATGCGTCGAAAACAATGTACATGCTGGTAGGCGGAACTGAGCGCGGCAGGGTCCACCTAGGAAGCAGTGTCACGATAGACGGGGATATCTTCAAAGTGGTGAACGAGTTCATCTACCTCGGATCCTTGCTGACGACTGACAAAAATGTAAGTCGGGAAATACGAAGAAGCATCATCAGTGGAAGTCGTGCCTACTACAGGCTCAAAAAACAACAAAACGTTCATAAGACCGGTAGTTCTCTATGGGCATGAGACGTGGACTATGCTCGAGGAGGACTTGCAAGTTCTTGGGGTTTTCGAACGTCGGGTGCTAACAAAGATCTTTGGCGGTGTGCAGAAGAACGGTGTGTAGAATGCAAAGAATGAACCCCGAGCTTGTTCAACTCAACGGCGCACCCAATAAGCTGGAAAGGTTGTAGGACATTTCCCAGAAAGTCAAACCCCAGAACGACATTCCCCAGAATGACGTTCCCCAGAAACCCATTCCCCAGAATGGGACATTTCCCAGAAATCCATTCCCCAGAATGGGACCTACCCCAGAAAACCATTCCCCAGAATCTTTTTTACACGATTTTAAAGAGTGGAAAATAATTGGTTATTCAGTTTTTTTGTCGTTAACAAATGTACCTACTGAATTGATTCGAATTCGCAGAAGCTTCGAATTCCGGACATAGACGTCAAATCAGCTAAAATATTATTTTGTCAAAATCATTATTATGGATCTCAAGCGAATAAAATCGGAATTGAGTTCAAAAAAAACCTTTTAAACGGCGAGTGTTTACTGCCCTTGTCTCAGGCAAACCATCTAAGGGGCCGTCCATAAACCACTTGGTCATCTATGGGGGCATGGTTTGGCCAAAGGCACGGCCCTTATAAATTTTGAAACGTTTGTACGGACAAAAGATCACGAAGGGGGCAGGAGGTGGTTCTGAAAATCCAAAATAAATGACTACCTACGTGGTACATCGGCAGACCTAACCAAAATCTTAAGGCATAGCTTCCCAAACTCTGTTTTCGCGGCGCACCAGCCGTTCGTCGGATCGCTTTTTCGTTCCCCTTCAAGCGAGCTCGCAACAAGCGCCGCGGGAAAGCGCGGTCTTAAGGGAAAAATGCTGTTTAAGAATTTTACATCTACTTAACATGATTGTACTACTGTTATTTCCCTGAATATCATTTCCCGGAATGCCACCTCTCCGAATGACTCGTTTCCCCAAAAGACATTTCCCCGAATGACTCGTTTCTCTGAAAAGTGATGCAGTCCAAACAGGTGCAAGAATAGTCTTGAAGGATTGGGTGGTGAACTAGAATGAATGATAAGCAATTAAAAGAAGAAGACAACATAGATTATAACGTCATCCTCAACTAAATACATCTTGCCAAAAATGCCGATGATGGTGAAACTCGAAAGAAAAGCCAATGAAGTGAAGAAGGCCTCGAAAGAAAAGCCAATGAAGTCAGATGGCCGGTTCGTTCATCACTTTGAAACACAAAAAGTTATGACAATTATAAGAGCTAAAAACTTTTCGGGAATTAGGCTATTCGGGGTTAACGGGTTATTCGGGGCACTGGCATTCTGGGAACTGGCGTTCGGGGAAACGACATTTTGGGAACCGAAATTCGAGGAATAGTAGCACAACCGTTTAAGATAAGCTGCTCTTACATATGTCATACTATGTTTATGATCAAACTTGACCCAAGCTATTGGATTGTTTTGTTTTCATAGTTATTCTTCCATCTTTTAAAATTGGCTGTTCTTTCTAATTGTATTTTCAAAGTGTAATTGCATACAAAATTAATTGATGGAATTTGTTTTTCTGCTTTCATAGAATATTCTCTCTTCTTTTGAACATATGCGGTTCTTTCTAGGTTTATTGTCTTCGTAATTATGTAGATTAATGGAATACAATTACACTAGAAAATTTCTCTTGACTTTGGTAATTTCCTTTCATAGCAAATCTAAAGCTAAAAAAGATCGTAGTCTTTGTGCACGAGGGTGGCCCATATTAATCAGACTACAATAAAATACTGTAATCATTTGAACAGATTTCATCAACTCTAAGGATGGACTAAACGTGCTTGAAGTTTGTAAAGAGAAAATCGTCAAAAATATATAAAAATGGTTCAAACGGTTCGAATTGACCATAGGTGGCGCTGTATTTGATGAATTTCTAGAATTTTGGATTTAAAGATTCTCCAGTCAAAAAATGAAAGACTGCAACAAACCTACGAAAATGTTTTACCTATGAAAACTATAATTTGGTTTCCTCGAATTTTGCAGGTAAATGCGTTCACTATTTACTATTAACCATTTAACTGGATTTTAACACCCCAAATATCTCTTTTTTTCTGGGGAATGTCCCATTCTGGGGAATGGTTTTCTTGGGAATGTCCCATTCTGGGGAATGGATTTTTGGGGAATGTCCCATTCTGGGGAATGTCGTTCTGGGGAACGTCATTCTGGGAAATGTCGTACAATCGCTGGAAGGATACGCTGGGCAGATCATGTTGCAAGAAAGTCGAAAAACAGTCCTGTAAAGATAGTGTTCGCCTCGAATCTGGTCGGAACAAGAAGACGTGGGGAGCAGCGAGCTAGGTGGATTGACCAGGTGAACCAGGATTTGAAGAGCGTGGGTCACAGTCGAGGATGAAAAGAAACGACCAAGAACCGAGTGAATTGGCGAAAAATTGTTGACGAGGGTGATGTTAAACCAAATAAATAAATAAAATAATAATATACAATCGTTTCAGGATAAATTCCATGAAAAATTCAAATGACTTGGAGGTAAACAAATTCCGTAAAAAAACATTACAGGAATTCCTAGATAAATTCCTTTCATTACGATCACGATCATTATACACAACTTCTGACCCTTTTTGCATGACACATTTTAAAATAAAGGACATGTAGAACTTTTCCTTCGGTTTTGTTAAGTTGTGGCTTAACTACCGACGAAAATTTTATTTTGCAGAGATACCTCCTAAAACTATTCAAAATGTTTCTCAAGAAATTCATTCAAGATTTGAACCAATGACACGTTCCATTTCTCGGCCCGTGGTTAGTTCATCTAGTGACCAACGGCTTTACTTCTCTTCCGAAGATAGTCGGCACTGAAATTTCAAGTGACTATCTCGGGGATGGGATTCGGCGTCCACGGCGTAAGCGACGTGTGTTCTAAACCACTACACCAGGTCCATCCCCATATTTTCTCTTGAATATCCTTCGGAATCACACTCATATATAGGGTTTGTGCAATCTCAGTTTTCATCCAAATGAGCTCAAATTTTGGGAGGACACTCAGAATTTGATGTAGAATCGAATGAGCGGTGTGGAGCAAAAACGATTTTTTGAACCACTCTAATATCTATGTCATGTCTACCTATCTCATGTGATATTCCTTATAACTCTGGTACCTTTTACTTGATCGTACCTACGGAGTTTCTGAGCTATAAATACTGGCTGCCGTAAGCGCAGAAGATAAGACTTTTGAGCTCATTTGAATGAAAGCTGAGATTGCACAAGCCCTTCAAAGTTTATATAGGTATTGCTATGAGAAAAGCAAGCAATTCATTCAATCGATCATACCGTTTGCCCATGTGCTCTTGAGGATTAGAGCTACGTTAATACTGTGAGATACATTCATCAGCTACAACTTCGCCGAAGACCGTTTTCAAATCGGACGCCTTGGTAGTAAGTTATTGATTTACCGTTTTTACTCATATTCCGAACACTTAAGGCGAAACGATGACTTCAAATGCATCTGATTGGCATAAATTGGCTGATATTAGTGTACATTTTAATTTCTTCGCAAAGTCTAACTGTCAGCTGTTGGGTGTACCAATAATAATGTTGATTTAATTAGTTTTAGTATTGTTTTTACGTAAAAGTATGGAACAACACTTTGATTCAAATGCCGAACACTGTGTTCATTCTGTCTCATATTCCGAACACCTTGATTCAAATTCCGAACAGCACGAATAAATCATTTTCAAATTAATAATTTAGCAAATAAATTTATCTGAGCTTGTTCTACTAGTCTCCAACTAAATTATCATGACTGCTCCCACGGTATAAATTATTTTGGAGATATTAAAACTGAATTGCAATTGATTGCCATTTCCTTGTTATTGGGTGATATATTTCAGTGAAACATTTCAACCAAACCGCCATACAAAAACCGAGTGTTCGTAATATGAGTCTGTTCGGAATTTGAGGCAAAACGGTATATCCAGTAACAAATTCTTCAGCAGTGCTCATTTAACTTCTGAACAGGCAACATTGCTGAACCTGCCGCGGAAGATAGCACGCAAAAATCATGGCTACTATGTTTTACTGCATATACCCAGCCCAATATAACTGCATATAACAGCCCAATAATTACAGCCAAAGTTTTGCAAGTCATTCAAAAATCAATAACTAATTACTGGGGCATCTGATTTAAAAACGGTCTTCGGCAAAGTTGTAGCTGATTATTTTCTCGTAGCATCTAAGGGTATGCGATATGGATTTTGCGCTGATAATGACGAAACGAAACGAAATTTAATAATGTTTCTTGTAACTCGATACGAAATCAAATATCTCACGGAATTTTTCGAAACGAAACGAAATGTTTGAATTTGTTTCGCGGAATACACGTTTAAGTTTTTTTTTCTTGTCAAATGCTGGAAATTTGACCATAGGCATAAAAAACGAATTTTTAAATCCTCTACCATATGTTGCTCAGCGGAATCCTTACATGTTTTGGTAAGTCTCTTTTCTGTTTGTTTGAAATTTTCTTAATAACTTTAAAAGGCTTCATTTCAACATATCTGACATTAATTTAAGGCGAAGTAGGCCGTCATTGAAATTTGTACGCGTCGTTGATGATTGTTGCTGATTCATCTCACGATTTCGAATCAAAGAAAACCAGTTGGTTTTGAACTGACACAGCTGAAAAAGTATCAGAATACTTTATAAATGTTAGCGCGTACAGTGATAGTTCTTCAAGTCGATATAAACTATCAAGACTTAGTTATATCACTTTGAAAGGCAAGCTGAAAAGGCATCATTGTTGCCAAAACGAATGACGGGCTACTAAGCCTTAAATGTTACAACTAAGAAGTGGGCCGAAAAGCAGTTACAAACATTTAAAACAATCTAAAAAATATTGAGAGGAGCTCAAAATTAATTTGATTTTTAGAAATGCCTTACAATTTTTTTAATCATGTGGATGTGATGTTATGCTAATATATACCATTAAACATGGAATAATGGTATTATTTTTTTTTTTGCTGTACTTTATGCTTTGTGGCATGAATGAATGAGATTGGGGACACAAGTCGATAAGTGATCATGAAAACACTAAACTGAGAAGCAGACTCTGTCCCAGTTGGAACATAACGCCAGAAAGAAGAAGAAAAATAAGTAGAAAAGATGCATCACTGGAATATTTGCTTTAGTATTTGCTGGAGTATTGAATTAAATTAAATTTTAAAGCATCCATCAACACATACCTAAGAAATCAATCAAGATAAATTTAAAAGAACTGCAAAAGTAATAAACTCCAAGAGATATTGCGGCAGCAACTTAACCAGAATTGCCTGTTGGGGTTAATTTAGAAGTTCTTAATAAATTTTCTGGAAAAGCCTTGCATAAACTGTGAATTAATTCTTGGAGGGATCAAATCTGGACGAAAGCAAACTTTTAGAGTAAACCTTGTAGAAAATACGAACCCGACAGCGGTTCAAGCTGAACACTTGAACGATTGGCCATCGAGTAACCAATCGATAGAGTTTTCAGCTTGAATGGACGTCTGGTTCTTTAGATTTGTGCTCTTGTAGAATTGAGGTGTGGCTTTGGATCACCCAAATCAACACGATTTTTTACGGCGACAGCGACAAACAATTGCTGTGATTTCGCTGCTACATGTAGAGTTTTATGACACAACAACGAAATCGCGGCGATTTTTTGTAGCCATCGCAGAAAAATCGCGTTGATTTGGGAGAGCTGTTCTTATGCTGTGTTAAAAGTGACGTCATAGCGGGTGAACAAATGCGCGCATCAATAATCTGCACCAACTGAGCAAATCCAGAACATCAGGGACTCACGCTCCGCAGCTTTTTTTTACATTTGTGTACAAACAGTTTTTACGATATATTAACGGATTTGTTCAACAGGACACGCGATGTTTCCCGGAGGAAACCGTGGTTTTTCTTTCTTCATTCTTATGGAAGATAACATTGCGGTAGTTCATCAAACGCAGTTGGTCCTTTCCTGGGCTATTCGCCGCGAGGAGTTTAGGGCAAATGGGCGTTTTTGGAAACTTTACAACGGCAGTGCAGTTTATCATATCCTGCGGACCAGTCAATACTACAGTCATCCAACAGTTATGGATAGCACACAGATATGGATCAAAGTTGGATTAAACGGAGAATATCTCATCAAATAGAGTAGCAATTACGCAGAACCTGTTTTACCTACGCGAACCATAAATCTATACAGCATCGCAATCAATAATAACATGCTTAAACACTTTTGTTCCATTCGTAGGATATAAAATGTCATACATGTGCCTAGAAGCGTTCATTCATATTTGTGGGGCATTGAAACCCATACCACAGTTGGTCGGTGTTCAGACAGACCGGACTAGATGATATTTTGGCGTTCTAAAGATACGTTAAGGACTCAATCAAATGTGATTTTTCCTATGCTATTTTTATACAGATGTATCATAAAATAGATAAGTTCCATTATTACAGCAAATAACACAAATATTTGGATATTTCGCATGCCTGTGGAACGTTTTTCTGGAACCATGAAAAAACACTTGGTTCATTCTGTCTGAACACCGACCAGTTATGAATCTAATGTCAAATTCGTTTTTGAACCTAGATTGGAACTGGCGCAACCCGTTCTGAATCACAGTTTCAACCCCAACCCGATTCAGGTTCGACCGAACAACAATTTGTTTGACACCGACCCAGTTCCTAAAAACGAAAACGACATAAGATGAGACAATTCCTAAAGAAACGCCAAAACTTATGCTTTCACTAGCAAACCATTCGTTTGCCTCACAGATAATTTGCTGTTATAGTGTTTTGATCCATGATATGAGTCGATTTGATCCGTAACACTTTGATTTTTGACTGTAGCTAGGAGTAGAAGCGAACGCTTTGCCTTTTTTTTGTTCGAAATTAAACTCGAATTTCGCGAAATTCCGTTTTATTCCGTTTGTTTCAATTTTCCGTGGAAATATTTTAACAATTTGGCGAAACGAAACGAAATAGCAAAATACAAATTTCGCCTGTGCGAGTTCCGTGGAATTCCGCAGAATTTCGTTTCGAAGCGTATTTGGCGGAATCATTCGGTATTTCGCATACCCTTAGTAGCATCAACGTACCCAATAAACATTTATGCTGAATAAGAGTTGAACAAATGACTCTCAAGCGTACTTCAGCTGAAAAAAACTAATGTTCAGCTACTAATGTTTCTTGGGTAGTTCTAAACCCCAAGAGCACATGGGCAAACACTATGATCGATTGAATGAATTGCTTGCTTTTTCCATAGCAATTCTCATATAAACTTTGAAGGGCTTGTGCAGTCTCAGTTTTCATCTGAATGAGCTCATATTTTGGGAGTACACTCAGAATTTGATCTTGAATCGAATGAGCGGTGTGGAGCAAAAACGATTTTTTTAACCACTCTAATAGACATCATCAAGAAATTTCTTTAGACATTACTCCTGATATTTTCTCTAGGACTTCAGCATTCTATCAAAGCTTTTTCGATCTCTCTGGAGGAATTTATTTGGGTTCTATCCCGTTAGGCCGAAAAGGGTCATTAGGCCGAAGTGGTAAATGATCAAATGTTACTTCGGCCTAACGACCCTTTCTACCACTTTGCCGAAGACACGATGTTTTCACTTTAATTTCTTGAAAAATATACTTTGTAGCTCTTTTTTATGTTAATTCATCATAAAATTCATGGGAATCGCCTTTTCATATCCAGAAACTTCTTTAGGGACACCAAATAAGTTAAACAGTATACACGCCCCCTCTAAACGGAAACTCCTGTATCGCAAGAGCAATATATTTTTTTACGTTAAGGTGTTGTTTAGTTCATAGGTCATGCTTTGCATGCAACTTTGTTTTTCCAGGCATCTACTAAAAAGGGTGCAAGATGTTTTTTTTTGCAAACAGTGCAAATCTTGACGTTTCAGAACAATCTGAGCAATTTGCCCCTCCCATAGCAAACAATTGCAGAACGTTGTAGAAATGTTACCAAAGAAAGTTTTATCACCTACTAATCGTAAAAAAAATCTGTAGCAGCAGATAATTGTTTGTCATAATAAGTAGAGATTGAGCTTTGTTTACAGTACGACTTGGTTGCGTACCCAAAAGATTAATCCTTAAACTTGATTTCCTATATTTTTTATTTTTATTGTTTTTTCAAGGTTTTCAATGAACATAACACAACATCATTTTCTTGCATTTTCTTCTACATCAGCGGTTATATTTAAGATAGGTTATCATATTTAGTGTAAAAGCAACCTCCATCCCGTAAAAATGAAATGGGGGACGTACCGCCCTCTTGGGGCATATTAAACTGAAATATCCTATCAAAAATGATTAGTTTAACTGCCGTTTTACGCATGTTTGTTCCGCGGTCCATAAGGTTTACATAGAACATGGGGAAGTAGGCGTAGAAGAACAGTTTACATCATGAAATCGATGATTTGGAACACTGTGAAGCTGTAGCAACGGGAGAAGCAAGGAAACCAGCAAATATTTCGTTTTGCTTTCCCTCTCCGGCACTTGCGATCGACGAGGCTCCAGTTGGAAGCTCAGGGAGTAAATACATCCAATTAAAATTCAATATTGTGTATTTGTTCATCGGTAATATTTTGAAGCAATTTACACATCATCAGCCCTGATGATGATGATCATGAGACTCATTATCGTTACGACTATTAGCGGGCAGCGATTCTCGGGCAACTCAAGGGATGAGTGATCCTGCACCGTCATGTTTTGTGGGTCTGTGACTGACTGGCTGGCTGACTGTAGTCTTGAACCTCAAGCAGCGCAGCAATCCAACGTGGGATTCCAAAGTGCTCAGCCAAATTCCGCGGTCCGTGTTTCATCTTCCGCGGTAAACAATCATAATTGCTCTAATTAAGAGTTTTCTCGAAAAATAATTGCCCTCGAAACTCGCGGATCGGAAATAATTCGTCAAAAGCGTCCAGCCAGGAGACTCGGGAGTGGGTTGGCCTGCCTGGCGGAATATGGCGCATTCGCAAATAGCGATGTCATATTTTGCGTTCCCGATCGATCATCCGAGGCCCGTCATTACCTTCCTATACTCGTATGTAGCGCAGCAACAATGACATGTCGGGGAATGGAAAGTATCACAAATATCCGGGCCCGATGTGGGTTTTGCTTCGCCGAGATGAGAAGATTGACCACTGGAGATGGGATAGGAATGCCCGCAGAAGCCTAACTTGGGAGTTGAGATATTTGGATACTCTCCCAATATGCGAATCGGCTGGAATGTTCCGTTTTACTGGGAAACCTTCCGATGATTGGCTCTCCAGGGATGGTACGACAAGATATTGGCATATTTGGATGATTATCGGGCTGGCAGGAGAGTTTGAGGAATAATAAGTTGCGAAGCATTGTGTCCTGAACTTTACCGTGAATGACGGAATACGGGTTGAATAAGTAAAAGAGTTAATGGTGTATTTCATTGATTATAAGATTGGTATTCAAAACTCCATAGTAAGGTTCTATGGAAAGATTATAATCTGTACATAAATTATGGATATGCAGGAGTTAAACGAACATTTAAGATTCCACCAAAATTTGGTTTGAATAACTGTAGGAGAACTGTTTTCCCCAAAAGCTCACAAGACTGATAAGAGCGACGATGGAAGATGTGCAAAATTGTGTGAATATTACAGGCAAACATACCAGTTCGTTTGAATTTTGCAGGGGACTACGACAAGGTGATGGACTTTCGTGCATGTTGTTCGAAATTGCGATAGAAGGTGTTCTGCGGAGAGCCGGGTTTAACAGCCGGATAATGATTTTCAACAGATCCGGTCAATTTGTTTGCTTCGCGAGTAATATGGACATTGTCAGCCGGATTGTGCTACTTTTCCCCGAATGTCGTTTCCCCGAATGTCGGTTCCCCGAATTCCAGTTCCCCAAATGACCCGTTTCTCCCAATGCCATTTCCCCGAATGACCTGTTTCCTCGAAAAGTGGAGCAGTTCAAATAGCCGCTATAATAGTTTTCAGTGGTAGGATGGTGAATTAGAAGTTGTCACACTACCGTTAATATTTCAAGATTGATAACGGCGCCAGCTACGTCCATATGTCCATAAGGGAGTAAAGAAAATTTATTTGATGGCCGTTGTTTCTAGGAAACCGGAGAATCTCATGCATTTTCTACAGCAACCTTGGAAGTAGGAGTCTTTGTTTGTGATGGATGACGTATTCGACCGTATATCACGGTTTTAGACGGGCAAGTCGGTTTATTCAATTTTATCTATAGATAGAACTGTTCAGATTACGCAACAGTTCAAATATCATTCTCAAGTATTTATTATTTAGGCCATGCAAAATAATTTCTGTCATTGAACGTTGTAAACACCTGAGAAATAAAAAAAAATATACCACTCATCTCAAACGACAGGCGTTTTGTTTCCTACCCACAATGCCGAACGTTTGTCATTTTTCTCAAAACAAGCCTGACGACAGCGGCACCGACAACGAAAACGTCGACCTACAAACTACAACAGCCATGACGTTTCCAACCGATTGATGGATTATGAGAGGTTAATTTGTTGGATTAAGGCTTAAGTAGAGAGAGGCTCGTTGGAACTGGTTCCACATTTAAATGATGTGTTTCCAACCATCGAGACAGTGGAATCTTGCTGCACACTCTGGTGGGAATATATTGTTGCTGCTGGTCGAACACGCGTGTGACACTGAGATGTCAAGCTGGTATACCACTAGGAGAAACCCCATATTTCGTAGGTTTACTATTGCTGACCGCTGCCTTTTTTGCTCGCCACTTCGCACTTCCATTAGGAATAATTTATCAAATCATTCACATTCAATGCGTAATGTCAATCAAACAGATTGGACAGCTCTCTGACAGTAGACAGTTTTGTCCGGTGTAATCAATTTTTTGTGCAAGTATGTGGTTATCGGTGTCGATGGCCTACCGTAGAAGCGAAAGATGTGCTTGGATCGATCTAAAATGAAGAAAGATTTTTAAGACACCACGTGCGTCATTGTGGCATGATGTCCCATCATGATGATAACAGAAAAGTCTTGGCAGAGGTTCGGTTATAAAAAACGCTCCTATAACTTATGAAAACATTCCTTGCCTCATTATAAAATTCTCGGTCAGCAAGGGCATGTTGGAGGTTTCTTGGTCCAATTCAAGGTACGGTACAAAATCTTTTTCAGATGCAAATCCACCACATAAGAGTTTGATGTCTTATATTGCATTCCGATAGAGAATTCAAATGAGTAACTGCGATTTTTTTTTTGTTAGACGAAAGCGAAATGTTTGGGGAATCGACCAATTATTACCAATAGGATAGAGCACTCGGTGTCCGGCCATTTGGCCGAATGCGGTTTGGCCGTATTATGAATAAAAAATAATCAAATTGCTTAAACGCTGATTATTCGGATTAATAAGTGTAGCCCAATGAATGATCAGCTAACTGATTTGTTGATTTTCATGACGTGGCCGAACTTAATGTTTGTCGCTATATTATTGCTCTAAGAGATTAATTAAAACGATCCGTTAATTCAGGACAAAGTTATGAACTCGCGTCAAGACTCTAAGCTGATGTTTGGTTCGTTTCTGGGTTACCAACGATGTGCTAGGGTTTAGAGTGGTTTTAATCAGAAATTTTTCCTTCTTTTAAACACAGGCTCTTCTTTCGAATTGTATTGGATCCACAAATATTGGTAATAATTAAGCTTATATATTAATTGGGAAATTCACCTTCTTCAAATCATCATTTTAAAGTTATTCTGATGTAATAATTATTTGTATTACACTTGCCTATTTTTTTATAAGATATCATAGACTGTTCATTCATATTTGTCAAATATTATTTGAATATTTTTCATAGTTCACTGGAATTATGGCTTTTATACGCTCATAAATAGTCTCATTAAAACATTTTTTTAGCACAAGGATTAGGTGAGATGTCACCTTCAAGATTGACTGTGCACCGTTGATTGCCTATATCAGTAAATCGAACGACTCGGTCAACACTTACTTCGAATCTTCGTTGTGAAAATAAAAAGCCAAAACTCGTGATTGTTCGTACTATGAATTAATTTACTTAGTACGATTCAAAGCATTGAAGCAGTGCTACAGAAGGACGCATATGTCGTAACTCGTAATACCCAAGTATTCACAAGCATTATAACATTGCACGAATCCTACTATATATCAACAATACTTATGCAAAATTGCTTTCATTCGACAAATTTCAACAGCTGTCAGGTAATTATGCATTAACGATACATTACAAATGTATCTCACAGATAACCAAAATATACGTATAACGAAATCACCTGGATGCTTTGCATGTGAAAAATATTACTTATGAAATGTCTCAAGAAGGCTCTCTACGAACAAAAGCTCTCTACGCTAAACAATTTATTTAGCGAACTGATTTTATGCGATTTTATGCTACGGATTGATTCGATTTACTTTCTACGAGTGTACGAGATGAAACAAAATGTACACATGAACTCAAAAAAAAAGCGTTTTACGCGAGGAAACTCATCAATCTGACGATTTTATCTACCGTGTTTTACGGGTTTGATGTAATCTGTATGAATAAACGAGTTATTACGTAAAATTTTATGCGACTTCTGGTTGTCTGGGCAATGCACTGATATCAAAGTTGTCTTGAATGGTCTCTCAAGTGACTATAAGTCACCTGGAGAGTTCAAAAATGGAATAAATGATTTACTTGGATTTTCCCCAGTGCAAGTAATCATTATAAAAAAGAAAACTCAATCTGGCTTTGTACGGAGAGGGCTTTCTCAAGAATATTATTTTGTTCACCTTAACAAAAAAAAAACTAAATAATTTTAAAGCATTAGAACAAGCAAAACTTTTGGGCGATGCCCGTGTGACATGGGAACATTTCCAGAAACCTGGAGGAAATTACCAGAACCCCACTCAGTGCCGTCGATGCCAAAAGTGGGGTCATGGTACAAAAAATTGTCGCATGGATGCTAAATGCATGATTTGCTGAGGTTCTTCTCACGCTGAGGACGACTGTGTAGTGAAGGAAGATACCACCAAGTTCTTATGCTCTAATTGCAGGGCGAATCATAAGTCGATTTTTTGGGATTGCTCTGGTAGAGTATCGAACAATACTCATTTTTCAGTTAACGATCGCTTGATTAGGAATCATACCCATCAGGAAGATCATAATCATGCTCATTCACAAACTAATTTTAATCCGTCGGGTAGCCGTTCGAATCTTTTAACTTCGAACGTATCTACCCACGGTAAATCCTTTGCCGATATCGTAGCAGGTAATTTGAACTCCTCCCCTATTCGTTCTATGAGTACCCATTCTAATTGTTTCAAATCAAATGAAAAAAAAAAACCCTACCGCCACAGGTAACTCCTACTCCGCTTCTTCGTCTACCGAAAATTCTAATGGGAAATCATCAGATAATGTACAAGTGATATGTCTGCCTCTGATTTTACTTTTCTAACTGAACAATTGAATCTCATGGTTGATGCAATGTTCAAAGCCACCACTATGACTGAAGCAGACCAAGTAGGTGTTAAATTTACAAATCAAATTGTTATTGGAATACCTTTTTCTAATGGATCCAAATAATAATTTAAATATTTTAAATTGGAATTCTCGTTCTCTGAATAGTTAAGAGGACGAGCTGTTTAATTTTCTTACAGCTAAAAACGTGCATATAGCAACTACCGAAAGCTAAACATTACATATAATTTGCAATTGGATTAAATGGACAAATTGATGTGAAGTTTTGCTCAAACGACCGGTTACGGAACATGAGTCCGTTGCTAGATAAATACTTGTTTTTAATTATAAATCGTGGTTTTACGGCTAACCAGCCGGTCGTTTGAGAACGTCGCGACCCATTGGAAGCCCACACAATAGAAACCTCAGCCATCGCAGTTGTGTTCTATTTCCATACATAAAAAACAATGCGCTCTCGGGCTAGGCATTGGATATATATAGAAAGCGTTGTGTTTGGATGGGCATCTAATTCTTCCGAAAGAGGTGCACTTTGCGAAAAAAGACCACATGATTATTGAGCTGAAATCGAATTCAGGTTAACTTCTGCGTTCATGGGTCCTCTCATGGCGTAGTGGAAACGCGCCCTAACTAGAGATCAGGGAGTCGTGAGTTCGATTCTCGCTGAGAAGACGTGTAACTTTTTCGCAAAACTTCACATCAATTTGTCCATTTAATCCAATTGCAAATTATATGTAATGTTTAGCTTTCGGTAGTTGTTAAACTTCCACTCGGCTGGTTAGCCGTAAAACAACGATTTATAATTAAAAACAAGTGCATATAGCAGTTATAATCTATGACAAAAGGTCGAAAGGACAAAAGGTCGAAGAACAAACCAAAAGGAACAAAAAGTCGACAACCTTTTTTCAAAGAAGGAAACAATTTCCACCAAGCAAATCATTTTCGACCTTTTGTCCTTTCGACCTTTTGTCCATAAACCGATCAACTTGATGGGGCATGTGGGGGAGTTGCAATCATCATTCATAGGCGTATAAATCATCAACTGTTTTCGTCATTTGAAACTAAAGTTTTTGAAAATTTAGGTGTTTCTGTTGAAACACAGCTTGGTAAATATACGTTCATAGCTGCCTATTTGCCTTTTCAATGCTCTGGACAGCAAGTTAATTTGCTCCAAATGACTCGCAATAAGTCAAAAATTTGAGTCATTGGTGATTTTAATGCCAAACATCGGTCATGGAATAATACTCAAAGTAATAGGGCGATATTCAAAACTTAAAAGGCAATAGATGGCTCTTTTTCAATGGTAGTAAAAACGAAATCCTGAAGCAAAAAAAGCATCACGGAAGATGAACTAAACACAAAAAGTTATGTATTCACTTTACTCTTGATTTCTAATCACTATTTTTTTGATCCAGTTTGCTAATTGCAAGTAATTTACGATTTTCATTATTTTTCATACGTTTTGACAGTTCTCCGACTACCATTCTTCCATGCGCTTGTGTTGAAAGTTTGAGAAATTTGAGAATCCAGCGTAGCGCGATCAGTGGGTGACATACAAACAACAGTGTCGTCGTTCGGCGGCCGGTAAGAGAAACTGAATGTTCGAAAGGTTGTTGTCTGTAATTTTTGCTGCTGGCGCCAACTGCTAGCGTTTGAGAACAAAATAAACAGTCATTACCCTATTCCAACGGCAGATTTTTTTTTGATGAGTGCTCTTCAGGATATTTCTCAATTCAATACCCTGATAGCCCCACATGTTTTTCCTCTTCTAGAAATCCATCTACGATTGATTTGGTCTTAACCGACTCTAGTCATCTTTGTAGCCAATTAGTTACTCATGCTGGTTTTGATTCTGATCATGTTCCTGTTACATTTCGAATATCCCATGAAGCGATTCTCAATGCTATCAGCTCCACTTTCAATTATTTTCGAGCGGACTGGAATATATATGAAACGTATATTGACTCTTATTCTGATGTTAATATTTCTTTACAAACAAAACTTGATATTGACAATGCTCTTGAAACTTTAACAAAATCCATTGTTGAAGCCCGGAGCATTGCAATTCCAAAATGAGAAGTAAAATTTGAATCCGTTATTATAGACGATGATCTTAAACTCTTGATCCGCCTTAAAAACGTGAGGAGAAGGCAATTTCAACGCACTCGCGATCCTGCTATGAAAATTATATGGCAGGATTTGCAGAAAGAAATCAAGAAACGTTTTGCACAATAAGGAAAAAAAATGAAAATAAGGTTTCTCAATTGGACCCTGGCTCTAAGCCCTTTCAGAAATTGTCTAAAATCTTGAAAAAAACCTCAGAAGCCAATACCGGCATTGAAAGAGGAAAACAAATTATTACTAACTAATTGCGGAAAGCTTATCATTTTTAGTTGATATATTCAACAAATGTTTTCAACTAGCTTATTTTCCTGACAAATGGAAAAATGCTAAGGATGTTCCAATTTTAAAACCAGAAAAAATCCTGCAGAAGCTTCTAGCTATCGTCTAATCAGTTTGCTTTCCTCCATCAGTAAACTTTTTGAATATGTTATTTTGAACAGAATGATGGCCCACATCAACGAAAATTCAATATTTGCCTATGAACAGTTTGGTTTCCGCCATGGACATTCGACAACTCATCAACTTTTACGTGTAACAAATTTGATCCATTCTAACAAATCTGAAGGCTATTCTACTGGGCTTGCTCTTCTAGACATAGAAAAAGCAAAATAGAAAAACTTTAATTTTCCAACATACATTGTTAGAATAATTCAAAGTTATCTGTCAAATCGTACACTTCAGGTTAATTATCAGAACTCCAGATCTGAAGACTTCCTGTAAGAGCTGGTGTTCCCCAAGGCAGCATTTTGGGACCAATATTATACAATATTTTCACATCTGACTTACCTGAGTTACCTCAGGGATGTCAAAAAGCTTTGTTTGCGGATGACACAGGCCTTTCCGCCAAAGGACGAAGCATGCGTGTCACCTGCAGCCAAATGCAAAAAAGTTTGGATATTTTTTCTTCATACTTGCAAAAATGGAAGATTTCTCCTAATGCTTCCAAAACTCTACTAATAATATTCCCACATAAACCAAAAGCTCTTTATTTGAAACCTTCAAGTAGACATGTTGTCACGATGAGAGGGGTTCCAATAAATTGGCTAGATGAAGTAAAGTATCTAGGGCTCATGCTAGATAAGAATTTAACTTTCAAAAATCACATTGAGGGCATTCAAGCCAAATGTAATAAATATGTAAAATGTCTCTATCCACTAATTAATAGAAAATCAAAACTTTTTCTTAAGAACAAGCTTTTGATATTCAATCAAATTTTCAGGCCAGCCATGTTGTATGCTGTACCAATATGGAGTAGCTGTTGTAATACCAGAAAGAAATGTTTGGAATAATACTAATAATGAAATTAAAAAAAAGGATTTACGACATATGGTGGTTGTTACTAGGAACAGTTTATGCCGTTGAATTTATTTTCACTATCAGATAGTTGAAGGCTCGGTGTATGCCACTCCCGAAATTAAACTTGTAGTCAGAATAACAATCACAATTTCTAACTTAACAAGGACTTGTAATTGAAGGATTTATGTAAATGCTGATTTCTAGCTTGATTCCGTTTTGCTGCTATTACAAAGTTTCCTGTGACTAACTGAAATCGGAACAAGGATGGAACTAGAATTTCGATGTATGGTCAAATACCAGTGCTTCCGATTTGATTCCTTAGAAATCAATTCGGTAGTGTTTGATAATAGGCGCACATTTGCTGCAATATGAAAAAATCTGTGATTAATACGTATTGATACTTTTGATTCGATATTTTGTTGATATCGATACTTTCCACCGATAATAGTTTTAAGTAAAATGATCGATACCCTGATGGTATAATTTCATCAATATCTGTGATGTATTTTAATATTATTTTATTTGTCCTCTTGTTGAACAGTAATCATCATCTGGCTCATCCAGCAAAAGTAATGAATAAAATTAGAGCGCATAAATCACATCCCTTTGTGCACTCTAATGTGTGTTGCAATTTTCTTGGAAGTGACCCGATTCTGCCAACGATACGGAAAACAGCCACCAGCCGGGTCACCGCCAACATTAATCTGCGGTCCCGGAAAGTCATTATACGCCCGCAGGTCAGCTAATGATGCAACCTTCTTTACGACTTCTCCCTGTATCCCTCTTCCCAGTCCATGTGATTCAACTTCTGAACTTTACGAAAAATCGGTGTGACAATCGGTAGACTCTGGTGGCCAGTCGCCGGGGCAAGAACACTGTCAGACACTTCACAAACCATACTGGACCTGGACTGTTGTTGTTGCAGTTGTTGAAATTAATGCAGGGTTGTTTCCAGAGGACCGGAGCTCAACGGGAATTCCACGCATTATGTCGCAGTCCAGCCCTGAATTCGTCGCGCGGGCAGAAGCAGTGCAGAGATGGAGAGATGGAGATAAATAGCGATGTATGTACATATGTTAAAGTTCTTTTGCGGACACAAACGCGCGGGATCACTCCAAAAGATCCTAACGCGGGTGAAAAAAAAAAGAAGCGAACCGATCCAACCCATTATGCGGACACATCAGCCAAGGAAACCACGGAAACAAACGGCGCAACCATCGTCGTCGTTGTCGTCATCGTCGTCATCGGTAGGGAACATAAAATCGGGACTTATTCACCTATGTGCGATTGTAGACTCTGTTTCATTTCTCAGAGTTCAATCTCTTCTTCTTCTTAGCATTACGTCCACACTGGGACAAAGTCTGCTTCTCAGCTTAGTGTTTAATGAGCATTTCCACAGTTATAAACAGAGAGCTTTTTTTGCCAAAGTTGCCACTTTGCATTCGTATACTTATCGTGCGGCAGGTACGATGATACATTATGCCAAGAAAAAGCCAAGGAAATATCCATTACAAAAAAATCCTGAAACGACCAGGAATCCAACCCAGACCTTTCAGCGTGACATCTGTCAAACGTCCATGTTCTCTGCCTTGCGCTCGTCAATTTAAAGTGCAGATTTAGAGCTTACATTCCACAAGATCACAATACTTATCTTCGTCCCAGCGCAGCACAAACTCGCGATTTCCGTGCGATTTCGTCGTCCCATCATATCGTCATCGTCGTCCACCTTCTCGAAGGAGTTAGTACCTTCGGACATAAAGAAAAACACCCGCAAAGAACATTTCGATCGTTTACTTTTTATTCCCCGCAGCAGCAACAGTCAGTGTGTTCTTACTCGGATGGGGCATTTCATTCTTCTGGCACTTGAGTTCGCATCACATAATTCGCCATCCATTGGTTGTGCTCTTCGAGACCTTCCCTCTCCACCCACTTGGTCATCGATGGTGGAACTCCGAAACCGTCGCCAAGCGTGCTGCTGCCCGTTGCCGATGTGGTTTGGATTCAGTCAAAAAGTCAAAATTAAACGCTTATATGATTGACAAAATGATTAGTAATTTGGTCGTTTTTGCACGTTGTTAATTTTCAAATTATGTCATTTTTGCTTCTTACCAAACGAGAAAAAAGGGAACGGACGCAAACAGATTTGTACATTCCTGTGTGAAGTTGATGTGCTGACGGTTCTGACTTTAGACTCGACGATGATCTTATCGAGGTTGTTTTGCGAGATTGTGGGTTTTGGAGATTTTACTTACCAGCGTCATTTATGTTATAGATAGGAGCATTCCGAATCATGTGTAATGGCATAGGGTTTACAGTTAGAATAGCTCAGCTTGTCCCGGGAAATCCCGGGATCCCGGGATTTACCAAACTTTCAATATAACTAGTATTTTGGTTAAAATGGAAGTAGATATTTAACAATACAATGCTTTTTCAAGGAAATAAAATGATAATGTAATTTTCCAACGTAATATGTTAGCTTAATTGGAATAATTACAAGTTTGCCAGGGATTTGCACAAATTCTCTATAACACTTATGAATGCAAGTGCGTTGAAAAAATTTGCTCCAGACATTTAAAAAGTCAACTTTAGAATTAAATAAATGAATAAATATCATTGAAAGTATGTACTGTAGAATATCAAAACTGAAAATTATGGACTGAAGTAAAGATGTACTTTCAAATTTGCTTTCACATCCTAGGCTTACGAAACGGCTAATATTGAAGAGAAATGCTTTAAAACTTGGCAACTTGATATATATATATATATGCTTCTTAGGGGCCTTCCTTAGCCGAGTGGTTAGAGCTCGTGGCTACAATGCGAAGACATGCTGAAGGTGTCTGGGTTCGATTTCCGGTCAGTCCAGGATGTTTTCGTAATAGAAAATTCCTTGACTTCCATGGGCATAACGTATCATCGTACCTACCACACGATATTCGAATGCGAAAATGGCAACATTGGCAAAGAAAACTCTCAGTTAATAACTGTGGAAGTGCTCATTGAAAAATAAGCTGAGAAGCTGACTTTGTCCCAGTGAGGACGTAATGCCAAGAACAAGAAGGTGTTTCTTACTTCATAAATTGGTCTTTCCATGTAATTGTGAAAAAATGTCATTGTTTTTCATTGAAATTTAATGTTTTTCATCAAATTATACGTACATTTCGGGAATCCAAGACTAATATTCGGGATGTCAAGACTAATATCCCGGGAAACGGGAAATCCCGAAATTTGTTAAATTCCGGGATTTTTTGTCCCGGGATGGACACTCTAGTCCAGTGTTACGTTTATTCACTACATAATAAACCATTCCAAAAGGGTTGCTTCAAATGAAATGTCATGCACAGCGTTATAAAAGGCTCCGAAAAAGTTATTTTTATACTAATCATGTCACACAAGTTTGTAAGCTCTGTAGTATCTGCTAGAAAAGAAGTACAGTAACCCCACAGTTATGGATCAACTAAGGGTCATTTTTCAAAATAAAATATGATTCAAAATTATGGTGATGTTGTACAAAACAAAATTACCTCCCTGGCAATGCAAAATATAGTTGTTTTCGAGAGTACACATCAAAATTTACGGTTATTTTCGAAAAAGTGTCGTTTTCGAGAGAAATTTCAAACGTCGTCCATCCCACAGATGTGGATCAGTGGAAGAGAAGGGTCCCTAATATGGATCAAATCGACTCATATTATATCATCAATACTATACTAGTTATTCATGCAACAAGTTGCAAAATGATGATTTTTTCAACTCGAGTTGTACATTTATCCAACGAGGCTCGCCGAGTTGGATAAATACAAAGAGTGCTGAAAAAATCGAGTTTTGCAACGAGTTGCATACAACATTTTTTGCTATTTCAAAAAATGCCGTTTCAACTCGATGAACTCTAAAACCACAAACAAATATTGCAAGAGAACCCACATGGGCATACAGCCATGTGTAGTTTCAATTTAGTATTTTTCAATCACGTAGGCTGTGACACAGTAGTACCCATGAATGTCACAATTCTTCTCGTTCCCATCGGTATCATGTAGATCTATATTCCCTATTAGATGAATGAACAGGTAAGAAAGCACAGTGACTACAAATGCTGGACGATCCGACCCCACATCAGTATCGCAAACCTGTGTCGGAGCCTGATCGCACAACGGATATAGACTCTAGTGAAGTGACTCGCCGTGTAAACCAAATGGAAAGTCACTTCGCTCGAGTCGAGAACTGTCACCTTGCTATAGGACACCGACAATTCTCACCTCACGCCAGACATAGAACAAACTCAAGAATCAGATGCAATTGTGCTTTTTCTGTGTGGCATATAAGGCAAGACGATCGGTGAGGTGTCGACTCGCTTCCATTTGATTAACATTAGTCGCATCACGTCACCCGAGGTGAGAACGACTCGTCTCGACTCACACGCCGCGCACAATAAGCATGGCATGAAGAGACTAGGACACTGGGTTGTTCGGTTGACGCCTACCAAAACAGTACTGAAAAGTGCTACTTTTCAGCACCGAAAAGAGTGCTGAAAAGTAGCACTTTTCAGCACTGTTTTATTTGGTAGGAAAAGTAGGCCGTTATGTTGATCAACTTCTCAATGAAAAGTTGATTGATTTGCAACGGAATAGCAAAAAAGCAATTTATTTGTGAGTTAACCTTTCAGTCGTCGTGCGGTTTGCCACCGTCTGAACCACCGCGCTGCTGTTGTGAACAAAAAGCGAGGTTTTTTTCAGCAGTGTTTTACAAAATACAACAGCGCTACGACTGAAGTGTTCAACGAATGGTGTGTTACTGGAAGCATAGGTTTGGCAGTTTTTTCGGAATCGTCTTATCTTTGATTCATAACTGTGGTATGGATTTCAATGCCCCACAGTTATGAATCAACGATTCTAGGGATATGGATAACATTTTATTTCATACGGAAGTGCAAAATATGCTAATATAAATATGATTGATTGCGATGGTGTACAACAAACTCGATTTTCGCGGCGCACCAGTCGTTCGTCGGATCGCTTTTTCGGTCATCTTCAAGCGAACTCAGAACAAGCTTGGTGCGCCTGCGAAAAGCGAGTTTGGGAAGTGAGGCTGTACAAATTAATGGTTCACATAGGAAAATTGTGTTTTGCATAATTGCAACTCTATGTGAGAAATTCTCCGTTTGAGTCAACTCTGATCCATATCTGTGTGCTATCCATAACTGTGGGGTAACTGTATTAGACATAACACTTTGCTCGAAGAGAACACGGGATGATGAATTGACATGTGTCAGATACGGTAAGGGACCTTCAATTGACCACTATCGCTACATCTGCTTTGGTTGTAACTTCGGCAACTATGTGTTTCATGAATCCCCTGTCAACAAACTTGAAACTCTGTATGGAATTGATTGTGATTGATTTCATGGATTCTCTCCGACCATCGATACTTCATGGTATCTAAACGATGCCGCGGATACTACAACGTCCTACATCATGGAATCTTTTGAAAAAGCTTTTTGTAGCGGCCCGTGAATAAACTACCATAAGGACCCCATGGTGTAACACAGTGGAGAGTCGTTCAAATGGACTCTCAGTGCTTACCAGAAAGCTTTTAGAGCTGCTACAAGTGTTTCACTCTCCCAGGTGTGGCCGTTATACGGACACTGGCTTTCATGGTCCCATCTATGTTTGGGGCTTTGGTCGTCCAGCTTCTTGGTCCAACTCGTTGGAGCCCGGCCACCGGTGAAAGCTGCACTTCGGCCACTGAAACAAGTGCCGAGCTTGCTTGCTTAGCCAGGAAGCAAACTGGCCCCAGCTGATCTCTGGTGCGTTCAAGGTATCTTCGGTTCTTCATCCATCCCGTTACCTTGGACATGCAGCTTGTAAGAACGATAGGACGATAACTACCAGCATTTGTAGCCGGACCTGTAATCTTCGGGGGATAGGCACAACCAGGCTATGTTGCCAAGGGTTCCTCCAAGCCACTCTCTGTTAATGCCTTTTAATAGTGCCAAATTTCCACTCGGTGAAAGGCGATTGAGCGTGGGATATCCTGTGTCGTCCGACGCCGCCGACTCCCCTTTGGCTTTTTTGAGCGCAAACTCTAGTCAGTTATGAAAGGCAGATTAAAACTCTGTCCTTTGTCCGGAAGGATCGTATAGCTTCTTCTGAGGACTGTTCGGACTTTCAAAAATTTTCAGGGTAACGATGAACGTCCCGTAACGCAGGTAGATCACCCTTACATGGTGCGATACGAGGTAAGATCTACCGGGGCAGGTAACAGGAGTGCCAACCGACACATCAGGATTGATGCCAGTAAGATCCTGATTATGGCATACTGGTCGCAACACAAACGGACAAGGCACGGAACTACGAGTAGGAGTGCTTCGAGCACATTGCACTATGGTCCAGAAAGCAGTTTTACTCGGAAAGATGAATTTTGAGCTTTAGATTGAAACATTAGACGAAAACGGTCTTCTACAAAGTTCTAATACAAACAGACCCTTTTTAGTACTATTGAAAATAATGGTGGACCACATTTTCATAGAAATGGTGTAACTAACTTTTTTATTTGTAGAAATTATATTATACACGCTTCAGCAAAGTTGTAGACCATTCAATTTAAGTCGAACAGTCAAACTACCGACGATACATTCAATTTCAAGCAACTGTGCCAACAAATGTTTTATTGTATCTCGCAAATTGACCATTTTAGAGCTTTTTTCCTACGGTGACCCTAGGGTGGTCCGAACAAAACTGGTTTTCTGGCTCTAGCGTTTTCAATTCAAATATCTCATCAAAGTAGTCTATGAAACACTTTTAGAGCTTTGAAAAATGCGTGATTTGGTGAGTGAAGAAATCCGCTATCTCCTTTCGTTCTCACAAAAACATGTTTATTTAATTGTGAATATCTCTGATTGGGGCAATTCTAAAAAATATCTTTTGATTGCATTCGAAAGAAAAAAATGTAATTATATAATATATCAACATTACAGATGTGTTATGTTTGTATCTCTAATAAAATGCATTGAAAAACAATTAATTTTTAGCACAAAAACTTTAATAACTTTTGAACTGGACCTGGAACTAGGTGGTCCTAGTTTTCAATAACACCAAACAAAGGGCCTAACTAATACAAACAACTTTGTAGAAGACCGTTTTCGTCTAATGTTTCAATCTAAAGCTCAAAATGCATCTTTCCGCGTAAAACTGCTACCTCCCGAGTAACCAGTAAGCACGATATGCGGCATGGTAACAGCATTATATGGGCATATAGCGTAATCATTTGGTGCATGTCAGTTTTATATACGCATATAATGCTATTAAAATGCCAGAAAAGGCGAAATAGCGTGCCATTATAATGCAAAGATATAACCGTGCTTCTGTGCACCACTATTGCTGATATAAGACCACGTGAGAAACGTCAGTTGTTTTCGCCAGGTTTTTAGGGCGAATATTTTGTGCTTTCGCGTACGCAGCCAAAGAGCTTTCGCGTATGCGGCCACGCAGCTGATACACGAGGTAAATAAATGAATGAATAAAAACGGAATACTCGAAAAGTATGCAAAAATGTAATAAAATGATCCAGATAGTACTTCTCCGTATCAGACTTATTCATTTAGGTGGTTTTCATCCCTTTGAGGACTAGCAATGGCCACGATTTGATCCTCGTTTTATGATGATGAAATTACTCATTTTGCGTCTCGAACCTGCGACACCCGTTTTGTTGAGTTGTTGAAGTCCTGCTCCTTTGCTCCTTCGGCCACATAAGATAAATAGTGTTGGAAAGAAAAGTGACCAATTTAAACCATTACTTCTCCCCGTCATAAAATCTGCAATTGTAGTAGTGAGAAGATTTATTTTTGACTCCCTCTTACCACTATATGCAAACACAAATCATCGTGTTATGTCTGTCAAAACACTTGATGGCAATTAAACATGCCCTGTATGTGAATATACAGCCAATATAGTGCTTATTTAATGCATGCATGCATCAGGCTTAGAAGCATTGATGATGCAGTAATAGGGTTTCTATGCAGCGGAAGTGTTGTTATAAGGTGTGTAAGCATTTTTAGTGCTATTATAATGCATGCACACATCTGTGATGCTGATTGAGGGCTTATTATTAGTGCTTATGGTTACTTAGACTGGACCACCGTGCATTGAGACCAACGACAGTACGGCCCCAATTATGTGTACTTCCAGCACACGACTAAGGATAAGTAACGGTTCCAAAATGCAGGTTGCTGCTTAGCAACTCGATGTCATCATCGAGTTTGTTAAGAGCAAAAGCAGTATCTGCAAGGACTTAAAAACAAGTCTGCTGCAAAGCAGGACTACGAGAAAGCCAAGGCACTACTTGGCAAGGTGGAAAGCGGAATAACTGAAAAAATAAATCCGTTACCATCTTTGAGACATGGTTTGTGCACATTAAGGGCTGGTAGCAGATCTGCTTCTAAAGGCTTAGTCTCCATTTTAATGCAAATTCCTATTCTTAACGGAAGGTCTTAAAAGTATCTATTTTAAGCAAAATGGTCTCTAAAGTCACTATTTTCTTCATTCTGCTTGTAATTAACCCTGCTGCCAAATTTAAGAAGTTCTCAAAGTTCTTCAGAGACTATAACGCGAGGTTTACAGATCCGTCAGGAATTTCATTTCAGATTCCTCAAGAAAAAAAAATCAGAATTTCTTTTAGTGGTTTTTACAAAGAATTCTTCAATTTCACCACCAATTCTCCCATACAATCTTCCAGCGTTGTTTCAAGGGATGGTTAGAGGAATTTCTTCGTTATTTGCTTCAGGATTATTAATACTCGTACAAGAATTCCTTTTCAAATTTAACCTGGGATTCCTGATGAATCTTCTTCAGAAATTTGTCCAACATTTTATGCGAAATTACTCCTGCAGTTCTTTCAAGAAATTTCTTGTGTATTTTTTTAAGTACAATCATCATGACTTCTTCAAAAGTTCAACTGAGGGTTCACTCCAATTAATACTACAGTAAATATTCTTGTAATCCCAACCAACTCTGCATTCTTTATTCATTTATTATTTATTTTATTTATTTTTTCTTCAACCTAGCTACGAAATATTTCATTTCAATTTTATGAGTTTTTTCAGCGAACTTTGTGGGAGTTCATCAAGGGTTACTTTAAAACATAATCAAGTTTCATCATATTTTTTTGGGATTTCATTCGGCTCAGAGTACAACGGCCTCTTGAAGTTTGCTTCAAGTGTTTCGAGAAGGGCTATAAGTCGTAGAAATTCAATAGGCCCGGCAGAAGTAATCTGTGCAGAGAATGCGGCACCGAAGGCCATAGAGCAAGCGATTATAATCAATTTGCTTAGTGCCTCAAATGTTTCGACAAAGAAGACAACGGACACTAAACGGGAGGACCCAAATGTCCTTGCACTGTGATGCAGCCCAGCAGCTGCTTTGGCAGTCAGTCTCGGAAACGAAGACTTCGATGGCGAAGTATTCACCGAAGCACTGAGGCGTGAAATGAACACTCGGGACCTAAACAGTGAAAAGCTAGTTGCTGTGATATCACGAGCGTATGATGCTTCCATGCCGAGAAAAGACCCTCCCAGAGAGAACAGGTCGTCGGTGTACTGGTGGTGCGAATCAATTATAAATATTTGAGCAATCTGCCTTCGGGCTAGACGAAGAACGCAACGCGAACACAGAGAAGCACAAAGAGATGAACGCGGTGTAGCATTCAGAGAGGCAAAGTTAGCTCTCAAAAAAGAAAACCAAAAGTCGAAAACGGGCATGCTTTGATAGTCTGTACTCGAGTCCGTGAGGTGACGCCTATAGAGTGGTAATGGCTAAGACCAAAGGTGTCCTAGCCAGGCTTGGGAACTGTGACCACTATTTACCACAGTTCATCGATTCTGCCAGTCTACCAAAATACAAAGCAGCAGCAGCATCAATATCATCAGGTGTTACACTGCCAACGGTTCACACACTGCTTGACTATTTTTGGCTCTCCACTATGATCGTTTTCGGGCAGCCATCTCGAGGTGAATGATTGAAAAAAATGTTAAATAATTCAATCGCTAATATTTCGCTTGTGTTTTCAACTAATTGAAATCTATTAGCGCTAATAGCAAGAGCACAATCATTCCGTTGCGATACATATAAACAAGTTCAATTTATTCTGCGTTTATCGAATAAAAATGCAAAACCCCGATAACCGCAAAAATCGCGTCTCCACTGTGCTCGAGTCATTTCGCATTCGCAACGCTGCAAAGATTAAGGAATCTTCCCGGATGTATGGAAGCGATAGCAATTGGTGCTACTACCAAAGGCGGGGAAACCACCAGGTGACCCGTCGGCTTATAGACCTATCTGTTTATCAGATACGACGGTTAAGTTGTTGGAGAGGTTGATCCTTAACAGGCTAGTACCGTACAAGGATGGTGCTGGCAACCTGCTCTGGATTCAGGAAAGGTAAATCTACTCTAGACGCTATCTAGTCGGTCAGACAGCTGAGGTGGCAATCGAGCATAAACTAAGCGGCATCCGTTACTGCGCGGTTGGGAAAAATACGTTCAACAGCGTAAGCTGTGAAGCGATAGCCCACGCACTTCACTGCGTCAAGATACCGGTGCAGTTGTGTAAGCTTCTAGAATGCTATTTTGATGGTATGATTCTACTTTATGACACAAAAGAGGAGCAGAAAAGTGTTCGAATTATCGCCGGGAGTTCCTCAAGGTTCAATCCTGGGCCCGATGTTATGGAGTGCGATGTACGATGACGTACTGAGGCTGCCCCTTCCGACGGGTGTTAAGATGATTGGTTTCGCCGACGACACCACCCTAGTGGTCTATGGTGAATCGATGGAAAAAGTAGAGTAGACAGCAGCGCACTCTATTTCCATAGTTGAGGAATGGATGAAGTCTAGGAAACTAGGACTGGCCCGTCACAAGACTGAGGTGGTGGTGGTCAACAACCGCAAATCCGAGCAACGGGCGCTTATCTCGGTATGTGATTGCACCATAGAGTCCAAGCGATCCCTTGGACATCCTGGGGTAATGATCGATGACAAGCTTAGAAATGGGATAACTCCACTAAGGTTAGATGGACCCATCAGCTAATATGATGTGTCAGATTCGTACAAATGTGTCATCATCAATTGCAGCACCTATGGCTGACCAAAAGTCGGCTGTAGAGGATTAACCCTGCCGAGGATGGTCCCTTGTAGCATTATCATAGGAGAAGCAGTTTGCCTAGGGTACTTCGGCTACATGTGTTAAGTTCTGTATGCACTGGTCTCTACCCGAAAAAATACCGTAAGGTGGTACCGGGGAGATAAGGATCTGAGGCCAAGGATAATGTTTGTGCATACATTGGTCTTAACACCACTTAGAGTTCATGGGCTGGTTTTGGTGAGAGACAAAAGTTAGAAAGGACAGAAGTTCAAAAGAATAAAAAATCGTTTATGATTATGCTTTAAGGGAAGTCTTCCGTACCTTTAAAAAAGTGTTTCAATTTTTTCCCTTCTTCTGAACCTGTTCGTGTGCTCAATTTGTATTCATCAATTTCCCATCTTTTTTACCAGTCAATACATAGGCATACAAATTTCAGCATCTAATCCGCAATTTTCTCACAGTTTGCATAAACGAATCGGAACGAACAGGTTCCTCATTCACCTTGGAGGATCATACTTTATTCCCTTTTTTTCCCTGCAGCAGGTTGCGCCATCGACCGGGGGCATCACCATTATAACACCCCGACCAACGTGGCCAACAACGACGACGACGATGATGCTGCTGCTGCCACAAGACAGCAAGCCAAGGGAAAATGTCACCTGTGCAAGCATAAATCAGGTCCGCAGTCAAAGAGTGTCAACATTTTTCTTTAATTGCACTTTCGTAATAACTTGTGCGTCGACCTCTCCCGCTCCGTTGCCACGGATTTGTTCCCATTTGCTGGGTCCTCGTGAAGGACGCACACCAAGCTGTAGGTAAGGACCGTCAGGGGTACTGGTTATACGCAACTCTTGTACGACCCGCAACATGATGGTTCATTTGTAGTATCTTAATTATTGCGTGCAAAATGCATGATATATTGTTTATTTTTGTACCGGCCAAGGCTTTTCTGACGGTGGTTGTGAGGCAGGGATGCCAGGTTGGAAGACATTTAAGGAAAGCAGAAGTCTCTTGAAAGATAGTTCCAAAAAACATTTTTAAAGTTTTTGAAGGATCCTACTACAAAGTTTTTTCCTCCACACAACAATAATTCCTACATTTTTTTTAGCATGGGACAGGATCTAACGAGAATAGTTTGATATTCTTGCTTGACCTTAAATTTAGATTTTATTGAGATCACTGAGTGAAATAAATCACCTGGCATCCCTGCTGTGAAGCTAGGTTTGTCTTTCCCGGCCGAAGCAGACAGGTCCCGCAGGTTGTCCCCATGCCCGGATACATTGCCGGCGTCGTTGTCGTCATCATCAGCGCCATCATCGCCACGGTCGTGAGATCGCAAGCAGCTGCATAGCTAGTTCCAATCATTCCGTATATGAGTGTGATTTAAGGCCCATTCGGCAGCGCAAAGTGTGCAGACCAAAGTCAATAAACGTCGATTTATAACATTTAAATATTTTCATTCCGCTTCCATCAATGATTTAGTAACATATTTCTTCGTCGGTCCCGCCGTCCGTGCATCCGTTGGATATGTCCTTTCGTGAAGTTACCTTTATATGGCTTTCGGACATCATTTGCACCATTACGGCGCTCGGTTTGGAGGAATCGAGAATCGCCTCACGGTCAGAGGCTTCCCCCGAACCAATTCCATAAGTTTTTTTTTTTCCCTTCCTAAGACAAAACCCATCCAAACAGGGAGGGACAACGAGAATTAACCAGGCAGAGTTTGAGCAACAACAACTTGCATAAAAATAAATCACGATCATAATTTATCGTCACTAATTTAAATAATAAAATTAAGTTGTTAAAGTATTATTTTCCATTTGTCGCCGACCGGTGGTTGAGATGGCTGGATTGCAAAGCTCTGTTCTCAAGATGCTACGCGGCGGTGGTAGAACACGAGCCAGCGCAGACAACTAGTAGACAGCGGGTTGACGATTATTGCAGTGTCGTGCAATTGCAGAAACATAAGTAGGAAGAAAGAAAAAGTGAAAAAAGCTCATTACAATAAACTAGAAATGTAAAATTGATGGGATAAATAGAGGAAGGTAATCGGTACTAAGACAATAAGAAAGGGTTGGATGATAAAATTCTTTTTCTACTTTTGGCGAGTTAGGATGGTAACTTACTATTCTTCTCCTTCTTCCTGGCGTTACGTCCCAACTGAGACAGAGCCTGCTTCTAAGCTTTGTGTCCTTAGGGGCACTTCCGCAGTTATTAACTGAAAGCTTTCTTTGCCGGTTGAGCATTTTAGCATTTGTATATCGTGTGGCAGGTAAGATGCCATAGGAAATCGAGAAAATTTTCAACCCGGATAGATCTTCTTAACTCATTACTTTTTTAATTTATTTATCTGTTTCACATCTAACATAAGAGTAAGGTAGGCAAAAGTGCGGCCAAAGTGAGATAATCAATATTTCCAGAAAAACTTTAACTGTTAGAAAGAAATAAATACCACACAATGAACCTTCAATTTATTGGCTAAAATTTCGTGAGCAAACTTTTGTCAAAATGCTTACCAATTTTTAGTAAAAACAGTTTTTATTTTCTAAGACGAACATTCGTCCCATCGGTAGGGCAAGAGTTTGAATCAAGTGCGGGACAAAAGTTCACTGACTGAAACACAAAATATCGACACTTTTATGACAGACATAGTCTTTGGCTGGTATATAAACTTATGTTTGCAGAAAAACATACACTAAATTGTCATTCGAAATTACCCACAACATGGTTAATTGTAATAAACCCAAAAAAATCAGTTTTTTGCAAAACTAAGTAAAAACGTGGAATTGATGACTTGTTTCACACGACCAGGGATATAATTAAAATTAAATATTATAGGTGGGTTTAAGGCAATTAACAAAATTTTCCACAAGATAATATATGGTTTTTGTCACGCTGATTCTAACTTTTGCCACACTATGGATCAAAAACGGTTGAGGCTAACTAAATACACCTCAAAGCATCCTAACGCTAAGCCTAGCTATGCTCTAACATAAAAAAATAAATGAGATTTAAGTTTGACCGAAAGTTATAATTTTACGTCTAAAAACAACAAATAGCCATCACTTTTCCAAATTTCAATCAATTTGAAGTTGCCCTTTACTGAAATAGCATTCGATCCACCATGACATTTATAGCATAAGTATTGAATTGAGCTAGAACTCTTATAAAAAAATATTTGCTATGATTGGCGAATTGTTTTTTTTCGAGGGGATGTTCACATGTTGAAGACTTTGCAAAAACATTCATCATTTTGTGTTGCAAATTGCAGGATATTTTTTGACCAAATTCATAGTCTAAGTTTGAAATACAAAGAAAAAAACATAAATCTCCTCAGGGTTTTGTTGAGAACGATATTGACTTTAAAATAAGTAATTTATTTGTATAGAACTGATATAATAAGAAGTTGTATGAGTGGATTTAAATCCTTTTAGTAAATATTATGTGAGAAAAATCTCCACAAATTATACGTTTAACATCCGTACGACAGTTTTTGTACCATGACCTCACTTCCGGAAATATTCCCATGCCACAATGACATCGAATATAAGTTTTGCTTTTTCTCAAGCTTCAATTAAGATTGCTTTTGTTATAGTGAACTAACTTGATAATGAACTTTATGAATGTCAAATTAGGTGTCCGGTCATTTGTCTAAATGCCGTTTGGCCGAAAGGGTCGTTTAACCGAATGCCGTTTGGCAGAATCACGTAATAAAAATTAATCGGCTTGCCACAAAAGTATTTAGTGTTAAGAGCACTAAAAGAATCATAAAATTCACTTCTTAATCAAGGCTAAAATTGTGAATTTCTCATATCTCAGTCTTGGCAGAAGACTGATTAAATTTTAGGTTACCAACGGTGTGCTTAAATTGATTTTATCATTTTTTTTCCTTTGTTCAAACAATTCTTTCGAGTTTTTCTGATGTTATAATTATTGGTGAAATTTAGCTCATTTTTTAATTGATAATATGACCTTACTTAAGCCATTTGAGCGGTTCCACGCCAAATTGGTAAACGATGAAACTCGACTACCTTGGATTCAAATGGAATTTTGCACATAGTTTCGATATAATAGAATAAGTTTTTTCCACTGGTGGAGAGACCATTTAAAATCAAGAGTAACTTCTGATAAGGGCGTATGTATTTTTAGCATCACCATTAAAAAAAAATGTACCTCGGAAACCGTTTGTTATAGAGAAGTGTCTGAGGAGGGATGGTAGACAATCAAATAGGCTTTGTAAAAAAATATACACTGAAATAAAAATACTTTTATTTTCATGAAAAAATCGAAAACACAAAGAAGAAACCTTAAAACACAAATTGCAAAAAATAAGTATCTTCGATAAAATTTCAATGTAAAACCAGATGTTTTAAGCACAGTTTCAACATGGTGCAATCTAAAATAAAAAAGTTTTTCTAAGAGCAACTTTTGGTGCATTTCTGAAAATTCAATTTCTGGCCGTAGAAAAGACGTTTTGATGCTGTAATATGATTCTTCACCCAAAAACAATTCAAAATGCTAATAACAATGATTTTCCCAAAACTAGGCGTTTTCAAGATATTTAGGATTCAATTGGTCGGCGTTAAGTCAGAGTGGACCAAGTGACATTTTTGATATTTCGAGAAAAATGGGTTTAAAGTCTAACGCTCTGTAATTTATGAACTCTTCAAAATTTTGGTTCAATATTTCTACACGTCTTTATGTTACTTTCAAACAATATAATGTGAAGTGATAATCATGAAAAATCATAATCCAAACCTCTGATAGAACGATTTTTTGATTGACTATGTGTACTTGGTCCACTCTGACTGAACTAAAGACCATCGTTCAGTGAGTTGGTTCACTCTGACTGAACAATTTCTTGAAAAATAACAATCATTTAATGCTTGCATGGTCAAATTGGGTGCATATCTCTAAGATAAACAGATTATCAAGACCCTTCGACACCAGTATCGTAAATTCTTAAATAATTCATATAGTAAATACCAAAATCAGTGACATTACGATAGCTTGAAAATTAAGGTTTCGCAGGGTCAGGGCATTGAAGACCAGAAATATTCAAATATGCGTTCAGTCAGAGTGGACCAAGTGAAAATCTTGAGTACCGACCAAAATAAGCTGGGCCAATAAGCGGGTCCTAGGACATGCCATACATACACCATAGAACTACCGTAAACTTCTATCGGACTCTGAAATTGACTCAAAAAATGCAGTAATCAATCATTTTATTGCTTTTCAACAGTTGGTCCGCTCTGTCTGCACAGAATTTGTTGCAATTTCTGACCACCCATCCAAATATGGTAAATGGTCAAAAATCAAAATCAAATGCATCGAATTAAGTAATATATATAAATTTCTATGGATGGATAAGTAGAAGAATGATTCGATGTTGAAAAATCTGCCAAATCTCCTGAAATGTTTTTCATTTCCTCGCATTCTTCAGCGCGCTGATCATTTTCGCTGGTATGGTAATAAGCACTTGGTCCATTCTGACTGCACACTTTTATCGATATTTGTTGATCATCCAAAGTAAATTTATTACATATCTCTCGCAGTTTACAGCATTTTTCAATTCTGATCAAAGTGTAACAGAGGTAAGGTAATTTTGCTTCTAATGAGAGAATAATCCAATTTTCCCAAGTTTTGTACTTGGTCCCCTCTGACTTAACGGCGACCAATTATATTAATATCATAAAACTTAAGAAAATACGCCTGTTTCATAAATTACTCCAGATGCTCCACCAACAATGTTACGTTTATCTCTTTCCACATTAATATCACATGTTTCAAGGGCAGTTTCAACATGGTGCAATTTCCAAAAAAAAAAATTTCTAAGGGCAACTTTTGGTGTATTTCTGAAAATTCAATTTCTGTTTATAGAAAAGGCGTTTTGATGCTGCAATATGATTCTTTATCCAAAAACAATTCAAAATTCTAATATCAATGATCTTCCTATAAGTAACATTAGAACATTTTTCACAAAATTCTCTCGACCACAAATACTACCACCATCTAGTGAGCTTATTGAACGAAATAACTTTTTGTGCCACATGTCCAACAGGTGCCGGTAGTGTGAAATGTCAAACACGAAGGAAAGCGACGCGCGCGCCTCTGGTTGTGAACTTGACAACTGTTGTATTTTAAACTGATCGTTAAATTCGTGGGCGATGAAAATTTATCCAGTGATACGTCTGTTTGTCTGTGGTAATACTTATATTAATTCTCAACAATATTCCAACAATCATCCTGTATCTTTCGAACAGTTCATCCAACCGTCTAAATGTCAAAGAAAAAGTAGATGGGATATTAATGTGGGAAGAGATTAACGTAACATTGTTGATGGAGCATCTTGGAATAATGTAAGAAACGGGCGTATTTTCTTGAGTTTTATGATATTAATATAATTCAATCCCAAATATCTTGAAGCGGTAACTTATAGGAAGATCATTGATATTAGAATTTTGAATTGTTTTTGGATAAAAAATCATATTGCACCATCAAAACGCCTTTTCTATAACCAGAAATTAAATTTTCAGAAATACACCAAAAGTTGCCCTTAGAAAAAAAAAATATTTTAAATTGCACCATGTTGAAACTGCCCTTAAAACATGTGATATTAATGTGGAAAGAGATAAACGTAACATTGTTGGTGGAGCATCTGGAGTAACTTATGAAACGGGCGTATGTTCTTAAGTTTCATGATATTAATATAATTGAATCCTAAGTATCTAGAAAAAGGCTAGTTTTAGGAAGATCATTGTCATAAGCATTTTGAATTGCTTTTGGATGAAGAATCATATTACAGCATCAAAACGTCTTTTCTACGGCCAGAAATCGAATTTTCAGAAATGCACCAAAAGTTGCTCTTAGAAAAACTTTTTTTTATTTTAGATTGCACCATGTTGAAACTGTGCTTAAAACTTCTGGTTTTACATTGAAATTTTACAGAAAAAATTTGAAAAAAAAATCGAAGATACCAATTGTTTGCAATTTGTGTTTTAAGGTTTCTTCTTTGTGTTTTCAATTTTTTCATGAAAATAAAAGTATTATTTTTTCAGTGTATATTTTTTTACAAAGCCTATTTGATTGTCTACCATCTCTCCTCAGACGATTCTAAACGATCCCCAATTATATGAGATAATTTTCGTCTCATATACTTAATACATCTGCGCAGTTTCATCCAAATCGGAATGGTACATGTCAGATTTCAGCTTTTTATGGACGATTTCGCGTGGAACCGCTCATTTTCTACTCTTTGTATTTATACTGACAAAAAAATTGCTTACATTTTCATAAGAGTTTTTTCCTTCTTTTGATCATAGGCTGTTCTTTCCAAACTAACTTCTCTCATAATTGTTGGCATTACTGCTAATAACGCGTTCATCAAAAGTATTGTTTGAAACATAAATGTTTCCTTCGACTTCTGTCTTTAAATAGAATATTTTCTGGTGTAATGTTATGAATAATTGTTATATAGTAGTTTAGCATAAAGTCGTTTGGCATAATGGTCATTTGTCATAATGGTCATTTGACATGAAGTCGTTTGACATAATAGTCGTTTGGCATAATGAGTCTGGAACCAAGGATTTCTTAAGATGACATTTGTTTTTACGTTTCTATTGAATCTTTCTGATGACATCAGGCTTGTTTTGGAGTCATTTGATACAAAATAATACTTTATTCAACAATCATATGCTCTTGAGTTGTTGTCTTGAGTTATTGCCAATAGTATTTTATTATTTATCCAGAAATTCAAATATTAATTCTCCTTTTGAGTTTCTCTATTCGAATAAATTTTTGCTGTGTAGATTTTGATATATTTAGCACGAATTAACCCTTCTTTCGAACGTTTTTTTTTTTGTAAATATGATGTAATAATTATGGTAATAATTAAGGTTATTATGGTTAGGTATAAAAATTGTTGATTTAAAATTTAAATAAATTTCACCTTTTTTTATACTTAGACTGTACTCTATATTGTTATTTTTTTTTGTTAGAGCCTTAAACATTTTAAACGAGAAAAAATCTCTCGTATATAGATAGGATATTTTTGCATTAGGCTATATAATAGATCTTTAGATTGCCGTTTAGTATTTTGCCAATAATTTTCCCTTCTTTTATCAAGTAATTTTCATCAAGTGTTACATCCAACCTGGGACAGAGCATGATATGCAGCGGAATATTCTATGAGCGTTCCCTTTATTGGAAAAAAACGAACTTTCTTTGCCATTTTAATATTTTCAAATATGTATATCACAACAAGCTCAAATATACTCTGTGTTCTGCGATGTAGAGAAAATTATTATTCCGAAAAGATCTTCCACCAGACCCATCACGAGTTATATTTAGTAATTCTCTCTCATGTCACAACAATTTTTGACATTCATAGCTTGGAAAATCTCAGAACGAACATCACGCTTGTTGAGAACCCACCAAAAATGTTTGCTATGGGCTCGGTGGTGTTGATCTCGGTAAAAGCTTCAAAAATGCCGATATTCATTCTAAGTCTATTATTATGCCAAACGGCCATTATGCCAAATGACCATTATGCCAAACGACCATCATACCAAACGGCTTTAAGCCAAACGACTTTATGCCAAACGGGGTACAATCGATTCATTGTCCTTGTTTAAGATAACCTGTCCTATGCAATGTACACTGTACATATATACTGAATGAACGCAGCCCACATCGATTTTCAAACAAAAAGCTCATCCTTGGTTGTTTTGTTTGTTCCGTTTCAAGAATTCTAGCTAATTACACACAGAACTTTAAATGTGTTCAATTTTGAAATTGTAAAGTTTCAAGTTTTAGTGAAGTGAGAAAATATGTGAAATCTTGAAAATTAGCATTTTTCCTTTTTAAAATGGTTCTTCTAAAAATGTTCAAACGTTTTTGGTTTAAGTGTATGTTTTTTAATAAGGTGGAGTTTGTTTATATTGTAAGTGATAAAAAATTTAAGAATTCAGTGTAAAGCGAGAATAATTGTGGTAAGGTACTGTGGGGTAAGTGGATCATTTGTCCAAATTAAGCATACATACTTGAATATGTGGAATGTTTTCGCACAATTGCTTCGTTTTAGGTTATATTCTGACGTTCACACTGATACTATTGCAAAACTGGTATTACACGTACACTAACACAAGCAAACTTGCTAGCTGCAAAAATAAATTATTTTGGAAATTGTTTTCCATGAATCAAAAATCCATTGTATCTCTGTCTAAAATCGAAAACTATTAATTTTTTCAACACATGATGAGTAATTCAGATCTAATTGAATGAATTACAATAAAAAAAGTGATTTTTATAAATAAATTCAGATACAGTGATACCTCCATGAGTCGATGTTCCATGACTCGATATCGACTCATAGAACCATACTAGAAACAAAATTTCATGGTTACTATGATGGTCCCTTGAAACAGCTTTCCAAAGGATTGCTGTTCCATGACTCGATATTTCCATGAGTCGATGGTCCCTTCAATATCGACTCATGGAGGTTTCACTGTATACTAATTTTCCAATTGAAAACATATTATCGTATCTTATTTGACCATATAAATTGTTCTAGATAGATGATACAAATATATTCATAAATAGAGTAAAAGGATTTCAGTGTGTTGTTTAAAAGTAAATGTAACTAATATTTTTTAACTTCTAGCGTTTTTCCAAAACATCGTTAAGAATAATCCTACAATTCTTCTCTTTAACTTATGTGTTTAAATGGATGAGTTTTCTCCAAACTATTCTAGTAACAATGTTTTTTTTTTCGAAGTTCACACTTAAACTAATGTACAAATGTTTTTCATAATATTTTGATATAATAAAGATACTTTTAAATTTTAAAGTATTAAAATGTAACATAACTAGCACTGATAACAAAAACGAGAGTTTTACTATACATAATTACACCACATTTGTTTTGAGAATAGATTTTTTTTTATTGGTGATCCACTTACCCCACCATGGTGGGGCAAGTGGATCATTTGGCGCCAATTTTCAAGTACATACTCAAAACATAACAATCAAAACCATCAAAATAAATGACGATTTGAAGTATATTAGTCCCTTATTTGTTATCCACAGAAAAAAAGGTTGATTTACATTATTTATGTTAGCTGTACATAACAATGAAGTTGACTATTGATTTTTCTGTATCCACTTACCCCACGGTACTTTATCAGAATTGAGCATATTTGTAGATCTATGGAGACAATTTTAGCTAGATTGTTTGTAAGAGATCAAAACTAGAACATGGCAAAGCTGAGCATGTTTCATAATAATCAGAATGCTCTGCGATTATTCAGAACAGCACTGTAGCTTCGGAACTCATTCGTAGCATGTATGCTTTAGTTTATTCTTTTGTTTATTATTTCGGCCAAATGGCATTCGACCAAATGGACTTGGGTTTTCGATTATAGCTACAGCGCTACAGACTTGATTACATTGTTTCCATCGATTCCAAATGGCAATGACCGAAACCAGATTATAAAACCGCTCAAACAAACAAATTGAAATCGAGTATTCCTTCAAGACTCTTCTCCATTGCTTTGGAATTGGAAATTATCTGTGCAACTGGTCAGTTTAGTTTTTCACTCATCTGCTACTCCACTTGTCCAAGTCAGACACGATCCCGATCGGATTCGAATCCGAAAGCTGCTGAGAGCATCCAACGACGAACAGCCAAGAAGTCAAAAAGGAGAACGCATTACCATTTCCTTTCGCCCCTTTATCAGCATTTGGAGAAAAAGCTACAACCGTTCGCTTTTGCAGTGGACATCTTTATCAATCGAAGCTCGTGACAGTTTTTTAATGGAATTCTACCTCTGCCGAATGCGCGGGACTGCATATAATTACAACGCGCTGGCTGACGCTGGCCATTCGACGGATTGCACGCCGATAGAGACAGAAAAAGGTCAAACTGTTTCTGGTACGGTTTTTGTCTGGGACCGCAGCCCCAAAATAAAAACAATCATTATTCCAAACCAGGATAATACAAGATTGTCTTATCTTAAAACCCTCTTTTGAATGAAACGCTTGCACCGCGCACATTTTTTCGCTTGCTCTTTCTCCGCTCCCAAACTTCTTTGCGGTTCTCTTCGTTTTTTTTCCTGTATCATTTTGGAAGGAATTCCGTGATGTACGACCGGAGCACTCGAAAAGTGAATCGATAATCTTTGATTCGAGTGCAACTTTGGCGTGATCATGGTCGAACTTGCTTGCCCCCGGAGGATCCAGATCCCGACAACAGCTTCTCAGAGTGCACGAACTGGCGAAAGAACCGGTAAGTCACCAAACCGGTCGCCCCTTTGCCGGCTTCGTCCTTCGTTCCGTAGTTGGTCCACCCCAATGCACCGTTGTTCGAGCCAAGAAGGAAGGACTTTTGGGGCAATACTTTGATTTACGTTCTGTTTAAACTGCACCAGCCAAATGCTGCCCAAATATTGTGGTTTTTACTGTACGGATTGCTGCAGCTGAGCTTGGAGCTCCCGTTGTTGGTGCACATTCGGACATATGTGATGAAAATGGACTAAAAATTGTGGAGAGGTTTTGAACGAGTATAATAGATATCTATCAGAATTACCAATTTTCTTCCAATTTTAAGTTGGATTAGGATTTTTTTTATTTACTTACAATCTGAACAGATAACACTGAATCATCAATTTCTCGCCCCAATACTCGGTTCGTGGTCGCATCTCTTCATCCTCGGTTCTACCCCACGCTCGTCAAATCGATGCGCATTTGATCCGCCCACGTAGCTTGCTGCACTCCACGCCTTCTTGTACCAACTGGATCCGTTGCTCTCCGACATTCTTGCAACATGCCCTGCCCATTGTATCCTTCCAGCTTTGGCTATCTTTTGGATATTGGGTTCGCCATAGAGTTAGGCGAGCTCATAGTTCATCTTTCGCCGCCATACACCGTTTTCCTGCACACCACCGTAGATCGCCCTAAGCACCCGACGTTCGAAGACTTCAAGTGCTTGCAATTTCTCCTCGATCATCGTCCACGTTTCATGTCCGTAGAAGACTACCGGCCTTATGAGCGTTTTGTACATGGTACATTTAGTAAGGGTGTCAATCTTTTTTGACCGCAGCTTCTTGTAGAGGCCATAGTAGGCCCGACTCCCACTAATAATGTGTCTCCGTATTTCACGGCTACCTTTATTGTCAGCCGTTAGCAATAGTCCACGGTATACGAACCACCTCGAACGTATCCCCGTCTATTTTAACACTGCTACCTGCCCTGCCGCGCTCGGCCCCATCAACTAGAATGTACTTGCTCTTGGTTGCATTCACCACCAGACCAATTTATGCTGCCTGCTGTGTTTTAGGCGAGTGTACAGGACTGCCACCTTTTCGAATATTCGGCCGACAATGTCCATATCATTCGCGAAGCAGACTTATGCTGAAGTTGAAGAACCGGCCTTTGAGCCTCAACTTGCACATTCTCTCATTGATCGGCCACCACCCGATCACGCTCCTCTGCATATCAGCCATCACTATAAGAGTTGTTCCCAGCTCGTGTGTGTTGCCGCAGCTCAGGTAGATGGTATGGTTACCTCTAAACGTTCGCACCATCGATCCCTTCCAACACACTTCCTGTAATGCTACGATGCCGAATCCACGGTCCTTCAGCACGTCGGCGAGTATGCGTGTGCTTCCGATGAAGTTGAGAGATTTACAGTTCCACGTACCGAGCTTCCAATCGCTGGTCCCTTTACGTCGCTGTGGTCTTCACTGATTGTCCCGGTTCGTATTATCTCGATGGTTATTCATTGCCTGATTTTTTTTACGGCTGGCATGCAGGGCCTGACACAAACCCCCTAGATTTCCGGAGGACCATTCCCCCTAAATGTTCGAAGGACCATAGTGCGCAGTTTAGCATAGAGTCCTTCTCTGGCACTCAGACGATGATCAGCCGCCCCTGACATGGGGAACAGACGCAGTTGTACGCCGCTCCTAACATCGAGTACAGATGCTCTAGGTTCGTAGAAGCAAAAGCAAAAGCAAACCCTCCCTTTCCTGCCAGAATACGATCAAAGTTCCCAAACACTTGGTCACTCGATCTTCCCTAAGGTTACTCGTACCCCGGCCAGTACCACGAGGAGGTAGGGATAGGAGTTGCTGGGCAAGAGGCTAAAGGCCACACAAAGGGGTCTAATTTATTCTTGCAGGTACGCGAGGTACAAATGGTAAGTTATGGCCAGCCATTTACCGTGCAATCTAAACATATATTACTCATAAATGAAGTCCCAAATCCACAACGGACCTGACAAAGACTTGCATAAAATATTGCTATGAAATTCCCCATAATTACGCAAACAATCTTGCCCGCAAAACTACTAGTAAGTGAAAAATAAATCCATTATTTAAGTAAAGAAGACTGATTTGTTAGCGAACCTATCAAAAGGTTCCTCTGAAAATTCACCCGAATATTTCACTTGATGTTTTTCAATATCTGAATATTTCGATTTTCTACAGAGAGTCCTCAGAAATTTCTCCAGGTAATTTCTCAGGAATGAGTTGAAAATTTTGTATTAAATTTTCCATATATATATAAGAAGGAATATAATAAACCCCTTCCAAAAATTCAACTAGGAACTGCAAGATAAACTTTCTTTGAACAAAATGAAATTGTTTCATAGATCTTTCTTATAATTTTTGCAATCATTAGTTCAAAATATATTAAGAATTTCGTAATGTATGTTTCGAGTTTATTTTTGAATATTTCTTCTGAACTTATTTAGGAATTTTAATTGAAATGACTGAAGGCACAAGGATTCATTTATGTTTTTTATTATTCACTTCAAAATAATATCTCAATATTAACTATATTGTTTCATGTACTAAATCTTGAGAAAGCCTTTAGGATACTTCGAAATTGCTTCTGATAAAGTTTAGAGGTTTCTTCCACGATGTATTCCTCTAAGAACTCCACTGAATAATCCGTTCCGGAAAAGTTTCTTCAAGCAGATATGTTTAAATGTAATGCTATTCAACTCATCGAAAAGTTATTCGAGATATATCTCTGAGAAATCCAACAAACAACTTTCAAACTCCGTTTACTCAAGAAATCCTAGTTATTTTGCTTCACACTTTCGTCAAGAAAATTATTAAGGATAACTGAATGAAATTTTCTCTCCCATTGCCCCAAGGCATCGTTTCTTAAAATTCGTTTGGGACCTTCCAACTTCTCGTCAACATTTTGTAGTACAGACAGAGCGAGGCTCTGAAAAGCCGGGAGGGGAGATGGTCACGAATGATGAGTGAAGGAAACGATGGCCTTAAGCATATTATAGTGTACCGACCTTTTTAATAGGTTTCTGAATGGATTTTTTCTCTACTCCAAGAATGCCGTCAAGGATTCTTTTGAGAATTTCCCAAAAATATTTTTAGCTGATGCCCTAGAAATTCCTCCAAGAATCCTTTCTGGTATTGTCTCCAAGGAGAGTCAAAATATTGAACAAATAAATTCTTGCGAGACTGAAAAAAATCTTTAAGTGCTTTCAGAGAGTTTTCGAAAAATTTCGTAAACCTTCAAGGCTTAGTAGCCCGTCATTCATTTTGGCAACAATTACTACTTTTCAGCTTGCATTTAAAAGTGATAAAACTCAGTCTTGATAGTTTATATTGACTTGAATTGACTTGAAAAAGTATTACTGTACGCGCTAACCTGCATAAAGTATGCTGATACTTTTTCAGCGGTGTCAGTGCAAAACCAACTAATAAAAACCCCCAATGCCAGAACAAGTTGTGAAAATTTTTAAATGTCCTGATTTTGAGTCTTCAGGAGATGGTCACCCTACCTCCAGGATTTATACAAAAATAAACAAAAACACACAAATTATTGATGCAAAAGTTTTTTTGTAAAGGAATTGACCCAGTAATTTTCTCAGCACTTTCTGTATTTTACCAAGATCTTAAAGATTGGACTCGGGAAAAATGGTGTAACTTTTTATCGCCTGGCTAAAAATTAATTATATTTAGAATAATACTAGATTAGAGTGTTATGAGTGTTGACTTATCGCGATCTGTCAGATAGTTTTCAAGATACATTCGAAACAAGAAGAGCTACGCTAGCACATCTTGGGCGTGGCGATCGATGATCCTAGTCAGTTGCAAAGATGGTTCGGCAAAACGCTAGGAATCCACCATTCCACCATGTCCCGCGTCGCGAAGATGTTCCAGGAGACAAAGACCACCAAGCGGCGTGCTGGAAGCGGCCGAAAACCGAGAAAACGGAATACCCAGAGAAGGCGTGGAAGGCAAGGTAGTACTTTAACAATAACCCGAACCTTTTCTCCCGAGACGTAGCCAAAATGGTCAATTCATCGAAGTGGTTCGTCCAGCAGACCATGAAGGGTACGTGTTTTTGAGGATCATGAAAGCACCAAACTGACAAGCAAAACACGGTAGCCAAATTGAGTGCGCGGAGACTGTACCATGAGTGGCTGGTCAAGCTAGGCAGTCTCGTCATGGACAACGAGACATTCGTCAAGACAGACACCAAACAAATCCCCGGCCTCGATTTTTTTTGTCGGTACGTCCCGCATGGAGGTTCTGGAGAAGTTCCGGAAGAGAAAGATGGACAAATTCGCGAAGAAGTACCTGTTGTGGCTGACGATATGCGAGTACGGACGGTACAGCAAACTGTTAGTTACAAACCGACACCTTAAACGGGTAGATTTATCGAGAGGAATGCTTGCAGAAGCGCTTGCTGCCCTTCCTCCGCTCTCTATTCTAGCCGGATCTCGCTTCATGCCATTACGCCAAGCCTGTAATGGATTGGTACAAAGCGCAGGGCAATAATGTGGTCCCGAAGAAGGCGAACCCGCCAAATACACCAGAACTTCGTCCGATCGAAAAGTTTTGGGCGATAACGAAGAAGAAGTATGAGGATAAACGGAAAAACGTTCAAAACCGATGTAGCTTTGAATAAAAACTTGGAAAAATTGTGTAAGAAAGATGGGCAAAGCCTCGCCCAAGATCTCATGAGCAGTGTTAAGAGAAATATACGAGCATTCTTCTTGGAAGAGGAAATTCAATAAATAAATTATGGCAAAACATAGCAAATATATAGTAAATTAATCCCTGAAAATTTGAGAAGTATCCGATTTATAATAAATTTTTGGTGTTTGTCTCATTTTTTCCGAGTCCAGTCTTTACTAAGCAATCAACTATTTTGCTAAGGGTACATTAGGGATATTTCTTCTAGGATTAAAAAAAAGTTGATTCTGAAACTACTGTTAGCAATTAAAATGCAAATCTAAAAGACTTTCCTGCAAAGAGATGTCGAAGAATTCTACGAAGAGTCCAATATTCTAAAAAAAACATGTGGTATACGAACAGCTTTCAAGGGTTTCGAGGGGACCGCATTGAACTATAATTCTAATTCTAGTTTGAAAACAAATTCATTTGAATAAATCTATTTTTAATTGAAAAATCATCTATAAAAGTTCTATGTCATATGAAATAATAAGAGTTTACTATGCGTAACTCCTACATTTCAAATTTTGGACAGTACATTCGGTTAAATATTCCTCTATTCCCTCCGTCAGATGGGGTGTGCACTCGGTGTGCAGCTTCGGTTGACATTCAGCCCGCGATATCCCCACCTGATTGGGTTATTTATGGACCATCGCAATGGGTCGGAGTGCGACAGTGCGTTAGGTTTCGCTTTCTGCGCGGGGTGCCCGAAAATTTGCATGTTCTCGCAGAATTGCTTCATTCTGAGCAAACCCGCTCGGAGTCAGCCAGAATGGACGTGGAATTCGATTGAGCCCCAATAATGGGAGGACACTCGAGGAAACACACTTTCAATTTGCGAGTCTTTTTTCCCGCGTTTGAAATCGAAATCGGAGTCCGGGGGTGTGGTGGTAAGGATCCGCTGGTTCTTCTTCATCCTCCTCCATGATGACGCCTGTTGTCTCAGTGTGAGTTTTATACATCTCGTTAACGTTCGATTCTGGGGACGAAGGCGCGACATTCAACGGTAAGAAGAAGAAGCCAGGTGTCACAATCAACGGGAAGGCCGAGGAATCGATTAGGCACCTCCGTCAGCTCAATTTTGTCCCGGTCAGTTAATTATAAACGCTCTCACGTATTTTGCATTCGAGAATATTGTCTTTGGCACGATTCGCTGCAAGCCCACGGGAGTCGGAGAATTTGTTTGTTGGGACAATTCCGAAGAACCATAATTGGCCTAATGCTTATCGCTGATTTTAATCAACGCTCGAGGTGTGCAAGGTGGTTGCAGAATTTAATTTCTGCGGAGAAAAAAATGGTGCTGCGATTGTCACACCTCTGGATGGGTTGTATGTGATCGGAATTCTCAGAACGAGTTAGCTATGGGAACTTTCGAGCTTGTCGAACGCGGATTCATTGTTTGCTGCTTTTTTCTTTTTCTTTTTTGGCATTACGTCCCAACTGCTTCTCGGCTTAGTACTGCTATAAACACTTTAACAGTTAATAACTGAGATGTTTCTTTGCCGATTGATTGCGTATGTATATCATTTGGCAGGTACGAACTCAAAAAAAAATCTTTGCTAGACGATCCTCGACCGGTGGGTTTCGACCTCTGCTTGGTCTCGCTGAATAGCTGTGCGTTTACCGCTATTGCTGGGTGGAAGCTGGGCTACTTTAAATAGAAAAACAAAATAATAGTTCATCAAGGTCTTCAATCTTATTGAAAAAAAAAAGATATCCTATAAAAATTATGCAGAAGAGCAATATTTGCGCTTAAAAGTTGTTTTTCATTAAAATTTTGTCAAAATTAGACAAATAACATAAAAGTTGGTTCACGAGAAGCTATGGGTTTTCAGCTGAAATAAATGACAAGTTGTTTTCAAGCTTTCGTGAAAAAGTCAGGCCATTCGAAGCACAAGAAGTTGAGATCCAAGTGTATAAATTTGACAATTCTGTATAGAAAAGCGGCCAACACGTACTTTATTCTGTCCAATACTGTACATTACACACCACTCACATTCAATTTCCTAAAGGACAAAATAAATACCATTCAACTTAAGTCGGCAATTTTACGGCGACTACGGGATCGAACTCACTGACGGATAATTGTGCAACAACTGTCTGCCCAAGAACGCTTACAAAGAGTTGCATTCAAATGAGCCATTCGGTAGATTTACATTCTGCCGATCCGACTGTCTGTTTGTCTGCCAACCGCCGCGCCGGTCTTCTCCATCCATTTGGACGTCCATCCGATTACTTTATATGACACATGATGGAAGTAAAAGTGACGAGTGTCAACAGGGCTTAGCGTTAAATAAGAGGCTCAGGTTCTGACTTGCGGTGGCTACTGGTTGTCGCTCTCGATCTTGTCACAAGGCGTAGGAGTTGTGCAACGGTTGAGTTCAACGATCTTTGATTTCCTACGCCACGTTGTGGATGGCGAATATCCTGTCCTAGAACTAATTGCACAGTCACTTCTTGACCACCCACTTCCCGGACGCAATCGCGACTCGTGCCTGTTCCGAAACTATGCGTCTCATCCGTACTGACCATAATTAGACCGGTTGATTAATTTGCCATTCCAATTGCTTTAATTGCCGATGATCGTCGAGCTCTGTGGCAGGAAACACACCCGGTCCGGCTTTGATTCAGGCGAGGAAGAGCTCGTTGTTCCTTCAGAGCACATTGATAGATTCCCTCGGTTTCATAATTTATGACTGGACTTTTCCGATACACAGAGTTTTTCACACCTAGCCGTAGATTGGCTTGACTGCCTTCCGTCTTGATTGCGTTGTCGTCGTCGTCTTCGTAGAACTTCATACTAGGCACAGCAGAAGCCTTCTTGACATCTACGAACTGCGAGCAAGATACAGCGACGAGATCTAGATCTGATTTGCGCTCGGGTGATATTTAATCTTGCCTTATTGGTGTGACATCGGCAGCCTAGTATCGCCGGGGACTGGTTTGGTCGGAAGACCGGTTGAAATGGAAACAAGGGAATCACGAGAAGATTGGTTTCACGTGTGACAAATGTTTACATGTGCCCGCTCTCGAGTGCAATTGGAATAAGTCTATTAATTTTACTGACCGCCCTACAAGCTGGCTTGGACAGTTGAATCGTCCCATTGTGGATGACGACGGACACATTTAATTCAAAATTATTTGTTAGTTTTTTTCATGACCGATAAGAGTGGGGTTCCATTAGATAATATTGAAAAGAACTTACACGGCTGACATCTGCATACATTTCCGCTGGTCCTTACAGCGTTTCTGCCCTTGGCGTTTTCTTCTTCTACTTTGCATTACGTCTACATTGGAACAAAGCCTGCTTCTCAGCTGAGTGTTCTTATGAGCACTTCCACAGTTATTAACTGAGAGCTTTCTTTGCCAAAGTTGCCATTTTTTCGCATTCGTTTATCGTGTAGCAGGTACGGTTATACTTTATTCCCAGGAAAGTTAAGGAAATTTCCATTGCGAAAAGATCCGGGACTGACCGGGGATCAAACCCAGACACATTCAGCATGGCTTTGCTTTGTTGATGCGGACTCTAACCACTCGGTTTCTAGAAATTAAACAAATCTCATAAATAGTAATATATGGTGACACATTTTCTTTTTTTTTTCATAATTTTGTTTGATGTTTTATGCATCAGCGAGGTATCATTGATGTCCCTTACTCAGAAAAACATTTGTTCTGTCCCACCCAAAACAATCAAAAAGAAAATACTGTATGCCATGTTGAATCAACGTTGGGTCACTAATTTTTGGCTATAATCCCCCTTCAGTAGTTATGATCAATTCTACCAGCATTTTGATAATGCAACCAAAGCGTCTGAATAACATCGCGCCTTTTTCCTTCCATTCTATTCTAGGTCTTTGATAACAATAAAAAACAATAATGGGGGTTTGAATGCTACTTAATGGCTGTCTAAAAGTAAACATAGATGCACAAAAAGTAAATTGACTTAATAATCAACGATCAAAACGGTCAACAGATCAGGATAGTAATATTGAACAGAGAACCACTTTGATGGAGCTTGAGTTTTACCACGCCGGCCTCGTCTAAATGTCCATCCGGAAGAGAAAGGAATGTTAACTAGATAGCCGTTGTTACTAGAAAACCGGAATCATTTCTCCTTATTCCTCATTTCTCATTGAAGGAAAATCTCCTTCATTTCTCCGACCATAAGAATTTATTCAGTTCTAGCGATAGATTTTGATGTTATTATCAAGTCTTCGACAATATTGTTTAGCGTAAAAATATCTATCGTGGTCTGCGTTCGGAATTTTTATAGAGGTCAATGGGTGACCTCTGGCGATTTTTCTTTGCAAAAGTGAGTTTTCCCATAGTAAATCCCATACAAATTTTGAACGGTTGGTGCTTAAATATAGTTTCACCGAACGAGCTTAAATTTTGCACAGTTGTTATGGGACCCAAACGCAATCCAAAAAGTGGACTGGAGCGAGAATCTAAATTTTTCATATAACCGTGTCCCAGGCTAATGTGCAGTCCTTGTGTTCCGTCAAAGCATATGGTCATAAAAGAGCTTTGCACGCTTTTTGGCCACGGCACTCAGCTTCTTCTTCTTCTTATTTCTGGCATTACATCCCCACTGGGGCAGAGCCTGTTTCTCAGCTTAGTGTTCTTATGAGCACTTCCACAGATATTACCTGAGTGCTTACTATGCCAATGACCATTTTTGCATGCGTATATCGTGTGGCAGGTACGATGATACTTTATGTCCTGGGAAGTTGAGAAAATTTCCAACCCGACAGATCCTCGACCGGTGTGATTCGAACCCACGACCCTCAGCTTGGTCTTGCTGAATAGCTGCGCGTTTACCGCTACGGCTATCTGGGCCCCAGCTTAGCAAGCTCGGATTTTCACTGACTTTTTATTGCCTGGAAATTTAAAAGTTCGGATTCCTCCGCGGAAATAACGCGCAGCAAGCTATCCTCGCATAGAAGAAATACACCAAATTGCATTGACATTTCAGAACTTTCTAAATCAGTAAAACATGGCATACACAGACAAAGCAGTCTCTTTACTTGTGTAAACATCCAATTTGGTTGTAAACAGAGAGAGAGAGAGGAGACTGCTCACTTGCCTTCTTTGACTGCTTTCTTTAATTCTTGGTTGGTGCACAACGGTCAGTTGAACTTATTTGGGTCAAAATCATATTCACTTCTTGTTGTTCGTTAAAGATATGAATATAAAAAAAATCAATAGCAGTTTGCCAACACACAACTAAATTTGGGTACTCGACTTTTCAGAATGTGAAATTATCGAAAAACACTTGGATTTGAATTTACTTGAATTTTGACGGTTTTTCACGCTCCGCCCTTCGAATGTGTGGGTTTTTAGTGACAGTTGGTGACAGGTTCCCTTGACTTAAAGGAGCTTGCAATCTAAACCAGCTGTCTCCTTTCTCTCTCTCAGGTTGTAAACATGTGAAGTCATTCCTATTGTAGCATATACTATCTGGATCGCCAGATTATTTTTTAAACAAATTTGTTCTAGGCGGATAGGAATAACGTCGTCAAGTAGCTGTCAGTTTTCGGAATATGTAACCTTATAAAAATTGTGAACCGTGTCAGTAAACATATCGATGGCGGGAGGTTCTTCTTGTGAAATGCAAAATGCAAATTCAATTCTTTTTCCTGTAACTGAGCTCTAAAATAAATTTACCGTTTTTTCATATTACAGACAGCTTCAAATTCATGACGCTCAACTTTGTATGGGACACATTTCACACGAAATGTTTTAATTTTTGCCACTCAAAGGCTCTTTTCTCCAAAATTCGTATTAATAAGCATTTTTAATAGATATCTATGCAAATTTAAATGCCCAACTAAGACCTAAGACGTTTCTTTAGTGGTTTGACAATTTCGATTGATTTTTTTTGTATTTATGATTATCATGAGCTGTCCGGAATATGAATAAGTGTCTAGAATAGGGCTTCGCATTCTTTTGATTTTGCTTGTGATTTTGTTTTTTGATGACTTTGTTTTTTTTTAATAATTTTATGAACGAGTGAGAGGGAAGAAATATTTTTTGTGCAGAGCCTCATAGAGACATATAAAAACAACAAGGCCAGTAAACGTCAAAATCCCATACAAAATCAAAACAACGCAAAGGCCTATATGAAGTAAAAGTAAGGAAGCGTTCGGAATATGAATCAAGAAATGTTCTCACATTCCTATTTATTTAAAATTATTCATATTGCGGCATCCAAATCATTAGAGTAACTTAACTCGAGAGTTAAGTGTTTTGAAGGCTCGATAGCTCGGAGGAATTATACAGAATTATTTATTTAGTATGCTTTCTGGTGAGTTATACTGCACTGAGGCCAAGTGTTCGTAATATGAATCGAAATAGTGTACCTCGATTTAATAGACATTTTGATTGATATTGACATTGATCTTATATTTTCAATTTGCTCAAGCATTTTTAAATTATATTAGAACTTATTGAACACCCATATGCTCATATAAACGAAAGAAAATCTGGTGACTCATCGTATTTGACATATAATTGTTTCAAAGACTGGGATTATAGTTTGATGGACTGGTTTTAGCAATTTAGATAGTATTAAGATAAGGCCCTGTACATTCACCTCATTACTTCAAAGAAATTTTGCATTAGCAATATTGTAATGCCATATGTGACATCCGAATTTTTAACTTATCCTACCAACCCAATATCCTTTCCATTACATGACAACTATTGAGATGAAGCCGATTCTTCGGTCTCTATTAACAATGATTGTTTTAATAACATTTCCAAACTTCCACAGTGAGCGTAAGGGCGTGGCTGACGTCGTTATTGACTTTTGAATTTTGAATTTTGAGTTCGTGCACATTGAGAATGGCTTACTAAGCCCAAGCATTACCTTTTCATTTAATCTCTGTGCAACTCCGATTGCTCTGGTCAATCATGAAGTGGCAACTACGAATTGTACGGTTAACTATGCTGATAAGTGTAATTTGTAAGTGTAAGATATAGACATTATTGTCTTTTTACTGGATATTTTTTTCTTCCCAATTGCTCCCTACTTCTCCACAATATCTACTCAACTCATATTGATAGCCGTACGCATGAGTGATTGCATCCATCTGTCATGCTCAAATGTAGCATTTAATTGAATTTTTGGCCGTTTTTATGCACTCCATCCGTGGTTGATTGACTGCACCGTGGATTCCCATCGCTTGCCAAAAGGGATTGAAGTGTCCGATCCTCGGGGGAAATTCTTTCTCGGAGAGATGGAATCAATCCTTTTCTCTGCTCACTCCAGGACAGCTCAACTTCGATCGAGGCACAATAAATCGAAAAATATTGATCTCAAATTCGCACACTGTCAGTCGGCTGCCAGTTCTTTCCGGGTTAGCCCGGAGAGCCGTTGATCGTTTGCCAAAATAAGGATCGATCTTCAGCTGCAGTCTGACGTGATCGGTTTTGCTGTTGTGACAGTTGAAAAATCACCGACATGTAGTGGGGTGAAATCTAAAATAGTGCCGACTGAAAGGATCGCGGTCAGAGCTGTAGCCAGAAGGGGCCTACCCCAAAACATAATAATAAAATAATTGAATAATTGCGTCAAACAAAAATCCTTTGATAACTCTTGGTGTTCACCTAAACTAGATTCCTATGACAGTGACCAGGTGTTAACGTCAATTTATGTACACTCTTAAAAAAATCTAATTTTACATAAGACTTAATCCTAATTGCACACAAATAATCGAGGACGTAAACATAAATATCACTTATATTTACATTTTATTCGATACACATAGAACCCAACATTCATTTTCATGCCACTTTAAAGAAAATAAGTACAGTTTTTAGTTTTACATGAGTCAAACCACAAAAATGGACACAGATCATAGCTACGAATGTTACAAGACGTAAATTTACATGTTATTTGACTATGTTGATAGCGTCAGGCAATTGACCGAGTCAAACGTCAGGTGTTGGCGGCGCCGCTCTTCACGTTTTCAAATTATCTAAAGTTTTATGGGTTTTTTTCTTTTGGAAAGTAAAACTAACTGTGAATAAAGTGGTTTTATAACAAGTGTTTGTGCAACAAAACCAGGAAGTGTTGTGTAATGAAGTATGTTAGAATATGTGTATAGTTTGTCTCCCAGTACCGTCACCAACAGCAGCCATCACAATATGAACCTAAACGGAGGAGACAGTATGGATTTTTTTTTTCAATTTTATCAATTGCATGCAGAACAAACGGGTTATCAAAATGAATGCAGTGCACCATAGATCTTGAGCCTTTATTTGATCAGCAGAAAGTGTAGCCAGTGCAAATATTGTTGATTAATATTGTGAAACAGCATCCCATAATGAATGACACAAAAGGATCCGTTTCCTGGAAAGTCAACAGATTCAACAGAACAGAAGTTCTTTGAATTGAATATGTGTATGGAACTTGACCGTGATTTCCTCATTCAAGCACTTCTGCCGATAATCGCTACAAGGTAAATATTTCTATTTTTTTATTGTGTGAACGAATCCATCGCCACGATCATCATTTTCAATTTTTATTGCATCTGTTCTGAGACCCGCTTCACACAAAATCGAATACACGGCATGACGTGAAAGTAGATCATCGCATCTTTTACGTCATGTCGTGTATTTTTTTTTTTTGGCTTGGTGTGATCATGTAATTTTAAGATCGGATGTAAATGTATGTCAAATGATTCGCTTCTTTTATGTGCATCTAAGTGGATTGAAATTTACACGAAATTTTCGAAGAGTGTATATTATTTTTCATCAAACTGACTGATTGGTCTGATAAACTGATGCATGAATTACTAGTTGACAAAAGCATGACATACAACAAAAAATCTACCCAAGTCATTTTCTGAATTTCACTTCTTCTAATCGCGACTGATCCAAAGTACTCTTTTGTAGCACAACCAACTTTTTTTATCTGTTTCTGTTCGGGATGAACCACTGCGACCAGTTTTCTGTGATCTTTTGTGGTATATCCGTGTATTTTGTTTAGTGCATGTCGTTCTACTCCATTACTATTGAGAAATAATGAAGTAGTCGTTTTCATACAAATATCATTCTTTACCATTTTGCATAGAGCCTCTTTAGAAAAAGATACCGCTATTTATACCTTTTGGAGGAAACAGTTTGTCACCATTAAACTCTCAAAAGCGCCTCCCTTAATCAGGTTCGGCCACTATGCTGGTTGAATGATACCGATTTTTAACATGCATCGGTACTCTAGCGTATCAAACTATTGCTTCTACTTATAAGAATCAAAGTCGTTTTTTGTAACAGTGAACAGGTTTCATCTCATTAGACATTTAGATTCCTTGAAACAAGAAGCTTGTTTAGAATGTAGGAGGTCTGCTACAACACTAATTCGGAATCGTTTTCCTCCTAGATAGTCAAAAATAAGCACTTGATCTTGGAAAGAACTTGTTTCATGAATTGAAACCAGCTTCAGAGGCTGATTGAGTCTTTTTTCCACTTCGACCTCCTCATCATCTAGGACAAATAGGTGGGTCTTAGTGCCTTGTTACTCTCTTATACTCTTCCGACCATAACATATCAGTATTAACAAGAACAGATACAACAAGAGTACAATATGGTAGATCTTACCCCTTAACGCACCTCAAAAAGGTGATCTACCCGCGTTACGGGAAAAACATAACCAACTAATAACATCAACTATGTAGCGTTTATCAATGTGTCACGTTTCGTACAGAAAAATTTAGTAGTCTTACAAAAAGGATGTAGAACGTGTCTAAAATTGTAAGTTTTGCGTGAAATATGTGAAATAACTATGAAGTTAGTTCGCCCTCCCTGTATACACTCATAATTGCGGTGCTCCGTCTTTCTGAACGACGAGGAAAAAAGCAAAATTTAATTACCATTAATCATTCCGGGAGTAATCAAAATTGAATCGTTCTGGTTCAATGGCAGATTCGGCATGATTCGGGTTGCCACGACTCGATCAGTGGTCGATCAATCGATTTGAACCAATCGTGTGTGGATTGAGTGATGAAAGCGAAGCGACATTGTTTTCGGCCGCACTGACAGCGAAACGAGGTCAACCTGTCAATTGCATCACGATGATGGCGACTGGAGAAATTTTGGACACATTTCATATTATGAGTCAGTGATACTTCCGGTGTTCTTGTTTTGGTTATTGGATTTTCGTAACTTGGAGGAAGATTGGTTTCTTCTTATTAGCATTACATCCTCACTGTGACAGAGCCTGCCTCTCAGCTTAGTGTTCAATGAGTACTTCCACAATTGTTAACTGAGAGCTTTCTCTGTCAAATTTACCAATTTCGCATTCGTGTATCGTGTATCAGGTACGATAATACTCTATGCCCTGAGAATTTGAGGAAATTTCCATTACGAACAGATCCTGGACCGACCGAGAATCACACCCAGACACCTTGAGCATGGCTTTGCTTTATAGCCGCGGACTCTAACCACTCGACTAAGGAAGACCTCTCTTAGATCTATCTCTCTAGCGCAAAAACCACCCAAGAGGCATCTACTGCCTATTAGTTTTCATCTCCAGTAATTTGAGTGCAGTTAAAATTCCTATCCATAAAGCACACACATACCAGAGCATTACCAAAGATCGCAACTAGCACAAACCGATGTCGAACATAAATTTTCCACGTGAAGCACACCACGATCAGCAGACAAATCTTGGTTTCATTCCTCTGTAGTTTGGCGCAGGGCAGATCACTGTGGCTTGTCCACGAACCGACCAATGCAGAATTAGTGAACACATGTAACTCTTGCCTGGCTAATCTGCACTGAAACTTGTTCGTAGGAAAGCTCCTTATGGCCTGGAGTACGCATTTGCGCCGCAAGACCACCGAACGATGGCACTCTGGGTAAACATTTTGTATTAATTAAATAGTGTCACTGAGCACCTATCACACAGCTGGTGGAAGATTTATTCGCCCGGCGATATGGTTCGATTTTGTGGAAGTGCTGCTGCACCACGTACAGTGATGCCAGGAAGAAAAGAAATTAGTTAAATCTATTTCTGTAATGTAATCTTTGCAAACTATTGAAATTCAAATGGCTATTTCATGATGATTACTTTACGTTTGATTATTTCAAACGTTCTGCGCATTGCGATTGTAATACTTTTTGTGTCAATAAGCGAATTGGTAAATGATGGTGAGACCGCACTAGGCGTTGCCCGCGAACGGTCGTGTTTTGTGTTGCCCTGCGTTCTTTTCTTTTCGTGCTCTCGTTTTCCGCGATTTTGCCGATGATTTGGCTAGTGCTACGCCATCCGTAATTTAATTTGGAAGTGAATAAAATACGCCGATATTTATCAGTGAATAATCCTCTCAGGCGCGTTCAGTGTGATGTTTGTTGGCCATTTTTAAATGGGTCACCGGATCTGAAATAGAGCAACCTACTTCTAACTTCCAGACTGAAGCTTTTTTTAGAATTTTCGTAACACTACTGTTTTTGTGAAAAATGTTTTTTAAATCACAAATTTTCATACATTCTTGGAAATTTAACTTTTATGTTCCACAGCAATTGATTGCCTTTTAATTGTAAATTTTGGTTTTCAATTATAAATTACAACTCTGTCTTTAAAAATCTCAGCACCAAAAGCTTTTGAAGATTTTAATGAGCTTATCGAAAGCTTTTTACGCTAGCTTGCCATACATTGTGAATCACCCCCCATTTGAAATTTCTTGCCTACACTATATTTGTTATAGTTAAATCGTAGTAAGCTTGATTTAAAGCAACATTGATTCAACAGTCGTCATGAATTAAAGAACTGATTTCAAGCTGATTTTTTCAATGAGCAGAAATGAAATGTTTAAAGTGGTGTTGACAATTTCAACATATATTTTCAAGGGATTTTTTTCAATCACAAGTAATAACGGTTTAACTAAAGTGAATTTTTCGACAAATTTCAGTAATTGAAATAACTTAAATCTACAGCAAAAATCAATGCTTGTTATAGTTAAAATTTGATCACGTGTTTTTTAATCTATTGGTTAAGACCATAACAAAATGTTTTTTTTTATTTAATTACTTCGTCATAAACCATCATAGGTCTATAATATTGAGTCAAATTGTGTACTTTAACCATAAAACTGATGAAGTTTGGAGTACAAGTTTATACTTTATAAGGAATTGATAAAAATGTATTGTAAATTGTTTAAATAGTTAAGATTAAATGTTTTTTTTTATTACTATATTTATCTGTATAGCTCTTCTCGTCCACTTGGGCACAACGCGAGCTGAATATATTGACATATGCCCTATGTACACGGTACAACTTCCAGCGGGAAGAAAACATTTACTGCGGGTTTACAAAAAATGAACGATTTCGCTGCGCATTCATCCACTCAATGTTCATCCGGTGAACATTCCTTCACTGAATGTTGGTCCGGATGTCTTTTTATGTAAACACGGCCCCCATTCAGAGCGAAAAAGAAAAATAAAATCGACAATAAAAGAAGACCGTGGATAAGTCCATAGCACACAGTTGAGTTTCCTAATCCTTTTTCTTATTCTATTGCTATTGGTGCTGATAGCTCACTTCTACTGCCGCAGTAGGAGCGTCAGAGCACATTCTGCTGCTGGCGTTGTTCCATCTATAATCCATCGAGAGTAGTCCATTGTGTGTTGCCTATTTTTAGACGGTTGCTATTGTTTGTGGATCGATTTGATGTATAAACATCAGCATTGTCGTAGGAACAGGGGGGGACAGGGAGGCCTGGCCCCCTCCAGAATCATCTAGGCCCCCCCCAGAATTTTTGATGATAGTAAAAAAAATAATACGAAGCAAAATCTTCTCAATGTACATGACTCTTGTTATCGACAAAAAATATCAGTAGTTACTTTAGAGAACACATCGCTAGTCTTACACAGCATCAGCGTTACGGTTATGATTTCGGTGAATAGCTCGACAACCGAAAGCTTAACCGTTCGGCTGTCGATTCTTTGGCTACTTCTATAACTAGCTTCTTGTTGTATGCGATAAGCGCAATTTTTCGACATCTCCGTTGCAAAAAAAAATACTGAGGTACAAAAAAGCGTCAATAACCTGGTAATTTAATTCCCAAAATTAGTTTTTTTTTTTCAGAATAATCCAAATGCTGTTTTAGCATAAAGCAGCATGTTCACTGCATTCTGATTTTTCATGTTATTTAGGATACCCTGGTCGAGGTGTCCAATAATGATGATTTCCCTAATGAGAATTCACTAAAGAATCTTTTAAAATGTCCGAAAAAATGGATAAATAGACGAAATTACTAAAGAAATTTCTCAAACCAATATATAGCGGGGATTTTTGTCGAAAAATAAGGCTTAACTTTCAAGCAGTTTCGGCATGGCCAAGTTTTCTTCAGATGAATGGCAGAAATTTAACCTGATGTGAAAATATGTAAAACAAATCCATAAAAAAATCTTGCTTTGGTTTTGATTTTTTTTTTAAATATTTTCGCATGAATAAATTTATTTATTAATTTCCTACAGATTTGAAGCAAATTTTGCAAAATAACTGGGAAGAGAGAAAGGATTTATTAAGAGATTCATAATGAAATTATTAATCTGCCTTAAAACACTTCTCTCGAAATAATTTCACCAATTGATCGGTGTTCAGACAGATTAGATTAGACGATATTTTAGCCTTATAAAGATGTGTCAAGGATAAGGTCGGTACGATTTTTATACAGATGTGTCATAAAATTGATAAGCACCAACATTACAGCAAACAAGGCAAATATTTGGTTATTCCAAATACTTGGTCCAGTCTGTCTAAACACCGACCAATTTTTGTCCGAATCTATATTCTTGGTTTGAATTTTTGTGCGATACGAAGGCAGCCTATCGAGAGGCTTTCTGGCAGAATTCTAGAAAACCAGAAGTCGAGAAAGAATGTATTTCAAGAATAATTTTTAAAGAAGATTCTGATGGATTTTCTTGAAAATTTTGTTTTACTTGTGAATACATTAGAGAGGTTTTAACTATCCTGTAATTTACCTAGATAAAAGACTATAAATTATCTTGCTTTGCACAATTAGCCATCTTTTGTTATCCCTGCCTCAATATTTTGATGTTTTTCTTCCTTTGCATGACGCTTTAAGGAACTTCGTACAAAAATCTTTCCATACTCCAAAAAAAAACATCTAAAAATAGGTAAAACAAAGGAGTTTTAAAAAATTACAGAATTTATATGCGTATCATTCCTGATTGCTGAAAGTCCATCAGGAATTTCTCAACAAATTTTCAAAGTAATGCGAAAGTTTTCCCCAAGATTAAAATTCATTAATATCTTACATTATCAATTTTACCACAAAATATCTTCGGTAATGTTCTTAAAACCTGCAATATTTTTGCGTTGCACTTCTACAGTACTACAAAAAATCGATAATCGATCCTTCAAAAAAGTTTGTTTGGAATTTATAAAGGTAGGAAAAATCATACAGCTTAAAAAATCATACAAAATATTATATAATATATTAGTTATAAATACCTTCAGTAGAAGTTTCATTCGTTTTAACACCAATCATTTTCTAACAAAAAAGACGAAAAGAAAAGAACAAAAACTTTTGTAGTAAATACTAAAAGGACCCTATAAGCTTTTTTGTGAGTTACATTGTCAACAAGTCTCAGACATTCTACGGCTTAATTTTTGAATTTGATGACAGAAATTTAGTAAATTTTCCTGAATTTTATTAAAGCTGCAGTTATTCTTAAAATTACCAAAGGTACAGGTTTTTAACAGGTTCTTTCAAACCTGTTTTGTATGTGTTTCTTTAGAAAACTGATATGGAGTGATTCGTAGAGGAATTTGTAAAGCAATCCCTAAACATATTGCAATAGTCCTGGAGTAGTTTTTGAACCAGAAAATGTGAAGTTTGGGAAATTTTTTAAATGTTATTCATGGAAGAATCCTGAGATTACTATTCTGATAAAATTGAGTTATTTCTAGAGTCTGAAAGAATACTTGATGGATCTTTCGAAGAAATGTTTTGAAAAATTCAAGAATGAACTGAAGAATCTTAGTAAATCTGATTAAAAATTTCTTCAATAAATTCCTAAATGAATCGTTAGTGCAGTTTGTAGAAAACAATCTCTGGAACATACTTAGATGAATTTCCGTTAAATTTTTCGGGAGGATCTTAAGGAAACAACAATAAAATTCTACGAATTCGGAAATTATTCGGGAAATGTTTGAGCATTTTTGCGGAAGAGATTTTAAAGAACATTTGAACGTATTCCGATAGTAATTTTATAGGAATGTTAACATATTTTAGTCAGGCATTTTTGAAAACATTAAAAAATATTTTTGTGAGTGTTTTGAAGGAATGCGGTATGTTGCTCTCTGGGTGTGTATTATCTGGGAAAAAATGCACATAGATCTGCGGAGACCTTCTTTAAGAAATCATGAATAACATTTTCCTAATTGAATTCTTTTAATTGCTTATGAAATTCTTGTGGAATATTATGAGGGAGCCTTAGAGTAATACCTGAAAAAATCATTCATTTTTTGTTTGTTGTTTTTTATGCTTCGATTTTTTTAAACAATTCTGTAGACAAACTTTAGGAAGAACTTCGAAAGCAAAGTTGGAAATACTGTTGACGAACTCTCTGAAGAATTCGTGGAATGAATCCTTGCTTGGTGATATTGAAGACTCTTAGAATTTTTTGTATTAATTTTTGGAGAAATCCTCAGTAATTTCTGAAAATCCTTAACAAATTATCAATAAACAACTTAGGGATACTGTAAACTAACAATTGGAATTTATATGCAATAATTACCTGTAGGACCTTCCAGGAGAAATAATTAAAATAATTTCTAAAGCATTCTTTGGTGGAATTCTTAAGAGATTTTTAAGCAATTTGATACACACTACCAAAAAAATAATGTGATATACGTCTGTTGGGATACACATAAGAGAAGCGAGTCGAATGACGAAAATGTGTGTCGAATTCGAAACGTCGATCACAGTTCCATCGTTTTTTTTGTGTCCTTTAACATGTAAAATTACATTTCTTGTTCAATATATCTTGGACACGTTTTTGTGTAGTTCTATCACCTACAATTACGTCCACAGTAATTTTCATTATTTTTAAGAGTTTAGAGATTCTTCTAGAAATTTTATGGTGAGATCAAAAAGTCTGAGAATGATTTTCTGTGGGAATCGCAGGACGAACTAAGTGAAAACTGGTAAAGGAGTTATTGAAGAACCCACTGAAAAGTACGAAAATAATTCATTAAGAAAATTCCGTAGTAATTCTAAGAGATATCTCTTCAAAGCACATGGTTGAAAATAAGTTAAACCAATAAAATTCTGTTAAAACTACGCAATTTGCGAAAATCTTGTTATTACGACTGACATTACTTCTATAAAACAAATATTTGCCAGGCCCCCCCCCTAGGCCCCCTCCAGAAAAAAAAACCTAGCTACGCCAATGAACATCAGAGAAGTATATTGCTGTCTCAGTCGCTGTCCGATTGCCGTGATGATCGGTCGTCCCTCAAAGCGCCGTCCTCTTCCAGCGACTTGACGAAAAGTTGTTGGGGGGACTGGAAATCAAACCCATGACCATCTGCTTATCAAACAGGCGTGTAGGTAATATGTTATAATCTTTGATTTTTTTTAATGTTCTGTTTCTAAATCTAATGGTTTCCAAATAAGCGCTGATTTGAAAAATATTGTGTCGGACAAGATATGAAAGTCAAAACTATGTTAAAACCATTTTGATTGATTTCTCAATCGCACTACAGTCGACTCTCCATAACTATTCTAGAACTCGATATGTTCTATAACTCGATGGATTGTTCGGCCCCTTCAAATTTCCATATATCTTGTCTCCATAAGTCGATATTTCCATAGCTCGATGTCTCCACTAGTCGATGTCACGTGTGAAATGAAATTCTCCCCATATCTCGATATCTATGTAAAAATCTTTTTTATTGGGAGCAAAGTAGGCCGTTTTATGACAGAGTTCTGTTTGATCTTTCGACCTTGACGCTTGCTCCTGCGGGAGCGAGTGACGAGGGCAGGATCAAACATGTCGCGCGTCGGTCGAGTGAAGTGAAAAAGTACCGCAATCGGTTAGTTCTGTTTGATCTTCGACCTTGACGCTTGCTTCTTGGCAGTGCGTCAAGAAAGCGAGCAGTCGTCAGTTGTTTTCCCTCTCGAGTCGTGCGCCTATTTTCTTTGAGTGCATATGAAAGCAAACGAGCCGAGCAAACGAGTTAAGCTGAAAGTGGATTGTTGCTGCTCAGTCAAGGATGACGGATCAATTGGTGAGCCAGGCGTTGCAGAATTCGCTCTCATTTGAGAATGAAGCACGATCAAAGCAAGCAAAGAAAAACATCCCATCTGTTGCGGTCCACGATCGTCATTGTATCGCAAGGTGTAACAAGTCTGATAAATGGAAGCAGCGAGCGAGAGCCCCAACGAGAGAGCGATGATAAAATCCATTTTTCTCGCTTGTTTACAGTTGGGGATAGGTGTTTTTCTTTACTGGCACGATAAACAATCCACGAACTTCCAATAACAACAGTGTCTCCCAGGCTTGGAGCATGTTTAGAGGGGTTTTATCATGCACTACTATCCCCCCAATCTGATCAAACTTGTAGCAGTATACGATAAACAGTCTCTCATAATGTGCAGCATGTTATGATAGTTACAGAGAGCGATACGTGAGAGATTCTCTCAATTTTCTCAGGATTCAATCCCTGTGGTGAGCTCGTTTCATGCTACTATTTCTAATCTATAAAATATGTATGACTGCACATTTAATCGATATAACGGTAGGACGTAAATTTGATTTTTCAACAAACTATGAATGGTTCGTCACTGTGAGTGTCGACATAAACTCTAATTCATAAATTATTTATGTTTAACATTTTTTGTTTTCATAACACCCTTTTCTTTTTATCTCTATTTTTGTAATTAAGAAAACTTTGAATGGTTCGACACTACAAGTGTAGACTTGCGAAAGGTTCACTTTATTCAACAAACTTTGGATGGTTCGCCACTGTAAGTGTCGGCATAAGAATAAGAATATTATATGATGTTCCAGCCAATCGAGTTTTTTGTTTCTTTTCAAATAAGTGAAATATAATAACACATGCTTTCGTCCTGACAGCTGTAGGAATGTTACATTTAGGTATTTGTTCAACAAACTTTGAATGGTTCGTCACCTCAAGTGTCGGCATAATTTTCCTCTACATAGAAATTGTTCATTTCAAATGAAAATATTATATTTTCATAAAAGCATATTTATATTTGACAAATAACTATTTATCATGGTCTAATCACTTATCAAAGTGAATCCTTTGACCCAACGATCCTCCCCATTAACAAACATCCCTCCCAGTAACCTTTGTGGAGATGCAGAGGCAAACACGGTCTCCAAATAGCAAAGGTTACACACTAACATTCCTTCCCTCAATCCCACCTGACCAAAGACAAATTAAAGACCTCGATGTCCCTTGCAGTTGCCCAAAATTATATGGCTCATAAGGTAATCTAGAATGCCGTGCAAAGTGTACTGCGATCTGTCAAACTTGGGTACCTTTTGTACTACCGAGGGACCAAATGCCGTACTAGAAGTGGTACACAATCTGAGCCCCCTGACCTGACTGCAAGGACGTGGCCGGCTCCGTTATTGACCTTGTATAAATAGAGGCACTGAATTATGCACACTGAAGAAGATTATGGCCAATTCCAGTCGAACTTCTAGTTTATTCTTTGTGCATATTCACTGACTTCGGTCAATCACGGAATAGCAACCATTGATATGTGTAGTCAGTCTAAGCTAAGCTAAGCTAAGCTAAGCTAAGCTAAGCTAAGCTAAGCAAAGTAGGCCGTTTTATGACAACTGGGCCGGATGGAAGCCTGTAATGATAAGACATTGCAAAAGAAATACAGTATACTATATTTCTTACCGAACTTTCAACAACAAGTTCGGTAAAACTTTTCAACTTAATTATGTGGTTAATTTTAAGAAAAAAATGTTGATATGTATATATACATGTAATTCCAATACTGTTATTTTAATGGGTTTGTTTGACTACAAACAGTTGGAAATTTTTACCAAAACATCGGTTAAAATGTCTGAGTGTATACTAAATTTTGTTCAACTTCATTTAAGCGTGTTAAGTTAAGCCCGTAGACTCAAGCGTTCGTGACAAACAAACACAATTCTATTTTTATTTATGTACAGCAGATAGATATAAGATATGTATGTGATGTGAAGTCACAAACGGTGATCATTCAACAGGCTACTTGCATTCTTCTCAAACTTTGGAAAAATTGAAAATCAGTAAAATGAGTTTTTCATTAAAGTATTTTATTAGATACCGTTTTGATTCATATTACGGACAGCTTCAAATTCCGGACACTCTACTTTGTATGGGAAACATTTCACACGAAATGTTTCAATTTTTGCCGTTCAAAAGTTCTCAATTTCAAGGCTCGTTCTAATAAGCTATTTCCATAAATATCTTTGAAAATTTATAATGCCCAACTACCTTAGATGTCTCTTTAGTGGTTTGACGATTTCAATTGATGATTTGACTGTTCCATTAATGATTATCATGAGCTGTCCGGAATTCAAATCAAAGTGTCCGGAATATGAGGCAAAGGTGAGGAAGCGTCCGGAATAAGAATCATGAAAAGGCCAAACATTTTGATTTATTTAAAATTATTCATGTTACGGAGGCGTATTCTTTACCCACCATTCGAAAGTTAAGGGCTTCCGACGCTTGATAACGCTTAAGGATCATACAGAATGATTTATTTTGTATGCTCTATGCTGGGTTATACTTCACTGAGGCCTTAAGTGTCCGTAATATGAATCAAAACGGTATATAGTGAGTAAAAGTTTGTATTGTAAAATCATGAAATTTTCAGAGTACCGTTTCGATTCATATTACGGACAGCTTCAAATTTCGGACACTCTACTTTATATGGGAAACATTTCACATTTACTTTACTTTTGCTGGCTCTACGTCCTTCAAGACATGACCTGCGCCACAATGTTACGCCAACTAACTCGGTCCGTGGCTGCTATCCTCCAATTTCTCGATCGCCCCACACTTCCAAGATCCTGCTCCACTTGGTCAAACCACCTAGCTCGTTGCGCTCCCCTCCGTCTTGTACCGGCCGAATATGAGGTGAACACCATTTTTGCGGGATTGTTGTCTGGCATTCTCACAACGTGTCCCGCCCATCGTGCCCTTCCAGCTTTGGCGACTTTCTGGATACTGGGTTGACCATAGAGTTGCGCAAGCTCGTGGTTCATTCTTCTCCTCCATACGCCGTTCTCACATACTCCACCGAAGATCGTCCTAAGCACACGTCGTTCAAAAACTCCTAGCGCTTGCAGGTCCTCTTCGAGAATTGTCCACGTCTCATGCCCGTAGAGGACTACCGGTCTTATTAGCGTCTTGTACATGGTACACTTAGTACGGAAGTGAAGTTTACCAGACCGCAAGGTCTTGTGGAGTCCGTAGTAAGCACGACTTCCGGCAATGATACGTCTTCGAATTTCTCTGCTGCAGTTGTTATCCGACGTTATCAATGGTCCGAGGTAGACAAATTCGTCCACCACCTCGAACTCATCTCCGTCGATCATCACGCGTCTGCCAATGCAAGCTCTATCGCGCTCGGTTCCTCCAGCCAGCAGATATTTCGTCTTCGACGTATTTACCTTCAATCCAACCCAATCTGCTTCACGTTTCAGCCTGGTATCCTGTTCAGAATCCACCTGGTTCTTCCGACAATGTCCACGTCGTCAGCAAAGCAGATGAACTGGCTGGACTTATTGAAGATCGTGCCCCGCATGTTGAAGCCCGCCCGCTTCATAACACCTTCTAGCGCAATATTGAACAGGAGGCAGGAAAGATCATCGCCTTGTCGAAGTCCTTTGCGTGTTTCAAACGGGTCCGATAATGCACCCGATATCTTCACACAGCACTGTACACTATCCATCGTTGCTTTGATCAGTCTAGTCAGTTTCCCGGGAAACCTCGTCCATTCTCGTCCATAATCTTCCATAGCTCTTCGCGGTCATACCATCGACCATAGGCCGCTTTGAAATCGATGAATAGGTGGTGCGTAGGGACTTGATATTCGCGACATTTTTGGAGGATCTGTTGCAACATAAAGATTTGGTCTGTTGTCGATCGCCCGTCCACAAAACCGGCTTGATAACTTCCCACAAATCAGCTTGCCAGTGGCGATAGACGGTGGAAGATGATCTGGGAAAGCACTTTATAGGCTGCGCTAAGAATGGTGATCGCTCGATAGTTCTCACATGAGTGAGATCCTGGCTATCAATGCAGACAAGTGGCCATTCTGACCGGGCCCATTTAAATAAGTTCCGCTCCAATACCATCCTTTCCAGCTGCTTTGTTGTTCTCGAGCTGTTTGATAGCATCCTTAACTTCACCTATTGTGGGAGTTGGCACGTCTCCCTCATCCGCCGTACTGATGAAGCCATTCCTCCTGCTCCCCTGATCTTCCTCCTCTGCGCTGTTTAGGTGTGCATCGTAGTGCTGCTTCCACCTTTCGATCACCTCACGTTCGTCCGTCAAGATACATCCATCCTTATCCCGGCTCATTCTGGCTCGTGGCACAAAGCCTTTGCGGGATGCATTGAGTTTCTTGTAGAACCTACGTATTTCTTGAGAACGATACAACTGCTCCATCTCTTCGCACTCCAACTCTTCCAGGCGGCGCTTTTTATCCCGGAATAGATGGGTTTGCTGTCTTCGCTTCTGTTTGTTTCGTTCCACGCTTTGACGGGTGCCTTGCTGCAGCATCATCGCCCACGCTACATTCTTCTCGTCCAAAACCATTTGACACTCCTCGTCGAACCAACCGTTCCGTCGATTTCCTTCCACGAACCCAATGGCACCTTCCGCTGCGTTGTTAATGGCTGCTTTGAGACTACTCCAGCAGTCCTCAAGAGGGGCTTCGGTGAGCTCTCCCTCTTCCGGCAACGCTGCCTCAAGGCTTTGCGCGTATTCAGTTGCAACTTCGGTTTGCTTGAGTCGCTCCAGATTGTACCTGGGCGGGCGTCGGTACCGAATGTTGTTCACAACGGAGAGTCGTTGGCGCACTTTAACCGTCACAAGGTAGTGGTCTGAATCGATGTTTGCGCCGCGATAGGTTCTGACGTCGATAATGTCCGAGAAGTGCCTTCCATCAATCAAAACGTGGTCGATTTGCGATTCAGTCTGTTGGGGTGATCTCCAGGTGTACCGATACGGGAGGCTGTGCTGGAAGTAGGTGCTTCGTATGGCCATGTTTTTGGAGGCGGCGAAATCAATCAGTCTAAGGCCGTTTTCGTTCGTAAGCTGGTAAGCGCTGAACTTCCCTATAATCGGTCGAAATTCCTCCTTCTGGCCAACCTGAGCGTTGAGAACTCCGATAACGATTTTGACATCATGGCTTGGGCAGCCGTCGTATTCACGTTCCAGCTGCCCGTAGAAATCGTCCTTATCGTTATCGTCACTTGCTAGGTGAGGGCTGTGAACGTTGATTATGCTGATATTGAAGAAACGGCCTTTGATCCTCAACTTGCACATTCTGTTGTCGATTGGCCACCACCCACTCACGCGCCTCTGCAATTCGCCCATCACGATAAAAGCTGTGCCCAGCTCATGTCTGTTGCCGCAGCTCTGCTAGATGGTATTACCATCCCTATACGTATGTACCGTCGACCCTTTCCAGCAAACCTCCTGCAGCGCTACGATGTCGAACTTGCGGACCCTCAATAATTCGGAAAGAATGCGGGTACTTCCCAAGAAATTGAGAGACTTACAGTTCCATGATCCGAGTTTCCAATCGTTAGTCCGTTTGCGATGCCTGGGTCTATGCCGATTGTTCCGGTGCGAATTAACATTGTATGCTTCCTGTACTGATGATTTTTACGGCTGGCTTATAAGGCCTGCACCAACCCCCTGTCTCTCCGGAGGATCATCGTGCACAGCACTGTTTAGAGTCCCACGCTGGCACTAGGACGCTGATCAGCCGCTCCTAACTTGGAGAACAGACGCTCTGATAAGCTACACCCTCAGAAGAGAGGAGCCCCCCTTCCCTGTCAACATACGACCAAGGTCCCACCAGGGTTGGTTACCCGATCTTCCCTACGGTTACTCGTACCCCAGGCGGCACCACGGGTAGGTAGAGATAGGAGTTACTGGACAAGAGGCTAGGGACCACAAATGGGGTCTATTTTATACCTGCAGATACGCGAAGTACCAATGGTACGCATTGTCCAGTCATTTACCACCAATTTCACATGAAATGTTTCAATTTTGCCACTCAAAAGTTCTCGCTTTTGAGGCTTGTTTTAATAAACACTTTTCATATATATCCATACAAATATAGAATGACCAACTGCCTTACCCGTCGCTTTAGTGGTGTGACGATTTTAATTGATGATTTTAATTCATGATTTTCGTCAGCTGTCCGGAAATAGAATCAAAGTGTCCGGAATATGAGGTGAAAGTGAGGAAGCGTCCGTAATAAGAATCATGAAAAGTCCACGCATTACTATTTATTTAAAATTATTCATGTTGTGGAACCTAAACCTTTACCTATTGTTAAAAAGCTAAGTACTCTGAAGGCTCAATAACGCACAGGAATCATACTGAACGATTTATTTTACATGCTTTCTGAGGAGTTATTCTTCACTGAGGGCTTAAGTGTCCGTAATATGAATCAAAACGGTATATTGATAATTTTCATTTCTTTTTTTCATCGTTGCAACACAGTGGAATCAGTTTAAAAACGGATCACGTTTGATTTTCAAGTCACTATATGTTAACTGTTTTCTCAGAGCTGGTTAGTAAATTACCTAATTATGGCACGAATGTCTGAAAAATTTGAAAACAAAAACCATTGAACCAAAAACTGTACGTTTTATGAAAATTCTACGATTCAATCTACGGAAAAAATCTACAGAATCCATTGCAAACAGTTAAAGTGAGTGAACCAGTGTTGTTTAGTGTAACCGGTCGTCTGCCCAAACCAAAAGCAAAACCTACGCCGGCTCATCCGTACAAATGGGCAACCGCTGTCGAGTTTCACATCCGAACGCCAACCGTGATTGCTTGAACGCTATCTTCAAAGCCTCGCGCCTCCATCGTCTATGCATCGCAGGGTGGCCCATAATGACATAAATAACAAAAATACTTTCAAATCTGTTCATTGGGCTTCCAACAGCTACTTTTGAAATGTGAGCAAAATTTGTCAAGGAGGGATCTACACGAACTTATAGTTTATTTGGAGAAATTTGATCAAATACATAAAAAAGTTAGAGTTGACAGATTCCGCTGAAATTTTCAAATAAACTGAGGATTATAATTTTGAGGATGTAACTTAAGATTTCAACAAATTATTTTTTTTTTTTCATATGAAAATGAACCACCTTAACGTAGCATTTGCTGAAAGAAACCAGAGCAGATGTAGGTAGCCAGGGTATGCTTGTTGTTTCATGCCGGTTCGGTTGTAGATGCAATTGGTTCAGCACAAGAAATTATTGATTAAGGGGGACACTGTGGGTAAGTAGCTGCACCTTTGGCTCTCGAGAGGTTGCCCTGACAGAGAGTGGCCACGGTTGCCGTTTTCGTCGTCGATGTGGCGATGTGGCCAAGATGCTTGGGATTTGTAAAACATGAATCCAACAAACCAAAAGCTGATCTTACACTCCGACCGCGATCGGTATGGTTGGTGTGGTTATATGGTTACCGAGCAATCGGAAATTGTGTGCACCTACATATGTGATGGTACTTGTTTTACATGCGAAGAGACATGCAATATCATTTGATCGGTGCGGGGAAACAAAGGAGAAAGTGCATGTCGATGGATATAAAGAGTTCTGACAAGAACGAAGTAGTTGATAGGCTCTGTAGTTTATCACTCAAATCGAGGTGGTTTTAAACAAAAGGGAATGAGTGATTAAATATCTAAAATAATTCAGTAAAGTACTTAAAATTTTCCATACACATTTAAACTTAAAAAAAGTAATAACAGTAAATAAAATCTGTGATTTGCTCGGGGGCAAAGGGGTGTAAGTGTATTTTATAAATATATTGAATCGCCGGTCAACCTCATTGACTAATATAAAAATAATATTTAAAAAAAACAACAGAGAGCTGAAGCATCAGCTGCTGAATGCAATTTATTCGAGAATAGTCTTTGATAATTTCACGCTTTTTTAATGCTAAAGGTTAAACAATTTTTTTTTCGAAATCTGGTTTTGTAACTTCACCCCTTTGCCAACTTGTAACTTTCCCTTTGTGTGATCGTTATTTTTTTTTTCGCTGGCATACGGCATGGCGCCTCAAATGTGTGCCAGCTGAACCATTTCATAAGCAAAAACATTCAATCAAGCAGTTGCATCAGATCTGATGGACTTACCGTGTACTGCGGGTACTTGATTCCCAAAGCAACAGTAAAGCAAACAACTTTTAAACTTTTTAAAAGATCCCATCCCACTTTGCATGCAACCTTATCGATCACGAAGCAACATCACCATCCAGTGCCAGCCAGCCAGCCAGCCAGCCAGTGCAAACAAGTATTCCACTCGTCTAGGAGCAAATCCATCTTTCCATCCATCGCTCGCATCGGTGGGCTTTGGGCTAGACTTAGAGTCCTTGACACGGCTGTGTCATTTCTGCTGCTGAGCTGCAACCACTCATGTTCCGAGGAGACCTTCACTTGTCATATATATATTTTTTGCTATTCGATGTTTTCGTTGGCACGTCTTTCATCTTTACACCCTTGCTTATGGGAACATGTTTTGGAGGCCAGTTCTTGCAAACCTGACGTGTTCAACTCGGTTGGATAGTTCACGCTCCAAATTTATTCCAAGCGGCTATTTTTGTATGATGCATGCAAACAGATATTAGACAAACAGATGATTCTAAACCATTATAGTCAAACATAATGCGACAATATATCTGTAAATAACTAAGGTAGCTTGCCAAATAATGCATAGGGTAAAAACACGCAGAGTTTTGCACAACCAGTGCCTTAAGTGCTCGAAATATGAATCGAAAAGGTACTAAAGTGGAATGTTTCGCTATGTGACGGTAATGAAGGATATGAAGTTTTCAAGGTGTTAAAAAAATGAGAATCCTTATTTCATGGAAATAAAATCCTTGTTCTAAATGGTCTTATCGATATGTTGCTTCATGTTAGTAAAAATTTTCTTCATGCACAACAAAATACATTCTTGCGTTTTGTTCCTCAAGCCGTTCTTCACAGTAGAGGATTACGTCAATCACATCGTTGTTAATCCATCAGTTCGATGTCAATCGTTGACATAGAACCTCTTGCAAAAACCACCCCTCCCGTACCAGCAAGTCATCCATCGCCGATTCCCTGGCAGAAAATATGTTAAATGATAATTGAATTGCATTACAAGAAATACCTGACATAATTACCGCCGAGCAGTCCAGGGCCCAGACCCCGTGCGCTTGCGCGACGGTAGAATTTAATCTTCTACAAGCTTAAAATGCATTTTTGTCCGTTTCACTATAAGCCCGCTTATGCGGTTTTAGTTGGGCGACGAGGACGAGTTGGCTTGATTCGCATCGATTGCGCACTCTGGATGCCATTGGGTGCGCGCCATGCTTCATGGGGAAGCACGGTGTGACTGACGCCGTTATGAAAGAAAATGCTCCGTTCCTTCGTAAGATATAGTATGCAAAAAATTATATTCCTCGAATTTGAAATTATTTCAAAGGGGAATCGAAGTTAATCGTAATTTGAAGATTTTGGGCTTTGCAATGATTCCACATATACCATTTTGTATCAAATTCCGAACAGAGTATATTTACAGGAAAGAATAACCATTTGCATCTCATGTTTAATGCCGTTGTTGTTTAAAACATTCTCCTTCTTTAAAATATTCTCAAATCAACTGACAAGATTCTGTATAACCCGATATTGAAGGGATCATCGAGTTAGGGAGGTATCGAGTTAAAGAACACAAAACCAGTGCAAATGCGATCCAAGGGACTATCGAGGTAGCCATGAAAACCAACTTTTACTATGCAGCCCATAACTGCATATTTGTAGCATTCGACAAAAATAGGCATCGAGTAAATGGAACACCAAGTGTGCATTTTATGGCAGTATGGGAACGAACTAAAATTTCTAAAAAATACCAGGACCTCAAAAGCGCTTATTTGAGGCTGAAATTTTGTACAGCTTATATTGTATATAATAGTCAGAAAATGATTCTGCTAGAAATTTCTTTGCTACTACGCGTACTAGTACAACATTACGAGGCTCATGCATGATTCCAATGTGACTGTTATGCGGTTACAATTACCAATGTAACAAAACAACTTGGAATTTTTTCGAATTTTCCAGAACAAAATCACAGATTTTAGTAAGTGGATCGAAAGTATATATCATTTGTTGACTCTCCACGGTATTAACTTGAAATTGTCAAAAATGTCGAATGTGACTGATATGCAGTTATGGGCAGTATGGTTCTCTAACTCGATATCGAGATACGAAGTATCAAGAGTTTACTGTATATTCGTTCATTGAAGTAATTTCAAACTCACGGAGAAGATACTCCAATACTATATCTTTTGAGTAGTGGGTGCCAAATTTGCGGACATTTGTTTTTCTTTGGCACGATTTCAGAAACACCGTGGTGTGTGTAGGCATCGCAGCAACAGAACCCACAGAGCAGAGCGTGATAAACAGTAGTTTGATTTGCTAGACAGGTTTACAATATCCCAGGCATTAACTTTACACCGAGATTGTGCAGCTCCGCTCTTTTCGCCGTCCGGATGATGGATTCTGCTGGTGCACTCGGCGCGGGCAAAATTAATACTAAATATTTATCCCTTTTAATAATTGTTTTATTATTCCCATATCATATTTATTGGTTGACGCTTCGGATAAGATATGCAACGAGGCAGACAAGACAAACCGTGTGCGAGAGGGGATCAAGTTCTTCTGCAAGCGGGTGAGCGTTTCCCTGCTGAAGAAGCTCAAATCTGTCGGAGGATCGGACAGGAATTATCAATCTGGACGGGTTCGTCGCTTTGCAGCGTTGAGATCTAGTTGCTAATCGGTACCCGTGTTGTTGGTCGGACACCGGTACTGAGTGATTCTTAGCTCCGGTCCGATTGAGGTGTGTTCAACGATGCATAGAACAAGGCGCGGTCTGACAGCGGACTGGACTCAGCACGCTCCCTTCGCTGAACGGTGGGCACCCAGCGATTGAATTAATCGTCTTTTTATTGAAAATGGCAGATTTTTCTAGTCAATCATTATTAATCATAGGCGCGTACAACGATAATCTGTTCAGATTTCAACAAGCAGACCGCCCCTCCCCCGCTTCCATTTTCAAATGAGACGCATCGACGGAGGGCTATTGGGCATTTCCAGCTCGAAACGGAAACTAAAATGGCATCTTCAGACTGGCCAAAGCTTGTTCTTATGACGAAGATTCTATTTTCTGTTCATAAGTCAATAGATACGTTTATTATATAAAACGTTGTTAGTAGAATTAGGGACATAATGAATACACGGGGCGAAATGGACACTAGGGCAGTTCAAAATTTAAAAAAGTTTGAAAATCCAATCGCCCATATCTTCCCTACAATTCTTACCATAAAAATAGTGTTCTGTGAAATTTTCAGCTTTCTTGGTAGTGATTTGAAGGTGGCCCAAAGACGAAATAGGTTTATATAGAAATTATGATGGAGTAATTATGAAAAATATTCCAAACACGTTAGAACCATTAAGTACAAACTTAACATCCCATAGTGAAAACTCATTCTTCAAAACTTAATGAAGGATGTTGCTGAACAAACAAATCCACCTTGAGCTAATATTGTTTGGGATTTTTGAAGATGTTTGCAGAGCTATACTGCCGTGAATCGCAAGTCAGTCCCATCTGCATTTTCGTCAAAATTAAGTTGAGATCAATTTTCAACAGATCTTCCAATGCTCTTTCAGCTGCCCTAATGAGATAATAATATTTGTTCGAGAAAAGTTGGAAAAACTAGCAAATCAAATTGTCCCATAATGAAAAGTAACCGCATATCAGTTCCACTACAGATTTCCGCACTATGTAACACAAAAACTAACCGATTTTTGAAAATCTTTATATATTTCTCAGAAAAAAAAAGTAGTGAAAAGCAAATTATGAAAATTTGATTAAGATTTAAACATGTTCCAATCCTCTTGATTTTTTTGAATATTCGTATGGAAAACAAGTTTGGAAACTTCACACCCCATTTTATCAATGCCTATTTTTTACAGATGGGACTGACTTGCGATTCACGGCAGTGTAGTCCCATATGAAGCTAAATAATAGCAAACAAACTAATAAATATTTCTAACCGTCGGATTGAACTGCGCTATTTAGAAATTTCTTTATTATGATTTGAAGAATGAGTTTTCACTTTGGGATGTTAAGTTTGTTCTAACATTTCAGTACTAACTTGTTTGGAACATTTCTCAAAATTTCTCCATAGTAATTTCCATATGAACCTACATTGTCTTTGGGCCATCTTTAAATCACCACCTAGAAGGCTACAAATTCCTCAGAACTTTATTTTAACGGTAAGGATGGTACGGAAGATATGGAAGATTGAAATTTCAAACTTTTTTAAATTTTGAACCACCCTAATGGACACCCCCTCATGCTTCGAGAATATGCATATTTCATCAAAATTTCATGCACTGTAAATGCATTTTAAGATTTTCTCAGATTCATTTCTTATAAGCAAAGCGGTATAAAAATCTTATTTTTGAGCGAAGTAACGAACCCACAGAAGTTTTTTCCTGCTAGTAGAATTGCGTGGAAGCTCTTTCACATATTAGTACGAATGATACTCATATCTTCTTCTTTCTGGCATTACGTCCCCACTGGGACAGAGCCTGCTTCTCAGCTTAGTGTTCTTATGAGCACTTCCACAGTTATTAACTGAGAGCTTACTGTGCCAATGACCATTTTTGCATGCGTATATCGTGTGGCAGGTACGAAGATACTCTATGCCCTGGGAAGTCGAGAAAATTTCCAACCCGAAAAGATCCTCGACCGATGGGATTCGAACCCACGACCCTCAGCTTGGTCTTGCTGAATAGCTGCGCGTTTACCGCCACGGATATCTGGGCCCCTATATGATACTCATATATTTAATATAATAATTACTTTCCACGAAAGTGTTCATTTTGCCCCTATACCTTTTTGCCAACCTTGTTTTCGATTTAATTTTCCATTTCGTTTTTCTGACATTAGATAAGATTTTTTATCACCATGAATGAATGTAGCATTTCGTATTAACATTAAACTTGAAAACTAACCTAGGGTAACTAAAAAATATTCTATGGTCTTAAAAAAAAAAGTATTTGCCTAATGTGTACATTTTGCCCTTAATTCCCCTACCTTTGGCTAGAATGCCTTCAGCTTTTGTATTTGAAAGTTGAATTTCTATCCTGCGTAAGACCTAGTTGCTTAACTGGTTTTGCAAAACAATTAAAAAAGAAGAGATTTTAACGAATCCTGGTGACAATGGCCACGAATATTGTTTCTTAGAATCTCATTTCCCCGATGCCAATTCCTCAAATGACCCGTTTTCCCCGAAAAATGATGCAACTCAAGAAAGGACCAGACTAATCTTCAGTGACAAGGTTTGTGAACTGAAAGAATAATAAGTAATCCAAATATTTACGACAATTTTCAAGTGCCAAAAGCTTTACGGGGAAGTGTGCTATTTAGGGAACGGGGTGTTCGGGGAACTGGCGTTCGGGAAAACGGGATTCTTAGAACCGACATACTAGAAAAAGTAATAGAACCATTCGAATTATGTGGTGCCCTCAAGGAATAGCCACTTTTAGAATAGCACTGAAACCATCCTTGTTACATTTCAAAGACTTCTGGCAGCATATGCCGTCTACTGCCAAATTTCGGAGATGTGGTGCTCTCAGGGAAGAGGCCACTTGCAGCATAATCTTGAAACCTTCCTAGAGACACACCAAACTTCATAGTTTTCCAAACAAATTTAATGAAAGACGTTTCAATAACTTCTAAAGATATGTGTTACCCACTGTTTAGCATATTTTGTCATTGATTTGTCTCCTTTATTTCAAAAAACCATATAGTTTTTATGACGCATGCATAATATCAAAAGTAATTCCCATGAGAGCGTCGTAATGGTTTCAGAATCAATTCTGTGATGGCTTGCTTCTTGAAGGCACCACATACCCGGAATATACTAAGCGATATCCAATATCGACAGAAATTATTCGAATTCATTCTATCAATCCTATATGCTCAACAATGCAGTATGTTGTATTACAAGGAAAGGTTTCAGAATCATTTTGAAAGTGACCATTTCATTGAGGGTAACACATTTCTTGGATATGCCATGGGACATCGTCAGATGTCATTGATGTCTTTCAATGAATTTGTTTTGAAACCCATGAAGTTTGGTGTGTCGCAAGGAAGGTTTCAGAATGTTTCTAAAGGTAACCAATTCCCTGAAGGGCACCACATACCCGGAATATGCCAATAGGTGGCCAATGTGGCCAGAAGTAATTGAAATGTCTTCTATTCAACTTGTTTTGCGCAACCATGAAATTTGGAGTGTCACAAGGAAGGTTTCAGATTTATTCTAAAAGTGGCAACTTCCCTGAGGGCACCACATCCCTGGAATATGCCAGTAGGTGGCCGATGTTACCCGAAGTCATTGAAATTCCTTCTATTGAACTTGTTTTGCAAAAGCAAGAAGTTTGATGTGTCGCAAGAACAGTTTCAGAATAATTCTAAAAGTGGCCACTTCCCTGGAGATACCGTCCCCTCTATCAGAAATTCCTGGGTATCCTGGACCAATTATGTGCCCTCTAGACGAGCATATTCCATCTGAAATTATTTTTGGCTAATTTTAGAGCAGCCAGAAAATCCAAAACGAAATATATGTGTCGTATAATAGGCCACCAAGTAACCCAAGTAACCGATTAGCACTATAATTCGCCCTGCGTGCCAATATAGTGCTATTATACAGCTGACATGCCCTATATTAGCCGTATAATAGCCTTATAAGGCCAAAAAGACGAATTAGTGGGCCAATGGTTACTTGGGTAGAGCTGTAGGAGTATTCTTCATCCCTTACAACGTTTCCAGGACTCCCAGAACCTGTTCTGGAGCCTCTGGGTGGCCAAAATGTGTATATTTTGATAACATAAGTAAAGCATTATCAGTTCAGAATGATTTTCCTCTGGAAAACTATGATCTTTTGTTGTTGTCATGTTCATATAGTCAAGGTTAGTTGAAATTATGCCTTATGCCACACCTTCATCCGCCCCCACAAAAAGAAGAAGGGTCCACGAACCATCCCGGGTATACCATCTTTTAGCCCCACTCTTCTCCTTGAAGAAGCTTCAAGAAGTTCGTAATTTGGTTGGCTAGGTTCTGAGAACGAGTCATTTGAAACACGCAAGTCTCGTCCCGGGCTCTTGAGAGTTAACCCCTCTACAGGCAGCTTATTTTTTTACCGCAAAATAAATATTCAAATCGTCATAATTTTTTTGTTTTTTAATATTTTTGCACCATTTCTTCACAAGTTCTCAAAAAACTCTTCTAGGATATTTAAGATCTGTGTCGATATTGATCATTGATCATCTGGTTTTGAAGATATTCCAAAATTCCTTGGGGGACCGACGCGTAACCAGAACCCCCCTTCGATTACTAATGCTACAGAATTTTTATCGTATTCGGATATTCACTCCTTAGGATGATATACTAATGCGAGTATGTTGTGAAAAAAAATGAAGCAATTTGGTGCAGTCATCTTTAAATAATGAGTATTAAGGTTTCTGGAATAACGCAGGCCAAATAGAGATCCTTAAGATGAAGATAAATCGAAGCCAAACCCTAAATTTTCAAGAGGACGGATCTGAAGAACTAAACATCCGTTTGAGCGGAAAATTTAATCGATTGCTGGTGGTGACTAATCGATTAAGTTTTCAGCTCAAACGGGTGTTCGGTTCTCCAGATTTGTGCTCTTGAAAATTTGAGATTTTGCTTCGATTCATCTTCACCTTAAAACTTCAAAAAACATCATATCATAATTTTCAGATGTCTCCAAGGATTCTTATTTGATTTGTATGATTTTTTTCAGAGTAGCTTCTTATTACCTGGCATTATATAGCCCACATTTTTTTGTTGATAAATTGACCAAAAACAAAATGGCCGCCAAAGACATTTTATATGGAAAATGTCGGTCCCACAAGGAACATCGGAATATCATCAAAACCAGATCACCAATGATTAATATCGACACAGATTCCTAAACTAGAAGAAACTTGTGAAAAAAATGGTACAAAAATATTGAAAAGCGCAAAAGTTATAACGATTTGGATAATTATTTTGCGATAAAAAATGAAGCTGCCGGTAGAGGGGTTAAACTAATTTAGTCAATACATCTCCTCTCATCGTGACAACATGTCTACTTGAAGGTTTCAAATAAAGAGCTTCTGATTTATGTGGGAATATTTCAAGTTGAGTTTTGGAAGCATTAGGAGTAATCTTCCATTTTTCCAAGCCTGAAGAGAATACCCAAACTTTTTTGCAATATACTATAGATGACATGTAGGCTTCTTTCTTTGGCGGAGTCATCTGCAAGCAAAGATTGTTGACATCACTGTGCCGAAATCAGGTAAGTCAGTTGTGAAAATATTGTATAATATTCGTCCCAAAATACTGCCTTGAGAAACACCAGCGCTTACAGGAAGTATTTCAGACTTTAAGTTCTGATAATTAACTGAAGTTTACGTTTTGACAGATAACTTTGGCTTATTTTTACAATGAATGTTGGAAAATTAATGTTTTTTTTTTAAATTTTACATTCAATACTTAATGCCAAACACTGTCAAATGCTTTTTCTATTTCTAGAAGAGCGAGACCAGTAGAATAGCGTTCAGGTTTGTTGGAACGAATCGAATTTTTTACACGTAAAAGTTGGTAAGTGGTCGAATGTCAAAGTCGAAGTTCATTGGCAAAAATTGAATTTTCGTTGATGTAGACCATCATTCTGTTCAAAATGACCTTTTCAAAAAGCTTACTGATGGAGGAAAGCAAACTGATTGGACAATAGCTAGGAGCTTCTGCAGGATTTTTATCTGGTTTAAAAAATTGGTACAACCTTGGTATTTTTTCATTTGTCAGGAAAATATGCCAACTGAAAACATTTATTAAATATATCAACCAAGAATGAAAAGCTACTTTCTGGAAGTTTCTTAGTGAGGATGTAAACAAATCCATCGTCGACAGGGGCTTTCATATTTTTGCATTTTTTAAATAATAGTTCTCACTTCTTCCAATTCAGTACCCCATGAATTTGCAAAAACTTTCTCTTAATTGATAATGCTTTGGAAATCCTGAGTAACTTGGTTTTTCAATTGGACTAGGGAATCCTGAATTAAAATTGTACGCGCTTTCAAACTGAACCTGAAGGATAAACGATCGATTGTGGAAGTTGACGACATCCAAGGATCTGTCAAGGATCATCAAGGCGAAAATCTTCGTCCAGCAACTCTGGAAGGCATATTTAGACTAGGATGATCCGCTTCCCAGAACTTTCCAGCACCGACTGGGAAGACTACCGGCTTGGCATAGCAGCTCTCGGATCAGTATCCATCCCTCGCCTAGTGTAACCCGGCGCTGGCGCAAGCATGCAACTGCATAGGTTTTGCGATGCGTCCCAGTACGACGCTTATGGAACGTGCACCTATATCAGAAGCGTCGGCACTAATGGTGTCATCGCAACCCGTCTCCTTATCGCTAGATCCCGAGTAGCTCCTCTCCAAACCCTCTCAATTCCTCGCCTACATCTTTGCTCTGCTGTCATTTAAGTTTACTTTAAAAGACGCTTTTTTCCAAAGCGTCGCATCGAGCCTCAACAGCACCACTAACGTATATTTCTGGTCTGATTCCTCTAGTAATCTCTACTGGATTCACAACTTGCCTGTGAACTTCAACAAATTCGTGACTAGAGTTTTCATTCCCGGGAACATTTCCCGGGAATTGAGATTTTCCGGGATTCCCGTTTCCCGGGAAATGATTTTCTGTTTCCCGGGATTCCCGTATTTCCCGGGATTTTCATATATCCCGGGTAGCTCAAAAAAAAAAAAAAAGAATTTACTATCTATTTTAAAACAAAACAATCGCACAATTTACTTTTCATATAATTCTAACCAATGAACTCATTACATTACTAGTTATATATCGATGCTGATTATTTGTTTTTCGTAATGAAATATTATGCTTCTCGAGAATTTTTAGCATTTCGATCACTTTCACTTTACTTCTTGTGTTATGCGCCAGGGTCTGGTACTAGTTGGGCACTTTGCGAATCTTTTCTGAAAACCGCAGACCCTCGAAAAAGTTGCGCGCCGATCGATCATGCGCCGAGTTGTGATCAGTCAAAACTATTTTAAAGATTCGCAATAGTTGTTCATCTCGGTTTTGTGAAAAAAAAAACATAACAAATACGAAATCTCAAATTTTTATATTTATTGTCGCTTTTTCCACTATATGAACACAAGTGCCTACAGTGAAACCTCCATGAGTCGATATTGAAGGGACCATCGACTCATGGAAATATCGAGTCATGGAACAGCAATCCTTTGCAAACCTGCTTATAGGGACCATCATAGTAACCATGAAATTTTGTTTTTAGTATGGTTCCATGAGTCGATATCGAGTCATGGAACATCGACTCATGGAGGTATCACTGTATAATATAAAGCAAAATACAAATCAAAACCGTATTTTTACAAAACTTATATTTTTCCTTCAAAGTGTGGATCAAAAGCTTTCGATTGATATGAAAAAGTTCTTATTTCATTATTTTTTTTAAATGAAAAATAATTCCTATTAGTAGTGATACTATAGGAATAATAGGTTTGCAAGGGAGCTTAAATTATAAGCTATACTATATTTTGATCATTTATTTTAACAAAATCGAGTTGTGTATCAATGGTACTTAGATAAATAGTTCCTCAGCTTCATGCAAAACATATGTTGCAACGATGTATAGCAAAACGCCCGAAAAAGGCCACTAGTGCGACTAAATGGGACTGTCTACTAAGGGAACACCGACCTTACACGAAATACGAATGCATAATTCAAAAAAGAAAATTCCAACAAATTTGCTTTATTTTAACGTTTTTCAGAATTTCCCGGGATCCCGGGATTTCCCGGGAAATGGCAATTTTATTTCCCGTTTCCCGGGAAATCAAATCCCGGGAAATTTGGAAACTCTATTCGTGACCAATCGGGTCGCGGAGGTTCAACGTTTGACGGAAGGACGAACTTGGAATCAATCCGCCGGCGGATCTCATCTCGCGAGGTACTGATGTTTGCGAGCTCAACAACGTCGCACTGTAATGCGGGCCGTTAGCATCCGACGCGTCGGAATTGCCAAGCAAGTAACCAGTCCCAAGTTCCAAAGAATTCCATCCTTAGGTCCTCAAAATGCGACCTACTACACTTGCAGCAGCCAAACGTTCAGTTGAGGCCCCCGATCACGCTCTGCTCAACCGCTTTTCGACTTTTTCGTATTGCTGCTTATTGCCGCCGTTTTGTACGACACTGTCAGGCCAAGATTACTGGAACAGACCAGCAAATAGCACCGTTTCTCACCACCGATGAACTTCTACAAGCATTAATCGGCCTTGTGCATTGGCGTAGCTAGGATTTTTTTCTGGAGGGGGCCTAGGGGGGGCCTAGCAAATACTTGTTTTACAGAAGTAATGTCGGTCGCAATAATCACGATTTTCACAAATTTGGTAGTTTTTACAGATTTGTATCGATTTCATTCATTTTTAATTTTGTCTCATTTCGTGGCATATCAGTAATATTTGTAAATTTCAATTATCGCTACGAAAAAGATTCATTCTTGTTGTAACCAGTCAAAAATCTTTAAAGAATTCTAGCAAAAAGCTCACAAGGATTGTCTTTTGTGTTTCTCCTTTGATTATTTCAGGAATTAATTCATGTGCTTTGAAGAGTTTCCTCTGAGAGTTCCTACGGGAATTTATTCATGAATTATGTTCAAACTTTTCAGTGCTTTTTTCAAGAACTCCTTTACTAGTTTTCATTGAGTTCGTCCTGGGAGAATCATTCTCAGACTTTTTGATCTCATCAGAAAATTTCTCGAAGAATCTCTATCGAACTGCATAAAAACCCGTTTGAAGAATTCTTTTCTTTTAATACTTTCTCCTCGAAGGTCCTCTAGGCACACATTACATATAAATTCCAATTGTTAGTTTAAAGTATCCTCCTGTGTTCATAAATAATTTGTTTAGGATTTCTAAGGATTTCTCCAAAATATAGAACAAAAATATATAGGATTCTCACCAAAAATGATTTCACAATCAACAAGCAAGGATTCATTCCACGAATTCTTCAGAGAGTTCGCCAACAGTTTTTCCAACTTTGCTTTTAAATTTATTTCTAAGGTTTCTCTATATAATTGTTTGAAGAAATCGTAGCAAAATTATCCAGACATCCTGCAAAAATATTAATTGACTCTTCCAGGTGTTACTTTAAGCATTCCTAGCAATATTCCACAAAAATTTCCTGAGTAATTTTAAAGAATTCAATTGGGAAATTTTATTCATGATTGCTCAGAGAAGCTCTCCGCAATAAATCTGTATTTTTTCACAGATAATTATTTTTTTGATTTATCTAAAATCAAGGTGCAACATCTCTTCCGTGAAAATATACAAGTATTCCCGAGTAATTTGTACAGAGATTTATTAGAGAATTATATTATTGTTTCTTGTACATGCTTCTGAAAAATTACCAAAGATTCATCTTAGTATTTTCCAGAGCTTTTTTTTCATAAAACCGCACTAACGATTCTTTTGGGATTTTAATTGAACATTTTTTTCACCAGATTCACTAAACACTTCCAATACATTCTTAATTTAAAAAAAAAATCTCCAGAAGTATTCTTTCAGGTTCTAGAAATAACTCATTTTTTGCGAACATAAATCTCAGGAATCTTCCATAAAAAAAGACATATAAAAATTTAAACACTCTCATTTTTTGGATCCAAAACTTAATATTTTTTAGAAATTGCTTTATAAATTCCTCTATGAATCACTCCATATCAGATTTCTAAAGTAACGAAAGGTTTTAAATAACCTTGTTGGTAAGTTATTGAATAATTGCAGCTTAAACATAATTCGGAAAACATCACTGAATTCCTGTCGTAAAATTTAAGAATTTCTGAAACATGTTAACAATGTACCTCACAGAAAAGCTTAAGTGGTTCTTGTAGGATTTACTACATAAAATCATGTTCTTTTTCGACGTCTTTTATAATCGAAAATGATCCATGTTAAAACGTATGAAATTTTTACTGAAAGTATTTGTAACTAGAATCTTATATAATATTTAGTATGAACTCTGAAGATTCATGATACTATGGTGAACATATTGATGTAGAACCCATTTTTGCCTACCACTAGAAATTCCACCTGGCACCTGTGCTACCATGGGAAAGAGAAGGTTAAATCTTAGTGGAAATTTCTGCATTACTTTGAAATTTTGTTGAGGAATTCCTGATGGATTTTCAGGAATTAGAAACCATACGCATAAGAATTTTATAATTTTTCACATTTTGTATAATTAGATTTAGATTCTTTAAAACGTTGCTTTTCGGAGTATGGAAAGATGTGTACGAGGTTCCTCAAAGCGGTTTGCGAAGGAAGAAATAACATTAAAATGTTGAAGCAAGTCGAACAATAGGTGGGCAATGGTACAATGAAAGATAATTTATAATATCTTCTCTACAGGTAAATTACAGGATAGTAAAATATTCTCTAATGAATTAACAAATAAAACAAATTTCTCAAGGTCCATCAGAATCTTCTTTATCCTTAAAAGCTATCCTTCCTTGATTTCTGGTTTTCCAGAATTCTGCCAGAAAACCTCTAGAAATTACGCTTTCGTATCGCACAAAAATTCAAACCAAGAACCAATTTCTAACGAAGTGTTTTAAGGAAAATCAATAAAAATTTCTTTATGAATATCTTAATAAATTTTCCCCTTCCCAGTTATTTTGCTACCGACTCCTCTACCGTTATGCTTATTTCGAAAGCAAAATTTTCCTGGGGGTTTTCAACAAATTTCCTCTAAAAGTTCGAGGGTATGAAACATTTTGAAAACATTTTTATTACAATTCTTGAATGATCCGGGGATTGGATTCAAAATTTCTTAAAAAGAAAACATAGAAAACTTTTTGACGCAATTTGTGAAATATTTTAGAAATATTTCTTAAGGACTTTTGATGAAATTTGCGGAAGAATTTGTAATAAAATTTTTGGAAAAACTATTTAAAGCAATTCAAAGAAGAATTTCTAATAGTACTTTCAGCTAAATACCTCTGAATTAGATTTAACAGAATTAATGATTTTTTGGAGGAATAACGAGCGAAAACTGAATTTTTGAAAGATAAAGTAACATTTTTAAGGTAAATCCGGGAACATTTTCCAAAATCAATTTGATAATAAAAAGTTGACATAGGAGTGGATGTCCACCAGGATAAATTCGCTTTGAAAGTATGAACAAGTCCCACAATATTATTTGACTAATTTCGAAAATATTTGCAAAAGTTCTGAAGCCCCGCTTAATATTCCTTGAGGTATTTGATTAAACTAAAATTTTATAATGCATATTGGAAAGCTTTTTGAAAAATTTTGCTACAAATTTGTTGAATATTAATCAAAACATTTTGGAAATAATAATCTTTCTTGAAAAATTATTGTTCAAGCAATAAATTTATTCATGCAAAACTACTTAAAAAATTGAAGCAAAATCAAAGAGAGCAAAGGTCACTATGGACGATTTTGTTACATTTTTTTTCACGCCATGTTAAATTTCTACCATTCATTTGAAGAAAACTTGGCCATGCCGAAATTCCTTGAAAGTTAAGCTTTATTTTTTCGACAAGAATTCCCGCTATGTATTCAATTATTTTTTTTTCGGACATTATACGAGTTGAAGTTAAATGGATTTCTTTAGTGGATTCTCATTAGGGTAATCATTATCACCACACACCTCGAGCAGGGTATCCTCCAAAAACATGAGAAATCAGTATGCAGTGCTGCTCTATGCTGAAACAGAATTAATTGGATTGTTCAGAAAAAAAACGAATTTTTGGGATCAAACTTCCACTTTTTTATACCACGATATTTTTGGTAATGGATATGCCAGAAAAGTTGTGTTTACCGCATACAACATGAAGCTAGTTCTAACAGTAACCAATCGATCGACAGCCAGACGGATAAGCTTTCGGTTGTCGCGTGATTCACCAAAGTCAGAACCATCACGCTGATGCTGTATAAGACAAGCGAGGTTTTCTCGCTATAGTGCTCTACAACATAAAATAACGTAACCACTGAAGAAATTTTTGTTAAGAACAAGAGTCATGTACCTAGATTGATTAAGAAGATTTTGCTGCAAGTTAAATTGTTTGCGTTTGTTTTTTTTTGTTTGTTTTTTTTTTAATTTTATTATCATCAAAAATTCTGGGGGGGGGCTGGATGGTTCTGGAGGGGGCCAGGCCCCCCTGGCCCCCCCTGTTCCTACGCCAATGGCCTTGTGAAGGTCGTACAAGAGGAATACTTCACCAACGAAATCGATACGGATCCGACAAGCGGATCTCAAACCTCTCAAAACTTTGAATCCGTTCATCCAGGATGGTCTACCCCGTGACAGTGGTCGGCTAAACCCCTCATCGTACTCGTTCACCCGCAAGCATCCAATTCTTCTGTCAGCACCCCTTGACGTCTCTGCTCATCGAATCGGTGCAGGAACAATTCCTCCGCGCTGGCCCTCGTGCGATGATTGCACAAAGCCGTGAGCAATTTTGGCCTCCGCATTTCCGTAACCTGGCACGGTGGCATGTCAACTCCTGTCCTGATTTTGATTTTTTAACTGAAACTGTCTACTACAATATCGGCATACGAGTTTGCTTGGGTATTTCCATTCGAAATTAAGAGATTCGAACGGCTACCCGACGGAAGAAAATTGGCTTGTGAATGAGCTCGACTATAATATACCTGATGGGTATGATTCTTAAGCAAGCGATCGTTAACTGAAAAATGAGCATTTTTGGAGATTCTGCTAGGCGAATTTCGGGAACGAAAAACGTTACCGTTCATCTGCCTAGTACGAGCCTCGACGATTCGTTTGCGCGAAAGGCATTCCCAACAGTTAAACTTATGATTGCTCCCGCGATTTGCGCATACAATTTTTTGGTATCTTCCTTCACAGGACAGAGGTCCTTAGCGTGAGAAGAACCTTCGTAAATCATTTAGCATCCAAGCGGCAATGTTTTGTATCATGACCCAGCTTTTGGCACCGACAAATAAGTAGGGGTGTGGTTATGAGAAAATTGGCTTATGAACTTCAATTATTGTTACTTGCATCCTTTTTGGGATATAAATTTTCAAACTATTAAAATCTTCATATTTGATAGGTTTTTTCAAAACGTGGTCTAGGAAATGTAGCAAAATTTTGATGGGAGTTGTTATATTTCATAACCACTAATACTTGTCGAAGTCTTATTCAATTCGAAAAAAGTAGCATCAACGCGATTCACGTTTTGAGCTGGAAACGCCCTATTTGATTATTGCAGCCCAAGCATCATTGCATCATTCTTCGGAACGGGGGAGGGTTGCCCTACCGGCGAGAGATAAATGAAGTGAGAAGCGAATCGCAGCTCTATCGGGCGCCACAAGTCTCCTAGTTGACGGGTTGTTACTGCTGCTGCTTGGTGACGGATAATGATCTTTTGCTTCACGGGGAGATTTATGATAAGCTGGCAGACTTACAGCGGTTGTTCGGTAGCAAGGATTTGCAAATTGCAACCCGGTGAACGTGGGGGTGCTCAACAGGGTCATTAGTGTTTGGAATTTTCCACGAACACAATCAGTTCCAAATCTAGATGTAGGGGTCATAGCGGAAGCTAAGCTGGAACTAAAAATCGACCGGAGGACAGATGATATGGACAATTTTGGTAATCCAAAGACAATCCGGAATAACTCTACTTCTCATTGGCATTAACGACAGAGCCGGCTTCTCAGCTTAGTGTTCTTATGAGCACTTCCACAGCTATTAACTGAGAGTTTCTTTGCCAAAGTTGCCATTTTCGCATTCGTATATCGTGTGACAGGTACGATGATACTCTATGCCCAGGGAAGTCAAGGAAATTTTCTTTACGAAATGATCCTGGACCGACCGGGATTCGAACCCAGATACCTTCAGCATGGCTTTGCTTTGTAGCCGCGGACTCTAACCACTCGGCTAAGGAAGGCCCCGAATAACTCCTGAACTACTTGAACCATACCCCTAAAATCTTTGGATCACGTTCTGAAATGTTCAACAAAAACTGTGTAGGAACGATTTTAGTGTGTTTTTCAGCATATGAAAAAATAAAAAAAAAACAAACTCTTAAAGGCGCATTCGAAAGGTTATAAGTTTATGTTACTTCGTAGGTATTTTGACAAAAACACTTTTTTAATTATGTTTATTAGATTTTAAGATTAGGTTGTGAAATTTAAAAAAGCGATCCAAATCGACCGAAATTTTGAACTAATTAGTTATTAGAACCGTTTTGTGTTGAATTCTCAATCCGTTCGTCTCAAAATCTTCCAAATTTTGCACTTATAAATTTGGGAATAATAATTACAACGTTAATTACTTGACAGAAATGAACGTTTTGCATTATGCCATATTAAAAAAAAAGTTGTTTTGAAACAAAATTCTAAAAATAATGGTACTAACTACCCAGTATCTGTTTCCGTACCATGTTAACTAAGCTACCATTACTTAAACTGAACTGTTTGTTTAACCTAAGCCGCAGTGCCACCCTTTCTGTAGCTGAACCCTTCTGTTACATCATGCTCCTTTCCGCCATATCGGTAAGTACTGCAAATAGTGATGTGAGAAAAAATAAAATCGCGATTAGCAGCCAACCAGCCAGCCAGCAGCGATTGGTGCGCGCGAGAAGCTGTGGCATCCACTTTGCTCAGCGGCCACCTCCGTTCATCGTGGCTCCATCATCGAAAACCGTACCAAAGCTATGGCAGTCCTCTAATGAAGGGTGAATTTCGCACACTCGCAGGGGAAATTAGTACAAGTAGGGCCCCTCTCCTCTTCATTGATAAATTGTTAAAATAATATAGAATGCAAGCATTGAAATTTCTATTTTTAATAGGGTACAATACCGGCGCCAGCAGCGTTTGAATGCAGGTCGATTCGGGACAGGAATAATTTTAGGTGCTGCTCGCTTTATGCCAACCATTGAATCCTCTACATTTTTATTTTTCTTACACAAAAGTTGAAATCGAAGTTGCGTTGAAACATTTGAATTAGACTTGCCCAGGTCTGCTTCAAGATTTCATGACTCATATTGTCAATTTTCAATACCAAAATCGGAATCATAAATTGCAGGTAATCTAATTTTTGTGATTTTTTGAAATGTATTCAAGAATTCATGATTTCATGACTCCATAAATTTTAACACCAAAATCAGCACCATAAATGACAGGTAACTAAACTGATGAATTGCGCTTTAGTTTTCATGAGCTGTATTTTAGATTCCAAACTCTGATTCATGATTTCATGGCTCCCTTTGCCACTTTGCTACACCGAAATCTGAGTCATCAATTGATTTTCCCGTTTGTGTTCGAGCTTCCTATGTTTTTCTTATGAAATAATAAAATGAAACAAGCTCACCAGTTGACAATCTATCCTTTATATGATCGATCAACTTCATCATACTGAAAAATCCACACACGAAGACGTGCTTTTCGAGTGCAAGTAAAACTACTTTAGACCGCTATTCAGAGCATTTTAAACCATCAACCCAGCCTATCGCTCGATGGTTCTGAACTAGTCGCGTCGACTAGACCGTAACGAATTAGACGTGAGTACGACACAGGGTCTCAGTCTCGGTCCCACACCAGCAAATAGCTTGACGTGAGTGCAAACCCGCCGTGGTCGTTGGATGGCATGTGCGGTCGCGGTGTGGTATCAACGGCCAATAAAAGTGGGAAAGCAAACACAATCTGAAAGGTTATTTATGTTTTCGTGATTTATATCTTTTCAATTGACGCTCTCGGTCTCGGTCGGCGGTGAAGCTGCTGTTGTTGTCGAGGCGCTCGCTTCGTGCAGTCTTCGGTTGGTGGTACATGGCGTTCTACACATCGTCGTGCTGATTGCCATCCCTTGCACTAACTATAGCTTATTCCGGACCACTGAAATATTGGGATCCGTTTGCTAATGAGTATAACAGAATGCTTTACGGATAAGGCGTGTTTGAATTTGGGATGTGGAGCATGAATTTCAACTAGAACACAATAAAACTGGAAAGCTTTTATCGTTAGGGGTGACTGGGTAGCGCCGTAGCACTTTTTCTGTGCGAATAATTCGTCTATACGAAAGACAACATCAAAGCTGAAAATAGGTCAGTAGTATAAATAATATTGTTTACGAGCAGATTGTTTGAATTTTTCTATATAAAATTCAACAGAGATATTTTGAACGGCTTAGAAAAATCTTAATAATTTTGCGGATATTTCAAAAAATTGTCTCAAGAATTTAGAGATTCAAATATGTAAAAAACAAACAAAAAACTTACAACTCTAATTTTATATGTCTTTTTTTTTTTTGGAGTTCAATATTCGAATTTTTCGCATAAAGCGGTTTCGTACAAGAGCAGGTAGCATTTTAAAGAAGGCATATAATTCTCATTATGCCAAATGTCCATTATGCGAAATCAGTGTACATAACTCAGTGCCTCTATTTATACAGGGTCAATAATGGCGCCGGTTACGTCCTTGCAGTTAGGTGGGATTGGGGGGAAGGAATATTAGTGTGTAGTCTTTGCTATTTTGGAGACCGTGTTTACCTCTGCGTCTCCACAAAAAATATTATAAAGAATGTTTGTTGATGAGGACGATCGTTGGGTCACAGGATTCACTTTGATAAGCGATTAGACCATGATAAATAATTATTTGGGAGATATTAACATACTTATAAATATAATATTTACAATTGATAAGAAAAATTTTCAAGTGGAATAAAATAATGTCGACACTTAAAGTGACGAATAGTTCAAAATTTGTTGAACAAACAGCTAAACACAACATTCCTACAGCTGTCAGGACGAAAGCATGTGTTATCATTTTTTACTCACATGACAAGAAAAAAACTCGATACTCTGGACCATCAAAGAACACTCTTATACCGATACTTACACTACCCGCCATAAGTATGGAATCGCATCATTTAGTATTGCAACACCTCAGTTGAATATTGCAGCACCCCGAAAAGTTTAGCATCACCCGTAAACTATTAGGGGGAGATCCCCCAGTACCGGACACTTAAGCCACTAAATTCATAATTCTAAAAAAAATGATTTTATGGGCTCGTGTTACCCATTTATGATAAATATTATCATTTTTATAGTGTACAAAAATATAATTTAAAATATAAATATGAATTTTGACAATGCATTTCGTTGATGTATTTTAGTACCAAATTGATCGATCTTGAAAGGTGGCACCCAATACCGGACACGATTTGGAAATGCCTCGAATTCTACAAATTTGAACATCATTGAATGTGTACACTATAGGAATAGTTTATAATTAACAATTCAATGCATTTGCAACATTTACAAGAATAATTTGAGTTTTTCTTAGTTTGCAAGATGCCTATCAAAAACCTCTTCCATATATGATGGAAAATAGCACATTTTACGATATTGTTCTGAATGTCCATTCTTCTTAATGTTATTGCATGTTTGATACCATGATCGACGGAACCCATGAAAAATGAAAGTATTTTGAGACACTGACGTAATAATTACAAAGATATAATATAACAAATCAAGCTGTCCGAAACTGAGGGACAGGAGGTGCTTAACGAAAATTGTAATTTGCCCATATTTAGTTAAATTATGGTACAAAATACATTCATAGTATCAAATTAGGATCATGTTCGATCATGCTTGCGTGATCCAAAGTATTTTTTCATGTTCAAAATAATTACTAAATAGGCTCAAAATTAAGAGAATACGTCAATTTTTTGAAGAATTTCAAACTTTTCTACTTTTTTAAAAAGGCGTGCATATTTCAAGGATGTGTTATTCTACGCAAACATTAGTCTCCATAATAGCTTTCTTTTCTACTAATACACCATCTTGTTTGGACCATGATTTCTCAATGTTTCGACTTTTTCCGGTATTGGGTGCTGTCCGGCACTGGGGGATCTCCCCCTACACTAATGACGCAATATCTTGAAAACCTTACTTACTAGAAAGCTGCGGTCTTGAGCAGAGTTGTTCAGAAGCTTTACGGCGTTCATCAGCTGACATTTTTACACGGAAAAAAATGCGTTGCCGGAATCATGAACAAAAAGTCATGAAATCATAAAATTTTATGTTTCATAATATCATGACTAGAAGTCATGAAACCATGGCTATTATTCAAGAATTTGTGTGCTCAGGGCGTTACAAAAATCCAACTGTCACTTTTTTTCATTTAAGTCAACACGTCTTTTGCGATCGGTAGTGTTTTTTTTTTTTCTAGTGAAATTATAAATAAGTTTTGTTTGCGGAAGAGGTTAATTTGAATACCATGCTCGTCGGAACTTTACCATCATATCGATTACATTCCCGATGACCCAATGACTGCCATTGCTATTAGATGTGCGAAAATGTACTTGCAAGATTTCACACTGATTATTCCGTACCGGGCAATGATTGACGAAAGTTTTGCTTGACAAATTCGTCGGCGATTTCAAATTTTCGGTGTGATGCATTCTCCACATCTTACAATACAGCAGCTCACACAAACCTTCGGCAGCCGCACAGTGGGACGAAATAAAAAAAAGTGGGACATGTGTGTTTGTGCTGAAACTATTGAGTTTAGCGTTTCGACATGTTCTACAAAGTTTCATCATTTGTTGAGTACTTAATTTAGACACTGAAAAAAATTTCACTTGAAGTGATATACACTGAGAAAAAAAATAACTTTTTTAATTATTGTCAAAATTGAAAACTGTCTAAGAAAGTATTGTAGGCGACATCATTTCATGAAAGTTTGTCGAAGACAGGAAAGCTCTATCTCCTACACTGACGAAGCTAGGGGGTAAAAATGATGGGTACCCCCTTAAAACTCATATTTTTTTCATAACTTCTAAATTTGAATTTTTACATTTTTACAATGTTCTACAATGTTTAAGGTGCTGTAAAAATACACATTTTTCCCGAAGACACTGAAGCGCTAGCTCTCCATTTTGAAGATTTACGAACGATTTTCTGATTTTTTCACATAAAATTGAAGTGTGCATATCTTGTAAAGTTGCAAGTAGTAGCAGCTAATTTTAGCATCATGCTGTTCCTCAACCTATACCCTTTTAATATATGTACGAATAATTGCGGGGTCAAGCGGGGCTCATCGCAGTTTGTTTAATTGGAAATTGTATTTCCTATGAATAAATGTATGTTTTCTAAATTTTAATTATTGTTTTTTTCTATCTGTTAATTTTTTTATGTTTTGTTATAATATTTAACTCTTGGCCCATTTTACAAACGGAAAATTTATAATGTTTAATGTTCAAGTTTCAATTTGACACAGCTATAGAGGAAAAGTTGTTGTTTCCGTGAAAATTATTGGATTTTTTCAAGTGTATCAGGCTTATTAATAGTTAAACACAGTTTTATAAATCCTTGAATACTCAATTTTGTCCTTATGCTAGATACCGTCTGTCACTTTTTGTAATTTTTCAAATCTAGGAAATCAATACATATACAGATATACAGCGCTATAATAGATATCCGAGCAATGTCATTTATAGCTATCAAAACAAATTTGTATCTTTCTATGTTTTAATGTTCTTAGGAGTGCAATTCAATTATTTTTTTATTACTAAGATTGTAGTATATACAATCAAAATATACATTTGAATCAGTTGATCAGTTGATTTTATTCTTATAGCAGTATTTAGCTCCTAGATACACTTATAAAAATGTTGTCAGATACATGAAAAAATATATATTGCAATTTTAGAGATAACTTTCCGTTCTACGTTGGAACAGAAAGCTACCGCAGCAGTCAGATTACTGATTTTCACAAAGCATCATCGATCGGCTGCGATGACACCTTGGAAACCAGTCTGATGATTGTTGTTTTCGGCTGTTTTTCAAAGCTTTGGACTCTACTAGCATACTTTGATTAGATGGTTGCGTTCAATGATACAATGATTCTCAAAACTGCGGTAGAACATTGACAGCTGCGGTAGAACTTGGCGGCTACCGCAGAATGGAAAATTTTCAAAAGAACCGTAATATTACTTTAAAAAATATAACTGTTCAAATTTTGACAAAAAACTGTAAAACATAATATTTTATCATCGTTTAAAATTGGCAAACATTAAAAATTCCATAGCAAATTAAAACAATACTCAAAAACTATACCACATACATAAAAAACTGCAAAAAATATATATTTAATTATGGGAAATACAATTTTCAATTAAACAAACTGCGATGAGCCCCGCTTGATCCCGCAATTATCCGTACAAATATTAAAAGGGTATAGGTTGAGGAGCAGCATGATGCTAAAATTAGCTGCTACTACTTGCAACTTTACAAGATATGCACACTTCAATTTTATGTGAAAAAATCAGAAAATCGTTCGTAAATCTTCAAAATGGAGAGCTAGCGCTTCAGTGTCATTGGCAAAAATGTGTATTTTTACAGCACCTTAAACATTGTAGAACATTGTAAAAATGGAAAAATTCAAATTTAGAAGTTATGGAGAAAATATGAGTTTTAAGGGGGTACCTATCATTTTTACCCCTTAACTCCGTCAGTGTAGGAGATAGAGCTTTCCTGTCTTCGACAAACTTTCATGAAATGATGCCGCCTACAATACTTCCTTAGACAGTTTTCAATTTTGACAATAATTAAAAAAGTTAATTTTTTTTCTCAGTGTATATCACTTCAAGTGAAATTTTTTTCAGTGTCTAAATTAAGTACTCAACTAGAGATGGGCAAAACAGTTCTTTTCGTTGAACCGTTCTTAGCTGAGCAGTTCTTCGAAAAGAACTAGTTCATTTGAACCGTTCTTCCGTTCGATTAATTTTTGCTTTTTTTTTTTTGTATATTCAAACTGTTTTGTTTCAGATATAACGTTTTAAAATAATAATAGTTTTATTTGTTTTATATTTGCTTTTTATTAAGAATTCAACCAGTATTGTTATAATTTTCATACATCTTGTTCAAAGATTTTGATGGATGAACACAATTTTTGAAACGTTCTTTGCTTTCAACCTGCTTCTTTTTTCGTTGCAAATTTGTCCCGTCTTGGAGAAAACTCGTTCACACGGAACGGAAGTACCAGGAATACACAGCCGCTTCTGCATAATGCTGAAAAGGTTTGGGTAAATGCATTTACGCTCCATCCACCAAATCAACGGATCGTTGGTTCTGGGTAAGATGGGCTCTGCAATGTATTTGTCCAGCTCGATACTACAGACAGCATCAGGATCTTGTTTGAATTGTATCTTGCTGACAGAATCATCAAACTCTTCCCAAAGTGACGATTTCGATGTGCGCTCCGAAACATCAGCTTCCCCGGAACATTCCTCGCCGATTGACTTAACTTCCTGTAGATCACGAATCTGGCTTAATAGTGCATCATACGCTGATTTGTAATCATCTTCATTATCGAATCCTTGCTTTTTAAAACGAGGATCAAGTATCACTGCTTGAGAAATCAACTCGTTTTTAGATCTCATTTCAAACCGTTTGATCAAGCCGTCCTTAAGGTTCTTTACAAGTTTAACTACCTCCGATGGAAGGATGTCATCTGCTACAAACTTTTGGACCCGTCGCTTCATAATCTGAGTTAGAACTAGAGTTTTCGAAATTGAAACATTTTGTTCAGAAGATATTTCCACAGTGACCTCATTGAAAATTCTCAGAACCTCAACCGAAGCCTCGATAACTTTCCAGTCGTCAGCGTTCAAAGCCAACTTATTATTTAGAAGTGCAAGAGTTGAAATTATAGAATTTTTATTCTTTAAAGCGCGATCTAGCATATCATACGTGGAGTTCCAACGCGTTGGAACATCTTGCTTTAATTTTAATGCAGCTTCATCCAACTTACGTTGCATATCATGCAACTTTTCGAGAGCATATGAACTTTTTTTGAAGTATTGTACAATACTTTTCACTTTGTCTACTATGCTTTGAATAGAGCTCGCAATTGCACCCTGAACCAGCAGATTAAGTGTGTGAGCAAAGCAAGACAAGTGGTTCATTTTCAAAATCGAAGCTGCGGATTTCATGTTCGCCGCATTATCCGTGACTATAGCTACAACTTTTGATTCTAAACCGAACGACTTCAAAACCCGCGTGATCCAAGTTGCAATATTCTCACCTGTGTGCCTGTCTTTAAATTCAGAGCATTCCAGAAGACATGACTTCAATTTCACACATTTGTCAAAAAAGTGTGCTGTGACAGCGTAATATCCTTCGTTATTGCTACTGGTCCATCCATCGCAAGTGATGCTCACTGCTAGTGTGGTGTCCAAATCGGCTTTAACTTTGGCAAGAACATCTTCGTACACTGTAGGCATTAAACTGTACGTCAATGTTTTCCGGCTCGGGAGAGTGTATGACGGACAAAGCAAATTCACGAACTTCTTGAATTCCGTACCTTCAACCAGAGATAACGGATGGTATTCCTTACAAATCGTCTTAAGCAACTGCACATCGATCGAACGTTGCTTCTGTACCGAAAGAGGTTTGATGATCTCTACGAAGTTGGTCATTGATTTCTGGGCAAATGGCTGCTTCACTTCCGTGGCATTCGAATCACCAAAAGGCCTTGCACACTCTTCCGTGTTCATTGTGGATGTTTGCTGAATGATATTCGCGATTGGCTTTTGCGACGACGAAGGAACCGTTTCGGATGCAGTGTTGGAGGTGTCATTTTTGTCCCCTATCTCCACAGGAACCATCGGATGCTTGGTTTTCAAATGTCTTTTTAGGTTCGCGCTTGATCCCGAGGCCATAGCTATTAATACATGGCAATAGCGGCATTTCCCTTTTCCGTTCTCGAGCTTGCTGAAATGATACCATATACCACTGGTAACTCTGCCACGGCCAGCCATAATTCTGGTGAAAATAAGCCACATTTTAATCTGAAGCAAATCATCGCTCAAAATAGGTTTTTTCCACCTACCTGTCGAGGGCCCACTCTCAAAGATTGGGAAATTCAGCAGGATCAGTGAAATACGCAGATTATTTATGAAAATAACAGGTTTTTCAATGGGAACTTGTACCAGAAAACTTTATTGAATCACGGTCGAAGGATGTCAAAAGTCGAAATGGGAGAAAAGTAAACAGAGAGGTGCACTCTTCAATACAGAAATCTCTCTGAGAGCGAGTGAGAGGCAGAATAGAGGTTGCAAACAGTTGTTTGTAGTAGTGCATCGTTTTCAAAACAAAATTATTTCGCTTTGACATTATAATCACCAAACAAACATGACAACCTACGTTGTAGTGTGTGTGCTGATCGTATGGCTATTAGCTCTATTTCGATCTATTTATGTATCGTTCTTCGCTGTACTCTTTGTGAGAGCAAGCGAAGAACGGTTTCGAAAACTTGTTGACGAATGTGAGTGAAACGAAGTTTATTCTACTAGCATTCATCCTTCTAGAACCCGTTCATACGCACCAAATTATCTGAGAACGGTTCCTTAAACCATTCAGCTCGTTTGTTTTTGGGAGAGCGGAGAACTACCGTTCCTTCAAAAAGAACGATAGTTCACTCATTCTCTTGGAAGAACTAGTTCTTTTGAACAGTTCGCGAACGGATTGCCCATCTCTATACTCAACAAATGATGAAACTTTGTAGAACATGTCGAAATGCTAAACCCAATGGTTTCAGCACAAACACACATGTCCCACTTTTTTTGATTTCGTCCCACTGTGAGCCGGATGATCTTTACTACTTTCCACGCCCGCAGAGTCGTTTATTTTTCCATCGCCAATACAATCCACCAGTATTTTGCAGCCCAGGGACGATGTGCCAATTCAACTGATGTTTGGAATGACATTTTTCGTGCAAACCTAACCACCGGATGTTCGCGTTCCTGCCAAAGATGTGGCATTCGTTAAGTTTACTCTTCTCACAGTTTATTCCGAAACTACCGGCACAAAATCCATCTTCATGTTATTTGTTTACCTATGACAAATAAACTGCGATCATAATTGACGTTTGTATGTTTTCATGAAGTTAGTTCATGATTTCATGATCCTGCTTCATGATTTCATGACTCAAATTTCCTTTTTTCATCACCAAAACTGGAATCATAAATGACAGGTATCTAAATCCATGAATAGTCTTCATGTTTTCATGAATTTTATTCATGGTTCCGGCATACATAGTTTATGATTTGATGATTTGAATTAACACTTTGTAAACGTAACGTACAGCTGGCGTTACGGTAAAAAGATTCATGATTTCATGACTTTTGGTCATGGTGTATTTTCATAACATGAAAATACACATTCCTCCCAAAATCATGACCTTTTTTCCTTGTTTTGGGTGTCGCATTTTTACCCGTGTAATGCACCATTTTGCCGCTACGTGTCGCTAGTGAGTATGTATTTTGGTCATATTCTAGCAGGCTCTAGCTCATGAACCTGACCACCTATAATGTTAGTGTCTTCAGCAAAGTTGTTCAGAAGCTTAGAAGCAATGTGAGGCAGCACTGATTGGTTAGCAATTTTGCCGCTACGTGGCACTAGTGTGCATGTATGACTCAACTGTAAGGATATTTTTCGCGTAGAAACGTTTGCCTTATGGATTGTAGAAACTTCTGAACGTTTTTCAGAATTTGTTCTTTTCCACAACTTTTTGTTCTGAGAAGATTTCTTCAAACATGTACGTTTTTTAGAAACATTGCTTGGTTTTTTAGAAACACGATCTTTCGGTCTGCCTGATCGTGCTTTACTTTTGTGCTCTCCACTTAGCTTGTGGCGCTGTATTGCACGAACTATTTGCAATGTTACGCGTGGAGAATCCTTTCAAGTGTAAAGCAACGATGGTACAACGGTTTTAAATGACATCTCAGCCTTTCAACCCATAATGTTTCATTTAATTCAATTCAACACCAAATGGATCCAACAAAACCTCGTGTGATTTACCCGGCACTAGAGATGAAACTAATTTGACACAACTTTGTACGTACTGTTGTCTTGATTGATGCGCGCTGCTTGAACTTCATTGTTTTCACTCACACTATCAGAACCCCGATTTTTTAGTGAGTGTTTGTAAGTGTCCTATATGAATCATCCTATTATACCATGAATTGATGTGCATGAATTTTCTAAATCACAAGTGTCATTAGAGGCTCCAAATGAGAGAAATGCAGCGGGAAGCGGAAATTTTGCTATTTTCAAGGCTTTTTGCCTACAGCAGCGATGGGCGTGAGTTTCACTGGCTTCGCTGACTGTGATTTGCTTTGCTTGGCTACTGTAGAGTGAATTTCAAGATTTTTCCCAACCCTGATCAAATCCATGGATGTAGACAACAGGGGTTTTTGCTACTGAATCAAATCAAAAGATTAAAATGTTCAGCTGTCCTTTGTTAATGTAGCAGCAATATTCATCCTTAAAAATTGCAACTCTTTAAATGTTATAAGACATCAATATTTTTGGTGGTGAGGATCACGGGAAAAACATATTTTGATATTCTGAATACAGACTGGTAAGATGGTAACGTCTGTGGCTACAAAGCAAAGCCTGAAAAACTTAAACAAAGATAGCTCTTACAAAAGTCAATAAATATGGAAGTCACTCGAGAAACACAAAACTGAGAAGCAGGCTCATCATTGTGAGGACGTTAATACCAAGAAGAAGAATAATACGCACTAGGTGTGGCAAAGAATGAATCAAATGTTGCACGTTCTGAATTCCATACGTTTAGCTACAACATTGTAATAAATACATCCCAGATCATCAAGGTAATCGAAATTGCCTAATTTAACATGTATTTAAGCACTGCGTAATTGCAAAAGTGTGGTGCTTCTAATTCCTCTCACGTTTTTCTACCACTTTGCTGAGGACTTTCTTGGTGATCTTGATCATGCAATATATTGTTAACTCAAAAAAAAAAATAGAATTACGAACCAAACATTACTGCGTTCAGTTGCTCTTAGCCTTTTATTCAACTCAATGATAAATACAGGAATATTTCTAACCAATCAGTGCTGCCTCACTTTGTTTTGATCTTCTGAACAACTTTGCTTAAGACACGAACATTCTAAGTAGTCATGTTCATGAGCTAGAGCCTGCTAAAATATGACCAAATTACAAGCACACTAGCGCCACGTAGCGGCAAAATTGCTAACCAATCAGTGCTGCCTCACATTGCTTCTAAGCTTCTGAACAACTTTGCTGAAGACACGAACATTCTAAGGGGTCAGGTTCATGAGCTAGAGCCTGCTAAAATATGACCATATTACATGCACACTAACGCCACGTAGCGGCAAAATTGCTAACCAATCAGTGCTGCCTCACATTGCTTTTAAGCTTCTGAACAACTTAGCTGAAGTCACCAACATTCTAGATGATCAGGTTCATGAGCTAGAGCCTGCTAAAGTATGACCAAATTACATGCACACTAGTACGGGTAGTGTACATTGGCATTGTCCAACAAAACACGCGGAACGAAATAAAAACAAACTTCTTAGCCGGCACCACGAAAAAACGATCCAGCTTGCTTGGGCTTTATGAAACACTGCCTCCTTCCAGTTAAGGCCTGAATAATATACAAACAAAACTTCATTGCATTCTCACGATTCCGGTTACGTTTATGTGTTCAAACGGGGATCAAGTCTCCCCTAACTTTTTTTAAAGCGCTTCAAGTAAGTTTAAGTACTTTACCGTATATCAAAACCTCACCACTTGCAAGGACGGCCTCATGTATATAGATTAAGGTGACACGGGAGACCGTGTTATTTTCCCTATCTTTTGTCTCACTCTAACAATTATCATCAAAACTTTGCAGAAGTAAATCTCGAGTTTAAGTGAACCGATGAAGCTGAAAATTAAATGGGTTATACAGTACATATACAGAATATGATGATATTTTTTTCGCATCGATGTATGGAGCAGTACTTGAGATTTGCTTCTTCAAATGAATAGGGTAATTATGATGACGTCCCGTGCGGCCATAAAGCCAGACAAGTCATGTGCCAACAGTGCTCTTCAACTGAATTAGTGACGGGAATAAGCACTTTCAGCGGCATCGCTCTGAATATGTAGCTTGCAAATTGTCTTTGGTCCCAAACCTACCCGCATAATGGCAAGGAAACAACTTGTGGTACAACAGATTACACATGTAAGTATTAACCTTTACAGTACAGGGTGCCGACATCGATGTTTCAAAATTCACTTCGTAACGTTCGATCGATTTTGATGACATTTTCAGGGAAAATCACAAATGATTTATATATTTAAATCAAGCATTGGAAATTACGATTTCGGTAAAGATTTTTGGCTCAGGTCCAAATTTCTTGTGCCTATGGTATTTCATAATAAAAAATACTAAAGGGAAAATGCAAGTAACCTTGTGTAAAACTTGAAAAAATCAATGTGACATTGAGCCCATAGCAAAAAATTTTGATAGGTTCGTTCAGAGATTATCCAAGCTAAGAATTTCAAAAATTGTTGTACATTATAGAGCATTACTAAAAAAGACTCGTGACGGGTCTCTACATCTCAGAACATTGAGCTAGTTTCGATATTTGTATTTAAAAACAGTGAATTGGCAAGGAAAGATAAATTAATGTTTGCCCCTTACTGGCATATACCAGATTTGCTGGTATGTCTGAAACATACTTTTGGACTTTTGGGAACTTGTAATCAGAAGACACAGTGTGTTTGTTTGACAAACATAGCAAGGAAAGTTCTCAGTTATTCATCAAGGGAACGATCATAGAATATTTTGCTGCAGATCAAGCTCTGTCCCAGTTTGGACGTAACACTCGATGAAAATTACTTGATAAAAGAATGATTTTTTTTTCAAAATATCAAAAGCTCTAATTCAAAGATCTATCAATGCGACCTTATACAAAAATAGCCTTTATACGAGAGCAGATTATCTTTCGTTTAAAATGTTTCAGACTCTAACGCATAAAAATCTTTCCACAGTATAGCTCAAATGAACAACACATCTTTAAAAGAAAATATTTGTGGCAAAACTTTTCAACGGTTCAATATAAATTCTAATTTTGAAAGTCACGCGTTTGCCCCAAAAAAAAGTATGTGTTGAATACTTGCAGGTTCTAAAATAATTATCATTCTAACAACACATCTGGCAAGAATTGATAAAAAAGCAAAATATAAAAATGGTTAACAATTAGCGTTACTAAATAATAAAATTTAAAACGGTATAAATATAAAAAACAGCCTATTTTTAAAAGAAGGCAAAATTTACAATTCAACCAATAGAAGAATGAATGCCAAAAATTATTGCGGCAATGACTGGTTTCCCCGAAAAGTGGTGATGGGAAAGTACAATAAACAGTCAAAAGAAGGAAGTATTCTGTCATTCTCGGCTATACACATGTTGGCAAAAATGTTGAGTACGGTAAAACTCGAAAGAATCCGCCAATTAAATAAAAAAGGGTGCATATTAGATGGTCAGTTCGTTCACCACCCTGAAATGTATAAAGTTACGACAATTATGAGTACCAATAACTTTTCGGGGCTAGTCGACGAAACGGGATATACGGGGAACTGGCGTTCGGTAAAACGACATTCGGGGTAGAGTTGAACAAACCATCAAAGTAACTGTAGTCATCGATTTCTCTTTTCGCTGATAATTTGAGCAGATCAATGTTATCGATTGCCGCCCTTTCGTCAGTAGGAAACAAAAATACTTAAAAAAATAGTTCCAAAGAACAGCCTATGCATAAAAGAAGGAAAAATTTATTGAAATTTCAAATCAACAGTTTTCATACTTATAATTATGGTTACATCATATTTAGGAAAAAATAGAACAATTAAAGAAGGGTAAATTTATGCTAAATATATAAAAATCTTCAGTGCAAAAAATTGTTCCAATAGCGAAACTCAAAAGAAGAATTAATATTTGAAAGAAGGGTAATTTCTGGAAATAATAAAATACTATTGGCAATTACTTTCCTAATATGCTAAAATTTATTCAAGAGTGAATGATTGTTGAATAAAGTGCCATTTTGTATCAATTGACTCCAAAACAAGTCTGGTGTCATCAGAAAGATTTGATAGAAACGTAAAAACGAAAATTGAGAAATTCTTGGTTTCAGACTCATTATGCCAAACGACCATTATGCCAAACGACTTTATGCCAAACGGCTGACATAATGTATATACCATCCTTAATTACGAAAGCATTTTGTTTAACGAATGTGAAGAAATTGAACGGTGGAGGCAGCACTACGACGAACACCTGAATGACACAGAAAACAGAGGGCCTGGACAGCGAAGGTGATGACTATTTCAGAACAGCAGACAATAGAAGCCATCCAGCTCCCACGTCGGGCATTGCAGAACTTCCGATGTGTCGACCGAGAGTCGGCTGCAGAATGCTAATTCTACCGAGGTTGGTCTCTTGAAACGAAGTTCAAGTCGGATAGGAGAAGCAGGTTTTTCAAAGTTACTTCTTCTATATGTGTTAAAGTGCCCCTCCGGATCTCTGCTTGCAAAGATTCCCCTTTTAAGGTAAAGATGAATCAAAGCCAAACTTCAATTTTTCAAGAGCACAAATCTGGAGAAGCGAACATCCGTTTAAACTGAAAACTTAATCGATTGTTCACTCGCTGGTATTCGGTTAAACGAGTGTTCGGTTCTCCAGATTAATGGTTTTGAAAATGTGAGGTTAAGTCTCCATTCATCTTCACATTAAAAGAAAAAAAATAATACTCTGTAGTTTTGTATTTACAACTGACTCTCCACATCTCGATGTTCTGCATCTCGATATCCCACCCAAATATAATATGCCTAATATCAAAAGTTACAAGACTAGATTTTGGGGATTCAAACGATTTGCAATCTAGTATTCATTAAACATTTGTTCTATGTCTCGATGGTCCCTTCGATATCGAGATGTGGAGAGTCGACTGTATATTACGTGTTGCTTAACTCATCAACAATAATGTTGTTTTTCCTTCATTAATTTGTAAATCCCTCACTATCAAAGTTGTCCGAATTATCAATAATAACTCATTTTAGGTACTCGATCGACCCTTAGTGTAGAATTCAGAAATTTATATGAAAGTTTTTCTGCCCATAGAAGCATAACTGTACCATATGGAAGAAGTAGGCATTGATAAAATAGAGCTCAATTCATCTTCTAATACAAATCAAGCGTGTGCTAGAATAAAATCGTAACATGATCGATTTCTCTTCATTGATTCTCTCTTCAGTGAATAAAGCTGATAAGGTACATGTTTATCAGCAGTTCATCACTTCAAAGCGCTTGGCAACGATGCAATCTTGCGTCCTGATGTGAAAAATTTCCAACAAACTTGTATCTTCTCACCTTTATTCACTGAAGAGAGGATCGATGAAGAGAAATCGATCATGTAACTTTTGCCCTATTCTAGCACACGCTTGAATTTTTCATAATTTTTTAAACCATTTCTGCGTGCCATATTCAAATAATACCTCCACACAGATTACTCGTTTTGCTTCTACAGATCAGCAAAAAAATATATAGACTTAGCACAGCTAAGGTCTGCAGTTGCTGTTCGGGTTGAAAATTCAATTGGTGACTTTAATGCCGTTATTTTCAAATATGAGGCTGCACAAACCTCATATTTTTCCACCACATTTTCAAATAAAGTGTGCTTATTTTCATAAGATTTCAAATGTTAGTGATTCCTAAAAAAAAACTAAAAATTAACAGATAAATGAAATGTTTCAAGTAAAACTAACGAAATTTTTTTTAAATAATTATTCATGCAACGAGGCTGCAAGATGAAAATTTTTCAGCAAAACCGTACATTTATCTAACGAAGCTTTCATAGTTGGATGAATACAAGGGTTGAAATGAGTGACGACATGATTGTTTGGAAATTTCTCATCGTAATAGGCTGTCTATCAACACGTCAATCTGTCATGAAACTGCCTACTTTCCTGCACTTAACTATGCAGTGAGTCATTACGCAACTAATTTCATTTGCTTTTTCATTACGCAACTGTTTTTAATTGCGTAATGAACCATGCTCAATATTTTTTTATTGGCATTGAACGCATTTTGATTAGCGTTGGGCGATTTTGAATCGATGTTTCGAAAATCGATGTTTGTAGTCCGATTAATCGATTTTTTAATCGATGTTTGGAGCACCTAAAATCGGGTGATTCGATTTTCTTCATTAGATTTTTTGATTAGATTCATTTTGTTGAAATCGTGAAATATTTCTTTATAAGTTTGTGGAAAAGACACCATATTTTGAATTAACCTCAAAGTAGTAAATCTTTTCGATTGATTTTTAGAAACTTGATTTGATTGAAAGATGTTGAAATCGAATGTAAATGCATTTGGTCTCATTTCAAACTTCATAAATTTCCATTTGCATCAGATTCGAATCGATTCGATAACATCGATGCAAAGGATTCGAATAAATCGGTGAATCGATTCGGCAGTTCAAATGTGAATCGATTCAGTAACATCGATGTTCTGAGAAATTTTCCCAACGCCATATTTGATATGTTTTCTGATAGCTTGAAGTGGCCTTTTACAAAATTACAAAAAAAAATGTTGTGCGCAACTCGTTGCAGAACTCGATTTTACAGCACCCGTCGCAATCATCCAACTCGGCTTGCCTCGTTGGATAAATAAACGAATCGTTCTGTACAAATAAAAAAAAAAACATTCTGTTACTTGTTGCGTAAAATCACTATTATGCAAAGGGACGAATGACCCTCGGGTTAAAGTCCCCCTCATCAAACAACAACAACTATTATGCAACAAGCTGAATAATATATATATTTTTTGCAATGTCTCATCGTAATAGGCTGTTTTCATCACTCCATCTGTCATGAAACAGCCTACTTTCCTGCACTAAGTTATGCAGTGCAATAATAGTCATTACTCAACTGTAATCAGATGCGTAATGAATATTACAAACCCCTTCATGACGCAACTGTTCTAAGTTGCGAATCATTACATAATATTTTTCAGAATTAGTAAAATAATGGTGAATGCATCGCAATATAATATCTGATACTCTCATGTAGTCTTCTGCTAAATTGCAAAACATGTTGTACGTAACTCGTTGCAGATCTCGATTATTACAGCACTAGTCGTAATTATACAACTCTGCAAGCCTCGTTGGATAAACTTACGACTCATGCTGTAAAAATCATCATTCTACAACTTGTTCCGTAAACTACTGTTTTCAGCACGACAAAAAATTGCAAAAAAAATATCATAATCGCCCTTCCAAGTAAGCGAAGCCCCAATGCCAGATATTCAGCTCAACTGCTGCATAATTCTACGTCTACCGCATAACCAAGGGTGGCTTTATTGTTGCACTAACTTTTCGTTCGCTCTTGTTTTGAGGACGTCACAGAGTGCCCCACTCATCGTTGTCAGCTTCATCGTCGTCGTCAACGGCGCTGCAGCGCTAAAGAATTATGGGGCATTTTTCTGGTTAATTTCATTAGGAGACACCTCCCGGCGATCACGGTTCTGCTCTCATTCACGTTCCGGTCTCAGGCTGCTTACTCTTGTATAGCTGCGCTCTTATATTTTATGATTTATTCCTGGCTAATTTCTGCAGCCGCTCGCAAGATCATTTTCCCGAGATACACCCTCCCTGCCACTCTGCCACTCGAGTGCGCTTTCGATTGCAGCACATAGGGGAACGTTATTCGATACGCACCGATCGATGGGGTACTAATTGAATCATACCTAGCAGAATTCAATTTATATTCTTTGCCAAACGATGTCAAAATATGCTTACAGCCGTCGATCCATTTAAGGTGAAGATGAATAGAAGCCAAACCTCAAATTTTCAAGAGCACAAATCTGAAGAACAAAACATCAATTTAAGCTGAAAACTTAATCGATTGGTCACTAGCTGATGGTAACCAATCGATTAAGTTTTCAGCTCAAACGAGTATTCGGTTCTCCAGATTTGTGCTCTTGAAAATTTGAGGTTAGGCTTCGATTTATCTTCAGCTTAAGGGGATTAATTTTGGCAGAATATTCAGCGTATAGTCGTGTGAAGATTTTATTCTCGTTTGAAATTTAACTATCAAGATGCAATACATTTCCAATATTGGCGATGTTGGATACATAACGTGAAATGTTTCAGATTCACTCAATTGCAGTCTTAATTCAATGTTAATTCAAGTATGAGATGACATTATCTTGAAGGTTTGTAGGGAAGAGTGCTACCTTACAAATCTTGGAGATAATGTCTTAGATTTTCCTTCAATTTCCGAGTCAAATTTATCAATTTTTCACTTTCTTGCATAAATTGTAATCTTTTCGAATGGTTTTATCAACGAACAAGCGTTTTCATGCCACTGAGCCAATTCTTTTAGGTGTATTATTTCCTTCTCTCAGTTCTACTAAATGACATTCTAGCGCACCCATTTTAAACCTTATTTTTCGATTAACTTTCTTTGGGCTTGATTTTGGAAATATTTGTATGTTAAATAGTTACTGTTAGCGATCTTTATACGAAAAAACGACACAATTCCTTCAAGTGCCATTTTGAACCACTCTACCCTACTCTATTGGAGACCACAAAGCAAATTTAGTTAGGTCAGTCAGTCAGCAGAATCGATGCAACGCGGGTAGGCAGGCAATCTTCCCGGGGTGGAGATGCCGAAATGCCGATTTGGGGTAAAAATTATCGGTTTAGCGAAAGTTCATGCTGACCTATTAACTTCCGCTCGCGTGCAAAACTCTTCCCTCGGTGCTCTAGGCTCTATGCAGCGAGCAGCGATGAATCTGGTCGTCTATGGTGGACGATGAAGTCGAGATGCATCACTCCGGGGACCAGTTTTTCGCTGCAACCGCTTATTCGAGTTCATATTTTAGTGCCTCGTTATGAAGCCTTCAATTGAGTTTACTTTCTCGTGGTGCAATAACTTAATGAAGCGCCCAGGCGCGTTTTTCCCCTTTTGGGATTGTTTGGAATATGGAGGACCAACTCCTGTTAGTAATTTATTGACAATCGTAAAACAAATGATTTCTTAATAGATATTATTTATTGGTCAATCATGTATTTAACAACTCGGCTCTGACGTGAGAAGTGGATAAGAGACCGAGCAGAATGCCTCCGAAGATGGATTTTTTGTTCAACGTGGTTGTCGTTAGACTCGCTTTTCTTAGCGCAGTGATTCGTCTTTGCAAATCCAGCTTCAAATAGGAGTAAAATTGGTTTGGAAGCAGAGTAGTTATGATGGTTCAAAAAAACATTTAAACTCCATACCGTACATTCTACTGTTAGTAAGCGTCTGAATTGTTTTCAAAATTTTAGATCATTAAATGGACACTCAGATTATGTATTCCAAGCAATGTAAAAGTAGGTAAACGTCCCTAATGAAATGAATCCACCTAATGCATTGGTGTAACCTAGAAGCTATAGTTAGATTCGAAATAAAGAGCTCACTTCCTTTCAATTACTAACGGTTTCTTCCCCAGATTTTTTCTGTGTTTTATATTTTTTGTATCAGTTTTATTTTCTTAGACATCCAGTCTGGTCCTGGTAGTGGAAACCCTACAAGAAGACATACGCCACGATGAAACACAGAAGATTCAACTTTACATCTCCCCGATGAGCTATAGAGAACCGTGACATCCAATGCCTATCCTGCTTATCCTAAAAATATCTGTGTCCACTAATCTAGAGGTGCCACGACTTTCCTGGATCCATCAGGTACTAAATTTGGTACATAAGAAGTTAAGTAATTGTAAACAAGTACAAAACAGGATTTTGGCTCCGTAAAACGTTAAACGCAATTTGAGCTTCAAAAAATCAAGTGGTAAAAAAGAAAAGTAACTTAATCGTTCAACTTCAATTGTAGAATCGCCATCACTTCAATATTTCATACAACTAATTTAGTGAATTCATTTGAATAACAGCCTTATTATTTTGTTGAAAGTTTTCAGTGGTTTCTAATATTGAACTGTGCAACAGTAAAAAGAACATAAACCGTATTTACGAACTATTGTATACACAGTTGATAAACCCAAATCAGAGAGAAATCTACATAAATGGATGATAACTGTTTACGATCGTGGCAACTTGAGTTCTTTCGTCGGATTTCCCGAAATCGAATGCCAAGTTTTGTAAACATTCTGCCGTCGTCTACCCAGGCGACCTCATCTCCCGGACCCGGTAGTGAGTATGCGTGCCTTCCCGGGTCTAATCCGATAACGATTTTTCGATATATTAATCTTAATGGCTTCATTACCATATCGTTAATGATAACTATTTGTCATACACGTATTATAGAGAGAAAAAGCTGCGCAGCCGCCACTCCTCCGGCTCGGGCATTCCCACGCATCTTCGCTCATATTAGTAGGAAGAAGCGGAGATTGACCGCACGGTCAACCGATTCCATTTTATGACGGCTTGATGGGACAGACGTGAAGATTTCTGAACTCTCCCTCTCTAGGAGTGACAACGAACAACGGTTGGGCGGGAGTGTGACATTCTTGCGCAGGGTGTTAGGCTCCACCAGCACCATTGTGTAACCTGTTGTGTTAGTACTACAACACTCAGCGAAATGAAAATAGCGCCACTCTGTTTTCTGCTGTTTGACACAAACTATTTTACTTATCCTTCTGGTGTACACTGTGGAATGAGCGCACAAATATGTTTACTAGATTGGAGCCTTGTACATTTCAGCACAGTCATGCACAGCATGATTGTGCCATGTAAAACGAGTAATAATTGAATATTCAACTATTCAACAAATAATAAAAACTGCCTCATTGCATTCAGGAATGCTTGTAATCTTGAGTATAACTGAAATGATCTTGCATCCAACATACGCCAATATTGCATGCATCTTAATCAAAGTTCAAATTGCAAACGAGATGTCTCTGTTTACACGATCATACGCTGTATATTGTGCCAAAAATAATGCACATGAACGGATCGACGGCTAGGGCTTGAAAACAAGTCTGCTGAAATTGCGATAATCAGTCCCAGCTGCAAAGCAGGACTACGAGAAGCCCAAGGAACAACTTGGTCAGACTGAGTGTTTTCCTTCTCCGGCAACACGAATTTATCAGATGGTATTATACGATACACGATGCGAGAGACGGGACCTTCCGAGGACGAATATGTGGCGAAAAGACGCATGGTTTCTAAAGGAACAGTGGCCTACGTGGCTGTCCTCCAGCGTGGAAAAGCTGGCCAAACTCCACGATCAAGAGGGCATGACAACAGTGGAGAGCCCAACACCACGCCAAAGGCCAAGGAAGCCAATTAAAGGCCCGTGGATACGAGTTGGAAAGAAGAAGGTAATGAGAAAACCGGAAACGGTGACTGTTGCGACGAACAAAGAACAAAATTCACGGATCTTCTAGCAAAAATGTACCATTTATTTCGAAGCACTTTAGAGCTAAAATACAGCAAAATTAGGCAATTTGGTAGTGGTTATATAATTAATTCAGTCTTACAATTCCGATGACCCTTGATACTAAATCTACTTCCGGTCAACGGATGTGGCACCTGAGTTTACACCATAATATAATGTTGCCATTGGATTACAGTTTTTATGGATAATTCAACACAACAGTATAATTTTAGGATAAAGAAACAGTTATAGATAGCTTAATAAAATAAAATAGTGCTGAGACTCAAATCTAACTTGTTGCTCCTTCTATTTTGCTGATCATATCATCTCTCATACATCATCAATGTTTGACACTTTCTACTCTGTCCATCAGTGCCAGAAAAGTGTAACGTTTATCCAACCTTTTCGATAACGAGTGAACGTTTTTCTTGGATTGGATTTAGTGCTGCACGTAACATTCTCAACAGCGACCAATGAGAACAAGGAGAATCCTGAACAGAAGATAGTGAAGCGTAGTGTGATTGGGTTCGTCATCACGTCACATCCAAACACTTTTTCTTTTCTTTATTAGTATCATTCCAAACATTACATTCATTTCTTATATCTAGGTGTTCTGTGTTATTAGAGAACAGTATCATCATAATTTGGTAAAACAAATTTAAGATTTTATTTACATTTTGTTAACCACATATTATTAACGGGGTTGGTGGTCTAATGGCAACCGCTTGTGCTTCATAAGCAGAAGGTCATAAGTTCAATCCAGGCCCGTCCCTTTCCTCGTACTTTGTAGTTGTATCTTTCACTTGCTTCTACCTACCACTCTTAATATATCTATCTCAGTTCATAGCATTTGCTAGAACCCGAGACGGACAGATATAAACCGTTTCCCTACGCTTCCATTCGTTCTTCATTATAGCATGCCTTCCTTTACGCCTGATACCGTGAAGCTACCATTCACCGTGCATTTAAGAAAAATTTGCACTTCAAAAAATTCTATATCTTTTCCAAATAATTTGAAGCGTACTAGAATACCACTATGTAGCGTGCAATTATATCATAATTCAGGGAAAAATCTAAAACTAGTGATACATAACAAAAAAATACTCAAAAATTATGTTTGCAACTGTCATGTTAAGGTCGCTCCGTACCGTTCTATGTCACCATTTACCGTGCACACTAGTGCACCATTCACCGTGCGTATAGTTTTCGTCATGATTTTATTTCGTATCTTGAAGAAACGTTGTTGATGGAGCAACTATGTTGCTAATAGTGTGCGCACTCATTTTTAAGAGTATTCAAATCATCATTTACAATAAAAACCATAAAAAGTTTAAAAATTGGCAAAATAATTATTTTTTCACTAAAATCGTTATAGGAGGTTTGACTGTATTGTCCAAACCATTCCATATTCACTCAAAAACTAAATATGAAGTAGTTAAATCACGACATAACAATAAATCTAATATAACCGAATAATTTTACACTAATGCACGGTAATAGGAACCGTATATATTGATATGGGTCCATTCACCGTGCATTTGGGTTTCGACTGAGACACAATAAAAAAAAATCTAATTTGCATAAAATCTTATTGCTCATACGATGAAATACATCTTACTAATAGTATCCACAGTGAAAACTTGTTAAAATTTTGAAAAATTTCATAATCTAACGTTAAAACGAAAAATGAGGATTTTTGGCCTTTCTACTAAGGGGTCATGCACAAATTACGTCAGGCTCCAAGGGGGGGGAGGAGGGGGTCAAGCCAAGCGTGACAAGCCTTACAAAATTTTCGAAGGATTCATACAAAAAACGTGACAAAGGTGGGGGAGGGCGAAAAATTCGAAATTTAGCGTGACATAATTTGTGTACCATCCCTAAGAGTATGGAAAAATCTTAGGGGAACTGTGGGTAAATGAACAGGGGGGTAAAATGAACATGTTTGTGTTTTACGGTAATTATGCTATAAATCAATGCAAAACGTAGCACCATCCTTAATCCTCAGACTAAGAAACTATTTCGACAACTCTAGCGCGATCTAGAACTGTCAAAAGCTGAAAAAAATAAACAAAAACAAAGTACGCCTCTCCGTTTTCTCATATGATGTAAATTTTAACTCGTGGAATTTAAGGTTTTTGTGACTAAAATCATCAAAAATCTATTGAACTGCGTAGCACATCATATCTTTAAGGTATTTATGATAAGTAGACGGAAATTGAAAGAATTTTCATTTTCCTAATTCTTAGAACAAATGATTTGATTCTGTTGATTCTTTGGGGGTAAAATGAACCACACGAGATGGGGTTAATATGAACACCATTGCAGGGTGAATACTCCCGGATTTTATTTCAGATGCCGAGAGTTTTCCGGAGAAAATACAAAGACAGACATCGATAGCCATCCAAATGGTCGCAGATAAACGTTCCATCGATTCCGGAATGTCTTTGAGATATGAATTGTTCATGTACCAGATGTCGAGAATCGTGCCGCAACCCGTTTAATTTAAATGGTGTTCATTTTACCCCCACTGCATGTTCATTCTACCCCCAGTATGTGTTCGTTTTACCCCCATTGTATGTTCATTTTACCCCCAAGTATATGTTCATATTACCCCCGTTGCATGTTCATTTTACCCACATGTATGGAACATTGACTCTGTTGAAAGAAATTTTCAAAATTATTATAATGATGATAAAATTTCTATTTCCATCACAATATTTCAACTTGTTATATTGCATAAACATCCTTCTTCAATTCTGAGCTATGGAAAAAGAATTTGACAGCTTCATAAGCAAGGAAACATGAAAATTGCTTAGGGTTTTCATTTTACCCCCAGTTCCCCTGTCATCAAACAGAATTCACATGATTTTGACTGCATAAACTAGGTTTTCCAAAATGCTTTGTGACAAAAACTACTTAATTTCATCAGTTTTATCTTATTTTGCTGACAAAAGAATAGTTTGTGAAAATTGTATGAATATTCTGTAAGAATTTGTATATGTGCACGGTGAATGGAGGCCGCACGGTGACTGGTGACTTAACGGTACATAGGCAGTCTGCTAACCAAACCAGCAAGCCTCTCTGCCATAACAATTACCCCACCCTTTCACCCTTCCCGCATGAACTGGCGTTGACGCAGTGGTATATATGGTCAACCGTGGGAGCCAGTTGAATGCATCATCTATTCCTACCCCTTCCCCTCATTGATCTGCATTCTGACGTGGCAGGCGCCATTATCGCTTAAAATAGAAGATCACCAGCACTTATACCCTGAGGGTGTCAGTTAGTCCCAAGCAGTCATCTGGTTGGTTTCTTGTGTAAGTGCAGCTGATATGGCGATACTGGAGTAGCAACCACGGGCGGCCAATCAAGCTCAAGCTCATTTAGTTAACAACATATTATATTTCATTTGCCGTAGCAGTTCAGATTTTTTACAGGTGAGTTGATTTCACCTGCTTATAAGAGAAAAAAAACACGTTTTTAATTTACTTAACCTAACTTTACCTAAATATATAACGCATCAATCGTGGCAATAGAAGATTGTAACGATATTTGCCTGAAATTATTAATTATTTTATTTGACATTTGTTCCAATGTTTAAATATTGGATATTCTACGTAACTCATTGGTACTATATCAGGGAGGAAGCTTCAGAATCATTTTCAAAATTTTATTTTGAATTCTCTACAGAGCTTTCTTCCTGGTATTACAACAGCTAGTCCATATTGGCCAATTTGTTGGAACTCCTCTCATCGTGACAACATGTCTACTTGAAGGTTTTAAATAAAGAGCTTTTGGTTTATGTGGGATTATTATTAGTTGAGTTCTGGAAGCATTAGGAGACAATCGCACATTTGACACGCAGACTTCGTCCTTTGGCGGAGAGGCCTGTGTCATCTGCAAACAAGGATTTTTGACATCCCTGAGGTAACTCAGGTAAGTCAGATGTGAAAATATTGTATAATATTGGTCCCAAAATGCTGCCTTGAGGAACACCAGCTCTTACGGGAAGTCTTTCAGATCTGGAGTTCTGATAATTAACCTGAAGTGTACGATTTGACAGATAACTTTGAAATATTCTAACAATGTATGTTGGAAAATTAAAGTTTTTTAATTTTACGATCAAACCTTCATGCCAAACACTATCGAATGCTTTTTCTATGTCTAGAAGAGCAAGACCAGCCTTCAGATTTGTTGGAACGGATCAAATTTGTTATACGTAAAAGTTGATGAGTGGTCGAATGTCCATGGCGGAATCCGAGCTGTTCATTGGAAAAAAAAATGAATTTTCATTGATGTGGACCATCATTCTGTTCAAAATGACCTTTTCAAAAGTTTATTGATGGAGGAAAGCAAACTGATTGGACGATAGCTAGAAGCTTCAGCAGGATTTTTGTTTGGTTTTAAAATTGGAACAACCTTAGCATTTTTCCATTTGTCAGGAAAATGTGCTAATTGAAAACATTTGTTAAATATATCAACTAAGAATGATAAGCTATTTTCTGGAAGTTTCTTGATGAGGATGTAGAAAATTCCATCATCGCCAGGAGCTTTCATATTTTTGGTTTTTTTAATAATAGTTCTGACTTCTTCCAAATCAGTCTCCCTGGAATTTTTGAAAACGTTCTCTTAATTGAGAATATTTTCGAACTCCTGAGTAACTTGATTTTCTATTGGACTAGTAAGTCCTAAATTGAAATTGTGCGCACTTTCAAGCTGCATAGCAAATTTTTGAGCTTTTTCGCAATTAGTTAGTAATTTGTTTTCCTCTTTCAATGCCGGTATTGGCTTCTGAGTTTTTTTTTTCAAAATTATAGATGATTTCCAAAGGGCTTAGAGACGGGGTCAAATGGAAAAAAATCTGTTTCTTAATTGTGAGAATTCTTTGTGAGATTTCTTTCTGCAAACCCTGACATATAATTTTCATAGCAGGGTTGCAAATACGTTGAAATTGCCATCTTTTCAAGTTTTTAAGACGGATCAAGAGTTTAAGATCATCGTCTATAATCACGGATTCAAATTTTACTTCACATTTAGGAATTGCAATGCTCCTAGTTTCAACAATGAAATTTGTTAAAGTTTCAAGAGCATTGTCAATATCAATTTTAGTTTCTAAAGCAATGTTAACATCAAGATTAGAGTCAACATACGTTTCATATATATTCCAGTCGGCTCGTAAATAATTGAAAGTGGAGCTGATAGGATTGAGAATCGCTTCATGGGATATTTGAAATGTAAAATGGACATGATCAGAATCAAAATCAGCAAGAGTAATCAGTTGGCTACAAAGATGACTAGAGTCGGTTAAGACCAAATCAATCGTAGATGGATTTCTAGAAGAGGAAAAACATGTGGGGCTATCAGGGTATTGAATTGAGAAATATCCTGAAGAGCACTCATCAAATAAAATTCTGCCGTTGGAATTACTTTGAGAATTATTCCATGACCGATGTTTGGCATTAAAGTCACCAATGACAAAACATTTTGACTTATTGCGAGTCAATTTTCGCAAGTCAGTTTGGAGCAAATTAACTTGCTGTCCAGAACATTGGAAAGGCAAATAGGCAGCTATGAAAGTATATTTACCACACTGTGTTTCAACAGAAACACCTAAAGTTTCAAAAACTTTAGTTTCAAATGACGTAAACAGTTGATGTTTTATACTCCTATGAATGATGATTGCAACTCCCCCACTTGCCTCATCAAGTCGATCATTACGATAAACAAAAAAGTTAGGATCTCTTTTGAGTTTAGATCCAGGTTTCAAATACGTTTCAGTAATTACTGCTATATGCATGTTATTAGCTGTAAGAAAATTAAACAGCTGGTCTTCTTTACCATTCAAAGAACGAGCATTCCAATTTAAAATATTTCAATTATTATTTATTGGATCCATTAGAAAAACGTAATCCAAAAACAGTTTGAGTAGTAAATTTAACACCAACTTGGACTGCTTTAGTCATAGTGGTGGTTTTGAACATTGCATCAATTATTAGATTCAATTGTTCAGTTAGAAAATTACAATCAGAAGCAGACGTATCACTTGAAGTGGGTACATTATCTGATGATTTTGTGTTAGAATTTTCGGTAGACGAGGAGGCGGAATAGAAGTTTCCTGTGGCGGCAGGGTTTTTTTTTTCATTTGATTTGAAACAATTAGAATTGGTGCTCATAGGGGAGGAGTTCAAATTACCTGCTACGATATCGGGAAAGGATTTTCCTTGGGTAGATACATTCGAAATCAAAAGTTTCGAACGGCTACACGATGGATTTAAATTAGTTTGTGAATGATCATGATCTTCCTGATGGGAATTCCGAAAACGACCGTTATCGTAACGAACATTATCTTTCATCTGCCAGGCACGAGCCTCGACGACTATCCTACGTGAAGCGCAAGGCCAAAAATTTGACTTATGATTGCCCCGCAATTGGTTCATATGAACTTATCGGTATCTTCCTTCCCTGGACAGACGTCCTTGGCGCGAGAGGAACCTCCACAAACCATGACCCCACTTTTGGCACCGACGGCACTGAGTGGGGTTCTGGTAATTTCCTCCAGGTTTCTGGAAATGTTCCCATGTCACACGAACATCGAACATAAGTCTTCTAAAGCTTTAATATTATTTAGATCGATTTTTCTAAAGCTTCAATACTATTTTGATCGTTTTTGTTGAAGTGAACTAAATAATATTCTTGAGAAAACCCTTTCCGAACAATACCAGATTGGGTTCTCTTTTTCATAATGATTACTTGGACTGGGGAAAATCCAAGTAAGGTACCCCGGGGCAAGTGAGAATACGGGGTATGTATTGAGTACAAAAAATATTTTTATTTTTATTACCGTGTGGTCCATGTAACAGTTGTTAATTAAGCGCCATTTTCAACTTGCATGATAAAATGTGACACGTTTCACGTCTTGAATTGACTCGCAAACAATGAACAATGTCTATCAGCAAGCAACAATTTTAAGTATTATTACAAGCTGCTAAGGATAAGCCGGTATTTTGTTTTAATTTCATATGAAATTTCGATGGTCTAACTCACCCCAAAATATCTTTATACCCGGGGGTAAGTGGGACCTGTCAATACAAGCACAAAAATCAAAACTTTTCCTACACGTTTCAAACATTTTTCTAGAGACTAGCACTAAAGTACTCAAACGAATAATGTTTATCAAAAAAGATCAATCTCAAATTACTTAATTGCATAAGAGGGAGAATAAATGTGTAATTCTGCTATAGATATTTTTTTTTATTTTTGATATTTGGAATATGAATTCAAAATTGAACAAAGACAGAGATGGAATTTAGAATGCATCATCAGAACGATTACTTTTATATTTTAATTGAACTTTATTTGATATTTCTACCAAATTTAGTAGTTAAAACAATTCTATCCCATTTGTGCCATGCATAGAAAGAATAAACAGAACATATTTATAATTTCGTGAATTATTGAAAGTTTATGTGCTTTTTTTTAATTAATAACTAATAAATGATATTTTTCAACATGTTTTATTCCTCTTTACGCTTTCATTGAGGAATTTGCAGTTAATATTTAGTGCGATGAGATATACTATTAAATAAAAGTTTTCTCCCTAGAGCGTTACGTATTTTATGGTTGATCCCTTATGTACATCAAAAATGTACTCAAAATTAAAAATCTATGATTTATCAATCCTATTATTGTAATGGTATCAGTAAGTCGATGTAGATTGACGCATGAAACTGGATGAGTCCCACTTGCCTCGTTGAGCGAGGTAACTGCGTCTAATGGCTCATTCTAAAACTAAGGTTTTCACAATTTCGAAATTACTTGATCAATTTCATGCACACACCAGCAAATATGTTGCCAAAATAGGATTGAGCTGTTGGATTCGAAATAAATTGATATTTTAAAATGTTATTGAACAATTTGTTTGAACTATCGTTTTTTTATGTCCCACTTGCCCCGGGGTACCTTAAATCATTTATTCGATTTTTGATCTCTTCTGGTGACTTATAGTTATAGATCACCTTTTCATGGTGCGTTACGGGGTAAGATCTACCAATTTGAACCCTAGTCTCATCTTGTTTGTCGGGCTAGGGTAATATGTCCTGGTAATTCAAGGATTCGTGGTACACAGTCCTTGTTACTGGCAACAGTTTCTGAAAATTAATCTATTTTACCTAGCAGATGGTTAAAGACTCGGAGTTGGTCAGTCCCGAGACTACACTTGAAGCCAGGATAACAATCATGAGTATTAACTCAACAAGGACTGTAAGTACTGGTAATTCAAGGACTCACGTGAATTATGATTACTAAACAAATTTTCTAGCTTGATTCGGTTTTGCTGCTATCATAAAGCCCCTTTTTTCTAGTATTTTTCTGGGACTAAACTAAAAGCGAAACAAGGATGTGACTAGAGTTCCGTTGCATCAAATATCAGTAGTACCGATTTGGTTCCGCAGAAATTTAATCGATTATGTTTACTAAGGGGCTGGCTTTCGCTGAGATGTAAATTTCTATGAAGGGTGTAAATAACGGGACCTTTTCATCATAGTCGATTTTTATCAATATCTGAGGAATCAAAACAAAAACTGTACAGAAATCGATGCTTCATTACCTATCAATGGAAATGGAGTAATGGGACATGCACTATACACAAAGGATACGGGTAATGCCACAATAGATCTAAATACTGGTCGCAGTGGTGCATCCGAACAGAAAAAAAGACTTATAGTCACTTGATAGACCTTTCAAGACGACTTTGAACAAACGTTCAGTTTTGTCGTCATAAGTAAAAATTGTGCTACCTCTCTTCAAGGTGTTTGAGAAGAAGTTCGCGATCTTTTAGGTGAAGATGAATCGAAGTCAAATCCAAAATTTTCAAGAGCACAAATCTGGAGAACCAAACATCCGTTTAAGCTGAAAACTTAATCGATTGGTCACTTTCTGGTGGTGACCAATCGATTAAGTTTTCAGCTCAAAGGGGTGTTCCGTTTTCCAGATTTGTGCTCTTGAAAATTTGAAGTATGGCTTCGATGCATCTTCACCTTAAGAGTTTCCGGCAAAACGCACTTCTTTGCTTCCTCACTTGAATAAAAGAGCCTGGGCTAAAGACTGCTTCGATTTGATGTTCGGAAAATTTTTCTGGAGCATCGTACTGATTGCTCATTTCGATGCAATTATCAACATTATCCATTTCACTTTTGGAAGAAAATTTGCATTCTGGAGAAACGCCCTTTCTTCCATTCATGCCACGTTAGTCATTATTGACACCCACCCACTAGGCTGGTCGGTTTGCCAGCTGAACATACAACAGTCTTTTATAGTTTGTTTTAAGTGTTTCGAGAAGGAAATGCAATAGTCCTGACAGAATTAAGCTGTACAAAAAATGTGGCACTGAAGGCCATAGGACAAGCGATTGTAAGCAAATCGCTAAGTGTTTAATACGTGTCGACAGAGCAGACAACGGACACTTAACAGGTAGACCCAAATGTTCAGACACAAGCGGAGGATGAAAGCAGCCAAAACGAAAGTATCGTCAAGCAAGGTAACATGCAACACTTTTCATCTTTAATGTTCCATAGACGACAGTTCAAAAGATTTTCATAAAATAAATGCTATTGGGTGTCCTAGTCACAACGTGTACAATACGATATGGCGTATATTTTATCGACATTTCGTTTCCTTTCGGTGGGCATCAAATTTAAATGCCAAATAGTTTCTACGCAGCATTAGAAAAACAGGGTGATACTATGTTAATTCCGCTGGGTGTATACTGCGGTGATCGCATTGGAGTTGAGTTTAAACGAATGGGGAAAGATTATGCGTGAAGAGGCGATTTGTTTTCTTCCTCCTATATAACATTTCTCTGTTATTACAAATACGATTGGAATTCAGATGGTGTGGGGTCGCTTTTAGCTGCCTGTGCAGTTCTTAACGTTTCCAACAACGGGACGGTCATTGAACGAGTATCACATTTCGCTATTTACCGACATTAGTGGGAAAGACAAAGACAAACTTCCCTTTCCACTTGGCAAGGAGTCTGGCCACGGTTAGATGCTGATAGACGATTTTGAGCTCGTCACCGTGAGAAATCCGTGCGCGTTGCCTTTGTTGTGTGGTCCATAGATCATTTTTTTTTTTCACACCTTTTCTCTCGGTCGATATCACGACCGGAACATCTCAACACGCAGAAGAATAGGGTCGGAACAATGCAAAAGCACAGGACATAAAAGGAAAGAGGACCCCAATGTTCAGCGCGGCAGCATCTTACGCAAGGGCTGTTATGACGGTTGCAAAAATGGTGCGAACAAACGACTTCCAGATTGTCTCATTAGGACCAGCTATCGCAGAGTGGACATCAGATCGACAACGAGAAGGTTCCATAAAGGGTCTAATGACGGAAACGGGTCCACAGTGAACAAATGCACACATGCAGCGGACAGGAAGAAACGATTCGTCTTATGTTGCTTAACACAGGAACAGTCACGCCGACAGCCACCGTAGGCAAGCGTGGATTTGCAATGAGCCGTCATAACATGATCATACAATCTCATACTGTAATTACATGTAAGATTAGAAAACACTTTGTCTTTGCACCAAAAGACAACCAGAACCTAGCGTCGCCGCACGGTGCCCTTGGCAAAGCTTCATTTGTACGTCCCTGGGATACGCCTCATAGTCTAGTTTACGTTAAAAATACTATAAATATCTCAAACATTTTCTTTTCGAGAATATTGAAGAAAACATTTTTACAAAATTCCTTGAGAAACCAGGGATTTCATTAGAGTCTTAGTTAAAATGATTTCAAAATTTTGCCCAGGACTATATGAGTATGCCAACCAACATTTTCAAAGAATTTTGCTCCACAAACCTAGTAATAGTTTCTATCAGAGTAACACCAATGTATAAATCTTATCCAGAGAATTCACTGTGTCCCGGATTATATGAGAATCCTGTCTATAATTTTGTGTAATCTTGTGAAAGATCCTGTAACAATCCTACCAAAGATTTTGTGAAAATCCTATCCCTGCATAGAATTAGGGTGGGAATTCTGCTGAAGAGTGAGAATAATGACAGTATACAATTTATTGTGATTCTCCTGCCCCTATTTGAATTGTTCCAAATATAATACAATCCCAAGTAGCACTGGTAACAAATGCAATATTTTATAAAAATAAAACAAATTACATTGGCGTTGCATTTCAGATAATTTGTAGCATATCTTATTGATGATTTTCAATTTTGGTTACTAAATTATTACATTGTAACTTACGCTTTGTTTACATTACATAGGTGTTGCATTTTTACTTGCATGTAACTTAAAATAGAGCTGTCAAAATTAATAAGTTACATTGAAATTGAATCTTTGGTTGCAAAGAAACAAATAACACGCTAGGTTACATACAGATTGCTAAGTCACATGTGTGTAACAGCATGAATTTTGTTTACCATTTGTCATAGGAGAAGGGGTGAAAAAATTAACAGGATGGTAAATGAACACCGAACTTGTTGAGCATGAACAACAAATTACAATAATTTTTATTACGCACGGATGATTTAGAGCATAAATAAGAGTGTTTTTGTTAATACGGAGATTAATTGAAGTCAGAACCACGTTCTGAAATTAAAACTGATGTAATTTTAGGCACGGGGATGTTGAGGTTTTTCAATGAGGTGAATATCGTAATGATATGATGTCGAAGCTATTTGATATGATGTCGAGATATTTTGACATTTCTTTATTTACTTTTTGGCTGGCGCACAACTCGGCGCATGGGCTACCGGCGCGCAACTTGTTGGACAGTCTGCGGATTTAAGTAAAGATTCGCAATACTTCAAAATTTAGAAATCAACATCTCCAACTTAGTTCTAATACCATCCGTCCACGAATTATTGTGGAGCGTCGATCGTCGCAAGTTTCTCGTTAAACAGTCAATCCCGTAAATGATTGTGTTTTGTTAACCCGTATAGGCCTGAGTGGAAGCAAAAATACTGAAACCATCACCGCTCAGCGAATACTTAACGGATTGAAATGATTTTTTGTCAGTTCACTGGTCTACATGTCTAGTTTCTAGAAGTGGCCAGAGGAACTCGGAAATATTCCTGTGGCCGGAGTTATTCCTGGATCAAGTCGGGTAAAAAAGGGCTATTTTTTGGGACATGCCAAGTTACCTTTATTTATTTGCAATGACAATAATTTTAATTTGCATAAATCATTAAGATCTGATATTCAACATTATAAATGAAGTGTTTTGCACCGTATAAAATATACCGGATGTCTTAAGATTATTACTCGGGAATAAATAAAAATGTTCATCGGTTTTTGTTTGGAATTTAACCTGGGGTTCAGTTTTGTTTGATGAAAATGTTTGTTATGCAGAAAGTTTCTTCCAAGTTCAATAGAAGTGTAATTTTGCCTGTCAAAGAGCGTTGGAGTGAAAGATTATTGCAATTTTCGTAAAAAAATACATGGTTGTTCTTATCAAATGAGTAAAACATCCGGCGCCATTATTGACTCTTAAAAATTAATCACTCGATTTGTTCACGTTGAGAAAGGTAAGCTAATCCCAAGCCCCATACGTTGAATCTCTGCAACTTCGATTGTTCTGGTCAATCACGAAGTATCAACTACAAATTGTACGGTCAGCTATGCTCATACTCAAGTTCATTTTTTCAGCACGAGTTGTACATTTGAGCGGTTCCACAGAAAATGACGACTTTTTTCCCAAATTTCATTTTAATATTTTTTGATTTGGATGAAATTTTGCACATGCTTTCTTTATGCCCAAAAATGCCTTTTTGCATCATCGGCTCGCCATTTCGACTCTAGCCTTACTTTTGAGAAGGGCATAAGAAAAAAATCCTTAATAATTTTCAAAAAATTATAACTTAGAAACGGTTTGTCCGATCAGTTTGGTGCCTTCCGCATAGTTTTAGGTTATTGTTGGGACTATCTGGAAAAAATATACACTGTAAAAAAAAATGTTGTAATTTTTTATATATCGCAAATAAAGCTTTAAAATCAATTTTCTCAAAAATCGTATTTTTGATTTTTTTTTATTTTTTCATATGTTAAAGTAGACAAAAAATGAAGTCTTTTGCACAGTGGGTCAAGATGGAGAAATCATGTACAAAAAAGTTATGATTTTTTAAAAAAAAGGTTGATTTTTCAATATGGCCTAAATAAACTATAAAAAAAATAATAAAGCATTCAATTTTCGACCCGATTTCATGAAAGTAAGCAAAATTTTTAACAAAAAAGGTATATGAGAAAATTTTGCTAATTGCTACCGAAACATTTGAAAAGTTTATTATGACCATTTTAAACAAATTCACCTTTTTTTTTTAAATCATAACTTTTTTGTCCATGATTTCTCCATCTTGACCCACTGTGCAAAAGACTTCATTTTTTGTCTACTTCAACATATGAAAAAATAAAAAAAAATCAAAAATACGATTTTTGAGAAAATTGATTTTTAAGCTTTATTTTCGATATATAAAAAATTACAACATCTTTTTTACAGTGTATATTTTTTTCCAGATAGTCCCAACAATAACCTAAAACTTTGCGGAAGACACCAAACTGATCGGACAAACCGTTTCTAAGTTATATTATAATGACCGAAAATTGAAAATTATATCATAATTTTGTATTAAAATCGCTGTATCTTTAAAACGGTAAAAGTTAGCCTGATTTTTTTGTGTACCTTTTTGGTGTAAATTTTGCGTACTTTCATAATATCGAGTTTAAAAATATTTAAAAAGTTTAGTATGACCATTTTCAAAAATTCACCTTTTTTTCAAAAAATCATAACTTTTTTGTCCATGATTTCTCCATCTTGACCCACTGTGCAAAAGACTCCATTTTTGTCTACTTTAAAATATAAAAAAAAAAATCAAGAACGCAAATCAACTTTGCGGAAGACACCAAACCGATCAGACAAATAGTATCTGAGTTTTAATTTTTTGAAAATTGTTAAGGCTTTTTTTCTGAGGCCCTTCTCAAAAGTAACGCTAGGGTAAAAATAGCGAACCGAAGATGCAAATAGGCATTTTTGGGTATAAAGAAAGCATATGCCAAATTTCAGCCAAATCAAAAAATACAGAGATTCCCCCAAAGATTATTCAAGCAATTTCTTCTTATATCCCTCATAAAACCCTTCCAGAGACTTCTATACAGGGTGATTACTATTTCCTGTCAGTAAAATAAGAAATCATAGAAAAAATATGGTTGTATGAAAACACAACTAAAGAACAATAGAAGTAATCCATAGCATGTAAGAAAGTATTGTAATTACATCACTATACATCACTATACATAGATAACATATTTAGTTTTTTACCGTAATTTCCAGCCACATGCGTTGTTTCAGAAGTATTACAGTTAACATGCACGTTATTCACAAGCATATATTTTAGCCAAAAAAGACATATTTTTTTCGCTAAAATTTTCCATAATCAGTCTTATGCTATTCCCTAGTAAGTCTGAAAGATTGAGGAAACATACTGTTTCAACCAGGCAAATTTTTCAGCGGAGTTCAGTCAAAAATACATATCTGTGGAAAACGTGCGTGCCAGGTGTTATGCCTTTAAAACAACACATATGACTAGAAACTAAGGTAAATGAAAAAAGAATAAATCTCTACTTTGTCAAAACAAACTTTATAGATGTACAAAACAGAATGTATACTGGAAATTAAAATTCATACATACATATTTTATCTACGATCATTTACTTTACTGACAGGAATTAGTAATCACCCTGTATACTCTGTGAATGGATGTGCGTTTTTTCTTCCAAAGCAGGAATAGATTATTTTTAATCTCCGGTGGTGATAAAAGTGCATTTTCCAGTATTTCATTATTTTCATGTTTGAAACTTTTAAGATGCTGCGTTATATTGAACGTGTAAAACATTGTGGCAAAGTTTAAAGCTCAGATGTTTCTTCGAAAATACTTAAGTTTTTTCGCAATCATCCACCCGGATCAAATGGAGTTCCATGCGATTTCGCTGGTGGTTCGGCCGGTGCTACGCCACCCGGATAGTTTTGATGAGTTTGTTTTAATTAAAGTACTTATTTTCCATGAAACTTGAGCTATTTTAGAGGGTATGGTCAATTTATTTTATCGTTTCAGAGAGCAAGCAATAGTGCTTAGAACAAAGCTATTTAGCTAGGACACAAAGTGGAAATCAGTTAGAGTGTATCCTAAATCATTTCCTTACCTATTATCCAACTCCTTAACATCTATGATGACATATATTATCCAACTCCTTAACATCTATGATGACGTCGGCGAATCTTTCCTCGTTTCGAAGAAGGTGGACGAGGCCAGCAATGGAAATTATCATGGCTTTTCATCTCTGACTTTCGATTGAACAACTGTTTCACACAAAATAGTTTTTCATTGGCAATTGGCATGAGAGTGGTAATAGTAGTTTACGGAACAAATTGGAGAATGATGATTTTTACAGCACGAGTCGTAAATTTATCCCACGAGGCTTGCCGAGTAGGAAAATTACGTCGAGTGCTGTAAAAATCGAGTTCGGCAACGAGTTACATACGTACAACATTTTTTGCAAATTCGTAGAATACCACTTGAGGGTATCAGTAGTTATATAGGAATGCATTCACTATTATTTTACAATTACTGAAAAATTGTTGAGTTATGATTCCTTACGCAACTCAAAATAGCTGCGTAATGAGAAAACGTTTCGTAATGAATCATTACAGCACTGGTTTTAGTTGTGTAATGATTATTACCGCACTGCATACTTCAGTGCAGGAAAGTAGACCGTTTCATGACAGATTGGCGTGATGAAAAACAGCCTATTACGATGAGAAATTGTAAAAAATAAATAACATGACAGTTTTCAGTATGCAATCTACGAAATACTCCGTTACCACGCAACGCAAGGATTACTTCAGTAATCTTTCCAGAAATGTCTCTATCGATACATGCAGGGATGCTCTTAAATGGTCCTCTCGAGATTCTTCTAGGAATTATTCCCAACATTTCTTCCTCCAGGAACTGCTTCAAAGATTATACCCGAGATTTCACCAGGAATTCCTCCAAGGATTATGCAAGTAATAATTTCACGAATTCATATTGAGATTTCTCTAAAAATTTCCTTCAGAAATTTTCTATGGGATACGTCTAGAAAAATCGCTACTTGAATTATTCCTAGGATTTTCCTACAGAGATTTTCCCATGAATTCACCGAGGTATTTCATCAAAAATTACCCTTAGTAATCCACTAGGGATTCTCCCAGAAATATCTCCAGAGATTAGTTTCAGGCATACAAAATTCCACCGGAGATTCCTCCAAGAATTTCTCTAGAAATACCTGCAAAGATTCCCCCATTTTCCTCTATTTAATTATAAATTACCCTAAGAATTCCTCCAGGGTTTTCTCCAAGAATATTTCCAGGAATTCCTCCAGAAACTTCTTTCCTGAACAAAATTTTGGGGCAATCTCTGAAGAAATCTCCAAAAAATTTTGAATCCCTTGAGGAATGCCCTATTAAATTCCTGGAGAAATATTTGCAGGAGCAAATGGAGGAATGCCCCAGGAAATCACTGGAAAAAATTCTGAAGAAATCCATCGAACATTTTTTAGAGGAAAACAGGTAGAGATTTTTCCAGAGTAATCCTTAGAGAAAATCCTAAAGAAATTGTGCAACAAATCTTTGAAGGAATAAAAAACTCCTGTAGGAATCTCTGATTTTCCCTGGTTATCTTTGTAAATTGCTTAAGGAATGAATGAACAGCTACCATTTTTACCAGGATTATCTTACTTAATTACTGAAGGACTCCCTGGAGACATCTCTGGCGACATTTATGGAGGAATCCATGGAGAATCCTTGGAGATATTCTAATCACTGTCGAGATTATAAGAATTAAAAAAATGCAGACATCAAAATTCTCTGGCCTTAAATCGATCCAAGATGACAGACAATTATTTCTTCGCAAGATTAATAAAAAAGAAAGGTGATTGGGAGCCTTGGCAGGTGCTTCATGACAGTTTTGAACATGTGCACCAATTTTTTGCTGTAAAATATGCTTATTCTATACCAAACCAAGCCATACATTGAATTTTCAAGAGTATGAATATAGAGAACACAACAACCGATAGTGCTAGTTCTCTTGATTTGTGCTCTTGAAAATTTGGCAGTGGTTTCAATTCATCTTCACCTTATGATGTATTCGAAGTTATGGTGGATGACGAAATACAATTTTACATGTCTTGTACACACGGTGTCTAAATCTCGTTCATTACTGAACTTTCTTGTACCTCGGATATTTTCACGAAGAAGTCCAGCATTTGAGCCAACCATTTGTAATTGAAGGGTTAAAAGCCTTCTGCCAGCGAAAATTTTACGATATATTTTGTATGGGACGGTTTTGGCTGCAAAACAGGTTTTTTTTCTGGATTTAAATTAAATTTTTACCGAAAGAATATTTAAAACCTTCAGGGTGTAAACATTATCGGGATACTTATTATCGCAAAAGAAACAAATGAACTGAAGTAACTCCGATAACAATTGGCATTTTGAAACAGTGATACAAAATTTGGAATATTCCAAAGGTTTCATCAATATTTCCGTGAGTGTTGAACTTGTGCTTAACTAATTAATGGCGGAATAAAAAAAATCGCTACAGAAACTCGCTCAGTTGTCGAACTAAAAAATAACTAAAACATAAATCTCACTTCACGAGTTTGGGGTCGATTCAAGCTTGTAAAAAATCGGGTAACAAACGGAGTGGTGATGAAAAACAGGTGCTCCGCGTAACAATTAAATTTCAAAAGTTGCTCAGCGAGCCAAAAAACGTTGATAGCTTCTGTATCAGAAAATCAGTATTTCTCAAATATTTTTAAAATTAGAAATTATGAAGTTTTAGATGCAACCTATTTTTTATCCTGATTATCAACCTGCATGTACTTAAGGTGAAGATGAATCGAAGCCAAACTTCAAATTTTAAGGAGCACAAAACTGTAGAACCGAACACCCGTTTGAGCTGAAAACTTAATCGATTGGTCACCTCCAACTAGTGACCAACCGATTAAGTTTTCAACTTAACCGGATGTTTGGTTCTCTTGATTTGTGCTCTTGAAAATTTGAGATTCATCTTCACCTTAAGTTCTTTCAAAAAAAAGTCTAATAGGGGGAGTTTCTCTCTATCTAGCGTTTTTATCCGTTGACAAGTCGAGTCTTGCAGACGGCCTTATAAAAGAGATCGAAATATCTGTCAGAGGCTACAAACTCTAGTGAAGTTGAATGGTATAGTACTAAAATCGGTTTTCATTTACTCATTTCTGATCAATCTAAAAATTCCTCCAGGGTCTGGTCTGGTTCTTTCAGTTGTTCCTTAAAGAATCTCTCTAATAGATCCTCCACAGATTCGCAGGAAAATATCTCCAAAACTATTATTCAAGGATTTCTTCTGATTCTTCAACCATTTTTCGAATGATTTTTGAAGGAATTATTTCTGAGTTTTCCCGCAGATTATTGAAGGAATTTTCCATGGAGCCATTAAGAAATGTTTTCAAGAATTAGTCGTGAAGTCATGCCAGAATACCTTCATGTTGACTTGTGTTCTTATTTTCATCCAGGATGTGTTCCTTCTATGACAGTTCTTCTTCTTCTTCTTCTTTTCTGGCATTACGTCCCACTGGGACAGAGCCTGCTTCTTAGCTTAGTGTTCTTATGAGCACTTCCACAGTTATTAACTGAGAGCTTACTATGCCAATGGCCATTTTCGCATGCGTATATCGTGTGGCAGGTGCGAAGATACTCTATGCCCTGGGAAGTCGAGAAAATTTCCAACCCGAAAAGAACCTCGACCGGTGGGATTCGAACCCACGACCCTCAGCTTGGTCTTGCTGAATAGCTGCGCGTTTACCGCTACGGCTATCTGAGGCCTTTCCATGACAGTTACACAAACTGTACAACATGACTCCAGAATATTGATTTTAGAAATTCTACTATGTCGTTCAGTGGTTTTCACCGAATTCACTATAAAACTATAAATCTGCTGTGGCATGCCGCCTTCTTTCTAAATTTAAAGTTATACATTGGCAGAGATAGCTCTCATGTGGTACCAGGAAGAGGTCATTTTGAGTATATATTGCGCAGTAGAAACCATCGTTTGAAATTAATGTAAACTTTAAATAAATCAAGCGCCTATATCAATTTATTCGCTCCACGTCACGGCACAATGGTCGGAAAAAAGTGAAGTTTGGCCAAAACTATTTTTATCGCCTTAATCGATGAAATATGTAATATGAATATGTTATTTGACGTTTTTGTTGTTTCAGAAGGGGTTATGCACAAAATACGTAACTTTAACAAAAACATTTTTTAAAAAATAAAATTGGTATCAAATTGGGCTGAAAGCACAAATTTTGTTTATATTTGATCGAGTTTGATCAAAATGTGTATAAATAGTGGTTAAATATATTTTAAATAAACTTTGTATGAAAAATATCGTCAAAATATATGTAAAATATTGAGTTATTCAAATAGCTCTGACTTGCAAATCAGCAAATTTCTGCAAAAAATTTAAAGGTTTTTTGCAAGATCTAAGGATGCTTTTTGATGTGCAATATTCGAAATGGTGGCGACATGACGCGACAAGAGTTGTTTTTCATGTTCAAAATCATCAAAATTACTGAAGTGTAATATTGAATAGTATTAAAACTTCAACCAAATATTTTTTTTCCATCCTTATGCTCGATAAAAGTGTTGAACCATAAGCTTTCAGATAGTGGGTAACTTTGGGGAAATATTGCATTCCTTAATTATAAATTTTGTGCTTTATTTTATTGTTACATTTTTCATTTTTTTGACTTCAACCGGTTTGCCGTCATAAAAGTCATAGAAATTAAAATTTTAGTTCAACTTCAATTAAGGATCATAATAATATAACACATGAGATATATTTAAAAATTAAAAAAATTCATAAAAATCTCAAAAAAGTTTTTGGTAGTTTTGGCCGCCCCTTTATATGGAGCCCGACCATTGTGCACGGTTCAAATTATCCGCTGGTCGTTGATAAGCTAAAACTTATTCCACCGCTGCGATTCCGATTAAGCCATCTACCCGAAAAGATAAAAAACCTCGATCATCACACCATCGAACGAATCGTCGCTATTCACTTCCCGTTAATTAATTTCATGTCATCCATATTAGTGTTCCATTGTGACAGATATCAATCATAGATCTGGAAATTAGGATAAAGCCAATCACCCGGTAGACCGGTAACCACGGGATCGACTCGGAAAGACCAGTGTAAAACCAAACAGTCCAACAGCATTCAATCACGCGGACAAAAAGCCCTGGAACAGAACCAGGCAGCAGCAGCATACCTTCCTACGTGCGCGGACAAACCGGAGCAAAAAACAAACACCGGACAGCAGAGGCCGCGCGGGATTTTTCCCATATTTCTTGGACTTGTCCATCTTCATTCGCTATGGTTGCTTTCCTGGCCGCTTTCGGTTAAGTTAGGATGATGAGACGACGGCAACCGACTTGGCAGTGACCGCGACGCACAGAGTTTTGTTTGGCTAAAATAATGAATTTAATTCAGTAGCACCTTCAAAGGTGTTTTTTCCTTCTTTGGAATAGTATCTTTAGAGGATTTTTTAATTAAACGTATATATTGACAATAAATATTACAATCAACTCTCCATAACTCGCTATTGAAGAGACCCTCGAGTTAGGAAGGTATCGAGTTACAGCGCCAAAGCAAAGGGTCGAGATTTTCCCCACGAATATTTCCGGCCAGGACCAGTCGTGTAGGACAACCCATCCCGAGCACCACTGCACCACGGCCACTACCGGCGACAATCGGAAATTTCGATAGTCGTGGACGCCAGAAGAACCTGCGGTCAAATTATCAAATTATTCGTCTCCGCACCAACTGTACCATGTACAAAACACTGATTAGACTGGTAGTCCTCTACGGGCATGAAACGTGGACGTTGATCGAGGAAGACCTGCAAGTACTCGGAGTCTTCGGACATCGGGTGCTTAGGACAATCTTTGTCGGTACACAGGATAATGGTGTGTGGCGGCGAAAGATGAGCCACTAGCAGCTAAAGTAAGCAAAAGCTAGAAAAAAATAAATCACGGCCAATGATGCAACTGAATTAAGTTCACGATTTCCTCAAATCGAAACTCTGTGCGACGGAACCTGTTTATTGGAAGTGATTGCCTGTCGTGTGGACTCCCGTTTCTCTATCATTCGACTCGCTTGTGCCTTGAGCTTGTAAAACAGTGATCCGAGGAGATCCTATGGCTCGACACCAACATGTGGCGTTGTTGCAAGTTCTAACCGAAGAAAACCGATTGATCTGCGATTGTTGTCGTTCCTTGCTCTTGTTGTAACATGGACTAATGCTGCTCTCTCTACTGCTTTGGTGAAGAGCATAAAGAAGAAAGTCGTTACAACATGTGACATTCTTACCGCAAGGCCCCCACGCCCTCTTCTCCATGTTACGATACGCCTAGTTAGGTAGCGTTCAAATCCATTCTAGATTTCAAGCTAACATGACCAAACAAGCTACCTCGTAGTTGGGGCTGCGTTATACGGCACCGGTGAACACTGAATGGAACGAGATTGGTGCCGCTGAACGAGCTCACTGATCTTGATGTGATTTCTCGGAGTCGATATCGGTTTTATCACCGCACGGAGCGTTACGATCACAAATAGTGGTGAACTTGTTTAATGGGCACATATGTTTGTTGGCAGTGTACTGATTCAGAGAAGAACTCAGTATCACAGAAAGTGATTTGCTTGGCAAAATATTTATTGACGAATTTAATACGGATTGACCCAAACAAGTAGTCATAAGCTCGAACGATCAGTGCGCATCGAACCTTCGTGCTGTACGTACACAAATTCTCTCTGCTCTTTGAAATTTTTAAAACTAGTTACAAAAATAAAACAGTACTTTTCATTGCTAAAAAATAACACTGCTTTTCAGTGCTAGAAAACATTACTTTTCAGTACTACAAAAAAAGTACTTTTCAGTACTGTTTTTCTACAATTGATCCCTTTATGATCCTTGGTAAGACCCGTGCCTTCGATTTTTCGTTGAACTTGTTAGCGAAAGCTAGCAGTGGTAATCCTTTTTAGACACCGTTTTTGAAAAAAAAAACTATAAGAAGGTCTCTTCTCCATCCATCAAACAAACAAAACTACAAACAAAAGGAAGGGCGAATCTCTGAACTCCCTTCAAAAAAAAACTGGGATTTAAAACTGTCTTTAAACGTGTCAATAATGGAGTAGGACGTTTCCCTAGAATGCGGGCTTCCTTCCAAGGATGAAATGGGTAATGCTGATAATTGCATCGAAATGAGCAATCAGTTCGATGGGTACTTTAGACAAATTTTCCGAACACCAAATCAAAGCAGTCTCTAGCCCACGCTCTGTGATTCAATCAAAGCAACAAAGATTGCCGCCTATCGTGGTCAGGGGTGCACGACGTTAGGCATAAATACGATTTGGCATCATAAATGTTTGGCATAATATATGTTTGGCATAATGGACGATAGGCATATTTTCCCAAATAAAAAAAAATTAAATTGTTTGTGTGAAAAGTGAGCTGACTTTTTTTGGTAATTGTGGAGGGCTTCAAAGATCAAAAGTGTGTCCTTTGAAATACGATTGCCTTGCAGTCGTCCCATGATTGTAAATCCTTTGAGGTCAATTTCTAGGACAAAACATGAATAAATGAATAGCATGAAAATGCTGGCAATTACCTACATTAGCTTTGTGGTAACTTCTGTGACCATAGAGTAAAGCCATTCTGAAGGTATTTTAGTTCGGTTTCAAGTCGATCCAGGATCCTAGGCCATGAAGTATAAACGTGCTCATGTATCGTGCACAAATAGGAATGTAAAATGGCCACTTTGGCATAGCAAACATTTGGTTGATAATGGTGGAAGTACTCCTAGAATACTAAGCTAAGAGCTTGGGTTGGGGCGTAATGCCAAGAATATGAACGACGCTGTAACAGCTGCTCATCTTTTGAGTTTGGTTGTACAAATTGGCAAATTTTTCATCAGAGATTATCCCTTCTTGAAATTGAAGGCTGTTCTTGATAGGTATACTGTCAAGAAAATTGTTAGAGTTAGTGCTGCTAATGTTTAAATCAGATTTTTTTTCTTTTATTATTAAACTGTTCTTTCGAGAAATACTCATTCAAAAATTTATGCAACTATTGCTCTTAATACTTCCATCGTACATTTTCCTTTCTTTGAATCATAGGCTATTCTTTATACTTAAACGGTCAATCTAATGACTGTAAAAAAGGGACCTTCTTTCAATAATATGCTATATTCAATAATTCTAATAGTTATTGGAATTATAGATGTAAATATTTCCATAAAAAATGCACGCCATGCTAAATGCTGAATACTATGCTATTTTAAATTTGAGCTTGACTATTACATTGACCTCGAAATCAAAGTTTACTTTTCAAATTCGACGAATTTCAAATATTTTCAAGGTGCTTCCGACATATGTGGCTGATTAAAATTGTTTGAAAATCATCGAAAATTGTTGGCAGAAGAGGCAAAGGAACTGTTTTTATCACATTAAATTGATGAGCAGATGCGAAGTGGGAATGTAACGCTTTTATTGGCGTCACACTACCAGAATATTGTTGTTGAAGATATAGCCACCTATCATACCATGAATTTTTGATATGCCTCTAGATAGTTGTCTTCAAGTTAATCATTTGCATTATAAGTACTAATAATTATATGGAAGATTTCCCTTCTTTAGAATTAACGCAATTATGTAAGGAAAATATAACAAAAACATATCATATACTCATCAAACTAAACATTAGACTGGCCCTTAAACAAAAAAGTTGTAAAACTCAACGGGGCACCCCCTAGATATGAGCCTTAGGGTAAGAAAATCATTCTCTCAAAATTTCAACTCAATTGGTTGCTCCACCAGCTGGCGCATTCGATTTGAAGTTTGTATGGGATATTCGTCTCAAATATATTGAAAATTGATCCTTTGTCACTGTTTCGTTCCGTATACTGATTGTTCGCGTTCAAATAAGCCCAGAATGACAAATACACTAGTTGATACCCTGATGAACATAATTGCAGAAGGTTGTATCTGGATTTAATCTCATTTTCATTACTCTTTCAGTTGTTGAAAGTTAGGCTTAGATCAGCACTCCCGTACAGTCACTTATATGCATGCGACATGTGCCTCAGCTCGCCCAGCGTCATAGGTGGCTATGATGCGCTTAGTGGCTACCTCCAAGCTATGTTGAAGAAATACAAGCAGTATTGCATGATAGACTTCAGATGGTTAAAACACCAACTATATTAATTTTGATCATGGTACAATCTTCTACAATATTCTTCGCTATTACATTCTACAATATTCTTCGCTATTACATAAAGTAGTGTTTTTGTTCTGGGTCCAATTGAACGCGATCATCATTTTTCCTGAACCAAACAGTAGATGATGTGCTGTTGCTCATATGTTTGAGCTGAAAATCCCATATTGACTTCAATTCAATTGCGCCAGTTCATGGAACGACCAAATGAGCTGAATTTTTCAGAAAGGCTTCGTCTAACCCCAAGAAATAATCCTGGAGGGTGCCCCGTGGAATCATACAACTTTATTTTTCTCCCATACTGAGCTGGGCCAGTCTACTAAACATCTCTAGAAATAAATAACACTTGCTCATCTATATTTGCGTGGTTACTTACAAAAATGGATTGAACTGGACTTAAGAATTCTAACAATGTCCATGATAACAATCTTCTTCCATATTTTCCGATAATGGATTCATTATCCAATTTCATAACACCAGAAATAGTAATTTATAACCAACCAATTTTCTATTTTTTTTCTGAGCTGTTACATCTTAAGGACACCCACTTACCTCCATCAACGTAATGGAACTTGTAAATGGACCCTAACAATTTTCGATACAATAAGAGTTTTGAATGATATACACGCAAATTATTTTATGCCAAACGTGCATTATGCCGAACGTATTTTATGCCTAACATCCATTATGCCTAATATTTTTATGCCTAACGTCTATATGCCTAATGGGGTATACTCCGGGGTCAGTTGATACGAATTTGGAGGACTTAGGCAGGGGATTTTCAACTCCATTAGGGGAATCAAGGTCTCCTTCCAAATCACAAAGAAAGGAGACTGTCGCGTTTTGTCGGAGACTCTTAAAGATCGCGAACTTTTTCGCAAACATCTTGAAGAGAAGATACATTTTTTTTTTTAATTATGATAAATCCGAAAGTTTGTTCAAAGTTATCTTGAAGAGTCTCTCAAGATGATATGTCACCGGAAGAGATCAAAAATGGAATAAATGATTTACTTGGATTTTCTCCAGTCAAAGTAATCATTATGAAAAAGAGATCCCAATCTGGCATTCTTTGGAAAGGGCTTTCTCAAGAATATTATTTAGTTCACTTTAACAAAAAATATCTAAATAATATTGAAGCTTTAGAAAAATGTTCGATGGGGGACATGGGAACATTTCCAGAAACCTCGAGGAAATTTTCATAACCTTACTCAGTGTCGTCGGTGTCAAAAGTGGGGTCATGGAACATAACATTGCCGCATGGATGCTAAATGCATGATTTGCGGAGGTTCTCTCACGCTAAGGGTGTCTGTCCTGTGAGGAAAGATACCCATTGGCGTAGGAACAGGGGGGGGCAGGGGGGCCTGGCCCCCTCCAGAACCATCCAGCCCCCCCCCCCCCAGATTTTTTGGTGATAGTATAAATAAAAATTAAAAACAAAAACAATTTAACACAAAGCTAAATTTTCTGAATCAATGTACTTGAATCTTGTTATTGATAAAAATATCTTCAGTAGTTACATTATTGTATGTATTTACAACTATAGTGTGACAACCTCGCTTGTCTTACACATCATCAGCGTGGCAATTCCGACTTCGGTGAATCGTGCGAAAATCGAAAGCTAGAACTAGCCTCTTGTTGTATGCGATACACACAATTTTTCGACATCTTCTGTGTAAAAAATACCGTGCTGCAAAAAAGATGTCCATCCAAACACAACGCCTAGCCATTGGATATATATAGAAAGCGTTGTGTTTGGATGGGCATATAATTCTTCCGAAAGAGGTGCACTTTGCGAGAAAGGACCACGTGATTATTGAGCTGAAATCGAATTCAGGTTAACTTCTGCGTTCATGAGTCCTCTCATGGCGTAGGGGTAACGCGCCCTAACTAGAGATCAGGGAGTCGTGAGTTCGATTCTCACTGGGAAGACGTGTAACTTTTTCGCAAAACTTTACATCAATTTGTCCATTTAATCCAATTGCAAAGTATATGTAATGTTTAGCTTTTCGGTAGTTGTTAAACTTCCACTCGGCTAGTTAGCCGTAAACCACGATTCATAATTAGAAACAAGTAACAATTATAATTTATATGTAATAAGTACGTAGAGCAGCTTCCAAGAGAAATAATAAAAATAATTAGTAAAGCATTCTCTGGCAGAATTCCTCAAGAGATTTTTAAACTAGTCGATAGATATTCTTCGAGAAATTTTTCTTATGATTTTTCTTAATACACATGGTTGTATACCTGAAAAGAATCACAAAGGACATTCCTTGTGAGTTTTTTTTGCTATAATTTTAAAGTATTTTTGACTGAATTACAAAAAGAATGAATCGTTCTCGTAGCGAAAATTGAAATTTGCAAATAAGGACTGTTCATTTTATAAAGTGGACACCTTGGGCATGCAATATCTTTTTAATTTATCAATGAAATCGGAAACGGTTTTCTGCACATCGATCGACATATATTGTTCAATATTATGATAATAAAAAAGCCACAAAAATAATAAAATTTCACACTAAAAAGGCAAAACGTTTAGAACAGTCGATATTTAGAGGTTATCAAAAACAATGATTATTAGAAATTGACTGGAAAATTCGACAATCTATATTTTTTATTTCCAAAAAAGGCTTGCTCTTCGAAAGCATCATCATTAAGAAGCCTTCACAAAAACATTTGATTTTTTTGGAGCAACAATTATCCACATATAATAAACTCATATTTCACTGATTTTTTAAGAGAAAAATATTTCAAATTCCAATGGAACTGATTTGAGTGAAATTTTTAAGTTTAAAGTACGTCTTGATGGAAGTACTGAATATGGAAAATAACCTTCGCCTTCATAAAGTTGCTAATCTGGTCCCCAGGTCACATTAAAAAATTAAACAATCATCAAAAAAATCATCATAAAAAATTAGACAATCATCAAAGTTGGGAGCACTGCTGCAATGAAATCGAATTTATTTTCCATGTATTGTTTTTATAATGTGTTATTCTGAGATTATCCATTAAAATATTTGGATAAACACGTTTACAATTTGCAGTAGATAAATAAATATGCGTACAAGATTTTAAAAGTATGAGACTTTTTAATAAAACGACCATAAAGGGATATATTTATACTTAAGAATGCGGTTAAAACTCGCGATATAGCTCTTTTTTATACAATTATAGAGTTTTTAATAATCTAAACCAATTTTTAACACGATTTTTACTATACTTTTTTGCTGAGGGTGAAAGAATGGTGTTTTAACAAATTTGGCCATAAAGGATCAATCACTAGATTGACCTAGGGTCAAAGAACGGTGGAATATTATTGATATTTTCAAAGCGTTACCTTTAAAAGAATGATAAAGGATACAAAAATACAATTTGTTCATAAAAATGAGGATTTTTGTTATGCGAAAAATAATGCTTAACTTTGACGAACAGTTTTTCTTAGGAGTTTTTGGAAAAACTTTTTAGTTCTTCAACCAAAAGCATTTCGTAAGATTTTATTTTTTTTTATAACATTGTAGAATAATAGTTGACCAATGCACAAAAAACCGATTGCGATTTTATCAAAAAATAAAAAATATATAGCCAAAACAAAGTGTCCACTTTATAAAATGAACAGTCCTTATGTGCCGCGGTATGAGACAAACGAACAAATTAATAAAATCAATACAAATCTGTAGTAGTAGTTTCGTAGTTTTACGAAATTTGTGAAAATCGTGATTATTGTGACCGACATTACTTACATATGTAAAACAAGTATTTGCTAGGCCCCCCTAGGCCCCCTCCAGAAAAAAATCCTAGCTACGCCAATGAAGATACCAAAAAGTTTGCGCATTTGCGGGAGCAATCATAAGTCTAACTTTTGAGATTGCCCTTCACCTAAACGAAACGTCGAGGCTCGTGCCAGGCAGATGAACGGTGATTTTTTTTCGTTTCCGGAATTCCCCTGGCAGAATCTCCAACAATGCTAATTTTTCAGTTAATGATCGCTTGTTTAAGAACCATACCCATGAGGTAAATTATACATATTCATACTCATTCACAAGTTAATTTTCTTCCGTCGGGTAGCCGTTCAAATCTTTTAATTTCGATTGGATTTACCCAAGAAAACTTCTATGCCAATATTCTAGCAGGCAGTTTCAACTCCTCCCTTTCAATTTGTCTTCCTATGGATAACCTTTCTAATAGTTTCAAATCCTACGGAAAAACCCTTGCCGCTGCAAGTAATTCAAGTAATAAAGGGTGAACACGAAATTATTGCGACACATTCAACAAGGCATAACTTTTCTACCATTGGGTAAAAATCAACCAAATTTTGCACACTTTCTCATTGATGTGTATTGTTTACATGCTGTCAAACTCGAAGTCGTGTTTTTCGATTCAACGAAAATGGAGGTGAACCAACGTGAGTCGAGAGAACAAATTCTTTCCAAACACCTGGAATTTGCTGACCTGTCGCACCGTTGGGAAAAATATTGAACATTCACCATTCATCCGTCTCCAGAATGTTGAAGCGGTTCCAGGAGCGAACCACGGCAAAGGAGCTGGAAGAAAACCGGGACCGGAGAACAAAAAGACGGAGGGAAAGGTGAAGCGGATGATTAAAGCAAATCTCAACGTCTCAAGTCGTGATTTGGCTAAGAGATCAGCATGTCACAGAGCTACGTCCAGAATACAAAGAAGAGAGCTGGACTACATACATACAAGGTCCAGAACTTCCCAAACCGCGATGAGCGGCAACAATCGACGGCTAAAACTCTAGCACGGAAGCTCTACGAGAAGATGCTGACAAAATATGGCTGCTGTTCGATGGACGACGAAACGTATATAAATGCCGATGTTAAGCAAATTCCGGGGTTGGAGTTTTTCACCGGCAAGAGCAAGTTCGATGTGGACGACAAATTTAAGAAGAAGAAAATGTCGAAGTTCGCCTCCAAATATCTCATTTGGCAGGCCATCTGCTCTTGCGGACTGAGGAGTGAGCCTTTCGTGACAAAGGACACAGTAAATGGCGGCATCTACAAATCTGAGAGCCTCGAGAAGCACCTTTTGCCGTTCTTGTAGCAGCACGACGAAGCTCCGCTATTTTGGCCAGATTTAGCACCATGACACTATTCTAAAAGTGTCCTGGAGTGGTATGAGGCCAATTCTGTCCATTTTGTTCCAAAGGACATGAATCCGCCAAACTGTCCGTAGCTGCGCCCGGTGAAGCAGTACTGGGCAATAATGAAGCTGGAACTTCGGAAGAGCAAGAAGACAGTCAAAGACGAGAAGGACATGTTAAGAAAATGAAAACAAAAACTAAGAAACTGGAGCGGAATGACACTATAAAGACTTTGATGGACGGCATCAAGCGAAAATGCCTTCAATTTTACACTCAAGCCTCCATCGATTAACTTTTCTTTTGATTTTTGAAGTAAATATATGTATAAAACTACTTTTTTTTTTTGAGCCTTCAATCAAGCGCCCTAAGGCATTACGGAGCCGAAATCATGATAATCATACAAATAAAATAAACTATTTGATAATTAAACATTATTGTTTTCGAGCATTCTTCTTGGGTGGAGATTGCAGTTGATTTTCCACCGGAAGTGTTCGATGATGCTGAGACAGATCTTGATTATATTTCACTTGCCGAGTTTTCCTCTCCACTTCACATTTCTCCCAGTGCTCCTTCTGCTCCATTTCCTGCCTTCTCAGATTTTCTTGGTACCGTCGCTGCATGGATTTTTCGTTTTTCCGGTATTCCTCTTGACGTCTCCGCTTTTCTGCTTCGTGCTTCGCCCAATTTTCTGCCAAATTCTTTTCATATTTGTTTCTATAAACAACCGGTTCCATTTCTATCGATGCTCCTTGATCTTCGTTGTGTGTAATCTCCATTGAAGCAGGTTCCAACTGCACCTCTTCAATGACTTCTTCCTCCAAATCTTCTATGATTTCCGGTTCAACTAATACGGGACTGCCCTGAATAACGGCAGCAGCATAAGTATTAGATGATTTTTTACCTTGTCTTTCTTTCGTATGTTGCTTCCGTGCCGCATTTTGTGGACAGGAATTTCTACGGTGACCCTCCTGTTGGCACAGAAAACATTTATTTTTCAGCTCCTAATAGAATACCTTCCCTTTCCATTGAAGAACGTCCACCGTCGGGGGAATGTCTTTGTCAACTTTCATGTACACACCTCGTACACCATTAAACATATGGTCGAGGCCTAGGTTCGGTGGGAACTTCTCTCGAATCACTCTTTCAATTTTTCCATACGCTCCTAGTACCAACGCCACATCCTCGTCAGAAACCTCTGGAGGGATATAAAAAATCCGCACGTAACGAACGTTGGTTCCTGCCGGAGACATAAGAACGTCTACCGTTTTTCCATTGGAATAGCTGAATTTGGCTGATTCCAGGTTGGACTGCAGTGCATCCTCCATTGCGGCAGTAGTTCTGAATTTAATGCACAGACTCCTGTCCTCCCCCATCTTATACACGGTTTCCATGTCCATTACATCGGCCTTTAACTGTTTTACGAACACAGAAATTTCGATCCACGTTGGACGTGATTGGTGTTGAAATACCGAACAAAAATAACGAGCGATACGGACTTGAAAACAAAGCCGTTTGATGAAATGCAAAAACAAACTACCGTGTGCCGGCTGCTGCTGCGTCTGAATGCGACGAGAGCAAAACAACAACTGATGGTATGATTCTAAACATTATAAGTAAATTGGCATGACATTTTCGGTGTCGAAATAATTTCGTGTTTGCCTTTTATGTCTCCCTCTGATATTGTTTTTTAACTGTCCCTCTGATATTGTTAATTGTATTAAATGATTGATGCAATGTTCAAAACCACTTCAATGGCTGAAGCAGGCCAAGTTGGTGTAAAATTTACTTAAAAAAAATGTTATCTGATCACGTTCCTCTAATGAATATTTTTTTAAATATTTCAAATTGGAATGCTCGTTTTTTGATTGATGTCGTCTTTCTCAATTTAATTTTCTAACAACTTATAACAGACATATGGCAGTTATCACTGGAACTTATTTGAAACCTGGAGCCAAACTGAAAAAACAATCTTTTTTGTTTATTGTAATGATTGACTTTATGGGACATGTGGGGGAGTTGCAATCATTATTCATAGGCGTATAAAACATCAACTTTTTTTTAAAATCAATTTTGTTGAAACTTTGGGTGTTTCTATTGAAACACAACTTGGTAATTATACTTTTATAGCTGCTTATTCGCCTTTTCAATACACTGGGCAGCAAATAAATTTGTTTTAAAATTACTTGCGGAAATTGACTCACAATACGTCAAAAATGTTTGCCATTAGTGGCAACTATCGTGGTATTACCTCTCTCTCTGCGCTGTTGCAAAGCTGTTCGAACTCGTTATAATGGAACCGCTTCTTGCTCACTGTAAACCTTACATTAGCGTCGATCAGCATGGATTCGTGACAGGTCACTCTACAGCTACCAATCTACCCTGTTTAACTTCATACATAACCGAGAGTATGTCGAAACGCTTTCAAACCGATGTAATTTACACAGACTTGACTGCAGCCTTCGACAAGCTGAATCATAACGTTGCTGTCGCTAAACTTGATCGGCTTGGGATACATGGCTGTTTTCTCCAATGGCTTCAGTCGTATCTCACTGGTCGACACCTAGCCGTCCTCATAGGAGACTGTTATTCCTCTTCGTTTGCTACTACATCGGGAATCCCGCAAGGTAGTCACTTGGGACCATTGATCTTCCTGATCTACTTCAATGATGTGAACCTGGTAATTGAAGGACCACGATTATCGTACGCGGATGACCTCAAACTGTACCTCCGTATTCGTTCCATTGACGACTGTTACTTTCTCCACCAACAGCTGAATGCCTTTGCGGAATGGTGTAATCTAAATCGGATGGAAGTGAACCCGTCAAAGTGCTCAGTTATTTCGTTTTCGCGCAAAAAGCAGCACATATTGCACAGTTATACATTGTCAGGAGAAGAAATCAAACGTGTCAGCCAAGTCAAGGATTTAGGAGTGATCCTGGATGCACAGCTATCGTTCAAACAACATGTGGACTACGCCGTTGGTAAAGCCTCCAGAGTACTTGGAGTCATCTTCAGAACTGCTAAGGAGTTCACGGACATTAACTGTCTGAAATCTTTGTACTGTTCTCTATCTCGCTCCATTCTGGAATACTGTTCGGTTGTTTGGACTCCCCACTACAACAACGGCGTCTTAAGGATCGAGTCTGTTCAACGACGGTTCTTGAGATATGCGCTGCGACGGTTACCTTGGTCGGATCCTTTTCGCCTGCCTAGCTACCAAAGTCGTTGCCAATTGATCGATCTGGAGTCACTATCGGTTCGTCGAGATACGGCAAGAGCGTTACTGTTATCGGACGTACTTCAGGGGCGTATTGATTGCCCGTATATTTTGAATGAAATCAACATAAATATCCAACCTCGTGCTCTCAGGAACAGGTCTATGCTGCGACTGCCGCTTCAGCGAACAAACTACAGCACTCACGGTGCTATCAATGGCATGCAGCGAGTATTCAACAGAGTAGCCACTTTGTTTGTCTTCAATTTGTCCCGTCATTCGCTCCGTACGAGATTTAGTTTGTTTTTTTCAAGTGCTTCCTAATTTGTCCGTTCTTGTAAGTTATTGTTTGTGAAAGCTATTAGTGTTGACATGTTCATTTGTTGATTTTTTTAAAACGTGTACTATTAGATTTTAAGTTTTATCATTGGGGCTTTACTTAGCCCGTTGACTAATAATAATAATAATAATGCAATGCAAAACATCCCTCTTGGTTTGCAAAGTAATTCTAACGTCAGAAATGTATCTGACAAGTGCTCTTCTGGATATTTCAAGATTCAACACCCCGATGGGCCTACATGTTTTACCTCTTCTAGAAACCCTTCTACGATTGACTTGGTCTTAACCAACTCTAGTCACCTTTGTAGCCAACTGATTACTCACGCTGATTTTGATTCTGATCATGTCAATGTTACATTTCAAATATCCAATGAAATGATTCTCAATCGTATACTATTTTCGAGCTGACTGGAATACATATGAAACATCAATAGTAATCTTGATTTTAACATTTTCTGCAGACAAAACTTGATATTGACAATTCTAACGAAGATTTAACTAATTCCACTGTTGAAGCAAGAGGCGTTGCAATACCAAAATATGAAGTGAAATCCAAAACCGTGATTATAGACGATGATTTTAAACTCTTTATCCGTCTTCAAAACGTGATGAGAAGACAATTTCAACGCACTCGCGATTCTGCTATGAAAATTATATGACAGGATCTGGAAAATTGAAATTTAAAAACAGTTTACTCAATTAAGAAACGAAAATCTTGAAAAAAAAATTCTAACCCCTTTTGGAAATTATCCAAAATTAAAAATAAAACCTCAAAACCAAATTCCGGCATTAACCCGTATAGGCATGTGCCAAGCTTATGGGAACGCATTTTAGTGCACAATTATGTTTGCTTTCTACTTTTCGAGAATTGAAACGAATTAGTATCCAACAAATCTATAGCCGATTCTTCCGGGCATTACGTCCGAATGGCCACACCGGGCATATTTTGAATGGTGCAAAACTCTTATTTATAATGTTGAATGTCAGATCTTAATGATTTATGCAAATTAAAATGATTGTCATTGCAAATAAATAAAAGTAACTTGGCATGTCCCAAAAAATAGCTTTTTTTACCCGACTTGACCCAGTGACCCACCGGAATAACGCCAGCCACAGGAATATTTCCGAGTTCCTCAGGCCACTTCTAGAAACTAGATATGTGGGCCAGTGAACTGACAAAAAAATCATTTGAATCCGTTAAGAACTCTCTGAGCGGTGAGGGTTTCAGTATGTTTGCTTTCACTCAGGCCTATACGGGTTAAAAGAGGAAAAAAATATTATCAATTAATTGTGAAGAAGCTCCAAAACTTTTAAGTATTTTAGTGTTTGAGACAAAAACTTGTTCCGCAGAGTAATTTAACACTAACAAAAAAATGAACTAATGGAAGTACGTTTAGGTAATTGGACACTGTAAATTTTCGAAGATATCTACGAGCCTTCAAAGCAGGAAGAACTATTAAATGGAAAATTTAGAAATATTTCAAGTGGAGCATTTCTCATACCAAGATGAGTGTCCGGAATTTGAAGCTGTCTTAACGGTATCTCATCCAATTCTAATCTACCTAGATCAAAATCAAAATTGTCAAAATATAAAAACACTCTGCCAAACAATCCAAACCCACGCATTTGCAGACCACTAAATGTGTTGTACCCCTATATAGTCCATCCCTGACAGTTGTCCGCCGGTCGATCTCCCTTCTTACCGGGAAAGTAATCCTTGTATGACACCGTCCGCTACTCGTGCTAACCGTTGTCTTCCGCTTGTAGCTTTTTGTTTGCGATCGCGCCTTCGAAAACAATCTGACAATCTAATAAAATGCATCCCACAATCGTGAAGCCATCAATCAACGTGCCAACAGGCAGCACCACAAACACTCCGAGCTGTCTGGTTCTGCCGTACCGTTTCGGCTTAAATTCTGAACCGATCCATAATCTGAACACTCGAATTTTGTATGGAGACGTTGTTGAAATATTTAACTGAAATATGCCACCAAATTTCGAAGAAATGGAGATCAATTGTTACTCAATTTTCATGCCTTCAAAGCTATTTTTGCCACTGGGAGTTGTAATTACAGTCAACTGTCCATAACTCGATATTGGAGGGACCATCGAGCTAGGGAGGTATCGTGTCACAGAATATAAAATCAGTGCAACTATGATCTAAGGGACCATCGAGTTAGCCATAAAAACTTTCACTATGGTTCTCTAACTCAATATTGAGATACGAAATATCGAATAATTGAGAGTTTACTGTATTGTATTTGCGAAATCATTCATTTCAATGCTATTTTCATGCTGTTAGATTGATTGATTTGTTTATTATCGACAGTTTACACCAGTTAGGAATTTGAATCAAGGTGTTCGGAATATAGATCAAATAAGTAAAGTGTTCGGCATTTGAAGCAAGCTGTTGTTCCATAATTTTGCATAAACATGATTGTAAAACATGAAAAAACATCACTTTCATTAGTATACCCGACAGTTTCACATTCTAGTAGCGCAAGAAATTAAAATTTTCACTAATTACAGATATTAGTCAAATTCAAGTCTATTTGATGCATTTAAAGTCACTATATTCCTTAAGTGTTCAGAATTTGAGCCAAAACGGTAGCCCCGACACGAAGAAGACGAGATGAGACATACGATCGAGCAAACGCAACTCTTTGGCCTCTCTATAACTAATCGTGATTGCGTGGGCCCCCTTCTCTGAATGCGGGTGCAGGCTTGTTCTCCTAACGATAATGTAGAAAGAAGCACAATATATGGTAGGAATAAAAAAAAACAGATCAGATGGCGACAGATTAATCACTGTTTTATTCCACTCAATACAACGTAGTATACAATTATGACAACAGGTGTTTGATCGCCGTATGTCTGCTGATCGGGTTCGTTGCTTTGCTATTTAGTGCCGCACAGCAGTCTCAGCAGATTGATCTATATTCGCTGAACGGCGCGTAGGTTTTGCAGATAGACCTCCACGAGATCTCCAAGATCAGATCGATTTTTTTGCCAGCATCTACCTTCCTTGACTCCATTCAAGAAAGACAAAAAAAATATATTCTCACAAATCGACTTGTGGCGACCCAACCGACCGTAGAGTACGGTCGCGAAGCTAGTCAATTAACTTTAATAAACGAAGAAAACTGTCAAAATCTTGGCGCGCGCATTGAGTGCGAAATCTTGATCTCCTTCGGCTTTGAAGGTTTCTTCTGCGTTTCGATCTTTTTTTTTTGTTTTGTCTTCACTGTTCAGGGAAGATTTAAACTCTCTGGATCCTGTGATGTGCGCGTTCCGAGTGCGGTGGCCCAGGTCGTGTGAATCGACACCATCACCGTCATAGTCGCCGCTTTTTGTTGTCGTCGTTGTTTGCCATGGTCATCATCAGCATCGCACCCAGGATAAGTATAAATCCCCCGAAACGAGAGAGAGAACCCTCACAAATAATGTTACACCAGTGCGTGTTCAGGCATGGTGCATAACATTATTTTGTAGACAGTCAAGGGAATGCAATCATTCTGCAACCATAAATAGGTACCTATTGTCCAGCTGTTGACCACGCTCCAAGTTTTGCATATCACTGGTATCGACAATATTGTTTGAAACAATTCAAAAATATCTGAATGAGACGTCCTCATTTTTACGTTTGGTGTAAAGTCGTTTGGCCGAATGGAAGTGTAGCATATTATTGTATCATAATTAAGTAATGTGGAATAACTTGAAAGGACAGCCTATCATCAAGAGAAAGGAAAATTTCATTTGAAGTTTCAGATTTTTAGTATTGATCATTTAAAAATTTCAAAAAAAAAATGGACTTGCGAATTAAGAAAGCAGAACCTACGTCACCAGCGCCTTAAAACGCCTCTGTCATCGACACACTAACAGCATCACATTCAGCAAAACGGCCAAGGTCCACGCTGGCGTTGGCGTATCAATAAAACTGTTTTCTCATAAATTTTCTCAGTAATAATAATGTTTCAACCGTCGCTCGCCGTCGTCGCTGAGCTTGGAGAGTGAACCCGCACGCTGCTGACCACAAAATAAGCAATGAGAAATGAAATGAAGCACATGGCACTGTGTAGCAAAATTTTAAGAAAAATGAAATGCATGAAGTTGAAGTGAAAAAAGAACAAAACGCCAACGAAACAACAAAATACTGGAACGTGATTTAGTTCAACGAATTCGCATCATCGTCGTCGCAGTATTCTTCCTCTTAGTACTCGTCAACTCGTCCGCCGAATTGGGCGCGAGGCTGGCATTGAGTTGAGGGCGGCAGCAGGAGGTAAGAAACAGAATGCTTTTATTAATCTTCGTCAAGGCACCGGAACACACAGGTTTGAAGTGTAAACGGTGCAATCGATGCAACAGCCCGATAGGCAACCGGGAACGTGCGCCGAATGCTTATAAACAACCGAAGAGCACTCTGTAGAGAGATCGACAGACGCATACTTCTCATGCGACGCAAGTTCCATGTTCCATCTCGTACGTGAACGTATTGCGCGCCCGCCGAAGGTTTCGGATATTTGGTTGCGAGGAACAGATAGCATGGGGACTAAGGTGGCCCATTTTTATATGAGAAAATTCATACTGTAAAAAATGAACTTAAGTTACACTCCCCGTTCTATTCAACCTTCAGAAGCTGCTGTGTAAGTTTGAGCGAAATTCAACAATTCAAAATGTCAGCAACAAGCTTGAAGTTTGCATAGAAAAAATCGACCAAATACATACATGAAAAAAAAACTGTTCCAATTTCGATGAAATGCTTTCGGAAATGACTAGAAAATTTTGAATGAAATATTGCGAGTACCATCAGTGCACCATCACTGGTGTAAAAATTGATTTTTCGTGTCAAAAACCAACATTTTTCGCACGGATATTTTCTAGCAATCAGTCCACCAAAATGTCCATATATCCAACAGATCGATAAGTTTTGGAAAATGATCCAGCATAAATCTAAGAAATAAGTAAAAAAATAGAAACACCTTCTGGTTTAGACATTTCTTGAAAAAAAGCAAATTACAGATAAGGTAGACTACGGTACTGCACTGCACCGAATGTATGGCAAAAAGTTCAAAAACTCTAAAGCGCAGAAATGTTTTAACGTTTTAAAATTCTACAAAATTATGTGCTAATGTCCTGAGTAACTTGATTTTCAATTGGACCAGTAAGTCCTAAATAAAAATTGTGTGCGCGCTTTCAAACTACATAGCAAATTTTTGAGCTTTATCGAAATTAGTTAGTAGAGATGGTCGGGTTCCACATTTTCCAAACCCGAACCCGACCCGTACCCGACTTATTTTATTCCTTCAAACCCGGACCCGACCCGAATCCGAGACAAAAATTAAAAAGCAAACCCGGACCCGACCCGAACCCGAAAAATTTTCGCTGTTCAAACCCATACCCGACCCGAAACCCGAAAAAGTTTTGTAAGAAAAACACGAATAGAACCCGAGTTCGAAAAGATGATAAAATTATCGTTTCTGATGCATAGGGTAGCTTTCCGGTTGATACTTTGTGAACAATTATCCCCAAACCCGACCCGAACCCGGCTAAACCCGACTTTTTTCAAGCCCGAACCCGACCCGTACCCGATATTTTTTTAACCTTCAAACCCGACCCGAACCCGAAAAAATAAAAAAAATTGAACCCGAACCCGTCGGGTTCGGGTCGGGTTTCGGGTTTGAAAACCCGAGACCCGACCATCTCTATTAGTTAGTAATAATTTGTTTTCCTCTTTCAATGTCCGTATTGGCTTCTGTGGTTTTTTTTTTTCAGAATTTTAAATAATTTCCAAAAGGACTTAGAGCCAAATTTTTGTTTCTTAATTGTGCAAAACGTTTCTTGATTTCTTTCTGCAAATCCTGCCATATAATTTTCATAGCAGGATCGCAAGTGCGTTGAAATTGCCTTCTCCTCACGTTTTTAGACGGATCAAGAGTTTAAGATACACTAAAACGGCCCAAAATGCGACCTCCCAACATTTCGAGTTCATTTTTCACTTCTCCTATTTCTACCAGTCAGTGTTGCCAGTTTCACATAAAATTCCGCCACAACAATCATCGTCTATAAACACGGATTCGAATTTTACTTCACATTTTGGAATTGCAATGCTCCTGGCTGCAACAATGGAATTTGTTAAAGTTTCAAGAGCTCTGTCAATATCATGTTTTGTTTGTAAAGATATGTTAACATCTTGATGTCAATATAAGTTACATATAAATTCCAGCCGGCTCGAAAATAATTGAAAGAGGAGCTGATAGGATTGAGAATAGCTTCATGGGATATTTGAAATGTAACAGGGACATTTATTTATTTATTTATTAGGTATTCTGTTTATCGGACTTTATAGTCTTCTACATAAACTTAGCTGGTTTAACTTACAAAATCAAATACAAGCACAATTAGACATCATATCACAATACATATCATCACAAAACATTACAAAACATGTCAAAAAAATAAAATAAACTCTTATAAGGAGTCAAAAGAGTCTAGAGCAGTGCTGGGAATGGTAATAGTAGTAGGCTTGAATTTTCGCGAAAATCACGTGGCTCTCCCAGTACAGTAGTTCAAAAACGTGAATCTCATCAAGTAGCCTATGTTGGGTGCGCGAATTTTCTAAATCCTGAGTGTCATTGAAGTCACAGCAGCGATGGGCGTGATTTTCACTGGCTTCGATGACTGTGATTGGCTTTGCTTGGCTACTGTAGAGTGAATTTCAAGATTTTTCCCAAGAGCGGTTGATTTTTCTAGCAAATCTATCAATAGTCTCATCGAAATCGAATAGATCTTCCACTATGCTAAACGTTCGAATACATGCTGCAATCGGTTCATTGTAACCAAACAGGGTTCTGTGAAATCTTTGTTCGAGCAGGGTTGTATTCCGCAGCATTCTGCTCGGGACACGGAAGTTGAGCATTCCACGCTGCTCTGGGAATCAATTTCTCCATTGATGAGTTTTGCAATTATCAACGCTTGTTGAATTTTCCGTCGACGTTACAACGTGTCCAATCCTAACAATTGACACCTCTCCGGATATGGTGACATGATCAGAGTCAAAATCAAAGATGACTAGAGTCGGTTAAGACCAAGTCAATCGTAGATGGATTTCTAGAAGAGGAAAAACATGTAGGACTATCAGGGTATTGAAATGAGAAATATCCTGAAGAGCACTCATCAAATAACATTCTGCCGTTTGAGTTACTTTGAGAATTATTCCATGGCCGATGTTTGGCATTAAAGTCACCAATGACAAAAAATTTTGACTTATTGCGAGTCAATTTTCACAAGTCAGTTTGGAGCAAATTAACTTGCTGTCCAGAGCATTGAAAAGGCAAATAGGCAGCTATGAAAGTATATTTACCAAGCTGTGTTTCAACAGAAACACCTAAAGCTACAAAAACTTTAGTTTCAAATGACGAAAACAGTTGATATTTTGTACGCCTATGAATGATGATTGCAATACCCCCACATGCCCCACATTACGATAAACAAAAATAGTTAGGATCTTTTTTTAGTTTGGATCCAGGTTTATTTATTTCAGTAATAACTGCTATATGCACGTTATTAGCTGTAAGAAAATTAAACAGCTCCTCCTCTTTACCATTCAAAGAACGAGCATTCCAATTTAAAATATTTAAATTAATATTTATTGGATCCATTAGATAAACGTAATCCAATAACAAATTAATTTGTAAATTTTACACCGACTTGGACTGGTTAAGTCATAGTGGTGGCTTTGAACATTAGATTCAATTGTTCAGTTAGAAAGTTAAAATAAGAGGCAGACATATCACTTGAAGTGTGTACATTATCAGATGATTTCCCGTTAGAATTTTCGGAAAACAAAGAGGCGGAGTAGAAGTTTCCTGTGGCGTCAGGGTTTTTTCCATTTGATTTGAAACAATGAGAATAGGTACTCATAGTATTCAAATTGCCTGCTACAATATCGACAAAGAATTTTCCTTGGGTAGATATATTCGAAATTAAAAGATTCAAACGACTACCCAGTGGATTAAAATTAGTTTGTGAATGAGCAAGATTATGATCTACCTGATGATTATGATTCCTAATCAAGCGATCGTTACCTGAAAAATGAGTATTGTTCGATACTTTACCAGGGAAATGCCGGAAACGACCGCTATCGTACCGGATATTACTGTTCATCTGCCTGGCACGAGCCTCGACGACTCGCTTACGCGAAGGGCAAGCCCAAAATTTGACTTATAATTGCCCCCGCAATTCGAGTATATAAACTTGGTGGTAACTTTCTTCACTGGACAGACGTTCTTAGCGTGAGAAGAACTTCCGCGAATCATGCATTTAGCATCCATGCTGCAATTTTTTGTACCATGACCTCGCTTTTGGCACCGACGGCACTGAGTGGGATTCTGGTAGTTTCCTCCAGGTTTCTGGAAATGTTCCCATGTCACACGGACATCGAACACAAGTCTAGCTCAGTATTATTTCGATATTTTTTGTTTAAGTGAACTAAATAATATTCTTGAGGAAGCCCTTTCCGAACAATGCCAGATTGGATTCTCTTTTTCATAATGATTACTTGGACTGGGGAAAACCCAAGTACTCCCGATTCTGTTTTTGCACGGATTTTTTTACATGGCCGTGCAAAAAAAGTTTCTATACATTTTTTTCCGCCAAAACCAGTGAATCAATTGTCACCAAACACGCAGCAACAAAGACATTGTCATCTCCTATTCTTGTTGCAACAATTTGGGTTCATTCAAATATTACGTAACGCAAAATTTGCCAATTTTTGACCCCCTCCCACCCCCACGTAACAGCTTTTGTATGGAAAATGTTTAATTTTTGAAAGGGCCGTAACACAATGTAAGACCCCCTCCCTCCCCCTGTTGCGTTACGTAATATTTGAACGATCCCTTTTATTCCAATTTTATTCATCACTTGAACAAAATAGCTTAGCTTAGCTTAGACTGACTACACATATCAATGGTTGCTATTCCGTGATTGACCGAAGTCAGTGAAAATGCACAAAGAATCAACTAGAAGTTTGACTGGGATTGGCCATAATCTTCTTCAGTGTGCATAATTCAGTGCCTCTATTTATACAGGGTCAATAACGGCGCCGGCCACGTCCTTGCAGTCAGGTGGGATTGAGGGAAGGAATGTTAGTGTGTAACCTTTGCTATTTGGAGACCGTGTTTGCCTCTGCATCTCCACAAAGGTTACTGGGAGGGATGTTTGTTAATGGGGAGGATCGTTGGGTCACAGGATTCACTTTGATAAGCAATTAGACCATGATAAATAATTATTTGTGAGATATAAACATGATTATGCCGACACTTGGGGTGACGAACCATTCAAAGTTTGTTGAACAAATACCTAAATGAAACATTCCTAACACTCCTATTCTTATGCCGACACTTACAGTGACGAACCATCCAAAGTTTGTTGAATAAAGTGAACCTTTCGGAAGTCTACACTTGTAGTGTCCAACCATTCAAAGTTTTTTTTATTACAAAAATAAAGGTAAAAAGAAAGGGGTGTTTTGCATAGCATAGCATAGCATAGCATAAACTGACTGTACATGTCAATGGTTGCTACTCCGTGATTGATCGGAACTGGTAAGAATTGCACTACGATCCAAATGAATAAGGGATGGGAGTTTCCGCTTACTCTCGAAGTGCAATTTTAGCAGATCTAATATTATTGATCAATAACGGCGCCGGCCAAGTCCTTACAGTCAGTTGGGATGGGGAAGGAATGTTAGGGTGTAATGATTGTTGCTTCTAGAGACCGAGAATACCTCTGCATCTCCACAATCACCACGGGAAGGGTGTTTATTAGTGAGGAAGGAAAAGATCTGGGAGTCACCTCTGGTCGGTGATGCGATCCATGGACAAGGGGGAAATATACGACTTGTATTTAAAGCTAGTTTTGTATTTTTGTCTCGAGAAGTTTTTGGAAAAATTACGTCAACATCTATAATGTCGAACAATTCAAAAGACGTTTTTATTAATGACGAAAACTGAAAATTACATGTATATATTTTAACTTATATGAAACAGGAATAATGCCGACACTTGTAGTGACGAACCATACATAGTTTGTTTGAAAATTACATATGAGTATTACTGTGCATTTTGTCTCGATATGGTAGAAGTTTTAGAAAATACGTCAACATTCACAATGTCGAACAATTCAAAGGATAATTTTTAATAATGTCAAAAAGAGAAAAATATATGTATATTCAAATTGTATAAGAAAAAAGCATAATGCCGACACCTATAGTGACAAACCATACAAAGTTTGTTTTAATATTACATAAAAGTTACGCTTTCAAGAAAATATGTGTTATCATAAGCATGAAACGAACTCACCAGTTGGCCATCCATTCTCGACTGAACACAAAACTGACACTGACAGCAAAACTTCTTGGCGTCCCGAAAATAAACCGTCTTGCTTGGGCCTTCCCAAATACGTACCCAGCAAGACGCTCCAAAACAAAGGGAAAAAAAAAAATCTCCGGCGACGAAAACACGCGCGAAACCGTCAACAAACTCTATCGGACGACGCAAAACCGAACCGTCCTGCTTGGGCTTCTCGAAGCACTACCCAGCAAGACGCTCCAAAACAGGGGGAAAAAATTCTCCGGCAACGAAAACGCGCGAATCCGTCAGCTAAATCAATCGGACGACGCAAAACCGAACTGTCCTGCTTGGGCTTCACAAAGCACTACCCAGCAAGACGCTCCAAAACAGGGGGAAAAAAATTCTCCGGCAACGAAAACGCGCGAATCCGTCAGCTAAATCAATCGGACGACGCAAAACCGAACTGTCCTGCTTGGGCTTCACAAAGCACTACCCAGCAAGACGCTCCAAAACAGGGGGAAAAAAATTCTCCGGCAACGAAAACGCGCGAATCCGTCAGCTAAATCAATCGGACGACGCAAAACCGAACTGTCCTGCTTGGGCTTCACAAAGCACTACCCAGCAAGACGCTCCAAAACAGGGGAAAAAAATTCTCCGGCAACGAAAACGCGCGAATCCGTCAGCTAAATCAATCGGACGACGCAAAACCGAACTGTCCTGCTTGGGCTTCACAAAGCACTACCCAGCAAGACGCTCCAAAACAGGGGGAAAAAAATTCTCCGGCAACGAAAACGCGCGAATCCGTCAGCTAAATCAATCGGACGACGCAAAACCGAACTGTCCTGCTTGGGCTTCACAAAGCACTACCCAGCAAGACGCTCCAAAACAGGGGGAAAAAAATTCTCCGGCAACGAAAACGCGCGAATCCGTCAGCTAAATCAATCGGACGACGCAAAACCGAACTGTCCTGCTTGGGCTTCTCGAAGCACTACCCAGCAAGACGCTCCAAAACAGGGGGAAAAAATTCTCCGGCAACGAAAACGCGCGAATCCGTCAGCTAAATCAATCGGACGACGCAAAACCGAACTGTCCTGCTTGGGCTTCTCGAAGCACTACCCAGCAAGACGCTCCAAAACAGGGGGAAAAAATTCTCCGGCAACGAAAACGCGCGAATCCGTCAGCTAAATCAATCGGACGACGCAAAACCGAACTGTCCTGCTTGGGCTTCACAAAGCACTACCCAGCAAGACGCTCCAAAACAGGGGGAAAAAAAATTCTCCGGCAACGAAAACGCGCGAATCCGTCAGCTAAATCAATCGGACGACGCAAAACCGAACTGTCCTGCTTGGGCTTCTCGAAGCACTCTTTATTCATCACTTGAACAAAATATGACAAAAATCGATCACCCCATGCGCAGCGATTTTCTGGGCTTCACTTTGCAATTTTCGAGAACTTTCTCCGTGTTGGTAAACATTGACACATTATCAAACAGCATCCATAAAACAAATTTGGTTTTGTATTTAAAATAACTGATTAATCGCGAGTTGAAAAGGTTGCAACGTTGTTGCGTTCTGTGATTGTCATGACAATTTTACTTTTGATTGTGTCCTTATCCGCAACAGTTGCGACAAATGGTTGTGAGCAAGCTTGCTTTGTTGTTTGTTTCTTGTCTATTTTGATGACAATTTGATTCACTGGCCAAATCCGTATGTTTGCATGAAACGACGAGAAATAATGTTACTTTTTTGGCACGGTTTTTGAAATTTTGAACTGAAAACTGTTTTTGTACGGTACACATCCCCCGTGCAAAAACAGAATCGGGTGTAAATCATTTATTCCATTTTTGATCTGTTCAGGTGACTTATAGTCACTTGAGTGAGTTTTCAAGATATTTGAGAAGAAGTTCGCGATCTTCGAGAGTTTTCGGCAAAATGCGACAGGAAGGAGACCTTGATTCCCCTAATGGAGTTCAAGATCTCCCGCCTAAATCCCGCAAATTCGGAACAACTGACCACGATAGGTGGCACTCTTTGTTTCTTCATTTGAATCAAAGAGCCTGGGCTAGAGACTGCTTCGATTTGGTGTTCGAAAAATTTGTCTTGGTTTCTCAACCGGTGCTCCGCGGACCCCCAGGGGGCCGTGACGACTTTCCAAGGGGTCCGCGAAGCCATTATAAATGTGTACCGTGCTCTTTGAACGATGAATAGATGTGAGTAGTCTCTTTTTTACTTGCTTTACTAGAGTTCGTTATTACCGAATTGCAGGTTTTTGTGCGTACTCTAATTTCATTGCAAGCCAGATATTTCCTTACCTGTGTTGCTAAAATATTATATCAGTGCGAGTTTCAAAATTAAACTTAGATCATTGCTGGATGTATATACCGTAATTTCGGGTGAAATTGATCATTTTTCACGTTTTTTCTAGTCTGTTTTCTATAATGTTAATAATGCCAAACAACTAAATGCAGGAAAACTAGTACGAAGGTGAGCTTCATCGACTCATGTACCGAAATTTTCTAACAAATGACATTGTAGTGTCAACAAATATCTCGAAAATAAAAAATCAGGGGATCTCATTTCGGGGTGAAATTGATCACTTGTCAATGCCGTTATTGTTAGTATTCAAAACAACTCTACATGATAATTTTGAGCTCCCTGAATCCGAATATGCTTCTGAGCAATGCAATATTTATATAAATAACGAATAGTTAAATTTCAAGAATTACGCGGAAAACGCCTAAATGTATGCAATTTCCTAAGGAGTTCAATGATATCTAACAGAAATTCAATTATTTCATATGGTTGCTAATTGGTACAAGTTTTGGTGATGAAATCTGGTATGGGGATATATCTCAAGCATCCTCACAAACTTTCAGGTTTATACCATGTTCAAATCCTTGCTTAGAAATAGAAATTCATAGGTGTTTATCAATACTGCACCGCGCATGATTTTGAAATGTTACATTATTTTCATAGTAATAGACATTTTTTAACGCAAAAAACTTCACAACACACAATTTGACAATAGTTACGACAAACAACGTTTATTTACTACAGCTTACATTGATATTTGTACTCCATTACGAATAAATAAAATAGTGTGATACGATGATCAATTTCACCCTTCTGATCAATTACACCCGATTTTACGGTATGTAAGATTGCTGGCATATATTTTTTTTCCTGCAAGATTGGACCAAAAATCTTTACTACCAAATACGTGGCAGAAATTGTTCATTCTCTCCACTCAAATCATTGACGGAACCTTCTTAAATCTATTAGCAGGATATTTCATTAGATTTGACAATATCTGCATTTGTTTCAAAGTTTTGTAAGAGTTTCTGGTACCTTGGAAATATTTAAATCTTTTTGAAAACCTTTTTAGAAAATTCATTAAGAAATCTTCAACAAGCTCTTTCGAATATCATTGATAAGTTGGTGGTGCGATTTCTGTTGGAAGTACACCCCAACCACTTTTTACGACCGTTATCGGGGGGTCGTAAAAAAAATCAGGGTTAGATTTATGTTTTTTAAAAATGCAACGTCAAGATGTGAAAATACTGATTCGAGATATTCGGAAAAGTTGAAGCATGGGATGAGAACTTTTCAAAATGGACGTTCAAGTTTTCATATTTTGGTAATAGATGGCAACACTGCTCGATTGTTATCAAAAGAGCAAATTTTATGGGGGTGTGTTCTGCATATACCAAATTTTTTTAAAGAAAACGATGCCGAATGTTCCCCAAAGTTGAACGAAGTGTTGCAAGCCATACATTCGGCTGAATCACAAAAGTTCCGGTGGCTGGCAACACTGTTTGAGAAGAATAAAGAAAAGATCGAAACTATAAAAAATAGAATGCTTAGCAACAAAGCAATACACTTCAACTATAATCCAGATTTTCATGAAGGGTTCGAAATTTTGTCGTAGCTGGCAACACTGCTTAAGTAAAATTGCGCCACCAGGCAGTACTAGGGTGCATGCAACTTTTGTTTTGCGGATATCTCAGAATCCCGATCACTTAGAAAGATGGCGTCTTCGGCAAAGTTGTTCAGTAGCTCAAGGACTATCATTATTCTTGCCAAGAGATTCGAGATTTTGCTACCAGGCAGCGCAAGTGAGCATATAATTTTTGTTTTGCGGATAGCTCAGAATTATGACCATTTAGAAAGACGGCGTCTTCGGCAAAGTTGTTCAGTAGCTCAAGCGCTATCATTATAAAATCTTTGCGATTCAAAACTTAGAAAGATGGAGTCTTCGGTAAACTTGTTGAGTAGTTCAACTTTGCCCATGTGGTCAGAATCCTGAGATATCCGTAAAACAAAATTTTGATGCTCACTAGCGCCACCTAATGGCAGAATTCCGCAATTCAATGACCACTATATGAGCTTTTGAACTACTGAACAATTCTGATGAACATCATGACCCGTACCCGACTTATTTTATTCCTTCAAACCCGGACCCGACCCGAATCCGAGACAAAAATTAAAAAGCAAACCCGGACCCGACCCGAACCCGAAAAATTTTCGCTGTTCAAACCCATACCCGACCCGAAACCCGAAAAAGTTTTGTAAGAAAAACACGAATAGAACCCGAGTTCGAAAAGATGATAAAATTATCGTTTCTGATGCATAGGGTAGCTTTCCGGTTGATACTTTGTGAACAATTATCCCCAAACCCGACCCGAACCCGGCTAAACCCGACTTTTTTCAAGCCCGAACCCGACCCGTACCCGATATTTTTTTAACCTTCAAACCCGACCCGAACCCGAAAAAATAAAAAAATTTGAACCCGAACCCGACCCGAACCCGTCGGGTTCGGGTTCGGGTCGGGTTTCGGGTTTGAAAACCCGAGACCCGACCATCTCTATTAGTTAGTAATAATTTGTTTTCCTCTTTCAATGTCCGTATTGGCTTCTGTGGTTTTTTTTTCAGAATTTTAAATAATTTCCAAAAGGACTTAGAGCCAAATTTTTGTTTCTTAATTGTGCAAAACGTTTCTTGATTTCTTTCTGCAAATCCTGCCATATAATTTTCATAGCAGGATCGCAAGTGCGTTGAAATTGCCTTCTCCTCACGTTTTTAGACGGATCAAGAGTTTAAGATACACTAAAACGGCCCAAAATGCGACCTCCCAACATTTCGAGTTCATTTTTCACTTCTCCTATTTCTACCAGTCAGTGTTGCCAGTTTCACATAAAATTCCGCCACAACAATCATCGTCTATAATCACGGATTCGAATTTTACTTCACATTTTGGAATTGCAATGCTCCTGGCTGCAACAATGGAATTTGTTAAAGTTTCAAGAGCTCTGTCAATATCATGTTTTGTTTGTAAAGATATGTTAACATCTTGATGTCAATATAAGTTACATATAAATTCCAGCCGGCTCGAAAATAATTGAAAGAGGAGCTGATAGGATTGAGAATAGCTTCATGGGATATTTGAAATGTAACAGGGACATTTATTTATTTATTTATTAGGTATTCTGTTTATCGGACTTTATAGTCTTCTACATAAACTTAGCTGGTTTAACTTACAAAATCAAATACAAGCACAATTAGACATCATATCACAATACATATCATCACAAAACATTACAAAACATGTCAAAAAAATAAAATAAACTCTTATAAGGAGTCAAAAGAGTCTAGAGCAGTGCTGGGAATGGTAATAGTAGTAGGCTTGAATTTTCGCGAAAATCACGTGGCTCTCCCAGTACAGTAGTTCAAAAACGTGAATCTCATCAAGTAGCCTATGTTGGGTGCGCGAATTTTCTAAATCCTGAGTGTCATTGAAGTCACAGCAGCGATGGGCGTGATTTTCACTGGCTTCGATGACTGTGATTGGCTTTGCTTGGCTACTGTAGAGTGAATTTCAAGATTTTTCCCAAGAGCGGTTGATTTTTCTAGCAAATCTATCAATAGTCTCATCGAAATCGAATAGATCTTCCACTATGCTAAACGTTCGAATACATGCTGCAATCGGTTCATTGTAACCAAACAGGGTTCTGTGAAATCTTTGTTCGAGCAGGGTTGTATTCCGCAGCATTCTGCTCGGGACACGGAAGTTGAGCATTCCACGCTGCTCTGGGAATCAATTTCTCCATTGATGAGTTTTGCAATTATCAACGCTTGTTGAATTTTCCGTCGACGTTACAACGTGTCCAATCCTAACAATTGACACCTCTCCGGATATGGTGACATGATCAGAGTCAAAATCAAAGATGACTAGAGTCGGTTAAGACCAAGTCAATCGTAGATGGATTTCTAGAAGAGGAAAAACATGTAGGACTATCAGGGTATTGAAATGAGAAATATCCTGAAGAGCACTCATCAAATAACATTCTGCCGTTTGAGTTACTTTGAGAATTATTCCATGGCCGATGTTTGGCATTAAAGTCACCAATGACAAAAAATTTTGACTTATTGCGAGTCAATTTTCACAAGTCAGTTTGGAGCAAATTAACTTGCTGTCCAGAGCATTGAAAAGGCAAATAGGCAGCTATGAAAGTATATTTACCAAGCTGTGTTTCAACAGAAACACCTAAAGCTACAAAAACTTTAGTTTCAAATGACGAAAACAGTTGATATTTTGTACGCCTATGAATGATGATTGCAATACCCCCACATGCCCCACATTACGATAAACAAAAATAGTTAGGATCTTTTTTTAGTTTGGATCCAGGTTTATTTATTTCAGTAATAACTGCTATATGCACGTTATTAGCTGTAAGAAAATTAAACAGCTCCTCCTCTTTACCATTCAAAGAACGAGCATTCCAATTTAAAATATTTAAATTAATATTTATTGGATCCATTAGATAAACGTAATCCAATAACAAATTAATTTGTAAATTTTACACCGACTTGGACTGGTTAAGTCATAGTGGTGGCTTTGAACATTAGATTCAATTGTTCAGTTAGAAAGTTAAAATAAGAGGCAGACATATCACTTGAAGTGTGTACATTATCAGATGATTTCCCGTTAGAATTTTCGGAAAACAAAGAGGCGGAGTAGAAGTTTCCTGTGGCGTCAGGGTTTTTTCCATTTGATTTGAAACAATGAGAATAGGTACTCATAGTATTCAAATTGCCTGCTACAATATCGACAAAGGATTTTCCTTGGGTAGATATATTCGAAATTAAAAGATTCAAACGACTACCCAGTGGATTAAAATTAGTTTGTGAATGAGCAAGATTATGATCTACCTGATGATTATGATTCCTAATCAAGCGATCGTTACCTGAAAAATGAGTATTGTTCGATACTTTACCAGGGAAATGCCGGAAACGACCGCTATCGTACCGGATATTACTGTTCATCTGCCTGGCACGAGCCTCGACGACTCGCTTACGCGAAGGGCAGGCCCAAAATTTGACTTATAATTGCCCCCGCAATTCGAGTATATAAACTTGGTGGTAACTTTCTTCACTGGACAGACGTTCTTAGCGTGAGAAGAACTTCCGCGAATCATGCATTTAGCATCCATGCTGCAATTTTTTGTACCATGACCTCGCTTTTGGCACCGACGGCACTGAGTGGGATTCTGGTAGTTTCCTCCAGGTTTCTGGAAATGTTCCCATGTCACACGGACATCGAACACAAGTCTAGCTCAGTATTATTTCGATTTTTTTTGTTTAAGTGAACTAAATAATATTCTTGAGGAAGCCCTTTCCGAACAATGCCAGATTGGATTCTCTTTTTCATAATGATTACTTGGACTGGGGAAAACCCAAGTACTCCCGATTCTGTTTTTGCACGGATTTTTTTACATGGCCGTGCAAAAAAAGTTTCTATACATTTTTTTCCGCCAAAACCAGTGAATCAATTGTCACCAAACACGCAGCAACAAAGACATTGTCATCTCCTATTCTTGTTGCAACAATTTTATTCCAATTTTATTCATCACTTGAACAAAATATGACAAAAATCGATCACCCCATGCGCAGCGATTTTCTGGGCTTCACTTTGCAATTTTCGAGAACTTTCTCCGTGTTGGTAAACATTGACACATTATCAAACAGCATCCATAAAACAAATTTGGTTTTGTATTTAAAATAACTGATTAATCGCGAGTTGAAAAGGTTGCAACGTTGTTGCGCTCTGTGATTGTCATGACAATTTTACTTTTGATTGTGTCCTTATCCGCAACAGTTGCGACAAATGGTTGTGAGCAAGCTTGCTTTGTTGTTTGTTTCTTGTCTATTTTGATGACAATTTGATTCACTGGCCAAAACCGTATGTTTGCATGAAACGACGAGAAATAATGTTACTTTTTTGGCACGGTTTTTGAAATTTTGAACTGAAAACTGTTTTTGTACGGTACACATCCCCCGTGCAAAAACAGAATCGGGTGTAAATCATTTATTCCATTTTTGATCTGTTCAGGTGACTTATAGTCACTTGAGTGAGTTTTCAAGACGACTTTGAACTTTGAACTTTCAGTAAAAAAAATTGTGCTTCTTCTCTTCAAGATATTTGAGAAGAAGTTCGCGATCTTCGAGAGTTTTCGGCAAAATGCGACAGGAAGGAGACCTTCCTTTCCCCTAATGGAGTTCAAGATCTCCTGCCTAAATCCCGCAAATTCGGAACAACTGACCACGATAGGTGGCACTCTTTGTTTCTTCATTTGAATCAAAGAGCCTGGGCTAGAGACTGCTTCGATTTGGTGTTCGAAAAATTTGTCTTGGTTTCTCAACCGGTGCTCCGCGGACCCCCAGGGGGCCGTGACGACTTTCCAAGGGGTCCGCGAAGCCATTATAAATGTGTGCCGTGCTCTTTGAACGATGAATAGATGTGAGTAGTCTCTTTTTTACTTGCTTTACTAGAGTTCGTTATTACCGAATTGCAGGTTTTTGTGCGTACTCTAATTTCATTGCAAGCCAGATATTTCCTTACCTGTGTTGCTAAAATATTATATCAGTGCGAGTTTCAAAATGAAACTTAGATTATTGCTGGATGTATATACCGTAATTTCGGGTGAAATTGATCATTTTTCACGTTTTTTCTAGTCTGTTTTCTATAATGTTAACAATGCCAAACAACTAAATGCAGGAAAACTAGTACGAAGGTGAGCCTCATCGACTCATGTACCGAAATTTTCTAACAAATGACATTTTAGTGTCAACAAATATCTCGAAAATAAAAAATCAGGGGATCTCATTTCGGGGTGAAATTGATCACTTGTCAATGCCGTTATTGTTAGTATTCAAAACAACTCTACATGATAATTTTGAGCTCCCTGAATCCGAATATGCTTCTGAGCAATGCAATATTTATATAAATAACGAATAGTTAAATTTCAAGAATTACGCGGAAAACGCCTAAATGTATGCAATTTCCTAAGGAGTGCAATGATATCTAACAGAAATTCAATTATTTCATATGGTTGCTAATTGGTACAAGTTTTGGTGATGAAATCTGGTATGGGGATATATCTCAAGCATCCTCACAAACTTTCAGGTTTATACCATGTTCAAATCCTTGCTTAGAAATAGAAGTTCATAGGTGTTTATCAATACTGCACCGCGAATGATTTTGAAATGTTACATTATTTTCATAGTAATAAACATTTTTTAACGCAAAAAACTTCACAACACACAATTTGACAATAGTTACGACAAACAACGTTTATTTACTGCAGCTTACATTGATATTTGTACTCCATTACGAATAAATAAAATAGTGTGATACGATGATCAATTTCACCCTTCTGATCAATTACACCCGATTTTACGGTATGTAAGATTGCTGGCATATATTTTTTTCCTGCAAGATTGGACCAAAAATCTTTACTACCAAATACGTGGCAGAAATTGTTCATTCTCTCCACTCAAATCATTGACGGAACCTTCTTAAATCTATCAGCAGGATATTTCATTAGATTTGACAATATCTGCATTTGTTTCAAAGTTTTGTAAGAGTTTCTGGTACCTTGGAAATATTTAAATCTTTTTGAAAACCTTTTTAGAAAATTCATTAAGAAATCTTCAACAAGCTCTTTCGAATATCATTGATAAGTTGGTGGTGCGATTTCTGTTGGAAGTACACCCCAACCACTTTTTACGACCGTTATCGGGGGGTCGTAAAAAGAATAGGTCGTAAAAAAAATCAGGGTTAGATTTATGTTTTTTAAAAATGCAAAGTCAAGATGTGAAAATACTGATTCGAGATATTCGGAAAAGTTGAAGCATGGGATGAGAACTTTTCAAAATGGACGTTCAAGTTTTCATATTTTGGTAATAGATGGCAACACTGCTCGATTGTTATCAAAAGAGCCAATTTTATGGGGGGTGTGTTCTGCATATATGCAGCCACCGGAACATTTGTGATTCAGCCGAAAGTATGGCTTGCAACACTTCCTTCAACTTTGGTGAACATTCGGCATAGTTTTCTTTAAAAATTTTAGGTATATATACCAAAATTTTTTAAAGAAAACTATGCCGAATGTTCACCAAAGTTGAAGGAAGTGTTGCAAGCCATACTTTCGGCTGAATCACAAATGTTCCGGTGGCTGGCAACACTGTTTAAGAAGAATAAAGAAAAGATCAAAACTATAACACTTGAGCGGAATAGAAACATAGAATGCTTAGCAACAAAGCAATACTCTTCAACTGTTATCCAGTTTTTCATGAAGGGTTCAAAATTTTGTCGTAGCTGGCAACACTGCTTAAGTGAAATTGCGCCACCAGGCAGTACAAGTGTGCATGCAACTTCCCAGCCAACAAATGTGTTTACATAACTGAGATTCAAATCAGTAAAGTGAACGCCTATTCGGAAATAAAAGATTGTTTAAAATGCACAGATTCCCTCTATGTGGACATAAGTGGAGGCCATATACGTACACTCCAGAAATAGGCTGACCATAAGCCAACCAGATAAAAACGGGACATATAAAAAACAAAAACGGGACAATTTTAAAAGACATAGATTATGCGATTGTGCTACTTTTCCCCGAATGGCCCGTTTCTCCGAAGCCATTTCCCCGAATGACCGTTGCCTTGTAAAGCAATGCAGCTCAAAAAAAGTGCAATAATAGTCTTTACCCGAGCAGGCTAAGTAGAGTTAAAAGCTAGGTAATACTAAATTTTGATATGGACATACAAAAGTGATATTAACTCGAAAGATATAAGAGATAAAAGATCCGAAAATAATATCTAAAATTTACTCCTGGAATACTATTACATATCATATTTAGCTTTTATAAGATCTCACCAATATCAGCGAGCTATTCCTTAGATCTTCCAACATCAAATTTAGCTATGGCTCAGAAGTTCCAGAAATAAAATTTTGATATTATCTTCAGATCTTTTATCTCTTATGTCAATCAAATCAATATCTCGATTTAAAGGTCAGAACTTTGCTTCTGCTCGGGTAATGAGATTGTTTTGAGTTAGAAAGATCGATTAGCTACCAAAGTAGGAGATGTGTGATCATTCTAGACTAAATACATATTGCCAAAAATACATATTGTTCACCAGCTAGAAATGCGAAAGTTTATGACAATCATGAGTGTTAGAACTTTTCGGAGAACTGAGCAGTTCGAGGAAACGGGGTTTTCGGGGAACTAGCATTCTGAGAACTGGCGTTGGGAGAACGACATTTGGGAAACTGCCATTCGAGGGAAAGTAGCAGAACCAGATTATGCAATCCCAAGCTACATGTCTGTATGATTCAATAAAAATCACTTAAGAATCTTGAAGCTTTTTCTTTGATTTCCAAAAAGCAACGTTTTTTAAGAATTTCCTAAAAAAATCGTTACTTTTTTCAATTTTTCCAATTCAAACGTTTTTTTTCTAATATTTCATTACTTTATTGAAATAGCCACCTTTTAAACAGTTAATCCAATCAATTGCGTATCAGAAGTAAACATATAGTTATTCTTTTTCATTTTAGGTATTATAGAATAATTGCCTTATGAAGATCCGTATTCTGGAAATCCACCAAAATTTGGCATAAATATGATTGAAAAAACGCAAAAAGTTAAGCAGAAGCATGTACGGATCAATTTCAACTCTGTTTGAGAAATAATAATTGCTTGGAAAATAGATGAGTAAGACAATAAACTCTGAAATATTTCTTAAAACTGTTTGTTATGTTGTTATTTTCATTGTTTTACTGATGTTGAAAATTATGTGCCAACTCTCCATTTCCTAAAATACGGGACAATTCGAGCATTTTCCATAAAACGACGGGACAGCCCGTCGGGGGGTTGAAAACGGTACTGTCCCGTTAAATACGGAACGTATGGTCAGCCTATCCAGAAAATGCAGTGTGGGAAATACAACTTCAGACGAGTTCGTTTGGTGCTTTCTATAATTTCGTATATAATAGTATTTTGCACTTTATATGACTTGGTTTTAACAAACAAACAAAAAATAAAAAAGACAAATCGAGTAGATGCAAGTCTTCACGCAATGATCTTCAGATCGGTAATCATATTGGTTACCACTGTTCCGTTCAGCCACTGTTGAATAACACGGAAATCTGGCAAATATAAATTTAATAATATAGCTCATCTGCAGGTATGTACGTCTACCCCTTTTATACTGCCACCCATGTTCAAGAGAAGTTTTCATCGATACATATCATAAATACATCAGTTAGCTATAATAATGATACATTTGTAATTATGATTATTACCAAGCCAAAAATGTTTTTCACGTAACAGAGTTCGCAATTCGGTAACACCAAATTGTTGAAAATGCGAGAATTCCCTTTATGCGCACAAATTTGGAGGCCATATAGGGTAATTCGGAGTAATATGCCCGAACGGGGCAATACGCTTAACTTCATTCCCACTGGATTGAGGCTTTTTACACGTAAATATGATCCCTCCGATAAGCAAGCCTTATGGTGAATGATGTCCATGCTTTATTATTGTAATTTTTAAACAAGCTTTTACCGGAAGACGACTGCTTATGGATTCATTTAAGCTTAGCAGGTGGTGGAATTCTATTTGAGAACATTTCTACAACGTTGTGAAACTTGTTTCTACGGGAGGGGCATACTGCACGGTTTGTATTGAAACGTCATGATGTATCGTTTACAAAAAGCATCTTGTACCCTTTTCAGTAACTACATGGCACGAAAAAGTTGCGTGCAGAGCAATAACTAAATAAACAACACCCAACATAACAGATTTTATATGTAATGTATTTGCTACTGTGATAGAGCACTTTTATCCTTAGGGGGGCGTATTGCACTTTTTAACCGTACATATATTTTAGGCAATTAATCATGGCAAATACAACTCCAAACGAAATGAGTTGGCGTTTAGTATGACTAACGCGTATGACAGTGTTTTGCGGATAGCTCAGGATTATGACCATTTAGAAAGACGGCGTCTTCGGCAAAGTTGTTCAGTAGCTCAAGCGCTATCATTATAAAATGTTTGCGATTCAAAACCTAGAAAGATGGCGTCTTCGGTAAACTTGTTGAGTAGCTCAACTTTGCCCATGTGGTCAGAATCCTGAGATATCCGCAAAACAAAATTTTGATCTAGTGTGATCGCCACCTAATGGCAGAATTCCGCAATTCAATGAACACCATATGAGCCCTTGAGCTACTGAACAATTCTGATAAACATCATGACCCTCTATTTGGAATACTTTTTAAGATATTGATCATTTATAAAAACGGTCGTTAATCTGAATTTCGGTCGTAAAAAAGTGGTCGTAAAAAGAACCGTCGGTAAATAAACGGTCGTAAAAAGAGGTTGGAGTGTATACAATTATTTTTATATACATAAAATACGTTTTAGAGGTTAACTATTGGCCGTTTTTCATGCAACAATGCACAATGGTCGGGCTCCATATAAAGGCAAAAACAACCGAAACACTATTTTGATATTTTTATGGTTTTTATCATTTTAAATATACCTTATGTATTATATTATTATGATTCCTAATTGAAATTGAATTGAAATTTAAATTTCTATGACTTTTATGAAGTCGAACTGACAGAAGTCAAAAAATTGAAAAATGTAACAATAAAATAAAGAACGAAATTCATATTTAAGGAATGCAATATTTTCCCAAAGTTACGCACTATCTGAAAGCTTATGGTTCAACACTTTTATCGAGCATGAGGATGGAAACAAATTTTGGTTGAGGCTTTAATATTGTTCAATATTACACTTTAGTAAATTTGATGATTTTGAACATGAAAAACAACTCTTGTTGCGTCATGTCGCCGCCATTTCGAATATTGCGCTTTGAAATGCATCCTTAGATCTCACAAAAAAACGTTCAAATTTTTTGCAGAAATTTTTGCTCATTTGCAAGTTAGAGCTATTTGAATAATTTAATATTTTCATACATTTAGACGATATTTTTCATACAAAGTTGATATAAAATATATTTAACCACTCGTTAAAATACAAACAAAATTTGTGCTTTCAGCCAAATTTGATTTCAGTTCTAATAAAAACAAACTTGAAAAAAAAGTTACGTAATATGTGAATAACCCCTTCCGAAACAATTATGGCGATAAAACTAGTTTTGGCCAAACTTCGTATTTTTCCGACCATTGTGCAATGGTCAAAATGAGAGATTTCTTCTTCTTCTTTTTTGGCGTTACGTCCCAACTGGGACAATGCCTGCTTCTCAGATTAGTGTTCTTATGAGCACTTCCACAGTTATTAACTGAGAGCTTTCTTTGCCGATTGACCATTTTTGCATGTGTATATCGTGTGGCAGGTACGAAGATACTCTATGCCCTGGGAATCGAGAAAATTTCCTTTACGAAAAGATCCTCTACCAGCGGGATTCGAAACCACGACCCTCAGCATGGTCATGCTGAATAGCTGCGCGTTTACCGCTACGGCTATCTGGGACCAAAAAAATGAGAGATTTATGATAACTCAAAATTTCGTATTTAGAATACTGAGATCCAGGTTTCCAACTCGTATTTTGTTCAATCCAAAATTGTACTTGGTAGACTCCTGGCTTATTTTCTACTGAAGTTTCCCACAGGATCATAGCCGAATTCTTGCATTAAGGCAAAATGTTTGAGTTTGTCTGTCAAGTATACCTATTGATTCACTCTGAGGTCATTGGTAGTTTCCCACTAATATTATGAACAGAATCCAATTTATATTATTGATGCTTAACGAGATCATTCACGAAAATCCTCAAAATATAGCTATTTTATTCATTCAGTTCATTTCAGCTTCAGCTTTGTATATTTGAGTTATACTATGGTCAAATCTTAGTTTAGATTTCAAGATCATCTATTTTCAGGGGTCCGCAAGACGTTTGTAGACCTTCTAAGGGGGCCGCAACTGCAAAAAGGTTGAGAACCACTGGTCTAGGGCATCGAACTCATTGCTCATGTCGATGCAATTATTAACATTATCAATTTCACCCTTGGAAGAAAGTTCGCATTCCGGAGAAACATCCTTTCATCCATTCTTGCCACGTTTAGTGACAGTTTTAAATCCCACTTCTTTGGTAGGAAGTTGTGAATTCAGAGATTCACCCTTCCTTTTGTTTGTAGTTGCAACTAGTGATCCTTTATAGAGAGATAAGCGGAAGTAAAATGGAATGATTTGGCAACAGACCAGCAGTGCTGATTTTGCTCAGCGTCGAGAATAATATTGTAACACGGACTAAAAGTGCTAAAAAGTGAATTTTGTTTCGTTATAGATCTTTGAGCTACATATCCAAACTAATGAAAACTAATTAGAAAACGACATCTAGCGGCGTCGCATGAATCACGAGTGGCGCCAAGTGTATAAAGCGGTGGATACCGGAGGAACGAAGAGCAAAAATAATATTGTAGCAGGTAGTTTTGTAATGGTTTTATCATGGTTTTGAAGAACGTAACTTCTTCTTCTTCTTTCTGGCGTTACGTCCCAACTTGGACTGCAAATATTTTTAAATGGGATGGGAACTGAACCCATGATCCTCAGTTTGGTCTTCCTGAATAGAAGCGCGAATATCGCTCCAACTATCTAGGCTCCAAGGACGCGTATAATACTGAATAAAAGTTTCATAGATAGCACTATCTAAAACCGTCAGAAAACATTAATGAATCCAAGCTTGCATGGGCACTTCTCCCATATATTTCATCAATTTTTGTCCATACAAACTTGAAGTTTATTTAGTGGGCTACAGTTGACGGATTCCGCTCAAACTTTTAAAGTAGGATTTTTGTAGTTTGATCATCAGGTATCAGAAGGCCGGCTCCAAAGGCACGTTCCCCACCAGTTGGGAGATTTGTGCCATCGCCATATTTGAGCCTATTTCATCATCTACCCGATGGGAGAGGAAAGGGAAGGGAAAGATGGGAGGAAATAGGAGTGGGGTCCCTTGAAGAGGGAAGATCGCATAAGCGAAATGAGAGCATGTAGCTCCATACCACAATGGGTTCGAACAGCGCCCTAAAAAGGGCACTGCAAAACGCATGAGCGTAAAGAGAGCCTATAGCTCATTACCACAGCGGGTTAAGAATAACAGAATGTCCTGAAGATTCAGGCTTCTGAATTCAGTTTCACTTAATAAGTGTTTACCAAGTAATTGGAATCGCATTTGCGCAAAAACTGGACAGTTACATATCAGGTGATACGAAGTTCCATAATCGGAGTCACAACTATCACACACAAATGAGTCAGCACGCTGAATATTTGCCATGTGATAGTTGAGTCGGCAGTGGCCTGTCAACGCTCTGACCAAGAGACTGCAATTCTGCTTTGACAGATTTGTTAAATACTTCGCCACCTTTGGAGATGGCTCAGTAATATACAATTTTGTTTGACGACACGACTCCAAACTATTCCAATATTGCTTTGTAACGTTTTACGTTTTTTGTAGTTTAAAAACATTAATAATAAACAAAAAAACAACAAGAAAGGATTTTAGTTTTTTATAGCGTTGAATAAAGATATTTTGTTTGCGTTCGTAAAATGCAGCGATCCATGTAGCGTAAGCGTATGTGGATTGCGTTTGCCATAACGAATTGGTGAAAGCTTCGCAAAGCGCCATGTACACATTTTGGCGGACTACAGGCGTAATTCAGATTTGTCGCCATACCTACCATACGCCATGCAAAAGCAGTTGGCGCGATTTTCTATAATAGTTGCTTTTTGTTTGAATAGTTGGACGGTCAGAATAGGCAGTTTCTTGGCGCAAGAATTTCTTCAACTCGTTCATTTTCGCTACGAAGTTGGCTGGAGTACAGAAGTGCGCGAATCAAGTATTCTAATACGCTCAGCTATTTAAATTGAAAAAAGTGAATTTTAAAATTGAATTTTAGTTTATTCTCTCAGAAATTTTGAAATTGAATTTTATTATTTTACATTTTTTTTAGCTATAAGTTTGAAGTGAATTTTGTTTGTAGTTTCTAAGGTCTCGAATTTAATTCTTAAACTGAACTGAACTTGAATTTTATTTTGAACTGAATTTTGATCGCCAACCTTATTTTTACTTTGAATAAAATTTTTGTTTATAGTTTTAAGGATCTGAATTGAAATTTCTGTTGAATTACTTTCTAGTTTTTAAGTTTTCGAATTGAATTGAACTTTTTAATAGTCCTTAAGTTTTTAATTTGAATTTTGCCTTCTATAATTGAATTAATCTGAATTGAATTTAAACTGAACTGAACTACTTTTCTAGCCTAGGTATTTTTGATTCTTTTTTCTACATTAGTTCTAATTTTTTCCCTAAGATTTTTTTTTTGGATTTCCTTTTTTGAATCATCGAATTGAGTATTTCTCATTAAAAATTAGAAGATTTCGCTAATTTTGAACTGAGTTTTGAGAGTTAAAAATGGCTGGTCCATACATTCGACCGACAGTTGATCATTTGTTGGAGGAGGAAGTCGATTTTGAGTTACGTCTCCGCAAACAAACGGTTGATAGAAGAGAGAATTTGGAGGACAAGAAGAGATTGTTGAGAAGGTTATTCAAGGAAGATAGGAAGTATAATGTCGTTCATGAAAGCGTAATCAAGTATTCGGAGGAGATTAAAACGATCGCGAAAGTGGTAGAAGAGATAGTAGGGCAATTACGAAAGAAGTTTGATAGAGCTTTAGTATCGAGATTGAGGCACTTTTTAATTCGGGTTTCTATTTCTTATGTGGAAAATGAGGAGGAAGCAATCGCAAGGAAAGAAGCATGTGAGCAGATTGAGAAGATTCTCATAGAATTAGGTCAGCACGTTCGAGAAGAAATTGGTAAGGAGGATACAGATACAGGTAGGAAAGGTTCTGGTAGTGATTCATGGAGAAATCCAGATCCTAATTCAGCTGTGAATTCTAAGAAAGGAGAAGAGGAAGATTTCAAGAGCAAGGAACAGTTAGGTGAGGATAAGGATCTAGATTTGAAATATCGTTTAATCGATCCTGGTGCCCTTTTAAAGACACCACGGAGGTCGATTCGAAGCTCTTTCGAGTCCCTCCATTTTGATAAACTTGAGTTAAAGTGTTCAGAAATTAATTGTAAATGCGGTGAGTGTGATGGGAAAGGAGCGCAGAAGAAAGTTTCAATGAATTCTAGGGGATATCATGGAGATTTAGATAAGAATAAAGAAGCTGAATCAGGAGAAAATGATAGTACGAAAGGAAGATTTGTTTTTAGGAAAGAAGTTTTTGGGAATTATTCAACAAAACGAGAAGCGAACTTAGATAACGGGAGGAAAAGCGAGATAGGAGATGAGAGCGGTTATGAGAAGGAGCGTAAAAATTACCGTTTTAGAGATACTCAGTACACAAATCATAGAGTTAATCGATCACAGCGTGATAGGACGCTGAGCCCGGTGATAAACTTTAGAGAAACACGATCAAATAGAAGAGGAATGGAAGATAGGGAAGGTAATAGAGAAATAGGAATTTCGTCTAGGCGTAGACAATACTACAGTGAGTCGGAAAGTGATTCTGAGAGGGATCATAGAGGAAGGTTTATTAAGCGGAGTAGTAGTAGAAGTAGGAGACACAGACGTTATTCTTCAGTGTCAAGTAGCTCTTCAGTAGGCGCTACTGCTCGCTACAGAAAATCCAGAGTAGAGAATTGGAATTTAGTATTTTCCGGAGATAATAGATCGATGCAAGTTGAAGATTTTCTTTACAAAATCAAGAAACTTGCAAAGCATGAAGGAGTTTCCGAGAAGGAACTATTGCAAAACATTCACCATCGTTTAAAGGGAGAAGCCCACGATTGGTGGTTTACCCGAGAGGACAGATTTAATAAATGGAGCAAGTTTGAGGACGAAATACGTTTCCGATACGGAAATCCAAATCGCGATAGAGGTATCAAGGCCCAAATACGCGAATTGAAGCAACGTAAAGGAGAGACGTTTATCGCATACGTCACGGAAGTTGAAAAATTGAATCAATGCCTTCAACGACCTTTTTCCTCGAGTACTTTATTTGAATTGGTATGGGAGAATATGCGACCTCACTACAGATCAAAATTGTCAATTATGGACATTGAAGACCTAGAACATTTGATCAAGATCAATCATAAGATTGACGCAAGTGATCCCAACTTTTATAGATATCCGAATAGTCATCGTAGTGAAGTTCTTCACTTAGAGGCAAATGAAGATTCTTTGAGCGACTATTCGGAAGACGAGGCTCTTGTACAAACTGTACAAAAAGCACAAAGAAACTTTCAAAAACCAATCGCAAATAATCGCGAACAGCGTCAGTCTTTCACAGAGCGAAAAGAAGGACAGCAGAGATCTCCACTAACCTGCTGGAACTGTCAGAAAGCTGGCCACGCTTGGAGAGACTGTAGAGATCAGAAAGTTCTGTTCTGTTACGCTTGTGGGAAATTGGGAAGAACCACAAGGAATTGCGAAAATAATCACCCAATTTCTAGAGATCTGATCAAAGACAATATGCGACCAAAAAACTAATTTCGAGATGCTTGTCAGGGAATCCGAACATCTCGCCTTTTACTTCGATTCCCAACCAACAAAATGATCAAAAATTAGGTAATTTCTCACTTTTTGAAATTCGAGTAGACCCAACTTCATGTCCTCACATTAGAGTCAACGTTTTAGGTACAGACATGACAGCTCTTCTGGATTCGGGAGCTGCAATGAGCGTCATGAGTTCTGTCAATATGATTGAAGCTCATGGATTGAAAATTCTGAAATCTAAAATCAAAGTTTGTACCGCTGACGACACAAAACATTCATGTTTGGGTTACGTGAATATCCCGTATACCCTTGGGAATGACACCAAAGTGATTCCGACATTAATAGTCCCGGAGATCCGGAAACCGTTAATCTTAGGAATGGATTTCTGGCGTGCATTCAAGATCCGACCGATGATTATGTCAGAGGACAAAATCCAGGATCTCGAACTCACTTGGACGTCATCGGCAACTGAAAATGAGTTAAATCTTCTAAGATTTGAACCAGAATCTTCCGCTGAAGACGAGAAATTAATAGAATTCTCAGTTCAATTAGTTTTGCCTCTAGAACCTGAAATTTTCTTCAAATCAAAGCCAGAAGAGGACGAATCTTTAGACGTCCCTACTTTAGATTTGCCAGAAGACCCGCTCAAATCGATTGAGACGGTAGAAACTGAGCATAATCTCAATAAAGAAGAAAGACTACAACTTCAAGAAATTTTGAAACATTTTCCATTGACTGGCGCAGGAAATTTGGGCAGAACAACTCTTCTCGAACATGAAATCGAATTAGTTTCAGACGGAAAGATGAGAGATCTTCCTATGTATCGATATTCTCCAAAAATTTGGGAGAAGATCGAAGAGGAGCTGGAGCGATGGAAGAGTTTAAACGTCATCGAAGAATGTTCTTCAGAGTTTGCAAGTCCTCTCGTTCCTGTGAAAAAGGCGAACGGAAAGATTCGAGTTTGTCTCGATTCGAGACGAATAAACTCCGTTACCAAAAAAGACGCCTATCCGATGCGAAACATGAGTGATATATTTTATCGGCTACAGAAAGCTAAATATTTCAGCATCGTAGATCTTAAGGATGCTTATTTCCAAATTCCTTTAAAAGAATCTTCGCGGAATTTCACAGCATTTCGGACTCTAAAAGGACTCTTTCGCTTTAAAGTTGTTCCTTTCGGTCTGAAGAACGCTCCGTTTACTATGAACAGGTTGATGAACATGGCAATTGGTTTCGATTTGGAGCCTTTTGTGTTCGTCTACTTGGACGATATAATTATTGCCACGGAAACGATTGAGGAACATTTTCGTTTACTGAAGGAGGTAGCTCTCAGACTTAAAAGGGCAGGGTTGACTATCTCTGTCGAGAAAAGTCGTTTTTGCCGCAAACAGGTGAAATATTTGGGATATATTTTGACGGAAAATGGTTTGTCAATCGACAGCGCAAAATTAGAGCCAATTTTGAATTATCCGAGGCCAAAATCGATTCGGGACATCAGGAGACTGATGGGCCTCATGGGTTTCTATCAGAAATTCATACCCAGATATAGTCACTTAACAGCGCCTATAACGGATTTATTGAAAAAATCCAAGAAATTCAAGTGGACTGACGAAGCTGAACTTGCGCTAGATGAATTAAAGTCAGTTTTAACGTCGGCGCCAGTATTGGCGAACCCAGACTACACGAAATCTTTTATTATAGAGACTGACGCCTCACAGTTAGCTGTTGGAGCTGCATTATTACAGCAATTTAACGATGGAAAGCGTATAATTGGATATTTCAGCAAGAAATTATCCAGCACTCAAAGAAAGTATGCTGCCACAGAAAAAGAGTGTCTGGCAGTACTTTTGGCAATTGAAAATTTCCGCCATTATATTGAAGGAACCACCTTTACTGTTGTAACAGATTGTAAGAGTATAACATGGCTCTTTTCAATTACGGCCGCAAATGCCAATTCGAGGCTTCTTCGATGGGCACTTAAGTTGCAATCGTACGATTTCACCTTACAATATCGCAAGGGAAAGGATAATGTACTAGCAGACTGCCTATCACGAATAGACAGTATTCAAGTTATTGACGACGAACATCAAAAACTAATTGATAATATCAAGAAACAACCTCAAGACTACAAAAACTTTAAGGTGATAGATGATAAAATTTACAAATTAGTCGACGATTCTTCAAAATTCTCAGACAAACGCTTCGAGTGGAAATATTACCCCACTTTAACAGAAAGGGAACTATTGATTGAGTCTATCCACAATATTGCACATCTTGGCTATGAAAAGACTCTCAATGCACTTAAACAGAAGTATTTCTGGCCAAAAATGGCTACGGATGTTAAGAAGTTTTGTAAACAATGTCTTGCGTGTAAAACTTCGAAAGGGATTAACGTGAATCCAACTCCACCTATGGGCTCACAAAAGAAATCTTGCGACTATCCATGGCAATTTCTCACGCTTGACTACGTTGGCCCTTTTCCTCCCTCAGGCAAAGGAAGGAGTACTTGCCTATTAGTGGTCACAGATGTGTTTACTAAATTTATAATGGTTCAACCATTCAAACAAGCCACTGCGTCGTCGCTCGTTCAATTTCTAGAACAGGCCATATTTCTGTTGTTTGGAGTGCCAGAAATTATTTTAACAGATAATGGTTCGCAGTTTACGTCGAAGGAATTCGCCACATTACTCAAACGGCATGGGGTAAAACACTGGCTAACACCTTCGTACCACCCTCAGGTAAATAATACTGAGAGAGTAAACAAAGTAGTTACAACAGCCATAAGAGCTACACTGAAGGGAAACCACAAACAATGGACTGAGAACTTACAGGAAATTGCATGTGCAATACGCAATTCAGTCCATGATTCCACCAAATTTACACCATATTTTCTTACATTTGGTCGTAATATGATTTCCAATGGGAAGGAGTATGAAAATATAAGAAACGGAAGTGCATCGCCTAATACTACCTTAAGTGAGAAAGAAAGAGAGGAATTGTACAAAAATGTGAGAAAAAACTTAGCAGAAGCCTACCAAAAACAAGCGAAATACTATAATTTGCGATCTAATAAGAAAGCTCCGCAATATCAGGTAGGGGAAAAGGTTCTAAAGAAAAATACAACCCAATCCGACAAATCTAAGGACTTCTGTGCAAAATTAGCACCTAAATACATCGAAGCTTACGTTAAAAGAACTTTAGGAGACAGTTACGAACTGGTAGACGAGAATAACAACAATTTAGGAATATTTCACGCTAATTTTTTAAAGAAATTTTAGAGAAAAGGAGTTCAAGCTATGACATAAGAGTAATATCGAAATGTACAAGAATAACACAAAAAACATCAGGAAAATCCACCAAAAACGATGGTAAAGATAGGTGTATTCAAAGCTAGTGTTAGTAAAATACAAAAACTCGCAAACCTAGCCCTAACAGTTACTTAAAATCTAGATTAATTGCTTAAAATTACACATTATGTTTTTCTCACCATACAATTGTTGTTTTCGGTTGTCGTTGTCCTTCTGTTGTCATCGTATGCCCAAAGCTCTTAGTGTTCTACTTGTGAATATGATTGTTGTTTTTCCGCTGATAGTTCTCCGTCCTAAAAGTAAAAACTTCAATTTACTAACTTTGCTTTGTTTTGATCGCGAATTCATTAATTTCTTACCTCATTTGTTAATCAGCCTCCTAGAGAAAGTTTGTTTTCATCCAGTCCATCCATTTCCCGGCTAGTTTTTTTCCCCCAGTCCAAATTATCCTCATTAGTAGCATTCCTCCATATTTCAATTGGTGCAATCATTAATTTTCTTGCAGATTTTCACGAGAATTCCACCATTTTGTCCTTAAGTTTGTCGTCCAAGTCCGTTGTCCTAGAAATTTCCTTCCGTTTGCATAATTTCAGATTTCCGTCGTTTGTGTCACCTGTTGGAGAAGAAAAAGAAAGAGAAACATTTAAAACCATAATATACTTGCCATATAAAAACAAAATATTAGAAATACTCCCCCGGTTTATGTAAATCAAATAAGTCTGCAGGTTTTTTTCCACTCCATTCTTTGGTTTTTTGTCGTGCCGGTCCGCTTCACTGTTTTGCTTTGTCCACTCTGACGATTTGACGTTTGTCGGGATGGCATAGTCTTTTTCACATCCAGAGCGACCGCGCGGATGACAGTGACAGTTCGCTAAGCTGTCAAAGTAGTTCATGCGATGTTATAGGTCTGTTCGATATTCTCATTTTCAGTTTTGGTTAGAATTCTATGTTTTTCGTCAAGTTTCAAATTGATGGGTAGAATTCGTATTGTGGTCCTGTAGGGATTACGTTTAGGCAATTTTAAATGCAGATTGTGTCAAAATGAGTTTGATGTTGCATTTAATTGCAGTTCGTTGAGTGATCAAGTTATTGACGGTAAAGTTTCCGTTGTTTGATCATGGCTTACGTTACGTTCAGTTCAGTTGAGTTCAGCTAGAGAGATTTTTGAATAGAATTTGTACGTTGATGAATGAATGACCTTAGTGTATGTTACCTTTTCAGTTCAGTTTAGTTTTTATGGAGTTGCAACGCTTAAGTTTTTTGTAAGTTATGAAAATTTGATCAAGTCATTGATCAAATTTTCATAAAAATGGATGGGGTGATGTAACGTTTTACGTTTTTTGTAGTTTAAAAACATTAATAATAAACAAAAAAACAACAAGAAAGGATTTTAGTTTTTTATAGCGTTGAATAAAGATATTTTGTTTGCGTTCGTAAAATGCAGCGATCCATGTAGCGTAAGCGTATGTGGATTGCGTTTGCCATAACGAATTGGTGAAAGCTTCGCAAAGCGCCATGTACACATTTTGGCGGACTACAGGCGTAATTCAGATTTGTCGCCATACCTACCATACGCCATGCAAAAGCAGTTGGCGCGATTTTCTATAATAGTTGCTTTTTGTTTGAATAGTTGGACGGTCAGAATAGGCAGTTTCTTGGCGCAAGAATTTCTTCAACTCGTTCATTTTCGCTACGAAGTTGGCTGGAGTACAGAAGTGCGCGAATCAAGTATTCTAATACGCTCAGTTAAAGTGAAGTTTAAGTTGAATTTTAGTTCGAAGTGATTTTCTAAATTCAAGAGGACCGAGGTCCGTAAATTACTCGCGTTTCTGTTCAAAAGATTTTATTACGTTTCTACACGGAAAAAGCGCTCTGCGCTTTTTCCGTACGGCTGGATTTCTTTCCGTTGGTATTCGGCATTCGTCCCCGCCGAACCGTGAATTGTGAGTCCGTTCATCGAGGATTTGGAAGTCCGTTCTTCGTCGAGACCCGTGTGCAGTGCAAAAGGCCCGCCTTTATCAGGTAGTCAAACGGAGGCGCGAGTGAAGTCGCTAAAGTTATTCTGTAGCGAATTTTCCCTCCTTCAAACGTCAATTACTGAAGGAGAAGGTCCAGTCACGTTATTCCATTTTGGACCAATTTCCGAGAGTTCGGTTCGTTGTAGCGTGACGTCAATTACACGCCGCGAACCTCGATCCTAACCCAAAGATAGGGCTGCATTACTCCCCGCTCGGACTAGCGGACAGGTACGCGAAGCCGGGTCGCTGGGTACGTGCTTCTCTATTGGAAGGAGCGGATCGTCCCGGGTATTAATAGGCGAAATCGCCATTTCACTCTCGTTTACGAAATCGGAAGCTTCCGTTCCAGCCGCCACTCCCTCCGCAACGATACTTCGGCCATTTTGCACGCGGGTCAATTCTTCGCTGCCCGCCAATTTGCAGCACGGACACGCCGGTGGTCGCCATCTCGCTACCGCCATCGTCGAGTTCGATCGTCGCCATCATCGAGTCTGCGGAGTCGACGTTCCGTTCCCCGTCAACGAGCCTTCATCGAGTCAACGTAAAGGCCTGCGCAGGTACGTGAAGAGCTTTATATACATGGCCATGTTTGCTCTTTTCCATTCCGTACGGTTTTTGCTAGTCCAACCCGAATGAATGGTGAATCGTTTCCTAAAATAAACAGTTTTGAAGAAAGATTAGTTACTTTTTCCGTTACGTTTAACTATGCTTAAATAAAACTACTCGCTAACTTACATTACGTTTCGTTCCGTTTATTAGCTCTTTTGAGTAAGCATCCTCTTCTGAATTCCCTAAAACTTTAAGGCTGTGGAGGAGTAAAAGTCATTCTTGCGTTTGATTTTCTAGTGTTGTTTACCAAGAACCGTTCAAAACTCTCCCAGAGAGAAAAAGTCTCTAAACGTCGGGCAAATCTGAACACGACTGGTGGTCTCTCATTGAGAGTGGCGCTTAAGCCACCGAGTTTGCTAAAAATCTCTAGTAAAGTTTTACGAACGGTTACAGCTTGTGCTGAGTTGCCGCCCAAGAGTTTATCTGAAGCTTCACCCAGCACTTCGAAATTGGAATAGCCGGCTCAGGGCCAATGAAGTCATGCGATGCTCCATCGCGAGCTAGCTCATCAGCCAATTCATTTCCAGCGATGGAAGAATGGCCAGGTACCCATACAAGGTTTACAGAGTTGACTGAATTCAGTTCCTCAATTTGAGTTCGACATGCGATGACAAGCTTCGACCTTGAGTTGGCCGAAGCGAGAGCTTTTATAGCAGCCTGACTATCTGAACAGAAGTATATGACTTTACCCATTACGCGCTGTTGGAGTGCTGATTGCACTCCACACATAAGAGCAAATATTTCCGCCTGAAAAACGGTGCAGTTTCTACCAAGTGAGTAAAACTGATTCAGCCTTAGCTCACGAGAATATACTCCTGCACCAGCTCTACCTTCAAGAAGGGAGCCATCAGTGTAACATACTATATTGCTTGATATACTTCTTTCCAAATAGCCAGACGTCCACTCTTCCCGTGAAGGGAATTGTGTGGTAAATGTCCTGTAAGGAAAGTTACAAGCAATTGTGAGATCACTTGGAGCAAGGACAATTTTGTCCCAATTCACCAAAAGTGGAAACAACGAAGTGTGTGTAGATCTACGATTCACTGGATTTTTCTCCAGTAGATCCAGTACCCATAAACGGTAAGAGCAAGAAAGTGCTTCTTGTTTAAGATATATGTGTAGTGGCGCAACGTCGAAAAGGGCCTCGAGCGCTGCTGTGGGAGTTGTAGAGAACGCACCAGACATCGCCATCAAGCACATCCTTTGGAGATGGCCCAATTTTGATTGGATTGTTCTCACTTCGCCCTTTTGCCACCACACAAGACATCCATATGCCAATATTGGTCGAACAACTGTTGTGTAAATCCATTTGATATATTTGGGTTTGAGGCCCCAAGTTTTACCAAAGGTTCGCCGGCATTGACCGAAGGCCATGCAAGCTTTTTTGACTCTGAAATCAATGTGAGGTGTCCATGAAAGTTTGGAATCTAGAATGACTCCAACATACTTTACTTGATCAGTCACATTAATCTCAGTGCCAAAAAGACGTAAAGGTCGAATTCCATCGCGGTTTCGTCTTTCCGTAAAAAGAACAATAGATGTTTTATTCGGGTTAACCGAAAGGCCATATTGGCGACACCAACTCTCGACTACCTGAAGAGCACTTTGCATCAGGTCGAATAGGGTGCTTATGCACATACCAACTATCAGAGCTAGATAGTCGTCGGCAAATCCATAGGTTGGAAAACCGCAATTATTGAGTTGCCTCAATAGCGTATCTGCTACGAGATTCCACAAAAGTGGTGATAAGACTCCCCCTTGGGGGCATCCGCAAACACTCAATTTTCGAATCGCTGCTTGACGCAATGTCGAGAAGAGATGTCGGTTTTTGAGCATTTGATGAATCCAATTGGTAATCATTGTAGGTAGCCCATGGTTTCGTGCGGCTTCCAATATGGCATCGAAAGACACGTTATCAAAGGCACCCTCAATATCCAAGAAAACACCCAAGCAGGATTGCTTCTGAGCGAATGCTTTCTCGATATCGTATACAACTTTGTGTAAAAGAGTCACAGTGGACTTTCCAGATTGGTAAGCATGTTGATTCACATGAAGAGGCATGTTTGCCAAATAAACATCACGGATGTGATGATCGATAATGCGTTCCAGACATTTCAGAAGAAAAGAGGTCAGACTGATTGGTCTAAAACTCTTCGCTTCCTCATACGACGCACGTCCTCCTTTTGGGATAAACTTTACAGTAATATCACGCCAGGATTTGGGAATGTACCCGGTAGCAAAACTGCTTACAAGTAGCTTTTTCAAAACATGTTTGATAAACTCAAATCCCTTTTGGAGCAGAACAGGATAAATCCCATCCGCTCCTGGAGATTTAAAAGGAGCAAAACTATTAAGTGCCCATTGAATCGATTCAGTAGTTACGATACTGCGAGCCGAGGCCAGAGACTCGTAACTACATGAAAAGACATTTGGTTCATCCGTAGATGCTATGTCCACACATCCGGGGAAGTGTGTATTGAATAAACATTCTAAAACTTCTTCATCGGAAGAAGTAAAGTCACCATTAGGTAAGCGAATTTCGTTCACTTGGAAATCCTTAGATTTTGCAAGAATTTTGTTCAACCGACTGACTTCACTCAAACTGGAAACATTTGTACAAAGGTTTTTCCAGCCGGATCGTTCAGCAGAACGAAGAGCCTTCTTGTAAGCCTTGCGAGCTGACTTGAACGACTCTGATCCAGCTGAACGGCGTCTGTTCCAACTCCTTCTACATTGTTTCCTGAGTCTAGTCAGATCGGAATTCCACCATGGGGTCCCTCTTGTAGTCTTTACAGACCGCAGAGGACATGCTTCTTCAAAAGCTTCCATAATGTAGGATGTTGTAGTATCAACGGCATCATCCAGATCACTTGGATTTTCAATGGACGGAGAATATCCATGAAATTTGGTCGCAACCAATTCAATGTAGAGTTCCCAGTTTGTTGACCGGGGATTCCTAAAACGCAAAGTCTGCGCAGTTACATTTGAATGTTCAAAGAAGATGTAGCGATGATCAGATAATGATTCCTCATCTGATACATGCCAATTCGTCAACTCGTGACTGATTCTATTCGAGCAGAGCGTTATGTCTAACACTTCTTCTCTATTAGAAACCATGAAGGTTGGGCGATTGCCTATGTTAAGTAATCCAAGGTCTGTACTACTTAAGTATTCCATCAGACTGGAGCCTCTCAAATTGATATCTGAGCTGCCCCAGATGATGTGATGAGCATTGGCATCACTGCCCACAATCAGCGGAAGGCCTTTTGTTACGCAGTGTACGACAACTCGTTTGAAGTCATCCGTTGGGGATGGTTCATCATGTGGTAAATATACCGAACAATAGACGTATTTCCTGTTGAGGTAACCAACAGAAACATCGATTGTGACAGCACATACATCTCTGGTAGTTAACTCAGAAATGAATGTAGCAACGATTGCTTTATTAACGAGCACGCATGCGCGGGGCATGGAGCGCGAGTTTGCCATTTCAAGTTTGCTAAAAGTAGCAAAAACTGGGTCCACAAGGTTACCTAGATAGAAGTTCCCTCTACGAAAGTAGGGTTCTTGAACTAGCGCCACTTGGGCTGCACCATTTTGCATGAGTCTGCAAAGATTGATCGTTGCTGTTCTTTTATGCTGAAGATTGATCTGAGCTAACCTAACCGTAGCCACTACCCAAACTAGGCAGGATTAAGCTTTTTGCAATCTCAGTACGAAAAAGACCAGCAACGAAAAAACCAGATCGGTATCTATTTAAAGTCGCCAAAGGCGAAAGAGCACAGAATACACTGTGTAAAACGCATAATGCGAATCCATATAGGTGATAATTTAAATTAAATGTCAACATATTCATAATCCCACCCTTATTAAGCCTCAGGATAGAGACTGAAGAAGGGCAGCCGATTATCTCGGAGAAACACAAGGTCACCTGCACCATTGCTCCGGGTAGCACAGGAAGGACTCAATACTGTGGAGGGCGCCCTGGTACCCCACAGGCTCCGTTTGCGGTTAGGTTTTATTTAGACCCCCCTAACCATTCATTCTTAGGCACGGTACGCATCACACCATAAATTAGGGGTCACCTGTGAGGTGGACTTTTACCACCGGAACAGGCAGTCCGTAGTGTTAATTCTTAGCCAGTTGAAACAACCGCTACCGACACTACGCGGCTATCTAGGCTGCTCGGGAAAAGGAGGTTAATATTGATGATTAACTCCTGACGTGCCCAAGCAGCCAACAATTATAGATCTTTGAGCTACATATCCAAACTAATGAAAACTAATTAGAAAACGACATCTAGCGGCGTCGCATGAATCACGAGTGGCGCCAAGTGTATAAAGCGGTGGATACCGGAGGAACGAAGAGCAAAAATAATATTGTAGCAGGTAGTTTTGTAATGGTTTTATCATGGTTTTGAAGAACGTAACTTCTTCTTCTTCTTTCTGGCGTTACGTCCCAACTTGGACTGCAAATATTTTTAAATGGGATGGGAACTGAACCCATGATCCTCAGTTTGGTCTTCCTGAATAGAAGCGCGAATATCGCTCCAACTATCTAGGCTCCAAGGACGCGTATAATACTGAATAAAAGTTTCATAGATAGCACTATCTAAAACCGTCAGAAAACATTAATGAATCCAAGCTTGCATGGGCACTTCTCCCATATATTTCGTCAATTTTTGTCCATACAAACTTGAAGTTTATTTAGTGGGCTACAGTTGACGGATTCCGCTCAAACTTTTAAAGTAGGATTTTTGTAGTTTGATCATAATGGACCACCCTAACGGGGACTTTACCTTCCCAGTATCGATCAGATTTCGATTGTTGCCGCCGTGTGACCTTTCCCAGTGACCGAGGTAGAATGCAATTGTCTGACTGCTGTGTGCGCAATGCGACGATCAGACCAACCAACGACGACGAGCGATCGATGACGATAATGACGTTCGGTTTGAAGTTGAGAGTTGGTGGAAGCATTCGGCGGAGAAGTCTTTTTGGACCCCGACTTGATGAAATGACTTGATTGTTGGCCGTGTCTGAAAATTCCAAACAGCCTCATCGCACGGTGCAACCATCAAACCAGTACCTAAACCCACTCCCACTATGATGCATAGAAGTTACGCTTAGAGCTGATTGGGATCTACCGGCAAGGCCGTTCACTAAGCCAAGTGCAAAACGCGAAGAAAACCGAACACCTCGGAGATTGAATGCAGGGATGCCATGTTTGAAGACATGTCTTCCATATGAGTTGTGCGGAAGACAATTGGTCTGTGTTAAGCCAGATTGGGACAAGTGATTATTAAAAGACAATTTAAACAATTTAGACAATTATCAATGATTTTAGGGAAACGTGCAGGAATTTTGAAAAACAAAATTCTTGTAGTAGTCAATGCAGTGAAAAATCAATTCAATTCAGTCTTCAAAATCAAAATCTGCGAATTTTTCATCAACGCATTAAATATGTATTATTTAAATTTTTCATATTGGATTCCCAATTATTTTTGAATAATTCTACATTATTCCGGAATTAACAGACTTTATCTGAAATGTATGTCAACTGAATTCTCTACTCTAAAATAATGTTCAAAAGGACACAATCGGCGACATGATTACGCTGGGAAGCTTTCTGACTGGACCTAAAATTTGGAATTTGTTTTGATCGCATTTGTATATCGTGTGGCAGTTATCGACGATCTATACCAACGAAATTCAAGGAAATGTCCATTACGAAAGGATCCTGGATTAAACGGGAATCGAACCCAGACTTTGCTTTGTAGCCGCGGACGTTACCACTAGATTAAGGAAGGCTCAAGTGGAAGACATTTTTCCGTAAGATTGGAAGGCATTTAAAAAAAAACACCTGGCATCCCTGGATTGATGTTTCCACGCAAGAAGGCATCGCGACGTGGTACCCTATAAAATTGAAGCACTTAATGAAGATATTAAAATAATTTACTAAAGATTTATTGGCATTAGTGCGGGCGCTTCAGCGAATTCTGCAGTCGGCGGTGTGGGGGAAAAACAATTACTATATTTCTTCCAATCGGATCGTTATGGAACGTAAATAGCAAACCAATAAATTGTGTGCCACTTCCCCTCCAAAAGCCTCCCCGCGTTCGTTCTTTGTTCCGATGCCCACGAAGCATCCAGTGAATAAGAGCGATCGTGTTTGTTCTGGCGGTACTTACAAATGCTTAACCTTTAGAATGACTGGCCTTTTGGCGAGTGAGTTGAAACATTTAAAACTAGTTGGCTCGAAATGAGGTTGAGCGGATAATTGTTTGTCTTGTAGATTTTAATCCGTTACACATCCGCAACCAGATCAACCAGTTGGTTTTTTTTAAATTGGGTGTGATTGAACTTTGCAACAGCTGGAACACAAGAATTTTCTTTGTCAAAATTGAGAAAATTGAGAACGAAAAATCAACAGAAACACATTGAGATATGGAGATATCGAGATAAGGAGGATATCGAGATATGGAGAGTGAAAATGTATGCAGTCTGAAGGGACTTACGAAATCATCGAGATATGGAGAGATATCGAGATGTAGAACATCGAGATGTGGAGAGTCGACTGTACTTGATTTAATGGTTTCATTTAAGGCATTTCTCAATATTTCCTTATATTTTCCATAAAGTTCTCTAATATTATTCGTCCCATTTCTCTAGAGGCCACGGGACGTTAGCGGCAAGTCAAAGGGGGCCGCGACTCTGGAAAGGTTGGGAATCACTGATCTAGATTCTAGAAAATGTTGAATCATGAAACCACAAAGAGAATCCTCGGAAGAACTTTCTGGGAAAACTTTCTTGTAAAATACCTGGCAGTTTCAATGAAGTGGTAAGCAGCCTCCTTAAAGGATTCCTAAAAAATCATATACATAGGTATTTCTAGCTGAATTTCTGAAAGAAATCGCAGAGGAATTAGGGACAACCAATACTCAATACTCAAAGCAATCTTCTGATCGAGAGTATAAACTTATTGAATAAGCACAACATAGCAACAATCTGTTACGTAAAAATTGCACTGCTAATTATCCAATCATATCAATTATAGCTAATTGGCATCATGCACAAACATCCCGCCAGAAGTCCGGGACCGGCACCTAAATCCAAGCAGAACAAACAATGGAACGTCGTTGGTTCGGGTTCCCGTGCACAAACAGCAGTTTACTCGGTTGTCAGAGTGTATTAAGCAGCTAATTGATCGAATCGAAATTGAAATTAGCAGCAGTACCAACAACAGTCAGCAGAGCGAATTAAACGAGCATTCAGTCGTCTGGATACAGCAGAAAAAAAATGCCACAGGAAGCTCACATTAACCAGCAACGATGGAGCCCTGACACAACAGCACATTAGATCGAGTTAAAATAATTAATTTTCCTTTTAATAAATCTGCGGTTGGTTTACTCAAACGAATTTATCTCATTTGTGAATCACCAACGGTGGTTTGGTTTTGGTGGGAGCCACGCTAGTAGCGTATTAAATTTGTTTGAGCATTTGTTAGCGTATTTAATTTCACGCTGGTGTGAATACGTTGTTTTCTCGTCAAGCCCAAAATAACCACAGGAGAACGATGGGAACTTGCTTGATTGGAGGTCTGCGGGGAACTAAAGTGCAGTAATGAAACATGAGTTAAAACATGCTCACATATTAGCGTTAGTTGGACACCCTTCAGCCGATCCACAGAACCAATGACTAACTGGCACCGTCTCGTCTTAAGTGTGGTTGCATGGCAAGAAGCTAAACATGACGGTTGCGATTAATGTCTAAGGCAGGTACTTCACATTGCTTTTGTAAGCGGAAACTTGCTTAGGACGATCCAGCTCTCGTGCACATGTGATTGGACAACGAGAAAGAAATCCGTCATAAAGAAGTGCATGGGCATAGTCAGAGGGGCTGGAGGACCTATGCCACCGATGAATAAAACCAAAATAAAATAATTGTTACGAAAACTATTTCGTTACGGCCCAACTGGGGCAGAGTCTGCTCCTCAAGCTAATGTTCTTAGACCTTTCTTTGCCCATTCACCATTTTTGCATATGTATATTGTGTTGCTGGTACGATGATACTGTGTGCCCTGGATAGTTTACGTTGTGAAAAGACCGATAGGATTCGAACCCAGGACCCTCAGCATGGTGTTGCTGAATATATGCGCGTTTACCGCTGCGGCTATTTGGGCGTCAATCAGGAATTGATGGCCAGAAGCCGTATGCTTGTGGTCGATACTCGACAGAAAAGAGAGCGGTACAGGGCAGCGAGAGCCGAAGAAAAGCGAATCCACCGCAGAAAGAAAAGGCAGCACGAAGAAAGTGTGGTAGCTGAAGCTCAAGAAAGCATGAAACGGAATGATATGCGAAGATTCTATGCAACGGTCAATGGCGCGCGGCACAATACTGTACCAGTGCCCGCCATGTGCAATGATCGAGAAGGGAATTTGCTGACCGATAAAATGACGGTAGCTGCCAGGTGGAAGGAGCACTTCAAGCAATTGTTGAACGGTGGAAATGGAAATGTAGCGAGCAACAGGATGAATATTGATTCATTAATTCATACAAAATACATCAAACCCGCAAAACACGGTGGATAAAATCGCCAAATTGATGAGTTTCGCATAGAACGCTTTTTTTCTGACTTCATTTGTACATTTTGTTTCGTCCCGTACACTCGTACAAAGTAAGTCGGATCAATCCATAGTAGCTGTCAAATCAACATTTGTTACCATAAGTTAAGTGGCATAAGATCACGGTAGAAAATTTATACACTCGCATTGTATGCTATTATTCATCACATAGTATATGCACGTATATCGCCTCCACTTTTATACGTAGAAGGCCTTTTCGCGACATCTTATAAGTGAAATTTTGCACATACAAAGCCTCCAGATGATTCCGTTATACGTACATTTTGGTTGTCTGGGAAGAACTGTAAGGCTGCTGGGAAGGACGAGATCCCGGTCGAGCTCCTTAAGCACGGAAGTGAGCAGCTTTATCAGTCGATCCACTGAGTACTTCTGAAGGTATGGGAGGACGAAGAATTGCCCACCGGCTGATTGGATGGCCTAATCTGTCCTATCTACAAGAAAGGGCACAGAGCCATTTACAGAGGAATTACCCTGCTGAATTCGGCGTACAAAATTCTGTCGCGCATCCTGTTTAACAGATTGAAACCGCTCTAGGAGTCCTTCGTCGGCGAATACCAAGCTGGTTTTCGTGAGAACCGTTCGACAACGGACGAGATGTTTAGCTTGCGAATGATCCTATATAAATTCCGGAAGTATAACATGCAGACTCGCCATCTGTTTACTGATTTTAAGGCGGCGTACGACTCAGTGAAAAGAAATGAGCTTTGGCAGAAAATGTCTGAACATGGTTTTCCGGCGAAACTAATTAGGTTGATACGTGCTACGCTGGATGGTTCGAAATCAAGTGTTCGGATCGCAAACGAGGTGTTATCTGGATTGTCCGACATTTCCCCGAATGATTTCTTCCCGAAGCATTTTCTCCCGAAAACCGTTTCCCCGAATGTACTGTTTCCCGGAAAGCTTTTTCCAAAAACAAATTTTATTTGTTATTTTTTAATCGCTTCAAACGAATGATTCTCTTCTGAATTAAGTTCGGTATTCAAATTTTATTTTGCCTAAAATAGTTATAAAACATATAAAATGGTGAAGGTAGATTTTGAAAGAACATTGAAGATATGAACAAATCGGACGGTTAATATCGTTTTCCCGAACATAATTCATCTTAATGAAATCAGGCTGAACGGGCAACTACAGAATTATGAAATGAAGTTAGACAGGCTGAAAACAGTTTGTAGGATTCAAAGACGTTACCCAAATGATATCTTCACTGCATAAAAACATAGAAAGAATAAATATGTTACTATGTTGATTTGGGACGCATCTGACAGTTCAGCATACAGTGTGCAGGCTATCATTCGATCATTACTTCTGCGTTAGTAGTTTGTGTTTTTAAAACATGAGCAGAAGGTTAATTTTTGTTTAACTACAATTTATAACGCAAAAGGCTTGTTTTCAATTTTACAAATATCCCTTTTTTTAGAACATAGGTTGTTCTTCCTTATATCACTGGTCTAATAATCATTGACATTAAAATAGTTGATAATTTTGAAGCTAGTCTCCCCTTCTAATCATCGTAGGCAATTCTATGTAGCTTTGCTGTGCTAATATTGTTCTGCTTGCAGATGACACTGATTTCATCAGAAATTTGCGCTTCTTTTATTAGAAGGCTGCTCTTTATAGATAAATATATCAATAAAAAATAAACGGAGCAACTGAAACTTTAATCCAATTTTTTCTGGTAATTATATGGTAATATAGGGTGTCCCAGAAAGTAATTCAGCATACTGCCATTTCAAGACTGTCATTGTAAGAACGAATACTACATATTTTGATCAAACATTTTCAATGCTTTCGATCTACTCTCAAATACTTGTTTTTTTTTAATAGCATTTTCAGTATTCATTTCTAAAATGCTTACTGTATTTGACGTTTTTGACTAGATGAACTAGACTAGATGAAAAATTGTTTCTATCTAAGACATAAGAAAAGATTTTTGTCTGAAAAACTGATATTGATTGTCAGAAAATCAATGAAGAAACATGCTGTCTCTAATAAGAATCTAGAAGGAAGACTCAAGGTTCAATCATGTAGTGCAAGATATTATAGATTCTAAGGATCAATGGGCTCACTGTAGCAACTGCTACTAAGTATAATGAAATTACTTTCAACCTAGTGAACATAAGGCATGATGACGTTTAACCGAATAAGGTATCTTCAGTGCCGTAGCGTGCGGTTGGCCAGGTTGGCACCCGCCAAGGACGCCAGACTTTGGGGGGCGCCAAAATGCGTCACGCATTTAGTCAATTTTGAAAGAGATTAGTTATATACGGGCGCCTTTTAAGTCACAATTACACAGTTCGACAAAAAAAAAGTCGATATTAATGCACAGATACCGGACACCCCGGGCTTGAAAGTATAAAAATAAACAAAAATAATGGCGTTTTCAGAATGTTCGTGTCTGCCCCAGGTCATTTTTAAAATATACTTGAACTTTTTGCATTTTTTATTTAAAAATCTAATCTAATCAATAAACCGACACAGTGTTTTATATTCAGGACAGGGGAATTCATGTGCCATATAATGTTTTCAACTTTAAATACAATATGAAGAGTTGTAATAAGATTTGCAGGGAGCCCTCCCCCCTTTTTTGTACCCTCCCCATTTTTGAAGTATCGCAAATGATGGAATATTTGATATACAGGGGGCTGTCAAAATAACTGGGACAGGCAAAAATTGGTCCAACTTTGGAATGCTGTAACTTTGACAAAAATTGACCGATTTCAATTCTTTAAGAAGTAATGGACGGGTCAACTAATCTAGTTTTGAGGTGCATCCACGGATATGAACTATGACCACCGGATACCGGTGATAATCCGGATTTCCGGAAGCATGTCTTATGCAGTAAAATTATGACGTGTTTTTAGCAAAGGTCTCGGCTAAAAAATCAAAATTTTACTACACATGAAGATAGAAGATCTAATTCTGAAGCGATTGGTGCGCCAAGTATTAATATTGGTCCAGAAACAACCAATATATGGCCATTTTCCCGGAATCGGTGCCGGTAGTGGATCCGAATTGGGATCAAACAATTTATTCACTCAAAATATGTCGCGCAATATTGTTTTCTCCCTAGCTTATCATAAAATACCCTATTATAAGTTGAAAATGAGTCTTGTACAGATTTGGCCACTCATGGCGCCGCCCAGTGCCCCGGGGGAACCTTGCATAGGGGACATTTCGATTTTGACACCAAAGCATATCATGCGGCGGCTCATTCTTCATGTCTTGTCGTAAATAAAGCAACTGTAGACTTAAAATGGATAGTTGACTACAGTGACTACTTCCGGGACCAACGGATGTTCCAGAGGGAACCTGTAATTAGGGACAATTGATATTGAACTCCAATACATATCGTGCGACAGTTCATTTTTCATGTCTCGTGCTAAATAGGGCTATTGTAGACCTTAAATGGATATTTGACTACAGTGGCCACTTTTGTGACCACCGGATATCCCTGAGGGAGGCTGTGATGTCTTCAATGACAGCTTCCTCCGGGAAATTCCAGTGGTCCCAAAAGTGATAGGTTCCTTAGGGAACTATAGGAGGTCCCCAAAGTGGCTATTCTAGTTAAATATCCATTTTCGGTCTAAAGTTGACCTATTCATGACAAAACATGAAGAATGAGCCGTTGCACGATGAGTATTGGAGCTCAATTCCAATTGTCCCTAATCATAGGTTCCCTAGGGGACACCCGGTAGTCCCAAAAGTGGCCAATTCAATTAAATTCCCATTTTGAGTCTACAGTTATTTTATTTACGACAAGGCATGAAGAAAGAGCCATCATGCGACGGTGTAAAAACAGAAATGTCCCCAATGACAAGTTCCTCCGGGAAATTCCGGTAGTCCCAAAATTGGCCACTGTAGTCAATTATCCATTTTAGGTCTACAATAGCCCTATTTAGCACGAGACATGAAAAATGAACTGTCGCACGATATGTATTGGAGTTCAATTTCAATTGTCCTTAATTATAGGTTCCCTCGGGGACATCCGGTGGTCCCGGAAGTAGTCACTGTGGTCAATTATCCATTTTGAGTCTACAGTTGCCCTATTTACGACAAGACATGAAGAATGAGCCGTCGCATGATATGCTTTGGTGTCAAAATCGAAATGTCCCCTATGCAAGGTTCCCCCGGGGCACTGGGCGGCGCCATGAGTGGCCAAATCTGTACAAGACTCATTTTCAACTTATAATAGGGTATTTTATGATAAGCTAGGGAGAAAACAATATTGCGCGACATATTTTGAGTGAATAAATTGTTTGATCCCAATTCGGATCCACTACCGGCACCGATTCCGGGGAAATGGCCATATATTGGTTGTTTCTGGACCAATATTAATACTTGGCGCACCAATCGCTTCAGAATTAGATCTTCTATCTTCATGTGTAGTAAAATTTTGATTTTTTAGCCGAGACCTCGATTATCACCGGTATCAGGTGGTCATAGTTCATCTCCGTGGATGCACCTCAAAACTAGATTAGTTGACCCGTCCATTACTTCTTAAAGAATTGAAATCGGTCAATTTTTGTCAAAGTTACAGCATTCCAAAGTTGGCCCAATTTTTGCCTGTCCCAGTTATTTTGACAACCCCCTGTATATCAAATATTCCATCATTTGCGATACTTTAAAAATGGGGAGGGTACAAAAAAAGGGGGAGGGCTCCCTGCAAATCTTATTACAACTCTTCATATTGTATTTAAAGTTGAAAACATTATATGGCACATGAATTCCCCTGTCCTGAATATAAAACACTGTGTCGGTTTATTGATTAGATTAGATTTTTAAATAAAAAATGCAAAAAGTTCAAGTATATTTTAAAAATGACCTGGGGCAGACACGAACATTCTGAAAACGCCATTATTTTTGTTTATTTTTATACTTTCAAGCCCGGGGTGTCCGGTCTCTGTGCATTCATATCGACTTTTTTTGTCGAACTGTGTTACAACAGGAATTCCTATCATTATAATGGAATATTTAAACAATTCTTGAATTGCTTCCAAACATTATTTTATATGTTGGATAATGCCCATAGGATAATTTCAAAATTTAACATTGGAGTTTGTAGAATAATTTTACAAATATCTAAGTGGTTTTCCTGTATTTTAAATTACTGTAAAACTGGTTTCGCTTAAACCAGTTTTAATTGCTATTAAAGTTTAGATTGTGGTGTTCAATTTTAAGTTCATACTGAGAAGAAATAGGGAAATATTCAAATAAACTTGGTGAGGTTTGTAAAGACTTTTTAAAACACAACACTAAACAAGAATTATATTGAGCGTGGACGCAATTTATTGTCTGACAGATATATTTTACAACTACAATCACAGTAAATTACAAATTGAATTCTCACAAAGTCTAGAAATAAAAAACACAGAATATTTCGCAGGGTCAGAGAGCCAAACATGCAAAGTTGAGTTTAGGGCGGATTTCATTTAAAAACATCTTTACAGCTGGGTACAACATTCAGAAAATCTGAACCAGGCAAAAACTCTCACAGAAATCTGAATAACATTTTCAGAGAGTTTCATGCTGGGGGTTCCAGAACAATTGCAGCTGCCAAAGAAAAAACGAATCCTGTGCTTGTTTCCAAGCGCTTTTTATTTATTAATAAAACAAATTCCTAATTTTCCACGTGTTTTCTTTTTTTGAATTTCTAAATTATATCGTAACGAAACACAAATTTCCTTCCAAATTTCTCTGATTCTACTTAAAAAATACTTTTTAGGATTTATTTAACTTGATTAATAGGAATTTATTTATTCGAAACTCTTGGCAAAACAACCATGTTTTCTGAAAAAGTTGTTAAGCATAATCATTATACATTTTTCCTAGAAGCTTTATCAATATATTTTTGAAACAAATGAAAATATAGTTAGCACATTGTATTGATAATAAATTATCCAGCAAATTCAAGAAGAATTTCTGTAATGCAATGCTCATAGAAACAACTCTGCAGACGTGTCTCATAAACAATAAGTTTCTTATGAATTTCTTCAAAGCATCTTTTAGATAATCTTCAACAGTTCTCGAGAAAATCTAATGACTACTCAGTTCTCGACACTACGCAAGACAACAGTGCATACATAAGTCTGAACATGATATTTATGTGGGTTTCGAAAATCATTTCATAAAATAGTCGTCAAAAAATCATTGATCGAATTAATACGTATTAATAGTATTGGAACGTGTAAATTTATATTACTTTTCATTTAATTTTGCCTTCATTTTAAAAACAAATGGAAAATTGTGGTAAATGCGATGAAGGTCATTTTGCTACACGCAACTCGATGTAACATTTTTTAATTGTGAACAATAAAAGTTGATTTAAAGTGGGACAGGGTGATGTAATAATTCATAACATTAGCTTGAAATTTAATCACATTCAAACTTGCATCATGAAAACCAAATTGGCTTGGGGGCGCGTTATCAGCTAAGTGCCACGTGAACTAAGTGCTAAGTGAACATGTTACCTAATCGAATTGAAGGGAATTAAATCACAATTCGGACTCCACTTTGCCCACTGTAGTAGAATAAGGAGGAATTTAAGGGTGGTTCGCCCCGGATAATAGAAATCCTGGCTACACCCATAAATAAGTATTGCTATTGAACCCTCAGTATAACGCTATCATTGCGAAAGCAAGGAAGCGCCGTTGGTACGTCATCGTTGTTGGATGAGAGAGCTTTCCATCAATCTCTGCTAATTAATTAAAATGATTAATTATCTATTTCTGAGTATCATTACATGTCTGTTTGAAGCCAGCAAAGTCTGCAATCCGCCCCTTCTCGTTCACTGGCTAAAAACTCAATGAGAGGTAGAGTTTGTTTCATGAGCAACTGCGCTCATAGAAACACGTTTCTATATTCCCATGGCTGCTGGAGGGCCCCTGTGGACAAAAATGTGTCCAATGGGCGCTCGCGTCTCTGCTGCTGCACATTCAGCTAATTATGATGGAATGCGCATTAACGGAGCGACGCATCATGCAGATGATACCTCCACACTGCCATATTGGTAAAACGGGCATCAGCTGCGCGAAGCGGTAGTCGCAGCAGCTTCTCTAATGTGTGGCCTACCACTGCATCCATTCAGGCATTGAGCATCGTGAGGGGCTCTTACACTGATTAGGGCGCTACCAAGCGCAGAGAAATTGCATTTCGATCGGCCCCTTTTGCGATGATGGACAATCCATAATCTCGCTGTTAAGGCGGGGGCAGGGAAATCCATCTTGAGTGTACGAGAGTCGTTTGTCCGGTAATTGCCGAGCTAATCAATTATCTTTGGGCAATGGGCGATTAGACGCGTTTGGGGATGTGATTAATTCCGAATAAGTTTGTTATGGAATTCATCAATGGGTTGAATGTATGTATTGCACAATCTTGTTTTGTAGCGTTCAGATTTCTTCGACAAACTTTCCCGACAAACATCAACTAAAAAGCAATTAATTAGGGAAAGTGCACAAAACACAAAATAAGAAAAATCGCGTTGATTCATGTGATTCAATACTGTACGTCTACATAGACATCCCGATTTTCTTTTTTTTTTTTGTGGACATCTAATTCTTCCGAAAGAGGTGCGTTTTGCGAAAGAGGACCACGTGATTATTGAGCTGCAATCCAATTCAGGTTAACTTCTTCGTCCATGAGTCTCGTGGTGTAGGGGTAAGGCGCCCTATCTAGTGAACAGGGAGTCATGTGTTCGACTCTCACCGAGAAGACGTTGTAACGTTTTTCGCAAATTTCACATCAATTTTAAGTCCATTTAATCCATTTGCGAAGTATATGTAATATTTAGTTCTACGGTACCTATCCCGATTAAATTGAAACTTCGAATCGTAGTGCAGAGATAAACAGACACTATACTGACGAAATTACCAGAGATCGCTGGTGCCCCTCAGGTGTTTTCTTTGGATATTTCGTACTAGTCTTCTATAGGTCTTCTAGCACAAACTCTTTTTCCGCCAATATAGTGTGAACTAGGCGATGAATTAGTCACAAAGAAAATTGCTCTAAGTCACACGTCTGTTCGTCTGGTTTCGTCCGGCTACAAATAGGTTCGTTGACAACTTGCTAATGTGTCTGGTTCTTCGGTGAAATGCTGCACTCCGTTCAAGTTCTCCGAGGTCTTTCTTCGCGAGAATCTCGTCACCATTAGTGTTACGTGTGAGTTTCTTTATCGAAAGGCCGTAAATCTTCCATAGACAAAACAAAGGAATGCATGTAAGCGCATAACTCGTGTGAATGTACCAATGATGTGTCGCCATGTCCAATCCCCCCATTCCGGGTTACTGGCAACTTGGAACGAGAGCTATTAACTACTTTTAGTCCGGTCGTCGCTGTCGTCGTCGTTGTCCGATAACGGCGCATTCAATTCGCACTTTTATTCACACTTGTCTACGCGGTGCATCAAGAAAGAGTGCGCGCGATATTCGGATGCAGGCCGCAAAGCCGCGAAGAGAAACGAGCTGAAGATGGCTCGTAAGTCTTGTCGGGGCTTTCGAATTTGTAATGAGCTTTCGCGTGTAGGTACCTACTTACTGCAGCTTCTACAAACTGTTGCTCAGTGACAATTGTCTTTACCATGAGAGTGAGTGAAATGTTCCAGAGGTACTCAATCTTTGGATTTGAAACTAGCGAGAAGCTTAATAAATAAGGTTTAAGGTGATCCGCTCGGAGACCAAATCCGGATGGATCAACAAATGGCATCGATTGGGTGACTCATGAACTTATAGCTAACGTAATATATTATTTTCCGGAAAGATATTTTCCGGAAAGATGTTTCCCGGAATGACCTATTTTCCAGAATAACCAATTTTCAGAACAGTATTCAAATGTTTAATTTTTACTGTGTGCGTTTGAAACGCAAATGTAAAAATGCGGGAGCACCAATCGCGGTAAGATTTTTCAAAAGAAAGGCGAAGTGAAAGTTTTATTTTCTTTGCTAGGTTGGTGGTGATTTGGATCATAGTTGCTAAGTATCTTTAGATCGCTTTGTGTTACCGCATTTGAAACCCAGTTAGCCAAGGATTGCACGTCAAACGCACACAGCAATATTACCCATATGATATGAATCGTGATCAGCTACGTGGTCTTCCATTGCTACAGTCTGATCTCCATAACTCGATAATACATATCTCGATATTGACTTATAGAACCACAGTAAAAGTTGTTTTGCAAAGTTACCTCAATGGCCCCGTGAATCAAAGGTGCACTGATTTTGTGTTCTGTAATTCGACATCACCTTAACTCGATGTTCCTTCAATATCAAGTTATACAGAGTTGGCTGTATATTTTTTCTTCCTATATTTGGAAGGCTCAAGCACCGTGAGGCATAACGGAGCCATAAATTTAAGTATACAAATGGACTCTATGACACTACCCTGAATGTCGTTACCCTGAACATCATTACCCCGAAAGCCATTACCCCGAATGAGTTACTACCCCGAACGTCATTACCCCGAATTCATAACATTTTGTGACTAATTCTAATTAGAAAATAAAGGAAAATTTGTACGATTCCTTATGAATACAGGTCGGACTCGATTATCCGGGATTCGATTATCCGGAATTTTAGACCAGATTATCTGGAATTTGTTTTTGATGATCTTGTTTTTCAATTTTTATGCATAAATCGGAGATAATTTGGTACTGCAATATACAATATGAATAGTTTTGCAGTTTTGAACGTATTTAAGAATTTAAAAAAGTGTTTTTTGTGTATGCTGGTCAAAAATTTTTTTTCTTGTTAAGACCCCTACTTGTTCCTTCAAATAATTTCTGGCTACGCCACCGCATCATATAAATAAAACAACGAAAATAGATAATATTTAAGTTCTTTTATCGAAGATTTCAATTTTTCCGGAGGATTCGATTATCCGGAGTGAAATAAAAATTTTAAAGGAATGGAGCCAGAACTCTTGAGTTGGATCCAGTCATATCTATCACATCGGAAACGGATAGTGCGCTTTCAAAATAAATTATCAGCACCCATTTCTGTAACCTCTGGAGTACCCCAAGGTTCTCATTTAGGCCCATTTCTTTTTATTTTGTATGTAAACGACATTTCCTTTTTACTAAGAAAAATAAAATTTCTTATTTATGCAGACGACAAGAAGCTCTTCATGGAAGTAAGTAATTCTAGCGAAGCAGAAGAATTCCAGAATGACATTAATTTATTCTTCACTTGATGCAAAAAAAAGTCTACTCCAGCGTAATATCAAAAAATGTAATGAAAATAGCATTTAGTCGAAAATATGTAACACCTCCAATTGAAGTATTTTTAGGATATCAAGTAGTGCAGATGTGTAAAATTTTAAGGGATTTGGGCGTAATCCTAGACTCACTTTTGTAGAACTTTATAATTTCATAATAAACAAAGCAAACAGCATGCTTGGCTTCATTAAGAGGTTCAGCAACAATTTTCAAGACCTATATGCTATTAAACTATTGTATACTACATTCTTCTTCTTCTTGGCATTAACGTCCCCACTGGGACAGAGCCTGCTTCTCAGCTTAGTGTTCTTATGAGCACTTCCACAGTTATTAACTGAGAGCTTTCTTTGCCTAAGTTGCCATTTTCGCATTCGTATATCGTGTGGCAGGTACGAGTATAGTCTATGCCCAGGGAAGTCAAGGAAATTTCCATTACGAAAGGATCCTGGACCGACCGGGAATTGAACCCAGACACCTTCAGCATGGCTTTGCTTTGTAGCCGTGGACTCTAACCATTCGGCTAAGGAAGGCCCAATACATATGTATACTACATATGTAAGCCCAATTCTGGAATACTGTCACCTAAGGACTGTTCATTTAAGTAAGTGGACACCTAAATATTAACATTTTGGTGTGGAAATTCCATAAAAACAAATAAAATTTTGTTTCAGTGTGTACCCAAGTGTTTTTTGACAGCAGACAAAAGTTGACATAAAAAAATTATAAATTCCAAGCGATGTGTCGAATCCACATGGCGACTCACAATTTTTTTCTGCACAAATGGTGTACAGAAAAACTGTAGTTCCGAGATTTGGCTAAAATCGCGAAGTGTCCAAATTGAATTTTTTCAACGCTTTGGCCAAAACAGATATTCCTGACGACGTACGATACATCCCAACAGAAAAATTTGGGAAAAATGATTTGTTATGGCAAGCAATTTGCTCCTGCAGTATGAAAATACTACATATTTCACGACGGTATCAATCAACAGCGAAAATTACAGAACTGAATGCATTAAAAAATTGCTTCTGCCCATCTACTGAAAGCATACCATGCCTCCATTATTTTTGCCAGACTTAGCATCGGCTCACTATGCTTCAGCTACTTTGGAGATGCTCAAGAAGGAAAAACTCGAATTTGTAGAAAAATGATCGAATCCATCAAATTGCTCAGAACTACGCCCCATTGAAACATATTGGGTAATAATCAAACGACATCTTAAGAAGGATGGAAGAGAAACAAGCTCCATCGATTTTTTCAAGAAAATGTGGTCACAACGAACAGCAGCACAACTAAAAGTTCCGATAAAAGTTGTGCAGAACCTTATGGGAGGTGTAATGAGAAAAGTAAGAGCATTCTCCAGCAATGCTCAATAAATGTTCAAATTTATGTGAATTTGGTCGAAATTACGTTGATTTCCATGTATTTTAGGTAAACTCATGAATTTGTTCGAAAATAAACAGTTTACTGTAAAAAACACGTGTCCACTTTCTTAAATGAACAGGCCTTAGTATGCAACCCGTATCATGTCGTACACGAAGATCGCATAGAATCAGTACAGAAGCAATTCCTTTTATACGCCCTTTGGAAATTGAATTGGACTGTACTGCCACTTCCGTCGCTGCATGCTCATCAACATGGAAACACTTAAGCAACGCCGTGAATTCGCAATGATTCTCTTTATAAACAACATTATTTCGAACCGTGTAGATTCTGCTGCACTTCTTTCTCAACTAAATTTCAACACACCCTCTCGGCATTTAAGAACAAGATAATTATTCTCAGAAAAATCATGCAGAACGCATTATGCTCAAAACGGACCAATAAACCGTATGATGCGTCAGTATAATGTACATTGCGAATTTATTGGCATTACTATGTCCAAAAAGCAGCTTAAAACACGACTGAAGAACAATAGAAGTAATCCATAGCATGTAAGAAAGTATTGTAATTATTGTATATAGTCTACCTATGTTTCACGAAATAATAAATAACCTTCGTTGGCATCACAGACATTCCATGTTTTCTAGTTTATAAATGTCTAATGATGATTTTTAACTGTTTTATTTTTATTAAGTTCTGTTTTGCATTAGAAATATACACAAGTTTTTGAAGGTGTGAGGAATACTGTTGAAAATGTCTGCGCTGAACAATCCGCTGGTACTAAGCCTATATGCAAACTTTGAGTGTTTAAAATGTTGTGTAAGTTCGAGTGAGAAATAGTGAACTCATTTTTGAAATCGCACAACATTACAATAATAGTTTTTTGCTCATAAAACCGTTTATTGTTGAATAACGGGCTTATTTCAAAGGAAATTGCATACATTTAGGCGTATCATGCAGATTTACAAAATTTAATTTTGCTATAAAATGATGTAAGTTGTAAGAATTTTGACATCATTTTCAGATTTAGGAGACCCAAATTTAGTAGATAAGATGTTTTTTTTTCTTATATATGGTATACTATATAGTGATCAATTTCGCCCCAGTGTGTCATTTTCAATTTTTAATATTTAAACTAATTCTATGAAATATATATGATATATGATAGAGATCAATGAAGTACTGATTTTGTTAAAAAAAAATTTACAAAATTTAAATTCCAAAGGAAAACATGACAAAAAGTTGTGAAATAGTGATCAATTTGCTCCCAGATTACGGTAACTAAAAAGTATTATGAAACATATATTCCGTTTTATTTTGCTCAATCCGAAATTCTAATTTACATTATAGCAAAAGCATACAAAGGTGATGTTCAAAAGATAAAGAAGATAATGTAGCTGCAAGTAAACTCTACTGTTATCTCAAGGAATTGTAGATCTCCATGAACAATAAAAAAATCGTTTTGATCGCTCAAATGTCCAATAACAATTAAAAGGCACTTTTTGTGACCAAATGAAGTATTGTCATTGCGCTGTTCATATGTATATGAGAAATGAAGCAAAGATGATATAGCCATCACACTAGCAAATAATTTGACAGAAATAAGTAAAAAGTTCGTTAGCCTGTTAGATTCTAAATTCATTATAGTAAACAAGAAACAAAACTCCATAAACCACGTGGTTATATTTTTGGTATTTTTCATCCCTCCACTCTTCAATTTTTTATTTTTATTTACGTGAACCGTAATCTTCGAACAGACCCCCCTACGGGGGGGGGTGGTTAACACGTAATTTATGGACGGTTCCACAGTACACAGGGGTTGTTCATTAATCACGATATTTCTGGAGAGTTAGCTGGTGGATTGTAGTATCACTAAAATCGCTTATTTCAACCATTTATATCAAATATTCCATCATTTGCAATGCTTTAACCCTTCAGTCGTCGCGCGGTTTACCACCGCCAGAACTACCACGCTGATGCTGTGTACGATAAGCGAGGTTTTTTCAGCACTGTTGTACAAAATACAACAGCGCGACGATTGAAGTGTTAATAGTGGGGATGGTACAAAAAAAGGGGAAGAGGGTCCATGCAAATCTAAGTACAACTCTTCATATTGAATTTCAAGTTAAAAACATAATATGGCACATGAATTATGCTGTCCTGAATATAAAACACTGTGTCGGGTTATTGATTAGATTAGATTTTTCAATAAAAAAAGTGCAAAATGTTCAAGTATATTTTAAAAATAACCTGGGGCAGACACGAACATTCTGAAAACGCCATCATTTGTGTTTCTTTTTATAATTTCAAGCCCGGGGTGTCCGGTCTCTGTACATTCAGATCGTGTTTTTTGTCGAACTGTGTGAAAATACTCGGTTTACTTATAAGACTGGTTAAGGGTCTCCACCATATGAGAAACCATCAAAAGATTGCTCATTACACCGATAGATTGAAGGTGTTCGTTTCAGGTAGTTATTGAATAAACTAGAACACCTGTTGTTCTCATTCCTTTATCAAAACTGGGATCAAATGATTTTTCAAACTTCAACCATCATCTAGTGATCGGAAAAACGAGATGTTCTTGTACTTAGAAATAATGAATAGGAGTCCTTTGATGTTTGTAGAATCATAACCCTAAACTCCTAGGAAGTTTAGGAAGAACTTAGCTCGTACGCATTTTAGCCGTGAAATCAGATCGCGTGAATGTTGGTTTCTACTGCATTCCTAGAAACGGATTTCCGGGAAATGAGTCATTCCGCTAAATGTTTGCCGGGAAACATCATACCAGGAAATGCCATAGAATAGGCTAGAAGTAACATTGACAGACGGTAAGATGAGTTTTATAGATCATCAATGCGTGCCCACATCTTCATCATAAGTGAACCTATTCTAGCACTCGATGGTTTTATGATTGCTTCGGCGAACCTAAAATCGTAAAAAGTGCACCATGCACTTGTAATATTCTAGAGACGCCTGATTGTGCATTTCTGCGACAATTGAGCTGAGAACCACGGCGGAAAAAGAAAACCATACCACATAAATCCCGCAGAAAATGTGACCGTAGCGAATATTGGCAGCTTTTAAAACACACACAAGCGTTATTAAAGTCCCGTAATCCCACAATTCTGCCACGGGAAAGAGTGCAAATATCACGTTTTCTGCATCTTGTCTGCTGGATGATGGTATTTTTACGTCCCGTGCTGGTTGTCGCACATGGTATTGTTCGCGCCAGTTCGCGGCGACGTTAATTCGGCCATAAAAGCAGCAGAACTTGGCCACCATAAAGCAACAGACTCACAGAGGTTCAGTTCTTTTAAAAAGCTGACAAAACCTCAATTTCCAAACCTAAACAATATTGGATACCGAGTTACACACGAGAATTGTGCAGCTACATGTCCAAAACCCTTAAATTTTGTTTCAAATCTCGACTAATTCGTCTTCACTAAAACCCACTAAACAAATTTGGGTTTCAGAATAATTTTTCTGCTCGATAACTCATTCTTCTATTGGACCTTCCTTAGCCAAGTGGTTAGAATTCACGGCTACAGAGCGAAGCCATGCTTTGGTCGGTCCTGGATCTTTTCGTAATAGGAATATCACTGAGTTTCCTAGGAATAGAGTATCAACGTTGCCATACGATAAACGAATTCAAAAATGGCAACTTTGGCAAAGAAAGCTCTCAGTTAACCCCTCTACCGGCAGCTTCATTTTTTACCGCAAAATAAATATTCAAATCGTCATAACTTTTTTGTTTCTGAATATTTTTGCACCATTCTTTCACAAGTTCTCAAACTTCTCTTCTAGTTCAGGAATCCGTGTCGATACTAATTATTGGTGATCTGGTTTTAAGGATATTCCTATGTTCCTTAAGGGACCGACATTTTCCATATAAAATGTCTTTGGCGGCCATTTTGTTTTTGATCAATTTATCAAAAAAATAAAATGTGGGCTATATAATGCCAGGTAATGAGGAGCTTGTCTGAAAAAATCATACAAATCGGTATCTTGGAGATACCTGAAAATTACGATATGATGTTTTTTGAAGTTTTTAAGAACTTCATTTGGCCAGCGTGGTTCAGAAACCTAAATGGTCATTACTTAAAGACGGCTACACCAAATTGCTTCATTTTTTCACAACATACTCTCATTAATGTAATGTATTCCGAAGAGTGAATATTCGAATACGATTAAAATTTTATAGCTTGAGAAATTAACGGGGAGTTCTAGTTACGGGTCGATCCCCCAAGGATTTTTGGAATATCTTCAAAACCAGATGACCAATGATCATCATCCACAGATCCTAAAACTAGAAGAGTTTTTTGAGAACTTGTGAAAAAATGGTGCAAAAATATTGAAAAACAAAAAAGTTATAATGATTTGAATTTGAGTTTTGCGGTAAAAAATGAAGCTGCCGGTAGAGGAATTAATAACTGTGGAAGTGCTCATCGAACACTAAGCTGAGAAGCTTGCTCTGTCCCAAAAAAGTAGTAATCTCAATCTTACCTAGGTTCAGCATTTCATTATGGAAATTTATTTTTAAGTTTCGTTAACCTTGTTAAATCAAAAGTTATTATTGTAGGTACGTCAAATAATTCTTCCAAGAATAGGAAATTGATTAGAGAAGATTTGTTTTTTGTTGTGTGTTGGGTGCATCAAAAAGTATGAAAATTGTTAGAATATCATTGTACGTGAACCATACTATACTATACTAAAAAATATGAACTATACCAACAAAATATAAAGACATATTTAGGTTCCAGAAAATAATTTGAAAGTGCGGAATTTTTCCCACGATTTTCTGAATCTGGACCACTGTGAGACTGTGTGCCGTGCAATATCAAAAACTACTTTTGCTTCGGAAGATGACGGCGATGATGATGTGTGCCGAGAGTGAATGTAATCTAAAGCCGCAAGCGCGTGTGCGAAGCAAATCGAGATGATAGCAGCACTACAAAATATGGAGCTGAGGCGCATGATGGAGTTTGGAGAAGGTTTTGTCATCCGATGTGATTGTAATGCAGGTATTGAGTTGAGTTCATTATCTTGCAACTATGGACTATGAACTTTGAAATGGATTTTTGTATTTCATGTTTGCATTAAGGTGGCGGTTAACACATCGTCAAAAAGTAATCCGATGGGATATATGGAGAAAAGGTTTGATGGGATTGTTACGTTCAGCATTCTTTATTAGTATAATTCCAAACAGTTGATTTTATACTTATATTTGTTACATTTTGCGTGAATGCCGTCAATGTGATTTTTGAAAATATAATTTTTATCTGACATGAACTATATATACTTAACTTCATCTGACCAAATTATTGGAAACCCTCTCATCGTGACCACATATCTATTTGAAGGTTTTAAATAGAAAGCTTTTGTTTTATGTGGGAATATTTTGAAGTTTTGGAAGTATCAGGAGAAATCTTCCATTTTTACAAGTATTTTTCTTCATACTATTTTGCAATTTACATTGTATGCTTCCTGTACTGATGATTTTTACGGCTGGCTTTTAAGGCCTGCAACAACCCCCTGTCTCGCCTGAGGACCATCGTGCACAGTACTGTTCAGAGTCCCACGCCCAGAGTGATCAGCCGCTCCTAACATGGAGAACAGACGCTCTGATAGGCTACACCCTCACAAGAGAGGAGCCCCCCTTCACTGTCAACATACGACCAAGGTCCCACCGGGTTTGGCTACCCGATCTTCCCTACGGTTACTCGTACCCAGGCGGCTCCACGGGGAGGTAGGGATAGGACTTACTGGACAAGAGGCTAAGGAACACAAATGGGGTATATTTTATACCTGCAAGTACGCGAAGTACCAATGGTACTCATTGTCCAGTCATTTACCACCCACATTGTACCTTTTAATTCCGTCCTAAATGCTTGTCTTTGACAGATACGCGTGTTTCGACTACCACTTGAACTTTGTATTATTCTAATAATGTATGTTGGAAAATTAAAGTTTGTTTTTAAATTCTTAAGATATCATTACACGGTGTCAAATATTTATTAGAGAATTGATAACAGTCCAAACATATGTTTCAAATCATCAGAGTTTCTTTAATGTTTAACGAATATTTGTGCTTAGCCAAATGTTTTACCCCGTGTACTACATGCTTAAGCATCTTGCAAGCCAGTTTTTGTTCATTCACATTTGCGCAGACAAACACTGTTCTGAAATGTTTACGGCGTCGTCAAACTAATAACAAAGAAGCTCTAAAGTATCATAGCTACAAAAACAGAAATCATTCTAATGCTTATTTTTAAGCCCTTCATGATCAAATGATCTTCACCGCCCAACCACTGTCAAACGCCGGAAGTGATCCTCAGGGGAAAACGTCACTACTATAGCTGAATTTATTCTGCATTGAACTTCGTTCGCTTTCAATCGGGTTTTGTTTCATTTTCGTTCAGCTAATCAACAATCAACGCACGATTCATCTCTGACGCAGCGGGGTTTCCTTCATTGGGAAGCATTTTTCCAGCCTAGTCGCCACGACAGAGCACACAAAGCGTACCTACTCCACCGCACCGTAGTGTAAGGTAGGGCAAAAATCAGATGGAGCAAAAGTTTCCTTTCAAGATTTCCAGCTCAGTTCGAAACAAATGTTACTTACAAATGTCATAGTGGTTCGAATAATATTCTAAAAAAAGACTTTTATTCTAAATGTCATATTTGTAGCTTTTAGACGTGAAAGTGGTAAGTTTTGGTCAAATTTCTGGAAATGCAGGGAACTTTCGAAAAACATTGTAAATTGTCTGATGGTTATATATTTACGCAAAATTTTGTAAAAATAGCCTTATTTAGTAGAGAAAAATCATCAGGATACCGAAGGCTGTAAATAAATAAATAAATAAATAAATAAATAGATAAAAAAATAAATAAATTTTACCTTAGTTTTGCTATAAGTTGCTACTTTTTGTTATACGGTCATTTATTACGAAACGCTAAAATTAACATTTTTCGAGAACAACAAACAATAAAGCTGAGAAGCAACCTCTAACCCAGTTTGGACGTAACGCCAGATATATGTTTGTTTAGCTGAATTGTAGCCAATATATCGAAGGTTCACTGCTCGCTATTTCTTTTTTTTCTTCTGAAGTGTTTAAGTATTTCTGAAAATATTGATTATTCCACTAAGGTAGAACTTTTGCCCAACCTTACTCTAAAGACTCCCGATGGGCCTCCACTACGATAGTCCACGAGCCAGTCAATCCATCTATCCACAGTCCCGGGCTCGTTTGGACAGTTTTGTTTGGCCGTCTCGAAAAATTCATTGATCGGAGATTACAGCTTCTGATGCGTGTTCCGGTATTTGTTCGAATCGATCGTGGTTCATCGACGGTGGGTGCTTTTGTTATGGTGGTACTCCTAGGGAGCGAAGCCCAAATTTGCATAAACCCATCATTGGACGTGAGAAGATGGATTGGCTTGCCATACAGCGGCGACCGTGGACGCCTTCCGAGCGGGTGACTGATTACTGTGCCAACCCGGAGCAGGAACAGTAGTTTGACTCCCAAGCGCGATCATCAGCAATATGTGTATGTGAGGAAAAGGAGAGTTTCAGCTTGGGAACCCTTCGAATTATTATCGGGGCTCAATCAGAAAAACAGTTTTGGTGAACACGAGTCGACGAGGTTTGTCTCTTGAAAATGTCTCTATAAAATTGAATACCTACCTATACCACATTTCCATAATCTGCTTATGAGGAGAAATCAGATTCAGAAAGTGATTGCTATCGCAAATGTAATAAAGCACGCCATTGAAGGTACTCAACCGTTTGGTTCCTCGAGTTGGTATCTCAGCCACTTTTGCTGGTCACGTGTGTTGCTAAATGTTCAACCACCCTCACATTCACAATTTGATATTGAATCAGTAAATAAAAACTTTTTTGACAATAATCGTTATATTAAGTATAACTGAAAGTAGTTCTGCGTACTATTGCCGTCTAGATTGCCGTTAATCCTCGGAATAGAAAAAGGTGAGCAAATGTTCATTAGTGTTTCTTCTTTAGCGCTTAAGCTCGAGCTTGAGAACAGCTGCACTTACGGAAGGAATCAAGGAGATGACTGCTTGGGACTAACAGACACCCTCAGTGAATAAATTCAGATGATCTTCTATTTTAAGGCAACAATGACGCCTGTCACGTCAGAATGCAGAGCACTGAGGAATTTATGATGCATTTAAAACTGGCCCACTGTAGACCGGATATACCCATGCATCTACGCCAATTCATGCGGGAAGGTGTAGGGGTGATAATTTCATGGCAGCCTTCATTCCGTTACCAATGATAATGGCCTGCGGCTAGAGGGATGGCAATCAGCAGTACCTACTTCGCACGAAAGAATATCCGCAAACACACCTGGCGACACCCGAGTGGCGATGCCTGCTCCCAAATAGACCACGTGCTGGTTGATGGGCGACATTTCTCAGATGTCATTGATGTCAGGGCCTTCCGAGGCCCTAATATCGACTCGGATCATTATCTCGTTGTAGCTAGAATTCGGGCGCGGTTATCCAGCGTTACGAGTTCCGCAACAAACAGAACGCTGCGCTTCAATACACAACGCTTGTCGACTGATGGGGTAGCTGCGCAGTACCGTCAGCAGCTAGACGAGCAGTTGGGAAGAATCAACGTTGCTGGAGACGTCGACAGCTTGTGGGACCCTATCCACGGAGCTGTGACAACAACGTGATCGGCACTGGTCAACGACGAAGACGAAATGACTGGTTCAATGAAGAGTACCAGAGAGTGACAGACATGAAGAATGTCGCCAAAAGCCGTATGCTTGTGGCCGGTACCCGACAGAACAGAGAGCAGTACAGGGCAGCGAGAGCCGAAGAAAAGCGAATCCACCGCAGAAAGAAAAGGTAGCACGAAGAAAGTGTGGTAGCTGACGCTCAAGAAAGCATGAACCGGAATGATATGCGGAGATTCTATGCAACGGTCAATGGCGCGCGGCACAATACCGTACCAGTGCCCGCCATGTGCAATGATCGAGAAGGGAATTTGCTGACCGATAAAACGGCGATAAACAGCGATGGCTGCCAGGTGGAAGGAACACTTTCAGCAATTGTTGAACGGTGAGAATAGAAATGTAGCGAGGAACAGGATGAACATATATGACGACGATCAAGCTGAGGACCCACCGACTATAGGAGAGGTTAAAAAGGCTATCAGCGAGCTGAAGAACTGTAAGGCTGCTGGGAAGGACGAGATTCCGGTCGAGCTTCTCAAGCACGGAAGCCAACAGCTTTACCAGTTGATCCACCGAGTACTTCTGAAGGTATGGGAGGACGACCCAGACAACCAAAATGTACGTATAACAAAATCACCTGGAGACTTTATATGTGCAAAATTTCACTTATAAGATGTCGCGAAAAGGCCTTCTACGTACAAAAGTGGAAGCGATATGCGTGCATATATTATGTGATGAATAATAACATACAATGCGAGTGTATAAATATAAATAAATATAAATATCGCGTGTGGCCGAAAAATATTCAGGAAATACAAATGATATGCCCAGCAACGATTTGATTGCTATAAAAAACCATTTAACTGGTCTTTTAGATTTTTCAATGAAATCTTCAAAACAACATATTGAAGATTTTGTTGAGGCGTTAACGGTGGATCTGACTGATGAATTGAAAAAGATCTGTACCGAGGTTCAGTCGTTGAGCAGCCTAACCATTGAAATGGCTGCTCATTGCAATGAACATAACGCTAGCATTGGTACTGCCCGATTTGTGGAAAATGAGTCACCGCCAAGCCTATTACAAGAGTTGGCTGAAACTGCTGATTTAAACTCTGGTACCGCAGGTTGGCGTTTACTTGGAACTAAAAAAGTTTGGCGTTCGGACTGGACGGAATATGACAAACGTCAGAAACGCCGTGCACTACAGCAAAAAGCCAAAGAAAAGGCCCAAAAGCGGAAGAAAGCAAAGAAAAGCTTCAACACTTCTAAGAGCACGACAAATACTAATATGAACAACAAAGAAAAGCCGTTAAATGTTTTACCAAACTTTATGAACTATAACGACAGTCACTTCAGGGGCAGAAGTAACGGAAAGTGTGATCATGACAACAGCCAAAAACCAAAGGTGTTCATAAACAGATGTCGAAAAGGAAACAATTTCCTTCCACCTGACAGGGAGCTTCTGGCTGTAGCAAAGGATCGATACTCGAGACCGCCAACGAACTACCCACCTATACAATTCCAAAGGGGGGAAACTCTAAACCCCTATCCAGTTTGCAATGGTCAACAACGTCACGTTCCCACCACCAACCAACCAACAAACTGGATGGAGTCGAGCTGTCCTTCAACATCAACTGCATCATGCAAATCGTGTGGATGTACTAGGTACTCGTGTTTTCAACGAAACTGACGCTCTCCCTAGATGAAGAAAACAACAATGACGTGTTAGATCTAAATATATCTTCAAATTTAACATGTACCGAATTGCATGATGAAGAGGTAACTAATCTAAGTAAATCAGATTGTTCTACTACTTTTAAAACTTCTTCACAGTTAGGTACAGAAGTTTTGGTTTATTGCCAAAACTTTAACCGTATGAAAAGCGCTTCTAAGATGAAAGAAATCCATAGTAGAATTTTAACATGTCCCTACACAGTTATTTTGGCAACAGAAACTAGCTGGGATGAAACTGTGAATAGTGAAGAAGTTTTTGGAAATAATTATGATGTTTTTAGGAATGATCGTGACTGTTCGCACATATATGGGGCACCATTTCCACACCTATCATCGTCATCAACGTCGGTCAACCGCAATCCACCACCACGGCAAGTCGGGCGAATGCACTGAACGGAAATTCGCCCATCATCGTGACTTGCTACCAATGATCATCGGCGGCTAATATAAAAGGATTAGCTGAACGTCATCGCGCCCTCTTTGTTGTACCAGCAGATTCGCATCACGGATTAACGCCGTCATACTAGTGTTCGGGAGTCAGTACTAGTAGTCAGTGTACTAGAACTAGATTTGAACTTTACACGCTAAGAAGAAATTAGTGAAGTTATAAATTAGAAATAAAGTTAAGTGAAATTGAATTCGAAATAAATTAGAGTTAGTGGACATTTAGCAAGTAATTTAGTGAACTATTAATAAACCAAAAAGAAGAAGAATTTACCTGTAGTGTTGAACTGATTACTCACCTGTGACTGTGAAAAAGGAACCTGAAAAGAAAGTGTACCCGTGACAACCCTCCTGACTTTACTGAGCATTCGGAACATGGTCCTTCGAACCGGATGAACGTCGAACTCCGTTCATCAACGATCCAACCCGCCAGAGTCGCCATCTTGCTTCTGGAACCTTCTGGAGAGTTCAACCACGCTGTACATCCCTTTAGGGCCATCTTGGACACAGTCATCCCGCCATCGCAGCATCAATAAAATACAAGGCATTTAATTGCCTATAACAGACCATGTCTTCAGCCGAACGCCGCATCCGCTATCTCAAGCTGCGCCAGCGTAGCATTTCTGCATCATTCACCCTAATCAAAGGCTTCGTGGATCGTTATGACGAGGAAAACGATGCTGCGGAGGTTCCAGTTCGCCTTGAGAGCCTTGTGGAACTATGGAACGACTACACCAAGGTTCAGGCCGAATTAGAGTCGTTAGACGAAGCTTCGATCGAAGAGCAACTCAAGCAGCGGATGGAGATGGAATCCCATTATTATAGGGTCAAGGGGTTCTTGCTGAATAAATCACCCATCGCTCCACCCCCTTCGCCTACTACGTCTACAAACGCTCAAACCCATTCTCCCACCACGCACGTGCGATTGCCAGATGTGAAGCTACCCGTTTTCAATGGAACCCTGGAGCATTGGCTCAACTTTCATGACCTTTACATGTCGCTAGTTCACTCTTCGCAAGACCTATCCAGTTTACAAAAGTTTTATTATCTCCGTTCCTCCCTCTCCGGAGATGCTCTGAAACTGATTCAGACTATACCCATAAGCGCTACAAACTATCCTGTTGCATGGAATCTGCTGGTTGAGCATTTTCAGAACACTGGTCGTCTGAAAGCTTCGTATGTTGATGCACTTTTCGAATTTCCCACCCTCAAACGAGAATCAGCTGGGGAATTACACACTCTCGTAGAACGGTTCGAGGCCAACGTCCGAATTCTTCAGCAGTTGGGAGAGCAAACCAATACGTGGGACATTCTTTTGGTCCGTATGCTAAGCAGTCGCCTCGATCAAACCACCAGAAGGGACTGGGAGGAACATTCATCCACTCTTCAAGATGTTTCGTTTAAAGAACTTACCACATTCATTCAACGAAGGGTTAACGTGCTGCAAAGCATTAACCACAAGCCGTCCGACACCTCTACGCCATCGTCTGCAAAGAAACCACCCACCCCACGTTCATTCGCTAGCCATGGAGCATCTCAACTCAATGCTAGGAAATGCATTCTTTGTTCCGAGCAACATCCACTGTACATGTGCCCTACCTTTTCCAAAATGACCGTCGAGGACAAGGAAAAGGAGATACGCCGTCATCAACTCTGCAGAAATTGCCTCCGCAAGGGACACATAAGTAGGGAATGTTCATCCAACAGTACCTGTCGTCGATGTAAAGGCCGTCATCACACTCAATTATGCAACCACGAATCGTCGAATGAATCATCCCAGAAGACAAGTGACGTCACATCGAAACCAACACAATTTCAATCTGCTAGCGAACAGCCTACCACCTCAGCATCTGCAACACACATGCACCCGAAAGGCTATGCTTCAACTGGACGAAACCATGCGAAAGTACTGTTAGCCACAGCGGTCGTACACGTAGTCGACGACAATGGAACCTTTCACGTCGCTAGAGCGCTTCTAGACTCGGGAAGCGAATGCTGTTTTGCCACCGAACCATTCTCTCAACTTTTGAAGGTACAACGCAAAAGGGTATCCATTCCGATTGCTGGCATTGGGCATTCTACTACGCAAGCTAGGACCAAATTCACTTCCACCATTCGGTCCCGAATCAGCGACTTTTCTGCCTCCGCAGAGTTCCTTGTACTCCCCAAGGTTACGGTCAACTTACCGTCAACGTCTTTGGACATTTCATCCTGGGAAATCCCGTCCGGGGTTAAACTGGCTGACCCATCGTTCTGCACCTCCAACACCGTCGATCTCGTCCTTGGCGCAGAAATCTTTTTTGATCTCTTTAAGGTTCCTGGCAGAATTCCTCTCGGAGACGACTTACCCATGCTCATAAATTCGACTCTTGGTTGGGTAGTCTCAGGTCGTTCCAACCATTGTCAACCATCAACTACAATCACGGCCAACGTTGCAACCATGGCCGATTTACACCAGCTGATGGAACGATTCTGGACAATCGAAGAAGACAACTCATCTCCTTGTTATTCGGTGGAAGAAGCAGCATGTGAAGCTCACTTCCGTCGGACAGTCTCGCGCACACCAGAAGGTAGATATGTAGTGCGCCTACCACTGAAGGATGACGTCATCTCAAACCTCGGCGACAACCGTCGCACCGCTATCCGTCGTTTTCAAATGGTTGAATCACGTCTGCAGCGAAATCTTCATCTGGGCCAACAGTACAGCGACTTCATGAAGGAGTACTACGAGCTAGGCCACATGCAACGAGTGCAGGACACCGGAGAGATTACCACCCAAACGTATCACCTCCCACACCATGCCGTGGTACGTGAAGAGAGCACAACGACAAAAGTGCGCGTCGTCTTCGACGCGTCTTGTAAAACGAGCAGTGGAACATCTCTAAACGACGCAATGATGATTGGGCCAATCGTACAAGACGACCTGCGATCCATCGTTATGCGTGCTAGAATTCATCCCGTGATGCTGATTGCGGACATCAAGCAGATGTACCGCCAAGTACTGGTCGACGAGCGTGACACGCCTCTTCAACGCATTGTGTGGCGAGCGTCACGTGACGAAGAACTTGAAACCTACGAACTCAAGACAGTTACCTACGGAACCGCAAGTGCCCCGTTTCTGGCAACGAGAGTCTTGCAGCAACTAGCTGATGACGAACAGCACGATTTCCCGGAGGCAGCCACAGTATTACGCAAGGACTTTTATGTGGATGACCTCTTCTCTGGCAGCAACAGCATAGCCGAAACAATCGTCCTTCGAAAGCAATTGCACTCATTGCTATCACGAGGTGGCTTTGAATTACGTAAGTGGGCTTCAAACGAACCCGCTGTCCTGGACGACATCTCCAACGACAACAAGGCTCTACAGCAATCAGTAGATTTGGATCGCGACCAGCTCATCAAAACTCTCGGTCTTCATTGGGAACCAAACGCCGACGTTTTGCGGTACAACGTGAAGCTGCCGCAGTCAATCCCAAATGCAACACTCACCAAACGTCTCGCCCTCTCATACATCGCCCAATTATTCGACCCACTTGGCTTGGTGGGACCCGTCGTTACAACAGCAAAACTTTTTATGCAGGCATTGTGGACCCTGAAGAACAGCGACGACAACATATGGGGCTGGGATGAGGAGCTTCCTGCAACGGCACGGGACTATTGGCAGTCCTACCATGAGCAGCTTCCACTGCTAAACCAGCTCAAAATCGACCGTTTTGTACTGTGCCCCGATGCAACAACACTTCAGTTGCACTTCTTTTCGGATGCATCGGAGAGTGCATACGGTGCATGTGCATATGTGCGATCCGAAAATGAATCGCGACAGGTCAAAGTCGCACTACTGACATCGAAGTCGAAAGTTGCACCTTTGAAGAAGCAAAGCATACCACGTTTGGAGCTTTGCGGTGCCCTCCTGGCGGCACAACTGTTTGAAAAGGTGACCTCCTCTCTATCTATGCGCCCAGAAACCTACTTCTGGGTCGACTCGACTACTGTCCTTAGTTGGCTAAACTGTTCACCGTCTACTTGGACGACCTTTGTGGCGAACAGGGTGTCAAAAATACAGCTCTCGACTACAAACTGCATCTGGAACCACGTATCAGGTGAACAAAATCCAGCAGATTGTCTTTCCAGAGGAACATCAGCTGAACTACTTCTTTCCCACGATCTATGGTGGCACGGTCCCGAGTGGCTACACCGAGACCAAACGGAATGGCCGAGTGTCCATCAAACCACCTCAAATCCACAGAGCGTATGCGAAATGCGCAAACCACCAGCAACGATCGTATCTGCAACGATAGAAGATTCTTTCATTAACTGCTACGTCAATAAATTCTCCAATTATCAACGCATGCTTAGGGTGACCGCCTACTGTAAACGTTTTCTGCAAAACTGTCGGCTCAGTAATCAACATCGACCAGCGTCGCACGTCGTTACCACTGAGGAGAAAAAAGAAGCTGAATTGACATTGATCCGATTAGTGCAGGAACAAGCCTATCCTAACGAATGGAAATGTTTGCAACAAGGAAAACCTGTAGCTGTGAAGTCTCGCCTAAAATGGTTCCACCCTATTCTCGATTCGGAAAATCTCATCCGCATTGGTGGTCGTTTGCGCCGGTCGCAGCAAGCCTACGACTCCAAGCACCAAATCATTCTTCCATCAACTTCTCCGTTATCTGCCCTGCTTGTTCGAAGCCTTCATGAGCAGCATCTGCACGCTGCACCCCAATTGCTGCTTGGCATACTCCGCCTCCGATACTGGATCACGGGGGCCAGGGACCTGGCCCGGAAAATCTTCCACAAATGTACCATCTGCTTCAGAGCACGACCGAAACGCATCGAGCAATTCATGTCGGAACTGCCAACAGCCCGAATCACCGCATCGAGACCATTTTCCTCAACTGGAATAGACTATTGTGGACCAATTCTGATACAACCAGCACACCGGAGAGCATCACCACGGAAGGCCTTTGTTGCAGTCTTCGTGTGCTTCTGTACAAAGGCCGTCCACCTCGAATTAGTTGCCGACCTAACGACTGCTAAGTTCCTCCAAGCGTTGCGTCGATTTGTCTCCCGGAGAGGACTGTGTTCGGACATTTACAGCGATAATGTGCGGAACTTTGTGGGAGCTGCAAATGAATTACGCCACCTGATACGAAGCAAAGAACACCGTGAACAAATCGCCCAAGAATGTGCACACAACAACATCCGGTGGCATTTCAACCCTCCTAAGGCGTCACACTTCGGAGGACTCTGGGAGGCCGCCATACAGTCAGCACTGAAGCACTTCATCCGAGTTTTGGGGGCGCAAACACTCGCCTATGACGACATGGAGACTTTGCTATCCCAAATCGAATGCTGCCTCAACTCTAGGCCTCTTGTGCCAATTAGCGACGACCCATCGGACCTGGAACCTCTAACGCCTGGCCACTTTTTAGTCGGCTCGGCTCTCAAAGCAGTACCCGATGTTGACGTCACTTCGATTCCGTTTAATCGTCTGAAGAAATGGCAGCAAACGCAGAAACTGTACCAGCAAATTTGGGAGCGATGGCATCGGGACTACCTCGTAACCTTGCAGCCACGAGCAAAATGGTGCAATCCACCTGTACCACTACAAAGGAACCAGCTCGTAGTTCTCCTGGACGAAAATCTTCCTCCGATGCGCTGGCCGATGGCCAGAATCCAGGATCTGCATCCCGGGCCAGACGGAGTGGTTCGAGTCGTCACCGTCCAAACATCTACCGGTATATTCACTCGACCAGTAGCGAAAATATGTCTCCTGCCTATCGCTCCAATCATGCCTCCAGCAGAAAACACTTCCCAAACGACAACAAACAGCGCACCTAAACCAGCTTCCAATCCATGATTCCGTCACCTTCTTCGAGTATGCCGTAGTATCCTGATGTACCTGCAAAAAATACAATGCCCTAATTGATTAGGGACAAGGTAAGCACCTGTCCAATATCCCTATCTCGCAAAAATCCGGCTACCGGGTCTTATTTGTTTGCCAGGTTATAATAAAATGGTGTACGATGACATATCAACCGCATCAATGTAAACAATCATCGTGTCGTCGGTATCGTCATCATCGATCAACTCCATGAGAAGGTGCACCGTCTGCCTGCTCGACGATTGAGTCGATAATCATCATCATATCGAAACACCAGAAATAGGATTTCTGGAGGGGCCAGTGTGTTCGCACATATATGGGGCACCATTTCCACACCTATCATCGTCATCAACGTCGGTCAACCGCAATCCACCACCACGGCAAGTCGGGCGAATGCACTGAACGGAAATTCGCCCATCATCGTGACTTGCTACCAATGATCATCGGCGGCTAATATAAAAGGATTAGCTGAACGTCATCGCGCCCTCTTTGTTGTACCAGCAGATTCGCATCACGGATTAACGCCGTCATACTAGTGTTCGGGAGTCAGTACTAGTAGTCAGTGTACTAGAACTAGATTTGAACTTTACACGCTAAGAAGAAATTAGTGAAGTTATAAATTAGAAATAAAGTTAAGTGAAATTGAATTCGAAATAAATTAGAGTTAGTGGACATTTAGCAAGTAATTTAGTGAACTATTAATAAACCAAAAAGAAGAAGAATTTACCTGTAGTGTTGAACTGATTACTCACCTGTGACTGTGAAAAAGGAACCTGAAAAGAAAGTGTACCCGTGACAACCCTCCTGACTTTACTGAGCATTCGGAACAGTGACTGTCAAACGTCTGAGAAGAAGTCAGGAGGAGGAGTCTTAATTGCTGCAGAAATCATAGAAACCACTAAATTCAAAGAGTTTGAGCATGTATGGGTGAAAGTACACATAGCAGGCGAAACGCATGTGTTTGTGTCTGTGTATTTTCCGCCGAAAAACGCTCGTAAAATAGTTTTTGAGAAATTTTACAATATTGTTGAACATGTTATTGGCGGATTTCCTCCCGAAACAAAAGTGCATATATATGGAGATTTCAATCAACGTGATATTGATTTCTTCCCAGACGTCGACAACGAGAGCATCCTGCTGCCAATATTTGGAGAAAATGAGGCTTTGCAATTTATATGTGATACATCGGCAAGTCTAGGTCTAAACCATATTAACCACGTTAAAAATCAGCAGAACTGTTATTTAGATCTCTTAATGACCAATACTGATGAAGATTTCTGTGTGGTAGAATCATTGACTCCCTTATGGAAAAACGAACTTTTTCATACAGCTATTGAGTTTTCTTTATTCGTGCATGGAAATAACAGACCTAAAGATTGCGACTTTGAAGAAGTTCATGATTATCGTTCAGCAAATTATGACAATATAAGACAGCAAATCAATCAAGTAAGTTGGCAAAATGTGTTAAGAAACGAAGAAAATGTTGAATCTGCCGTTAAAATGTTTTACAAAATTTTAAACGACATAATACACGACGATATACCCATAATAAAAAGAAGAAGGAATTATAACTCAAAGTATCCTATATGGTTTAGTAGAGAAATCAAAAATTTAAAGAATCGTAAGCAAAAGGCACATAAAATATACAAAAAATGTAAAAATGATGCAAATTTAATTAACTATTTAAATATTTTCGAAAAATTAAATCTTGCCATTGATACCGCATTTGAAGAGTATAATGAACGAACTGAGCGTGAATTGAAATCATGTCCTAAAAATTTCTTTAATTACGTTAAAACAAAAACCAAATCTAACAATTTTCCATCTGAAATGCACCTTGATGATAAAATTGGTGTGAACCCTGAAGAAAGCTGCAATCTGTTTGCAACATTTTTTCAAGACGTTTACACTACATATTCGGAAAATCATCGAGATCGTGAATATTTCTCATTTCTTCCGGAAATCCCAAATGACATTTGCGTCAATCAAATCAAAGTACATGATATTGTAGATGCACTAAAAAGTCTAGATGTCTCCAAAGGTGCTGGACCTGACGGGATTCCACCTGTATTTTTGAAAATGTTATTAATCGAACTTGCTTCTCCGCTATTTTGGCTCTACAATATGTCTCTGCAATCAGGTAGTTTCCCTGAAACATGGAAAAGCTCATTTTTAGTGCCGATCTTTAAAAGTGGCAAAAAATCCGACATACGTAATTATCGTGGGATAGCCATTATCTCTTGTATTCCAAAGATTTTCGAGGCAATAATAAATAAAATTTTATTCGATATGGTTAAAAACAGAATAACTCATACTCAGCATGGTTTTTTTAAGGGACGCTCAACATGCACAAACTTGCTGGAGTTCATTCATTATTCTTTGACAGCCATGGATAATGGTAATCACGTGGAAGCTCTCTATACAGATTTCAGTAAACCTTTCGATCGCATTGACATACCAATGTTGCTTTTTAAGTTAGAAAAAATAGGATTTCAACCGGACCTTCTTAAATGGGTAGAGTCTTATCTTACTAATCGCCAACAAATAGTTAGATACAAAGGAGTGAAATCTATTCCAATTAAAGTTACATCGGGAGTTCCTCAAGGGTCTCATTTAGGGCCATTATTCTTTATTTTATACGTTAACGACATTTCCTTCATTCTGAAAAAAGTGAAAGCTCTCATATATGCTGATGACATGAAACTGTTTCTTGAAATAGTAAACGATGAAGATATACATACTTTTCAAAATGAAATTGATATGTTTGACAAATGGTGCAATAAAAGCCTTCTTCAATTGAACGTGAAAAAATGTAATTCAATATCCTTTAGCAGAAAGCGTAGTATACCTAACACAACAGTCTACCTAGGGAATCAACTAGTAGAAAAATGCTTAAGAATAAGAGATTTAGGAGTGATTTTAGATTCCAAAGTTACTTTTATAGATCACTATAATACAATTATTAACAAGGCAAACAAGATGTTAGCATTTATAAAACCATTTAGCTATAATTTTCACGATCCATACACTATAAAAACATTATACATAACCTATGTGCGTTCAATTTTAGAATACTGTAGCATAGTTTGGTCACCATTTTCATCAACTCATGAAAATCGTATAGAATCAGTTCAAAAACAATTTCTGTTGTTCGCACTTCGAAAATTAGGTTGGACAAGGTTACCTCTACCATCTTATGAAGCACGATGCATGCTCATTAATATTCAAACATTGAAGAATCGTCGCGAATTTGCAATGGTCTCGTTCGTAAACGATATAGTTTCGCATCGTATTGACTCGATGACACTTTTATCAAAATTAAATTTTTATGCTCCTTCAAGACAACTGCGAAGTCGTAGTATTTTTTATACAAACCATCACCGCACAAATTATGCCAAATTTGAGCCTTTAAATCAAATAATGTATGTTTACAATAAACATTGCGAAACCATTGACTTTACTATGACGAAATCGGAACTAAAACAAAAATTTATGTCATATCAAAATTCGAACTAGATTGAGAAAATAACGCTTTCAAACTATATAATATTGAGTGTAAAATTGTAACAAAATGGTCTACTTCTGATTGACGACATGAAATAAATAAATTCTATCGAACTAACCTGTGATCTTATGCGACTTAACTTATGATAACAAATGTTGATTTGACAGCTGCTACGGATTGATTCGACTTACTTTGTACGAGTGTACGAGACGAAATAAAATGTACAAATGAATTCAGAAAAGAAGTGTTTTATGCGAGGAAACTCATCAATCTGACGAGTTTATCCACGGTGTTGTGCGGGTTTGATGTAATTAGTATGAATAAACGAGTTGTAACGCGCACTTTCGTGCGATTTCTGGTTGCCTGGGGAAGAATCGCCCATCGGCTGGTTGGATGTCCTCTTCCGCCCTATCTAAAAGAAAGGGCACAGACTGGAGTGTGTCAATTACAGAGGAATTACCCTGCTGAATTCGGCGTACAAAATTCTGTCGCGCATCCTGTTTAACAGATTGAGACCGCTCGAGCAGTCCTTCATCGGCGAATACCAAGCTGATTTTCGTGAGGGCCGTTCGACAACGGACCAGATGTTTAGCTTGCGAATGATCCTAGATAAATTCCGGGAGTATAACTTGCAGACTCACCATCTGTTTATTGATTTCAAGGCGGCGTACGACTCAGTGAAAAGAAATGAGCTTTGGCAGATAATTTCTGAACATGGTTTTCCGGCGAAACTAATTTGGCTGATACGTGCTACGCTGGATGGTTCGAAATCAAGTGTTCGGATCGCAGACGAGGTGTCAACCTCGTTCGTGACGTTAGACGGATTGAAGCAGGGAGACGCACTTTCGAATTTACTGTTCAACATTGCACTCGAGGGTGCTATTAGGAGATCTGGCGTGCAGAGAAATGGCACTATTATCACAAGGTCGCACATGCTCCTTGGCTTTGCAGACGATATAGACCTAATTGGAATCGATCGCAGATCAGTGGAAGAGGCCTTTGTGCCTCTGAAGAGGGAGACAGCGAGGATAGGCCTGACCATTAATTCTACCAAAACGAAATACATGCTTGCAGGTAGAGATAGAGTCAGGCATGGTGGTGTAGGTGCTTGATGGGGATGTGTTTTAAATTGTTGAAGAATTTGTTTACCTTGGAACACTTGTGACATATAACAACGACGTTTCCCGCGAAGTGAAAAGACGTGTTGCGGCTGCGAATAGGGCCTTTTACGGACTACGTAACCAGCTTAGGTCCCGCAGCTTGCAAACAGAAACAAAATTCGCCCTGTATAAAACATTGATTCTTCCGGTGGCTCTCTACGGGCACGAAGCGTGGACGTTCAAAGAGTCAGACCGGAAAGCTCTCGGTGTTTTCGAGCGTAAAGTGCTGCGGACAATACTCGGTGGGAAACTCGAAAATGGTGTGTGGCGCAAACGCATGAATCACGAGTTATATCAAGTGTACAAAAATGCGAATATTATCAAGCGTGTAAAATACGGCAGGCTTCAGTGGGCTGGTCACTTAGTGCTAATGCACTGTTCACTCGTTGGTGATGCTCAATCGAACATTTTTTCAGTGGCGAACGGTTGTCAGGTTCTCTACATTTATGCTCTTGAAAATTCGAGGGTTGCGAGGGTTGGAGTTGAACGGAATCCCATATTACTTAACCCTACCCATTTTTTGTGGAAAATTGAAAAATTTGCAGATGACTGAGCATTATTTCTTGGCACATGAAAAATATACTCCAGTAATTCAGTGTGAACTTTCACAAGTTTCAACAATTTCTTTCATTTTATTTTCCCCTAGGTTCGTTCAGTAATTCTGTCGTTAACCCGTATAGACCTGAATGAATGAAAAAAAAAAAAAATAAAACGCTCTCCGATTATATTTCAATAAGTTTTTGTCAGTTTATCTAGTTTCTGAAAGTGGTCAAGGGATCTCGGGAATGTTCATGTGGCCGGAGTTATTCCGGTGGGTCACTGGGTAAGGTCGGGTGAAAAGGGTTCTGTAGTTTTGTGCCCCTGGAGGTAGGCAAATTTCAAGTCACAGATACTTTCCGGAATCGGCTATAGCGTGGCCACTACATAAAGGAGTTTTAAGAAAAACCCATCATCGTAAACCTTTTAGGAAACGATTGAACATGGTTATCCAATGTGTCCTGTATTTGATTGATCCTACAAATGACCATTTTCTGGTCCCTGGGACGCCTCAAGTTTACGATAAAGTGACCAATTTGTATCTTAACATCTGTACCGTTTTGATTCATATTACGGACACTTAAGGCCTCAGTGAAGTATAACTCATCAGAAAGCATATACAATTTATCATTCTGTACAATTCCTCCGTGTTATCGATGCTTTAAAACACTTAACTTTCGAATGGTGGGTGAGGATTTTGATTCCACAACAGGAATAATTTTTAATAAATGGAAATGTGTGGCCTTTTCATGATTCTTATTCCGGACGTCTCTTCACTTTTGCCTCATATTCCGGACACTTTGATTCGAAATCCGGACAGCTCATGAAAATCATGGTTAGAAAGGTCAAATCATCAATTGAACTCGACAAACCATTAAATAGACGTCTGAGGCAATTGGGTATTATAAATTTGTATAGATATCAATGGAAAATGATTATTAAAACGAGCTTGGAAAGTGAGAACTTTTGAGTGGCAAAAATTGAAACATTTCGTGTGAAATGTTTCCCATACAAAGTTGAATGTCCGGAATTTGAAGCTGTCCGTAATATGAATCAAAATGGTATAAAGCTTATGGGAACGCATTTTAGTGAACAAGGACTTATTTTTAAGGAATTTTTAAGGGATTCCTAAAAAAATCAACGAATAAAATTTTCGGCAAAATCGAAAACATTAAGCACACCTACATTTAAATCTAAATAAAAGTTATAGACCGGCAATTAAGGACAGCACAGAGTTGGAATCTCGAATATGCCACACTATATTATATACAAAAACGAACAATTGGCAAAGAAATCCCTCGACTAATGAATCAGCAAAACACTTCCGATAGACGCTATTCTTGTGAATTTGTTAAATGATGTTTCCTCTTTTCGATCAAGCCATCTTCTTAACATCATCGCCAGCTATACCCTGCCATGCGATGGCAAAATTTCGGTTCCAGCTGGACAAATTCTTGAACGAAATCCGACATCCAATAGGCATTTTAAGTACTTGGCTGAACATTGAAACGGCTGCTACTGACATTCTGCAATGCTTGCATGCGATCGGCGGACGCGGTAGAATTGAAAGTATTTCTGCTTAACATTGTGCTGGTTCGCACGAAACGCGGTAGACTAATGACTAACATTCGATTCCGTGATCGTGGCTGATCGCGCTGCAGCACCGGATGGAGGCAAATAAAAACAACATTGTTGCAGTTTGATTACAAGTTAGTATTGGCAATGCTGACCACACCTGAACAACCGTTTTTGGGCCTGGCGAAGATCCGTGATAGGTAACTGATGTCGGTTCTATGCTGGAATACTCTATTGTATGACTCGAGTGAGACATTAAAACGAAAGACTTCAACTGCAAAACAACGAACCTTTTGATGTTCGTTACTAAAATTGAAATCCATCATTTCCCTGAATACGCATATCCGTTACACGCCATTAACCTCAACACTTCAGAAACACTTGTTTTTTTATCAGTTTCGTGAAAACAACGCCTCCGGGCGATCCGATTTCTGCCAAAACCGTACGGCAAACAAACAATATTCATAACTTTCCCCGTCACATGAAACTCTTTCCCATTCGCGTCGTGGTAGCTATCCGTGCAAAAGTCACCGCCGTCGCCCGGATTGCAACATTGTTAAAAGATGATCTTCGCGCGCGCGGTAAAGCGTTAACCGTTAAATCACTATCTCCACCTCCGCAACACGTCCGATATAAAGCTGGTGGTTGCGAGCGACCATCAACATAAAGAGGAAGTAATTGCCTCCAACGAATATACAACAAAATGACCAACAAATTATCAGACAAGCAACTGTTTCGGAGAAGTCATGATCCTTGCTGGTTCATGAATCTCGCACTCATTGGGATGCATATTTGGAAGGGGGCCAAACGTTTTCGAGTCTTTTTGCGAGAACGTCGCACTTCAGCGATCCAGCCCATTTCAACCCATCCACGCACAAACTTTTGTCTTTAGCAGATAACTTAGATAGATCTTTAGTGGTTAGTGGTCACTGGGTCACACAGTGCGTTGAATGTATGGAGATGCCGGTCAAAAATCAAAACTGCAAGATTTAGTCATTTGAATTCCTTGGTAGGGAAGGGGAAATTGTTCTAAGTCGAAAAAGCTTTAATTTGCATAAATGACATATAATTGGACCAACATCACAATTTTAGTTTTACGAATTACTTCAAGGGTGCTATAAATAAACGCCCATAAACCAAGGTCAAGGTACTTTTGCCTTCATAGCATCCCCCAAAACCTCTTGTAAACTAGAACGTGACTAGTAGACCCACTCTAAAAGAGGCTATGAAGTGTATATCTATGTCACCCAAATAAAGCAAAATAGCATTAATTGTAGCTATTTTGAGGCCACCTTTTCCATGTTATCAGGATTTTCAGGATTTTTGAAAATAAATCCATCTTGTTTGCCTTCGGTAAACGAACAAGCTAAACGAATAAAAACTACAAAGGTTTTCACATCACTACACATGTCCCATACGTCACCCATGTACCGTAAAATGGGGTGTTAAGGACTCGTGGGGTTTTAAGGGATTGAACTTCTCAACCAAGTTCGACAAATCACAGAAACCTTGAAAGTCGATATATAAGTCATCTGAAATGCTCGATTTGTTCAGAGGATTGTCAACTGCATTATGTAATAGGAGTTGTCTATTAATATGAAGTATTGTGGTTTCTAGAAATTGAAAACCTTTCAAAACATTTTTGTTCAAATTTTATGGTCTAAAAACATTTATCTACAAAACCATGAAATATATTTGAGAAAAATTCGCGAGTAAGGTAGAAGATAAGGGGTCGTCCATTAATTAGGTAAGGGTTTATGGGGGGGAGGGGGGGTTTGAGATTTCTTACGCGCCATACAAATTATTTTTAATTTTCATACAAAAAATCTTACTATGGGGGGAGGGGGGGTCTAAAAACCGCCAAAATTGTCTTACGTAATTAATGGATCGCCCCTAAGGAAATTTAATGGAGATCATAGTACAGACAAAAACTTCTTAAAATTATGTCTGGGTTACGATTTTTAGGAACTTTTATGAAAAAAGTCTTGTTTTGAAGATAAGTGGGGTGTTAAGGAATTATCTATTCTAAGTTTTCTAAGTAACTAAACTCATTAAATTTATGCCGTAATATATTTCAATATAGTTTTGAGTTGTTCCGTGAAGTTGAACTGCTACGTAAAGTTAAGAGATCTAGTAAGTTACTAAATATCACCAAAAATGACTTATTTCAAAATTTGGTAAAATTGGTAGGAAAATGTAGATAAAAACTGATTAATGTGAATATGGGTTTTTCATGATAATATTTTCAAAACCTGTTCACATTGGTGAAAAGTTTGCATATAATAATGATTATCTTATTTGAGATGGTTTTGGAGCTATTAATTATTTTAAGCAATACCTAGGACCTAGATAAACAATTATAATATAGAATATTTCAGAGCTCTTTTTGGAAAATATATAGTGTGCGGTATAGTGTGAGAGATTTCCGCTATATATTAGAAAATTTTCGTTAGGATTTTTCTCGATCATGCCACTGGGTGTTACATGCAAATCCGTTATTTGGTGCAGAGTTGCTCGCTGTCACTATCAACGCTTAAAATTTGCTGATTTGTACAGGCCGAATGCGATACAATTCGGATCATTCCATATCACATCAACATCATGCTGTCTACTTCATCACCAGTGCATTGATGGCGATAGACTATGGATATCACTGATGGGTTAAGTTTAGCCTAAAATTAGGCAAATAAAAAGGCAATTTATTAGTATGATTTTTTTTGACAGTGCTGCAAACAAATTGAAATTACGTGTTGGTCACTGAAAAACCTTAAAAGCATGGATAATCACCACGTGATCACTCATTCTGCAGTGATTATGATCTAAATTGCTATGTCGCATCAATGCTGTTGGTTGTCAAATCAAAGTGATATTGATAGCTCGCAAGTGATATTGATAATTTTAGAGCATCAGCCATCAGCTGATACTTTTGACATTAAGAAACTCTGAATTTGGTGTGGTACTTTATTTAAAAGGCAAATTGGACACTTACCCTATTCACACTTAAAGCTTGTTGAAATTATCCTTCTTTTCACAAGTCATGACAAGATTGCTCTGCACTGTTCTAGGATACGAATACTGCATATAAGTTTAAAAATCTTTTCAAGACAATTGTGCGATGCACTGATGGCTTGCTTGAAAATAGAATCAATGGGTATGAAAGATTTAGCAATTAAAATAAAACGGTTAGCGTTTTCAGGAGTTCCAACTTGAATTATATTGAAGTAATATCATCTTTAGATTGAACAAGACCTTTAGAGTTGAAGGGACACATCAACGATGTTGACCAAAATATTTTTGTTGCTGTTGGCAAAATATAGTTTTATATACAAAGCTCAAATTCCTTAACACCCCATTTTGCATTTTCGCCAAAAATCACACATTTTTATGATTTTCTCAGAAATCTGCCATAGAATCGTCTTCATTGTAATTGGCTTTTGATATACACGCCGGGAGAACGGTAGGACTGTATTTTGTTCAATTATTGGCATACTAGAATTTGCTCGAATTTTAAGTGAAATTTTTTTTTCATCGCTTAACACCCCATTTTACGGTACGTCAATTTAGTATTGCTGTGTGCATTTGGAATGCAAATATCAAATGCGGGAACACCAAACGCGGTAAGATTTTTTACAAGAAATGCGATGTCAGGGCGGCGGTGATTTATTTAATCGTTGCTAGGTGTCCTTTGATTGTTTTGTGTTACCGCATTTGGAGGACGTTTAGTCAAGATTTGCTCCTCAAATGCAAACAGCAATATATTTAGTCAAGACACAAACCTTATCGATAATTTACGTAAAACTTAGCTCAATCGAATTCAAATTCAAATGATTTTGCTTAAATAGATCAAAACGTCAAAAGTTCACAAGTTTAAGAAAAAACATAAAACGTTACAGTATAAATAAGGTAAGTTATCAAGATTTAAATGCAAGTCAATCAGTTTAAAAGCAGCTTCTATGACAACAAGGTGTATTACATTATTCTATTATCATAGCCGGAACAAATAAGGGCCATTCAGCCACTACAAGCAGCTCAAATGAGGTATTATATACAATTATAAAGCTGGGTTTGTAGCTACTTGACTTTATATTTTGTCGCTGCATGGTTTTGAAAACAACTAAAAGCTGACTTACGAAATATCATGTTCTAGCAACGTTAAATGTCGCTTCTAGTTATTATAGCACTCTCGTAACTGTCATAAAACATTCATAAATCCACACGAATGCCAAATTGCTGTGGGATTGTTACTTGGGGAGCCTGTGGAGTACAAGGGCGCTCTCCTAAGTATTAGCCTTTCCTGTGCCAGCCGGAGCAATGCTGCAGGCGACCTTGTGTTTCTCCAAGATAATCGGCTGAACTTTTGACGTTAACTACGTCTTACGGCAATATACTGGGTGTCAATTGAAAATCTAAAATTTTGCGACCGTCACGATAACTCATTCATTTATCGATAGATTTTCAGTATTTTCCCACCAATCGTTCGGAAATGTATACAACAATTTCCTCGAATGGAGAAAACTATTGATTATTGACAATAAACTATTGAAAATTGGGAAATGTCGACCCCTTTCTTACGCCACCAATCACGTGCAAGCAGTTTTCCACGCTTCTTTTGCATTCCGCTTCGCACTATAAAAGCAGACCGATTCCTGCTTCTCTGCTCATTCTTCTTTTTGCCGCCAGACTGTGAACATGGTCGGCGAGCAAGTCTCGAGTGCCTTTCGCATTCTCAGCTCAGTTTTCAATGGAACGCGAATGGAACAACAACACGCCGCCGTGACTGAAGCCGCTTGTTGAAGCGCCCATTGTCATCGCCACCGCAAACCTTATCGGGCGAGGAGGATTTCTACCAGTGCGCCGTCAACTCCTCGCTACCAGAGGCAAGCTGTTGATCATCAAACGGCGGCAAAACATCAGCGTCCAGATTGTGAAATCGCTCAAGATTTCCTAATGGCGCTGCAGGAATCGGGGTGCAAAGGTAAGTTTGTACGAGGTGGCTGAAAAAATCGACCAAAGCCGCTTGTTGAAGCGCACATCGTCATCCGCACCGCAAATCTCATCGGGCGAGGAGGATTGCAACCAGTGCGCCGTCAAAATGTGTCCGTATTACGCAAATTCAACAATTCAATCGGCCCTTTTCAGAGCCAACAAATGTGTTTTAAAGAGTTATTTCTCGCGTTCAGTATCATAAGGGCTTAACTGCAATGATCGATTTCTCTTCATCGATTTTCTCTTTAGCTAATTACTTGCCCGAGTAACTGTTTTTGGCTGCGATTTTCGTTTCAGTAGAAAGAACTCGTCGTACTTGATCATGTTGCTTCGTGAAATATTACGAAACTCTATTGAATTACGTGTACTAAGCGAAAGAGAAAATCGACGAAGAGAAATCGATCACTGTAGATACGCCTGTATGATACTCAACGCGAGATTTGTGTAATATTCCCTTATGTGTTTACCACATACTTGCTATAATCTCTTAATTCATTTCATAGCATAATACAATAATTGATTTATTACTAATAATTGACAATACGGCAATTTGAGGATGTTTCCGAGGACACTGCTGCAGTGCCGTCGGGATGCAATTACAGCATAATGCTCATCGTGTACATCCCTTGCCAAGACATCAGTTTCATATAGCCTATTTCCCAGATAAGGAAACGAAAAATTTGAAAGGAGGAGCATCACCTGCTATTCTAAGGGTACAAAGCATCCCTCCTTCGTTGAATTCGGCTTCATTCTGTTTTCGCTTTCGAGCTGGTAAGAGCTCCTTCAAACCTGCTCAGCTCCTCGCTACCAGAGGCAAGCTGTTGATCACCAAGCGGCGGCAAGTTTGTACGGGATGGCTGAAAAAATCGACCAAAGCCGCTTGTTGAAGCGCACAATGTCATCCGCACCGCCAATCTCATCGGGCGAGGAGGACGCTACCAGTGCGCCGTCAAAATGTGTCCGTGTTACGCAAATTCAACAATTCAATCTTCCCTTTCCAGAGCCAACAAATGTGTTTTAAAGAGTTAATTGTGTAATATTCCCTAATGTGTTTACCACATACTTGCTATAATTTCTCAATTCATCTCATAGCAGCATACAATAATTGATTTATTACGAATAATTGACAATACGGCAATTTGAGGATGTTTCCGACGACGCTGCTGCTGTGCCGTTAGAATGCAATATATTGACGTTAACTACGTCTTACGGCAATATACTGGGTGTCAATTGAAAATCTAAAATATTGCGACCGTCACGAAATTTTGTAAGATTTTGAATACTATTAACTCAGCCATTTATCGGTAAATTTCCAATATTTTCCCACCAATTGGTCGGGAATTTATATAACATTTTACTCAAATTAAGAAAACTTTTGATTTTTGACGATAGACTGTCGAAAATTGTGAAAATGTCGACCCCTTTCTTACGCAACCAAACACGTGGGTTGGGAAGCACACTATAAAAGCAGACCAATTTCTGCTTCTTCGCTCATTCTTCTTTTGACGTTAACTGCGTCTTACGGCAATATACTGGGTGTCAATTGAAAATCTATAATGTTGCGATCGTTACGATATTATGTTAGAGTTTGAACTAAAGGAAGGCTGCAACTATGACAATCGACTAAAATTCAAATGCAGAAAATCACTTGGCGTAGTTAACGTCATGCGGTCGTGTCTTGTACACAACCCCCCCTGATTTTTTATTAAATTTAGGGGAGGGATTATTCGAGCACTCGACACCGAAGAAGTCTGTAAGTCGCAGACGAAATAGGCCTATCTCTTGACAGATAAGCAACATATTGAAGTTTAAAGGTATTTGCTCGACTTACTAGTGATTTTAGTATTTTATTTTTTTTGCAAAAATGAAGTGTTAAAGTTCAGTTAGTAGTTTTTTCTCTTAAGCTTGTATAGTTGGTACAAGCATAAGCACCCTATTCGACCTGATGCAAAGTGCTCTTCAGGTAGTCGAGAGTTGATGTCGTCAATAAGGCTCTAAGTATAGTTCAATAAACAATCTAAGTATAGTTCTTTTTACAGAAACACAAAACCGCGATGGAATTCGAACTTTACATCTTTTTGGCACTGAGATTAACGTGACTGATCAAGTAAAGTACTTCAGAGTAATTCTAGATTCCAAACTTTCCTTGACATCTAACATTGATTTCAGAGTCAATATACCTTGCATGTCCCTCGGTCAGTTCCGGTGAACCTTTGGTTATGGATTTACACAACAGTGTGATAGCAAAAGGGCGAAGTGAGAACAATCCAATCAAAATTGGGCTATCTCCAAAGGATGTGCTTGATGGCGATATTCGACGAAATGAAACATTTTTTTCTTCTTTACGTTAGAGCCTGCTCCTCAGCTTAGTGTTCTTATGAGCACTTCCACAGTTATCAAATGAGAGCTTGTCATGGCAGGTACGATGACAAAAGATCTATTACAAAAAGATCTTGGACCGAGTGAGAATCGATCCCAGACACCTTCAGCATAGCTTTGCTTTGTAATCGCATCCGCACATAAACGGAATTATGTTTATTTTTGGCTGTCCAGTAATGCCTTTCTGGGAGAAAATTTTATCGACTTCTTAGGGCATAAATTCAAAATAAATAGCTATGGAAGTACTCAACGAATACTGAGCTGAGAAGAAGGTTTTGTGTCCGCTGAAATGTAAGGCCGAAAAGAAAAGAAGAATTCGATATGTCTTTGAAAAATACCCCAAATCACCAAAAAAAATCTTTCGAATTCTCAAAACCGCCAAACAGTTTCCCCCAACGGTTGTCCCTTCATATTTACATTTATAATTCAATTGCATTCATGACTTCGATTAACAATTGCCGATAGGACTCTTGGTACGTGGGAAAAGCGCGCGCATATCTACAATGTATCCAGATGACTGCTGCAGAATTTATTATGCCTCCCAGGCGTTCACCACGGAGCGAAGGAGCAATAAGACAATCTCGGTAATATTCCTCCGCCGCCACAAGGCCGGTAAACTGCTGGCACCCGCGGAAGTCCATCGTCTCTCTCTTTCTCTATCTAGCTAAGCGCCCTTTCTGGGCCAACGAAACAATCATCATATCCCGGTGTCGTCTCCGTGTCTTCGTCCGGGCCTGGCATAGAACAGCAATAGACATGATAGCGTACTGAAGAGAAACAGATATTCCCGACCGGCAGCAACCTTTCGAGCTGCTTTGGGGCATCTACAGACAGCAGAGAATGCATAAAAACTCCCGGATAGGAGGGGAGTGTGAGCTGATAGTTTGAATAACATATTATGCTAATAAAATGATAAATATCGCTGCATAATTATGTGCTTTTTCTCTTCATCGATTTGTGAGATTGGCTGGTGCGCAGGTTCTCTAACCGTTGGCAAGAAAAGTATTGTGATGGTTTCATCAGCTAGGTTGATGCAGCAGCTGGACCATTCGAAGACTTCTCTCATGTCCGACCCAATCATAGAGCCCGGGTCTGTAGGGTGCACCCATGAAAGTTAAGGTATATGAATAATTCGATATATGGTATGCAATATCTTGGAACTTCTTTTCCGTCTTCTTCTTTTTTTCTGGCGTTACGTCCCAATTGATAGAGAGCCTTTTCAGCTTGTGTTCAGCACTTCCACACTTGATAATTTATTTCGCTAAATTTGCCAGTTTTGCATCGCATGCCACTCACGATGATACTCTAGGCTCAGGGAAGCCAAGGAAATTTCCATTACAATAAGATCCTAGATCTACCAGGAATCGATCCCAGACACCTTCAGCATGGCTAGGCTTTGTAGTTGCGGATATTACGCAAACTAACTTTTTAGGAAAACAAAATAGTTTAGAATCGTCATTAGAAAATTGATAACTAACACATATTGAATGTCTTTAATGCGAACGAAACGTTTAGTATCCTTGAAAGAAAAAGTAATCCCACCAGGTCAAGTTCGTCCCAGTGATCAGTTTGCCCCTGGAGTACGATACCAAAAAAGAACAAATTTACCGATTTTGTACCACCCTACATAGCAGTCGGATTCGACGTGCGCCTGCCGTTTCATTCGGTGATCATGCACGACAGATCATTGCTGTAGAACACTTGTAGGTATCACTGCAGCGAACAAACGAATTGCTGCAAATGCATCTCGTGGGTCTTTCTTCATCATACCATGAGTCTCGGCATAGGTATATAGCAGACAAACAGAAATCTCGTCAGCAGACAGGAATACGTATTGAAGTGAGAGAAAATTAACGCCAAGCGTGGCATGGGCAAATTATAAATTATACACCCGTATGCAAATCTAGAACAAATTCGATCATACTCACGACTCACGGGGGCAAATTAAGTGAGATGCCACCGGCGCGGCGCACGGTAAAAGGGCACCGTGGCGCGGGAGATCTATTGATTGGAAAGCGTTCCTTATATGCAATTCAATTTTATTATCACCTCACCCGGGATGCTGCTTCTGCTTCCTTCTGTCGACTGTTCGACAAAGCCGGAGACCTCCTACCGAGGGGGAGCGCCATTTAGGATGCCACGTTGGATCCCGTGAGCTCCCACCGATCGATCGATCGTATAGGACAGGGCTGGTAGCGGCTGAGTATAATGACAGTAGGATTATTAGGGATCGCTTGCCTGGAAAAAGAGACCGAACAGGGATCAAGACAACAACACGAAAACTAGCAAGAACCAGGAATTAACAGTTTGATTCCTCATACACCCAGACCACACTCTTAAATAAATGAAAATTGCTGTGGACGTAATTCATATTATGACTGAATGACACACGAAGTAAGTGACGAAACGACACAAAAACGTAGAAGATGTATTGAACACAAATAAGTAATTTTACATGTTAAGTGACACGAAAACGATGGCACTCTCATGGACATTTCCCGAATCAGACACTATCGTGTAAAAAACTCGTCACAAATTTACGTTATTCGGCTCGCTTCTTCTGTGTCCATTCAAAAGTCATAAAATCGTTGTTGATCGGCCCTCTCGAAAACCAGCTTAGTATTCGCCGATAAAGGATTCCTCATACGGTCTCAATCTGTTGAACAGAATTCCAGACATGCTTTTGTACGCCGAGTTAAGGAGTGTTATCCCTCGATAATTGACGCACTCCAGTCGATGCCTTTTCTTATACAAAGTGCAAATGAGACCATCCAACCAACTAGTAGACAATTTTTCTTCCTCACATATCCTCGCAATGATATGGTGAAGGAATTCGTGCAGCTGCTCACTTCCGTGTTTGAAATGTTTGGCTGGGAGCTCGTCCTTCCCAGCAGCCCTGTTGTTCTTCAGCCCATTGATAGCATTCTTTATCTAGATGAGGTTCTTTCAGACCTGGAGTTCTGATAATTAACCTGAAGTGTACGATTTGACAGATAACTTTGAGTTATTCTAACAATGTATGTTGGAAAATTAAAGTTTTTTTAATTTCACAATCAAACCTTCGTGCCAAACACTGTCAAATGCTTTTTCTATGTCTAGAAGAGCAAGACCAGTAGAGTAGCCTTCAGATTTGTTGGAACGGATCAAATTTGTTACACGTAAAAGTTGATGAGTAGTCGAATGTCCATGGCGGAATCCGAACTGTTCATTGGCAAAAATTGAATTTTCGTTGATGTGGGCCATCATTCTGTTCAAAATGATCTTTTCAAAAAGTTTACTGATGGTGGAAAGCAAACTGATTGGACGATAGCTAGAAGCTTCTGCAGGATTTTTGTCTGGTTTTAAAATTGGAACAACCTTAGCATTTTTCCATTTGTCAGGAAAATATGCTAATCGAAAACATTTGTTAAATATATCAACTAAAAATGATAAGCTACTTTCTGGAAGTTTCTTGATGAGGATGTAGAAAATTCCATCATCGCCAGGAGCTTTCATATTTTTGAATTTTTTTAATAATACTTCTCACTTCTTCCAAATTAGTCTCCCAGGCATTTTCGAAAACGTTCTCTTGATTGAGAATATTTTCGAAGTCCTGAGTAACTTCATTTTCAATTGGACTAGTAAGTCCTAAATTAAAATTGTGCGCACTTTCAAACTGCATAGCAAGTTTTTGAGCTTTTTCGCAATTAGTTAGTAATAATTTGTTTTCCTCTTTCAATGCCGGTATTGGCTTCTGAGGTTTTTTCAAGATTTTAGATAATTTCCAAAAGGGCTTAGAGCCAGAGTCCAATTGAGATATCTTATTTTCAAAATTTTTGTTTCTTAATTATGAAAAACCTTTCTTGATTTCTTTCTGCAAATCTTGCCATATAATTTTAATAGCAGGATCGCGAGTGCGTTGAAATTGTCTTCTCCTCACGTTTTTAAGACGGATCAAAAGTTTAAGATCATCGTCTATAATCACGGATCCAAATTTTACTTCACATTTTGGAATTGCAATGCTCCTGGCTTCAACAATGGAATTTGTTAAAGTTTCAAGAGCATTGTCAATATCAAATTTTGTTTGTAAGGGAATATTAACATCAAGATTAGAGTCAATAAATGTTTCATATATATTCCAGTCGGCTCGAAAATAATTGAAAGTGGAGCTGATAGGATTGAGAATCGCTTCTTGGGATACTTGAAATGTAACAGGGACATGATCAGAAGCAAAATCAGCATGAGTAATCAGTTGGCTACAAAGATAACTAGAGTCGGTTAAGACCAAATCAATCGTAGAAGGATTTCTAGAAGAGGAAAAACATGTAGGGCTATCAGGGTATTGAAATGAGAAATATCCTGAATAGCACTCATCAAATAAAATTCTGCCGTTGGAATTACTTTGAGAATTATTCCATGACCGATGTTTGGCATTAAAGTCACCAATGGCAAAAAATTTTGACTTATTGCGAGTCAATTTTCGCAAGTCAGTTTGGAGCAAATTAACTTGCTGTACAGAGCATTGAAAAGGCAAATAGGCAGCTATGAAAGTATATTTACCAAACTGTGTTTCAACAGAAACACCTAAAGTTTCAAAAACTTTAGTTTCAAATGACAAAAATAGTTGATGTTTTATACGCCTATGAATGATGATTGCAACTCCCCCACATGCCTCATCAAGTCGATCATTACGATAAACAAAAAAGTTAGGATCTCTTTTGAGTTTAGATCCAGGTTTTAAATACGTTTCGGTAATAACTGCTATATGCACATTATTAACCGTAAGAAAATTAAACAGCTCGTCCTCTTTACCATTCAGAGAACGAGCATTCCAATTTAAAATATTTAAATTATTATTTGGATCCATAAGTTAAACGTAATCCAATAACAATTTAATTTGTAAATTTTACACCTACTTGGACTGCTTCAGTCATAGTGGTGGCTTTGAACATTGCATCAATCATTAGATTCAATTGTTCAGTTAAAAAATTAAAATCAGAGGCAGACATGTCACTTGAAGTGGGTACATTATCTGATGAATTCCCATTAGAATTTTCGGTAGACGAAGAAGCGGAGTAGGAGTTACCTGTGGCGGTAGGGTTTTTTCCATTTGATTTGAAACAAGTAGAATGGGTGCTCATAGTACGAACAGGGGAGGAGTTCAAATTTCCTGCTACGATATCGGCAAAGGATTTTCCGTGGGTAGATACATTCGAAATTGAAAGATTCGAACGGCTACCCGACGGATTAATATTAGTTTGTGAATGAGCATGATTATGATCTTCCTGATGGGTATGATTCATGATCAAGCGATCGTTAACTGAAAAATGAGCATTGTTCGATACTCTACCAGGCAAATTCCGGAATCGACCGTTATCGTAACGGATATTATCTTTCATCTGCCTAGCACGAGCCTAAATGACTCTTTTGCGTAAAGGGCAATTCCAAAAAATTGACTTATGATTAGCCCCGCAATTATATCATATGAACTTGGTGATATCTTCCTTCACTGGACAGACGTCCTTGGCGTGAGAAGAACCTCCGCAAATCATGCATTTAGCATCCATGCGACAGTTTTTTGTACCATGACCCCACTGGGGTTCTGGTAATTTCCTCCAGGTTTCTGGAAATGTTCCCATGTCACACGGACATCAAATGAAAGTTTTGCTTTTTCTAAAGCTTTAATATTATTTAGTTCTTTTTTGTCAAAGTGAACTAAATAAAATTCTTGAGAAAGCCCTTTCCGAACAATGCCAGATTGGGTTCTCTTTTTCATAATGATTACTTGGACTGGGGAAAATCCAAGTAAATCATTTATTACATTTTTGATCTCTTCAGGTGATTTATAGTCACTTGAGAGACCTTTCAAGACGACTTTGAACAAACGTTCTGTTTTGTCGTCATAAGTAAAAAATTTGTGCTTCTTCTCTTCAAGATGTTTGAGAAGAAGTTCGCGATCTTTAAGAGTTTCCGGCAAAACGTGACAGTCTCCTTTCTTTGCGATTTGGAAGGAAACCTTGATTCCCCTAATGGAGTTCAAGATCTCCTGCCTAAATCCCCCAAATTCAGAACAACTGACCACGATAGGCGGCACTCTTTGCTTCCTCACTAGAATCAAAGAGCCTGGGTTAGAGACTGCTTCGATTTGGTGTTCGGAAAATTTGTCTAGAGCATCAAATTGATTGCTCATTTCGATACAATTATTCATTTCACCCTTGGAAGAAAGTTCGCATTCCGGGGAAACGTCCTTTCTTCCATTCTTGCCACGTGTAGTGACAGTTTTAAAACCCACTTTTTTTGGAAGGAAGCAGTGAATTCAGAGATTCACCCTTCCTTTTGTTTGTTGTTGATACCATGTTTAATTAATAAACGAAAGAAGACGTGACCTTCGAGAGGTTTTTTCCCAAGACGGTGTCCAAGAAGGATTACCACCGCTAGCTTTCGCCAACGGGTCCAACGAAAAATCGAAGGCACGGGTCCAAACAAGGATCGTAAAGGGATCAATAGTAGAAAATAGTACTGAAAAGTACTGTTTTAGTAGCACTGAAAAGTACCGTTTTTAATTTTAGCACTGAAAAGTACTGTTTTATTGCTTTAGGTAGTTTTTAAGAAAACTTCCAAGAGCAGAGAGAATTCGTGTACGCACAGCACGAAGGTACGATGCGCACTGTCGGGGCAAATTTTGATGGGGAAAATCTACTTCCCAAGTAACAATTCCACAGCAACTTGGCTTTCGTGAGGATTTATTAATGTTTTATGACAGTTAAGTGATTGCTATAATACTTAGAGGCGACATTTAAAGTTGATATTTTGTAATTCGGCTCTTGGCTGTTTTCAAAAACTTTTAGAGCCAAAACATAAAGTCGAAATTTTGTGGCTACAAAACCTGATTTATTGCAGCATACAAAACCTTATTTCAACTGCTTGCCGTGGCTGAACGACTCTTATTTGTTACGGCTATGATAAAAGACTCATATAATACAGCTTGTTGTCATAAAAGCTGCTTTTAAGCTGCATGACTTCCACTTGGTTTCTGATGACTTGGCTTATTTATACCTTCCAAATCACTATTGGGACTAATAAGATGCGAAAACTGTATTCACATTGCAATTTTAATACTTACCACACCAATATAAAGTCACTTACATTGCGTTATTACCATGTAACACTTATTCCTAGTGGTAAAATGCAAAACTGATATGCGTTTTCATTTTTTTTGCGTATTTTCTTCAAAATAGCACGCCCGAACTGTCAAACTATGGTAAATGCTGCTTAGTTACCATGAAAAGCGAAAAAAAGCTGAATCATCTTCAATCCGCATTTATTAAGGCAATTTTACATCCACAAATGCCGAATCATAACAGTGTGCTCTTATTTATGTATTTATGATAACAAAACAGCATTGTCGATGGCAATCCATCAATCATGGTTCCGCCATATTAATTTCACTCTGGTTGGGACAATTTCACTTTTTTAAATTATACTATCTCCATGAATTCGCTCATAAGACGCTATGGTGTGATGATTTAACTGATTGAATATAATTTAGAGCACATTCACTGCCCAATCGAACCAAGAATTGTTGATTTTTTACCTGGCGGTTTATTTTAGCAAATGCTTAATAACTAGAAATATGCCACTTTCAGAGGGGGCACAGGCAAATTCACTACTTTCTCATCATATTTCACAATGAATCTCACTCGGCACTAAAAATCACTTCAAATAAAAAGCACTGAGAAATAAATTATCGCAGACGTATTTTCAATCTTATTTTGTTTTGTTTACGTTGGAATAAATTCGGCAAGATCGACGTTATGATAAAATCATTCTCAAGATGAACCGACATTCATCGAGAAAAGATGGTCTCAAAATAGCTACCATAAATGCTATTTTGCTTTATTCGTGTGACATAATTATACTCTTCATAGCCTCTTTCAGAGTGGGCCAACTAGTCACGTTCTAATCTACAAGAGGTTTTGGGGGATGCGATGAAGGCAACAGTGCTTTGATCGTGGTTTTATGAGCGTTTATTTATAGCACCCTGGAAGTAATTCGTAAAACTAAAATTGTTACTTGGGTTGGCATCATTTGAAAACCATTGGAAAACATTTGGAAGATTTGACAGAGGAATCTCTTGAAGAATTCCTGAGGAGATCCCCGTAGAAGTTCCTGTTAGTATTCCAGAATATCTGAAGATATCACAAAGATAATTCTGAAGATTTTTTTGGGGAATCTGAGAAGAATCAGTTGAATAGTATTGGTCTCCGAAGGTTTATCTGGAGCCTGTAGAATTTTGCATCACAATTCACTGCAACCAGAATAAGGAAAAAACATTTAGGTTAAAATGGAGACTTTCGTTGGAGAACGAGAAATTCTAGAGACTTGCATTGAAATAGAGGCCTAATCTTTAAAATGAGTCCTTCTACCAGCCCTGTATATTACGGTCGGGGTGCGCTGATGATGATGACGGTGCAGCGACAGACACCTCCTACAATGTCTCTTCTCGGGACTTCATCATCGGCCGTTTGCTTTCCGCCGCGTGGTGGATTGTTTAAATCATTTTAACTACTTTATTATTCGCGCTATTAAATGCAAACACTGTATATCTCTGAGTCTGAGTCTGAGCTCTGAAGCAGTTTGCCGTTTCGTCTCCCGGTTCTGGGTGGCGCACTTGTTTCGAAGACCGAGACAATTGAAAACTTTAGGTGTCGCTGATGGCGAGATGTGCGATATTTTACGACCGGGGTGAAACCAGTGTACACACAGGGCAGAACGGTGTAATAATTATACCGTGAATTGAATTGAGTAATTAAAATGGATTTTTATTGCTGTCTCAACGCCCTCGGGCAGTTAATTTAATAATATGGAGTACTAAATATGATGCCACTTATGCATTGCAATGCAAACCTAGAGCAAAAAGAACTTCATTAGACGATAATGATTTACCGCTATGAGCTAAATGAAATTTAGAACTGTTATTTGTACTTCAATTTTTGTTATAATTACTATACTTTCTTGTTGGACCAAACGAAGCACAGCTGTGAAGATTTCCTCACAAGATCCCATTTTACATTAACTCGGTAAGAAACCGTGTTTTTTGCACTGATTTTTTACGCAGAAGCTCTTCCCGGGTACCAGATTTTTACAGCACAACAATGTTGAATGTGTGATATGATAGATAGATGAAATACCTACAACTGCTAACGACAATTTTTAATTCTGCCGACAGGTTCAAGGAAAAATCGAAGGTACGGGTCCTAACCGGCATCGAAAAGAGATCAATAACGCTATCGAAAAGGACTGTTTTGAGGTTGTGGACTTACAGCTCGAGAGTATGATGCGCACTCTAGGTGCTGGAGAAACATTCTGAAATTCACATTACCAACTTTCCTACCGACACACGAGATAGTCTATCCAGAGTCTGGATTCCAGACCGTTTGGCTCGAGGTAATAACTATAACCATAATAATAACTCTCGGTCGCTTTGCCTAAACCGCGAAAGCGGGCAGCACTCAGCATATAAAGGCGCTGCCGCAGCTAAGGTGTATCCAAATCACCAGGAAATCGAACCATTAGACTGACTGGACACAATCAGTAACACCGCAGAAACGGATCCCGCGGGTGCGGCGTAGAATATTAGCGGGCAACTCGAACAAAACGTGAATGAGCATCATCGTCCAACCCAACCAGATGGGGCCACAAATCGATACGACTGGACCGAAGTCGCATATTCCACTCGATTGACGCGCAGTAGTTATTATACTGACAACCGCATAGACGTTCATCCAACGTTTTCCAATCATTTCTTTTTTGATAAGGAGCCAGCAATTAATTTGATTTATGACGGCTTGAGGGACATTATTTTTTTTCGAAATGGAAATGACCCATTGAGTCTTTTTACCGTTAAAGACCCCGACAGCAGCGCGTTTTTTCATGTTTTAGCAAAAAGCTACAATTATCGATATATAATCTTCGATTTTGTTTTTTGATAGTTATCTGAGTGCCTCAATGAAGTTGCAATGAACCCACTACCTATAGCATTATTTTTACCACTTTTTTTTTGCAAATCGCAATACCTAGTTTTGTTATTTTTTAATATTTTGTTCCATTTTTCTTCATTTTTTCGTAGCAGACTCTCATGAGTCATGACCAATGATCAAAATTACACAGATTGATAATTGATAGTGATAAGAAGATAACGCAACTAATTTCCATAAATTTGGTAGGCAAGCTCAGCTCAGGGGCCCAGGGAGTCGTGAGTTCGAATCCGCCGGACGAGGACCTTTTCGTAAGGGAAATTTTCTCGGCTTCCCAGAACATAGAATATCTTCGTACCTGCCGCACGATATATACATTCAAAAATGGTTAATTGGCAAAGGAAGCTCTTAGTTAACAACTGTGGAAGTGCTCATAAGAGATAGGCTCTGTCCCAGTTGGAACGTAACGCCACAAAGTAAAAGTTGTAGAGAAGTTTATTATTTCCTGACACTCAGGGTGTCTACTCATTTACAAAAATTAAATTCCCTGATATTTCCAGGCATCAAAAACTAATTCCAGGTTCGAAAATATCGCCAAAATACATAAATGATTGATTTTAATTAGTGATTTCGTTTTAATTTCCATGAGAACCAAGAATGCTAATCAAATGGTTTGTAAGTGCCTTCAATCATCGAAGTAACATATGAAAAAAAAAAACACTAATCAAACTGAAGAAAAAATAGCCGTTCCTTCAAAATGGGATTCAGATTTATGGATTAGCGACGTACCCAGAAAATTTCTCTGGGGGTCGTTTTGAATATTTTCATAGATGATATCTTGGGAAAATCGTGACTATGGCCGACCCTGAAAATAACGACTTTAAAGTGGGCCTCATGGCCGTGCGGTTAGTGACGTGAGGCATTGAGGCGCATCGTGTCATGGGGTAAGGGTTCAATTCCCGCTTCAGCCATTGAAACTTTTCGTCAGGAATGTTTCTCGGCTGTGCCACTGGAGCATGCTTGTCCGTAGTCTAGTGTTAAGGTACAGTCTGTGCAGCTAAATGGTCCGTGTCCGATGTCCGTGTCTTTTTTTTAAGACAGGCAGTTCCTAACTAAAAAAAAAATAAACAGAAGACTAACAGAAACCACGATCTGAAAGTTTAATTCTTCATTTGAACAGATATTTATTCAAGAATATTTCTTAGATTTATTTTGAATTCTTCGTAACAGTACGACATATAGGGTGTCAATGCTAGTAATGGACCCCTTAGTAGCTGAAATTCATTCTCGACGCCTTTCCGCAATTATATATCAGGCAGATATACGTTTTGTAGAGTCTAAAAACAAGTTCAATGTCTTTACTTCACAGTACACCCATGCAACATACAAAATCATACGATTTTCCCAGAGAAATATACATTTGGAAAACTGTTGTCCGAATGCCTATTATGGACCCTCCCGGGGTCCATAATAGGATTGTTTACAAATTTGACGTTGCGTATTATGGACCCTCCATTTGATTCTCATGTAATCCGGCTCGCTGCCGACGTGCCTATTATGGACCCACCTGGAAATGCGTATTATGGACCCTCTTGTGTGGTTTCATTTACAAAACTGTTCAAATATCTGTATTTATGCGCCTCAAACCAAATATTTTGCCTGAAACTGCTGAATAACAATGCAATCGAAGTTCCTCCAGTGGATTTTCATAGGAATAAGGTTGCTTTGAGTGTTAATTTTATGTTTTTCTGTAGGGGGTCCATAATACGCAAAGGGTCCATAACCGGCATCGACTCCCTATAACTGCTTATTTTGCTGTAGATTTTTTTCACATGTAACTCCGAAGATCTTTTCTGGAGTTTGATTAGTGATTTCTAAGTAATTCTTCCAAGGATTTCGTTTTAGATACCTTAATGAAATCAATCTGGATTTTTCTATGGATCGAAAATTCCGTCAATGATTATTTATTTTTTCAAGGCAGTTCCAAGTTCTTCACAAATTTATCTATTGATTCTTCTATTGATTTTCATATAACATTCTGAAACATTTATGTTTAGAGCATTTCAAGAAATCAAAATTCCTTCAGGGAGGCCTCAATTTTATTATTCCCCAGGGACTTTAAATTTATCCAATCATTTATCAAAGGCTGTTCCCAGGAAAATGTCATTTTTTTCAAATTTCTCAAAGAAAATCTTAGAGTAATCTGCGATGAAACTTGTGTGAACTCTAAGTATGCCTTAAAAAAAATTCTGCGATGATCTTTGAAAGAACTCCTTGATTCATGATGAAAATCTTTCTAGGATTTGTTTAATACATTGCTAAACTAACTAAAAAAATAGAATCTCTGAATAATGTCCGATAACACTTTTTGAAGTTTTTCGTAGAAGAAATCCGGACAGAATATCTGAAGGAATTTATGTGTGATTGATTGGAATAGTAACTGTAATAATTGTTGTAGTATTAACTAGTGAGGAATCTTGAATCTTGTGAAAAATCCATGTAAATTTAAAAATGTTATTTGATTTTTTTTTCGAGAATTTTTTGAACCGCAGTAATAATATTTTGATGAAATGCTGGAGAAATGCCGAGAAAAATAGCAGGTTGAATTTATAAAGGAATTCTTGAAAAAATATAATAGATAATAAATGCCTGAAGGATTTCTGGAGCAGTCACTGAGAATAATCGTAGATGATTTTTTTAAATAATCATTTTGAAAATGCCTGGAATAAATGAAATAATTAGCGTAGGAATTATTGTAAGGTAAGAAAAATGTTGAAACGATTTTTTTTTTCAAACACTCTGGAATAAACCTTTATGGAAGAACTCCTATAGGATCTGTGGAACATTTCCTAGAAGTAACAAGTTACTAACAACTGAAAAAATCGCTACAAGTCAGTGAAAAAAAAACATCTTGAGCAAATCCCGGAATAATTGGATTCTTTCTCTTTGTAAATTACTGGAGGTAGTAGCGCTGGAGTGCTCTAGGATTTTCTGGAATAAATTTTGAAGAAATTTCTTTGAGCATCCCTTTAAAAATCGCTGGTAGCATCCCTAAAAGAGTACCTGGAAGTATTCCAGAAGGAATCTCAGGAGGTATTACTAGAATTTCTGAAGAACTCCTCGGGATCTGAGAAAAATATAATTAAGAACTTGTGGAATAGCCGCGAAACAGTCTCTGAAGGCTTTTCTGGGTTCTCTAGAATTTTGAATCAAGATTCACAGCACAAACCTTACATAAAAAAGGCATGTTTAAGACTAGATGACAAAATAGTTTAATGAGAGCACATCAAAAGTAGCGTTTTAGTGGCGCAGCCGAAAATTTGTTTGATTGAAAAGTTTTGGAGTCGCAAAAATGACATATCCTACTCTGCATTACTAATTCAAAATAAATTCCCTGAGAATTCCAGGTTTTTTCCAGGTTGAATAAAATTCCCTGATAATTCCAGGTTTTTCCAGGTTGTAGACACCCTGACACTCTCTAGTCCATACTTATTTGTTTTTTGAGGTTCCCGAGGACCTTCGAAATATCTTTAGAACCAGGTGATCAATGATCAAAACCGACACAGATTCTGGAAATAGGAAAGTCTTGCGAGAACTTGTGAATAAATTAAATGAAAGACTTACTAACAGGGCTGGAAATGGTAATATTAGGCATGAATTTCGCGAAATTCACAGTAGTTTCAAGACGTGAATCTCATCGATCGGGTAAATGGGGACCTTTTATCGGGAAAAACAAATTCAATGAATTTTTACCACGCACGGACGATTTAGAGAATAAATTAGAGTGTTCGGGTTGATGCGGAGGTCAGTTGAAGAGAAAACATCAACAAAAACTAAGATTTAAAAAAATAACTTTTGAAAATTAGCACAGACGTAACTTTTAGCTCGGAGGTCTTAAAGATTTTAAGTGGGATTAATATCGTTATTAAATTATATCAAATACCTTATGATACCTTTATATTTCTCTTTGATTCCAAACATTTATGGATATATTTTCAGAAATGCATTGGAAATTTTCAAAAATATTTGCATTGCACACGTACTTTGAATGATGTCTAACGATAAGAATATGTGGACTAAATGTCTTTTTAATCTGAATTCGTTTCCCTGCTTTAGATTACATCCCTATTTTTGATTTTGTGCGATAGAACTTTTTCCATTAGAAACAAATTGAAATCCATGCATTGAAATGCATGTATTTTGTTATATCCCTAGTGTCATTACATTTTCAACAAATTTTAAATACCATAAAATTTTGATAGTGTTTTGCAATAAAATCTGAATATTTCTAAACTCTAATTTCAGTATTTTTATTTCATATTTTAAAACTAGAACTGGTATCTTAATTATCGATTGCTCTTGAAAGATTGCATAACGATTCGATCTGAATGCATCTTTATTTTTTCATACAATCGAAAGTCGATTTTTGGTATTGGGGAAAGAAGATTTGGTATTTATTAATTAATTGATAATGGGTAGACAAACACATGGAAATCCACAACAAAACTTTTGTTAGATATCATTACAGTTTGAACTGGATTGGAGAAGGTCAATAGCAAACGTGGATTAGTTTTCATCAATTAAATATATTAAATTTATAGAGAAAAAAAAACCCTTCAAAAGTGATTTTAGTCAAAACAAACATGACAAAAAACATTATGAGTTGATAATAATATCTCTTAATAGATAATCTATTGATAATCATGTTTCGACATTGAATTCACCATAGATTTATGGTGAATTCAATGTCGAAACATGATTGTTTTCAGAATATAAATAAGTGTATTTCGAACAAAATCGTATGAATTCCGTAAAGTATATGAGACGTTGCATACCTCTAGGCGTTTAACGTTATATGGGAATTTGTGACTTTTATAACAAATAAATCACAATTTATAAAACTGTTTTTCGCTAGGAGATTTGAGACTGACAAAATTGTGTGAAGGTTTCAGGCGAACACTCCAGTTCGTTTGGATCCCACCGGGGACTACGACAAGGTGATGGACTTTCGTGCCTGTTGTTCAATATTGCGCTAGAAGATGTTATGCGGAGAGCCGGGCTTAACAGCCGGGGTGCGATTTTTACGAGATCCAGTCAATTTGTTTGCTTCGCGGATGATATGGACATCGTCGGCCGAACATTTGAAAAGGTGGCAGACCTGTACACCCGCCTGAAACGCGAGGCAGCAAAAGTTGGACTGGTGGTGAATGCGGCCAAGACAAAGTACATGCTAGCTGGTGGGGCCGAGCGCGACAGGGTTCGCCTAGGTAGCAGTGTTACGATAGACGGGGATACGTTCAAGGTGGTCGACGAGTTCGTCTATCTTGGATCCTTGCTGACGGCTGACAATAACGTTAGCCGTGAAATACGGAGGCGCATCATCAGTGGAAGTCGGGCATACTATGGCCTCCAGAAGAAACTGCGGTCAAAAAAGATTCACGCCCGCACCAAATGTACCATGTACAAAACGCTCATAAGGCCGGTAGTCCTCTACGGGCATGAAACGTGGACGATGCTCGAGGAGGACTTGCAAGCACTTGGAGTCTTCGAACGTCGGGTGCTTAGGACGATCTTCGGCGGTGTGCAGGAGAACGGTGTGTGGCGGCGAAGGATGAACCACGAGCTCGCCCAACTCTACGGCGAACCCAGTATCCAGAAGGTAGCCAAAGCTGGAAGGATACGATGGGCAGGGCATGTTGCAAGAATGCCGGACAGCAACCCTACAAAGATGGTGTTCGCTTCAGATCCGGTCGGTACAAGAAGGCGTGGAGCGCAGCGAGCTAGGTGGGCGGATCAAGTGCGTATCGATTTGGCGAGCGTGGGGCAGAACCGAGGATGGAGAGATGCGGCCACGAACCGAGTATTGTGGCGTGAAATTGTTGATTCAGTGTTATCTGTGTAGATGTTAACTAAATAAATGAATGAAATTTGAGACTGAATTCATGTTCTGCTATAGACAGGCTATCAAGGATAAATGACGTGCTCATTATAACTTCATCAAATAGTGACCGTAGAACAGATTGTTTGTAAGCGTTTAAAAAATGCTTAAATCAATTTTTAATATTCGGATATAAAGTCACAAATGCTCTCAAGTCAAACGAAAGTCACCCGCATTATCAAAGATAACCAGTTTTACTTAACTTAACTTAACTTAAACTATCAACTATTAACTTAAATTATCATAAGAATATGGAATTTTTCCGTCACAGTAATATATATATATGTTATTATTTATAACTTATGAGAATTAAGCATAACAAAATGAGCTGCTTATAATGCTTTTTTTAATTTTTTTGCGATGAAATGTGATTAAAATTAAAAATCCTATGAAATTTTGCAAAGCTTGGTTTATTATTGAATCAAACTTCAATAACATGGTTTGCTCACAGAAAAACTGACGTCTCATCATTGTCCATCGACCACCTTTTAAACGGTCGATTCAAAAATATGGTAGGTGGCCACCCGAGCAAAGTCGAATAACAACCGCATATCATAGTGATAACAAGATGTACATCATGATTTCATTTTGTTATTTTTTGTTATCAATACGAAGACTCTTGTTATCAACGAGTTTTAAGCTGTCAGATCGAGGATGCCATCGACGGGTAAATGACGTCAAATGTTTGTTATCATAATTCGATCTTTATAACTAATAGATAATATAATGAGTTATCAATGAGCGAAATTGGCTGAATAACACAACTTGTTATCGATGTGTTTTAAATGATAACCCAATGAGATATTTATATGGTTATCACGTTTGTTACGTTACCTGCTTATTCAACCAAAGTGAAAACAAACTATGTTATCAAATTAGGGTGACCATCTCCTGGAGATTCAAAATCAGGACATTTTGAAATATTCACAACTTTTTTGTAAGTTCAATTTTGTATCAAATTCCGAACATAACTCATATTCCAAACATTATCGATTTCAATGTTTTTTTTTGCAAATTTTTATTGTTAAGGACTAGTAACATAAAGGAATTGATGATGCCGTGGAGAAATTTAAATTAGTTTCTTGAAGAGTCACTGTTCAAAAATGAGTGTTCGGAATATTTGGAATTTGAGACAAAATGTTTTTATTTTTAAAACTGTATTCTATTGTCAATGACTCATGAAAGAGATATCTTCCTTTTATTAAAGTAAAAATATAGAAGTGTTATTAGCCTTTTGCTTATACAACAACCTGTCACTTTTTCAAAGACACTTGGTTGTTTCGACTACACAAGTATCTTACAATTCGCCAAAAACTTGTCAGAGGTTAACAATGGTTTGGCTTGGTTTCTGATAAGAAATTTTTCATGGTTATTGTTTTCCAGTAAACCTCAGTAAGAATTTTCCTTGATAAACAGTCGATTAAAATTTCATCAAGGATCCCAACAGGAACCCACCAGAAAGAATTTGAGTATCTGTTCAATATCTCGCTTAAAAATTACTTAGATGAACAGGAAAAAAAACAAATATATTTCATATAATCTCAAAAATATATATTATAAAATCCATTTGAAGTGGTTATGGTAAGAAAGGAGAAAAAAATTGTATGATTTTGTTGAGTTTTTATAGAATCATTTTCATAGATTTATAAAATATGCAAGAAAATTCCGCTAGAATTCGTCGAATTATTATTATTATTATTGTTTATTAACATAAAAATTTTGGAAGAGGGAAAAACCCCTTTGAGTGATTCCACTTGAAATTTTTCTCAAAAAGGCACAAAACCTCTTCATCTACTTTTCAAAAATACGTTACAAAATCAAAAATATATAATTAAAGGCTCTTCCGGAGTAGATCCTTAACGGAGCCAATATCTTTCAGGTGAGGTCATCATAATTAAGGATCATCCAAACGTTTCACAGAGCCAATCAACGACACGAAAAAGTTCTGAAATTGTATAGCTGAGAAGAAAAAGAAAAAAGAAAACAAAACAGCAAGTATCAAACATGATAGGAAATTTCATATGAATATTTATAAAAAAAAATCAATACGCGAAGATATTTATTTCCCAAAATATCACGAACAGACACAGGAATATCAAAACCTAATCTGATTATGTTGTCAAAGAATTTTTCTCGTGGTCCTTTAAATCGAGAACATTTAAAAACAATATGATCAATGTCTTCATAAGATTCATTACATTCACAAATATTTGAATCTATAATGTTCATGCGGTATTAATAACTATTACAAATATAATGGTTGGACATCAATCTAGAAACGGAACAAATAAAATTACGCCCAACATACAAGTTTTTAAACCAAGGAACTAGCTTTACCTTCGGGTAAATAGAATAACAATAACGCCCTTGGATGCTCGTGTTCCATGAAAGTTGCCAATTATTCAAAGAATACTTTTTCAATTTTGTAAAATATTCAAAATAATAAATATCGTCGAATTATGATTTTACAAATAATCCGCTAAAAATCTTGTAAGGAATTTCAAAAAGACGCTTCCTTTAGGTGTTCATCAGAATTTCGTGCAAATTTGCTAAGGATCTCGCCGGTAAACCACGAAGGTTCCTACTAAAGTTCTTGGGAGAAATCTGACAGTGATCTTATGATTCTGAGACGCATTTCTGTAAAATTTCTCCAAAAATTCATTGCAAGCTATGGGTGTAGTTTGAGATGTTAAGAAATCGTGCATCCCCTGGTAAAATTTTGTAGTTTCGAACGTGGTTTCTATAAATTCAGCAATCTATGACGACAGCAATAGTTCAAGCTTCCTCATTCGATGTTTTATTGTATTTCGAAAAGATCGCATTCAAATGAGTGAATATCTTCTTGCGATGCATCAAAATATTTAACGACGATAGGAAACATTTTTTTTTTTTTGCACACTTTTTTGCTCCCATTTGTGCTAAACTTCGATTATTAGAAGTTTTGGAAAACTCTTTTAATTAATGTTTTTTTTTTTAATTTTATTTATCTTTAACATTTCATGATCTGGCATGTAGAAAAAGCAGGACAAAACGTGAAATATGAAAAATAAATCAGGACACCTCAATAAAATCTCGAAATCACGACATGTCCTGCTAAATCTGGACGGATGGTAACCCAATATCAAATGCTTGTTATCGGATAACAGAACTTGTGATCTTTTTGTTACCCAACTTTACTCAGGCCATCTGCCACCCGCAGCGCTCGCATCGTTTTTGTTCGTGTTTGACGTCTGCACACTACCGCCATATGTTGGCCTGATTTAAGCATTGGGCGTATATGTCCTCGTAACTATGAATTTGATCGAGGCTTGTTCTAAGTGTTACGTCTGTTTGTCTGTGGTTTGCTAGTCACTTGTTATTCAATACCTACACAATAATTAATTGAATTCATGCAAATGTTTTTTGTTATGTACTTATTACTAGCATAGTTTAGTATATTGTTATGCAGGTATTATTGATAGAAATTTATGGTATTGATTTTTGGTATTTTGCATCAAAAATGCAGCCAATTTGGACTAGAAGATAATAAACATTTATCGTACTCCGTTAATTTATTTTACCGAACTTTTCAGCTGTTGAGATTACGGTGAAATACACAGATTCCTGTAAAATAATTTAAGTGTGTTCCCTGGGCATAGAGTATAATCGTACTTGCCACACGATATACGAATGCGAAAATGATTTTTTTTTTATTTCTTTAGGCTGATACAAATATTAATTTTCTTTTATGTCCGAGACCACTTGGAAGGTACGAGGGGTGGGGATAACAATAAATAAGGAACAAAAAAATAAAAATGAAAAAAAAGTTATTTTTTTGAATTTTTATTTTTAATGATAGTTGTTGAACCTTTTCCAATCGTCATCTGGATCATTACTTTACCTGGGATTTACTCTAAAAATTAAAAAAACCTGACTGGTGTCAAAAAAATGATGAATCTTTTTTTTTTCTCCCCTTCAAAATTTTCGGGTTTTTGAAGGGGGGGGGGGGGGGGGGGTGACATAAAAGAAAATTAATATTTGTATCAGCCTTATTCGTATCATTCCAAACATTACATTCATTATTTCTTATATCTGCGTTATTAGACAACACTATCATCCTAATTTGGTAACACAAATCTAAGATTTTATTTACATTTTGTTAACAACATATTACATTTAATTTGCCGTAGCCGTTCAGATTTTTACAGGTGAGTTGATTTCACCTGCTTATAAGAGAAATGCGAAAATGACAATTTTGGCAAAGAAAGCTCTCAGTTAATAACTGTGGAAGTGCTCATAAGAACACTAAGGCGGCATCCACAAATTACGTAACGCTCTAGGGGAAGGGGGGAGTAGGCTCAAGCGTTACGGCTCATACAAAAATTTAAAAATTCTCATACAAAAAGCGTTATGGACGGGGGGGAGGGGGTCGAAAATTTTTAATTTTAGCGTTACGTAATAAATGGACGCTGCCTAAGGGTTTATTCACAAATTTCACAGCGCCAAAAATGGCAAATTTTGACACCCATCCACCCCCTCGCAATGCATTTTGCATGAACATTTTTCGATTTTGTATGAGGACACCCACCCACCTCCTTCAGCCTTATGAAATTTGCCTTTCACTAGTTTCAAACTTTTTGCTCACGGGTGTATAGATTTATGAAGCGAAGCATTCTTCTTCTTCTTTCTGGTTTTACATCCCAGCTGGGACAGAACCTGATGCTCAGCTCCTGATGCTCAGCTTCATGTTCTTATCTTCCACAGCTGTAACTGTTTTTTGCCAATTGTCAATATTTACATGAGTACAACGTGTGGCAGGTACGAAGATACTTTACACACTGAGAAATCGAGAAATGTTCTAACCCGGAAAGATCCTCGACCAGTGATTCAAACCCACGACCTTCAGCTTGGTCTTGCTAAATAACTGAGCGTCTATTGCTACGACAATCTGGGCCCCCAACATTATAAAATAATTTTATACAATTAAATTGTGTTTTAGTTAACCAATTATTTTGGCAAATTTAGCTTTACTAATTTCTTTACTCCTTTTCCAAGTCTTGAAACAACAATATTCCAGGAATTGTTAGCTATTTTTTCTATAAACTTCTACCGAGGATTTTTAAGGAGATTCTCAATTTTTTAAATCATTGAATCTAGGGATTTATGACAAAATTCTTTGAAAAATGAAACAGGCAAATTCTGTTATTCGTGAAGAATGTGTTAGTCGTGAAGTGAACATTGATACAGAGAGAAAATTTCAAGAAGAATTTCGGATAGAGCTCTTTAATTACATGAAGAAAAACTTCTTTTTATGATTTCTATAGACATCTGGAATAAGTTTGAGCAAAATTATATTAATTTCGGGATGAATTCCCAGTTATTTGAACAATTTGGGAACATTTCTAGCAGAAATCTCAGAATAATTCATCTACTGGAATTCCTGCAGGAAATAAGGTGTAATTCTGAATTAACGGACGGATTCTAAACACAGTGGATTTCTTATATAAATGTAGTTGAACTGGAATTGTTGTTCATTTGGAATAAGGCAGAATCCCTGAAAAAAAAAACTACCTACCGACAACATATTCAAACAGATCTAAATACAACAAATTTAATTATTCAAGGAAATCATCCAATGCACTCTTAAAAGGGGGCTAATATCTTATCATCGGAAACATCTCATTCTTTGAAGTGAAACAATCATAATCAAGATGTTTTCTGAGATTATGCATTTCAAAGAGTATTTGTGCGTGAAATAGCATACATGCATTGTTCAGAAATTATTAATTAAGGACTGTTCATTTTATAAAGTGGACACTTTGGTTTTGCTATATCTTTTTTATGTATTTATAAAATCGCAGTCGGTCTTCTGTGCATCGTTCAACTATTATTCTACAATGTAATGAAAAAAATAAAATCTTACAAAATGCTTTTGGTTGAAAAACAAACTAGTTTTTCCAAAAACTCCTAAGAAAAACTGTTCGTCGAAGTTAAGCATTATTTTTCGCATAACAAAAATCCAAATTTTTATGAACAAATTGTATATTGGTATCCTTTATCATTCTACTAAAAGTAGCGCTTTAAAAAAATATCAATAATGTTTCACTGTTCTTGGACACTATGTCATTCCAGTGATTGATCCTTTATGGCCATATTTGCTTAAACACCATCCTTTCACTCTCAGCAAAAAAGTAATGTAACAATCGTGTTGAAAATTGGTTCAGATTACTAAAGAAACTATATTTGTATAAAAGAGAGCTATATCGCGAGTCTTAACCGCATTTTTAGCTATACATTTATCGCTTTATGGTCGTTTTATAAAAAATCTCTTACTTTTAAAATCTTGTACGCATATTTGTCGATCTACTGGAAATTTTAAGCATTTTTCTCCAAATATTTGGATGGGTAATCTCAGAATAACACATTATCAAAACAATGGGTGATATGAATAAAAAACTTTGAACTTTACTACATGTAGCATCTACTCAAAAACAAAATCCATAAAGTTTACTACACTTTTGGTATGAATAAAAAACTTTTCGAACATGTAGTACTTACTACTTTCGAACATGAGCAGTGACTGAAGCTGCACGTTAAGAAATTTCCATTCAGAGTGCAGAGTGATTTTGCACGTAAAGAACAATCTATTCAGAGTGACGCTTAAAATTAATACAATCATGCATATGAAGAAAATGCATGGAATCTAATCGATTACGCGATAATTTGCACAAATCATGAAGGTGCTGTTATTTGACAAGATTTGTAGTGTAATTTTGCGATTAGTCTGGTATTCTCTTTATGTTTGTGATTTTATGATGATGGTACATCAAAGATTTTTCTGGGTGGTTTTCGGCCTTTGCCAACGCCAGTGATTGATGATTTTTAAATACTAGCTTAACATCTATGAAGAGATCTTGAGATTACAGCTATCAAATTTGAAACCACATATTGCCAATTCGAGTGACAATTAGAAGTTCGGCAATCAAAACTTCGGCGAAGTTCGGCGTCGGCATTCTAATTTAGTGCTTCGCCGACGCATAAGGAATGCCTTTGTCGGCGTAGCACTTCGGTAGAATGCCGACGCCGAACTTCGGTGAACTTTTGTTGGTGATATTTCATTTGTCTTATGAACTTCGGTCTAAAGTTAATCTGAATGCACAATATTTTCTAGCACCAGTACTGAGATTCTGGTGAAATTGCGGTAGAATTTTGATGCTCCCCGTGTCTTTTCTTAACAGCATGTTGAATTCCGGAAGTTCTAAGTGTTTCTGTGATATTCTCGTTATTTTGGTGGGATTTCTGATAGTATCCTTGGAACGTCGAAATTTTTATGGAAATTGTAATGATTCCATTGGTAGTCGTTAGGGTTAGGGTTCCCTTTGAAATTATTAAAATTCTTATCGATTTCACAAAAAATCCCATTGAAATCTATAAAATATTTCAAAACGTTTATATTAAAGCTTTGCATTGAAATACCAACGGAACTGGAGATCAACGGAATTTTAAAGGATTTTTCAATAATTACAAAGATTGATTTTTAGAATTACAAATATTCACACAATAATTCGCAGGAATCCCACCGCAATCTCATATTCTTACAGAAATACCGTCTCAAAGATACCCACAGAATACCAAGAGATTAATATTCCATCCATTTCCATCCCATTCCCACCCCAATTCTAGAGTTTTTACCAGATTTCTTATATTTCCGCAATATTCCTAGAATGGTATTTAAACTTCCAGAATTATCATAAAAAATCCTACATCCCTATCGGAATCTCAAAGTTCCTACAGGAATTCCGGAATTCAAAAGGTCAGAATTTACACGTAAAATTCAGAATTACATTATAAATATCTGAATTCCTACCGACATCCTAAAATTCCTAGAAAATAACATAATTATCGTAATGCCAGAATTCACACGGATATTACAAATTGCTACTGCCGGTAATCTTACCGGAATCTCAGAATTGGTGGGGCGAATGTTGTCGTAACCTCAGAATTCCTAAGCAAAACTCAAAATACCTTCCGAAATATCAAAACTCATATCGTTTTCCTATGATTGTTACTCAAAAGTAAATTATTCCATTCAATTCCACAATCTCAAAGCATGTGTAGCAACCTCTGAAGCTAACTACCAGTAGCTTTGTAGTAAATGCTACCTTTATTCATAGCAATGCGTTGTTTGTAGTATGTTCGAAAGGTGTAGAAAGGAAAATGACACAAACATGTTCCACATATAGCGTTTACTACCGAGAATGTAGTAAACTCAACTTTACTACATTTTATTCATACGGCCCAATACATGGAAAATAAATTCAATTTCATTACAGCAGTGTTCCCAACTTTGATGATTGTCATTGTGCTTTGGAAGGTCTTCTGGAAACAAACCATTTGTTTTTCTATTGTACTTTTGATGTGACGTGAGGACCAGATTAGCAGATTAGGGACCGTCCATAAATGACGTAGCATTTTAGGGTGGAGTAGCGGCCCAGATATCCGTAGCGGTAAACACGCAGCTATTCAGCAAGACCAAGGTGAGGGTTGTGGGTTCGAATCCCACCGGTCGAGGATCTTTTCGGGTTGGAAATTTTCTCGACTTCCCAGGGCATAGAGTATCTTCGTACCTGCCACACGATATACACATGCAAAAATGGTCATTGGCATAGTAAGCTCTCAGTTAATAACTGTAGAAGTGCTCATTAGAACACTAAGCTAAGAAGCAGGCTCTGTCCCAGTGGGGACGTAACGCCAGAAAGAAGAAGAAGAAGGGGGAGTCTCGATTTTGTGACGAGCCATGTATTAGATATGGGAAAATAGGCTACGATGGGGGAGGGGGGTGTCAAAAAATGCTACGTCATTTATGGACGCTGCCTTAGTTCTTTCATCAGGATGTACCTTAAACTTAAAAATGCTACTCATCAGTACCAATGGAATTTGAAATATGTTCTTTAAAACAATCAGTGAAAAATGAGTTTATTATAGGGTAGAAGTACCAATTATGGCTATAGCACCAATTATGGCAATAGTGGGAACAAAAAGAGATTTTTATTAATGTTTCACTAGAATATAACGGCTAATATTCACAGAAATGATAAAACTATTTGTTTTTGATGGTAACTAAACCTTGAAAAGAACATTCGTGCAATAAGCTTCGAAAAATGAACATTTGAAAATTTTACCTCACATTTATGTCACCTTCTTAGCAGTTTGCTAAGGGACACAAAGAGTGTATGAGAGCCCAATTATGGCAATACTCTGGAGGCGGTTTGTTTACATTTTTTGATCAGTGAAATAAAAAAAGTAAAGATATTTCACGGGTTACTTCCACGACGGGACGGTTTGGTAAGACATTATCTGCGTGTTTTGTACCCAATTACTAAGATTTTTCAATCACACGTTCGAAAACGTTCGCAAGCGGAAGATGCTAATTTCATGGTATAGAAGGGTTTTCAGTGACACTCGATTTTTGAATTTTCCCTCTTTTTTTCGTTAAAATTAGGCACTGGAAAGGTAATGTGAGATCATTAATGCTGTTTTGTAAATATCATAATTTGCATTTACACTACATTTCGACTCCTTTTCGAAAATTAATTTTCTTCCATGAACCCATTGCAATAAATTGATTTAAAATCTATTTAACACAAAATTTTTGGAAAGTTTTATGAGCAATCACTTCATTACATATTAGCGTTGCATTATCATTCGCTCTGGATGGCGTTTGAATTCATTTCGTGCAAATATTCGATAGTCCATAATTGGTACACTTTTATGTCTAATGCTAGGAACGCTATTGCCATAATTGGTACAAAGACAACATTTTTTAAAATCAATTTTTAGCAGCTTAAAGTCAATTTAGTACTAAAACTGTTTAAATCAACAGATTCGCAAGGTTTTAAACTAGTAATTGACACCAACAAGTCATGCTTACGTTTTAGAAACGCGGTGAAAACTTGGTTTTTATCACTACTGTTGACATATTGCATCCATAATTGGTACACCTACCCTATCTGGAAAATTGTTGCTCCAAAAATAACCAAATATTTTTGTGAAGGCTTCTGTTCTGATTGATGATGTTTTCAAGAATGAGTCTTTTTTGAAAATAAAAAATATAGATTGTCGAATTTTCCAGTCTACTTCAAATAATCATTGTTTTTGAAAACCTCCAAAATCAACTGTTCTAAACGCTTTGCCTTATTAGTGTGAAATTTTATTATTTTATGGCTTTTTTATTATCATGATATTGTACAATAATGCCGATCGATGTACAGAAAACCGATTCCGATTTCATTGATAAATTAAAAAGATATTGTATGTACAAGGTGTCCACTTTATAAAATAAACAATCCTTAGAAATTGCTTGAAAATAATTAATCATTCAATTTTCGCGTCAAATACAACATTTTTCTTTTTTTTTTTTTTTGACGGACGTACCGATAACAAAAACATTAAAATTCGTATTTCAATAGTTCAGGTGGTACTTTAGAAACCTTATCAAAGCGATTGAAACAGACTTTACTCTCAAAAAAGTAAAATATAATAGATTCAGTTGATCTTTCTACAAAATTTGTTCAGTCATCGATCATAAGATGCAATGTGATGGATTTTACTAAGGTGGCGCAGATCATTGATGCGTGCCACTAGTTCTCTCTTTCATTCTCCCGCTGTTTTTATGCAGCGCAAATAGTGACGTCACTATTTGCGCTGCATAAGAACAGCGGGAGAATGAAAGAGAGAACTAGTGACTCGCATCAATGATCTGCGCCACCTTATTAAAATCCATCACATTGCATAAGATGAGCTACAAACATGTTTATGTGATGAATAGGGTAACGACTGTTTATTTCGTTCATAACCACTAACAGTTGGCGCCAGCGGCAAAAATTGCAGACAACAACCTTTCGAACATTCAGTTTCTCTTACCGGCCGCCGAGCGGCGACACTGATGTTTGTATTCCTCTCACTGATCGCGCTACGCTGGATTCTCAAATTTCTCAAACTTTCAACACAAGCGCATGGAAGAATGGTAGTCGGAGAGCTGTCAAAACGTATGGAAAATAATGAAAATCGTAAATTGCTCGCAATAGGGCGATATTCAAAGCTGAAAAGGCAATAGGGTAATGACTGTGTATTTTGTTCTCAAACGCTAACAGTTGGCGCCAACAGCAAAAATTACAGACAACAACCTTTCGAACATTCAGTTTCTCTTACCGGCCGCCGAGCGACGACACTGTTGTTTGTATGTCACCCACTGATCGCGCTACGCTGGATTCTCAAATTTCTCAAACTTTCAACACAAGCGCATGGAAGAATGGTAGTCGGAGAACTGTCAAAACGTATGGAAAATAATGAAAAACGTAAATTACTCGCAATTTGGAAACTGGATCAAAAGAGTAGTGATTAGAAATCAAGTGTAAAGTGAATACGTAACTTTTTGTGTTTAGTTCATCTTCCGTAGAGCTTTCTTTGCTTCAGGATTTCGATTTTACTACCACTGAAAAAGAGCCATCTATTGCCTTTTCAGTTTTGAATATCGCCCTATAGATGGCTCTTTTTCAGTGGTAGTAAAAACGAAATCCTGAAACAAAGAAAGCACCACGGAAGATGAACTAAACACAAAAAGTTATGTATTCACTTTACACTTGATTTCTAATCACTACTTTTTTGATCCAGTTTCCAAATTGCAAGTAATCTAAGTTTTTCATTATTTTCCATACGTTTTGACAGTTCTCCGACTACCATTCTTCCATGCGCTTTTCAACACAAGTTTGAGAAATTTGAGAATCCAGCGTACCGCGATCAGTGGAAGGAATACAAAAAACAGTGTCGTCGCTCGGCGGCCAGCGAAAGAAACAGAATGTTCTAAAAGTTGTTGTCTATACTTTTTGCCGCTGGCGCCAACTGTCAGCGGTTATGAACGAAATAAACAGTCGGTACCCTATTAGGAAACTGAATCAAAAAAGTAGTGATTAGAAATCAAGTGTAAAGTGAATACATAACTTGTTGTGTTTAGTTCATCTTCCGTGGTGCTTTCTTTGCTTCAGGATTTCGTTTTTACTACCATTGAAAAAGAGCCATCTATTGCCTTTTCAGTTTTGAATATCGCCCTATTAGTACAGTTATCATATTAAATTTCCATTTCCATGCTATCGACGAATTTTTAATACCATTCTTGGTCTTGTCCATTGCCAAGTCGCCATAAGAAAAGCAATAATGAATTAACCCCTAACGGTAACTTGTACAACTGAGCTGTACGCGGTGAATACCAGGTACTAATCGATCTTCTATACAGTCGTAGTTTAAAAAATTTCCACGAGGTGGAAGCAAACAATTTTGCAATCGGAGTTGACTCGTGTGGAACGAGTTACATACGTTACCCTCGAAGGTATATGCTGTGAGTGAGATGTGCGACAGCTATCGCAGAGCTAGATTTGTTTACGTTTCGTTTTGTATTCGTGCGTCGCTTGAAGTCTCTCCTATCCCATTCTGTAATTTACTTAAAAATAATTAACAATTTTTAATTTAAACCTATAATATCGCAGTAAGTCATGGATCTCAACCGGGTACCGAACGAGCGCAAACTGTACCTCTGCAAATGGTATTTCAAAGGTAACTTTGATCAGTTTCCTATTGTATGGCAGATTAGTCATAGTTTCTTTTTTTTTTCTATCAGTCGGATTCGCACTTTTGCCATTCGTGTGGGCTATCAATACGGTGTGGTTCTTCAGTGAAGCCTTTCGGAAACCCGCCTACGATGAGCAGAAAGAGATACGTAAATGTAAGTCAAATAAACTAAATATTTTCTAGCTAAATTAAGTTACGAGTGTACCGTAGTTTCGGGTGAAATTGATCATTTTTTACAGAGCTCACAAAGAGTTTGATATGTTTAACTATGATAATCTTTTTTATACACTCAATGTTTTGTTACAGTTAACTCTCCCTTACTCGATATTCCGTATCTCGATATCAAGTTAGAGAACCATAGTAAAAGTTGGTTTTCATGGCTAACTCGATGGTCCCTTGAATAGCAGTGGCATTGGCTTTGTGTTCTGTAACTCGATGATCCCTTCAAAATCGAGTAAGGGAGAGTTGACTGTACATACTTAGTATTTACTAATTGTTAATATCATTGGGACTATATATAGTTTGTTAAAGTAAACCCATCAATAAACCTATATGGGACTATTTATAGTTTTCTCCGTAACGCGGCTAGATCATCTTTTCGAGGTACGTTACGAGATAAAATCTATCATATTGTACTCTTGTTGTACCATCAGTGTATATTCTAGCACTATTAACAACTTTCCAATGAAGTCGCCTGACATTATTTTCATTTGATAAAATAATACTTTATATTGAATACACAAGACCGCGTGAGCGGTTATTGGGTCACTAGGTATTTTTGTGTGTTCCAATAGCCGCTCATGCAAAAAATCAAACAAAATTTTAAAGGAATGTTGTTTTTAGTATACAGCCTTCTTTATTGCAGTAGTAGCTATGGTTTGACTATAAAAAATACCAGGACAAATAACGAAATTCGAAATAATGCATTTTTTAATAAGTTCGTCTCGAAATCTGTTTACCGTGAGCGGAAATAGGAACACTTAGATGCTGTAACAAATGCAAATACATATTTTTTTATGAAACTTTTTCAGATTATTTTTATTTTGCCGCTGATTACCTATACTTGGAGCTTCATTGTGACATAAAAATGGTATTGATCGACTCAATAGTTATTTTATAATAAACATTTTAACACATGACTTCCCTTAAATGAGCGGAATCTGGTGCACTGATGGTATCTGTTCTTGTTCATACTGATAAGTTATGGTCGAAAGAGTATAAGAGAGTAACAAGTCACTAATTCATAAGATAAGTTCTTTCCGAGTTCAAGTGCTTATCTTTGGATATCTAGGAGGTAAAAGATTCCGAATCAGTGGAGTACCAGACTTCCTACATTCTAAAATAAGCTTCTTGTTTTAAGGCTTATACCGTGAAGTACCCAAGGAAGAACCCATATTTTGCGCGCGCTGCTAATTTCGCTCACTGACATTTTAAACATGTTTTGCGAAAGTATTTTTTGTTAGCAGGTATTTTGAATAATTCTTCTTCAGCCATGGTTACATAACATGCAATAATGTAGTCCATTTTGTATCAAGAAATATGAATAAAATAGCAATCAGTATCATGAGGGGCGCACGCTTTGTCTGAACCAGTCGATTATAAAAACCGGTTGTACATCGGGGTTTTTCTCGCTGGAGTTCAGTATTTGGGTTATATTTTCATAATCGGAAGGTTTTGAAATATTTCATCGGTGAAATTTTGATTTTTTCCACTTTTAAGCTATTTTTCATACTAAAACCTATGAAAATTCCATTTTCAACGCATTTCAGTCCACTCAAAATGTATGGAAAAAATGTCACCGATAGAATATTTCAAATCTTTCCGATTATGAAAATATAGACCAAATACTGATCTCTAGCGAGAAAAAATCTTAAGTACATTCGATTTTTATAATCTTTTAGTTCAGACATAGCGTGGGGCGCGCTTTTGAGAGTTTAATGGTGACAAACTGTTTCCTCCAAAAGGTATAAATAGCGGTATCTTTTTCTAAAGAGGCTCTATGCAAAATGGTAAAGACTGATAATTGTATAAAAAACGACTACTTCATCATTTCTCGATAGTAATGGAAGCAAATGCTGAAAGAATTGCTAGAGGAATTTGGGGATAAATTGCAAATAGATCCCTGCAAAGAAAATTATGGAGCAGTTTTGGGCAAACTTCAAAATTGTGGGCTTCTAGTGAATTATAATCTTGAATTATACAAATTTGAATGAGAAAATCTTTGTCTTTTTGAAACTTAAACTTTGGTTGTCATTGGCTGGGAGGGAGAAACCAATGCAAAATTTCTCTACGTCACAGTGAGCCGAGATTTTGCTGTCACGAATTGTCACTGTGAGCCCGGATCTTAAACAATGGACAAACATGATAAAAGCGCGTATTTAGCCAAAGCATATTTTTACATTTCACCAAAAGTAGCAAAAATCGAATTAGAATCAATTCATGCACATTCAAAAGTAACGTCACGAGAGCACCATTTATTCTAATTGAATATAACGTAATGTAATGAGGCTCTTTTTACTGTTTTCAATAAAAACTGAAAATTAAACGTATAGAAAAATGTGGCCCTTTTTCGATGTTTGTCCAGAAAGATCGAAGGTACACAACAAATGAAAACTAGTGATTTTCACCAAGCCTGCCTTGATTGTCGTTGGCAAACTGGAGTTGTCTTGCAGTTTGGAAAAAAAATTGTATCAAATTTCGTGTGTAGTATCGGTGCCTCCCTCCCAGGTCATTGGTAGTTATTTGGTTGATAATAAATGTAGGGGGATTAGGGGCATAATGAACATACGAGGCGAAATGGACACCCCCTCAATATCTGAGAATATGCATACTTGATCAAAAATTATAGTAAATAAAAAGTTATAAATAAATCTTTTTTCTTTCAGATGTAATCTTTTCCGCGATCGGATCACTCATATGGTTTACCTTAATCCTCACATGGGTGATGACGTTCCAACTCAAGCGGACAGAATGGGGTGACTTCGCCGATAGCATAAGTTTCATCATTCCCCTTGGACGCGCGTAATGCAGTCAACACATTATTCATTAATAAAGTTTTTTAGAATAATTTGAATAAAACACTACATAACTCATAATAAAACTTTTTGAATATTCAAATCACCTCAATAAATCGGATTTTTTCTTCAACCCCCCTCCCCACACATCCACAGTAGGCTACCGCGATATCGATCGCTATTTTACTTTCAAGTTCAGCACTGCTCTGGTTCCGTCAATCATTCACGCCTCCGGAAACCTTTGCCTTTGACTGAATGGGCGCAATTTCCTTCCTGCCGTTGCTACAAAACCGAATGTCCCCGCGACCTGTTGCTTCAAAATAGCAACCGAACGCATTCTCAGCACGCGCCCCCAAAACGACACCTAGTATCGGAATTCCGCACTGTTACCAAGGCACCCGGGCTCGGGTCAAAATCCGTTGAATGCACCCGAATGGTTGTTTATTCCGCTGGCCTGGTTTCAGTTCAGAAGTGAACAGCCAATCGATAAGTGGTGAAAAATTTTCGCTCCGTGGAGGAATTTTTCTGAAAAATTTCTTTGAAAGTTGAACGTTTTATCGGTGAAATAATGGAGAAAGAAAGCCGTTCTAAACCGATTTCGATCGTTCCGAAGAATGTGTTTGGATTGCGAACGGATATTGTTGGAAATGTGCATTTCACAACGAAGCAGGAGATCATTTACCCGGTGGCAGGGGTCCTAGCCATTCACGATTACAGCACCAATAAGCAGAAGTTTTTGAGGTAAAAGTAATGTGATCGAGGGTTTTCTAAGCAATGATTGCAAACTGGAATTGATTGTTTGTAGATTTCCAGAAAATTATCACCCTGAAAGGATTGTCATTTCGCCGGATCGCAGATACATAGCAATATCGGAAAAGAGTGCTGATAAGTAAGTATGATCAGTCATTGCCATTATAGGTACATACATAAAACAACTGTAACTAGGATTTATTTGCATAAAGAGTAAATTTTGAGATTCTGTACCAACACTTAACGCTTAAAGTATGGAATCCCTTCACCGAATATTGCAACACTTGAAAAAGTTCAGAATCACCGGTAAGCATAAGTGATTTTCTGGAGTCTGGATGCGAAAGTGCTCATAGTGCTTCTCGGCTTAGTGTTATGAGCACTTTCGCATCCGTATATCGTATGGCAAGTACAATGATGTCGTAGGAAGTCAAGGAAATTTCCATTATGAAAAGAACCTGGACCGACGGGAAGAAGGGGCAGTACTGACGAAGGCATTTCCTCCGTTGTCCCGTCCTTCATTGCCTGTGCTCTCAGCGCATTTCAAGTGTTCGTCGTAGTGCTCCTTCCACCTTTCGATCACCTCGGGTCCGTCCGACAAAATTTCCCATCTTTATCACTGCACATCTCGGCTCGCGGCACGAAGCCGCTGCGGAATGCGTTGAGCCTCTGATAGAACTTACATGTTTCTTGATACCGGCACAGCTGTTCCATCTCTTCGCACTCCGTATCCTCCAGGCGGCGTTTTTTCTCCCGAAAGAGGCGGGTCTGCTGCTGCTGTTTCCGTCTATAACGTTCAACGTTCTGCCGGGTCCCTTGATGCAGCATGACCGCCCGCGCTGCATTCTTCTTCTGCAGAATATGCTTACATTCCTCGTCGAACCAACCGTTCTATCGATTCCGACCCACGTACCCGATGTTGCTTTCAGCTACCTCGTTGCTGCGGTAATGCAGCCTCGAGGTGCTGCGCGTATGCAGCTGCGACATCCGGTTGCTTACGCCGCTCTAGGTCATACCAGGGCGGCCGTCGGTATCGTGCGTTGTTAACGACGGAAAGTTTCGGGCGCAGTTTAACCATCACCAGATAGTGGTCAGAGTCAATGTTAACGCCACGATAGGTCCTGGCGTCGATAATGTCAGAAAATTGCCGTCCATCAATCAGGCTGTGCTGGAAGTAGGTGCTACGAATGGCCATATTATTGGAGGCGGCGAAATCAATTAGTCGTAAGCCGTTTTCGTTCGTCTGCCGGTGGGCGCTGAACTTTCCAATCGTCGTCGGTCTGAACTCCTCCTCCTAGCCAACCTGAGCGTTTAGATCTCGCGTTCAAGCTGCGCGTAAATTGAAGAACCGGCCTTTGAGCCTCAACTTACACATTCTCTCATTGATCACGCGCCTCTGCATATCACCCATCGCTAAAAGCTTCAGTCAGGCGTTTAGGCGTATTGTGCCACGAAGTGTGGGTTCGATTCCCGCTCCAGTCAGTGGAAACTTTTCGTCAAACGAATAATTCATCACAGGGTGTTTCGTGTTGTCCGTTGCCTAATGTAATCGTTCAGTCTGTGCAGTCTATATGCTGAAGACGGTGTAATTTGTTTTTTTTTAATCCTTGGAGGTATTACTAGAATAATTTTTGAAAAGCTTCCAAAATAATTTTCCAAACACTTGGATCCTGATAAATCTTTGCATGCATTTACTTATGAATCTGCTAAAAAAAATCACTAGAAAAGGAATCCATCGAAAATTTTTGGATATAATTCCAAGATTGATTTGAAGCAAAATTTCAAAAACAAAATTTAGTAGTAATGTCTTAAAACTGCTTTGAGGATATTTAAAGAAATTAAAGCGATAAATTATGGATGAAATTCGTGAGCTTGAGCTTGATTGGCCGCCCGTGGATGCACTCCAGTATCGCCAGATCAGCTGCACTTACACAAGGAACCAACCGAATGACTGCTTGGGACTAACAGGCATCCTCAGTGTATAAGTGCTGGTGATCTTCTATTTTTAGGCAACAATGGCACCTGCCACGTCAGAATGCAGACCAATGAGGGGAAGGGGGAGGAATTGATGATGCATTGAACCGGCTCCCACGTAGACCGTATATTCCACTGCATCCACGCCAGTTCATGCGGGAGTGTATGGATTGGGGGAAAGGCATGGCAGAGAGGTTTGCTTTTGTGGTTAGCAGACTGCCTATATATCATGCGTAAGAAAGGCGTGCGCGTGGAAGTAGGAAGCGTTAGGGAAACGGTTTCTTGTCCGTCTCTGGTTCTAGCGTTTGCTATGAACGAATAGTTTTCGAGTGTGATATATTTAGAATGGAAGATAGAAGCAAGTGAGAGATATACAACTACAAAGTACGAGGAAAGGGACGGGCCTGGGATTGAACCCATAACCTTCTGCATATGAAGCAGAAGCGGTAGCCATCAGACCACCAACCCCGTCTTTATGTAAATTATGGATGAAATTCGTGGTAGAAAAACACATAACATGATTCTTGAAAAAAAACTTTGTCAGTACCCCAAAACCTTTAGCAACAATCCCAAGAGAATCTCCAGGTATGCTTCCCAAATTATTTCAAGAGGGAATATTTGATCTGTTTATAATTTCCTGAAGAAACCGTTAGTGAAATAGACAAATATTTAGTGGTATAGTTGAAAAAATTCTGGAGAAATCCTCATCTTATGAAATAATTTTCAAAAATCTTCCTGTTATAACTTATGAAGAAATCACTCGTTGTTTTCAAGCAATACCACAGATGGATATAATGAGGAACTTCTTGTCGATTTCATAGAAGACTATATAGGTATACACTACCCGTCATAAATACGGACTCGCTTGAAAAAGTATTGCAACACTCAGCTGAATATTGAATCACCTTGAAAAGTTTAGCATCTCCTCAAAACACGAACGTTCATGATACTATATCTCGAGATGCTGATGATCTATAATAGTGCGGTCTTCAGCAAAGTTGTTCAGCGGATCAAGGACATCCGGAAGGCAGACAGTTTGGTTGGAAATTTGCCGCTAGGTGGCAATAGTGAGCATGTATAATTGAGCATTTTAAGCATGTTCTATCTTGTGATCCATATGAGATAGAAAGTTCGAGTCTTCGGCAACGTTGTTCAGCAGGTCGAAGACATTCGGAAGGTTTAGTTCGCAATTTTGCCACTAGGTGACACTAGTGAGTATGTAAAATTGGGCATTTTAAACATGTTCTATCTTGAGATTCACATGAGATAGAAAATTCTAGTCTTCAGCAAAGTTGTTCAGAATGTCAAGCACTATTGGAAAATAGGTAATTTGATTCTAAATTTAGCCGCTGGGTAGCGCTAGTGTGCAGATAAAAATGAGCATCTAACTCATCATTCAGATAAGATAGAAAGCTCGAGTCTTCGACAAAGTTAATTATAAGTTCAAAGACATCCAAATTGCCAACCGTTTGATTCTAAATTTTGCTGCTAGATGACGCTAGGTAGCATATGAAATTGAGCATTCTAAACTAGTTTATTTTTTGATCCAAATAAAATAGAAAGCTAAAGTCTACGGCAAAGTTGTTCAGAAAGTCGAGTGCATTCGGAAAACAGAATGATTTATATATTTTCAACTTCAAGAAATCCGGACGTCACTTAAGTTACAGAATTCCGAGGTTATCAAGAAAACGAACTTTTACTCTAGTTCTTCAACACTTTGTCGAGCTATGGAACATGAAGTTATGGAGGGTTGACTGTTATTAAATCTCATGATTCAATAAGATAGAATATCCATAGTTCAGATAGTCTTTGGCATATGGAAGTGAAAGTGATTAAGATCAGAATCATAACATATTCAAGTGATTCAGGCCTGATCCATTGCATATTCAAGTGTTTCAGATCTGATGAATCTTTCAAGGATTCGGATATTTTTTACTTCATGTGTGAGTGATTCGTGCCTGACGCACATCATATTCAAATTATTCAAGTCAGAAACTCTTCTTATCCAAGCGATTCAGGATTGCTTGTCTTTATATTCAATTGATTCATGTTGATTCACTCCATACCCTAGTGATCCTCTTTATATTCATGTGTTTCAGGTTAGATTCACTTCATAATCAAGTAATTCATGTTTTATTTTCTCCATATTAAAAAAATAATGTCAGATTCACTCCATGTTCAAGTGACTCATGACTTATTCACTTCATATTCAAGTGATTCAGGTTTGGTTCGCTTCATACCCACATTATTCACGTCAGATTCACTTCATTTACAAGTAATTCAGGGTTGTTTCACTTCCTATTTTAGTGATTCATGTCAGATTCACTGCCTATTCAAGTCTTTCAGATCTGATTCACATAATATTCAAGTGACGCAGATCGAAATTACTTCATATTCATCTGTTTCAAGAATGGACAAGAATGAAATACTTGATATTCAAATAGTTCAGGTCTGATTCACCTTAAATGTAGGTCATTTTTTTCTGCATTTTCCAGTTGATCAGGTATTCACATCATGTTCAAGCAGTTTGGTACTGATTCATTTAATTTTCAAGTAAATCATGTTTGGTTCACTTTATATTCAAGTGTTTCAGGTACGATTGGCTGCATTTTCTAGAGATTCAGGACTGATTGTATTTGAGGACTCCATTATTGATTCACTCCATCTTTGAGTGAATCAGGTCTGATTCATTCATTTAAAAGCGATTCATGTCTGATTTACTTTACATTCAAGTGTTTAAAGTTTGATTTAATTTATATTTTAGTTAATCGGGTCTGAATTGCTTCATATTTAAGGAATTCAAGACTGATATACTTCATTTTCATGTGATTCAGGTTTAATTTATTTCATTTTCAAGTAATTGAGTAAATCTCCTTTCTTTCAATCTCCTAATAATCGATACTGATTCGTTATATTCAAATGTTTCAGGTCTGTCATACTTTATATTTAAGTGATTCAGGACTGACTAACTTCATTGTCGAGTGATTCATGTTAGATTCGCTCCACATCCAAGTGATTTGTGTCGGATTCATTGCGTATTCAGGTGCACCAGGTTTCATTCATTCATTCATTCACTTTATAAGTCTAACTTATTTCATATTCACGTGATACAGGTCTGAATTAATTTATATTCAAGTAATTCAGATCTGATTCATTTTTAAGTTTATGTCATTCGTTTTTGTTTAACTGCATTTTCCAGTGATTCATGTCTTCCAAACTGTTAGGACTAGCTCACTTCCTTTTCTAATGAATTGGGTCTTTATGCTCAAATAATTTGAGACTGATTCACTTCATTTTCAAGAGATCCTGGATTGTTCTACTTAATTTTTACCTAATCTTGTCAGCTTCACCTCATATTAAAGAGATTCATGTATGACATTATATTCAATAGTGTCGGGTCTGATTCATTTCATATTCCAGCGATTCAGTCCAAATGCACTTCATTTCCTAGTGATTCGGCTTTAAATCATTGGATATTCAAGACTCAAATTTTCTATCTTATTTTGATTAGAAGATATAACTCGCTTGAAATCCTTAATTTAATATGCTTACTAGTGGCACCAACTGTTTTTTTATGATCTAAAAGATCTGATTATTTTTTTTTTTATGATCTAAAAGATCTGATTATGGGGCCTTCCTTAGCCGAGTGGTTAGAGTCCGCGGCTACAAAGCAAAGCCATGCTGAAGGTGTCTGGGTTCGATTCCCGGTCGGTCCAGGATCTTTTCGTAATGGAAATTTCCTTGACTTCCCTGGGCATAAAGTATCATCGTACCTGTCACACGATATACGAATGCGAAAATGGCAACTTTGGCAAATAAAGCTCTCAGTTAATAACTGTGGAAGTGCTCATAAGAACACTAATCTGAGTAGCAGGCTCTGTCCCAGTGAGGACGTAAATGCCAAGAAGAAGAAGAAGAAAAGATCTGATTTCCGAATGTCCATGATACTATGAACAACTTTCCAGGAGACTCGAGTTTTCTATCTCTTGTGGATTCGAGAACAAGTTTAGCATGCTCAATTTTACATACTCACTAGCACTACCTATAGGAAAAAAATCAAACCAAACTGAAAAAAGATAAGTTTAAATAAAGTAAATCTAAAAACTTTAGCCACTAGACGATTCAAATCGACAAATTGAATTATACTGTGGACAATCTTTTGCGTATTTACTCAAATTATCTCACTTTTTAAACTCGTGAGCGGGCTACTGGAACATGAGCGGATACTGGTACGTTGACGATATTAGTTTATCTCTTCTAACTGAATTTTCCAAAAACTATCCTAGACTTTTGTTTCGCACGAACACGTCGATAAAAGATAAAAGTGAAAGAACTGTGCAAATGTGATGTCCCGTGCTCAAGCCATTTCATGACATACAAACACCACTCCATTTTTATGTATATAGATAGATAGATAGATAGATAGAAGAAGAAGATAGAAGATGGGCCATTACCTACTAGCATGACACTATTTAATTTTGATTTCTCCATCTCCCAACCCTACACCAGCAAATCATTGATCAACATCTACGACATCGCAACGCTGAAGAAACGGAAGACCCTTCAACTGCCACCGGATTGCCCCAACACTCAGATAGGCAACATTTGCTTCACATACGACTCGCGTGGAATCGCAGTCCTCTCCGTGGAACCGGATGCCTTTCTCTCGATCTTTTCGTTCGATAAGAACGAATCGCTCATCATTGGCCGAGCCTCCAACTCCAGTCAACAAGGGCAGGCCAACTATTTGTCGTGCAACCCCGGAGATGCCACAATTGTGGCCGTCGGGGGTTATTACATGCTCAAAATAATGAACAAAACCGATAAGGGCTTCGGACAGATTGGAACCATCAAAGGGGACAACTTGCTTGTAACATCGATCGCATGGTTGACTGCCGAAGCCCTCGCTGCAGGAACGGCTGAAACCGAACTGATATTTGTTGAATCTGGAGAGCTAAAACTCAAGCTGAGAGCCGACGAAGTTGAGCGGATCGATCTTTCGACCGATACCGATGGAGAACTCTCGTCGAGCCCGGACAGCGATTCAAGTACCAAGAAGGAAAACCACGATGTGCTCTGTTTGACTCAGTTCGACACAGGATTTCTCTATGCTATCCACAATTCGGTTCACGTTTTCGAGAAAACTACCAACTACATTTTTACGAAGAAATCGATCATACGGATCCCCGTCACGCTCTACGATGAACAATCGTACAAGATCATCAACGTCGCCGTAAATGCCGAACAAGACACGATCGTCGTCGCTACGAAACATTCCCAAATCTACATTGGAATGTTGTTCGTTCCAGAAACTCTGAAGGTCAGCGAATTGGTGTTTCGACATCTGGGGGAACCTCTTCATGTCAATGGAATAGTTGGTCTCTCGGTATGTTCCTGGAAGCCAATTCTTATGACTGCGTGTAAGTTACTAAAGTTGTTTAAATAACCTGTAGTTATACGACCGAATTTCAAATTTTAGCTAAGGATCTTACCATACGTCTCTGGAACTACCACAGCATGAAAGTCGAGTTGGTAAAGAAGTTTCAGATCGAAATCGGAGTTATCGCGCTGCACCCATCGGGATTCTTCGCCGCCGTTGGTTTCATCGATTTGCTACGGTTGATGCAAATTCAGCTGGATGACCTTAAGGTTACCAAGGCATTCAACTACCCGAATTGCACACAGCTGAAGTTCTCGAACCGGGGTCACCTATTGGCCGCAGCTCATGGAAAGGTTATCAGTTTAATCAGTATCTTCACGTTTGAAGTTGTGCAAACGCTCAAAGGCCACAATGGAACCATACTGAGCCTATCATGGTCTGCTGATGATCTTCTCCTAGCGTCCGGTGGAAACGATGGAGCCATCTACAAATGGAATGTAGTAACCGGCGAGCGAATCGAAGAGATAGTCCAGAAAGGGATCCATTACCGTTCCTTGGCATTGACGAGCGATGCCAATTCAGTGTTTGCCATCACAAATACGGGACTTATCCGGGAGATGTGCAAATCAGACATAGTGAGTAAAGCTGTGAGGTTGTCGATATTTTGGAATGTCTTTTTAATGCTTTGATGTTTCAGAATCGAGAATTCAAGATCCCAGACTTGACGCCGCTAACGGACATTGCTCTGTCTAGATCCGATCTGATGATGTTCGTTGGCACAGAGAGAGGCCACCTCTACAATGTAGATAGCAGTAACGGGAATTGCAGCAACATTCGGTTCTTCAACACCAAAATCACCAAGGTTTGTTTGACTTACAACGATTGCACACTTATTACATCGGCTGATGACGGTACGTTGATCATCTGGACGATTTTGAACAACGAAGGTAAAACTGCGCCGCATGCTCCGGAATTGGGACTTTGTTCGGATATCTTGATAGCTAGGCAAGATTTGGTCGATAAGAATGATTTGATTTCTACCCTGGAAATGCGGATTCAACAGCAGATTATGGAGTTTCAATACAAGATGAAACAAGGGGACGTATTCCACTCAGAGCAGATGAGGGACATTCATCGAGACTACTGCGCAGCGATTGAAGAATTGAAGGTAAGTTGGTTGATGGTTGAAGATACCATACAAGAGTATAAACTCTTAACGATCCCTCTAGAAAAAGAATGAAGAAATGGAAATGGCCCATCTGGAGGAGTTCAACCTGATGACGGCGAGTATTGCTCAGGCCAAGGAAGATCATCAGAAGGAAATGATGGAATTCGAAGCGCAGTTCCATGAGAAAATTATCATGGAATACGACAAGCTCAGCGAAATGAAGCAACGCATGGACCAGATGCGAGAAGATTATGAGATCAAACTCCGTCGATCAGCAGGTTGCTTGCAGGATACAATTGGTGAGTTTTAAAAAAATATCTCTAGATATTAGTTAGTTTGCTTTCTAACATGTTTCAACAATTTCAGAATCTTTGGAGGCTGACCAAAAGAAACAACTGATTGAAAAACAGGAAATTATAGAAGGATTGTTGAAGGAAATGGATCGAAAACGAATAGAGTTCAACGAGTACTGCAAGCAGGTTGATGTTGACAACGATCGCAACAAAGTCGAATTGCAGCTGAACTACGAGAAGAAACTCCAAGAGGAGGAGGAAAATTGCATGAAATGGCGAGGTGAGGCCGGAGTACTGAAGAAGAAATTCTCCACTCTAAGCCGAGAGGCGGAAAACTACCGAAAAGAGATTGAAACCCTCCAATATCAGCACGGAAAGTTTCAGCAAGCAATTAAACAACACCAGAGAGACATTGAAGATCTAAAAAGAGACCTCTCAGATCGTGAAGCGATTATCAAAGAAAAGGAACGTAAACTTCACGAGATGAACAAAAAGACGAACGAGTTGGAGAAATACAAGCAAGTTCAAACGCACAAAATTAACGAGCTCAAAAGCCAAATTGAACCGAAGGAAAGGGAAATCAAAGAGAAGAAAGAAGTGATTGGTGAGATGGAGAAAAAGCTAGAAGAATTGCAGCAGAACAACAAACAACTAGCTTTACAGTTGCAAGAATTGCGCGACAAATACTACGGAGCCGATCTAGAGCTTCGTAAGGAGCGCAATCGATTCCGCGGGGCTAAAAATCAGTACCAACAAGTTTGCAGAGAGATTTATAACGTCGCTGGACTGATTCAAAAACCCGACGAATTGAAACGAGGAATAACCGATCTGTGCCATCGATATTCGGACGACAAAGAGCTTCAGAAGTCACTGGCTTCAACCGAAGACGTTCAGAATGAGTTCCTTCGACAGAGAGAACACTTGGAAAAGTTGACCAAGAATGCGAAAATGAAGAGCGGGCAGACTAAAGATACGGGCGAGACTATGAAGCTGTTGAAGGAGAACATGGAACTGCTGTCCGAGTTGAACAAGTTGAGAGAGCTGCTAAACGAGAAGCAACGTGCCTGCACCAGAATGGAAGCATTGCTGGGACTGTCCAGTAAGGCTATATCACCACGGGAAGCAAAATTGAAGCTCGAGAAAGCTGTTGCGGTAAGAAATCCCATTCGATTTTATTACTCAGAAATTTTGTATAGTAAAGTCAATTCTTTCTAGGACAAGGACGAACTGGAGAACAGACATCGTGAGCAGGTGACCAAACTACAAGAAGTGATCAAATCGCTTTCCAATGAAAATCAAAATTTACGATCGGAAATCGTTGGTTTGAACAAGAAAAATAGCACTAGAAGTTAAGACTAGAGCAATGTATGCTTGGTTTTAGAAATACATCGTAGTGTGTTCTTGAAATGGAGTTCTCATTTTTCTATCAACATCAAAACTTTTTTTGGAAAGTAAATCGTGTATTCGAATGTGTTTCTTTTTTAAAGCGGTGAATAACAAGATAAAAAATAATTTAGGCACAAAAATGTGAAAAAATAGCTGGTTGTTATAAAAATAGCACGAAGTATATGTTAAAAATACTATGTGATCTCAAAAGCAAAGTAAAATATAAATAGCTAATACTGCCATGTCGTACTGACCCCAACTACATTTAATGGAGGGCAGTGGCAGAAGTCATCCTGGCGGCCGATAGAAATTTCTGGTTCGTAGGAGATTCAGTACAAACATTTACCTTGGTCCAGCATCGGTCCTCGCTAGACTTCCGTACGGCATCCAGAACCGCTTGAACGTAAAGGCCATCTTCAAAGGTAGCAGCAGCTTGAACCGGTTCCTTTATCCAACCAGTAGTCTCTTTATTCGGATGGAAAGCATCGCGCAGTGCACCCACCATTTTGCATAGTCCCTTAACGTAAGGCCTTGGCAGTGTCGTTTCCGAAGTGGAAAATTGCAAATCTTGCACGTCGATGTACAACATTTCCTCCTTAATAACTCCGGTTTCGCCAGTCGTTCGATGACCCACCAAATCACCTCCTCTCACCGTTAGGTGCCCTTCGCCGCCATAGACAGCCACTTCCTGATGGAAAGCATTATTTGAAATGTGACAATTTATATTCACTGTTACCAGAGTTCCACTTTCCAGCTCCATCTGGAATGTGCAAAAGTCTGGAGCTGTAATCTGACGGATTCCATTGATCTGGCCCATATGTTTGATGTAGGTTCGCACCGTTCCATGAACTTTTACAGCTTTCCGTTCCGTTAGAAACTTTACCAAATCTATCACGTGACTTCCCACCAAATTTAGGACTCCGCCACCCATCGTCTCGTCGCACAACCAGTCAAACTTGTTGTGGAACAAAGAACTCATGCGCACCTGAAAGGAGAGGGAACATCAATTCCTACTATTACTGTTTTCACATCAAGTTGGTAAAAACCTATCATATTATATCGAATTCATAATATTTTATCAATAATGAAGGTCATATGTGTAATCTATTGGTCGACAATAATAAATTGTTTTCATTTAATTTCATCTTTGGTAGGGGAGGTGTACCAGTTTTGGCCACCCTAAGGAAAAATATTGTTTGTACATAAATAAAAAGACCGTTGGTTACTCCCTGTCCTTTGGTTCAGAAAGGGGTATGGGCGCGTTCTGCCAACTCGGTCGAGGCAGATTTCTTGTGTGAACAAGTTACAACATGGACGTTCTAAAGTGCCAGAATGAAGTGTTGTGCTTGTGGGGAGCACTTGAAGATGTGATGGAAGGTCATTACTTCGCGTTCGTGCTTTACTCCTGCTTATCTTAAAAGTTATATACAATAACCGACCCTAAGTTTAACTATCGAAATTAACAGTTGCAAATACAATAATCGTTCTGAGTTCACTAACATGTCGTCGCGTTAATTTTATCATAATGATCTTTTATCTACATCCGTCGAACCATTCTGAATGGCCGTTGTGAGAATATCACCAAGAACTTCTCACATGCAATAAAGCTGGATTGTCCTACATTGAAACATTAAGATTTTTGCTCTTTCGGATAAATTTTATGTGGTTCATAATCAGTTTCAGGGATTGTTATCGTGGGAATCCAAAGAGCGAATTTTGTATGACTTCAGTGTAGGCCAATACTGCAATAAAGCATGTTACAATCACTAACATTTCTTCTCTCTTTATCCTTGTTTTCATATCTAACCCGCCATTACAACGAGGAAAAATCCATTGGAGAGGAAAGACATGGCAGCGTATTGGCCAAGAAAAGTTAAGTATCATGTTTTTGTAAATATTCTTATTACTGATTGCAAGGTGAATCAGATTAACTAATTTTTTAACTAATAACAAACTTGTTCCACAGAGCTATTTACAAAACACCACCCAAAATCCCTCCTTTCCCATATCCCTAGGCAAAACACTTCACTACCGCTATATGTATGACTGATTCATGTTCTTTTGGCCTTGCATCATTCATACGTGTATTGGAAGCCAAGAGTAGAAGCAAAACTTAAAGAACCTTCTGGTCAAAGATGTTGCGTTGCCTACTTCCCAAACTCCAAAACCCCTTCGGTGTATTATGGACGGTGTGAGTTTTCAAACTTATGCTGGAGACTTGGCCCCTGACCCCCTTGTACATCAATAAAATAAAATAAAATAAAATAAAATAAAATACATAAATAAAAAGACCGTTGGTTACTGTCAATACATTAAACGAAAGCTTTCAATCCATGCTCAGCAGGAAAAATATAAAAACTAATCAGAAACTTTGTTTTTGTAATAAAAATGGGGGTGGCGAATACTGGAGCACTTGCACCAGTATTCGCCACGATTTTAATTTCGGTTCCTGAAATCGCCACCTACGTTCATTTCTTATGGAGGGTGGCGAATCAGGAACACCATGGCAAAAAATAGGTGTAAAGGAACAAAAATTTTAAGGAAAAAGATTTTTTTCTATTACAATCTGAGAAAATTTTGCGGTTTCCAAGAATGTTTCCGTATCATCTTAAAGCAATTTAGCGAACACTAAACAATTGGCAACCATGTCGTAAAACGGTAAATAATCCAGGGTGGCGAATAACTGGTACATGGCGAATACCGGTACACCTTCCCTTTAATGGAAAAGTTCAGAATTCGTGTCTAAAATCACCCGAATTCCGTATTGGTACACCTATCATAAAACAAACATATAACATTTAAAACTTATCATTATTATTTATTTGCGAGATTTCAACTACAGAATCATTCGCCTTGAGGGAAAATATAAACAGAAAGAAACATGCTTAAACACTATCTAGCAATTTACATTTTTTTTAAGAAAACTAAACTACACTGAGCCAAGAAATATCATAAAAAGTAATAAAAACGTCACATACATTCAGAATATTAGAATTCTTTTTTTTTGTCAGTAGCGATAGAGGTAGTACTGGGACTTTTAATCTGCCCTAAGCTCCTGCCCAACATTTGCTTTTATAAGCCTCTATTACATTCATCACACAAACGTTCCTACACTCAAAAAAACCGCCCCCTGAAAAACAGGTGCATTTGCACATACGTTACTTAATTTTGCGATTTCATTGATTTCATGTGTACTATATACTTATCACATGTTTAACAAATACCTTTAATTTGTGTAATGCATGCATGTCATTTGAGTCACATTTATAGTATGTGCAGACTTTGAACTCGTTCGCATCTCGAACCACACAGTGAAAACAAAGATGGCTACCGAAAAAAGTTTCCGCGAAATCATGCTATACGAATTACAGCTGCCTGCCGAAATTTCGGATACATTTGAAGGTAATTGCCTATAGATTGAAAAACAAACATGGTTTAACATGAAATTTCAACGTTATGTATGTTTTTTAAGGTGCAAACATAGATTTTGATTGTCTTTGGCGAACTTCAAGAGACGAACTGGAAGACGCATTGACGGGTGCCGGATCAGCAGCCAGCTTGGAACATCGATGAAATTTTCCGGCGAATTGTCGAGTGGTGCCAGGAATCTGTAAGTAACCAGTGTCATGGTCTGTACATTACTTATTATTTATGTATATAAGAAACAAATTTGAATCTGATACGCGTTTGTAATAAATTTACATAGATCTGTATAATAAACATGTTGCATCTAACTATTCACCATTGGATTTCCCTTGGAACACCTGGTTAACAATATTTTGTTTTCTGGATCAGTGATGTTTCATTAAATTCATAAACTGTTTCCATCCTTCGCTAATACTCCATTGCTGACTGGTTTGGAAATTGTTCGTGAACTTAATCGAAATATTTCTGATTCAGAATACAAAAATAAATACCGTGTACTTTCAAAGAAAAGAAACTTTTAAAACCACAGCCTGAATTGATGTGAAACGTCAATAAGTACGATTGATGCGACCCTTAAAAAGTATGTGCGTGAAGTATGGAGTCAATTTGAATTCATCATGATCTTAATGAAAACAGTGATTGGAGGTAATCCATTGAGTTCGCACATACTATGCATATGCGAACCCCCATTGCAAAAATCCATGTGGGTTTGCACATGGATCAAATGAGGACTTTATCTTGAGTGTAAGCAATGTTGCTCAAATGGTCACTGTGTACCCTAGCAGCAATCAACCCTTGCCGTAGTTTTGCAGTCTAGTATTCCAGGCTAGTACAAAACTATGAAATGGTTTTGAAATGCTACTTAAGTGATTGAAGTGAAGAACGAAATAGTTTTTATGAAAGGTCCTCATTCCCCATTTCATTTCATCAGTCACTGTCACATAATTACCACACTTTTGTTGTCGTCACTTTTCTTTTACCATTATCACTAATATCACCGATTATCACTCATTAACTTTCGTAATACACATCATATATGTATACGTTCCATTATATCACTTCACTTTCACATCTACAATTTTTTATCAAAATTACATTACACTACTTTCATAATAATTCATTTTTGTTACCATTTACCATCTGTTATCATAACTAAATAATTAAAAAATATAAAACAATGATTTAGCACTACGATCAAGAAAGTTACAGTAGAAAAATAAAATCACTTCGATAAATTTTACTGCACTCGCTGTCATTATGAACTCTTTTATTATGAATGTGTTGAATTCAGAGAAATTATTGCAGAATGTATTACAACCATCATTAAACTAATAGCATAGACAAACAGACGTACCACTGTAGTTTCATATTAGTATTATTATGTATGTGTTTTTAACAAAACTATCACAATCACTTTCAATACAATTTTCAAATATTTTCATCACCACAAATTTCTTCAAATATCGTTATTAGCACCCTCACAATCACTAATTTTAAAATGACGAGTTCAACGCACAGTTCTACAAAACACCCATTTTTATGTTGCATTATAAAACGATTGATCACACGTTAGCTTTGAAACTTAACCACCATTACTGATTAGTACAAAGGATGCTAGAGCTCGTGTAAACGAACTGAAACATCAACAACCAGCACTGGTTTATAAGCAACTACTAAGCCCTGGCGGTCCCTCCGTTCGAAGAGGACCTGATAATATGCCGAAACATATTAACAGATCCTCCGCCTGAACGCAGCCGTTCCATGAAAATCATGAACCGTTAGAGGTGTGCCAAAATATTGGGAAGGTGATATGTTTCACAGACGAATATTATTATGGTGCACCTTCTACTTTGGCACCATCAAACCCTGATGTGATCGTGGCCAGGGTCATCATATTAGAATTCATATCCAAATTATGTGTATGCATTGGTTTTCATGTAGAAAGTACATAACACTCATCAAAATACCTGATTATATTCAATGACCAATACTGTAAATTGTATATGAACAAAGTTCATGTATGTTATCCGATAACAATCATGTGATTTTCAGATATGAAAATTTTGTGGTTAAAGGCAGTGTTTTCAAAATGGCGTATTTGTTTGATGTAATTTTAACAGATTAAGGATTCATTAAAACCGTTTCAGTGTACGGTATAATTAATTTTAAATGGCAACGATTCGGTATATTTAATTTTAAATGGCAACGATACGTAAGTTTACTCTTTACAAAATTATTATGAAATATTATTTTGTTGTTTTGGATCTTAAATTTGCAGAGAGAAAGGACCATCATAAGGAGAACTCATATTATTCGCAAGTCGCATGCGAAGGATCATGGCAGGAAAGAACAGGTTTGGAAACCAAAAGACCAAAATCAAAGAATTTTGGTTTAGATATGCAATGAAATGTATATCAATGATAAATTGAATACTAAATATATAAATATGAACATAATTTACATTTTTGGTATATTCTAGCAAAGCAAATCCTGAAAATGTATCCTTCTATTCATTAAAGAAACAAATGAAAAATATTGAAAAAAAAAACCAATAACTATTATCTTAGTTTCACATGGAATTCATTAACAAAATCCAAAAACTCGCACATGAATTTTTCATGAAAGGTATGTGTTTTATCTGATGAATCTGATTAAAAATTGATTGCGATAGTTTATGTCATAAACTGATGAGGGTTATGTGAAAAGCTAGATGGAAAAAAAAACATATGTGTTATCAGATAAACCTGATATGATTACTGGGTTCAGTATGGTTTGTCTATATTTTACTCGTTGTTGTTGAGGATATTAGTGATGACAAAGTCCCTATTAGCTTCAGATCTTTTTGTGTCGTACTTTCTGCAGTCAGCAAGGATATGCGAAACGGTTGTCTCGACCCTACACGTACTGCAAATGTAGTTTTCCCGAGGGAAAATCGCTCGGTGTGAAATATTGGTGTGTCCAATCCACAGTCCAGTCGCGTGATTGCCTGTCGTATCTGTTCGATTTCCTGTCCTGCCAGAAAATGGTCGTACGTTTTACCCTTCGCAGGAAACTTTGGTATGCGTTCCACCATTTGCTCTCCCAGCTCCATCGAATATATCGCATCGCTATAGCTTTTTGACATCCGATACTGGAAACGGAATTTTAGGGACGGGGTCATTCGCCTTCTCATTACACGGAAAAAATGAAAAACCCATATTTTAGTATTTTTTAATTAGATAGAAAGCTTTTAATTAACTTCATTATGGTGCCTCTAAAACCCCATGAAGTTAGGGTGGTCATTATTGGGTATCTCCAATAATGACCACCCTAACCGAGTCGTAGCCTTTGGATAGATCCAATAGTGTAGCTTCGCAGTGTTCTCCAGATTCCAGAGGCTCGTAGGGTAAAAGCATCGGTTTTGGCCAGCCTAAGAGAAAATGTAAATAAAAATTAAATGGGAAGCCGTATTCATACTACAAATATGTCAAATGCAAGCTTTCAATCCATTTTATGTATATACAATATCAAAACTGAGCTAAAGCCATGTTTTCGCTTCAAAAATCCCGTTGGTCAATATAGGCAATCGGAACCAGTTTCGGCCAGAGATTTAGCTTCGGTTTCTAAATTGGCCAATTGCATTTATTTCTCATGAGAGTGGCCAAATTATGAGTGCCCTGGCCAAATTAGGTGTATGGGAGTTAAAATTATAAGGAAAATGAATTGTTTTTCTTGTGTTTTGAATCAATTTGGATGAGTAAATGAATGTAGCTCTATCATATGAATGTGATCTATTGAACACAAAAGGTTTCATGCTGATTGGCTATGTAAAACGGTGTATAATCCACTATGGCTACAACTGGCGTATGACCAAAACCGGTGTTTCTACCCTATATGGTGTTTTCAAAATCCGCAAGGTAGCTATCAATTCCTTTCCCGTTTCTAAATGCATATTGCCGCCTGTTCAGTCGCTTTTCTCGCTCTAGTTGAGTGATAAGCCTACAATAAACCATGCGTTCTACTAGTTTTCCCAAAAAAAAAACTGAGTAAGAGAAGTTTCGTAGCGGTAAACAGCGAACAGTTCAGAAATTTTTTGATGATTTTCGACTTTTTTGTTGTTGACTTGTACTGGGGTGTGTCGCAGGTTCCGTTGGCCTCAGTGGGAATTGATCTTTCTTATTCTATTCCAAGATTGATCATTTGCCTCTCGAAAGCTTTTTCTGACTGAATTACTGGCCATTTGAAAGTCTTCTACCGTTCTTTTTTTCCTGGGGGTCATTCTATGGGGTGCGCTTCAGTTCTCGAAGTGTTTTCCTACGTTTCTTAACGGCATCGTCGACGTCATTGTTCCAACAAGGCGCTGATTTACGACCAGGCGTGTCGCTAGTACGTGGTATTGACCTTTCAGCTGCATTCCAAGTTCTTCCACAGAAATGACTTGTTGGGTTGGTGTAGATTCTTCGACGATTTTTAAAGGCTTGCCGGTCCGCCTCTGTGTACTTCCACCGGAGCCTAAGGGTTATTTTTGGTGTTTGAATAGCGCTTGCGGTGATTATATGTCTCCATTAACGCATTGCAACTAACAGAAAAAAAACTGCTTGGAAATCCACTGATCGGTTTTCAGTTTCCAAAGATCTTGTACTTAATATGTTATTTTATGAACTTTGATTATATAAACAGGAAGTGGATGCAGTACATCGTCTAAAATGAGAACGATTATAAACGCATGGATATTCATAAAGCTGTAAGTTCACATTTACCCTTGAAAACAAAACTCTAAAAACATCTTTCTTCTGGTTTGCGGCCAGCGCGAGGTTTCAGGAAACAAACGCTACAACCACAACCACAACTGGCCCACACCCGGAGGCAAGCGGTATTTTCGGCCAGACAGCAGGTCGACAACGAAAACTACAAACCTGATTGCTGAAAATGACGCCACAAAAACGGATTCCGTTGATCGTTGATTTAGCAGTAGAAATCTTGTTCAGATTTGAAGTCATACTAATATTCAAATACACTTTAGTCCACAATATATAAAACGTTTCAAGGAGAACTTAATATTTTTGTTTCTTTTTCTTATTAGATTATTAGAGAAGGCTAAACAAAACAAAACAGTTTAAAAGCGCAACAAAACAAAACAGTTGAACGCACATAAAATATAAATGGAAGATCATATGAATTAAACTGCATCTACCAGTGGCGATTTCCTAACCTCGAATCTACCTGTTCCACGATTAGAAATTCTTGAATTTCAGCAACAAATTTGCATGTAATGAGTAGAGATTTGTCGGAAAGGACGATTTCAATAATTAACTTTTAGATTTATAATCTCAATTTGCCGAAAAAGTCATTTTTAGAGTCGTAGAACAGGTAGAAAGTGAGGTTACGAGTCGCCGCTGGCATCTACCCTTATCTTGTAGTTGCATTGTACATAAAAAGTAAGGGTAACAGATTCCCTGGTTCTATCTGCAATACCAATATAATTTATGTGCAAAGCTTGATTGCAAAAATTTATGTGTGCAGCACATAAAAACTAGAGTGGGATTATTCTCAGTGTATATAATTTGAAAGTGTTTCATCAACTTGATTTGAAAACAGTACCCTGTACGAATAAGAGTTTCAGTCACTGTACCAACCTTAACGTCGATCAACGACAGCTCCTCCGGTGGTCCCAAATATCCCTCCTGGATGGCTTTCTTCATGTGCCCAATGGCTGGCAAGAAACGCAACGAGTGATTCACGATGGAAATCAACGACGGATAATACTGGCAAGCGCGGACCATTTTGAGGGCGTCCGTTTGAAAGAGGCTCATCGGCTTATCACAGACCACATGCTTCCCGATCCCGAGGGCCTTGACCGAGATCTGCGAGTGCAGGTACGGAGGGCAAGTGATGAACACCATATCGACATCCTTCCGCAGCAACACGTCGTCAATTTTGCTGGTGAAGAACGGAATCGCCAATTCTAGGGCAGCTTCCTCCGCTTCTCGCAAAGTGCGTCCCCAGATGGCGGCAATGTTGAAACCCTTGTCGCGGAGGATCGGCACCAGCACCCGGGTTATCTCACCGGTACCGAACATTCCGATACCCGGAAGCATGGCGACAGCGGATATACAACTTATACAACACTGAATTTCCACTAGTTTTCACGAGTTTTTGTCCAAAAGTAACGGGAATGTAAAAAAACAGCAACAAACTGCGGAAGATTTCGTGTGAGATAAGAAAGACACGAGCAAAACAAAATATATAATGAGGATCTGGCTATGAGGTCAACAGAAGATCTGTCGCGTAACATTACGAACGTGCCAAATCGCAGATCGGTAAATCTGAGAAAATACGCGATGCGACAAAAAAAATATGAGCTAATTTGCAGCTGAATCCAAATTTACACACCAAATTTTTATTGCTGGCCGCCAGCAAAATTTTGCTGATTTTTTTTGTGCTGTAATTTCAGCAATTCATCCAGCAAAATATAATGCTGATCGTTCAGCAAATTGAATTGCCAGAAATGTGACAGCTCTTTTGCTGATCGTTCAGCAATGCGTAAACCCGTTTGCTGGTTAACCAGTAATGAAATAATTTTCAGTTGCTTGTGAATTCGATTAGTAAATGAAATGTTAAATGATTCCACGTTAAATTAAAAACTTTATTGTGCCACATGTTTCGCTTATAACATAAATTACATTGTATCATTTTATTTGCCATTAAGCGCTTCACTAAGAAAAATCTGCCCGTTTTCAGGTTCATCGAGCAGGCGATAACTTTTTGCGTTATTCAGTGGCAATTTGATTTATCTTCCGGCTTGTCGATAAACTTTTTTTTATAACAATGTCTGAAAATAAAAACAAATTTATCCGGTATCTTTATTTTGAAATATTTTTGATACTTACAAACGATCGTTGTTAATTGGAAGACCGAGTGAGAAGAAAAAACTACAAGTGTTTGACAGATGTCTTGCTGATTGATTCAGTAAACTATTAGTTTGCTGAAAATGCAGCAAACAAAGTTTACTTTACTGAATTACCAGCAAAATATGAATTGCTGAAATCATTCCAGCATTTCATTTTGCTGGAAGGCTAACTTAAAATTTGGTGTGTACAATAGTAATTTAAGGTTGGTTTGCTACTGACAAGAAAAGGACTCGCCTATCTCGATGCGTGGGAAATTTCTTCCAAGAAATGCTCCATAAAATCACATTTTTCTGATCGCAGTACGCAGTTGAGAAGAAATGTCATTTCAAATGGGACTCTCTGTAGGAAATTTCTTGACCCATTCTTTCAAGAAATTTCTTTACTTTTCTTGAGCAAAATAGCATACTTAGCTTTAAGCCTGATTTGCTGCTGAACAGGAATCGCTAAAGAAATTTTTAGTCGATTCCTTGCAGAAAATTTCTACAGCAACTCCCATTTGAACTGACAGTTCTTTTCAACTACGTACTGCGATCAGAAAAAAGCGCATTCTTGATCGATTCCTTGCAGAAATTTCCCATGCATCAAGATAGGCCGAGAAATTACTTGTCAGCAGCGAATCAGGCTTTAGGCCTGATTTGCTGATGAAAAGCAATCGTTCAAGAAATTTTTTCGCCGATTCCTTGCAGAAATTTTCTACATCGACTCCCGTTTCAACTACCCAACATTGATTCAAAATGGCGTCCAGTGTTTTTGTTTTGGATGTTTATTGGATAAGCCTGATTTGCTGCTGACAAGTAATTTCTCGGCCTATCTTGATGCATGGGAAATTTCTGCAAGGAATCGATCAAGAATGCGCTTTTTTTCTGATCGCAGTACGCAGTTGAAAAGAACTGTCAGTTCAAATTGGAGTCGCTTTAGAAAATTCCTGCAAGAAATTTCTTTAGCGATTCCTTTTCAGTAGCAAATCAGGCTATAGGAGACATCAATGATACCTCACTGATGCGTAAAACATTCAAGAAAATGCTGAAAAGAGGACAAAAGTCATCAAATACGACGATTCAACGCAGTATATTTAATTGCCAGAAACTAGCACGAGCAGCAAATGGGCCAAATACTCGAAAATCAGGAGCAAGTTAGAGCAAACCACCCAGAAAGTGGGTACCAAAACGCGATGTGCCAAAAACTATGTGAGGAAGCATAAAAAGGAATGAACAGCCGTGTCAGTCCTCGGCTATTGAAGTCTCCGTTGAGAGTTAAACAATTTCAATTTAGAGTTTGTTTACAAATTTCATAACACTGAAGGGGGTGGGTGGGTGTCATCCAAATTTTACAGCTCATACAAAATTTGTAAAATATTCATACAAAAAGTGTATCGAGGAGGTGCCCCGGATAAAAAATACAATACAAAAATAATATAGCGTATTGTAACAGTACCATTCAAAACATTGGAAATACAATATTGTATACTGTAAAATGACAATACAATTACAGTACAATATATTACTATGAACAGTTCACTGTATGGTATATGATATTTTTCCAATATAATGTATGGGTTGTTAAGTATCGTAACAATACAAATATAGAGATTTTCTCATACACACATTTTGAAAATACAATACGATATATTGTTCATGTATCGTCTTGATTAGCAATTTGTGTATTGTTGTACAATACAAAAACAATTCAACGAACTGTATTTCATTTGGTAGTGAAAAGTATAGAATTTGTATTTTGTATCGATTGCCTTCCAACTTACTGGACATTCGTGCCAACAGTAGCAAAAGAATTTTAACTCCTATAGCCTGATTCGCTGCTGGCAAGTAATTTCTTGGTCTATCTTGATGCATGGAAAATTCCTGCCTAGAATCGATCAAGGCAGCCTTTTTTTCTGATCGTAGTACGCAGTTGAAAAGAGATGTCAGTTCAAACGGGAGTCGCTGTAGAAAATTTCTGCAAGAAATCGGCGAGAAATTTCTTTAGCGATTCCTGTTCAGCAGCAAATCATGCTTATAGAAGTAAAGATATTTATCATGGTGGCATTCGTCGTCACAGCCAATGTCAAGTGGCTTCTACAAAACTATTTATTTTCACTTTTTGAATATTTTTCACCTAACATTTCTTGCTTTCTGAACTTGTTTTGTTTACTTCTTTCAACCAAGCTACACAGAAAAAAGCAACGGTTGTTTTACACGGAAATAGGAATTTGACCAAAATTGTAAGGTATAAAACCAATAAAAAACAACACAGTGTACTGTTACAATATATTATATTGTTTTTGAATTGTATAACAAGAATAACAAGAATAATGCTGCTTCGACATTCAATTACAATACGCTGTATTGTATCCAATAAGCTATATTGTACGTTAATGGTTTATTCCATTCACGGAATGGTACGTTTTTATCCGGGTGGGTGGGTGTTGAAAATAACTATTTTTGGCGTTCTGAAATTTGTGAATTTAACTCTTAGGTAAACTCGAAAGAACCCAAATTTGGACTATTCAACGGAAATTCGACGCTTGGTCGATGCGTCTCTGTCTGTTTTTTGACAACATTTTCTGTTGCGAGAGACCCAACCTTGGACCCAACTGTGTGTAAAAACTAAAATTTGAGTTGAAAAACTTATTAAATATTTTGTTTTTAATTAATCAATTAATTTTTTTTGGGAAGTCTGATCTCTCCGTGTTTGCCAATTAGGTCAACAGCGAACTTCGGCTAACTTCGGCTTCAGTGATACATTTTCGTCTCTCCTTTTCATTACCATTCGCATTTCCTGACACGTTGGAGAATAAGCTGTCAAACACGTCAAACAGCCAAAACATTCAGATTGCCTTTCAATACAGGCAGCCTTCGCAGCATATTTTCCTGGAAAAGTTAGTGAGTTTAGTGAGAATTTTAAGCTACAACATTCAACCATGGTAGACGAAAGCACCAGAAAAACGCTGAGCAGCATTCCACTCCTGCAAACAAAAGCAGGCCCTCGGGACAAGGAGCTCTGGGTCCAGCGACTGAAAGAAGAGTACCAAGCACTGATCAAGGTGGGTTTGAGATCGGATTTAGTTCGTTGAAATTAGAAAGTATGAAACTCGTTCCTCGGCAGTACGTGCAAAACAATAAATCGTCCGATTCGGATTGGTTCCGGCTGGAGTCGAACAAGGAGGGCACCAAGTGGTTCGGCAAGTGTTGGTACGTCCACAACCTGCTCAAGTACGAATTCGACGTCGAGTTTGACGTGAGTATAGATTTAAAGGGGTTTTGATTTTCTGTTAACTAAAATTGATTATAGATTCCAGTGACCTATCCAGCGACGGCGCCGGAAATTGCACTACCGGAACTAGATGGCAAAACCGCTAAGATGTATCGAGGTGGGAAAATCTGCCTAACGGACCATTTTAAACCGCTGTGGTCACGGAATGTGCCCAAATTTGGAATAGCACATGCAATGGCCCTTGGGGTGAGTATTTTGGGGTTCATAAATAACATGGGGTTTAAATTTTTGCTTTGATTTTAGCTCGCACCTTGGCTGGCGGTTGAAATACCGGATTTGATAGAGAAAGGAGTTGTCGCTTACAAGGAAAAGGGAGAAACTTCCAGTTAAATATGACGTTATTATGTGTTTTGCGATGCTGTATTTTTTTGTTCAAAATGCGTATGCTGAAAAGAATGTACTCATGTTTTGCCCAAAATGTGTTTTTTTTTGTTTATCAAAGATATCACTGGCCAGCAATTCTAATGCTATGCCATTGAGCATCAGCATGAGCAAGATTGACCGTCCGCAGTTGCTACTCCGTTATTGCAACAACAGCTGTACTTACACAGGGAACCAACAGATGCTACTCAGGATCAGTATAGCATCTTCAATGTGTAAGTACTGGTGCTCTCATTATTATAACAAACAATACAGGCGCCGGCTGCGCCCGAATGCAGGTCAATTTGGGAATGGGAGGGAAATGTTGACGTGTTACTTGCTTTATGGAAGCCGAGGAGTCACGGAATGAGAAAGGACTCGTTTTGGTAAACGATAAAGATATAATTTTAAATTAATACGTGAACATATAAACGGATGATCGATACCGATAATGCCATTACTATGCGAACCGGACAGGATCCGAATTCCGTCGCTCGCCCACAAAGGACAACGGATTCAACGGATCAAACACTACTGACTCCAGCAATTCTAATGTTATGCCATTGCACATAAACTAAATGCCGTAAGACTTTTTAAACAAATCAAACCATTTGAGTCGCCCTCCATAAGTTCGAAGAATTTTCGCCCATAAATTGAAACAACTGTCGTTTCTTTTGTCCAAATTGGTTTGGTTTTTTATTATTCTTGCTCGAGTATCCAATCGTCATCATCAGCGTAAGATCCATTGGCGTATGGGTGTCATCATCATCATTTCAAGACTTTACTGTGTGCAGTAGGTATTCCGAGTTCATATCCCATGAGAAATAACTCGAAATTCGCAATACAGTGACAGAACCGCGTTCGAAACCAGGTTCGATTGTTCTTCAGTTACAATTCATTTACACATTGTTAATTTTAGTATCTCTTTTCCTTTAGGATATTATAAGTATTGAATATTTTTTGTTTAAATGTACGACTTCCAATTTAAACGTTGCTTGTTTATTTCGAAGTTTTCAAATTCAATAATTTTGCCTGATGGTTGCAAATTCTGCCTCGACGTTCGATCTGTTCCACGGCAATATTACCTACTCTCTGGTAGGATAAATGGAACAGAAGCTTTCAGTAACCGAAGAAAAAAAAAAAACAAATGAACCTAGGTGCATTGTTAGTAGTGTAATCTAGGAAAAAGAAAAAAACTAAAATAAAATTAGTAGAAACATTTCAAACTGAACGTAGAAAGATTAGTTACAAAGGATAGCTTTGTGGTTTAATCACAGCGCGTTCAAACTGACAAAAATAAGTTCTAATTCAAAACCTTCTGAGTATCTACGGTTGCAGTAAAAACTAGTTCAAGGAATAAAAAATAAAAGTAAAACGTAAATCAGCAGTGTTGTTACATTCTTTGTTCATTCGAAAACAGAGTTTGAATCTGTTTTGGTTCGATTTACTGCTTCTCGTTCCATACATCGCTTCCGGAGTTGGCCGGAGCCCAAATCGAGCTCAAGCGGAACGGATCGTATGCCGGAACGGATGACGTGTTTGCATTGGCGTTAACTGAATCCTGTTGCTGTTGTTGTTGCTGCTGTTGCTGGTGCAGAACATTCAGTTGATGAGCTTGCGTTTGAGCCACCAGAGAAGGGTTTGGTGTGGGCTTTACCGGAGAAAATCCTGGAGGCGCACGAAGGGGCATTTGGGGTGGTCGCGATGGTGCACCTGTGTTGAGCCAGCTGTTGGTCAAACGTGAATTCATATGCATTCCAGAGACAGCCGGGTTCGATTGCTGGTGGAGATGACCAGCCTGGGAGAAGACTGCGGGAGAAGTCCAAGGGGAATTCCAGTTCATCATTGATGCCGAGTTCGATTCCTCATGCTTTTGTAGCATTTGCCATAAGATGTTGTTGGCATCCCAGTCGCGTTGATTCAGCATTATCTGGCTCGGGTCTCCGACTGAATCAATCCCTCCAGAAGCACTCAAACCATGGCCATTGTTATTCAGTGTTCCGAATGCCGATTGTGTTTGAAGATCTCGTCTGTTTGCATGGAAATTATCGCCATTACTGCTAGGATTATAGTTTGCAAAGGCTTGTGAGAAATAACTATCCGAACTAGTCAGATCGTTGCTCATAGAAACAGCTGTGGGTCGTTGAATCACATTTCCAAATGGTTCCCAGCACTTTGGCGTAGCCGATGGAGATTTCTTCGTTGTTCCAATTGGACCCAGCTCAGAACCAACGCCTGTGTTGGAATTTTTCTCCATCGAAACGAAATTGTCGTCCTTGGCTTTTCCGAATAGTGTGGCTGCTACCTTCGAAGCCTCACCTTGGAGTTGATCCGACACGAGAGGAGATGTCACGGCATTTGACATAGAACCTACGCCAAAGTTCTTCCCCATATTCATACTGTTAGCCATCAGTTCGAAGTTTAGCATTTTAGAAGCACTCAAACCACTGCCACTACTTGTGCTAGGTTTGTCCACATTGCTGGCAGCTTGAGCCACCACATCGCTGAAGCGAGCCCGGTTCTCGCCCCAAACATTGGGGGGTGTTGGGATTTGACTGTTACCGGACGGGATGTTGCTACTGGTAAGGAAAAAGCTGGCGCCTGATCCATTGCCGTTGCCACCGGATTTGCCACCAAAATTCGGCGAGGAAAACTGCAACGCTTGAGCCTTGTGTAGGGTCTTGGAGCCTTTCTTATTGCCGCCGTTTGATTTGCGCTCGCGGCCTGGTGTCTTCCCGAACTTCTTGGACTGTGACGAATCGTTCTGGAAAGATAGAAATGTGGTGTCAGAAATCGATACAGACCGTTATCAGGAAAAATCTTAATCAAATATGTGCTCAACAGTCGCGCAACTGCATGTCTGGACAAAACAGAAAAAAACGTAGGTCGGTCTCGTGTATTTTTTATGGCCTAAGTATAAAAACATTGAAACTGAGGTACACGGTTTAACATTATACACGCAAATGTATCATCACACAGCCAATTCAGATTACTGACCCCAGTAACATTTTACTGGGGTTTAGAACTACGGGTTTTTCGGTAAGTTTTACCGAAAAAACCCAGTAAACTAGAATATGTTTTAATTGATGGAAAATACTGACTTAGTCAGTAAAATTGTAGAGCGTTTTGACTGGCTTTCCAGTTTCCATGGTTCATGCTTTACTTCTCCGGATACTGTTTTTTCAGACATCAATACAAATCAAAACCCAATCGACATGAACATGGACATCGACATGCATTTTTTGTGCGAATAAACATCTACAGTATGCTCATATCTCAGTGGAAGTATTCGAAAAATGTGTGACAAAATCATTATTTGGTTGGTTGGTCTTGCAAGAACCTTGTCAGGAATCTCTAAGTCTCCTAGAAATATTTCATGGATCTTTATCGTTAACTATCTCTACCAACTCACCAAAAGTTAATCATGATGCAAAGAACAAGTTGATAGGACATCTCCTGGATTCAGTTTTTCCTGCACCTCCATCCATAGAGCTTGAAATTGAAACGAACCGGTATTCATATGTTTGAAATGGTACATACTTTCCCGGTATGTTCTCGACATTCCCGGGGTAATATGACCATCCGGCCAGCGCCACCTCTACATTGTCGCCGTATACCTGCCATCGAATTCAATCCCGGAGCTGTACGCTGATTAGATTACTGACCTATCATCAGAGACTGATATCGTCTTATCCATTGGCGACTTCAATCTCTCCCATTTGGTGTGGCAACAAGACGACGACTTAAATGGTCAAATACCGATAAATGTTTCGACCGAAAGCGAACAAACTTTAACAGACTCATTGTTTGCAACTGGATTCCGTCAAATTAACAATATCGTGAACGAGAATGGTAGATTGCTTGACCTTGCATTCGTAAACCTACCGGAGTTTCTCGATTTGGCGCTTCCCTCTCTACCATTACTACCGATCGACAATCACTATGCACCATTTGTCCTGTTGCACAATGGAAGCGATGGACCGCCAAACATGCATGCCGATCGCAGCACGAGCATAAGTTTTAGCTTCAAGGCGAAGTAGGCTGTCATTGAAATTTGTACGCGCCGTTGATGATTGTTGTTAATTCATTTCAAGATTTAGAATCAAAGAAAATCAGTTGGTTTTGCACTGACACCCCGTAAAAGTTGTTATCGGGGATGCCAACGCTCAGGTCGGAGGAGAGGATTTTTTCCGCCCAATAATTAATACGGAAAGCCTTCACTCCGCAGCTAGAGGGATGGCCATCAGCAACACCTACTTTGCACACAAAGACATCCCTGGATGCACCCAAATGGTAAGCTCTGCAACCAAATAGACCACGTTTTGGTGGACGGCAGGCATTTCTCGGATGTCATCGATGTGAGGACCTTTAGAGGCCCAAACATCGACTCTAATAATTATCTCGTTGTTATTCTACCGTGGCGAACACAAGAACACAGCGACCGTTGCGTTTCAATATCCAACGCTTATCAATAGAAGGTGTAGCAGACAAATACCGCCAGAAGCTTGATGAGCGGATAAGGGGATACAACGTAGGCGACAACCTCAACAGGTGAGTGGATGCGTTTTTGAATTCGTTCCACGTTTCGTTTCGGTTTCGCATTTTTCTCAATTCAGCCGATGAAGCTACGAAAAGTCTGATGGTACTATGCCACTGTGAAAAATTATAGTAGATGGAGGATGTTCTAGTATAGATTTTAATATGTGAGTGTTAGTATTGCGATTACACCCGATAGGCAGTGTTTTGTGTTGCGTGTCCCCTTTTTCAAGGTCGAGTTTTCGCGATAGGGGCAGCAATTTGGCGGATGATGCGCCAATCGTGTTAAAGTGTATCTTGTAATGTAGACTATTCTGTTTAAAATGTGTAGAGCTCCCAGCCGAACTTTTCAAGCACGGTAGTGAGCAGCTGTACGAAATACTGCACCGTACTCTGTTAAGGATATGGGAGGAAGAAGAATTGCCTGCTAGCTGGCTGGAGGGCCTCATTTGCCCTCTGTATAAGAAGGGACACATATTGGAGTGCGCCAATTACCGAGGAATAACGCTCCTCAATTCGGCGTACAAAATCTGTCGCGTGTTCTGTTCAACAGATTGAGACCGCTGGAGGAGTCCTTCGTCGGTGAATATCAAGCTGGTTTTCGTGAGGGCCGATCAACGACGTATCAAAAGTTTACCTTGCGACAAATCTTCGATAAGTTCCGGGAATACAACTTGCTGACTTACCATCTGTTCATTGATTTCAAGGCGGCGTAAAGGAAAATGAGTTATTCAAGATAATGGTAGAACACGGTTTTCCGACGAAACTGATTAGACTGATTCGTGCAACATTGGATGGAATCCAATCAGATGGATCGAAATCAAGTGTGCGGGTTGCGGATGAGACTTCAACCTCCTTCGTAACCTTAGATGGATTGAAGCAATGAGATGTGCTTTCGAACCTTTTGTTCAACATTGCTCTCGAAGGAGCTATTAGGAGAGCGGGCGTGCAAAGAAGCGGTACCATCGTCACCCGGTCGCATATGCTCCTGGGTTTTGCGGACGATATCGATATAAACGGAATTGATCGTCGAGCCGTAGAAGAGGCATTCGTGCCTTTTAAAAGGGAGACAGCGAGGATTGGACTTACCGTCAACACCAGCAAAATAAAGAACATGATCGCTGGTAGACAGCGTGATTCCAATCGTCGTTGGTAGTGAAGTGGTGCTACGTGGTGAAAAATTTGAAGCAATGGAAAAATTTGTGTATCTTGGTACTTTAGTGACGTGCGGTAGTAATGTTACCCGCGAGGTGAAAAGGCGTCTTGCAGCTGCGAACAGGGATTTTTTACGGGCTCCGTAACCAGCTTAAGTCCCGTAGCATGCAGACGAAAACAAAATTCGCGCTATATAGGACACTAATCCTTCCGGTTCTTCTATACGGCCATGAATCCTGGACGTTAAAAGAGGTCGACCGGAAAGCGTTTGGAGTTTTTGAGCGTAAAGTGCTGCGAACGATACTCGGCGGTAAACAAGAAAATGGCGGCGTCGCATGAATCATGAGTTAGAGATGGGCAAATTGGTCCAATTTTGGGAGTGACTCGTGGGTGACTCACTCACAAAAGTGAATCGACTATTTTGATCGATTCAGTGACTCATTTAAAAAAAAATCAAAAATAAGTAAAACATAAACAAACAAACATAACGTCACATTTTCTGAATGATGTCGTTTTTATGTATGGAGCAACTCCAAAATATTTATACATGTCTTGTATTCTTGATTATTATAAATCCAACTCAAAAATGTTATACAGGTTATTTTTCTAACTCCCTTCCGAATATTGCAGGGCTAGAGAATCGCGACTCTTTTGAAAAGAATCGTGATTCGTTCACTCATTTTTGAGAGTCGACTCTTTTGAACGATTCACGAGTGAGTCGCCCATCTCTATCATGAGTTGTACCAAGTATATAAAGAAAAGGATATTATTATTTGTCTTTGTTATCATGCTCATAAAACACGGCAGGCTGCGTGGGGCTGGTCACGTGGTACGAATGCCGGAAGAACGGCAAGCAAAAATAATATTCAGTAGAGAACCCGGATGAGGCCGTCAGCTTCGTGGTAGGTCGCGCACACGTTGGCTTTTTGCAGTTGAAGAGAATTTAAGAGCACTTAACGTTCAGGGCGACTGGAAGCGATTGGCTAAGGACCGAGTCCAGTGGAGAAGAATTATCCATTCGGCGTAGATTCAACGTAGCGGATTGTAGCCCATCAAGTATCAAGTAAGTACTCTACTGTATAATATGAACATAGATGAAATGGTGTCAACTTTTTATGTGAAGCTCCACGACGTTTTCAATGAACATGTTCTCAAGAGAATCAACAAAACCAGATCAGTTTTCAACAAACCCTGATGGACTCCAGAGCTTCGGAATCTTCGAAACAACGTGGGAAAGGCACGGAAACGATTTTCAAATCCAGGTCTGCATCGGACAGATGTTCACTCTACGAAATTGAGTCAGCATACAAAGCGGTACTCCAAACGACTTATGAAAACTATTTGACGAACATTCAATCCAACGTTAATCAGGATCCATCGCGCTTCTGGGATTTCGTCACGAAACTAAAATCAAATAACCGCATTCCAGAGAATGTCAAATTCAATGGACTTGTGGCTTGGAAACTGCCGATTTGTTCCCTGCGTTTTTCGAGAATGTTTTCAGCAAAGCGTCTCCCGTTCAACGCCAAAACACGTTTGCACATTTACAGACGCACAATGTTTCACTTCCTGTACTCCAGCTTTCACCTGACGAAATCTTGGAAGTTTTACTAGATTTGGATGTCAAAAAAGGATCAGGACCAGACGGCGTTCCTCCACTGGTCCCCAAAAATTGCGCCTCTGTACTTGCTGTACCAATTAATCGTATCTTCAACCGTTCGCTTCAAGAAAGAGTATTTCCGGTAGCATGGAAAATCGCATACACTATTCCAATATACAAATCCGGCAACTGTAACAATGTTGCAAATTATCGTGGCATTTCCATACTTTGCTGTCTCTCTAAAGGAAAAACAGATTTACAAAGCACTGTACAACGCGGCACTCCCGATCATTTCTGAAAATCAGCATAATTTTATGAAAAATCCATCGACAGTTACCAATCTCATGCGTTACGTTTCGATGGTGTCTCGTGAAGTTGCAGCGAAGCACCAGGTTGACGCCATATATGTAGACCTTGCGAAGGCTTTCGATACCGTGCCACATGTCCTTGCTATCGACTAAATGAAGCACCTAGGGTTTCCAGATTGGGCGACAGAATGGCTACGCTCGTACCTGACTGATCGCAAAGCACTTGGGGTGGTGAACTTAGCTCATTTCCGTACTTTCGACATCACATCCGGCGTGCCCCAAGGAAGTGTCCTGGGTCCGCTACTCTTCAACATTTTCATAAATGATTTATTCCCGTTGCTCTCGTCGTTCAATCTTTCATTCGCTGACGAATCATACGTCGACATGCTTCCAACTTCACCGACATATACGCTCTCAAGACACTGTATTGCTCTATGGTACAAAGCATTCTAGAATACGCTTCGCCTGTTTGGTGCCCCTACCACATGACGCAAATTCTGGCAATCGAACGCGTCCAGAAAAAAAATCCTTTGTTTTACATTGCGTAATCTACCAATCTACCATAACCCTTCAAATTTGCCGAGCTATTTTGACCGGAGCCAGTTGATAAACTTGGAATCTTTATCGGCAAGGTGTTTGAAGCAACAACGATTGTTTATCTTCGACCTGCTTAAAGGTAGCATCGACAGCCCAACACTTCTCGGGGAAATTTGCATCAACGTTCAACCTAGTCGACTTCGCAACGTGGTTCTACTGGCCATCCCGTACCATAGAGCAAACTATGGATTCAATAGCTCATTCAGTGCCTGCTTGCGTGCGTTCAACGAAGTCGCAGATGAGTTTGATTTTAGCGTGTCGAAAACAATATTTGTAAATAGGATAAGGAATTGTTTGTAATTGTTTTACTAAGTACCTAGTACAGTCTGTACGTAAATCAAAGACGGTGATAACATCATATATATATAATCCCAGAGTAAGTCTGTCTGTCAGTAACGCTTTGAAATGTTTCACCGGAAAGTTTCATTGCGCACTACAGCACAATTTTAAACCATTATAACAGTCAATTTTAATATTAGAACAAAACAATTACATATTGAGGAGCGCTACAACAGCAAATTCTAGAGTTTTCTGAAACATTGTTTTTTTACAGTGTAGTAGGAACTTGGTCGGACCGTAAACAAACCAACTTAAAGCAGATTGTAGTGCGGTCGAATTTCAAACGCGCTGGTGTTGATAATAAATTATATAGCATTGCAACAGCTATTCAACTGAATTTTGTAGAAGTTTCAGCAAGATTCCACAATAGAAGTAATAAACCATAGAAGAAGAATGTGGATCGCTTTTATGCATAGAGGTAATAAACTATAGAGGAAGAATGTCGCTAGCGTCGCTGTCGGAACATCTTTTGCTGCCGGAGATAGGCGGGGCTTTAAATGTCAACGCGAAAATGTATGCAATTTGACACTTATGTACCCAACATGTTTCTGAGCGAGAACAAAGGGAACACCAGCGACATTATTCTTCTATGGTTTATTATTTCTATTGATTCTACTCCTCAATTCATACACTCAAAAAAATCCAAACGTCGATGCTACGTGAAAAATCACGTAAGCTCTAATTTATATCACTGTTGTCAATTTTACTTGACCAACGTAAGACTCAACAATTGCTACGTGAGCCAGACTCAAAACTTTTTTAAAAGTCACCGAAGTGTTGCATGAAGTCTACGTGAATTCCACGTAGCTGATTTCCACTTACGTTTCATGTAAGGGCGACGTTGATTTTTAGTGGAACTGAGTGGCTCATTGCCACTCAAATTTTGTAAACAAAAGTTTTCCTCTGACAGTTGGTACAGGTGTTAACATCGAGTAGAAATTGTAACATTTCAGTTTCGTGCATTTCGTTTTTAGTTAAAAGAAGTGATAAAATCGAATTGATATGGTTAAAAAATGAAGGTAAGTTCTTCTATCGTGTATTTATTTTTTGGTTTACTAACATTCCGTTGATTTCAGCTCGAATTTCTGGCAGCCGGCAAAAAATGGAACATACCGTTAAGACAATAAAATATTTTTGAACAAATCAATCGCAAACCGAATCAAATTAATAAACGTGTGCTGTTCTATTACGTTTCAAATCTCTTTGCTTTATTTTCCTGAATTTCTGTAAAACGAAATGAAAACCCAATATAAATCCAAACCACTATTGCATACCTATGAAAGCTATCGAAACAATAACGTAGCTGTTACGTGGAATCTTAGTCACCTCGAGCTTCACGGAATTGAGTTCCGGCACTCACCATTCACGTGGCTGTTACCTGCAAAGTGCGATGGAAAAAAACTACGTATGTTTTCACGTAGCGTTGACGTTTGGATTATTTTGAGTGTAAAATCTTCTGGAACTTTTGAAATGTTTCACAACAGATGAACACTACAACAGCAATCAATACTATTTCAGATTAGAACATTACAACTGCATTAAGGCCACGTACTCCCATAAAGTATGGTCAAAGCATAAATTTAGGCGATTTCGCGGTCATTAATGTCATGCGCTTTGAAAGATTATGCATAGCTCTTCGCTATAAAATTCCGTTGGTACGTGGCTAGCCACGTTGGGTAAGCTAGTAAATAAATATTTCCCGGATGGATGGACGCCCTGTGTAAAGGTTTCTTCGATATTTTTCACAAGATGCTCAGACATGTTTAGCCACCAAGTTTAGAACTTGACTGGTGAGCACAGTTTCGATAGAGATGATTTCTGACAATAACGGTCTTGGGAGCACCATGGCTTAAAAAATGAAATACAAGCACTCACCTTTCCACCGTGATCACCGAAGGCTGCGCCATTCTCCTTGCTAGCGTGCTCTCTAGAAGACCTGTCCGCGTTCTTGCCACCATGCGAACTTTTTCCCGAGGATTTCTCGTTTCCAAGCCCCTTTCCGCTGTTGCTACGAATCCCTGTGGCCGTTCCATTGAACGATTCCTTGCTCGCTGCGGACGCCATCGTTGATGAGGAGAACTTCTGATGCGGTGGCGTGACGATCGATGTTCCGAGAGATAATGCGATTCCGGCTCCGGACTCATACCCAAGCGGAAGGCTTTTGGTCTTTTTGACATGCATTTTGCTGACCGCTGAAGGCTGCTGGGGTAAAGGCGTAACTGTCGCTGGTTTAGACGGTTGCTGATGATACTGATGATGGTGACTGCTGCTGAGACTATGGTTTTGGTTGTTGCTGATACTGACAATTGAGCTAGAATCCGGTTTTGTTTCACTGGGTGGAGTTCTGCTCGGAGCGTGATGCTGATGGTGATTCGAAGGCGTGGATGATTTGCTTGGTTTAGAATCGGTGGAGGGTGGCGGCGTTTTGTACGACGCCGAAATTGACGATGATGCCGATAAGGACGACATCGTAGAGGAGGACGATGACTCTGAGCCTTCCGTCGTTGTTGAGCTGGAATCTTCATCGACTGGAGGCTTGTTGCGTTCTTTGGTGCTGGGAGGAGAGGCTTGATGGATTGTGGTCGAAATGAAAGGCTGGATTTCCTCCTTAGGAGGAGTAATAGATCGCCGGTTTTTCTGAGCTCGCTTATCCGTTTCCGGCGAGGATTTGTTTGTCGCGGGCTCAGTTGGTTTGGAACTGAATCCTCTTCCAAGCTTCGAGGTAAAATCATTCCAAGTTTTGTTGAATGCGTTTCCGTTGGAAACTTTGGAATTCGGCTGTTTGGCCGGAGGTTTCTTCTTTACATTCTGATTCTGGATGTTTCGAACGCTGTTCTGGTTAACCGCAACTTTGTCTGCAGAGGCTTCGTCCGTAGATGTAGGGCTCTGCAGTGCAATTTGTCGAAGATCTAGAGGTGGTTGGATGGGACCCCTATCTCTGGACAGGTTGTCGATATGATCTCTGATAACTTTATTCGCATCCAAGAATGACGCCACCAGAGTTCCAACCAAAGCCAGCGAAAGCACACACATTAGGATAATCCTCATTATCGACTCGAACCATGGCCTGACCAAGTTCGAGCTACACGATTCCAATCCATGCGCTGGTACCGTTCCCAGCAGGGTAAAATTGACGGGAAAGTTTACATTAGCGTCAAATTTAAGCGTTCTAGTCACTCTAGCCAGGGTGAAGTCAGGAGAGAACGCTATCTCAATCTTTTTGCTGGCATTGGGTGGAAGTTCGAACGGAGAACAGTCCAAAATCTTGAAGCCATAACCTTCGCATAGAATATCCTCCACCCGAATACCCGATATCATAATAGCAACCTCTCCGTAATTTCGCGCAGTAAAGGAACGCTTCGTTTGAATTGAAACTGCGTTCTCATCAACGCCTGGTTCCTGGAACCTTGAACACGACTTAAGATGCTTGTCCGTGATTTCGAATTGTAACGCCGTTGGAGAGCCAGGTTTTCTATTGCCAAACTTAAACTGCGGCACCACGGCTCTGGCTTGAATCCAAACTGCGTCGATCAATGTGAGATTGTTACGCATGTAGAAAAGGGTCGAGTAAGTCCCTTGCACTTTGGACACGAACCTAATAGCTATCTTTAAAAACGACTTGGGCTTCACATAGTTCACATAGATATCATCGTAGTCGAACAGAAAGAACGAAAAAACGTTTTCCTCACTCAAGCTACAATTATCACACTTGGACAATATCTCCGGCGGAAGGCCGCTAATGTCGTGCCCGTGAACATTCACATCGTGCAGCACCAAGTGCACGAACAGAATCTGATCCGACGGATTGTTAATGGTAATAAGTTTCACCGCCTCTTGGTTCACCTGTAAATTTGGAAAGTGAATATTCTCCGTCAGGAGTTTTGGCCACACCAAATCCACCGATGCATTGAACTCAAACTTCCTAATGGGATCCGTCACCAGCTGGAACCGGATGCTCTTCCACGAATTTTTCATCTCCGAGTACAGTTTCAACTGCTGGAGTAGTTTTTCGCTGTCCAGCTTCCGATACTGTTCGTAATTGTCCAGCGTGGCCATCCACTTGACGCCGAACGGTTTCGAAAGCAAATCGAAACTGCTGTAGCAGTCAGTCTTGCAAATGACCTTCGGATCAAACAGCAGCCGGCCAATGTTGGTCACCGTGTTGGGATGTATCACCGGCTGCCGGCTGTCCACCGTAAACTCGATACCGTCCACGTCGGTCTTGATGCCCTCCACGTGGATCTTCGATAGGAACGTTGAATGGGCTGTCAGATTCAGCGAGCAAAGTTTTCCCTAAGGGTTAGAGAAGATAAAACATTCAAATTAGTCGTGGTTTAATTGTAAGCATTGAAATAAATAGTTGCGCTATAAAACATACAAACGAGTTTTGTCCATATCACTGGGATTACACATCTGATTGAAACTCTCTATGGCTCATTCGAAAGACAATGAGTTAATCTTACTTTGTAGATATTTCGACAAAAGAGTAGTGTTTGATCGTTCGACCTTGTTGCTTGCTCCTGCGGAGGCTGACGATGAGGGCAAGATCAAACATGTCGCGCGTCGTTTGTTTAGTGAAATGAAAAAGCACCGCGGATCGTTAGTAGTGTTTGGATCTATTAATCGCGTTGCTTGCTTTTACGTGGGCGACACTTGTTCGGCGTACAATGCGATTATCGAATTATTTCGCTAAACCGGTTAGGCGTAATTAAATCATGGATCGCATCACCAAACATTGGTGACTCCCACTAACCCAATATCCTTTCCATGACAGCTGTGGAGATGCAGAGGTGATCTCGGTCTCTAGTAACAACGGTTGTCGAACTAACATTCCTTCCCTTCCCCGATGACCGTAAAGACGTGGCCGGCGCCGTTAATGACTTTTAAAATTTGAGCTCTCGATTTGTGCACATTGAGAATGGTAAGCTAATCCCAAGCCCCATTCATTAAATCTCTGTGTAACTTCGATTGCTCTAATCAATCACGGTGTGAAAAACCCACTGAGCTGGCCGCACGGTTTGGCTCAATTACCCGTCCATAGCGATACGAGGTCGTTAGGATGGCTTAGTGGATAGAGTAGGATTGCAGGAAAGAGACTCAAAACAAAAATAAAATTGAACTTAGTAGTGTGAACATTTGAAGAATTAGAATAAATTATTATAGCCTTGTTTAATCGCCTATTTGCAACGGTGTGAATAATTAATAGGTTGTGATCTGTGCCTAGTGTTTACCAAGTTTTAAACAGGTAAATTTGAATTGAGTGCATTTGAAATCAATATTGAAATTGTATGATTACTTATGGCTAGGTTACATTGGAAGACAACACAACCGTTTTCGTACGTTCTCAAACCTAGATTTACTATCGGACATAGTTCTAAACCGTGAGTAAATAATCAATTAGATTACAGATGGAGAATTAAATTTAATACTATGTTTAGGCTAGCGTTGTGAACAAGTCGAGATCTAGGAAGGCGATTGGTCAGAATCACTCATTGCAAGAGGTGTTAAGGAGAAACTATCTTTGTAAGTAAGAACAAAATTTGTTAAATTGATGAGAAATTACTGGATATTAAAATTTACAGTTTGAGCTGCTTGTAAGCTGCTACAAAACTTTAGCGTATTCCACCGAATTCCGAACAAACTCAAAAAAGATATGTCGGATTTGGAAGCCTCAAAAATGAGTGTGAATTTCACAATGACGGCCTGCGCTGCCTGTACAATGACCTCAGACACCGATGAAGGGATGGTTGGTTGCGATGGATGTAACAACTGGTACCACTACCGGTGTGTTGGTGTAGACGGATCGGACATCCAAAGGCAAGAAAAGTGGTTCTGCCCGACGGAAGCCTGTCAGAAGGCAGAAGTCATAGCGAAGAAGTCGGAAGAGAACCGGAAGAGAGGATCGAAAGGTAAGAAGTCTCTTGGCGTAGATAATACCTCCGATAAGTCTAGCGCCAAGTCGGATCACCTTTCTGGCTCGTCGTTCGAGAAGAAGCTGAAAGCTTTGGAAAAGGAGCAACGATCGAAAGAAAGGGAAATCGAAGAAGAACGCCAACTCTGGGAGAAGCGTATGGTGATGGAACGTATTTTGAAGGAAAAAAGGCTACAAATGGAGGCCGAGATGCGTCAGCGCGAAATGAAGCAGGAGGAAGAGTTGTTGCAGAAGGCGTTGCGGGAAAAGCAAGAACATTTGGATCGCATGGAACGAATGCGGAAGGAATACCAAGCGAAAATGGCAGATGTGGAGAGGAAATTGAATACTTCCGGGTTTGAAGAGATGGGATTGGAAAAAAGTCAAGGTTGCAAAGTTCGTATGGCGTCATTGAAACTGCAGGAGAGGGCTGGAGGAATAAATGGAAAAGGATCTGAACAGCTTGGGAAGGTTTTCGAAGCGGATGACCAGGAAGAAGAAGAAAGCTCAGATGAATATAGTGGAGAGTCAACCAGCTCCGAAGGAGAAGGATGCGATGAAGAATATGAAGAAGAATCCGAAGTGGAGTCAGAAGCTGATGAAAGAGTGTCAAGAAAGAAGAATAGGAAACAGATAAACAAGAAAGGAGTACCACACGGGCTGGGGCGGCAGTCCGCAGGTCCCACAAAAGCACAAATAGCGGCGCGTAATGGAATTTCCAGGAAGCTTCCCATATTTTCTGGTAAACCTGAAGAGTGGCCTCTTTTCATAGGCAGTTACGAGGCATCGAATAAAGCATGCGGATATTCTGATATCGAGAACCTCGTAAGGCTCCAGGAATGCCTTAAAGGACCAGCTCTGGAAAGTGTCCGCGGACAGCTGTTGCTGCCGAAGTCGGTGCCGAAGGTGATTGAGAAATTGCGACAACTGTACGGGCGACCGGAGCAACTTCTGCAGTTCCATCTAGAAAAAGTAAACCGGTTAGAGTCACCGAAGGCCGAAAGGTTGGAAACGTTTATTCCCTTTGGAAATGCCGTAGAGCAGCTATGTGACCACCTTGAAGCTGCTGACTTGAAACAGCATCTTGTCAATCCGTTGTTGCTTCAAAATTTGTTGGATAAGCTGCCATCAGCGGATAAAAGAGAGTGGGTTCGCTTCAAAAGCAACAAGAGGAAAGTTAATTTGAGGACGTTTTCCGATTTTTTGTCACGAATTGTATCGGAGGCTTGCGAAGCCAACGCATGCAGTGCGGTGAAGGTGAACGAAACACGAAATATGAAGTCCGGCAGAGTTGGAATGAAAGAGAAAGGCGCAATCTACATCCATAGCACAGCATCAAATTCAAGGGACAGCACACCCCTTGGCAATCCCCCAAGCGGAAGTGTAAAACCTTGCAAAGCTTGCAAGCGTACTGATCATCGTTTGCGGTTTTGCCAAGACTTCAGGGCGATGACATTTGCTGATCGGATGAAGGTTGTGGAAAAGGGAAGCATCTGCCAAATCTGTTTGAACGAACATGGAAGAGCACCATGCAAATTTAAAATTCGTTGCGACGTTGAAGAATGTAACGAACGCCATCATCCGCTCCTACATCCGGTTGGAGCTAGGGTCGTTATGAACACTCATTTTCAGATTCAAGGAGCAATCCTATTCCGGATGGTCCCGGTGACGTTGTACTCTGGCAATCGTATGGTAAAAACTCTAGCGTTTTTGGACGAAGGGGCGTCGATAACGTTAGTGGAGAGGTCGCTGACCGATAAATTAGGCGTAGTAGGAGTCCACGAGCCGCTAACAATCACCTGGACAGCGGACGTCACACGGGACGAAAGAAATTCAACAAAAATGAACCTCTGGGTATCTGGAAGTGAAGAAAAGATCCTTTTAAAAGCAGTGCAAACGGTAAAACAACTTTTGTTGCCAAAGCAGTCAGTAGATATTGGGGAAATGAGTGCAACGTATAGATATCTTCGAGGTGTACCATTCTCATCTTATCCAAGCCAACGTCCAGGTATGTTGATTGGCCTGAACAACCTGCATGCTATCGCGCCAATGAAAGCCAAAATTGGTCAGCAAGGCGAACCTATCGCTGTGAAATCCAAACTCGGTTGGGCAGTGTACGGGCCGACAAAGAAGCTTCAAGATGGACAGAGTTTCATGGGTTATCATCACACAGTTTCCAATGAAGATCTACACGATCTCTTGCGCGAGCATTACGCGATGGAGGAGTCCGTGGTGGCCATATCACAGGAGTCGAAGGAAGAAAGACGGGCCCGTGAAATTATGGAACAAACCACAGTCCGAATCGGTAATCGCTTTGAAATAGGTCTGCTGTGGCGAACTGACGAACAACAATTTCCAAATAGCTACCCAATGGCAGTGCGCCGAATGAAACAGTTGGAACAACGTTTGATGAAGACGCCAGACTTGATGGACAATGTACGCAAGCAGATCGTGGAGTACCAACAGAAGGGGTATGCGCACATGGCAACGCCAGAAGAGTTAGCGGGGTTCGATCCGTGTTCTTCATGGTTTCTTCCTATCAATGTCGTACTGAATCCGAAGAAACCTGGGAAAGTACGACTGGTATGGGACGCAGCAGCAACAGTGAATGGTGTTTCACTGAATTCCCAGCTGTTGACCGGTCCGGATTTGCTTACTCCGTTACCAAGCGTAATCAACCGTTTCCGAGAGCGACCAATCGGTTTCGGAGGCGATATACGCGAAATGTATCACCAGATACTGATACGAAAAGCCGACAGGAGAGCTCAGCTATTCGTTTTCCGAAACACTCCGGATCAACCTCCCAGCGTATATGTCATGGATGTCGCTACTTTCGGATCAAAATGCTCCCCGAGTCAAGCGCAATACGTGAAAAACCGGAATGCTAGTGAATTTTCAAAACAGTTTCCAGAAGCAGCAGTTGCGATAGAAAAGAAACACTACGTGGATGATTATTTTGACAGCGTAGACACAGTCGAAGAAGCCATCAACAGAGCGAAAGAGGTCCGATTTATTCATTCGAAAGGCGGCTTCGAGATTAGGAACTGGGTGTCTAACTCTGGCACTTTTCTCGACGAACTGGGTGAAGCGAAAGTGTCGCAAGCGGTGCATTTGAACCGCGACAAGGACAGCGGAACAGAAAGGGTGCTCGGTATCGTCTGGGATCCAAAGGAAGATCAATTTTCGTTTTCGACGGACCATCGACATGACGTGAAACCGTATCTTCTAGAAGGTGTTCGTCCGACAAAAAGAATTGTTCTTAGTAGTGTCATGGGGTTTTTCGATCCGCTTGGTTTGCTCACGCCGTTCACAATCCATGGAAAATTAGTAGTCCAAGAGCTGTGGCGAACTGGTTGTGACTGGGATGAAGAGATAGACGATGATAGTCTTGCGAAGTGGGATCGCTGGACTGGATTATTGCCGATAGTTTCCGAAATTCGAATTCCGCGTTGTTACTTTGAAGGCAGTCTTTCAACGTCGTTTGAGTCGTTGGAGCTCCACATTTTCACTGATGCAAGCATTCACGCCTATGGTTGCGCGGCATACTTACGAGCAGTGATTGACGGAAGCATCAAGTGTTCGCTGGTTATGTCCCGCTCAAAAGTGTCTCCACTGAAACTACAATCTGTTCCCCGCCTTGAATTGATGGCAGCTGTGCTAGGCGCAAGGATGATGCACACAGTAAAATCCAATCATTCACTGCCCATAACAAGACAGATTTTGTGGAGCGATTCTCAAACGGTCTTGAGTTGGATACGATCAGATCAACATAGATATAAACAATTCGTTGCCTTCCGTATAGGAGAGATCGTTGAGCTAACGACATCAAGTGACTGGAGGTATGTCCCATCGGATAAAAACATCGCAGACGTCGTGACAAAATGGGGATCAGGACCGCCTTTGATGTCTGACGGTCCGTGGTTTAACGGACCTCATTTCCTGTACGAGGCGGAGAATATGTGGCCGGAACAAGTGAGAACGGAAGTTCATAATCCGGAGGAGATGAAGGCGTGCGTCCTGTTTCACGGCACGGCGTTTTCGACTCCTCTCATCGACGTTTACGCTACGTCACGATGGCGTAAATTAGTTCGAATCGCTGCTTGCGTTGTACGCTTCGTTGAAAATTGTCACAGGAAAAGAAGCGGTGAGCCAATTCTAGTGACTAAGGCTCATAGCTCGCTGGAACGATGTATAAAAGGGAACCCAAAGCGAATCGTGCAGCCGCTGTGTCAAGAAGAGCTTCATTCTGGTGAAATTATTCTACTGAAACAAGCTCAACACGACAGCTTCCCGGAGGAGATCAAGGTGTTGGAAGCTAGACGGGACTTTAACTCAACGACATGCGTTGAAAAATCGAGCTGGCTCTACTCGTTACGTCCGATTCTTGATGCCGACGGCATTGTCAGAATGGATGGCAGATTAGCTTTGTCAAAGGCAATTCAATTCGATCAAAAGTTTCCGATAATTTTACCTAGACGCCACGAAGTGACACTCAAGATCATTCAAAGCTACCACGAAAAGTTTGGGCATGCGAATCGGGAGACCGTATTCAATGAGCTTCGACAACGGTTCTACATTCCTAAGCTACGGTCTGTGATAACGTCAGTCGTAAAAGGCTGTAATTGGTGTCGTGTCAATAGGTGTCAACCACAAGTTCCATTGATGGCACCGCTTCCAGTTCAACGAGTCACTCCGCAGTTGCGCCCCTTCTGCTCAGTTGGCGTCGACTATCTCGGTCCAGTAGAAGTATCAGTTGGTCGACGAAAGGAGAAAAGATGGATCGCCTTGTTTACTTGCTTAGCAGTTAGGGCAATCCACCTGGAAGTAGTACATAGCCTGACTACAGAAGCATGTCAAATGGCGATCAGACGATTTATCTGTAAGCGAGGTTCTCCGAATGAGTTTTTCTCGGATAACGGGACGAATTTCAAAGGCGCAAGTAACGAGATGACACGAGCGATGGAGAGAATCAAAATGGAATGTGCAGAGAACTTCGTTAGTCCGGCGATCAAGTGGCATTTCATTCCGCCAAGTACTCCCCACATGGGTGGTGTGTGGGAGAGGATGGTTAAATCGGTCAAGGAGGCGTTGAAGGCGATAAATGATGGTAGGAAGCTTACTGATGAGGTGCTGTTGACCACGTTATCCGAAGCAGAAGACATGATAAACACACGACCGCTGACATATCTTCCGCAAGATTCCGGAGTTGAAGCAATAACGCCAAATCATTTTTTGCGTGGAATTGTCAAGGAGATAGATCAAAGGGTTGAGCACGTTGAAGTTGGAGAAGCCCTACGAAATTTGTACAAACGGTCGCAGTATCTGGCCGACAAGATGTGGCAGAGGTGGGTAAACGAGTATTTGCCGAATATCAATCGGCGGACGAAGTGGCACGATGAGCGAGGGAAGCTGAAAGTTGGGGACCTGGTGTTCGTTGTCGATGGAAATCAGCGAAAGAACTGGAGCCGTGGAGTTGTCGAAGACATCATTGAAGGAGCTGACGGAAACATACGACAAGCGATGGTTCGGACGGTTAAAGGCGTTTTTAGACGGGCTGTAGCAAACCTAGCAGTGGTTGAGATTCCTGGTAAAACCGGAACCGATGAAGCGGAACCGGAGTTACGGGCTGGGGTGTGAAAAACCTACTGAGCTGGCCGCACGGTTTGGCTCAATTACCCGTCCATAGCGATACGAGGTCGTTAGGATGGCTTAGTGGATAGAGTAGGATTGCAGGAAAGAGACTCAAAACAAAAATAAAATTGAACTTAGTAGTGTGAACATTTGAAGAATTAGAATAAATTATTATAGCCTTGTTTAATCGCCTATTTGCAACGGTGTGAATAATTAATAGGTTGTGATCTGTGCCTAGTGTTTACCAAGTTTTAAACAGGTAAATTTGAATTGAGTGCATTTGAAATCAATATTGAAATTGTATGATTACTTATGGCTAGGTTACATTGGAAGACAACACAACCGTTTTCGTACGTTCTCAAACCTAGATTTACTATCGGACATAGTTCTAAACCGTGAGTAAATAATCAATTAGATTACAGATGGAGAATTAAATTTAATACTATGTTTAGGCTAGCGTTGTGAACAAGTCGAGATCTAGGAAGGCGATTGGTCAGAATCACTCATTGCAAGAGGTGTTAAGGAGAAACTATCTTTGTAAGTAAGAACAAAATTTGTTAAATTGATGAGAAATTACTGGATATTAAAATTTACAGTTTGAGCTGCTTGTAAGCTGCTACAAAACTTTAGCGTATTCCACCGAATTCCGAACACACGGAGTAGCAACTACGAATTGTACGGTCATCTATGCTAATGGTAATTTTTTGTAGATATTTCGACAAAAACATTTTTTTGAATGTTGTAAACTAAATTTTAACCTAAAGCGGTGACATTAAAAAAATATCCTTGAAAAACATTATTATTTTCTATTTTCTCAGCATTAGATCGACCGATTACTTCAAAATTTCGTCATAAAAATTTCCTTAATTCCATTGTAAAAATTGATGCAATAGATTCAGGGATTCCTCTAAGATATTTAGAGATGATCCAATTGAGAATTGCAATATGATCTATAAAATTTTTGGCTTTGACCTAATAAAGCGACGACACATTTATCATACGGCAGCAGGCATCTTTTGCTACACGCAGAGAATTACCAGCTATTCAAAATAATAAATATTTGTGTTGTTTTTAATAAACATTTTTAATTTGTTGCAATTCAAAAATGCGTTGAAACAACAATATTTTTCATCAGAATAAATCAAAAATATTGTTGAATTGAATAGGAACAATCCTAACTAGAAATTTATTGAAACAACAAAAGAAAATCATTACGTCAAATAAAAGTTTTATTTGTTTAAATTTCCTTCACTGTTGGTTCAATTAACCATGCGTGTAGCATAAAAACTGTCCAGCCATTTTGGTTCTCATTTGAAACGGCAAGAAAGTGGAAATACTCATTCGGTGCATTGTATTAAAGTGAAAAACGTGCAAAAACTGCTGTGTAATGAGTTCAGATCATCGCTGTTTCATTACTGTTTCAGAGTATCCATAAACCATAATCGAAGCTGTTTTTGGTAAGTTTCGGCCATTCTTTCTAAATTGTTGTTTCCACTAATGCCTTCTAAATTATTTCAGTCAATTCCTACACGAGCTGATTATTTCATTCTTTCTTGTCGCAGAGCGGAATGAATTTTATTCGCCAGTTGAACGAATTATGGAGCAAGTTTCATAAACTTCTTACGTAAGAGAAAATAAAGTAGGCTATTCAGAACGATTAGCGTTGTTTATTTTATAAAAACAAAAGAAAAAACAAAGAGTTCAGGGGACTAAGATTAAAAAAATGAGTTTTTATTTCAAACAAAAACATTATCGCATCAAAAAACAGTGCAATTTTGTTTCAAAAACTATAGGTTTTATTTTAATGCAGAAAATTGTTGTTTCAAAAGAAAAGAAAGTTGAAACAACAAATATTTTTGTTGCCCGGCATTTAACCCTGCTGTCAAATTCAACAATAAACATTTTTGAACCAAATTACGAGTTATTATTGAAACAATGAAAGGCAATTATAAGCCGGCAAATAATACAGATACATTGTTGTAATGATACACAATATATTAGTTATTAAAATTGTTTTCTCTGCGTGTACTACTACTATAATTACTGTAATGATCAGCATCTCTCCTTCTCCTTCGATATATGGTATTTAATAAACCTGTTGTTGGAGTAAATCGGTAACGCAGTGTGCTGATGACCTCCTTGGAGACCGATGGTCTCCCTAGCAACCGAAGTTTTCTTTAATAAACAACGGTGCAATTTTTTTCATTCCTGTTCAAGTCTTCACTCAAGCTAGTTAAATAAAATTTCTTTCTGCTCTTAAAATTTTGTTCCGGTTATTTCCAACCATCAAGAGGTTATGGGCGACTCACGCAAGGATTCGGTCCATGGGATCCCGCTATTCTCGGGCACCGGTTTCGATAACTGGCGTTTTCGAGTGGAGAAATATTTGAAGTCCGTGAAGCTTTTGGATGTACTCAAGAACGATCCTCCGGCGGAAGTGGCCGAGCTCACGAAGTTCCAGGAAGATGACGGTAAGGCGGCGTAGGTACCTGCTTATCTCATTCATCCATGACGATCTACTGGATCTGGTGCGGGACAAGGAGACGTCCAAGGAGATTTGGAATAGCCTTGAAACCGTCTACGCTAAGAAGTCCGTCTCATCGCATCGCATCGTTCGTCAGGAAGCAACTTGCGAAGCTGCGGATGTTGGAAGGTGCGTCTGTGAAAAATCACCTGAAAACCTTCGAAGAGCTGATCCGGCAACTGAAGCTGGATGGAGCGAAGCTTGAAGAAAACGATATTGTGTCCCAACTGTTTGCTACCCTTCCCGAGTCGTTCGATCCGTTAGTAACGGCGTTGGAAAATCTCAAGCTGGATGTTGTTCGCGAGCGACTTCTTGCCGAGGAGCTCAAGAAAACCGACCGGGCGGATTCCTACCAAGAAAATCCTGCAGCATTTCAAGGATCAAAGCAAAAGCCTGGTAAGTTCACCGGAAAATGCAATCGTTGCCAGAGGAAGGGACACGAGGCCAAGGACTGCCGTGTGAAATTAAAGACGTATAGGCACGCTGAAGCTAACGCTGCATCTGGAGGTAAGGCGGTGGCTTTCGTGACCGGAAGATGTTCCCAAACGCAAGACAAGAAAGTGGTTTCCTTCAAGTTGGATTCCGGAGCATCAGACCACATTGTAAACGTGAATCATTGTTTCGCCGACCTCACGAAGCTGAAGCAACCTGTCGTCATGACGTGGCGAAGGACGATCAATCCCTGATTTCCTGGTACCGAGGCACGATCAAAGGCGTCAACAGGGAAGGTAACTATATCAGCCTGAATGATGTCCTTTTCGTACCTGATCTTCGAGCGAACCTGCTATCTGTAAAGAAGATGGCAAAAGCGGATCTGGATGTTACATTAACGAAAAAGGAAGCAATCCTCAAGCACGGTCGTGATCTGATTGCGAGATGTCCTATGCGGGGAGACTTCTACAGTCGGGTCTCCTATTAAACGCATTCCTATAACGTGCACTCCTATTACGCTCACTCCTATAAGACACACCAGGACGTTATAGGAGACCCAGGGCTTATGGGATTTCATCACTTTGGGGGTGTCGTTGAATATCTCGTATGCCAAAAGAGATAGTACAGTACTGTCTTCGGCGAAGTTTCAGTACTAAGTACGATCTACCTTTAGGAGTTGAGGATCATCCTTTTAGTTGAGAACTTGGCCGGTAGGGGCGCTTTTTCTGATTTGCACTATATGAACCATGAGGGATAAGAATGCAAAATTTTGTAACATATGATATCTCTGAATCCTGATGTTTTGGAAGGTTGGTGTCTTCGGAAGAGTTGTTCAGTAGCTCAAGGGCTGACATGTGGTGGTCATTCTGATACGGAATTACGCCACCAGGCGGCGCTAGTGGGCATGGAATTTTTGTTTTGCGCATAGCTCAGTTGCCTGACCACTTAGAAAGATGGCGTCTTCGGCAAAGTTGCTCAGTATCACAAGGGCTAACATTATTTGAGCCGAAAGTTTCGAAATTTTGCCAATAGGCGGCGCTAGTGAGCAAAGAATTTTTGTTTTGCGCATAGCTCAGTAGCCTGACCACTTAGAAAGATGGCGTCTTCGGCAAAGTTGCTCAGTATCACAAGGACTAACATTATGTGAGCCGAAAAGTTCGAAATTTTGCCACGAGGCGGCGCTAGTGAGCAAAGAATTTTTGTTTTGCGCATAGCTCAGTAGCCCGACCACTTAGAAAGATGGCGTCTTCGGCAAAGTTGCTCAGTATCACAAGGGCTAACATTATTTGAGCCGAAAGTTTCGAAATTTTGCCACTAGGCGGCGCTAGTGAGCCAAGAATTTTTGTTTTGCGCATAGCTCAGTAGCCTGACCACTTAGAAAGATGGCGTCTTCGGCAAAGTTGCTCAGTATCACAAGGGCTAACATTATTTGAGCCGAAATTTTTGAAATTTTGCCACTAGGCGGCGCTAGTGAGCAAAGAATTTTTGTTTTGCACATAGCTCAGTAGCCTAACCACTTAGAAAGATGGCGTCTTCGGCAAAGTTGCTCAGTGTCACAAGGGCTAACATTATTTGAGCCGAAAGTTTCGAAATTTTGCCACGAGGTGGCGCTAGTGAGCAAAGAATTTTTGTTTTGCGCATAGCTCAGTAGCCTGACCACTTAGAAAGATGGCGTCTTCGGCAAAGTTGCTCAGTATCACAAGGGCTAACATTATTTGAGCCGAAAGTTTCGAAATTTTGCCACTAGGCGGCGCTAGTGAGCAAAAAATTTTTGTTTTGCGCATAGCTCAGTAGCCCGACCACTTAGAAAGATGGCATCTTCGGCAAAATTGCTCAGTATAACAAGGGCTAACATTATTTGAGTCGAAAGTTTCGAAATTTTGCCACTAGGCGGCGCTAGTGAGCCAAGAATTTTTGTTTTCCGCATAGCTCAGTAGCCTGACCACTTAGAAAGATGGCGTCTTCGGCAAAGTTGCTCAGTATCACAAGGGCTAACATTATTTGAGCCGAAAGTTTCGAAATTTTGAAACTAGGCGCCTTTAGTGAGCCAAGAATTTTTGTTTTGCGCATAGCTCAGTGCCTGACCACTTAGAAAGATGGCGTCTTCGGCAAAGTTGCTCAGTATCACAAGGGCTAACATTATTTGAGCCGAAAGTTTCGAAATTTTGAAACTAGACGCCTTTAGTGAGCCAAGAATTTTTGTTTTGCGCATAGCTCAGTAACCTGACCACTTAGAAAGATGGCGTCTTCGGCAAAGTTGCTCAGTATCACAAGGGCTAACATTATTTGAGCCGAAAGTTTCGAAATTTTGCCACTAGGCGGCGCTAGTGAGCAAAAAATTTTTGTTTTGCGCATAGCTCAGTAGCCCGACCACTTAGAAAGATGGCATCTTCGGCAAAATTGCTCAGTATAACAAGGGCTAACATTATTTGAGTCGAAAGTTTCGAAATTTTGCCACTAGGCGGCGCTAGTGAGCCAAGAATTTTTGTTTTGCGCATAGCTCAGTAGCCTGACCACTTAGAAAGATGGCGTCTTCGGCAAAGTTGCTCAGTATCACAAGGGCTAACATTATTTGAGCCGAAAGTTTCGAAATTTTGAAACTAGGCGCCTTTAGTGAGCCAAGAATTTTTGTTTTGCGCATAGCTCAGTAACCTGACCACTTAGAAAGATGGCGTCTTCGGCAAAGTTGCTCAGTATCACAAGGGCTAACATTATTTGAGCCGAAAGTTTCGAAATTTTGAAACTAGGCGGCTTTAGTGAGCCAAGAATTTTTGTTTTGCGCATAGCTCAGTAGCCTGACCACTTAGAGAGATGGCGTCTTCGGTAAAGTTGCTCAGTAGCACAAGGGCTAACATTATTTGAGCCGAAAGTTTTGAAATTTTGCCACTAGGCGGCGCTAGTGAGCAAAGAATTTTTGTTTTGCACATAGCTCAGTAGCCTAACCACTTAGAAAGATGGCGTCTTCGGCAAAGTTGCTCAGTGTCACAAGGGCTAACATTATTTGAGCCGAAAGTTTCGAAATATTGCCACTAGGCGGCGCTAGTGAGCAAAGAATTTTTGTTTTGCGCATAGCTCAGTAGCCTGACCACTTAGAAAGTTGGCGTCTTCGGCAAAGCTGCTCAGTGTCACAAGGGCTAACATTATTTGAGCCGAAAGTTTCGAAATTTTGCCACGAGGTGGCGCTAGTGAGCAAAGAATTTTTGTTTTGCGCATAGCTCAGTAGCCTGACCACTTAGAAAGATGGCGTCTTCGGCAAAGTTGCTCAGTATCACAAGGGCTAACATTATTTGAGCCGAAAGTTTCGAAATTTTGCCACTAGGCGGCGCTAGTGAGCAAAAAATTTTTGTTTTGCGCATAGCTCAGTAGCCCGACCACTTAGAAAGATGGCATCTTCGGCAAAATTGCTCAGTATAACAAGGGCTAACATTATTTGAGTCGAAAGTTTCGAAATTTTGCCACTAGGCGGCGCTAGTGAGCCAAGAATTTTTGTTTTGCGCATAGCTCAGTAGCCTGACCACTTAGAAAGATGGCGTCTTCGGCAAAGTTGCTCAGTATCACAAGGGCTAACATTATTTGAGCCGAAAGTTTCGAAATTTTGAAACTAGGCGCCTTTAGTGAGCCAAGAATTTTTGTTTTGCGCATAGCTCAGTGCCTGACCACTTAGAAAGATGGCGTCTTCGGCAAAGTTGCTCAGTATCACAAGGGCTAACATTATTTGAGCCGCAAATAATGTTAGCCCTTGTGATACTGAGCAACTTTGCCGAAGACGCCATCTTTCTAAGTGGTCGGGCTACTGAGCTATGCGCAAAACAAAAATTATTTGCTCACTAGCGCCGCCTCGTGGCAAAATTTTGAAACTTGCGACTCAAATAATGTTAGCCCTTGTGATACTGAGCAACTTTGCCGAAGACGCCAACTTTCTAAGTGGTCAGGCTACTGAGCTATGCGCAAAACAAAAATTCTTTGCTCACTAGCGCCGCCTAGTGGCAAAATTTCGAAACTTGCGGCTCAAATAATGTTAGCCCTTGTGATACTGAGCAACTTTGCCGAAGACGCCATCTTTCTAATTGGTTAGGCTACTGAGCTATGCGCAAAACAAAAATTCTTTGCTCCTAGCGCCGCCTATTGGCAAAATTTCGAAACTTTCGGCTCAAATAATGTTAGCCCTTGTGATACTGAGCAACTTTGCCGAAGACGCCATCTTTCTAAGTGGTCAGGCAACTGAGCTATGCGCAAAACAAAAATTCCATGCCCACTAGCGCCGCCTGGTGGCGTAATTCCGTATCAGAATGACCACCACGTGTCAGCCCTTGAGCTACTGAACAACACTTCCGAAGACACCAACCTTCCAAAGCATCAGGATTCAGAGATATCATATGTTACAAAATTTTGCATTCTTATCCCTCATGGTTCATATAGTGCAAATCAGAAAAAGCGCCCCTACCGGCCAAGTTCTCAACTAAAAGGATGATCCTCAACTCCTAAAGGTAGATCGTACTTAGTACTGAAACTTCGCCGAAGACAGTACTGTACTATCTCTTTTGGCATACGAGATATTCAACGACACCCCCAAAGTTATGAAATCGCATAAGCCCTGGGTCTCCTATAACGTAGATTCCTATTACGCCCCACAACCATGTGTCTAATAGGAGACCTGACTGTACGTGCTCGTTCTCCTCGTCAATACTGTGGCGGCCAACATGTGTGGAACTGTGAACGGTAATCTGTGGCATCTTTAATTGTCTTTATAACTAGAATGCGGTGAAAAGTGCACTGCGATCTGTCAAACTTGGGTACCTTTTGCACTACCGAGGGACCAAATGCAGTACTAGAAGTGGTACCCAATCTGAGCCCGAGTGGAACGGACCTGGTATGAGGCCATGGCTAGTGCTGCTCTGGGGCATTCGATTTCGAAGTTGACTGTCGATCAAGGGCGCGAGTATTGCTCCAACGATCAACGGGATTTTTACGTTTCCAAGGGGATCCAAGTCGAGCCAAGCGTACACTCCACAGCAAAACGGGGTATCCGAACGGTTCAACCGGACAATTGTCGAGAAGGTGCGTGCGATGCTGGTTGAAGCCAAAGTTCCGAAAAATTTGTGGAACGAAGCGGTCTTAGCGGCGGTATACCTGACAAACAGGAGTCCAACGAACGCGGTATCATGTTGGAAGACTCCTGCGGAATTGTGGACTGGTCACAAGCCGGACGTGAGCAAATTACGTGTTTTCGGCTGTGAAGCGTTTGCATTGGTGTCCACGGCAAAGAGAGGCAAACTGGACCCGAAGAGTAAGCCTGCTGCGATGGTCGTCTATGCGCCGAACGCCTGTCGCCTGTGGGACAAAAAGAAGAAGTTATTCTTGGCCAGAGATGTCAAGTTTGATGAGAGCAATTTTCTGTTTGCCACTGAGATGCGTGACGAAATTCCTTTGGTTGTGGCTCCGTACGATTTCAAGGAACAAAATGATGTGGAATGCGTGCAACCCTCTGAACAGTCCGTTCAATCCGATGAGCCGCTGGTGGCTCAATATAATGACATCCTGACTGACGATGAAGAAAGCGAGGTTGAAGACGACGGAGTTGAAGCGACCGGAGCGCTCCCTTCGCAAATAGACCGTGGTTCAAACCTCGAAATGGAAACCCCGAGGCGCAGCGAACGGGAGCGCAGACTCCCAGGTAAGTTGAAAGAATTTCTGATTGGAAAAATTTTCACTGCCGCGCAGTCCCATTCTACAGATAAAGTCCGAAACCTTCCTGATGTGCCATTCGGCGGTTCTGTGGAACAAGATGAGGCCGAGCGCTTTATCTTCGATGTGCCTGAGGCGTACAATGAGATCGCTGGACGGGCCGACGAAGTCCTTTGGCAACAAGCGGTCGGTGAAGAACTGCAGTCGCTAGCGGAAAACCATGTTTGACGACTGGTAAGATGTCCTGCTGGTGTGGTTCCGCTTAAATCGAAATGGGTCTTCCGAATCAAGCCGGACGAGCATGGCGAACCAGTTCGTTACAAGGCGCGCTTGGTAGCGAAGGGGTTCCAGCAGAAGCCCGGAGTCGATTACAACGAAACGTATTCCCCCGTAGCGAAGTTGGCCACGATACGTGCCGTTCTTGCTGTAGCAACCCACCGAAGGATGCACGTTCACCAACTCGATGTGAAGACCGCATTCCTGTACGGTGAGCTTGAAGAAGATGTCTACATGGCCGTACCCGAAGGAGTCACGGCCCCTCCGAATCTCGTCTGCAAGCTGGAGCGATCACTGTATGGACTTAAGCAAAGCAATAAGCTGAACGACCTTCTGCTAAATTTCGGTTTTACCCGTTCCCGGCATGACTACTGTCTGTATACCAGGATCGACGATCGAGGGGGGGGGGGTATACATCATCATCTACGTAGACGATTTGCTCACCGCTAGCGATCGGCTGGACCTGCTAAAAGATATCAATCGTGCTCTTTCCAAGAAGCTCCGGATGACGGATTGCGGCGATGTTAATCATTTTCTCGGAATCAAGATCCGATACGATCAAGCTACTGGATATATGTACCTGACACAAGAAGCTGCTGTGGACCGTGTTCTGACGAAGTTTGGGATGCAAACCAGCAATCCAGTCAAGACCCCAATGGAGAAAGGCTGCTTACTGCCAGTACGAGCTGCGAATCCTGTGTCGCATCCCTATCGTCAATTGCTGGGCAGCCTCATGTACACGATGCTGTGTGTCCGACCTGACATATGTTATGCGGTTGGATACCTGGGTCGTTTCCAAGTTCAACCTGGTGAAGCCCATTGGCAAGCGCTGAAAAGAGTAGTCCGTTATATGTAGGGTACGAAGAAGCTGAAGCTCAAATACAAGTTGAACGACGACGATGAGGCACTGGTCGGTTATGCGGACGCCGACTGGGCATCGGATGCTGAGGATAGAAAATCCGTTAGCGGCTACATCTTCAAGGTTTTTGGGAACACCGTGTCCTGGGCCAGCCGCAAGCAACAAACCGTTGCACTGTCGTCATGCGAAGCTGAGTATGCAGCTTTAAGCGCCGCGGCCTCCGAAGGGCTATGGCTGCATGGAATCCTCGAAGACCTGAAGCAAGTCCAACCAAGCACGGCATTCAAGTTGTTCGAAGACAACCTTAGGTGTTTTGCGATGGCCACAAATACTGAAATCAAGCGTGTGAAGCACATTGATGTGAAACACCATTTTCTACGCGATCATGTGGCTCAAGGACGACTTCAAATGGAAGCAATTGGTACCGCAAACCAGATAGCGGACACGTTCACCAAGGCCCTGGAACCTGGACGTTTCCGCGAACTGAGGACCCTTCTAGGACTTACCGATTCAGGGGGGGTGTTGGAGTAAATCGGTAACGCAGTGTGCTGACGACCTGCTCGGAGACCGATGGTCTCCCTAGCAACCGAAGTTTTCTTCAATAAACAACGGTGCTATTTTTTTCATTCCTGTTCAAGTCTTCACTCAAGCTAGTTAAATAAAATTCCTTTCTGCTCTTAAAATTTTGTTCCGGTTATTTCCAACCATCAAGACCTGTATTTAATATTCAGGAACACGAAAATCACATCCAATGCATTATTGAAACCAACCAGCGAAGAGATAACACTTTCACATGAACTATAAAAATTCAAACAAAAAATCCGGATGGTGGAAATAGCAATGCCTACAAAGAGTACTATTTTTTTAAATGATAGTTTGCGTTTTTGTTTTATAGTTTTGTTCATCTTTTACCACGTAAAATGAGAAATTTAACGAAATGAAACTGATTTGTAGATTTAGTTTACGCATAAATGTGAAAGTAAAAAAAAATATATTACAAAAGTAGAGATTTAAGGTAGTTTATAAGGAATAGTGTGAAGAAACAAAACACAATCAATGTTTTTGGACTATTCTGATCATTCGAATTCAGCTCGTATAAATCCTTACCCATTCAGCAACAAACTCACGTAAGAATGTTTTGAAAATGTAGCTCAAAACTAAAATGCCTAGTTTTATCTGACTACGCTCCAAGTACTAAAACGATATCAGAAAAATACGAAAATGGGTATTAATATCCACGGAAATTATAGGTTTTGTTTCTCCTAAACGTTTATGATCAAAACATAGTTTTATTTAACCAAAATTGACGCAACATTTGCAATTAACACAAATACATTTATGTATATGGAGGAAATTTGCAATTTGTCTTGAATGGAAGGTATTACAGAAGTTCAATAAATCCAAGTAAGGGTGCCCATTTCAATCTGGAATCAAATCGTATGGCAACAAAATGCAATAAGTTTTAATTTTATGAATAAAACAAACATCTTTTGATAATTTGTCACGAGATTGATTGCCACACACTTAAACAGAGGCTATGAGTTCGGTAAATAAAATTACCGAAACTAATCGGTAATTCACCAAAACACCGATGATTCGATAAAATTTAAGGGTTTTGACAGCGCGCCTTTTTAAAAATTACTGAAGTTCGGTAAACTGAGATAAATCTGTCAACAAATTTACCGAAACATCTGTGAATTCTCAGTATTACCGAAAACTGTAAAGTATTCTGCTGAAACTTCGGTAATCGATATGACAGATTACCGAAATCGGTAATGTCGTAATTTGAAGACGTCAAACCGTGACGTGTGATTTTTTTCATCGTTGCGAAAAAGTTCTTGGAGCGGCTTAGTAATTTCAATCATTTTGTAGGCTAATAAGTACGAAGAAGGTAACTAAAGTACAGTTTGGATGTTTTCTGTGTAATAATAAACTAAATTATTTGCAGGCCGGCCATCAATAAGTGCTGTTTTGAATTATGTTTCCCCGGTCACACGGACGATATCGTTTTTGATCGATGCATCTGAAATAAGTTCCATATGCGTATGAACTTTATTGTTGTATCCAACAAGTTTACAATATTATGTTTTATCTGTTCCATATCATCTGAATGAATAAAATAGTTTCATTGATTATGATTTGCTTTTCGCTTCATGAAAAATTTGGTTTCCGAGAAAAAAAAACCCGGGGGTCTGGGGTTAGTTTTTCGGTAAACGATTACCGAAGGATCGGTTAGTTTGACAACTGCGCTCCAAAATGCAAATCACCGGGGGGCGGACCTGGTGTAGTGATTAGAACACACGCCTCTCACGCCGAGGACCTGGGATCGAATCCCATCCCCGAGATAGTCACTAAAAATGTCAGTGACGACTTCCTTCGGAAGGGAAGTAAAGCCGTTGGTCCCGAGATGAACTAGCCCCGGGCTAAAAATCTCGTTAATAAAGATAAAAAAAAATGCAAATCACCGAACGGTCTGTAGTATGTTGGATTACCGAAAGGATTACCGACTGGTCAGCTGTTGAGATTTCGGTAAATGGATTACCGAATTCGGTAATCTGATCTAAATGTGCATTCGCAGGGGACGCTACTGCGAAGGGCAGCATTAGTCGATGGGAAACAAATAATAATAAACATTACTGCGGTCGGTAGTTATCGCTTACTGAACATCTCATCCATATGATTTCAATAAACATCAACAAAAACTGAAAACAGAGACGAGAAGCTCTTATAGCTCTCACGAAGCAATAAATAAACAAAATAAAGAACACACCCCATCCTTCTATCGCCAACATATCGTTCGAGCTGATAACAAGTTCACCACACAAAAAAAACCGCTGAGCTGTCTAAATATCAAAGTCTTAAAAGCGTGCGTTTACTTACCGGGAAGCAATCATCGAAGTGCAGCAGCTCCCGGTTGAGTTCCAGGTTGCCAACGGCTGTGGTAAAGCTGATCGGTGTCACAATCTCCTCGTAGTCGGTGGTAATGCTAAACCGTCCCTGGTAGCTATCGGTCGTGCTGGATTGCACACTGACCTGGAACACGATCCAGTGCTTCGGCAAAATGGTGTGGCAGAAGATGAGATTTTCGCCTGAGTGGGGTCCACAGCCCCGAAGGATCACCGTGATGGTGGGTGCTCCCGAACCTTCCGACGTGATGGCACCCTTCCAGTGCCGGATGGCGATCTCCACCGGATTGGAGTTAAAGAAGGCGATCAGCGTTTCGCCAATCGTCGAGATCGGTAGTATACCGAAGTTTAGTTCCTTATCGTCCAGATCTAGCTTTTCGTATTCCGACGGGGGACGGGGCGTAGTTGTGGAAAATGGGAGTATACGTTTCAACTTTCCGGTATAGCTGTAGACGGGAAGGTTGTAATCGGTGACGTTCGTCACTAGGCGGATGTACGACGAAATGGATCGGTTGAGGTTGTCTGTGGTAATGCGCGATATCCGGAGGAGAGTTTCTGCCTGATCTGGTTGTAGAACTTTGGGCCGGAATCCTTCGATCCGGAAATTTTTAGAGCAATTCTCAGGTACGGTTATGTTGGAGATATATAATGGCACGTTCAAGTTGTTTCTGATTACCAAACGCCGTGGAGTTTGCGGTTGCGTATTTCGACTTAGGTGGTGGCCATCATCTGATGTACGGAATTTTAGAATTTCCGGCTCGTATTGTATGCTTCCTCTGAGGATTTGAACAGAGAAAGGAATTACGAATGAGAACTCAGGGTTTCTGTTCGGTGTACTTGTAGAATCATAGCCAACCATAACTACTCCTGATACCACTTTTAAATCTGGAGGGAATTGAGTCCAATCAATCTGCAAATGAATCATGTCTTGTGGTTGTCGAGTAACAATAACGTCATATCCTGTTAAAACGTCAAAAAGGTTTCCACGAGGAAAGGCGCTTGCTAACTTGATAAACATTGGACGTTCGCCAGAATTTGTCACATTCCAACTTATTTTAGTTAGATTCTCTTTCGTGCTATCAGCAATGATATCCAGAAAAGGTACTTGTGTGTAAAGACCAGTTTCTTTCCGTATTTCGATCTCGATTGGAACCACTAGCATTTTGTCAATAAGCGTTGGCTCTTCGCTTCCACCGGATATCTTTATTCGCACGTAAGACGTATGCTTTCCGGGAGTTTTGCCGTGAAATCGAACACGGATTACACTCCTTGTGCTGTGCGGAGGAATTTCCCATAGGGCTTGTGGACCTTCCTGGGCGCCACTTGGCAGTTCCAACTGGAAGCTGCCTCCGCTGCTGTAGATTTCCACAATCTGTAGTGGTGAATCGTGTGGATTATACAGCGTAATCTCAGGTGTAAGTGTGGCATTCAAGGGCGCCGTTAGGCCCACCAAGGGTTTGAGCCGATAAGGACACTCGATACCTTCCCCTTTGACATGGTACTGCAACAGTCCAAATGATGTGTGAATCTCAATCGATCCATCCGTAGCTCCAAGCTGTCGAGGAAGGAACACTACGTTGAAGGTGGTGTTTCCTTCCGGTGGAATGACCGACTCCTTGAAGTAAGAACTGTAGAAATCCGGCGTACTGCCAGAGATTGAGCCCAGAAACACGCTTCGACTCTTATGTTTGTTAATCAGGATTACCACCTGGTTGTGCGGATCACCAATCGAGCGTTCCAAGAAATCCAGCAAGCTGGGCTGGAACACCAGATTTCCCACCAACTCTGGGCTCGTCTTGTCGGTTCCCAATACTCCGGGTCCCCTGACAACCGCTTCGCCCCTCTGGAACATTTCGTCCATTAAATCCTGCGACGACGGCGAAAACATTTCCTGTGCGCCAAAACCCAGCTGATCGCTATGGTGCTGCTGCTGCAATTCCTGTTGAGGCTGTTCCGAATGAACCCGGGCCTTCAATTGCAAGAAGATCACCAACAGGCTAAATACGCGAATTGTGCGTTTGCTGTTGGCCATTTTTGTTAATCTGCTTCCTACTCCTCTACCCTTCGAAAATCCTTGCTTCTTCCTGTTCCCGTCTGCCAATAGTCACTGTTACAATTGTTTCTTTTTTTATTTTCGTCGATAATCCAACGCTCGATTCATTTTTCTTTCGCTCCCGGAACTTCCTCCTTCTAGATCCAGATCCTTGCTGTTCCGACTTCTGATGAATGCTTTCTTGTTGGTTCTTCCACTAAACATTGTTCAAGTCGGTGTGAGAGAGAAAAAACATACATGAAAAAGCGAGATATCAAATTACAGTGACTCAAACTCATATTCGTACAGGGCGCTGTTTTTACATCAAGTTGTTTAAAAAACAATCATAATTCCATTTTTAATTATGTGTCGTTTTGAATGAAGCTCATAGGTGTCGTACATTGTTCGACAATCATAGACTGGCATAATTTGCTTTCATCTTTGGAATAATGGATAAGTAGGGTGCCGGTGCCATTAGTGCACTACCTAAGCTATGAAAAATCATAACAAAATAACGAAAATCCTTAACAGAGATCTTTCGGTGTCAGCAGAAAGATTTCAACCTCTACTATATGGGAAAAATATAAAAAGAGTGATAAAACTATTTTTTAAGATGAAATCGCTTGAGCCACTATTGGTACACGTGTTCCAGTAGTTGCGCTAGTGCTCCAGTAGTAGACGTTCGGGAATGATACAAGGAATTTTAAACAAAATGGTAAATTTTTACATAGGTTTATCATTTTTCCCTCGGAACAGCAAATAATATCTTTCGGATAAAGCATAAAGATCATCTCTGGGGCTTTTCTTCATTTTTAAACATCCATTTCAAAAACTGCTTCCATCCGTTGATCCACTATTGGAACACGACGGCAACTACTGGTGCAAGGGAGCAAATTTTTTGCATAAACTTAATTATTTATATGACTTTTTGATAAAATAAAAAGCTGAAATTTGGCAAATCAACTAAACTAGAGACGATCTATCCACTAAAAATAGCACAAGCCGTTTTTATCGAAAAATGTACGTTTTATTCCATAGTCCAATCTACTGATACATTACAACCATTGGTACCGGCACCCTACTGAATTTGTTTCTGAAATTGAACCTATTCCATATTTGTACATCTATTAAAACTCAAACATACAACATTCAACAATATTTTTTCACTGCGTTGTTCCGATGTATAAGAGTACATTTCTGTGTTGTTTTATTCGAAATAGCTTATCTGCATTCATAGATTTTTCTTTATCGTTGCTATCTTTGAGCTATTGCAGAAAACTGATTCTCTTTTCGTACCATAGGATGAAGAATCATCTTTTTGTAGGATGAAGAATCACTATATCTTGCTTCATTAACAAGAAATATCACAGATTTATCTAATTTAGCGAAGTAGCGAAGCGAAATAGATGAGCGATGAAGACAAATCGCTCATGTCAGTTAGGTCCATTAGCGTAACTTGAGTTTAATGCTAGAGGGGGCTTAGAACCCCGACCGTCAGTAATTTTCTCAAGCATAATGCAAGTCCTGCCAGTTTTAATTTTCTAGAGGGAGCTTGAGATTTTTAGGGGGGCTTAGACACCCCTAGAACCCCCGTATTTACGCTTAACTTAGGTCCTATTGAAGTAACAGTGTAGATTTGAACAATTTATGAGCGGGCATAGCGGAAGTCAGGGAAAACTCGCCAAAGGGATGAAATGAACACCCCCTGAAAACTACATCGATTTTTGAAATTTCATTGAAAAACAGTGTGCAATCCTAAAGCTAGCAAGGAAATGAAGCAAAAAACGCTAAAGGTTACTAGCAATAAACAAATAAAAAATAAAAAATCAAAAACATGTAACCGTTTGATTACAAATTGTGGATGTTTTGTATTGTTTATATTGTTGTTTATTGGACCCTTCACGTTTCTTGTGGAAGAACAGAAGGAATACCACAGGAGTGATAGGGTTTAGTACCGATGCAATGAGATTCGTTTGCTACCAATGCTGCAGAATGGCAGAAGAAATGGCTGCTAAGGTAGACAATATGTAAAATGACGGAATATAGAAATTCTTAAAAAGAACGGCCATTACCCCAAAACGGCACTGTAATTTTTTACCGCTTAGTTTCAAACAAACTGCCCATATTGTCCCGAAAAGCCCTCATTTCATCAGTTTAGTTTGATAATGTTTGACTCCTAGAATGCTCTTTAAAACAATGATCTTTAAGGCCCAAACGCTATAATAGCGGAACGGCAACGAAATGCGGAACCAGATCGCCAGCATGAATTGTAACATGCTTGTCGACTCAGTGTTGGTAAACTTTCATTCGTCGACAGCTCAGTCGAAATGGTGTAATTCATGCTGGTGAACCGGTTGCGCTTTCCCTTGCCGTTCTGCTATCATTACGTTTGGGTCTTTATGCATGAACTGTTATTTATAAACTAATAACTATCAAAAAATATGAAAAAAAAATTTTTTAGATTATATGAAATAATTTTAATCCATAACGAATAATGAGTGCTAAGACAACGGAAATCACGCGAATGTAGTGTATTAAGTTAAGTGTTGGAAATCATGCAAAAATTTGAAGATTACATTATATTCCAATACTTTTAACAACTTTTTTTAAATGTGGCAAAACTGTCCTACATTCCCCTATACGAAACATAAATAAATTAAAAAAAAAACATTGCTAATATTTTTTAATTATTTCTGCTATGAAACTGCTTAAAAACTGAATAAGGCATTTTATTGGACGTTCGAATCTAGCATGCTTGGATACCTCTATAAGTCGATACATCTCCAACTTGATGTTCCCTAACTCGATGCTATCTGTTTCAGTTTCACATTACAATTTACCTCTCTTACTCGATACCGGGTATATTCCCAGATCCTGGCGTTATATTACTGTAAAGTTTATCCCGAAAGGAGGGCGTGCGTGAAGAAGCGAAGAGTTTTAGACCAATCAGTCTGACCTCTTTTCTTCTGAAATGTCTGGAACGAATTATCGATCATCCAGAGGCGTCGCGTGGCCTCATTGTCAACCTGTGCACTTCTAAATTAGTATCATTTTGTTTTTGTCATTATTAGGTATACCTTGGATTAAACTATTTTTAATAAAAATGGGTGTTCAAATATAATTTTCTTCTTATATTTCAGTTGTTTGAAAACGTTCAAGATAACATATGCAATTCGGGTTGTTGAGTTTGATTTATCAATTACACCAATAGTTTTTCTATTTTACCAATTTTTAATGATTATGGGCAAATTGTAAATTTGAACATAAAAATAATTCTAATTATGCGGGTCATCAGTAACGATTTCAGCAGCACTGACGAAAAGAATTAGTATTCAGTAACGATCAGTATTTTTTTTCATTTCAATTTAAAAAAAAAAACACTTTTTAAGTGCATCTTTGTCATGCTTTGTTTCTATTCGCCCTACTTCTTCTGTTTATTTAATTAGAAACAATAAACAAAACTTTATACAAAGCTTATTTATGCATCCAAAATCATATAAGGTTTTCGTAGTGGCATCAAAGCTTTAGATTTTCATGAATATATGAAGTACAAAATCAGATTTTCACACGGTTTTTACGTTGATTACGGCTAATTGAAGTATATTTTAAGAGGTCCTGAAGTTAGGCCGGAACAAATCTTAAAATCTTCTTTTGTCACCTTCCACCAAAATGTGTCAAGGGGGGGGGGACAAAAAATAATAAAATGGAAATTCAGGAAAAGTCATCATTTTTCAATTCATATATCCGTCAAATCAAAATGTTTGATCATGATTTTTTTTTTAATTCTTAACATCGATCGCATAACATTTTTCATAAAACGGCTTTCAAATTGTACTCTAGCTATTAACAATTTTAAGAAGACTGGGAAAATGTTGCACTTATATGCAACTTGAAATCATATTTAGATTATTTCAATTTGGTCCAACATGTATGTGATATTCCCGGTCTTTTCGTTATGGAAATTTCCTTGACTTCCCTGGGCGTTAAAGGACATCTTACCTGCCACATGATATACAAATGCGAAAATGGCAATTTTGGCACTGAAAGCTCTCAGTTAATAACTGTGGAAGTGCTCCATAAGAACACTAAGCTGATAAGCAGGCTCTGTTCCAGTGGGGGGACGTAATGCCAAGAAGAAACAGAATCCATGTAAATCATAAAAAAATCTATTTTCATAGGCCACACTGTTACAGTAAAACAATCAAATTGAGGACTTGTAATCCAATAACACATGCTATCTCATGTAATACAGTACAGACAAAAAATAAAACTAGCAAAAAACACGGAAAATAAAGAAAATCAACACTGAAAATTAGATAATTTATTTATTTTCCTCTTCTGACTTTTTGAAAATTTTGAAGGGGGGGGAGATAAAATTTAAATTTCAAATTTGTTCCGGCCTTATCAGGATCAAAATCGGATTTTTAAGTTCAAATGAAAGATGGCTCATATTACCCCGCAAGACCATATTGCCCCTCCTTACCCTACTTAGTGCACGCATCATGAAATATGCTGACTTTTAAAACATACTACAAGCGTGAAGATGCTGGGGTTGACGAAGGATGCGACCGCTCTTGAGTTAGTTTTCTGGTTGTCATCTGATTGGTCTGTTATTAGCACGGGTTTTAACCAGTAAACAACAAAAAGCAACAGCGTGAGTACTGAGTACCAAGCCAACTAGCAAAAACTTCCTACCGCCAGCCGCCAGAAAAATCACGCTTGCTCTTCACACCACAAGCGTGAGAGCAAGCAAAATGGATCTCTCTCGTGGATTGACTTCTGTCTTGTCTCGCCATCCGCACGCTCGAACGGATCAAATTTGTTGATGTAGCAAAACTGTGCACCGGCCAGAGTTGACGCTTTGGCTACTAACACACTGGCATTTGTAGTTCAAAAAGCTTTCTACCACATATGCAGGATTGCGTGTACGATACAAGGCAGCGCGTTTCCCGATGAGAGTGCACGCGTTGGTTTCCATCGTCACAGCAGCAAAGTGTAGCATGGAACAAAATGTTGCGGAGCATACATCGCGCGAAGCGCGTATGGAAAATTAAGTCTCAGATCGCATGAACCAGATATTGCATTTCATTTGCTTAGCAAAAATGTAATAATTGATAGGTGAAAATTGTGTTGCAACCTATCAGCAATAGAAAAAACATGAAATGGGATAAATTTTGTTGGAAGAATTATTATAAAAGCAGTACATATTGTAGGTGGTTTGGATGAACGAATTGCCACCTGTGCAGTGCACATGTTGCACATGCGGACGCGACGCCTCTGCGATCATCACATCCGTGATGTTTATTTGGCAAACCGACTATTCCAATTTCGAAGTGCTGGGTGAAGCTTCAGATAAATTCTTGGGCGGCAACTCAGCACAAGCAATATCGGAGTAGTTTGGAGTCGTGTCGTCAAACAAAATTGTACATTACTGAGCAATCTCCAAGGGTGGCGAAGTATTCAACAAATCTGTCAAAGCAGAATTGCAGTCTCTTGGTCAGAGCGTTGACAGGCCACTGCCGACTCAACTATCATATGACAAATATTCAGCGTGCTGACTCATTAGTGTGTGATAGTTGTGACTCCGAATATGGAACTTCGTATCACCTGATATGAAACTGTCCAGTTTTTGCGATGCGATTCCAATTACTTGGTAAACACTTATTGCGGCGCTCATTTTAAATCCACATCCAGCGGCGGCGGTAACGCGCAGAAGATATGCGCGCAAACGCAACGTCAAAATTCAAGTAGGCTTGGATTTTTTCGTTCTTCATGGACGCAAATGTTCCAAATTTGGTAATTTTTATTATCACTGCGACGGTATATCGACATTTTCAGATAATCGCATTACGTGGATTTATCTTGCAGAGCACAATATTAAGTGAAACTGAATTCAGAAGTCTGAATCTTCAAGACATTCTGTTATTCTTAACCCGCTGTGGTAATGAGCTATAGGCTCTCTTTACGCTCATGCGTTTTGCAGTGCCCTTTTTAGGGCGCAGTTCGAAGCCATTGTGGTATGGAGCTACATGCTCTCATATCGCTTATGCGATCTTCCCTCTTCAAGGGATCCCACTCCTATTTTCTCCCATCTTTCCCTTCCCTTTCTTCTGCCATCGGGTAGATGATGAAATAGGCTCAAATATGGCGATGGCACAAATCTCCCAACTGGTGGGGAACGTACCTTTGGAGCCGGCCTTCTGATACCTCAATGTTCCCTAACTCGATGCTATTTGTTTCAATTTTGCCCAGAAAGAGACGGGCACGTCATCACCAACAAAAATGTTACCAGGGCCATTCACATATCATGCTGGTTTTTTGAACATGGACATTCGACCACTCACCTTCTTTTACGTGTAACAAATTTGATTCGTTCACATCTGACTTACCTGAGTTAGCTCAGGAATGTCAAACATTTTTGTTTGCGGACGACACAGGCCTTTCCGCCAAAGGACGAAGTCTGCGTGTCATCTGTTACATTGTGTTGGATATTTTTTCTTCATACTTGCAAAAATGGAAGATTTCTCCTAATGCTTCCAAAACTTAACTTATAATATTCCAACATGAACCAGAAGCACTTTGTCTGAAACCTTCAAGTAAACTGCCCATAAACGCATAATTGTCCCATGTGAATAGGAAATCCAGCAGACATGGGACTGATATGCTTTTATGGGCAGTAAACATGTTATCACGATGGTCAGAAGCTAAGTATCTAGGGCTCGTGCTAGATAAACATTTAAGTTTTAAAAATCACATTAAGGACATTCCAGCCAAGCGTAACAATTATGTAAAAAATATTTATCCAATCATTAATAGAAAATCTAAACTTTGTCTTAAGAACAAGCTTTTGGTATTCAATCAAATTTTCAGGCCAGCTATGTTGTATGCTGATCCAATATGGACTAACTGTTGTAATACCAGGAAGGAAGCTCTGCAGAGAACAACAACAGAACAACTTGTAATGCGCAGAGGATTCAAAATAAACTTTTGAAAATGATTCTGAGTTCCCTTCCTGGTATAGTACTGTAAACTGCTGGAAGAATAAATTAAATGATTACCAAAAAATATATTCAAACCAATCTACAACAAATTTCGATATCTAAGGAAATCATCAAAGCATTTCTAAGAGGAAAATCCTATCATTGAAAACATTTATTTAATCAGACATTTTTTGAAGTGGAACAATCATAATCAAGTCAAAATGGATCAACAACTCTTCTTCAAAGATCAAAATGAGTGTATAAGTTTCATGTTTGTCGAATAAATTGACACCCACGACCTTCATTAATGATAAAACATTTTGAATATACAATATAACATTAAACTTTAGTAGGTTTCTTCTTAAACTTGTAGTGTCCTGTACACTTATGAAATTGAGTCACTGTAGAGCAGAAAAAAAACGTCATGAAAAAGTCCTCGAAAAACACACGCGACGTCTTCGGTCTCTGGAGCCAGGAATCCAGACGATTTTTACTTACCGTTTTTTTCGCTTCCGGACCGCTTTTCTCCTTCAATGGACACTTCCCGGATGGAACCGGTGCCGCCAACTGTGATATGACGCAAGTTTTGATCGCTTTTGTTGTGTCCCCGAAACGGGATCTTTATTTTTTCGACAGCAAACTTTGCACCACACAAGAGCAAAAAATCCGACCGTGTCGTCTTATCGCTCTGCTGCTTTTCTTCTGTCGCCTTTTCAGCGCTCCGCTCGCACACACGAGACACAACACAAGCGATGCAACATCACGCACACAATCCGAATCCCGTTTCGGACATTGACGAGGGGTTGCTCGATGAGTTTTGAGAAATCGCGTGGGACATGGAAGAGAATTTTGTTTTCATCGTAGCATTGTTAAATAAGGTATTCACTTCTTCACGCAGCGAACTAGACTATCGAATTTCATACATTTTGCCTTATGAAAGGTGGAACGATTATTGCAATACGAAAGCTTTATATATCGTTTTAGCATCACTCTACATCAAGGCGTCGATAGGCGCGTGGTGTACGCTCGGGCCTATCGATCGCAAGGTTCTTGGTTTGATTCCAGGTTGCCGCGAAAACATTTTTTGTTTTTAAATTCTGGTTTCATAAGGCAAATGAATGAATTTCAATCCGATTTCTTATGGCGAATTTTCATAAGGGATTCCTATGTTTATCGATAGTACATTTGCCTGAGTGTTTACCAATGACTGTTAGTGTGAGATCATAAATTATGCGAGAGGTTAAGAATGCGTAAATATAATTTGCAATATTAAGTTGAAACACCATTTGTTGAGAACTGTCTTGGTTGACGACTTTTACCGACTGGTTATGAATTTCCCCTGAGAAATTTTACCAACGATGGACCCCTGGTTTGTTTGTTTTGTGTACACTGTACGACCAAAGTACCCTTTAAAGGGTAAAAAAGTACCCTCTTTGAGAGAAACTAGTTTAACTCATAAAAAGAGTAAAGGGCCTTTACTCTTTAAAGAGTAAAGGCCCAAACGCAATGGTAGCGGAACGGCAACGGAATGCGGAACCGGTTCGTCAGCGTGAACTACAACAAGCTTGTCGATTCAGTGTTGGTTCAATTTCATCCGTTGTCAGCTCAGTCGAGATGGTGTGATTCATACTGGCGAACCGGTTCCGCATTCCGTTGCCGTTCCGCTATCATTGCGTTTGGGCCTTAAACCGCTTGTACGTCAAGTCAACGAGTGATTTTTACCCTTTATTCCAAATGAATTTTGTTTGGAATGAGAGTAAATTTTACTCTCTTTTACGACTTCATTATTATATGAAATTAATTAAAAGGTATGAATAATGTGCAGACAAATCATTGGGCGTTTTGTTTTGCAGTTTTTTAGGATTTTATTAAATAAATCTTATTAATTAACATCTAGTTAATGTTCTTCTGGACATGCTTCCTTCCATATAATTAGCCCTCGGACATGGTCGCAGTTTCCTGTGCGGCGTCTCGCTCCAGGCCGTAATGACGAATCATGATGCCATATCATACCTGCCTTTTTGTATAGCCGACTCATTCTGTAAGAATATCAATATTTGTATAATTAAGAACGAGGTGGATAACAAATCTCGATTCATCACTAACCTGCAAGATACTGCTCAATAACCTGCAATCAGGATACGACTTCGGTTGCAACGAAAGATAAAGACATACACGCTAACAAAAAAGTACCCATTAAATGGGTTTCTTGTACCCTTTTTTATAGTCTGTATGGAGTTGTCAGAAAAAGGGTATTTTTCAATGACATAAAAAAGGGTACTTTAACCTCATAATGAAGTATCCTAACTGATAGCAATAATGGGTAAATAGTATACATGATTGTTTGCAATGCAAAATCGCCATTTTTTATTGGAGTTTGTTGCCGCTCGGTGTGTTGTGGAAGCTGATTAAGTTTTCCCCAATATGATGGACGAAAATTATCGCATACCATCTCTCCTAAACGTAAGTAATATACAAAAACACTTTCTGGTAAGTTGTTCAAAACAAATCACTTGTCTTGTTGCAGATTTATGAACAAGAAGCTGATCAAATTTCACTGCCGGCTACAGCGATTCCCGTGATGCTCGGGTTGTGCAGGATTGCAGATTCAATTTCAAATTTATTATATATTCGATTCCTGGATCGCCAGGGAAGTATTCTAGAAGAGAATTTGATATTTGAATAAATGGCGTCAAATGTAATAAATCAATGTTCCCAGTCGTATGAAGTCTTTTATTTCTACTTTTTGTATTTACTGATGCATTTCGCGTAATCCTTAACCTCAATCTACTGCATCGCTCATGAAATAATGGGGTTTTATTACCCTTTTTCATACTAGAGACCAAGAGTGAAAAATACCCATTATTTGAAGTTCAAAGCGAATACTCTTTAATGAGTAAATCGACTTTACTCTTTTAATGAGTTAAGCCACTTTACTTGAAAATGGGTACCATACACGCTAACAAAAAAGTACCCATTAAATGGGTTTCTTGTACCCTTTTTTATAGTCTGTATGGAGTTGTCAGAAAAAGGGTATTTTTCAATGACATAAAAAAGGGTACTTTAACCTCATAATGAAGTATCCTAACTGATAGCAATAATGGGTAAATAGTATACATGATTGTTTGCAATGCAAAATCGCCATTTTTTATTGGAGTTTGTTGCCGCTCGGTGTGTTGTGGAAGCTGATTAAGTTTTCTCCAATATGATGGACGAAAATTATCGCATACCATCTCTCCTAAACGTAAGTAATATACAAAAACACTTTCTGGTAAGTTGTTCAAAACAAATCACTTGTCTTGTTGCAGATTTATGAACAAGAAGCTGATCAAATTTCACTGCCGGCTACAGCGATTCCCGTGATGCTCGGGTTGTGCAGGATTGCAGATTCAATTTCAAATTTATTATATATTCGATTCCTGGATCGCCAGGGAAGTATTCTAGAAGAGAATTTGATATTTGAATAAATGGCGTCAAATGTAATAAATCAATGTTCCCAGTCGTATGAAGTCTTTTATTTCTACTTTTTGTATTTACTGATGCATTTCGCGTAATCCTTAACCTCAATCTACTGCATCGCTCATGAAATAATGGGGTTTTATTACCCTTTTTCATACTAGAGACCAAGAGTGAAAAATACCCATTATTTGAAGTTCAAAGCGAATACTCTTTAATGAGTAAATCGACTTTACTCTTTTAATGAGTTAAGCCACTTTACTTGAAAATGGGTACCATAGTACCCATTAATGGGTACATCCATGTTAGCGTGTAAGATTTTCTTCACTCATTAAAGAGTAAACCATTGGAACTTACAAATGGGCAAAATTTACCCATTATGCAAAACATTGAAATACCCCTATATTTGACAGCTTCATATATCAGAAAAAAGTGGGTATTTTTTACACCTTATAGGGTAATGTCAAGTTTACAGTGTATGTTGCACACTCGACTACATACACTGTAAACTTGACATTACCCTATAAGGTGTAAAAAATACCCACTTTTTTCTGATATATGAAGCTGTCAAATATAGGGGTATTTCAATGTTTTGCATAATGGGTAAATTTTGCCCATTTGTAAGTTCCAATGGTTTACTCTTTAATGAGTGAAGAAAATCTTATGTCTTTATCTTTCGTTGCAACCGAAGTCGTATCCTGATTGCAGGTTATTGAGCAGTATCTTGCAGGTTAGTGATGAATCGAGATTTGTTATCCACCTCGTTCTTAATTAAACAAATATTGATATTCTTACAGAATGAGTCGGCTATACAAAAAGGCAGGTATGATATGGCATCATGATTCGTCATTACGGCCTGGAGCGAGACGCCGCACAGGAAACTGCGACCATGTCCGAGGGCTAATTATATGGAAGGAAGCATGTCCAGAAGAACATTAACTAGATGTTAATTAATAAGATTTATTTAATAAAATCCTAAAAAACTGCAAAACAAAACGCCCAATGATTTGTCTGCACATTATTCATACCTTTTAATTAATTTCATATAATAATGAAGTCGTAAAAGAGAGTAAAATTTACTCTCATTCCAAACAAAATTCATTTGGAATAAAGGGTAAAAATCACTCGTTGACTTGACGTACAAGCGGTTTACTCTTTAAAGAGTAAAGGCCCTTTACTCTTTTTATGAGTTAAACTAGTTTCTCTCAAAGAGGGTACTTTTTTACCCTTTAAAGGGTACTTTGGTCGTACAGTGTATACACATCGTTGCGCGCTCGGATTTAGTTGCATGCAAGTTGCATCACGCGCGGCGATGACGTACAAACTGACATTTGGGAAATCGTTCGGAATTTATCGGATCCGTTGCAGAAGGGAACGCGAATAATAGGGTTGGTTCTACTGCTAATATTTTGCAATCTTCCATACGGTGTAATTAGACTACCCCAAAAATAAATAAGTTCTTTTACACACAAGCAAATAGTCCACGATAGGCCACGAAATACATAGAAACCACTTATGAAAATTCGCCACGATAAATCGGGTGGAAATTCATAGCTTTGCCTTATGAAACCAAAATTTGAAAACAAAAAACGTTATCGTGGCAACCTGGAATCGAACCATAAGAACCTTGCGATCGATAGGCCTGTGCATACACCTTGCGCCTATCGATGCCTTGATGTGGATTGATGTTAGAACGATATTGCGGGGAAATTAAAAAATTTGGATATTACGCGTTGCAAGAAAAAAAAAAATAGATTCCTGAAAAATCAGATTGCTATGAAGAGGACATTATCCTGGCTTTCAATCTAAGCAAACTATGCCTGTCGTTAGGTGCAATTGACTGTTTGCATTGGTATGACGTTTCCCAATTTTCTCGACATTAATGAAGCGGTCTTTTGTCTAATATTCATAGCTTTTTTACTACAATCAGCTTATGTTATGCCTATCTCACTAAAGCAGCTCAATGTGGATAACCATTTTTCCACTCGAATAACTTGTTTCGAAAGATTCCTTTGAGCTTTGGAAAGGGAAGATTTCAAAAGTATATCCTTGATTTTTCGGTATTTTTAGACCCGACCTCCTCTGTTTCGCTGTTTCCAATACCAAACATATACTGGCACACTTACGTAGACCGGCCCTTTTATATTCGTCATCAAACGTCAACATCCCACCGCAAAATCGCTAGTGTTTGGAGGGGATTTTAACCTCCAAATTGCCAAATAACCTCCAAATCATCACCTCCAAGTTAGTTCTAATAACCTCCGTTATATGAAATATGGTGGCGCGTCGATCGTCGCAAGTTTATCGTTAAACAGTCAATTGGACGTCATTATCACATGTTCCCAAAGAGAAACAGCTTCTGAAATCGTATTGAAATTATTCGTCATCAAACGTCAACATCCCACCGCAAAATCGCTAGTGTTTGGAGGGGATTTTAACCTCTAAATTGCCAAATAACCTCCAAATCATCACCTCCAAGTTAGTTCTAATACCCTCCGTTATATGAAACATAGTGGCGCGTCGATCGTCCCAAGTTTATCGTTAAACAGTCAATTGAGCCCGACTTTTCTCACACGCAAAAAAAAAAAATTGAGCGGTAAAAACTACCATTCTAGGGAGTTAACTTAAGCGCTCGCACCGGCAATTTTCAGCAGACCAGAAATTCGCTTGATTTTACCATGTCTGTTGTCGAAATCAGATTGTTGTAAATTATTTCTGTCAAATGTACCAGTAATGTGTTGGGATGTATCGTAAACATAGTAAATTGGTCTGAAATTCCATGATAGTTTCAAGAATTGGCGTAGTCAGCTAAAATAGTAATTTTTACCACAGAATTTTTTCCCGTGTATACTAGTACCCATGAACGCAGCTCGAATCTATGCGGTTTCAATCATGGCGTTCCGAACGAACACCATTACCTAATGATCTTCGGAAATATCCATTGAACCTTTCACTAGCTCCATTAACAATCTTAGATGTGACATACAGTGATAAAGTTGATGATTTTTTTGAGTCTACGTTCAACGCACACTACACGGGAAAAAATTCTGTGGTAAAAATTACTATTTTATCGGCAACCAAACAAACGTCAAATGCACATTTATATCAGAGTGAATTTGAATAAGAGTGGCGTCAATGTCAAAATTGGAACAGCGGCGAACAGTCATTTCCATACAAATCTGCGTTACAATTGGGCATGAGACCTGTCAAAATGGGAACATGACGTCACTCTTGTTTATAGGCACTCTAATTTATATATTCTATCAAAACATACCAATTTGAAAATTCAGATGATTCTTTGTACTGTCAGCTTCCAGTTGACGAGATTTCCGAGACTATAAAAACTATTTCGCCAGAGAAGTCATCAATTCAAATGAACACGCCTCAAAATGCGACTGATTTGAAGCTGCCGAACAGAGTCGCCTGCAGTTCTTATGCGAAAGCTGCCGACAATGAGCCATTTTACGAAGCTGGTCAAATGACAGGAGACCTGGGAGAATTCAATCATCGTCGTCTGTTTTCGCGACGATGATGGTTGATGACTGTGCGCATTTCTAACGTAGCTTTTCATACAGGCTAAAACTTAAATGGGAAAAATTATTAAAATATTTCTAATCACAAAAGTGCCTTTTTATGTGCAATTTGGGTAACAAAGAGGTAGCTGATACAACAACTAGGTGTAATGTTGCAGTAACGAACATTTTTGGATCTCTTTTTTGTCATTTTCTCCATGTCCCCCATTTGGTAAGATTAGGCGTTGTTAAAAATCACGCTGGATTTAATCCCGATCAGCTGTTCCGAAACGTCTCGTAAAATGGCTTATAGTCACACTGACAAGACATGTTCGCAGCTTTGTAAAAATGTTTTCAAAAACATTCTAACAAGTCTGTCGGTGTGAATTGATAGAAGATTGAGCAGCGCATGAATGTTAACATGCAATTTGTTTGCTGATGTCCGAGAAAATTACAAAAGAAGCGTGGTATCGGCTTAGATGATAATAATAGAAATTAAAAAAAAAACTCTTTCCTGAAAAAAAGATTAAAAAGAAACCAGAAAGAGACGAAACAGTAATAAAAAAAAAAAAAAACAAAATGAAACCAAGAGAAAAGAGTTTGATACGACCAAAAATTTATCAGAGAATATGTCTAAAACTTGTTTTGGACATTTCTCGTGACATTACGACATTTTTTTAAATTTTAGATGAATAGATAGATAACTTTATTAGTAGGCGCGGTAAATGGCTGGGCATGGCGTACCATTGGTACCTCGCGTACCTGCAGGAATAAAATAGACCCCTTTGTGCGGTCCTTAGCCTCTTGCCCAGCAACTCCTATCCCTACCTCCTCGTGGTACTGGCCGGGGTACGAGTAACCTTGGGGAAGATCGGGTAACCAACCCCCGGTGGGAACTTTGGTCGTATGCTGACAGGGAAGGGGGGTTTGCTTTTGCAAATCTGGAGCGTCTGTACTCCACGTTAGGAGCGGCTCACAACAGCGTCTGTTCCCCATGTCAGGGGCGGCTGATCATCGTCCGAGTGCCAGAGAAGGACTCTAAGCTAAACTGCGCACTATGGCCCTCCGAACATTTAGGGGGAATGGTCCTCCGGAAATCTAGGGGGTTGGTGTCAGGCCCTGCAAGCCAACCGTAAAAACACATCAGCACAGGAACGTCAACGAGAGAATACGGACCGGAACAATCGGCAAAGACCACAGCGACGAAAATGGACTAGCGATTGGAAACTCGGTACGTGGAACTGCAAATCTCTCAACTTCATTGGAAGTACTCGCATACTCTCCGATGTACTGAAGAACCGCGGTTTCGACATCGTAGCGCTGCAGGAGGTGTGCTGGACAGGAGCATTGGTGCGAACGTTTAGAGGTAATCATACCATCTACCAGAGCTGCGGCAACACACGCGAGCTGGGAACAGCTTTCATAGTGATGGGTGATATGCAAAGGCGCGTGATCGGGTGGTGGCCGATCAATGAACGAATGTGCAAGTTAAGAATCAAAGGTCGATTCTTTAACTTCAGCATAATCAACGTGCATAGCCCACACTCCGGAAGCACTGATGATGACAAGGACGCATTTTACGCGCAGCTCGAACGCGAGTACGACCGCTGCCCAAGCCACGACGTCAAGATCATCATAGGAGATTTGAACGCTCAGGTTGGCCAGGAGGAGGAGTTCAGACCGACGATTGGAAAGTTCAGCGCCCACCGGCTGACGAACGAGAACGGCCTACGACTGATAGATTTTGCCGCCTCCAAGAATATGGCCATTCGTAGCACCTATTTCCAGCACAGCCTCCCGTATCGGTACACCTGGAGATCACCTCAGCAGACAGAATCGCAAATCGACCACGTTTTGATCGATGGACGGCACTTCTCCGACATAACCGACGTCAAAACCTATCGTGGCGCCAACATTGACTCCGACCACTACCTGGTGATGGTGAAACTGCGCCCAAAACTATCCGTCATCAACAATGTACGGTACCGACGCCCGCCCCGGTACAATCTCGAGCGGCTGAAACAACCGGATGGCGCCAATGCGTACGCGCAGCATCTTGAGGCAGCGTTGCCGGATGAGGGCGAGCTCGATAGGGCCCCTCTTGAGGACTGCTGGAGGACAGTCAAAGCAGCCATTAACGACGCTGCCGAAAGCATTGTCGGATATGTGGAACGGAGCTCAGGAAACGATTGGTTCGACGAGGAGTGCCAGGAGGTTTTAGAGGAGAAGAATGCAGCGCGGGCTGCAATGCTGCAGCATGGTACGCGGCAAAACGTGGAACGATACAGACTGAAGCGGAAACAGCAAACCCGCCTATTCCGGGACAAAAAGCGCCGCCTGGAAGAGGTGGAATGCCAAGAGATGGAGTTGCTGTACCGTTCTCAAGAAACGCGGAAGTTCTATCAGAAGCTCAACACATCCCGCAAAGGCTTCGTGCCGCGAGCTGAGATGTGCCGGGATAAGGATGGGAGCATCTTGACGGACGGACGCGAGGTGATCGAAAGGTGGAAGCAGCACTACGATGAACACCTGAATGGCGAATGGAGACAGTCAGGACAGCGAAGGCGATGGCTACGTCAGCGCAGCGGACAGCGGAAACCAACCAGCTCCCACGATGGGGGAAGTAAAGGATGCCATTCAACAGCTCAAGAACGACAAGGCCGCTGGCAAGGATGGTATCGGAGCCGAACTCATCAAGATGGGCCCGGACAGGTTGGCCGCTTGTCTGCATCGGCTGATAGTCAGAATCTGGGAAACGGAACAGCTACCGGAGGAGTGGAAGCAAGGCGTTATATGCCCTATCTACAAAAAGGGCGACAAACTGGAGTGTGAAAATTATCGTGCAATCACCATCCTAAACGCCGCCTATAAAGTGCTATCCCAGATTCTCTTCCGTCGTCTATCACCTATAGCAAACGAGTTCGTGGGAAGTTATCAAGCAGGTTTCATCGACGGCCGCTCGACAACGGACCAGATCTTTTCCGTGCGGCAAATCCTCCAGAAATGCCGTGAGTACCAGGTCCCTACGCACCATTTGTTCATCGATTTCAAGGCGGCATACGATAGCATCGACCGCATAGAGCTATGGAAAATCATGGACGAGAACAGCTTTCCCGGGAAGCTCACAAGATTGATCAGAACGATGGACGGTGTGCAAAACTGCGTGAAGATCTCGGGCGAACACTCCAGTTCGTTCGAGTCTCGGCGGGGACTACGACAGGGCGACGGACTTTCGTGCCTGTTGTTCAATATTGCGCTTGAAGGTGTCATGCGGAGAGCCGGACTTAACAGTCGAGGCACGATTTTCACGAGATCCGGACAATTTGTTTGCTTCGCGGACGACATGGATATTATTGGGAGAAAATTTGAAACGGTGGCAGATTTGTTCACCCGCCTGAAACGCGAAGCAACAAGAGTCGGGCTAATGGTGAATGCGTCGAAAACAAAGTACATGCTGGTTGGCGGAACTGAGCGCGACAGGGCCCGCCTAGGAAGCAGTGTTACGATAGACGGGGATACCTTCGAGGTGGTGGACGAGTTCGTCTACCTCGGATCCTTGTTGACGGCTGACAACAATGTTAGTCGGGAAATACGAAGGCGCATCATCAGCGGAAGTCGTGCCTACTATGGGCTCCAGAAGAAACTGCGGTCAAGAAAGATTCACCCCCGCACCAAATGCACGATGTACAAAACGCTCATAAGACCGGTAGTCCTCTATGGGCATGAGGCGTGGACTATGCTCGAGGAGGACTTGCAAGCTTGGGGTTTTCGAACGCCGAGTGCTAAGGACGATCTTCGGCGGCGTGCAGGAGAACGGCGTGTGGCGGCGAAGGATGAACCACGAGCTCGCTCAACTCTACGGCGAACCCAGTATCGTGAAGGTAGCTAAAGCTGGAAGGATACGCTGGGCAGGGCATGTTGCAAGAATGCCGGACAACAACCCTGTAAAGATGGTGTTCGCCACGAATCCGGTCGGAACAAGAAGGCGTGGGGCGCAGCGAGCTAGGTGGATTGACCAGGTACACCAGGACCTGGAGAGCGTGGGTCACAGTCGAGGATGGAGAGAAGCGGCCATGAACCGAGGGAATTGGCGAAATATTGTTGGCGAGGCTTTATCAAGATAATTGATGTAAAGCCAAATAAGTAAGTAAGTAACTTTATTAGTAAAGAGGTTTTCCATTTTCTTTAGAAGTTCATTTTGTGATTGTTTCCCATGAGCCATGAAGTCTCTCTAAGATTTTTTCTAAGGAATTTCTAGAAAAAAATCTACAAAAAATTCTTCAAAATTGTCCTTAAGAATTATTGCAGATATTACTCCTAAGATTATTTTGGGAAGTCATCCAATAATTCTAAAAGAGTTCTCGAGGAAGTTTCCAAAAATTTGCATGCATTCCCCCAGGAGTTTTTTTTATGTATTTCTCCAAGGAAATGTGAATGAAATTTTCAAGGAAGCTAAGAAACTACTGAAAAAAACGTGGCGTAATTCATTCAAACAATTTTGGAAGAACTACAATAATCTTTGGATAAAATTGTGGAGCAATTCCTTGAAAAAATCTAGGGAAACTCAAAAATGAACAACAGGTAAAATTTAAGGAATTATTTGAAATGTTATTAAGAGAATCACTAGAATAACCTCTCGAGGAATTTGTGGAGTAATTTTTTGGAATAACCGTAGATGAAATGCAGGGTGTTGACTCAATGTTGAAAATAAAATTCCCTGACCTTCCAGACATTTTCCAGAAAAAATCCAGGCCACTCAATTGGTTAATTTGAACCGAAATTAGTACGATTTGTACAAGAAGATACATATCCAATAATTTGCATGATGTAAAGTTTATGCTATAGGTCATATGAATAAACTGAACAAAAGCTATTACGTTACTGAAATATATTTGTCAGATAACATTTTTTAGCGTTTTTTCAAGTTGATATGTTAAAACTGAGTAATTGAACTAAGGTGTGCTCGGCTACTGAACTACCCCAAATCAAATTTTACAAATTTCAGACATAAACGAAAATTCTGGACCCTTCCTGATTATACCTGATTACAACTTTTTTTTTTATATAAGATGCAACACCATCACAGTCATCCACGATGCTTTCTAAGTATAAGAAATTTAACCTGAAATTTGGCTATTACTTTTTCCAGGTAAAATTCTAGCCATTGCCGAAGAACTTTTTTGTAGAATGGCTTCAAGAAATTGCACATAGAACTCTCAGAAATTCCTCTTGAAATTCCTAAACATATGTTTACAGATATTTCGTCAATACTTCTCCATGTCGATTTCCCTTAGAAGCTCCTTATCTCCAAGGTTTTTTAAAAAAATGTTAGAGTATTTCTTTCAATCTTGAATTTCTCCAAGAATAGAATTTTGATTTTTCAGGATTATTTCAAGCATACGTCAAAAGATATTTTTCAGGAATCACATTTCCAAAATGCTTTCTTTTTTTTCTCAGAATATTTTCAATAAGTGAAGCATTATGATTAGTTACAGGTATTTTTTTAGTTAATATTTTAAAATTCCGATCTGATCCGACTTGGTTCACTAGGTTTATGCTCTTGAAAATTTGAGGTGTGGCTTCGTTGTATCTTCAATTTAAGGTGATTATACACAAAGCCAAATTTAGAATTTTCAAGCTCACAGATCTAGAAAACCTGACAACCGTTCGCGTTGAAAATTTGATAGGTTGGTTGCATTCTGGAATGCTCAAACGATCAAATTTTCAGTTCAGAGCGCTGTTTGGTTCTTTAGACTAGTGTTCTTGAACATTCGAGGTATGGCCTCGTATTATAATCATCTTGAGGGAATGCATTCAGGGATTGAATTATGCGCTAATAATAAGTGTTCAGATGCTCCTCTTGAATTTGTCGTGTCATCAGCAACGGTCCAAAGAACTCCTCTAAGAATTCTTTTATGAGTATCTCCAAGTAATCTCACAAAATGTCAAGAAGTCAAGAAGTGTGTTGTGGAAGCTGATTAAGTTTTCCCCAATATGATGGACGAAAATTATCGCATACCATCTCTCCTAAACGTAAGTAATATACAAAAACACTTTCTGGTAAGTTGTTCAAAACAAATCACTTGTCTTGTTGCAGATTTATGAACAAGAAGCTGATCAAATTTCACTGCCGGCTACAGCGATTCCCGTGATGCTCGGGTTGTGCAGGATTGCAGATTCAATTTCAAATTTATTATATATTCGATTCCTGGATCGCCAGGGAAGTATTCTAGAAGAGAATTTGATATTTGAATAAATGGCGTCAAATGTAATAAATCAATGTTCCCAGTCGTATGAAGTCTTTTATTTCTACTTTTTGTATTTACTGATGCATTTCGCGTAATCCTTAACCTCAATCTACTGCATCGCTCATGAAATAATGGGGTTTTATTACCCTTTTTCATACTAGAGACCAAGAGTGAAAAATACCCATTATTTGAAGTTCAAAGCGAATACTCTTTAATGAGTAAATCGACTTTACTCTTTTAATGAGTTAAGCCACTTTACTTGAAAATGGGTACCATAGTACCCATTAATGGGTACATCCATGTTAGCGTGTAAGATTTTCTTCACTCATTAAAGAGTAAACCATTGGAACTTACAAATGGGCAAAATTTACCCATTATGCAAAACATTGAAATACCCCTATATTTGACAGCTTCATATATCAGAAAAAAGTGGGTATTTTTTACACCTTATAGGGTAATGTCAAGTTTACAGTGTATGTTGCACACTCGACTACATACACTGTAAACTTGACATTACCCTATAAGGTGTAAAAAATACCCACTTTTTTCTGATATATGAAGCTGTCAAATATAGGGGTATTTCAATGTTTTGCATAATGGGTAAATTTTGCCCATTTGTAAGTTCCAATGGTTTACTCTTTAATGAGTGAAGAAAATCTTATGTCTTTATCTTTCGTTGCAACCGAAGTCGTATCCTGATTGCAGGTTATTGAGCAGTATCTTGCAGGTTAGTGATGAATCGAGATTTGTTATCCACCTCGTTCTTAATTAAACAAATATTGATATTCTTACAGAATGAGTCGGCTATACAAAAAGGCAGGTATGATATGGCATCATGATTCGTCATTACGGCCTGGAGCGAGACGCCGCACAGGAAACTGCGACCATGTCCGAGGGCTAATTATATGGAAGGAAGCATGTCCAGAAGAACATTAACTAGATGTTAATTAATAAGATTTATTTAATAAAATCCTAAAAAACTGCAAAACAAAACGCCCAATGATTTGTCTGCACATTATTCATACCTTTTAATTAATTTCATATAATAATGAAGTCGTAAAAGAGAGTAAAATTTACTCTCATTCCAAACAAAATTCATTTGGAATAAAGGGTAAAAATCACTCGTTGACTTGACGTACAAGCGGTTTACTCTTTAAAGAGTAAAGGCCCTTTACTCTTTTTATGAGTTAAACTAGTTTCTCTCAAAGAGGGTACTTTTTTACCCTTTAAAGGGTACTTTGGTCGTACAGTGTATACACATCGTTGCGCGCTCGGATTTAGTTGCATGCAAGTTGCATCACGCGCGGCGATGACGTACAAACTGACATTTGGGAAATCGTTCGGAATTTATCGGATCCGTTGCAGAAGGGAACGCGAATAATAGGGTTGGTTCTACTGCTAATATTTTGCAATCTTCCATACGGTGTAATTAGACTACCCCAAAAATATTGTGCTCTGCAAGATAAATCCACGTAATGCGATTATCTGAAAATGTCGATATACCGTCGCAGTGATAATGAAAATCACCAAATGTTTCAAATTTAGCTAATTTGAAACATTTGTATCCTTGAAGAACAAATAAAATCCAAGCCTACTTGAATTTTGACGTTGCGTTTGAATTGCGCGCATATCTTCTGCGCGTTACCGCCGCCGCTGGTCGTGGATTTAATATAAGCGCCGCAATAAGTTCTTTTACACACAAGCAAATAGTCCACGATAGGCCACGAAATACATAGAAACCACTTATGAAAATTCGCCACGATAAATCGGGTGGAAATTCATAGCTTTGCCTTATGAAACCAAAATTTGAAAACAAAAAACGTTATCGTGGCAACCTGGAATCGAACCATAAGAACCTTGCGATCGATAGGCCTGTGCATACACCTTGCGCCTATCGATGCCTTGATGTGGATTGATGTTAGAACGATATTGCGGGGAAATTAAAAAATTTGGATATTACGCGTTGCAAGAAAAAAAAAAAATAGATTCCTGAAAAATCAGATTGCTATGAAGAGGACATTATCCTGGCTTTCAATCTAAGCAAACTATGCCTGTCGTTAGGTGCAATTGACTGTTTGCATTGGTATGACGTTTCCCAATTTTCTCGACATTAATGAAGCGGTCTTTTGTCTAATATTCATAGCTTTTTTACTACAATCAGCTTATGTTATGCCTATCTCACTAAAGCAGCTCAATGTGGATAACCATTTTTCCACTCGAATAACTTGTTTCGAAAGATTCCTTTGAGCTTTGGAAAGGGAAGATTTCAAAAGTATATCCTTGATTTTTCGGTATTTTTAGACCCGACCTCCTCTGTTTCGCTGTTTCCAATACCAAACATATACTGGCACACTTACGTAGACCGGCCCTTTTATATTCGTCATCAAACGTCAACATCCCACCGCAAAATCGCTAGTGTTTGGAGGGGATTTTAACCTCCAAATTGCCAAATAACCTCCAAATCATCACCTCCAAGTTAGTTCTAATAACCTCCGTTATATGAAATATGGTGGCGCGTCGATCGTCGCAAGTTTATCGTTAAACAGTCAATTGGACGTCATTATCACATGTTCCCAAAGAGAAACAGCTTCTGAAATCGTATTGAAATTATTCGTCATCAAACGTCAACATCCCACCGCAAAATCGCTAGTGTTTGGAGGGGATTTTAACCTCTAAATTGCCAAATAACCTCCAAATCATCACCTCCAAGTTAGTTCTAATACCCTCCGTTATATGAAACATAGTGGCGCGTCGATCGTCCCAAGTTTATCGTTAAACAGTCAATTGAGCCCGACTTTTCTCACACGCAAAAAAAAAAAATTGAGCGGTAAAAACTACCATTCTAGGGAGTTAACTTAAGCGCTCGCACCGGCAATTTTCAGCAGACCAGAAATTCGCTTGATTTTACCATGTCTGTTGTCGAAATCAGATTGTTGTAAATTATTTCTGTCAAATGTACCAGTAATGTGTTGGGATGTATCGTAAACATAGTAAATTGGTCTGAAATTCCATGATAGTTTCAAGAATTGGCGTAGTCAGCTAAAATAGTAATTTTTACCACAGAATTTTTTCCCGTGTATACTAGTACCCATGAACGCAGCTCGAATCTATGCGGTTTCAATCATGGCGTTCCGAACGAACACCATTACCTAATGATCTTCGGAAATATCCATTGAACCTTTCACTAGCTCCATTAACAATCTTAGATGTGACATACAGTGATAAAGTTGATGATTTTTTTGAGTCTACGTTCAACGCACACTACACGGGAAAAAATTCTGTGGTAAAAATTACTATTTTATCGGCAACCAAACAAACGTCAAATGCACATTTATATCAGAGTGAATTTGAATAAGAGTGGCGTCAATGTCAAAATTGGAACAGCGGCGAACAGTCATTTCCATACAAATCTGCGTTACAATTGGGCATGAGACCTGTCAAAATGGGAACATGACGTCACTCTTGTTTATAGGCACTCTAATTTATATATTCTATCAAAACATACCAATTTGAAAATTCAGATGATTCTTTGTACTGTCAGCTTCCAGTTGACGAGATTTCCGAGACTATAAAAACTATTTCGCCAGAGAAGTCATCAATTCAAATGAACACGCCTCAAAATGCGACTGATTTGAAGCTGCCGAACAGAGTCGCCTGCAGTTCTTATGCGAAAGCTGCCGACAATGAGCCATTTTACGAAGCTGGTCAAATGACAGGAGACCTGGGAGAATTCAATCATCGTCGTCTGTTTTCGCGACGATGATGGTTGATGACTGTGCGCATTTCTAACGTAGCTTTTCATACAGGCTAAAACTTAAATGGGAAAAATTATTAAAATATTTCTAATCACAAAAGTGCCTTTTTATGTGCAATTTGGGTAACAAAGAGGTAGCTGATACAACAACTAGGTGTAATGTTGCAGTAACGAACATTTTTGGATCTCTTTTTTGTCATTTTCTCCATGTCCCCCATTTGGTAAGATTAGGCGTTGTTAAAAATCACGCTGGATTTAATCCCGATCAGCTGTTCCGAAACGTCTCGTAAAATGGCTTATAGTCACACTGACAAGACATGTTCGCAGCTTTGTAAAAATGTTTTCAAAAACATTCTAACAAGTCTGTCGGTGTGAATTGATAGAAGATTGAGCAGCGCATGAATGTTAACATGCAATTTGTTTGCTGATGTCCGAGAAAATTACAAAAGAAGCGTGGTATCGGCTTAGATGATAATAATAGAAATTAAAAAAAAAAACTCTTTCCTGAAAAAAAGATTAAAAAGAAACCAGAAAGAGACGAAACAGTAATAAAAAAAAAAAAAAAAACAAAATGAAACCAAGAGAAAAGAGTTTGATACGACCAAAAATTTATCAGAGAATATGTCTAAAACTTGTTTTGGACATTTCTCGTGACATTACGACATTTTTTTAAATTTTAGATGAATAGATAGATAACTTTATTAGTAGGCGCGGTAAATGGCTGGGCATGGCGTACCATTGGTACCTCGCGTACCTGCAGGAATAAAATAGACCCCTTTGTGCGGTCCTTAGCCTCTTGCCCAGCAACTCCTATCCCTACCTCCTCGTGGTACTGGCCGGGGTACGAGTAACCTTGGGGAAGATCGGGTAACCAACCCCCGGTGGGAACTTTGGTCGTATGCTGACAGGGAAGGGGGGGTTTGCTTTTGCAAATCTGGAGCGTCTGTACTCCACGTTAGGAGCGGCTCACAACAGCGTCTGTTCCCCATGTCAGGGGCGGCTGATCATCGTCCGAGTGCCAGAGAAGGACTCTAAGCTAAACTGCGCACTATGGCCCTCCGAACATTTAGGGGGAATGGTCCTCCGGAAATCTAGGGGGTTGGTGTCAGGCCCTGCAAGCCAACCGTAAAAACACATCAGCACAGGAACGTCAACGAGAGAATACGGACCGGAACAATCGGCAAAGACCACAGCGACGAAAATGGACTAGCGATTGGAAACTCGGTACGTGGAACTGCAAATCTCTCAACTTCATTGGAAGTACTCGCATACTCTCCGATGTACTGAAGAACCGCGGTTTCGACATCGTAGCGCTGCAGGAGGTGTGCTGGACAGGAGCATTGGTGCGAACGTTTAGAGGTAATCATACCATCTACCAGAGCTGCGGCAACACACGCGAGCTGGGAACAGCTTTCATAGTGATGGGTGATATGCAAAGGCGCGTGATCGGGTGGTGGCCGATCAATGAACGAATGTGCAAGTTAAGAATCAAAGGTCGATTCTTTAACTTCAGCATAATCAACGTGCATAGCCCACACTCCGGAAGCACTGATGATGACAAGGACGCATTTTACGCGCAGCTCGAACGCGAGTACGACCGCTGCCCAAGCCACGACGTCAAGATCATCATAGGAGATTTGAACGCTCAGGTTGGCCAGGAGGAGGAGTTCAGACCGACGATTGGAAAGTTCAGCGCCCACCGGCTGACGAACGAGAACGGCCTACGACTGATAGATTTTGCCGCCTCCAAGAATATGGCCATTCGTAGCACCTATTTCCAGCACAGCCTCCCGTATCGGTACACCTGGAGATCACCTCAGCAGACAGAATCGCAAATCGACCACGTTTTGATCGATGGACGGCACTTCTCCGACATAACCGACGTCAAAACCTATCGTGGCGCCAACATTGACTCCGACCACTACCTGGTGATGGTGAAACTGCGCCCAAAACTATCCGTCATCAACAATGTACGGTACCGACGCCCGCCCCGGTACAATCTCGAGCGGCTGAAACAACCGGATGGCGCCAATGCGTACGCGCAGCATCTTGAGGCAGCGTTGCCGGATGAGGGCGAGCTCGATAGGGCCCCTCTTGAGGACTGCTGGAGGACAGTCAAAGCAGCCATTAACGACGCTGCCGAAAGCATTGTCGGATATGTGGAACGGAGCTCAGGAAACGATTGGTTCGACGAGGAGTGCCAGGAGGTTTTAGAGGAGAAGAATGCAGCGCGGGCTGCAATGCTGCAGCATGGTACGCGGCAAAACGTGGAACGATACAGACTGAAGCGGAAACAGCAAACCCGCCTATTCCGGGACAAAAAGCGCCGCCTGGAAGAGGTGGAATGCCAAGAGATGGAGTTGCTGTACCGTTCTCAAGAAACGCGGAAGTTCTATCAGAAGCTCAACACATCCCGCAAAGGCTTCGTGCCGCGAGCTGAGATGTGCCGGGATAAGGATGGGAGCATCTTGACGGACGGACGCGAGGTGATCGAAAGGTGGAAGCAGCACTACGATGAACACCTGAATGGCGAATGGAGACAGTCAGGACAGCGAAGGCGATGGCTACGTCAGCGCAGCGGACAGCGGAAACCAACCAGCTCCCACGATGGGGGAAGTAAAGGATGCCATTCAACAGCTCAAGAACGACAAGGCCGCTGGCAAGGATGGTATCGGAGCCGAACTCATCAAGATGGGCCCGGACAGGTTGGCCGCTTGTCTGCATCGGCTGATAGTCAGAATCTGGGAAACGGAACAGCTACCGGAGGAGTGGAAGCAAGGCGTTATATGCCCTATCTACAAAAAGGGCGACAAACTGGAGTGTGAAAATTATCGTGCAATCACCATCCTAAACGCCGCCTATAAAGTGCTATCCCAGATTCTCTTCCGTCGTCTATCACCTATAGCAAACGAGTTCGTGGGAAGTTATCAAGCAGGTTTCATCGACGGCCGCTCGACAACGGACCAGATCTTTTCCGTGCGGCAAATCCTCCAGAAATGCCGTGAGTACCAGGTCCCTACGCACCATTTGTTCATCGATTTCAAGGCGGCATACGATAGCATCGACCGCATAGAGCTATGGAAAATCATGGACGAGAACAGCTTTCCCGGGAAGCTCACAAGATTGATCAGAACGATGGACGGTGTGCAAAACTGCGTGAAGATCTCGGGCGAACACTCCAGTTCGTTCGAGTCTCGGCGGGGACTACGACAGGGCGACGGACTTTCGTGCCTGTTGTTCAATATTGCGCTTGAAGGTGTCATGCGGAGAGCCGGACTTAACAGTCGAGGCACGATTTTCACGAGATCCGGACAATTTGTTTGCTTCGCGGACGACATGGATATTATTGGGAGAAAATTTGAAACGGTGGCAGATTTGTTCACCCGCCTGAAACGCGAAGCAACAAGAGTCGGGCTAATGGTGAATGCGTCGAAAACAAAGTACATGCTGGTTGGCGGAACTGAGCGCGACAGGGCCCGCCTAGGAAGCAGTGTTACGATAGACGGGGATACCTTCGAGGTGGTGGACGAGTTCGTCTACCTCGGATCCTTGTTGACGGCTGACAACAATGTTAGTCGGGAAATACGAAGGCGCATCATCAGCGGAAGTCGTGCCTACTATGGGCTCCAGAAGAAACTGCGGTCAAGAAAGATTCACCCCCGCACCAAATGCACGATGTACAAAACGCTCATAAGACCGGTAGTCCTCTATGGGCATGAGGCGTGGACTATGCTCGAGGAGGACTTGCAAGCTTGGGGTTTTCGAACGCCGAGTGCTAAGGACGATCTTCGGCGGCGTGCAGGAGAACGGCGTGTGGCGGCGAAGGATGAACCACGAGCTCGCTCAACTCTACGGCGAACCCAGTATCGTGAAGGTAGCTAAAGCTGGAAGGATACGCTGGGCAGGGCATGTTGCAAGAATGCCGGACAACAACCCTGTAAAGATGGTGTTCGCCACGAATCCGGTCGGAACAAGAAGGCGTGGGGCGCAGCGAGCTAGGTGGATTGACCAGGTACACCAGGACCTGGAGAGCGTGGGTCACAGTCGAGGATGGAGAGAAGCGGCCATGAACCGAGGGAATTGGCGAAATATTGTTGGCGAGGCTTTATCAAGATAATTGATGTAAAGCCAAATAAGTAAGTAAGTAACTTTATTAGTAAAGAGGTTTTCCATTTTCTTTAGAAGTTCATTTTGTGATTGTTTCCCATGAGCCATGAAGTCTCTCTAAGATTTTTTCTAAGGAATTTCTAGAAAAAAATCTACAAAAAATTCTTCAAAATTGTCCTTAAGAATTATTGCAGATATTACTCCTAAGATTATTTTGGGAAGTCATCCAATAATTCTAAAAGAGTTCTCGAGGAAGTTTCCAAAAATTTGCATGCATTCCCCCAGGAGTTTTTTTTATGTATTTCTCCAAGGAAATGTGAATGAAATTTTCAAGGAAGCTAAGAAACTACTGAAAAAAACGTGGCGTAATTCATTCAAACAATTTTGGAAGAACTACAATAATCTTTGGATAAAATTGTGGAGCAATTCCTTGAAAAAATCTAGGGAAACTCAAAAATGAACAACAGGTAAAATTTAAGGAATTATTTGAAATGTTATTAAGAGAATCACTAGAATAACCTCTCGAGGAATTTGTGGAGTAATTTTTTGGAATAACCGTAGATGAAATGCAGGGTGTTGACTCAATGTTGAAAATAAAATTCCCTGACCTTCCAGACATTTTCCAGAAAAAATCCAGGCCACTCAATTGGTTAATTTGAACCGAAATTAGTACGATTTGTACAAGAAGATACATATCCAATAATTTGCATGATGTAAAGTTTATGCTATAGGTCATATGAATAAACTGAACAAAAGCTATTACGTTACTGAAATATATTTGTCAGATAACATTTTTTAGCGTTTTTTCAAGTTGATATGTTAAAACTGAGTAATTGAACTAAGGTGTGCTCGGCTACTGAACTACCCCAAATCAAATTTTACAAATTTCAGACATAAACGAAAATTCTGGACCCTTCCTGATTATACCTGATTACAACTTTTTTTTTTATATAAGATGCAACACCATCACAGTCATCCACGATGCTTTCTAAGTATAAGAAATTTAACCTGAAATTTGGCTATTACTTTTTCCAGGTAAAATTCTAGCCATTGCCGAAGAACTTTTTTGTAGAATGGCTTCAAGAAATTGCACATAGAACTCTCAGAAATTCCTCTTGAAATTCCTAAACATATGTTTACAGATATTTCGTCAATACTTCTCCATGTCGATTTCCCTTAGAAGCTCCTTATCTCCAAGGTTTTTTAAAAAAATGTTAGAGTATTTCTTTCAATCTTGAATTTCTCCAAGAATAGAATTTTGATTTTTCAGGATTATTTCAAGCATACGTCAAAAGATATTTTTCAGGAATCACATTTCCAAAATGCTTTCTTTTTTTTCTCAGAATATTTTCAATAAGTGAAGCATTATGATTAGTTACAGGTATTTTTTTAGTTAATATTTTAAAATTCCGATCTGATCCGACTTGGTTCACTAGGTTTATGCTCTTGAAAATTTGAGGTGTGGCTTCGTTGTATCTTCAATTTAAGGTGATTATACACAAAGCCAAATTTAGAATTTTCAAGCTCACAGATCTAGAAAACCTGACAACCGTTCGCGTTGAAAATTTGATAGGTTGGTTGCATTCTGGAATGCTCAAACGATCAAATTTTCAGTTCAGAGCGCTGTTTGGTTCTTTAGACTAGTGTTCTTGAACATTCGAGGTATGGCCTCGTATTATAATCATCTTGAGGGAATGCATTCAGGGATTGAATTATGCGCTAATAATAAGTGTTCAGATGCTCCTCTTGAATTTGTCGTGTCATCAGCAACGGTCCAAAGAACTCCTCTAAGAATTCTTTTATGAGTATCTCCAAGTAATCTCACAAAATGTCAAGAGCTTATTGAATAGATTATTTCAAACAATATTCCTGAAATTTCGGCTTTTCAATAATGTTCTGGAGAATTTCCTGGGTATATTCTAAGAAAAAAAAAAAAAACTGGTCATGTCTAGGGAAAATGTACCAGTTATGGCTATAGTGGTTCCCTATTTGGCCATAAGTGTTTTCTCAAAAACTTTCACATTTTGAATACTTTTGAATGTTTTAACATCTAGATTCATTCGATATCAAACTACTTAAACACACAGAATGATTAGAAATTTGAAAATAATCAAATTATCACGTTTGGCGAAATAGGGAACCATTATGTCCATAACTGGTACACCTACCCTATAAGAAAGCTCCTGATAAGAATCCTTAAGTTTATTTTAGTTTTTTTTATTTATTTTCTCGTGCTGCAATTTTACATCAAATATAATAAAAGTAAAACTGTTCAGAACATTAAAACGAAAAATTTTACCATCATCAGTGTTTTACCATCCAAACAGTGTTAAGAGCTGAACAATTGATTCTATCCCATTACCCCGAATGCCATTTCCCAGAATGCCACCACCCCGAATTCCATTACCCCCAATGTACCATTACCCAGAATTCCATCACCCCGAATGCTTTTTCCCCGAATTTACAATTATCTTCACATGATGATATTGAAGACATTTCCCCATGATATTGGAATTCGGGGTAATGTCATTCGGGGTGATGGATAGAAATTCTTTTCAGGTTTCTTGAAAATAAAATCCATGAACGAATTTTACCAAAAACTCTAAAATAAACCTTTGCGGGTTTTCTTGAAAAAAAAATCTGTGGAAATCATTGGAAGATCTCTTAGAGTACCGACTAAAGAATTCGGTTGAAAAGTTAGTGAAAAATATCTAGACGAAATCCTAGGATAGTCTTTGGAAAATCGTTCAAACATTGAAGTGCTCGAGGATTTCCTGAAGCAAACTCTGGAGAAATTCCTTTGAACATCATTTGAAAAAATATTGACAGAATTGGTAGAGGAGTTTCTTGAAGAATGTAAGGAGAGAACCCTGTATCACTTCCTGATAATATTTTAAATGAAATCCCTGAAGAAACAACTAGGATAATTCCTGGAGCTGTTCTTGAGAAATATGAAAAGAAATTTAGCATCACAATTATCTCCAAACAAGATAAGGGAAAAAAGACTTTAGAGACTATCGGCTAGAGTGGTTCAAAAAATCGTTTTTGCTCCACACCGCTTATTCGATTCTAGATCAAATTCTGAGTGTCCTCCCAAAATTTGAGCTCATTCGGATGAAAACTGAGACTGCACAAGCCCTTTAAAGTTTATATGGGAATTACTATGGGAAAAGCAAGCAATTCATTCAATCGGTCATAGTGTTTGCCCATGTGCTCTTGAGGATTAGTGCTACGTTGATACTGTGAGATACATTCATCAGCTACAACTTTGCCGAAGACCATTTTTAAATCGGACGCCCCAGTAATTAGTTATTGATTTTTGTATGAGTTGTAAAACTTTGGCTATAATAATTGGGCAATTCTGCAGGCATCACTGGATATATGCAGTAAAACATAGTAGCCATGATTTGTGCGTGGTATCTTTCGCGCCAGATGCAACAATGTTGCCTGTTCAGAAGTGAAATGAGCACTGTTGAAGAATTTGTGACTGGATATAAATTAATAACTAATTACTGAGACGTCCGATTTGAAAAAGGTCTTCGGCAAAGTTGTAGCTGATGAACGTATCTCACAGTATCAACGTGGCACTAATCTTCAAGAGCACATGGGCAAACACTATGACCGATTGAATGAATTGCTTGCTTTTCCCATAGTAATTCCCATATAAACTTTAAAGGGCTTGTGCAGTCTCAGTTTTCATCCGAATGAGCTCAAATTTTGGGAGGACACTCAGAATTTGATCTAGAATCGAATGAGCGGTGTGGAGCAAAAACGATTTTTTGAACCACTCTACTATCGGCCCTATATATGTTAGTCTTTTACTGATTGAATATAGGAATATTAGAAACGTCAATTATGTTTTGGTAACTCGATAAAATTTCATACTCGAAAGGATAAACAGCTCAAATATTGTTTTGATAGCGACAAAGTCATTTTTTTTTATTGAAGAAAATTTATTTTGCAAATAGTGGTTTCTTTGGTTTTTGACGCAAAAATCCTTTGGCGTGAAAATATTCTACCATGAATTACTGCCGCAAAATAATTTACCTGATTGTGATATAAAAAATCCCTGATAATTCCAGGTTTTTCTAGGTATAAGACACCCTGATCATACAAGAATTCCTTAAAAATTACAGAAGAAATCCGTGGAAGGCTACCAAAGTTTTCTACAAAATTATTATACTAAAGCATTCGAGAATTTTTATGATCTCTAAATATCTATCCAAAGGTTAGTCATGATGCGCAGAGTGAGATGTCCAGACAGTCGTTGCACAAATTTCTAGTTCCTCCCATCATGATTAGATGTCTGTGTGTCTGGGTGTTATCCAAGTGTCTTTTGGGATGATTTCGGATAAGGTTCAGATAGGGAAAAAACAAAAATGTTTTATTTTTAGTATTACACTGTGTTATCTTCATTTTCAACAGCTCTCTGATATATATTAAACTAGTTAAAACTTTTTAACTGCGTGTTTATTTATAGTCGACGCCGGCTAAACCGCGGTGTCAAATATTAATATAATTAATATTTTCATCTAGTTATTCATGTATGATCAGGTGTTTCCATGCATATTTCCTAAATGTCTTATTCAACTCGAACCTAAATCTTACTTGAACAAACTATGGAAACTTAGAACGCTACCTATTTTCATCAAATTGTTCAATTTAAAAGCAACTTTGTTTCTTAACCTATACGGTTGGAGGATATGCTAGATTCTGATTATTTACAGCAATGGATATTTTTTACGCAAACTAAATTAATAATGCTTAACGAATGGGGATTATTTCTAACGGTAGTTGCTGTTATATTTGTGTCTGTTTTTGGCTAGCAACTTTACTCTCCTCTCTCAATATTTTTATGTTTTTTATTTCTATGAGTATCTTTGTTATGCTATTTATTCGAATTCAGAATTAATCGAGGCTTGAATCAAATAAAAAAGTTTGGAGAGAATCAGTGTTTAGAAAGAATATGGGAAATTTAAATGTTCCAAAACAACTCCTATACCAGTAGAAGTTGGATTGATATAGGAAAATACGTTTGAGTCCAAATTTGTAAAGGACCGCACCTAGGAGAGTACATTGTACAGTACATAAATTTGTTAATTTCGATATAATCCAATAAAGCTACCATGACATTTGGAGGTTAGATGTGAGTTTTATTATAACAGAGATTGTTTTAAGTTCTGTGAGTCAACTTTGTTGCCATATGTCTGGAACAAATATTTGGTTAAAATAGTTAGAGCGCATGGAGTTGAGTCTGATGGTGCAGAATTGTGTGGTATGTTTCTGATTGAGTTTGTGATTATTTTAATATTTCGGGTTGCAAATTTTATTCATGACTGAAGTTGCTAAGTTGGACTTGAGTAGCAAGTGAGTTTCATATTGGAGGACCACTAAACATCATTCTAAGATACTTTCTTCTTATAGTTTCATAGAACATTGCACAATGGTCGATACGATTATTTAGCAGGAAGAAACCTTTCTCTGTTCTTATTAATGATGTCTTCAGAGGATTTGTTCGTAATTGAGTTTTGAATCTTTAAAGAAAAAAAAAGGATATTGTGATCCACATTTAGGTTTGAATTTTGAATAAAACTTTAATGTTTTAGATAATTTGTCGTTGCGTTTTTCAGCAAACATTCAGAAAATGTTATTCTGAACAACTTTGCTGAAAACACTATTGATCTAACACTTCATTTGAGTTCTGTATTTCGATTCCGAAAGTATATAAATTTAGATGGCACCCAACAAATCAGTTGTTTTAGTTTTGAGTTTTGAGGCTTTCATAAGAGTTGTAGACGATGTAATGATAGGTACACAATTTTGCTCAACATTGTAAGTTTATAATTTTTGTCATTCAAAAGTTAGAAGCAAATTTAAATGAAAAAATTTTGAAACCTCAAGGTCCCAATAATTAAATTTTTTTCACGGAGTAAGTTCACTTAAAAATATCTTTGAACACATTAAATTTGCAGATGACTAAGAAAAAAAATAAAATTGTTGGCCTGCTGTCTTCAGCAAAGTTGTAGGTTTCAACTAGATCTACAATTGTAGATCTCCATACTTTCCTATGCCTAGAGAAGAGAGAAAAAAACGAGTCTAAAATTCATTTTTTTTCCCATTATTTAATCAATGATTTCTTCAAGTTACTAGCAATAAAGTTGTGTATGGATAAATAAAAAACTTACAACTTCGCTGGAGAGTACGCCGATTACTGTGAAACTTTGAGAATTACAAGCAAATTTTGATTTTGAAGGGTATGTTTGAAGTGATTTTCTCAAATTAAACAATATGACTGTAACAGTTGATAAAGGGATAGTTGCCTCATGTATGGCCTTACTGAATTACTGAATGACGAAGCTGAAGATTGTGGGTTCGAATCTCGCAGGTCGAGGCTCTTTTCGTAATATAATTTTTCTCGTCATCCCTGGGCATAGAGTATCTTTGTACCTGCCACACGATATCAACATGCACTGTCCTAGTTGGGACGTAATGCCAGAACGATGGTACTCAACCATAAATTATTCAAAATCAAAACCTATGTAAGGATCCACGACGATGCAAAACTCTTCGCTGAAAATATACGTCTTAAATCAACAACAGAGAGAATTTGGTTAGATTGCTAAAATTATCGATTTATCGGATCATTGTGCATTGTCAACGATTGGATTTATTAGTAATATTGATGAAACGGGACCGAAGAATTTATGATTTCATACAATTGAATCAAGGTTTTTGACATATGAATTGTTCATCGAAAATAAATAATCGTTTCTGCGTATCGCTTTAAATTTGTGTACCATTCCGGTAAACTGAATGTGATGGTGATTGCTTTAAATTCCGTTCTGTTTTATTACTTCAACAAGTCACAACTTTTCCATACATTTTTTATAATTACAAATCTTCCTATCCTCCACTGTTGCTCGCTCGGACAAATGTACAATTGATCCCAGGACCCAATAACAATTAAATCATTATAACAAGCATCGCCTTTTTAGGAAGTTCCATTTCGTCTAAATTTCAAGAAGCTACACCGAATTGCGAAAAATCAAATTCAAATATGTGCCTGAACGCACAACCAGAATACTTAAAAATATATCAGATATTATTTCAACATAATTTTTCAAATCAAACCTAAAAAGTAGCAATTGAACGTCTTACAATTTTTAAGAGATAACTCAGTCCCTTGAATGGGGTTTTGAAGACTAATTGCTCTGAAGACCTGATTTAGTCTAATCAAATTTGTTAACAAGAAATATACTCTTTCTAATAAAACGTTAATAACATTTTCGAAAAATTAAAGAAACCTTTTGAAATAAATTACAGAATAAATAAGATAAATATAAAGAATTCAAGCAACTTTCTCTCGTATTGGAAGCTTCAAATTTGATTTTTCGCATTTTTTATTTCGGTACGACGGGAACGAAAACGAAACTTAGGCTATCCACCAAACACATCTCCGACACAAGTTCAGCACCTGCTTTCTGCACGATTCTGCAGATAATGGATGCCCTAGCGTTTGTAGACGGGCGAAAGGTCCAACGTGAGGTTGCGCAACGCCTGGTTCTGCGCGGATGATCGCGTCTGTCGCGAGGAACGAATGATTTCCAGCACCAAACTGCGACAGTCGTTGCAGACGGCCATCAACTCCCCGGTGAGTCGCTCCTTCTGCGGATCGATGGCAGTGCCCGGTGCCGTGGCCGCCGCAGATAGGGTGAACGCTTTGGCGAATCGGTTCCTGGAAGAGCTGCGGAAACGAAGAGTTTGCGTTTAAATGGTCTGGCAACACTGTTTTCGTATTCTTAGGTAACCATAAGCCGTATATCGGACTCAATTCCTTATATATAGTGCTATTTAAAGACTATTTTCATTATATCAGTCCATTTTGACCCACTATACGGTTTATTTATTATCTGGATTACAAATATAGCCTTATTACCTTCGATCCAGTGTGCTACTGTTGCTGTGCGGCCGGGCAGAGCTTTGTGGCGGTAAACTGTGCGGTCCTTCCATGCTGCGGGACATGATCGAACACCTGCTGCTACCGTTGGTATTCGTTACGGATGTTGTACTTTCTTTGGCACCGTTCGTAGTGGCTGACGTCACCGGCTGGGACAGTGGAAGCGATAGGGACTCACCCTGCAGGCTGGTGCCCGGTGTGCTGGAAGCCGAACGTTGATTCTTTGGTGATGATGGAGCGCTACCGACTGTGTTGCGAGTCTGGAAATAGGGGATAAACATATGATTCCGGATTAGTACGATTTTTACAATATATTCGTGGAATGATTCTAATATTAGTTGAGCATTTTTTGAGGCAGCTGTAATAGATATTTAATCATATATATGAAAGTTTAACAAATCATTTTTATTTTTTAGCAATCAATCGTTGCTTTACTACAACTTTTGAAGTTTTTGCTTTTCTCCTTCAACAAGGTATACCGAAAGGTACTACTAGTTCGCTGTCGGGCTGCTCACTATGCTATTTTAATGCGGTTTCTGCGCTAACTCAACTGTAACCCTTGATCTCCAGGTCTTGGTGCACCTTGTCGATCCACGTCTTTTTTTTTCGACCGGTTTCGAAGCGAACACCATCTTTACAGGACTGCTGTCCAGCATTCTTGCAACATGTCCTGTACATCGTATCCTTCCAGCTTTGGCCACCTTCTGGATACTGGGTTCGCCGTAGCGCTGGGCGAGCTCGAGGTTCGTCCTTCGCCACCACACGCCGAAGATCGTCCTTAGCACTCGGCGCTCAAAACCCCGAGAGCTTGGAGGTCCTCTTTGAGCATAGTCCACGTTTCATGCCCGTAGAGGACTACCGGTCTTATGAGCGTTTTGTACATCGTACATTCGTACATTAGGTGCGAGCGTGAATCTTTCTTGACCGCAGTTTATTCTGGAGCCCATAGTAGGCACGACTTCCACAGATGTTGCGCCTTCGTACTTCCTGACTAAGGTGTCGGCCAGGGTAGATGCGTCACGCGAAAATCCTTTGGAGTTTGACAGTTCATTATTAATAATTGTTATTCCTTCTCGTGCACTTTTCGCTTCGCTTCGCAATTCGCGTCTACCCTGGCCGCGCCCTAACATTGTTGTTAGCCGTCAGCAAGGATACGACGTACACGAACTCGTCTACCACCTCTAAGGTGTCCCCGTCTATCGTAACATTGCTTTGGGCATATAACATCGTGTTTACACTCCTCTGTTTTCGCTGCCCTGACCTGTACGTGTATTCTAAGCCATTCAGGTGTTCATCATAGTGGGGCCCAGATAGCCGTAGCGGTAAACGCGCAACTATTCAGCAAGACCAAGCTGAGGGTCGTGGGTTCGAATCCCACCGGTCGAGGATCTTTTCGGGTTGGAAATTTTCTCGACTTCCCAGGGCATAGAGTATCTTCGTACCTGCCACACGATACACGCATGCAAAAATGGTCATCGGCATAGTAAGCTCTCAGTTAATAACTGTGGAAGTGCTCATAAGAACACTAAGCTAAGAAGCAGGCTCTGACCCAGTAGGGACGTAACGCCAGAAAGAAGAAGAAGATCATAGTGCTGCTTCCACTTTCGACCTCCTCGCGTTCGTCCGTCAAGATGCTCCCATCCTTCCGCGTTTCTTGAGAACAGTACAGCAACTCCATATCTTGGCATTCCACCTCTTCCAGGCGTCGCTTTTTGTCCCGAAATACGCAGGTTTGTTGTTTCCACTTCAGTCTGTATCGTTCCACGTTTTGCCGCGTACCATGCTGCAGCATTGCAGCCCGCGCTTTATTCGTTCCCTCCAAAACCTCCTGGCGCTCCTCGTCGAACCAATCGTTTCTTGAACTCCGTTCAACATATCAGACAATGCTTTCGGCAGCGTCGTTAATGGCTGCTTTGACGGTCCTTTAGCAGACCTTAAGAGGGGCTCCATTGATCTCGCCTTCATCCGGCAACCATTGGCCTAGGGCCAGAGGGGGCAGGCTCCCTCCAGAATCATCCAACCTTCACCCCCAGAATTTTGGATGGTAATATTTATAAAAAATCAGTATACCTGACCGTATCGTGAGAAAAAAATTGCTCAATCAGTTAACATGACTATCTTATTAGAAAAAAAAAACTTCACTGATTTATTTTGTGCAACAATAGTATGGAAACCTCGCTTGTCGCACACAGCCTCAGCGTAGTAATTCTGACTCCGATGAATCGCATGACAACCAAAACATTAATTTTTCAGCTGTCGCTCGATTTGTTACCGCTAGAATCAAGTTGTTATTGTTGATGCATGCATTGCTTATGTTTTTTCACATCTCCGTGGCACAAAATACAAAAGCGACTAAAAAATCGATTCCAAAAAAAATCCTTATATCTGAATAATGCAAACAATTATTTAGCCAATAAAATTAATTGAAAAGTGTTCAATTACTCAAGTAATTTCTTAGACAATAGATAGATAGCTGGGATATGAAGCGAAAAATTATATTGCGGGGAAATTCAAAAAATTTTGCTTCGCGGAAATAACGCGCAGTGAGCATTGCAGGCGGCTTGAGTACAGAAGGTTCGTTTCAATGCAATGACAGTAAGCAAAAGTTGCAAAACGATTTTCAGCTTTTTTTTTTATTTAAGCTATCAATTTCTTCACATTCAGATTAACATTGGAGATCGACAGATGAGCTAAATCAGCCGTCCATGAATTCAAAAGCCATCAGAATCAAAGATGTGCGATCTGATCCTGAATCCTCATATCGTCCCCTTGATGCTACAACTAGATAACTCGAAATTTTAAATTTTTACTTCAATATGTCAAAACGTTTTTCTTAATTAGATCTGCAAAATATCCACAGGTCTTAAGTGTGTGATTCAAAATACACAAGTTAAAGATTATTTTTAAATCATAATCGCTGTGATTAACCATCACCTTGTTAAACGGTCATACTTTCAAAGTTGCACACCTCAAAATTTTGATTTTCGAGTTATCTAGATGTAGCATTAAGGGGACGATATGAAACCGGAGTCTGAATGGAATATTTCGCAAACTGTATTTTTTCTCTAGCGAGAAGCGTATCAATCAATCAGAATTGTTCGTACGATTCGTAGAAGAAAATAAAACTCGTTTGTGCTAACTCTTATGTTTATTGTGAAGCTTTTGAAAATATCATCTTTTCAAACTCATAAAGCTTTGATAAAGCTTTTGATAAAGCTTTTGATTTCATATTTTTTGAACGCACAGTTCGTTATGAGGATAACAATTCCTACCAGTTTGCAAATCTGCATACGCGTGTATTTCCTTGTTGAATATGTTCATTCATCAAAATATTCATGCAATAAGCTGTATGCATTTAGTAAAGCGGGTAAAACTGCACAATGATAGACAGAAGATGCAACAAAATTCACGGGTGGCTTGGATGAATTTGATGGAATATTTTCAGATAGATTGCTCTGAATTTTCCAGGAATCAAAATTTTTCTTGCAACGCGTAATACCTAGTTCATAACAGATCTTTTCAAGGAATTTCAACCTCGCTGAGTTTTCATCAGATAGATGGCAGTAATTTATCTTGGTGTGAAAAAGTCCAACAAAATCGACCAAATTTGTTTTTTTTTTCAATTCCGCCAATCAATTCTTTCTTTTCTCGATTAGATTTTTCAAGTGATTCCGCAAGAAGTAACGAATTACTTGAATTTTTACCTACATTTTTCCTAAAAATCTTATTATGTTTTAAATCCTTAAGAATTTTAGAAACATATTATACTAAAGTCTCTCAAGGAATACAGAAAGGTGGCTTCAGAAATCTATCGGATATTGGCTACAAATTCCTTCAGGATATCAACCATTACTTTAATGCCTACTTTTTATCCACTAATTAATTCCGGATGTTCCTGGACGTAACAAGAAACTTTTTACAAGTTCAACGTTTTTTCTTGCAATTATCAAACAAAAAACAAAGAATTTCAACAAATATTATGCCAAGCTATTTCGCTGAAAGTTCTACCAGGAATTTCTCTCTAAATGTTTCAGAATACTGCTCCTAAAAATTGATTAGAAATTATTTAGCGAAATTCATCAAAAGACCTCCAAAAATATTTCCAGAATGCATAACAAATTGTGTGAGAAATTCGTCTGTGGTTTTCTCTGGAAATTATGCTTTGAATCCAGAATTATACAAGAAATGTATACAAAAAGTACTTTGACTCTTCTCCTGAATATTTTCCTTCAAATCTTGAGTGGAAAATAATGAGGAAGTTTGTTAAAAAAAAACAAGGATTACTTGGTCGGCGTTAAGTCAGAATGGACCAAGTCACATTTTTCATATTTTGAGAAAAATGGGTTTAAAGTCTAACGCTCTGTAATTTTTGAACTCGTTTAAATTTTGGTTCAATATTTCTACACATTTTTGTGTTACTTTCAAACAATATAATGTGAAGTGATAATCATGAAAAATCATATGCCAACCCTCTGATAGAACGAATTTTTGATGGACTATGTGTACTTGGTCCACTCTGACTGAACTAAAGACCACCGTTCAGTGAGTTGGTTCACTCTGACTAAACTATTTCTAGGAAAATAACAATCATTTAATGCTTTCATGGTCAAACTGAGTGCATATCTCTAACATAAACAGATTATCAAGACCCTTCGACAACAGTATCGTAAATTCTTCAATAATCTATATAGTCAATACCGATTTCAGTGGCATTACGATAGCTTGAAAACTAAGGTTTTACAGGGTCAGGGCATTGAAGACCAGAAATATTCAAATACGCGTTCAGGACCAAGGGAAAATCTTGAGTACCGATCAAAATATACTGGGCCAATAAGCGGGTCCTAGGACATTTCATACATAAACCATAGAGCTACCATAAACTTTTATCGGACTCTGAAATTGACTAAAAAAAATGCAAAAATCAATCAGTTTATTGCTTTTCAACACTTGGTCCGCTCTGTCTGCACAGAAATTGTTGCTATTTTTGACCACCCATCCAAATATGTTTAATGGTCAAAAATCAAAATGAAATGCATCGAATTAAGCAATATTTATAAATTTCTATCGATGGATAAGTAGAAGAATCATTCGATATCGAAAAATCTGACAAATCTCTTGAATTGCTTTTTATTTCCTCGCATTCCTCAGCGCGCTGATCATGGTAATAACACTGCGGAACACGGTTTTGTCTCAAGCACCAAAATACCGCTATTTACTTAATTAAGGGTTGCTGAATCCATTACCATTTTCAGAAATATCCTAGCACGTCTAGTTTTTGAGATTTTGGCTGTTGAAAATGCTAAATTTGACTATTTCAGGCAACTTGCATGCAAGTTTGCCAGCTTGTATGGCAATTTATTTACTTAATTCGCCTCAGAACTCTAAAATCATGTGTATAACAATACTTTTCTACAAAGTTTATCATAATTCCGATGCTCCAAAGTTATTTTTTGTTGGTTTAGAAAAGTATTGTATTTTTTCATATAAGAGAAACTAAGAACTTTATATGGAGACTGCAAGCATGTTGAAAAAATCGATTTAATCTAAATTTAACCGTGCAATTTCAACCAAATTAAATATGAAATGAAAGTTATAGTCTTATTTTGCATGCTTGGTGGATTAGATAATAATTTTTTTCGATAAATCTTTGTTTAAATTGTATGTAAACATCAATGAAACCAGTGTTTTATGCAACTTTAGCGACCTGTAGCTAAAAATTGTGACGTGCTGGAACATTTCTGAGAACGGCATCAGATTCAGCAGCCCCAAATCTACTAGAGACACATAATTTGATCTTCAGCAAGACCAAGCTGAGGGTCGTGGGTTCGAATCCCACCGGTCGAGGATCTTTTCGGGTTGGAAATTTTCTCGACTTCCCTGGGCATAGAGTATCTTCGTACCTGCCACACGATATACGCATGCAAAAATGGTCATTGGCATAGTAAGCTCTCAGTTAATAACTGTGGAAGTGCTCATAAGAACACTAAGCTGAGAAGCAGGCTCTGTCCCAGTGGGGACGTAATGCCAGGAAGAAGAAGAACATAATTTGATCCTTGAGACACGCAAATATGTCATTTTTGTTCCGATGTGTAAGCACTTGGTCCACTCGGACTGCACACGTTTATCGATTTTTATTGATCATCCAAAGTAAATTTATTCCATATCTCTCGCAGTTTACAGTATTCATCAAATCTGATCAAAATGTAACGGAGGTAATGTAATTTCGCATCTAATGAGAGAATAATCCAATTTTCGCAAGTTTTGTACTTGGTCCCCTCTGACTTAACGCCGACCACTTATGCTTGAAACTAGCAAACCGGTAAAGGAACCTGTGGAGGGATATTTAGCAAATTTTTGACAATTCATGTGCAACTCTAAGGCGGAATTCCTAGAGGCTTTTTGGCAGAATTTTGGAGAATTCAGAAGTCAAATAAGGTACCTGTTAGATTTCTAGTAGAGTTCCTAAAAAAGATTCTGATGGAAGACATCTTTGGCAATGTTCTTAACAATATATATTCTTAAACTTCTGCTGCTAGTATTTCAACTTCATAACTTCTAAATATCCTAAATAGTTCAACCATAGTAAATGAAAAAAGTTCCACCAATAAAAGATCATTTGGAATTCCCGAAAGAAGTAAAAAATCTGTTTCTGATTCAATCTATTCGCCCTAATATCAGAAAACTTATGAGTTCCTGCAGAAAATTTTCTACAATGTTTGATATATGTCCAGTGTATCAGTAATTCGGTCCGTATGAACGCCACCGTTCAAATCATTATCCATTATGAAAGACGAAGTAAAAACTTAGTTTTTCTGTGAGACATGTCAGCAGGAATTTCGTGAAGAAGTTCCATGAATTCAAGGGTGAAATATTTAGTTTTTCGACAGAAATTTAGTATATTTTATCGAATTTAAAATTTTTCTTTTTTAGTGCTTCTCTTTGAGTTATTCCTGGCGAAGTTTTTGAAACAAAAATAGCGATTGGATGGATTTCCAGTAGTTCTTTATGCGAAAATCTCGGGATTAACAATCGAAAAAAAAATTGGAGTAATTTCTAGATCCTGAACAATGTCTGATGAAATCCCTGTAGAAGGTTTTTAATGAGTAAAAAACTAAATATAAAATACTGAAGTAAGTCTGTTGATTTTAAAAAAAAAAATTTTTAAAAGAATCGCTGATACTATAAAAAATACTTGATTTTATTCAAAAACACTTGGAAGAAATCCCAGGAGAAACAATAATATAATCAAATAAACAAAACCCGAATTTAGTACTGTACCATTTAATTCTACTAGAGTTTGTATCTTTTGACAGATACGAGTAATTCGACCTCAATGGCCTTACGTCGTCAGTGTCGTGTACTAGAGGCTAGTCAAGTAATTTTTCGAAAAAGATTTGGAGGAATGCGTGCATATTGATTTTTACCAGAATAGAAATACTTGAAGAATTCTTTGTGAAAAAATGCAGATTCCTCTGCGGAGAAATCGCTTAGAACACTTACCCAATTGAAACGTGTGTAATTGCTAATGAAAAATCTTGTGAAATATTAGGAATATATTTGTTAATACTAAGGATAGTCATTTTATGGTTTTTAAGCAAATCCTGGATTATTTTTGCTGCATTTTCAAAAATCCAGAAATTCTATTAGATTTTCTGAAATACTTATCTTAAGAAATCTGAAGACTTTATGAAGAAACTCATAGTCAATATTGATTTTTTTTTCTTGAACTCTTCGATCATGTAGACGATTCTGACGAGACTCATTGAATTCCTTGTACTATTTCTTGGATAATTTAAAAAATCCTTAACCAAATATTAGAGAAACTACTGGTTGATAATTCAATTACAATTACAAATACAATTGAAATTTATATGCAATAAGTGCCGTAATCTGGGGTAACCTTGATAATTTTTTTATGTTTCAGTGAAATTTCATTCGAAAACTCATGTGTTGAAAGTTTAAAATTTTTAAAACAAGTACCGTAAAACGGGGTAACTTTGATATTTTTTTTTCGAAGAATACTTGAATATTTATGTATGCTGTCTCAAAGAATTATTATTTTTTTTAAAACAAGCACTGGCATCCTAGTTATTTATTGCAGTTGATAGATTGCCAAAAGATTTATTTTGAATGGATATATAATTTTTCATATATGTAATCGAAAGTCGGTTTTCTGCTTTGGGATTACTTTGATAATGGAGTATAAATCGAACAAAATTGAATGAGTTACGTAACATTTATAGGGCATTGCATATCTCTAGGCGTTTAACGTTATATGAAAATATCTGACTTAGAAAACAAAAATGGTCCCAGTTTGTAAAAATGGGTTTCGCTAAGAGATTTGAGATCATATTAAAGTTCTTTTTGAACTAGACTGTCAAATATAAGTGATGAACTATTCAAAACTACATCAAATAGTGATTTTAGACCAGATTGTTCGTAAACGTTTCGAAATTGCTGAAGTTGCATCAATTTTCAATATTCGTATATTAATTCTCAAATGTTCTCGATTCAAATGAGAATAGCTTTGATATGAAGTGTCATACTAATATTCTTTACTTTTGCATTCGTTTTGCTTAACTGATTAACAGATATTATCTTATTTCGTTTAGTATGTGGTGGGTCCCGCGCTATCAAATATACCCCATTTTACGGTACTGCTGATTACCGTCCCTCTAGCAGCAATGAAGGTTACAAGCCGCAGGTCATTATCATTGGTAACGGAATGGAGGCTTTCCGTTCCAATGACGTGTCGGAAGAAGTCTTCATCCCGATCTGCGCATTTGCATAGCCTTAGACAATCTTGCATAGCCACTACTAGATGCTATCCTAGTAAGGGGCTGTCCATTAATCATGTAAGACAATTTTGGAGGTTTTTAGACCCCCCCCCTCCCCCCATAGTAAGATTTTTTGTATGAAAACTAAAAATAATTTGTATGGCGCGTAAGGAATCTGAAACCCCCCCTCCCCCCATAAACCTTTAGAGTAAAGTAGGGCAAAAGTTCGAGTGGCGTAAGAGTTTCTTTTTAAGATTTCTAGCTCAATTCAAAACAAATCTTATAAATGTCATGGTGGTTCGAATGCTATTCAAGTAAGAGACTTTCACTCCAAATATCATAAAAATCGATTGAGATTTGGAAAAATTATGGCTATTTGTTGTTTTTCGACGTGAATTTTGTAATTTTTGGTCAAACTTTCGTTGCATGGAACCAATTGAAGATATAATCTTTTTCAATTTTTCATGTATGGGCCTTTCTAGGCCTTTTATAAGGTTGCTTTGAGGTGTATTAGTTTTTGCATAAATGCTTGAAAACAATTTTTGGCCCATAGTGGGGCAAAAGTTCGAATCAGCGGGGCAAAAGTTCGACCCATGTATAAAATCATGGAAAAAATAGCAAATTGCCTAAAACCCACACTGCCCATACTCGCATAACAGTCCCATTTGAATTTTCGTCACTTTTGAGTTTTCTTCATGAATCATGTTAATTATTAGTGTACTTCTTGGTATCGTACTCAAAATTGTGTGTTTGTATGGAAAAAATACGAAAAAAATACCAAACCATGTGCGTCCCATATTGAAAGTACCCGCATAACAGTCCCACTACTAGATTACAACGAAATTCAAGCAAACTTATTCCTGTTATGATTTTTGTAATATTGCATCATAGTTTTCATCCGATAAGAAAAAGGAATACTAAAAATGACAGTGTTTTAAACCATCTTTATTCCATAAAAATATTGTTCTTGTTTGACATGACTCGATTCTTTCTCAGAAAGTATCTGGTGCGATAAATGATAGAAACATCTAAATGTTAATCCTTGCGAGAGGCTAAACAAAAAATAAAATAAATAGCTTCTCCAAGGCAAACCTACAGCTGTCATTACTCTCGTCCTCCTACCAATTTTGAACGAAATCTCCGGTATGTTCATCTTCCACCGACATGGAGGGTAAGACTTATTGGGCCAACATAGGAATACGCGCATCACAACTGGTAAAGTCGACATGTCAAACTGTGTGTTAGCGATATCTAATGAGAAGAAATAAGAAGTCAGCATTATGTATATCTAAGAAATATCCAACAGCTGTGCCAGAATCAGACTAAACAAAATAAGCTGCAGGAGTATATATGTTTCAAATCCAACATAAAGCTGCTGCAGGTGAATCCAGAATACTTTTCTTATTGGCCGGCCGCAACGCTTCCAGCAAACCCAGGAATGTCTTCAGTACTGTCACACCACCGTATAGTTTAATATTTTGTTGGAACTATTGAAATTAAAAGTTGAGAGCCCTAACGGTAGCAAAAGAAAAAGTACCTTGGAATCTGTAGTAAACTTGGCATTAAATATGTCAAGGTGCGCGATAACAAAGTAAGCGAGCCCCTAATAATGGGACTGGTATGCGGGTATATTTGAATTTGGTGAGAAAAGTACTCAGATAACGTGTCCCATTAGCTAGTATCTTGAATTTGTACATTGTAAATAATCGCATTAATAATATGCTAGTTGTTGAACATTTTCTTATACTGCATTGATAATGTGACGAGTAACCCCATCTGATTTTTCTGCTCCAAGCAGCGGCGTTACGAAAACTTTTTCAATGATGTTCAGATGCGTTTTTCTCGAAATGATGATTTTCCTAATGGGACTGTATTGCGAGTATGGGCAGCACATATTACCTTCCAATTTAGTTAAATTTGTCTGATCGTGTGAAAATTATCACCAAAATTTTACATTTCCACTTAGTTTTGCGAAAAACTGCTCTTTTTGAGTATATTACAATTAACTCTGTTTTGGGCAATTTTTTGATAAAAATTTAGTGTGTATTTTTCGTTACACTTAAGTTTACGGCTTGTGTAAGGCATGCCTTTCATAAAAGGATCGATATTTCGTGTTTTAGCCAGCGAACTTTTGCCCAACACTAGATTCGAACTCTTGCCGGTGGGGCAAAAGTTCGAATAAGACAATCAATTTTGAAACTGTTATAACTAAAAATGAGTAAATATTTTGACACAAGTTTGTTCAGCAAAATTATAGTCAATATGTTGAAGGTTCACTGTCTGGTATTTGTTTTGCTTTAACTGCTATTGTTTTCCTGGAAACTTTGATTATACCACTAAGGTCGAACTTTTGCCCCACCTTACTCTACGTAATTAATGGACCACCCCTAAGTAGATGCCGAGATCGGTCGTTTCGATTCTAATGGAGGATAACTTCCGATTCACATACGCTTCGAAATCCATTTGCCGGTGTTGCTTCAAAATCGACTTAACTAGTCCCTTGCGATAGAACTAGTTCCCGGCGATGAATCTAGCCTACGCCGATCATCATCATCATCTCATTTGAAGCGGCGGCAGAATTAATCTGTATTACCCCTCTGTTCACCGCATTCCACGTACTTTCTTGTTAGTACATTTCCTGCGGTGAAATGCCTGTGTTAAGGATTTGATGACTCTGCTTGTTTGAATCTATATGACAATATTTTCGGAAGCATTCCGTGGCCTTACAGAAACTGTGCCAGATATATGTGGGCTTCTCCGTGGTTCTGGGCTTCCAAACCGACAAATTGAAGGTTTTGCCGATGAGTATACCTCCATTTCCCGAAGTTGTTACATTCCTGCTGTCATCTAGCCATCGTGCCCAACCTGATCGTATTTCTTACAATTCTAGTGCCTCTCTGCTGGTAGCATTTATTATTTTTATTATTTATTAGTATTTATTTCATTTAATCAGTAACATGAGACAAACGCATTCCACATCTTCTATCAGAGTGAATGATATTGGAAGCATCCCGGCCAAGACACATGCTGCCTCCGAAAATATGGTGTCGTAGGCTACCCGTATAGCCATGGACGATGATATGGTCGCCAGAAAACGTGCTGCTTTTCGTTCCCTCAATGCTTGGCGTATTCCTAGCAACTGTGTTAGTAGCGGTTGCCACATTCTCGCAGGCCTAGTCGACAGGGATTTTTAAGTTCACCCGATCATCGACCATCACACGAAGTTTCTTCAGAGAACGCTTCGACATAAATGCGTACCCTCTGATGGTACGTCGATCCACTGAATCCCAGTTGCTCACCATCACTACCCCCGTTAAGATAAGTTAACTGCAGTTTGACCTCAGGCATCGAAATTTCAACGCGATGGCAGTTGAAGGAAGTGGTCAGCGGTCTCGAGGTCAAGGACTGATTGGCGACTACAATCGTTTTTGTGCTGGGATGCCAAAGTCTTATTAGGGCGAGGCTGTTCTCACAACAAACTTCGTCCAGAACAAATTGCCATCACGTGCTGTGGACAAGACTCCTTACGAGTTGTGAACGGGACGAATGCCAGATTTACCGGAGCCTAAGATGTTCGGGTGTGAAGCGTTAGCTCACGTGCCCGACCAAAAGCGTACGAAATTCGACCCGAAAGCTACTAAGATGGTTTTCATCGGCTACTCAAGTCAGTACAAAGGCTTTCTTGACCGTTCAACCGCAACGCGCGCTTTTTGGAGTTGAAAAACGGCGCAGAACATCTGGAAGAGGAGCTGAAAGTTCCGAAGATTCCTGTGTAGCAGCGTCGTGAAACTGTGAACGGAAACGAAGCAGTTGTTTTGGAAAATCGCGAAGAACAGTTGCAAGTGCAAGACGAACAAGAACAATCGGAATACGATGTGAGATGTGAGATGAAGGATAATGATTTCCTTGGCTTCGAGCCGGACAATCATTTAGTGCAACCAGTGCCTAACACAGCTGATCGACGTACTCGGGGAGTACTGTCCGAACATTTTGAGGATTTTGTAGTGGGGTAAGTTACAGTGGATGAAGAGCCCAAAGATCATTGTGAGGCTTAGCAAGTGCCTGATTGGAAGAAAGCTATGGAGGTCAAAATGGTGGAAATCTTTCCTTGAAATAAAATTATCGGAACGAAGTGGGGTTTTAGCTTAAGCGAGATACCAAAGGTAGCGTGATGAAGAAAAAAATCTCGTATTAATGCTAAGGGCTACCTGTACATAGTTATATGGGATTGGCTTTACTGAATTTTACGCCCCGGTTACTAGACAGGCGACATTACGTGTAATACTGGCAGGCTAGTAAGAAAGGTATGATACTCAAACAGTACGATTTTGAGACGGCGTATCTCAACGGCACGGTTAACTAAGAACATGTACATGTCTTAGTCACCCGGCTTTGCCATCGAAGGAAAGGAGTATCTGACGTGCAAATTGCGCAAAAGCGTCTACGGCTTGCGGCAGTCCGCATTTGCTTGTATCAAACCCTTCATTCAGTTCCGATGGAGCTACTGTTCAAATCTTGCGAGTCTGAACCGTACCTTTACGTACGACGCCATATACAAAGTGTCGTGTACTTGATGACATACGTGGACGACTTGATCATCGGAAGCGTTGATGAAGTGTCTTCGTGACAAGTTCGAGGTCACATCTCTCGGTCTGATTCATCATTTTCTTGGATATGAGATCGAGAGAGAGGATGGCTGTTGTTCTGACTCCGTCGATATCAAATGCGTTCTTCGTTGATTCAAGATGGAAAATTGCCAGACCGTAAAGACTCCGATGGATCTAGGATACATTGCCGAAAATAAGGACAGTCAACCATTTGGGGATACAACGTTGTATAGAAGCTTGATCGGCGTCTGCTGTACCTGGCGGTCAACGCAAGACCGAATTTACAGTAAAAAAAATCTTGTTACTGGCACCAGTTTTCGAAATTGTATCTCGAAAATCAGAACACTTACCTTCCATTCTGACACGGGCATTAGCCGCTCCATCAGCGTCCGCTTGAACGTTTCGTCCGACCAACTTTGCGGACCAGATCCACCGCATCCTCCGTGCGCGTGGTGACTGGGTGATGGCGTGTTCGAAGTGCAGGGACTGCTCATCAACGAGGGCGACAGCAGCACCACCGGAACATTTCTGAAATGTTCGGTAGGTATTCGCATCTGGAATCGACAGCCCGGTTAACAGATGATATTGATACTGTTGATTGTGAAACTTACCTTCTGGTTGCACTTGCTGCAAACCGTCCGCTGGCACAGCTTGCACAGGATTCCTCGCGCGAACAGCGTGAACCGCGTCCGCAAGCACAGGAAGCAAACCTTCCGCTTTTCGACGTCCTCCTTGATGTGCACGTCTACCGGTAGGCTCTCCAGTTCGGCCTTGGTCATGACCGATCGGATATGTACAATTTCTTCCAGCGTGAGCGAAAGGCGATCATTCAGGTTGAACGTGTCCTTCCACTGGTGCTCGTCGAGCGAACTCTTGGTCCACGTATCCAACGAGGAGATCTGGCTCCCCGCGACGAGGTCGGCCACCACCATCTGGGATTTGGATTCTAGCTGTTGCTGTTGAGGCTGCGGCTGGGAGGATGGCTGTTGGGCCTGGTTTTGTTGACCGTGGTCGGATTGTCGGGACGCGGGTCGTGAAGGGGGCATCGAGTGGCTACTCAAGTGGTCCAGCTTGTAGTTTTGATTGCAACCGATGATGGTGTGACGCCGCATGGATGCTCGACGCGATTCACATTGCGTGGCAAGATCGTATGCTTCGGGGAATGGTGGAAAATTGAAGATTAAAATGGGGGTAACACTAGGATATTGAAGCAAAACACACAACAAACGAAAATTAATGTCAAACCTACAAAACGATGACAAGCTCCGTATTAACGCAAACCTAGATGATGATTAGAATGGTTTTCTATGAGTACTGAATGGATGTGAATTATAACAAAACTATTCTTGGAATTCATCCCTATGATATTTTATTCATCCTATTCGAATGATGCCTTAACCTTTTCTTTAGTCGAATTCCGTTTTTTTGGGGTCAGTTCAAAAAACCATCGTAGGAAAAATGCAGGTTTTCAAAAAAAAAAAAAAATTATATATATAGGATGGGAACATCTTGATGGAAAAACTTGAGGGACAGACAGGTGACACCATCATTTTGATGAACATCTGAATGGCACTGAGAGTGCAGGTATGAGGAATCAAGAGAATGTCTAGTTACGGTGAGATACAATAATAAGCTACAACTTTGCCGAAGACCGTTTCGGACCCCTCAGTATTTAGTTATTGATTTTGGAATCAGTTGTAAAATTTTGGCTATAATTATTGGGCTGTTCTGCAGGCATCACAGGCTATATGCAGTAAAACGTAGTAGCCATGATTTGTGCGTGCTATCTTTCGCGCCAGGAGCAGCAATGTTGCCTGTTCAGAAGTTAAATGAGCACTGCTGAAGAATTTGTGACTGGATATAAATCAATAACTAATTACTGAGGCATCCGATTTTAAAACGGTCTTCAGCAAAGTTGTAGCTGATGAATGTATCTCACAGTATCAACGTAGCTCTAATCCCCAAGAACACATGGGCAAACACTAAGACCGATTGAATGGATTGCATGCTTTTCTCATAGTAATTCCCATATAAACTTCAAATGGCTTGTGCAGTTTCAGTTTTCATTCAAATGAGCTCAAATTTTGGGAGGACACTCAGAATTTGATCTACAATCGAATGAGTGGTGTGGAGCAAAAACGATTTTTTGAACCACTCCAATGTCTACGTTAGATTTCATCAGAATTCACCACATTCCGGAAGGTTCAAGCTTTTTAGCTATATTTTTATTCAAAAGACAATCATAAAGTGCAGTCAACTCTCCACAACTGGTATTGAAGGCACCGTCGAGTTAGGGAGGAAGATATTGAGTTACAGAACACAAAACCAGTGCTGATGCGATCCAAGGGACCATCGAGGTAGCCATGAAAGCCAACTTTTACTATTGTTCTCTAACTCGATGTCGAGTAAGGCAGAGTTGACTGTACACCAATTGTATCGAGTACTGAGTATAGTAACGGGCAGAAAAAATGCACCTTGAGTCGTTTTCCCATATAAAATGGTTAACTTAGACAGGCATACCTCCGTCTTCGCACAACTGATTGACTTCATTTTCCATAGCATAGCATAGACTGACTGTGCATGTCAATGGGCACTAGCACGTGATTGAACGGAACTGGTAAGAATTGAATAGAGGGTCTTGTTTCCCGGACTCGAAAAAATCCCGGGATTCGGGATTTTATTTTTAAAAATCCCGGGATTTCCCGGGATCCCGGGACAAAAACCAAATGCTTCCAAAACGACTAAAAAACGGTCAGAGTGGGTTTTGAAGCAATGTTTAGTGTTATAGAGCAGTTTTATAATAACTAAACCTGTTTTTGAAGGTTGAGTTTAATTGAAATAGAAAAAAAGATATCCTTGATTTCATTTATCAATAATTCACCTATCTGCAGTAGAAGTCAATGGGCATTTATTATAGTTATTTTGAAACGAAAATCATTCACGATGTAAAGGTATATGTAGGTATAGGTGATATCAATTAATCTCAAATTTTACCAAGAAATCTTCAAAACTTACTCTCATTGTTATGCAACTTATTTACATTGTTGTGTCATATCGAATCTTCATGCTTTTAAATTATGAACATGACAGCCACAGGAATGTTTCGAACTGGAGTATAAGGTAAACCGGCAAATTAAAACGATTACGGGATGATCAAATAGAATCGATGAAATTTCAATGAGATGAAAAAATCAACCATCAATGCATTTATTTACAAATGGTATAAACCTTAGAAAAAGCTGCTATAGTTTGTTGAAAATTACGTTACTAACATGCCAGCAAAAAAAAAAATAAGTTTAAGCATAAGTGGCCTTAAATCCCAATAAAAACGCTTATTGAGTGAGCTAAATGCAATAACTAAAATGCCGTTTGGCAGACAGCTTCAGTGAAGTAAAACTCATCAAAATGCATGTTAAATAAAGCATTCTCTATAATTCCTTCGCGTTATCAAGCCTTCAAAACATTTAACTTTCAAAAAGTGAGTGAAGAGATTTATTCCGAAACATGAACAATTTGAAATAAATATAAATATGTGCCCTTTTCATGATCCTTCTCCCAGACGCTTCCTCACTGTTGCTTAATATTCCGGACACTTTGATTCAAATTCCTCACAGCTTATGAGAATATTAAATAGAAAAGTTAAATCATCAATTGAAATCTCAATCCACTAAAGAGACGTCTAAGGCAGTTGAACATAATAAATTTGCATAGATATCTTTGGAATATGCACATTAAAACGACCCTCGAAAAAGAGAACTTTTGAATGGCAAAAATTGAAACATTTAGTAAGAAATGTCTCCATATATAGCAGAGTGTATGGAATTTAATACTGTCCGTAAAATGAATCGAAACGGTACACTATTGCATCAACAGTCACGAAAATACATGCCGCAAATTTTGAGCAATTATATGAAAATTTTTGAGCAATATTATGAAAACATTTGCTAGTTAAACATCAAATTCCGGGAAATCCCGGGATTTTCAAAAATATCCCGGGATTCGGGATTTTTTAGATTCCGGGAGTTCCCGGGATTTTTGTCCCGGGATTCCCGGGACAAGACCCTCTAGAATTGAATCAGCAATGGGACTTTCCCGCTTACTCATTTCTCCTTCTCATATTATTGATCAATGACGGCGGCGGCCAAGTCCTTTGAGTCAGTTGGGATGGGGAAGAAATATTAATGTGTGATTGCTGCTAGAGACCGAGAATACCACTGCATCTCCACAATCACCACGGGAAGGTTATTTGTTAGTGAGGGAGGAAAAAAATCTGAGAGTCACCTTTGGTCGGTAATGCAAGCCATGGATAAGGAGGAAAAAGATTACTTTCACTTCAAACTAGTTTTAAATTGTTGTATCGCGGTGAAAAAATATTGGAAGAAGGTTATATAAAAAAAAGTACGTTGACATTCATAATGTCAAATTATTCAAAGGTTGTTTTTGGTATTGACAAAAAGTATGTGTATATTAAAACTATATAAAACATGAATAAGGCTTCATGCCGACACTTGTAGTGACGTAATATTACAGCATACACAGCAAAAAAACGGCTGGCGTAATTTTTGGCTATGTATCAAGAATCGAACGTAATTGACTTTGATTACATCCATTTTACAACAATATTCCGCTCAAAACGTAATCGGATTCGATCGACGCAAATGACAAGAAACTCATTTCGAGTAGCTACACAAAACTTGTATCAAGTTCAACTCATCCTTCATCTTGGTGAGATGACCGAGATATATCGTGCGCAGCTCTCATTCGCTAGATTGGGGTTCAAATCCCAGGCAAGCTTTAACTTCTTTTTAACAATTTGTTAAACCAATTCTATCGATTGCTAGACCCACGGTGTCTACTCATTTACAGAAATGAAATATCCTGAGATTTCCAGGTTTTTAAAAATAATTCCAGGTTAAAGAAATTCTCCAAAATATGTGAATAGTTAATATTAGATTATTAAAAACTTTTGAAAGGTATCTTTGGAAATAAACGTATTTAACAAAGTATTTTTCACTCCAATAAAACAATCATATTTTTTGTTCTTAACGTGTAAACATATGAAAAAAAATCAAATAATTTTGTAATTTTTATTTACTTGACACGGAAATCAAGTGTTTCTCAAATGAGCTGAAAGTGGTTTAAATTCAGATATGAAAAAAAAAGTCTTTTCGATCTTAAGAAAAAAATCCTCCCCTTAAAATTGGATTAAGAAGAATGGACATCAGCGACGGACCTGCAATATTTTTTTTCTGGAGAGCGTTTTGTATTTTTTGCTTTGGGCTGGTAGTATGATCGTATTGTAAATAATAACTTTAATGACCTCTTGCTTAAAAAAATGAATAAATTGTGAATACTAAAAGAAACCTATCAGGAAGCACGAGATGAGAGTTTGATTCCAAAGTTGAACACACATTTTTCGAAGTATAATTCTTATGCCTTTTTTAAATTTATTATGACATTACGACAAGTAAAGCCTCGATTTGCTTTAGCTTTTTTAACATATTACTTCGCTGATTTCTTTAAAAGTTTGTTTTGAGATTTTGCACGAACTTTCTAAATAATTCTTTCAAGAATTTCGTTTTATATTCCTTCATTAATTCAATCTGGATGTTTTCTAAAGATAACCACATGAGGAATCACCCACCCAAAAAATATTCCATTGATTTCTCTAGGACTACCTCCAGCATTCCCGTTTAAAGCATCGTCAAGAATTCAAAATTCCTTCATGAAGTCGAGACGAACCAGCCAAGAGCTGAAAGTCTCGTTAATAAAGACAATAATAATAATTCCTTCAAGAATTCCTCTAATTTATTTTTTTGAAAAATTTCTCAATAAAATCATTAAATATTGTTTCAAGTCATTCATCCGGCGAAATTTCAAGGAAATTTTTTAGATTGTTTTGGAGAAATTAAAAACAAAATCTGCGGCGTTGAATATCGAAAGACAATCCTGGAGTAACCTAAGATGAAACTTGTGTGAGTTCTAAGTACGCCTTGTTGAATTCCTACCAGGATCTCTGAAGGTGAAGATGCATCCAAGACATATCTTGAATTTTCAAGAGCACAAAACTAGAGAACCCGACAACCATTCACACTGAAAATTTGATCGATTGGTCACCTCCAGCGAGTAACCAGTGAGTTAAATTTTCAGCACAAACGTCTGTCTGGTTCTCTAGACTTGTACTCTTGAAAATTCGTGGCTGTGCTTCGATGCATCTTTACCAGAAAGACCTCCAAAATTTTTGATGAAATTCTTCCTAAAATATATAAAAAAAATAGAATCTCTAATATTTTCCTACAAGACGTTTTGAAGGAATTGCTTGGAGAAATTCGGACAGAATTCCTGAACTTGAATAAAGTTTTTAATAATCCATAGGGATTGGGCAATTTAATTTGAATAATTATTAGAGAAATGTTTGAACTGCAGCAACAATATTTTGAAGGTATGCTGGAAACATTCCAAGAGAAATTTCTGTAGGAACCTAATTAGGAATCCTAGAATTAAATTTATCAAGATCTTCTTCATAATAGATATCATCGAAAAATTCCCGACGGATTTTTGGAACAGGTCCTAAGAGTAATCGTGGATGAATATTTGAAAAAATCCTTATGAATATGCCTGGAATATATGAAGGAATTTGTGGAAAATGTCGAAACGATTTTTTCATAAAACTTTGGAATAATCTTTTGTGGAAGCTTTGGAGTGCTCTAGAATTTTGGACCAAATTCTTAGGAAACTCCTGTAACCATCCATTGAAAAATCGCTGTTAGCCTCCCTGGAGAAATTTCTGAAAACATTCAAGGAGATATTACTGAGGAAATTACAAGAATTCCTGAAGTATTCCTCGAGATCTGCGAAAAATATCATTAAGAACTTGTGGACTAGTCGCCTAATAGGTTTCTCTGTGACCTCTAGTATTTTTCACCAGGATTCACTGCAAGCAGATCAAAAAAGTTACTTAAGAGATAATTTTCATTACAATATAGGCTTTAGAGGCCGTTACCAAACTGGAGTTTTGCATTAAAATGGTGATTAAGACTCTAAAAAAAATTGCTTCTCTACCTGAGAAATGTAATTTTTTAGTGTTTTCAACTTATCAACTGCTCATGAACGACACCCAACTGAACTGTACTTGCCTCTAACAGTTTGGCAATCTTATGTTCTGATTACTTGTCTAAACATTTTTTATGCTGATTAATTAAAAATTGTTATAAGGACTGATCAAATCAACTAATGTTTTGATAGCGTCGCAGCCGAAAAATTTTTTGATTGAGGAAATGTTTTGTCACAAAAACGACATATTCTACCATTTATTACTGTTTCAAAATAATTTCCCTGAGTGTAGCCGAAATTCCCTGAGAATTCCAGGTTTTTTACAGGTTGAATAAAATTCCCTGAGAATTCCAGGTTTTCCAGGTTTTCCAGGTAGTAGACACCCTGTAGACCACGTTTTTCAGCAGTAGCTGATTGGTTTTAAAAGTTTAAATGATGTAATTGTACATCATATTTGCGACGGGACTGAAATGATATGATATTACAATTTATTTTTCGCTGTGTAGTAACGCATCAAATTGTCTTAATATTTCCAGCGCATTTGTTTTTGCATCATTTGATGATAAAATGCGCCAATGACAACAAGATGGTGCGTTGTTTTTCAATAATATCACCTTTTGTTACAAAAAATATTCAATTACGACAATGGATCATTGTAATAACCAAAACGGCCGCTATGGAAATCACTGATAGCGCCACCGTAGCCTCGTGTGTTTGACAGAACTGCAATGCTGTTACAATGTTAAATCCCATATACAGTGGCGCCTTTGTTTTGGTGCGGTGAGCACTGACAAAAACTACCTTCAATGATCCATTACACGAGCAGACAAATCACAGAACATCGAGTTTAATTTGTAACGTTCCCAATACTATTGCTGTGTGCGTTTGAAATGCAAATATCAAATGCGGGAACACCAAACGCGGTAAGATTTTTCACAAGTAAGGCGGAGTCAGAGTTTGATTTTCTTTGCTAAGTTGGCGGTGAAATGGATCATGGTTACTAAGAGTCCTTTGATTACTTTGTGTTACCGCATTTGAAGCCCAGTTAGAGAAAATTTGCACGTCAAACGCAAACAGCAATACTTTTATGGAGCACCGTTTGAGCCCTACGTGATGACGAGGTTTCTTATTAAATTTTTGAGTACTCAAGTCATTCCCGTAAATACAAAGTTGTCCTACTTTCGCTTTAACTGGCTGAGTACAGTTGCTGAGCTTACAGACAAAGTCACGTAATATAATTATGTTCAACGTACACCTTCTGTATTTGAAACCCGTAAGAAAAAAATGCACCACAGTCGCTTTCCCATACAAAATAGTCAAAATTTAATTTGTTAATGACGTTCTACAGATTATTCAGATTCCTGAAGCCATTGAAAAATTTGTGGTGATTCTATTGAAAAGTTACATACATGTTTTATGTGGCCCAGTTAGTGAAAGACTTTCGCTAATCGGGCTGAGTTGTCAAAGCCGAACTTGAGTTGAGGGAAACTCCGATTGCTTGTTATTGTTGACATCTTAGCAAACACGTTTAAAAAGTTTTCCTATCTCTCCCAGCTGTTTTACTTTTTGATATATTTTAAGTATATTTTAAATATTTTAAGCGAACGGTCGTGTTTTGTTTTGCACCACGTTATTTTTCGTGCTCTCATTTTCCGCGATTTTGCCGATGATTTGGCTAGTGCTACGCCATCCGGACTTTAATTTCGGAAGTGAATATACCTCGATACTAAACAATGGTTAACCATTTCAGGTGCGTTCTATGTTTTTGTCGGTTCTTATTTGATTTGTTAAATTTGTACAACCGTGTGATTTTTCTTTCGCGCTTCGAAAGAGGCATTTGGTGAGTTTGTTCTAATGAGCAGCGCATGATCGCAATGCGTAAATATTACATTTGTCGGCCAGAACGTATACCAAACGTATCCCATGGCACTACCCTTTTCATCATCCCATAATATTATGAGAGGTCGTAGAGTTCTCTGAATCTTTCTTAAGTAGGTGTTCAATTAATCATCCTTCCCCATTCCCCAGCTTTCGCAAGGACGTGGCCAGGACAGCTCTCGAGTGTTGGAGGATGCGCCAATCTTGTTTAAGAGTTAGAGGTTAGTCCCAAATTTCTGAATTTGGTGATGGACGGAAAGGATCATACAATGGTCTAGGACTGTACCACCTACGAATATGTGCGAAATGTCAAATTATAATACATATATTTTAAATCATTCACTACATATTTCATTGTCAGCATGAAACATGGATGGTTTAAATGGATCCGGATCGAAAATGGCCTCAAAACGAAAGATGAAAATGTTAACTTCGAATCCGGTAGTGGAACACATCATGCGCTGGCGTCAAAATATATGTAGCATAGGATCTTCCACAGTAACCGAAATAATCCTAAATAAAGGAAGCCATTCGAGCGGCAGTGGAGAAATTCAAAGAGCATGGTGTTGACAACACGAAAATGTTGAAAGAGCAGACTTTTCCTTTTCTTGAAGAAGCACTGTATGTGTGGATATTCTAGCAATCTAAGATTCTGTTAACTGTGGACGTCCTGAACACGGAGGCGGAGCTTTTGTTCCGAATGTTCCAAAAGCGAGTATACTATGTGATGCACAAGTTTTCGGCATCGGATGGGTAGATGCATGCACTTGAACTGAAACTGTGGCAAGTAGAGATACATTCATGCCATGTGCGAATATTGACGGGTATCTCAAACTTCGACTGCTTTTTATTGGTACGGATGCAAAACTTCGAGGGCCAAATACATAAATCTAAAAAAGCTTGGACGACCTGTCAGTTGTTTCGACAATGGTTCCATGAGAAGTTTGTGGCCGCGGTACGAAAGTTTTCATAGGAGCAAGGATTGGAGCCTAAAGCGCTACTTGTTATCGATAACTGCACCAGTCACTACGATCTCGAGGATAGCTTGAAAAGTGATGATGAGCTGATTCATGTAATAAATCTTCCCCCAAATGTCACCTCGGAGTCAGCCAATGGACCAGTCGGTCATTAATGGAGTAGAGCGGAAATATAAGAGAAAACTTATACATAAGTTGATTTTGGAAAATGAAGATTCAAAATTCGAGGAACGGTTGAAAAAGATCAACCTACAGCAGTGTATTTCATGGTTGGCTGAGTCTTGAGAGGAAATTTCTGCAAGCACCATCCGAAATTCTTGAAGGAAATTGATTACTGATTTTTCAGATGATGCTCTAGAATCGAGATAGAGATGGGAAACAAGGAGATGAGGATATGAAAAAAAAATGCTGAGAATACAGATCGTCTTGTAGGAGCAACGACGTCTGATCAGGATCTTGATCTTTAGATGAAATATCAGGTAAACGATGTTGACAATAACCCAGAGTAGGTTACCAGTGAAATCTTCACGGATAAAGCGATTCTTTTGTCTGTTCTCAACGAAGATCAAGCGAAAATTAATGAAGAATGGTTGGAAGTGCCCTCAGAAGAAAGTAATAGCTCCCTGGATACTTCTAACCACGATGATCTGAATTTTGGCGATGCAATCGAATTTCTGGTTTGTGTAATTCGTTTTATGAAGCATGATGTTGCAGAAGTTATCCGGTTGAACGCCCTACGCAAAAAAATGATCGAAGCTGAATGGCAAAATCGAACATGTTAAAGAATTTTTTATCCCATAGTAACTAACATGTTATTTTTTTTATTTTATTTGTATCAAATACATTTCGTTTTTCGATTTCATGATTTCACCATGTTACCGAGTTAGTTAGTGCCAATTCAGTTTTCCGAGTTAGCTAGTTACCAATACAATTTTCTTATTTAAAACCGAAAACTCTTCGAAAATAAATGAGCATTGTCAGATATGATGTTTGATTTTGTTTCAGGTGGGTTATAGCCCACCTAACGAGAGCCCGATTAAAACGAAGCCGATCTAAAGATAGTGCAACGCAAAAAATTCGACTGTAGTAGAAAAAGAAAAAAAATAGCAGAAGAAGAGCCAGATATATTGCAACGAAAAAATGTGGTATTCGGGAAAGTTGGTTATTCAGAAATTTGGAGTTTGAAGAAACGATATTTGGCAAAAGTATCACAAGCACTCATGCTTCTGACTACAGAGGGCAACACAGCAGTTCTTTAAAAGATATATAACTCTTAAAAGAATTTCGGATCCCTAGAAATAACCATTGCTTATGTTAGATTCGTGCTATCGTGTCTGATTGTCAGTGAAAATTGCGGAAAGAGAAGGCTGAATGAGTGATAGAGAATTAGTTCAGACTACGTAGTTATAATGGTCTAATCTACCGGTGTACTAAACTCACTCGGTCTGAGAATTGTGACACTTGAGCGGGGCGCGCTCCTGTATGATCCCCACGTGATCTGGACCCGCTCTAGTGTCAAAATTCTTCGACCGAGTTAGTTTAGTACACCAGTGGATAATACCATAACGCTTGTGTCAATATCTGTTAAAACTTTTTCAAACTTCGTAGTCTGAACATGGCTTAACGGTAAAGGTGCTCTGTGCAGCAAACGGAAACGAAAATCATGTGCCTAAGAAAAACAGAAAACCGTGCATTGTTCAGAGAGAAAACTAAGATCTAATATTTACTTTCGAGTGCTTTATCACAGAACCTATGGTACTCGTCGTGTGTAATGATATTCTCTATGGTATGTTTTAGATTGGGTGGATTCCAGATGGAAAGCAGTTACAAAGGTCAGCGATCCAGAGAGGGATTAGACAAAAATGAATTCGATTAGAGATGCTGATTTTGCGAGTTCATATTCAACTATTTATTGTAGATTCCACGAGATAAAGGTTCAAACCACTTACTTGTCCGCCGCAGTACGGTGTTGATGTTGTTCTGGTTATTCTCGTTATTGATGTGCCGATGATTTGTACTGTCAGCTGCTGTACCGTTGCTACTGCTTGATGCCGCTGGAAGGCCTCGTTTACCGGTGATCGCAAGAGTGGCATACCGACCGCCACCTCCTCCATTGCCACTGGAACCATGTGACCGACTGCTGCCACTGAGCGTGTGGTCTCCATTGGGCGCTGTGTCGATTATGAAATCGTCGTCCTGAAAGGGTAAAATCGTAAACATATCATTACCATAGGGTGTTCGAGAAATTATAGGCGCTAGTTCACCATATATGGTACACTATCAAGACTAGTGCATATACAAATTATTATATGAAATGTACTACAGTCGACTCTCAACATCTCGATGTTCTACATCTCGATATATCTGCTTACGTGGATGATTTTTTTTTATCTCTTCGATAACGAGATGTGGAAAGTCGACTGCATTTTTGTTTGTATTGAAAATATCTGACAAGTTATAAGTTCTTTATGTTGTCTTAAAATTTTTAATGGACAAGGTTCTACGAACGAACAAAATGACCACAGGTAGCATTTAAAACGCCCTTAAAATAAAAAAATATCGGTTAATTCTCGTTTTTGAAGCTACTTCCATACTTTCTAGGACACCCTATAATAGTAGAACAAAATGTCGTAGTTCAAGCACCTAATGGTGGTCATAAAAGCGAAATTATGTCCAAGAAGTTCAAACGCTGAATTTGAAAACACGAGCATGTGATTTCAGCCACTCAATCAGCATGATAAATTTGCGGTCGATTTAAATTGAATTGAATCTAGGCTTCAGAAAATGGATTACACAGAAGCTGTTCACTAGGCGGGCAGATAGATTTATGATGCTTGCCAATGCTGAAGCCAAATGGTTCGCGGAAAAGAGAAGGGCGGCTTTTGCTCCGAATGCTTGGGCTTGGGAAATACTTAAGTCACGCATTCTGAAATTGGGGGTGGAAACTTAGTGCTCTCATCTCGTTATTTTCGTTGCTCAAGAAGAGAACGTTCAACAGAAGCTGCCGGTGAATGGTTGCAGTACATATAATAAGACGACGTAGTTTTTGATTTTGAAGTATGATGCCGAAAACGCAACATAAATAACGTGGACTTATGGTAGGGAAGTTATGACTCACGTAAGGGATTTCGTAAGTGTGCCGTGATTGATTTATGCTTCAAATCTAAAATGAAAACGAGAACCAGGCTTTAACGTTCGGGGATTCTCTGATAGTTGATGAGTTGTCAAGATTTGAAATTTCAAATTGAACGCGACAAGTTGGGAAACCCATCATCGCATGGTAATGAGAAAACTGGAAATCTACTGGTGATATCGCCCTTTTCTCTTACTTCAGATAGTTACATTGTTTTCTCTGTTGTAAAACAACTCCGGATAATTGAAACGAATTTGAAACATGGTCCAAGTACAAGGTAAAACGATGTCCGAACAGATCATCGCGAAGGGTGTCGGTTTCACGCATTAATTCGAGCTGATGATGGTAGGTGCTTCAAGTTAATCGTCTCGTCTTTAAGTCAAACTCTCCGTCTTTGGGTACCATTAGATGTTGCTCTAGTTTTCGCTTCCTACGCCGCAAACTTAGCAAGCAGGCAGTACAAAATACCGAAGAGACATGCCTTATTAAGGGGGAGGTACGGTCCATTGCGCTAGCTGATTGTTGATGTTGTGTGAGAAAATAATGCACTAATTTTCCCTTATCGTGGACCAGGTGAGATAAATCGTGAACTTTTTACGTATTTAATCGACGTGTTTGAAACATAGGGAAAGCAATAGTGGTAACAAACAGTATGTTTCACTTCTCTCACGGTACCGAGCAGAGACGTATAGATTAATTCTCTAATGCTTCGAGAGTTCGACAGTGTTAATTTTAATATTTGACAATCGATTCGGTAAAACACTCCACTAGGTGAGACCCAAATCTACCTTTTTAAAGTATCATTTTAACCATTACATTCATTTTTTTATCAAGGTGTTATGTATCGACATACTATCATCCTAATGTGGTAAAACTAAATTAGGCTCTTATTAACATTTTGTTAACAACATATTACATTTCATTTGCCGTAGAAACTCAGAATTTTGATAGGTGAGCTGATTTCACCTGCTTGTTAGAGAGAAAAAACGGTTTCAATTGGCGTAACCTTACTAAATCTCAATATATAACGCATTAATTGTGGCATTATAAGATTGCAACGATTTTTGTCTAAAATTATCATTAATTTTATTCGACATTTGTTTCAATGCTTCAACATAGGATATTTTATGTAACTCATCAGTACTGTACCAGGGAGGGAGTTTCAGAATCATTTTCAAAATTTTGGTTTGCATCCTCTGCAGAGCTTTCTTCCTGGTATTACACATCTAGTCCATATTGCTACAGCATACAACTTGTTCTTAAGACAAAGTTTCGATTTTCTATTAATAAGGCGATAAAGACATTTTACATATTTGTTACATTTGGCTTGAATGCCTTCAATGCGATTTTGAAAGTTAAATATTCATTTAGAATGAGCCCTAGATACTTAACTTCATCTGATCAATTTATTGGAACCCCTCTCATCGTGACAGCATGTCTACTTGAAGGTTTCAAAGAAAGGGTTTTTCTGGGAATATTAATAGTTGAGTTTTGGAAGCATTGGGCGAAATCTTCCATTTCTGCAAGTATGAAGAAAAAATATCCACATTTTTGTGCAATCTACTACAGATGACACGCAGGCTTCGTCCTTTGGGGGAGAGGCCTGTGTCATCCACAAACAAAGATTTTTGAAATCCCTAAGGTAACTCAGGTAAGCCAGATGTGAATATATTGCATAATGTTGATTCCAAAATGCTGCCTTGAGGAACACCAGCTATTACAGGAAGTCTTTCAGACTTGGCGTTCTAAAAATTAACCTGAAGTGTACAATTTGACAGATAACTTTGGATTATTCTAACAACGTATTCTGGAATTTTTGTTTATTATCAATTTTACAATCAAGCCTTCATGCTAAACACTGTCGAATTCCTTTTCTATGTCTAGAAGAGTAAGCCCAGTAGGATAGCCTTTAGATTCGTTGTAACAAATCAAATTTGTTACAGTTGATAAGTGGTCGAATGTCCATGTCTGAATCCGAACTTTTCATTAGCAAACATTGAATTTTCATTGATGTGGACCATCATTCTGTTCAAAATGACCTTTTCGAAAAGTTTACTGATGGAGGAAAACAGGCTGATTGGACGATAGCTGGAGCCTTGTCAGGAAAAAATGCCAACTGAAAACATTTGTTAAATATATCAACCAATAATGATAAGCTACTCTCTGAAAGTTTTTTGATAAAGATAAAGATGTCCCAGTGAGGACGTTAACGCCAAGAAGAAGAAGAATAAGATGTAGAAAATTCCATAATCTCTAGAGGCCATCATATTTTTATTTTTTTTTAATATAATTGTTCTCACTTCTTCCAAATCAGTCTCCCTAAAATTTTCGAAAACGTTTTTTTGATTGAGAATGCTAAAGAAATCCTCTTTCAATGTCGGTATTGGCTTCTGAGGGTTTTTCAAAAGTTTAATTTTGATTCATAGAGATTGATAGAGCGTACGTCTCTAAAAGCTTCGTTGCGTTCTTTGACCACCATGCAGTGGTAGTTGATTTCAAGATTCCAGTTCTGAGTAGAAGTTATTGGAAAATGAATGATTCTGTATTGAATGAGCCGTTCAAGATGAGTTTCGAATGGAATTTGAGGAGTTGAAGAAAAGGTAGAAGTATATGGATAGCTTCAGTGAATGATGGTCGTATGGCGTTAAAAGGAAAATTAAACAATTTTATAAAAGAAAAGCGTTTGAGTGTAATGAAGCACACCGGAAGAATAAAAAAATATATGGTATAAAAAGAATGATGCGTTTACCTAAATGAATGATAAGTGGGAGAAATAGAAAAAAAGAGAGAATTGGAAGCGAATTTTGGAAATTGAAGTAGGGAAAGTGTACCAGTTATGGCCATAGTGGTTCCCTATTTGGACATATGTGAAATTTCAAAAACTTTCACATTTTTAATCTTTTCGAATGATTCAAAATGAAGATATATCTTAAATCTAACTACCACAACATACAAAACTTTTCAAAATGTGAAAACATTAAAGAAATCACATATGGCGAAATAGGGAACCACTATGTCCATAACTGGTACACCTACCCTAGACAGAATGAAAATCTACGCTAATCGTTTCGAACCGGTGTCATTGCTGGAGAATGAAAAGGTGGGTCTGTTCCTTGCAGCAAAAATGATTAAACGAAAAGAGAGCCCTATGACTTGGTCTCTCAGAAGAGAAAATGGTTTAAAAGGCTTGGTAAGTGTTCATTTCCAACTTTAAGCATAAGCATAAGCATAGATGACCGTGCAATTCGTAGTTGCTACTCCGTGATTGACTGGAACAATCAAAATAACACAGAGAACCAATGAACGGGGCTTGGGATTAGCTAACCATTCTCAATGTGCACAATTTGAGAGCTCAAAATATAACGAAATCAATAACGGCGCCGGCCTCGTCCTCACGGTCATCGAGGAGGGGAAGGGACGTTAGTGTGACATCCATTGTTACTAGAGACCGAGATCACCTCTGCGTGGAGATGTCACCATCAACGAAAATTCAATTTTTGCCAATGAACAGTTCGGATTCCGCCATGGACATTCGACCACTCATCAACTATTACGTGTAACAAATTTGATCCGTTCCAACAAATCTGAAGGCTATTCTACTGGTCTTGCTCTTCTAGACATAGAAAAAGCATTCGACAGTGTTTGGCATGAAGGTTTGATTGTAAAATTAAAAAACTTTAATTTTCCAACATACATTGTTAGAATAATTCAAAGTTATCTGTCAAATCGTACACTTCAGGTTAATCATCAGAACTCCAGATCTGAAAGACTTCCTGTAAGAGCTGGTGTTCCCCAAGGCAGCATTTTGGGACCAATTTTATACAATATTTTCACATCTGACTTACCTGAGTTACCTCAGGGATGTCAAAAATCCTTGTTTGCGGATGACACAGGCCTCTCCGCCAAAGGACGAAGCCTGCGTGTCATCTGTAGTCGATTGCAAAAAAGTTTGGATATTTTTTCTTCATACTTGCAAAAATGGAAGATTTCTCCTAATGCTTCCAAAACTCAACTAATAATATTCCCACATAAACCAAAAGCTCTTTATTTGAAACCTTCAAGTAGACATGTTGTCACGATGAGAGGGGTTCCAATAAATTGGTCAGATGAAGTTAAGTATCTAGGGCTCATGCTAGATAAAAATTTAACTTTCAAAAATCACATTGAGGGCATTCAAGCCAAATGTAATAAATATGTAAAATGTCTCTATCCCCTTATTAATAGAAAATCAAAACTTTGTCTTAAGAACAAGCTTTTGATATTCAAACAAATTTTCAGGCCAGCCATGTTGTATGCTGTACCAATATGGACTAGCTGTTGTAATACCAGGAAGAAAGCTCTGCAGAGAATTCAAAATAAAATTTTGAAAATGATTCTGAGGCTTCCTCCCTGGTATAGTACCAATGAGTTACATAGAATATCCAATGTTGAAACATTGGAACAAATGTCAAATAAAATAATTTATAATTTCAGGCAAAAATCGTTACAATCTTCCACGGTTGTCACAGTAAGGATTTTTGTTGGTGGGAAGGATTAAAAAGTTACATGATCAGGATTCACCTTGGTAAGTGATGCGACTCATGAAACTTCGATTTTGAATATAATTATTCTTATGGCTTCATTATAAATGTAGACAAATGTTTGGCGATACCTGTAGTGACGAACTATTCAAAAATTGGTAATTAAAAAAATATATATATATATTTTCATTTGATGTTTGTTCCTGATAAAAGGTTTTGCCGACACACGGAGTGACGAACCATTCATTTTTTATGTATTTAATTCACAAACATGGCAAATTTTACTAGGTTAACCACTGTTGATTGCGCTAAAGTCTACAATTTCTGTATACGTGGCCACGTTCTTCTATATCACCGCTTTTGAATCTTAAAAGACCATTCATTTACTTAGGAAAACGCTCGAACCAAAGTTGCTTCCATGTATGATGAATATGCCAAGAGTTGTCGAAATACGTATCCGTTTTATATATATCGAATTTCAACATATTAATTTGATTATTTCGTAATAAAATATAGATAAAAGTAACATACTCACCGAGAGTCTTAGCTTGTCTTCATAAAAAGCTAACCAGCTGCAGCTGGCAGAGGAAGCTTGAGATAAATTTTGATTTTCTTGATTTCACGAAAGTATTTATTTTCACATGTATTATTAAACTATAAAATTCACAACACTTTCGAATAACACACAGTTATTATAATCACTTAAAAATTAGCTCCAAGGCAAAAACTTTGAAAAAATTACTATCAGAAAAATTCGTGACAGAAGCAAATTTGCGACCAGTCGCTAGCAAGGCTTACTGCGATCTCGGTAGTGATCATTTCCAACTTTTTAGGAAAACTGTTCCCAGTTAAGGCTAAGTAGCCCGTCATTCGTTTTGGCAACAATGATGAATTTTCAGCTTGCATTTCAAAGTGATAAAACTCAGTCTTGATAGTTTATATTGACTTGAAAAAGTATAACTGTACTCGCTAACATACATAAAGTATGCTGATACTTTTTCAGCTGTGTCAGTGCAAAACCAACTGATTTTCTTTGATTCGAAAACGTAAGATGAATTTGCAACAATCATCAACGACGCGTATAAATTTCAATGACGGCCTACTTCGCCTTAAGGCGACACGGGAGACCGTGTTATTTTCCCTATCTTTTGTCTCACTCTAACAATTATCATTAAAACTTTGTGGAAGCAAATCTCGAGTTTTAGTGAACAGATGATGCTAAAAATGTATTAGGTTGTGCACTACATATATAGAATCATAGAGATACATTTTTCGCATCGATATATGGAGTGGTGCTTGGGATTTGCTTCTTCAAATGGATAGGGTGATTATGATGACGTCCCGTGCGGCCTTAAGGCCGGTTTGCTACTGACAAGAAAAGGAATCGCCTATCTCGATGCGTGGAAAATTTCTCCCAAGAAATGGTCAAGAAAATCACTTTTTTCTGATCGCAGTACGCAGTTGAGAAGAAATGTCACTTCAAAGGGGGTTCTCTGTAGGAAATTTCTTGACCCTTTCAGTCAAGGAATTTCTTTACTTTTCTTGAGCGAAACAGCATACTTAGCTTTAAGCTAAGTATGTTGTTCCGCTCAAGAAAAGTAAAAATTTCTGCCCAAGAAATGGTCAAGAAATTTCCTACAGTGAGCTCCATTTGAATTGACATTTCTTTTCAACTGCGTACTGCGATCAAAGAAAAATGCTTTTCTTGAGCATTTCTTGCAAGAAATTTCACACGCATCGAGATAGGCGATTACTTTTCTGTTGAAGTGCATACTTCGTTTTAACGTTCAACGCTCCGTCATCGTAATCATCGTCATCATCAAAACTTCAAAAGCAGTTCGTCTATTCAAAATCAAAAATTATTCGATGAAAATGTGTTCACTGTGTTTCGATTGTAGAATAGAATGCAGTGAACACGCTTCCATGTAAATCCTCTCAATTTTGAACGAAAAAACTGCTTTTGAAAATCTTGAAATCATTGACGGATCTTGCCCCCTTAATCACGGTGTGTAGCTTTAGATTATATAAAAAAATCCTTTAATGCACAAACCAAAGACAATCTTTCATAGCCCTTTGATGAAAATGAGCTACGAACAACAATGTAAATCAATGTAATCAATGTAAAACATAAAAAGTCCTCCGGTCCGGACGGAATCATGTACGAGTTTTATCTCGTGCATTTTGATTTAGTGAAGAACGAACTATTGCAATTTTAGGGAAAACTTTCCGTTTTACGGTTCAACGAAAAGCTACAGCAGCTGTCACATCACTGATTTGCACTGGTAAATCATCAGTAGGCTTCAATAATACCTTGGATACCGTCTTGATGATTGTTGTTTGTTGCTATTTTTCATAGCGTTTTCTCTTTCAAGCATACTATGATTGAATTTTTGCTTCAATGATGGAATGATTTCGAAGCCTGCGGTAGAACTTTGACAGCTGCGGTAGAACTCTACGGCTACTGCAAACTGGAAAATTTTTTTAACAACCGTAATACTACAACTGTTCAATGGATTTTTGGATACCTCCTTCGTCCCCATGGGATTTTTTTTCGGAGGGTGTCATTACGCTGATTCCAAAAAATGAAAGGCAAAAGATTTAGTGATTTAGATCAATTAGTTTGCTAAACACTGATTACAAAATTGCTGCTAAGAAGATAGTTAATCGAATTTTGGTTAGGAATCAGTGAAATAATTGAGGAAGGTAAAGCAGCAGTGGTTTCAGGTAAATCGTGTATCGTATCGTGTATAATATCAAGTATGCGAACTCTTGTGATCAAGGCCATACAAAGTAAAAGCATGAAATTTGCTTTGATGAGTGTTGAACTCAATAAAGCGTTCGATGTTGTGGATCACAAACGTTAATGGGAAATTATTGATAAGTTTGGTGTACCTCGTTCAGTTGTAACAGTAATACAGAGTCTTTATGCTAATGCTACATACAGGATTGTAGTATGAAGAAGCCCTACAAATAGCATCCAAATTGAAAGGTCAGTTAGACAAGGGTGTCCATTATCAAAGGCTCTTTTTGTTATGTATATTGAACCGTTAGTAAGACAGATTCATTCAGGAATCAGAGGTATTCTGATAGAAAACAGGTTTATAAAAATTCTAGCGTTTTTGATGACATAACTATTATTATAAAAAGTGATCAGGAATTTGATTTAGTGCTCAAAATAATAAATTATTATTTTTTATTTGCTGGCATCAATTTGAATCATAAGAAGTCAGGGTTCCTTAGATTAAATAGTTGTAAATAAGGTCCTCATATGATATCAGAAAAAAATGAATTCAAGATATAAGGGCTTATTGTGACTACAAGCTGGAAGAACTTGGTTGACTCTAATTTTGAGAAATAATTAAACATTTAAAGTATGCTGTCCACATGTTTTCAACACGGCGAATGAATTTGATACAAAAAGTAACTGTTCTTAATAATTTTGTTCTACCAAAACTATACATGGCATAGTTTTGCTCAGATAGTTCCACCAAACAACGAACAGAGTTCTGTTTGATCTTTCAACCTTGACACTTGCTTTTCCCGGGGCAAGCGACGAGGGCAGGATCAAACATGTCGCGCGTCGGTCTCGTAAGTGAAAAAGTGGCGTGATCGGTGAGTTCGGTTGAAGAAAGTGAAAAAGTGCCGCGATCGGTTAGTTCTGTTTGATCTTTCAACCTTGACACTTGCTTTTCCCGGGGCAAGCGACGAGGGCGGTATCAAACATGTCGCGCGTCGGTCTCGTAAGTGAAAAAGTGGCGTGATCGGTGAGTTCGGTTGAAGAAAGTGAAAAAGTGCCGCGATCGGTTAGTTCTGTTTGATCTTTCGACCTTGACGCTTGCTTTTGCCGGGGCGAGCGACGAGGGCAGGATCAAACATGTCGCGCGTTGGTCTAGTAAGTGAAAAAGTGGCGTGATCGGTGAGTTCGGTTGGAGTAACAGAAAAAGTGCCGCGATCGGTTAGTTCTGTTTGATTCTTCGACCTTGACGCTTGCTCCTGGGCAGTGCGTCAAGAAAGCCCGAACAGTTTTTTTTATTCTTTTTGGGTCGCGCGCTTATTTTTTTTTCCTGAGTGCTTTTTTATAGCCGAGCAAACGAGTGAAGCCGAAAGTGGATTGTGGCTGCTCAGTCAAGGATAACGGATCAATTGGTGAGCTCGTTTCATGCTACTATTTCTAATCTATAAAATATGTATGACTGCACATTCAATCGTTACAATGGTGGGATGTAAATATGATTTTTCAACAAACTATGGATGGTTCGTCACTGTGAGTGTCGACACAAACTCTGATTCATGATTTATTTATGTTTAACTTTTTTTTCAGAACACCTCTTATATACCTTTATTTTTGTAATTAAAAAACTTTGAATGGTTCGACACTACAAGTGTAGACTTGCGAAAGGTTCACTTTATTCAACAAACTTTGGATGGTTCGCCACTGTAAGTGTCGGCGCAAGAATAAGAGTGTTCTATGATGTCCCAACCAATCGAGTTTTTTGTTTCTTTTCAAATGAGTAAAATATAATAACACATGCTTTCGTCCTGACAGCTGTAGGAATGTTACATTTAGGTATTTGTTCAACAAACTTTGAATGGTTCGTCACCTCAAGTGTCGGCATAATTTTCCTCTATATAGAAATTGTTCATATCAAATGAAAATATTATATTTACGTATAAGCATGTATATATCTCACAAATCATTGTTTATCATGGTCTAATCGCTTATCAAAGTGAATCCTATGACCCAACGATCCTCCCCATTAACAAACATCCCTCCCAGTAACCTTTGTGGAGATGCAGAGGCAAACACGGTCTCCAAAAAGCAAAGGTTACACACTAACATTCCTTCCCCCAATCCCACCTGACTGCAAGGACGTGGCCGGCGCCGTTATTGACCCTGTATAAATAGAGGCATTGAATTATGCACACTGAAGAAGATTATGGCCAATCCCAGCCGAACTTCTAGTTGATTCTTTGTGCATTTTCACTGACTTCGGTCAATCACGGAATAGCAACCATTGATATGTGTAGTCAGTCTAAGCTAAGCTAAGCTAAGCTAGATAGTTCCACCAAACAACGAACATATTGCAGAGATTAAAATGATAACAGGACAATTCTTATGGAATCACCATAATATGTTTAGAGTTCAGCGAGACCAATTGTACCTTGACAAATATTCGGGTGGATTAGCCTTAATTGATCCTAAAACACAACCACAGTCACTTTTTATCAGGAATTTGCTTTATAAAAACGAGACTAAGATAGATCATCTACTGGTTAAAATTACAAATGATAAAAAAACATGACGATGAACGCAAAGACATTGCTAATTGACATTTCAGCTCAAATAGTTAGTACACTAACTACAAACAAAAAAATCTACAATTATTTGCTTGCAAAAAAATCAATTGAAATGCGAATTGTTCAAAAACATCCAAATTTACCCTGGGAAACAATTTGGGAAAACATAGCTAAACATTGTATCTCATCGCAAGCAAGTTCGTTATTCTATGAAATATTTAATGACGTTTACCCGAACAAGGTGTGCCAAATTCGGACGCGTTTGTTTCTTGGCATACGTTTTTGCTCTATTACCGTTGTGTTTTTTGTTGTTTAATTTCTAAATCTGAATGTACAATTGAAACTGACAACACCAAAGCTAGCTCATTGTGAACAAGAACTTCTTTTTTAATATTGTGTCCAGAAATTTGCAATTATTCACCAAACCATGATCTGTGCAAAGTGCCATCTTCACATCGCAAAGGGAGAGCTGCCGTACATTGTGTGCAATGAATTGTGTAGCAGAACGTACCATGCTAACTGTGTTGGACTGGATAAAGGCAAACTCGATGCGGTATCTCCGCCGAACAAAAACAGTTTTTGGTTATGTGACGATTGTTTAAGGTGAAACATCTCGGCCGTCTTGTGCCCCTACTCACGTTTTCAAAGGCACAAAACTGGAGAAATAGTTGGTAAACGTTCCTGATCTTCTTATTTTAAGCTTTCTGCTAGTGCTCAAAGCCAAAATAAAAAGTTCACTGTTGATGGATGCTTCCTTCGCGTGATTTGTGCCTTCGAAGTTTCAGTGTAATCTTAGAAAATGATTCCAAACTGTTTCACCTTAAACGAATTTGTGAAGTGGAGAGCAGACCAGAAGAAAGCAGATATCTCGATCGCCGATTCAAAATCCACACTGCAGCTTGAAGTTGAAGAGTTGAAAATCAAAGTGGCATCAATTATGTCAACGCTTTCTGCAAACGTAACGAACAACTCTGTTACTTCGGTGGAACGTCATTCAACCCCGTGCTCTCATCTTGAAAATGGGACCAGAGGAAGAGATCACAGTGGATTATCGTTAACTCCTGATATTTCATCATGCTTATCCGATCCAGGAGTTGGTAATAGAGCTACTGTTAACTAATATTGATGGAATGGACCAATGCACGAGTTCACTTTTTGATATTTGAGCGGTGCCGTGTTATTTACGCGACCATGACAACGAATGAATTCGGCACCGCTCAAACATCAAATTAATGAACTCGTGCATTGGTCCATGGTAACTGAACATGAAATTCAGCACATGGTATCTAGATGTTTAGATGTCTGCGAAACTGAATGCAAAAATGTAAGGAAGCTCGTACCGCGTTGGATTGAATGCAGTACCTTGGATTATATGTCATTCAAAGTTATCCTAGATCACAAATGGAAACCTAAAGCGCTAAAATCATCTACATGGCCAGTAAATATAAAATTGCGTGAATTCGTCAGGAGAAATTGTACGTGGAAACCAGAATGATTGTAATTGTGATGATTGTAACATTCTGGGGCCCAGATAGCCGTAGCGGTAAACGCGCAGCTATTCAGCAAGACCAAGCTGAGGGTCGTGGGTTCGAATCCTACCGGTCGAGGATCTTTTCGGGTTGGAAATTTTCTCGACTTCCCAGGGCATAGAGTATCATCGTACCTGCCACACGATATACGCATGCAAAAAAGGGCATTGACATAGTAAGCTCTCAGTTAATAACTGTGGAAGTGCTCATAAGAACACTAAGCTGAGAAGCAGGCTCTGTCCCAGTGGGGACGTAACGCCAGAAAGAAGAAGATGATTGTAACATTGTCAATATTTCCTAATGTTTGAAGCAATTATGTTTTATTTGTGTTAGCGTATTTTTGTATGTACGAACTTTTTTTTCCTAAACGACTGTGGTAATATTATTATGTCTTTCATTATGTTTACTTCATGTTCTGTAATAAGTTGTTTTAAAATAAGTATAATCATTCAATTAGACTATAAAAGTCCGTTGGATTAATGAAGAATAAAGAATAAAGGTTAAAATGCATAAACATAATTTCGCAAATATTGATAGTTTTTTTGTGTGACGTCTGGTGATCAACCAGATACCAATGTACATAGAATTAAACAATGCAAGGATTTTAAAGTTGTGTGGGATTGGGTATCTGAGCTATTTGAAGTTAAGTTGAAAGTAAAGTTGAAATCACCAGAAGAGATAAAATACAGAAGCATACAAGACAAAAATATGTAAAGCAAAAAGTGCAATGTGGTTAGTAGCAGAAGCAATTGTATGCAGCATAAAAAACTACAAAGATAGTAACTTTTTCTGTTTTCAAAAGCAAATGAGAATAGCAGGCACATTTTCGAAAGGCAGTCTCTTAATTTTCTTAACATATGTAAATGAAAGAAAGAAAAAGCTATATGTTATTTATCCTAACAACAACATCGTGCTGGCATGTAATTAAAATGTTTGTATGATATGCTCATTTAGGTTAAGTTTGTAAAACTATGGATAAATTAAAAAAAAAACAGGAACACCCGAAGTTTCAAAAGCTATAGTTTCAAATGACGAAAAAGTTGATGTTTTATTCGCCTATGAATGATGATTGCAACTCCACAACATGCTCCATCCACGCGATCATTACGATAAACAAAAAAGTTTGGATCCAGGTTCCAAATAAGTTTCAGTAATGACTGCTATATGTATGTTTTTAGCTGTTGGAAAATTAAGCCTTGTCCTCTTTACCATTCAATGAACGAGTATTCCAATTCAAAACATTAAAAAAATGGATCCATTAGAGAAACGTCATCCAATAACAATTTTATTAGCAAATTTTACAAAAAACTTGGACTGCTTCAGCCATATTCTGCCCATAACTGCATAACAGTCACATTCGACATTTTTGACAATTTCGAGTTAATACCGGGGAGAGTCATCAAATGACAAATACTTTCGATCCACTTACTAAAATCTGCGAGGTTGTTCTAGAAAATTCGAAAAAAAAATACAAAGTTGTTTTGTCACATTGGCAATTGTAATCGCATAACAGTAACATTGAGATTATACATGAGCCTCATAATTCAGTGGCAACGAAATTTCTATCAGAATTTTTTTCTGACTATTAACCCAATAAGTGATATGAGTTGTACAAAATTTCAGCCTCAAATAAGCACTTTTGAATTCACAGTGATTTTTTGAAATATCAGTTCCCTCCCATACTACAATAAAATGCAAACTTGGTATCCCATTTACTCAATGCCTGCTTTTGTCGAATGTTACAAATATGCAGTTATGGGCAGTATTGGCGGTTTTGAAGATTGAATTAATCATTTGATTCAATTGTTCAGTAAGAAAATCAAAATCAGAGGGAGACAGGTTACTAGAAGTAGGTACATTTGCTGATGATTTTCCGTTGGGATTTTCGGTTGATGAAGAGCGGATTAAAAATTACCTACGGCGGCATAAGCAGGGTATTTCCATTTGATTTGAAACAATTTGAACGGTTACCCGTAGGAAGAAAAGGGAAGGAATTTCAAATAACCTGCGACAACATTGGCATAGGAATTATCTCGGGTAGTTCCCTTCAAACTGAGAAGATTTATGTATGAGAACGGTATGATTATGATGGAAGCGATCGTTAACTGAAAAATGAGAATTGTTGAAGATTCTGCTTGGGGAATTCCGGCTAAGAAAAACGTTGTTGTTCATCTGCCTGATACGAGTCTCAGCGATTCGTTTGCGCGAAGGGCAAACCCAAAAGTTAGACTTTGTGGATACAAACTTTTTGGTATCTTCCTTTACAGGACAGAGATTCTTTGCGTGAGAAGAACCTCCGCAAATCATGCATTTAGCATCCATGCAGCAATGTTTGGTACCATTACCCCACTTTTGGCACTGAGTGTGGTGCTGGAAATTTCCTCATTGTTTCTGGAAGTGTTCCATTAAATCATTTATTCCAAGTCAATCATTTATTCCATTTTTGCTCTCTTTAGGTGACTTATAGTCATTTTTGACGTCATAAGTAAAAATCTGTGGTTTTTTTCTTGAAGATGTTTGAGATGAAGTTCGTGATCTTTAAGAGTTACCGGGAAAACGCGACAGTCTCCTTTCTTTGCGATTTGGCGGGACTGCCTAAATCCTCCAAATTCGGAATTTCTGACCACGATTGGCGGCACTCTTTGTTTCCTTACTTGAATCAAAGAGCCTGAACTAAAAGCTGCTTCGATTTGATGTTTGGAAAATTTATCTAGAGCATCGAACTGATTGCTCATTTCGATGAAATTATCAACATTAACCCTTTCACCTTTGGTCAAAAGCGCCTATTCTGGAGAATCGTCCTTTCTTACATTTTTGCCACGTTTAGTGACAGTTTTAAATCCCGCTTATTTTTAGAAAGTATGGTATTGTTTTAATAAGACCTTTTCTTTTTTTCATTTTTTTTAACAGGCTAAGCAACTCACCTCAAACAACGAAAAATCCACCGGTATCAGTCTTAGGGTGTTTCGGGGCGTGCTAGTGTACATAGCGGCCGATATCGCCGAGGCTCTGGCCGCAGCACTGTTGCTTGCAGTTGACGTTGTTGCCGACGCTGCTGCGCTGCCATTTGTGCTGCTATGATGGTGATGACTATTGCTGCTGCTGGTTCCCATTTCATCACATGATTTCTTTACACTATCTACTTGTGTGGTTGGTAAAACTGCAAGTAAAAGGAGAAACAGGAAGGGAAAAAAATGGGTTAGAGTTAGTTAATTAATTGGATTAAAATTCAAATCGGATATTGCGAGCTACAGTGCACGGATTTCCGATATGCCACCGTAATGAATATTGAAAGCACTACCCGAGCAGAAGAAAATCGCTGCAGAATACCAAACTATGATGTATTTCATACCAGTTCGTTTTCAATACTTACAACCTTTAATAATATATTAAACAATTACAAACACCAAACTGCTAAATGGAAAAGATGTTGGGTATTGGAATGGAATTTTCATGTTTAAGTAAAAATTGTCAATGGTGGTTCACTATCTCAAGCAGTCACCATTAGTTTACCAATACTTCAATGAGGTATTTTTGGTATTTTAAACAATATTTTAGATACCATAATAATACCAAATTGAGGTGCGGACTAGTGAACAATATCTTATTATGGTATAGTATCAAACAATGTTATGCTATAAACGGATGCTAGCTATACGTTCCTGCTCGGGTACAGAGGAAACCCACACGGCACACGGCACGGTATCAGCAAACGACCCACCTAAACGATGACGACGGCAGATAAATGGCGTTGGATTCCGTTGAAAATAGTTTCGATTTCGGGCATTTTTTTTCTTGTGTTTGGCTCGTGTCGAAGCACATCCAAATTCATGTCAGATAGCTAGATGGACGGCCGGACGTGTCAATTAATTTGTGCCACTGGCACTCGATTTTCGGGCGGCGGCGCGTTTCGCAATGGACAATTTCGGTCGATGTCCATTGGAAACCCTTGGAAAGGCGTTTCGAGTGACAAATGGAATAATTTCGATGACAGTGAACTAATTTTGCTTCGAATGGATATTGTACCTAGCCGGTTAGAGGACAACGTTGAAGAATGGAAAGGTAGTCACGAGAAGTTGTGCAAGCTTCTTGAGAGTTGAGTATCATGAAGATGCTAAATAGTGATCTTTTTTGTTTCAGTTTCAAGGATGCAATGCAAAGAAGTGCTGTATTGTTTCGGTGATGAACTGACCAATTAGGCGAGTTTTGGTTTGTTTGAGACGTTTTTCAGGATGGATTTTTTTTTTCAAGACTGACGTTGTGGTCTAGGCAGTTTCATCACGAAATATATTAATTTAGAAATACATATTGTTAAACAATTCAACAAATTTTACCTGAGAAGTCCTTATGGCCCCTTAAGGGTCCGCGGATCACCGGTTGGGAAACCCTGGTTTAAACAAATCTGAAGACTGTTCGACTGATCTTGCTTTTCAAGACATAGAAAAAAATTCAAAAATGCTTGGCATAAAACTTTGATCGCAAAAAAAATACAAAAACTGAAATTTTCCAACATACATTGTTAGAATAGTTCAAGTTAAATCTACATTTCCAGTTGATTATCAGAACTCCAATTCTGAAAAACTTCCTGTGAGAGCTGATTTCCCTCGAGCCAGCATTTTGGAATTAACATTACACATAACAAGATGATAACACATTCCTATCAGCAGCAGTTAAAAATAACAGAAATTGTTATAATAGTCATATTGCCATATTGATATGGCTTTGTTCTCAACTTGTTATATTTTCAGTAACACATTTATAACAACATTTGTTATATTTTTGTCATCGCATCTATAAGTTTGTTGTAAATAACATCCGATGTCATGAACAGTAACATAATGTGCAATAATTTTGTTATTTTGTAACATCCTAGTATCACATTCAGTAATAATTTTGTTAAAATTATAATAGGATTTGTTATATTTTAGATTTGTTTGGTGCAACTTTTGTTAGAATTTTTGTTATTTTAACTACTAGCGGTACATGTTTTATAACAGCTGGTGATATAATAAAATCATATCAGGGGAACACATTCTGTTATAATCTTGTTTCTTCCGTCTGGTCGGGTACCTGATTCATTGAATCGCCAAAATTTTTGAAATAAATGATTTAACCAATGCTCCCTTATGGCTATTTAGATTGTTACGTATAAACATCCGTTGGAATCAGTAGCATTCAGTAGCCGATTAAGCATTAAATCGAAAGCTCCGCCTGTGTCAGTCATCCAGCCAACGGCTAATTGTTACATCAATCTCAAGCCACTTACATATTGTGCGCTCAAGTCCACGTAGTCGTCGTACCCTATCGGAAGCGCTTTATTTTGGGACAGCCTCAGGCTTCCCACGATTTATTTGGTTTCGCTTGGATGGTGTTTTGCAACACCACTCCCGAGTGCAGCTCGTATATCGTCTGTAGACCATCACATCCGACACTTCATGTAGTTGACTGGCTTGTAAGGTTGACAGAAGACGGCACTCACCTTACCAACACCTTATTGTAGCGCAGTGCTAACCAGTCAGTGGGATTATACCAACAAAGGTTACAAACGCTAATGAACGAGAACCGGATCAAAACCATAAACCTCCATAAACTAATTCGTCTGTAGGTAAGGTGCAAAACGTATGTAACCGTACCCCCAAAAAACGATGAAAGACGAAAGCAAATAAGACACACAAGAACGGACCCAGTTTTCGACACAAGGTGTCGACGACGACGTCATGTAGGGTAGGAGCACCTGTTTTGATCAGCTGAAGAAAAAATATTTGTAAAAAGTATTGTGAATTTCTTTAACTACATGACTGCGAAGTGCGGCTTCATAAGTGCGAAAATGCAAACAAGCAAACAACACGTGGCCCACGAGCGACTTTCTGGGCTTCGCATTGTAATTTTCGAGAACTTTTTCTGTGTTGGTAAACATTGGCACATTATCGAACAGCATCCATAAAGTAAATATAGTTATGTGTTTAAAATATTTAATTAAGGTGAAGATGAATCGAAGCCAAACCTCAAATTTTCAAGAGCACAAAACTAGAGAACCAAACATCCGTTTAAGCTGAAACCTTAATCGATTGGTCACTAGCTGGTGGTGACCAACCGATTAAGTTTTCAGCTGTGTTCGGTTCTCTGGATTCGTGCTCTTGAAAATTTTAAGTTTGGCTTCGATTCATCGTCACCTTAATCGCAAGTTGAAAAGGTTGCAACAATGTTGCGCCCTGTGGTTGTCATGATAATTTTGCTTTTGATTGTATCCCAATCCACAAAAGCTGGGATAAACGGTTGTGAACGAGTTCGCTTTGTTGGTTGTTTTCCGTCTCCTTTGATGATAATTTGATTCACTGCATAAAACAGTATGTAATCTGCTATGGCCAAAATCAGTGCTTCTACCCTAATCCAATAGGCGGCGCCCGTAAAGAAGGCTAGCCCATACTGCATCAAGTTCAGTCGAATGAATAACGGTCTATTGTTTTCGCACCGTTTGTGAACTTGTAATGTTCTGTTTACGATGACCTTGATGGCGCCACTATATCGCTCGACGACGACGCCTTTATTCAATTGCTAGATATAAGGTTGCAACGACAACGAATGATTGCTTGAACTTGTGACCGGGGCGGAACTTGCCTGATGGTCGTTGACAACGGAACAAAAGCATGTTGGAGCCCATTCAATAAAGAGCGAATCCTACTGTAACATTTGAAAGGGGCGAAACTGCAAAATGTGAACAAATTAGTTTTCTTTGTTCGTATCAATATTTAAATAAATTATCCCTACATATACTATCAGACATGCATACTTATTTAAAATCATTTCAACAAGGCCAATCTGATAATATGATACCTTAAAGGGCCTAGCTGGACAGAAAAGGGTCTTGATGCTTTGTTCATGATTTAACCACCAAACAATACCAAATCAGAGTAATGTCATTATTCACTATCACTGAACACAAACATATATTTATATCTTCAATATATAAGGTGAATTGTCAACTATTGCAACCACCCAAATATTGCACACTTATCAATATTCAAAAGATATTTCATATATGGCATTGAATTAAAAACCTAATAACACTAATTTATACTGCATTCCTGCTTCTAGCTGTTTGTTCTTATTAAAAGGATCAAAATCATGTATTTGAAGTGAAATTGAACTATTGTATACAGCGCGGTTCAAGTAGTACCCAAATTGTTACGCCATGAGCAAAATATTTTCCGCAATACAATAGCTTACACATAAGTCAAATCTAAATGAATTACAATTGTTTTTTTTTTTTCTCGAAAATGGAGAATTATGTTAAGATTTCATAATGCATGGTAAACTTTTGGGATATACAAGGTTTTTCTTTGTAAATTTTAAAGCGTTTAGTAATTGGCGCACCACCAGCAGATGTAGCCTAATTTATTGGCTATTGAGTAAATGCCGCAAGTTATGCAATGCCCATTATTACAGATTATATTTGTTACATAATATAAATTCGCCGGGTTTTCGCCAGGGGTCATAATTGTTGAAAAAACTAAATCAAATCAATTGAAAAGCACAAAAAATGATGAAAAATCTGATCGCCTAATATATTTAGGTTTGAGGTTTGAGCGAAATTCAGTAAAAATTTAGGGATTCTTGCTGTCAAATATAGCCAAATAACTGACATTGCTTCCATAGTCGTGCAATAATAGTTAATTTACCCTAGTGGGCTGTATATTAGCTTTTTATCTTTGTGGCATATACGTTTCCACAGGAACTAAGCTTGCTACTTATTTCAGTGTTCATTTCAACATTTAAGTTTCTTATTCTTTACAGCATATGACAAAACACGAATGCATACCATGTATTCCAAGTATTTCTTCGGGAATTGTATCGGGATTTTTTCGAACAATTGCACTAAGATTATGCCCAGGAAAGATTTCCATGGAATTCTCTCGATAAATTCTATAATTCTCTACTAGTCTTTTTCTAGACAGTTATAACAAAGAATTCTAAAATAATGTCTCATGGATTTCAAATAGGTTTCACTCATTTTTTCTAAGAGTCCAGCAAGAACTTTTCTGGACTTTCACTTATTAATTATTTCAGAGATTTTTCCATAAATTCTTTCTGTGCTCCCATTTAAAATTAATCCTTTAATTATTCGTGGAATGTCTTTAGTGATGACTTCAAAACTATGTGCAGTGGTTCGTTCAAAAACCTGAAGAAAACCTTCAAGAATATTTCTAGAGATTTTTTTGTGAATTTTGGCACGAATTTTTGCAAGGGCTAATAAAAGCATCATTCTACGAATTACTTTTTTTTAAGTATTTTATGTGGAAGAAAACTCAACGCTGAAGCAACTAAGAATTTTTAAAGAAGGTTCTCAATGGGTTCACTCCAAGAAATGGTTCAAGCATTGATTCTTTATCGATTTTTTTCCAGGTTTTTTATTACAACAATTTCTTCTGAGATTCAGCGAAAAACTGATGAAGTATTGATCCGGAGATTTCTCCTAGAATACCGCCAGTAATTTTACCAAGTATTTGTTCAGAAACTTTTCCATTTCCATCTATTTTAATGGAGTTCTTTAGTGAATTCTACATAAATGCTCTTAAGCAATTCTTCTATGATTTTTTTTTAAATTCTAAGATCGTTCCAAGAAATTTCCCATGTTATATATAAAACTATTTTACTTTTAATTCTCGTAGGTCCTTTATAATTGTTTTCAGGACTTTTGCAGCATTTTACATACAAATCCCATTGATAAAATTGGCCAAAACTGAACACCAAAAAGGAGAAATGTTCATAGACTGATCCACATAAATATTTTAACACATGCCCGAAAGTACTCATCTAAGTATTTCTTGTAAGAGTTTCTCTAAGCTTCAAGGATTCTCCAAAGACTCATCCAAGGAAATGCTCTGGCCATTCCACTTAGAACTTTTCTAAGCTATGTCCTTTGAATTCATCACTGGACTTCTTCTTGGATACTTTTTATAATACTCACAAGAGAATTTATTGGATTTTTCTGATATTTCTCAAAAACTTATTTAATCAGCCGTATGTCAGAGAAGTAAACATACTTAGTTTATCGATCCTACGTGTTTTGCAGACAAAATTCTACACGTTCCACTCGGAACAAACTCGATTTTCACTTCTGTGACGTTCAATTCGGATTTACAAAACGTCGTAAGTAAGATTTTCAACTTTCACAACCTAATTAGTGCTTTCAACGCTATGTTACATGGAGAGACAAAGTGACTTAACCACGAATCAAAACAAAACACTACTTGAGACAATCTTACTATGGTACAAAAACGTCGTAAGTAATTAAACAAAACGGTGTATCATTTTGTCATCAAGATTTTGTGGGACATAGTAGAAACTCCCTAGATTTTGAACGCGAGCAAAATTTAGCATAATTTATTTATAATTATTTTGGAACAGTTGTGATTATTCTTAATTAATCTCTCAAAATAGTATTGAAAACGTAATCGAGATTTCTCCAGAAGTTAATCTAGGAGAAAAACTTCTCCCTATATTCTAGCTAGAATTTCTTCAGTTTCTTTTTTAATTTCTTTTTCATCGAATATTTCTGAAAGGATTTTTCACGAATTCCCTCAACGCAAACTTGCAAAACTATCTTCGAAGCTTTCTCCAGCTACTACTTAAAGAATTTCAGCTGTAAATCCATTACAGATTCCTGGGCCAGTGCGTGAGCACTTTCACAGTAATTTATAAAACTCTCAAAGAAAGTGATTAAGGGTCGATTTCTTCACCCCTTAAACCCAGTTTAATCATATGGGTAAACGTGGTTTACGGCTTAAGCGAAGGTGAAGAAATCGGCCCTAAGTTAGATGTAAGATTTGCAAATATGATACAGAATTTTCTCAATATTTATGATCTGCAGATAGGCCCTTTTCAAATGTTCCGCTATGAATGTCGATTGGGTCTCTTTGCTACCGTGAGTCGTCACTATAATAGGGGTTTTCGCCACTTATCTATAGTGCGAAATGCGGTGAGATCAAACCGCGTTTTACAGCGCGGGTAAAAATGTTTGTAAATGGTTCCGTTTTATTGCCACACAAGTGTCAACGCGGTTTTGTTGGCTCCCTTGTACGGAGCTTACCACAATGAAATATAATTGAGGAGCTGGTAGGAGAGTTGTTAATTTGCGGTTTTGCGGCAATTTGTTTTGGGTTATTTGCTCAGCTGTTGTATTGACTAGAGCAGGATGAGTCATATGTAGGTACCGAGTTATAGATAACACTGAATTGTGTTTGAATATATTTTCTTTGGACGTTTCTAAAATTCGTAAACATATCAGTTTGAATTTGATATTGATGATTCAATTCTAAAATCGGAAAATGGAATGACTTGAAATTGCGATACAATAGCATCATCTGTTCTTCTCTTTTTATTTTATCAATAACAATATCCGTAACATTTCAAATGCATCCAAAGGGAGGCCATAAAAATCCCATTTCGTTCGAGCACACGCGAACGCTAGAAGACTTTTGCTCTATGCAACCCACCATAAGTGCTTCATCCTTGGAACAGCAGCAAAATGGATGCCACTACGAAACCATTACCACCTTATTCATGGCGCTGGCCAAGTACACATTACCATTCCCGATATCACCTCCTAGGGCTAGAGATCTTATCAAGATGTACACTTCTCGCCAAGCCCCATCCAAACTGACCTAAATCTGTCAAATAAAAATAAACTTGGACCTAGGCGAGGGATCCACTACGGGAGGATGGCATTAGGACATTGTAGGGGAACTTCGTCCAATGCGCACTGATGAGATAAAAATGATCGACTCCTAGAAGGATTCCATTTGTATTCTTTGCCATGTATGTCAAAATATTTTTTCTAAGAATTACCTACATGCCTTGGAGTTAAAGTGATAGATTTTCCTTCAATTACCCGTTGAAATTAAATCATTCGTCAATTTTTTTGTGAAAATCGCTGATTCTATTAAGGAATAAGCGTTTCCATGCTACGGAGCAAACTCATGGAGAAGCTTGGTTGCTGATTCCTAGTTCTCCATACTAAATGGCGTTCTTCCATAAATCTAAAATTTGGGACATGGTTTCATAGTAGTAGCTTGCACATATTGAATAATTACTGTAACTACCTTGAATGGCCTTAAAATACTGAGCTTATAACGAGAAAACGACACAATGACACTTTATGTCATTTTGGACCACTTTACCCTACTTTTTGCCAAGCGCTCAGCTTTCCTGGCGGTGTTAAGTTTACTTTGGCATGCAACCAACGCGAAGCAGAGAGAAGCATATTCATTTTTAATGTGCTCCTAGTCGCTCGAAAAATATTTGGACAATAAAATTCATATACGTATACCTAGGCATATAGGCACATGGAATTCCTTGAAGAAGCTGCAAAACTCAGGATTGAAATGTAACTCGCCCACATCCCTTTTTCACCGCTTCAAGGAGCATCATACAGTTTACACATAAATTGCTTCATCTGCTTTCTTCGGGTGCAGACACTGTCGAAACATAAACCAAATAAAATATTTACCACACATGTAAAGGTAAGGAAGCGGGTTCATGAGATGCTGATAAATTTTGTACATGGTCTGGTCACGTGCTGTCCGGGTATCGAGTCTCTGAATACAGCATTCGGTTCCGTACGTGAATATCTGCGCCAGCAGCCTCCTCTCCGAAAGCAAAGTTCATTAGACCGAATGCGGTCACGAAATTTGTTTGCTTATTTATTTTGAGCTGATGTTATAGCTTTTCCCAAATAGAAGCTGCTTGCCTTCGAAGACAGTGTCAGCATGAGTACATATCATGAGTTCTGATTTCAAGCATCTTTCTTGACTGCAGTCTTATGTTCCCATGATTGGAGAAAATCTTTATTTAAATAACCAATCATCGATAATTTGAAAGATAACCCTGTTGATGTGGATAGAGCGAGTATGTCTCAAGATCCTGTCGTCTTCGTCGTTATTTTTAAAAGTATAGATGGGTAAATCAGCACTATGACAATCACTTTTTAGGATTGTGAATAACAATGAACACAAACATTTCAATGCTTGATAATTGAGTTAATTGGAATATTAATTGCAAAACTCAATATCTCTTTTTTTCTGAAGAAATCCTGAGCAGTTTTGTAACGATTGGCATAAAAATAAATTAATTAGCATTCAGGAATGAATCAGACTCTCACATGATGATGATTATCACGATTATCAAATGATAGAAACTTTGATCAAGTGAGAATGTACCTAGATTATCATACGGTAAATTATTTTTTTTCTTGAAATCCTGTGGCAGTACCTATATTCCACACATTTCAATATTATCTCGCAAAACATAATGAGTTCATTTTTTTTGTACCTTAACTTATTGAGGTCAAAGAAATGCCAGAGGTTCGGAAAACCGAATACTCCGCATTACAAATATACGGTTTTTGGGATATCTGGTGTTTACAAAAGTAGGGTCTGTGTTGGCAAGATAAGAATTGTTTTTCTAAAATTTAAAATTTCTAGGTTATTCTATCAAACAAAATTTAAAATGCCCCATGGAAAAAATACAAAAATGTAAAAATATTAATTTCTTTGGAAAAATATTGTGTTTCTTGTTATTAAAGTCGTGCCCATACTTTCTGGGACACCCTATACTTCATGAAATTTCTTCATAATGCTGGTAGTTCCCATAACGACAAAACATTTGAAAAGTTAATATTGAATTATACTGTTGGATGTGTGTCTACATTTTTGAAGCAAAGTGTTTTGAAAAAGTGTTTTTTTTTTACAATAATCAATATGTTTCATACAAAAACGTCTCTCAACTTTTCACGATAAATGCTTTTTAGGTGGACGACGTGTACGGTACGCATAGAAGCAGTAAATTGATTCCGGCGCCAACCCAGTCCCCATCGAAATCCAATCAATCAGGACGAACAGCACACCGAGTTAACATTCATCTGTACAAATACATCACCGCCGTCGCACATAGAAAAGCATCATTCAATCAAACTAGCACATCAAACATGCAAATTTATGTACAGAACCATAGACGAGCGGTTGTTGCAAATCGACACAGTTTTGCAGCATACATACATAAGGCTAGCAGCTATGTCCACATTATGTGTAGAACACAGTCAAATCGTATGATGGAAAACGCACTCACAAATTGACAGAATACCTGATCTCGGTTTGGGCGTCGGTGGCTGCGTCCGGGGAGCCGCCTTCGGAACACGTGACTGTCTCGTGACCAGCGCCGCGATGGTGCCCCGAATCGGGGGCGAAGGTTGACAACTGTGCTGGCTGTCCGGAGGACAATACGCCACGTCCCGAGCTGCATCGACGCATGGCCCATCCGGCGAATCCGGATGGGAACCGGGCACGAACATTTCCCTGCTTCTTCCTGGTTGGCTGGCAGTACTGGACCAACCCCCACGCCTTCTCACGTCTTCCGGTGTGGTTTTGTACGGATTCACCGACCGACGATTCAAGGAAACGCTCACTTGCTCACGGGGTTGTTTGTTTAATTTCACGCTTCGAATGCATAGTTCGGCTTCGATTCGATTCACTTAAACATCGTCACGGCCTGGAGCGGTTTCGCCGTGGTTGGGCTAATTGGTCGACATGTACATATCTATGTTGAACTTCACTGGTCTTCCTTATCGCAACTTTTTCTAGGTCAACTTTTCTGTCGTGTGGCACATTTCCTTCTCGCAATACTTCCGCAAATCACTGTAATTTAAATTAGTAATCCAATTTCAGAAGTGGTAGAACAACTTCTGATTACACGGTGTCGTTCCGGGATCGCTACGAGTGAACTTCCTACTGTTTCCGCGGAAGGAGCAGCAGAGTGCATCAAGGAGATTGAGTTAGCAGGGCGGTTGTGCAAAGAATGAGATGATATCATCAAGGGATCAAATGTTGTTTGCTTTCGCGACGGATGGGTGCTATCGTGTTGCAGCAAGGACGACGTTGACGAGGATGACGACGATGTACGAAGATGGTGGCAAAGGTTGTCCCAACGACGAAAAGTGGGAGTTGGAGTGAAATTATGTTCGGTTGAAGCACAAGCACACGAACCAAGCTTCTGAGTCGGTTTTAGGCGATATGTTTTGGTGTTGTGGAACATAGACTCCTACAGTACAGTGATTCACTTTTTAGTATAATTTTGTTTATGACATTCAACTTTTTTGGGTTTATTCAAAACGCTCTTGAAGGTACCAACTACCAAGCGTCTCCACGAATTCTATCGTCGTATGATTTTATGGAGACGAGCAGTAACACAAGAGTGCACCGAATTCCACGAATAATTTAAAAGCTCAAAAAGAAAGCACTGTTTTATATAACGTTTAAACTATGAAATCATTTTATCGACGTTAAGTCAGAGCGGACCAAGTGAAATTTTAAAATATTTTGAGAAAAATGAGCTTAAAGTCTAACGATTTGTAATTTTTAAACTCGTTGAAATTTTGGTTCAATATTTCTACACATTTTTGTAATACTTTCAAACAATATAATGTGAAGTGATAATCATGAAAAATAATAATGCGAAACTTCAATAGAATGGTTATTTGATGGACTATGTGCGCTTGGTCCATTCTGACTGAACTAAAGATCATCGTTTAGTGATTTGGTTCATTCTGACTGAACAATTCCTACGAAAATAGCAATCTTTTAATATCATCGAACAGGGTGCATATTTTTGAGATAAACAGATTATCAAGACACGAATATCTTAAACTCTTCAATAATCCATAACTTCAATCCTGAAATCAATGGCATTACGATAGCTTGAAAATTAAGGTTTTGCAGTGTCAGAGCATCGAAGACCAGAAATATTCAAATATGCGTTCAGTCAGAGTGGATCAAGTGAAAATCTTGAGTACCGAACAAAATATATTGGTCCAATAAGCGAGTGCTAGAACATTCCATAAATACACCATAGAACTACCATAAACCTATATCGGGCTCTGAAATCGAATCATAAAATGAAATATTCAATCAGTTTATTGCTTTTTGGCACTTGGTCCGCTCTGTCTGCACAGGAATTGTTTCATTTTCGTACCACCCATCCATACATGGTAAATGGTCAAAAATCAAGATCAAGTGCATTAAATTTAATGAACATTTATAATTTTCTATTGATGGATAAGTAGAAGAATAATTCGATAACCAAAAATCTGGCAAATATCTTGAAATGTCTTTCAATTCCTCGTATTCCTCAGCGCACTGATCATTTTCGCTGTTATAAGCACTTAGTCCACTCTGAATGCATACTTTTATCGCTTTATATTGATCATCCAAAGTAAATTTGTTACATAGGGGTACCGGGGGCAGAATGGACACCCCCTGTATTTTTGCATATGCGAATAATTTTACACTTTGAATGCAAACAATATTTCAGTTGCCTGTCGGAAGAGTGAAATTTTTTTTTATATATATAGGCACTCCGTGCTCGTGGCCACTAATGTGCCGGACTCAGTTGATCTGTAGCTTCTTTATCGATACAGATCTATTTTCAACTTATCTATATTTACATCTAGTTTCACTCTCTCCTACTCTTTTACTCTCACACCGAGCAGGTAGGAGAGAGCTCTGCTATTAGTGAAGCTAGCTGCCTGCAAAGAGGGTCAGTTTGTCTCAGTCACCATCTGATACTGACGGAGGATGGATGTGCTCCCTAAAGCACGGTCCTCCGTGAGGCGTCTTCTGATGGCTGGACGGTTTTTTTTTGTGGAGGGGCTGGGAATTGAACCCATGACCTTCCGCTTATGAAGCGAAAGCGTAACCTGAAGGCTACAGACCCCTCTAGAAAGAGTGAATTATCCACTAAAATTTCATAAAAATTGTTTAAAACATTGATTTTAAACCGAAAAATGGAGCAATATTTTATAGGGTTCGAAAATTATAACATTCACACCTCACCAAATAAGGTTTCAGGGGCAAATTACTGCAAGTTGACCGATAATGTAGCTCTTGATTGAATCTTCAATCATTTATGCTATATTCAAAAATAAAGTAGATTTTTTTCTGCTACTTTAAAACAAAAAAAAAAACTTATATGAAAATTTCTTGTTCTGTTGGGGCAATATGGACACCGGGTGACAAAGTGTCAGCTCTACTTTAAAGAGAAAGAAATATAACTTCAAACACAAAATTATCAAAAAATATTTAGCATTTATTGCAATGATTGTGATGCGGAACCACAAATCGGTTGAAAATTGTCAATTCTGCTTAGCTTAGCTTAGCTTAGACTGACTACACATATCAATGGTTGCTATTCCGTGATTGACCGAAGTCAGTGAAAATGCACAAAGAATCAACTAGAAGTTCGGCTGGGATTGGCCATAATCTTCTTCAGTGTGCATAATTCAATGCCTCTATTTATACAGGGTCAATAACGGCGCCGGCCACGTCCTTGCAGTCAGGTGGGATTGGGGGAAGGAATGTTAGTGTGTAACCTTTGCTTTTTGGAGACCGTGTTTGCCTCTGCATCTCCACAAAGGTTACTGGGAGGGATGTTTGTTAATGGGGAGGATCGTTGGGTCATAGGATTCACTTTGATAAGCGATTAGACCATGATAAACAATGATTTGTGAGATATATACATGCTTATACGTAAATATAATATTTTCATTTGATATGAACAATTTCTATATAGAGGAAAATTATGCCGACACTTGAGGTGACGAACCATTCAAAGTTTGTTGAACAAATACCTAAATGTAACATTCCTACAGCTGTCAGGACGAAAGCATGTGTTATTATATTTTACTCATTTGAAAAGAAACAAAAAACTCGATTGGTTGGGACATCATAGAACACTCTTATTCTTGCGCCGACACTTACAGTGGCGAACCATCCAAAGTTTGTTGAATAAAGTGAACCTTTCGCAAGTCTACACTTGTAGTGTCGAACCATTCAAAGTTTTTTAATTACAAAAATAAAGGTATATAAGAGGTGTTCTGAAAAAAAAGTTAAACATAAATAAATCATGAATCAGAGTTTGTGTCGACACTCACAGTGACGAACCATCCATAGTTTGTTGAAAAATCATATTTACATCCCACCATTGTAACGATTGAATGTGCAGTCATACATATTTTATAGATTAGAAATAGTAGCATGAAACGAGCTCACCAATTGATCCGTTATCCTTGACTGAGCAGCCACAATCCACTTTCGGCTTCACTCGTTTGCTCGGCTATAAAAAAGCACTCAGGAAAAAAAAATAAGCGCGCGACCCAAAAAGAATAAAAAAAACTGTTCGGGCTTTCTTGACGCACTGCCCAGGAGCAAGCGTCAAGGTCGAAGAATCAAACAGAACTAACCGATCGCGGCACTTTTTCTGTTACTCCAACCGAACTCACCGATCACGCCACTTTTTCACTTACTAGACCAACGCGCGACATGTTTGATCCTGCCCTCGTCGCTCGCCCCGGCAAAAGCAAGCGTCAAGGTCGAAAGATCAAACAGAACTAACCGATCGCGGCACTTTTTCACTTTCTTCAACCGAACTCACCGATCACGCCACTTTTTCACTTACGAGACCGACGCGCGACATGTTTGATACCGCCCTCGTCGCTTGCCCCGGGAAAAGCAAGTGTCAAGGTTGAAAGATCAAACAGAACTCCGGTTGAAAATTGTCAATTCTGAATCAAAACTAAAATGGGGGCAAAATTTAATGCATCCCTACGAAAAATGTCGTTAATTGGTTTTATTCATGTTTTCAGTGACACAGTGACCTGCCACTATGGTTTCCTGAATATGTACTTAATTCTTCGAGGTTTTGGGAATAATCGCGGGACAATTTTCCTATAAACGTTAAGGTGTCCATACTGCCCCATGGGGGTGTCCACTTTGCCCCGCTAGCTTGATGGTGACTACCAAATGTAAGCTTTTTTTAAACCTTTTTTTGGACACAAACTATTTTTTTTCCAAATTATGCAACAATGTTTAACAAATGCTTAAGAACTCTAAAAAGCATACTGCACATAAAAAACAGTATAATATTCATGTCTTCACAGCCAAAATAGGCAAATTCCTTAGGATGTCCATACTGCCCCGTATCCCCCTAACTCTCGCATTTTACAGCATCAAATCAAGTCTGATCAAAGTGAAATCGAGGTGAGGTAATTTCGTATGTAATGGATTGCTGAAAACAACGAATTCATTCGTTCAGCAAACGATCAAATTCGTAAAACTAAACAATTTTCAACAAGTGTTAGTAGCATAGTTGGAAAACAAACGCAAAATATGAAAACACTCTTCTACGAATTTTAAAATGGGAATCTCACGAATATTTCATTGAGTTGCTGAATCGCGAGATTGTGCCAAGTACCAATATTTCGTGTGGTAAAAGAAAATCGTGTTTAAGGTACAAAATTCTGTTCTCAGTGTTCCATCACATCCAACAGTATTGTTGTAAAATCAAATTTATACCAGAATTGTTCTTAAAGAGTATTGGCGTAGGAATTTAAGTTTTAATTAAAGATCATAGAAGTGTTAGAACTCTAAAATTTAGTTTTATTACTGGTACAATAGTAATTACATCATGAGTTGCATTGCATATTTCTGCAAAAATTCCTGCATAAACTGCACCAAGGATTTCACCAAATATTTATCTAGTAATTTTACTAATGACATTTCTAAAAATTTATCAATCGAGCTCTTCGAATTTCGTTTGAAATTCCTTCAGAATTTACATCCTGAATCGATGTAAATATTTACAAGAAATACTTCAAGTATATCTCCATGAATGGTTCTGCTAGGAAATTTTTCTCAAGGATCATATTGAAATGAATTAAAGGATTATCACAAACTCGTTTATGAAATTTATGCTCAGAAATTTTTTTCGAGCGTTATCATCTGGGATTTTTTTTAGAATTAACTATTCTAGTAATCTAACAATTTGTTCCGAATTTCCAGAAATCCTTCATCCTCATCCAATATTTATTCAAAACTCCCCAAAAATATTTACAGTATCTTTCGAAGAAGCTTTTTCTAGAATTGCATTAAGGATGTCCTAAAGGGAGTAGAAATTGGTCCGTTGAATCTTCTGCATGCTCCTCTGTGGGCGAGCGACGGAATCCGGATCAATCGTGTTTGGTTTGAGTTATGCGGGTGTTATATCTTTATCGTCAACATTCACACGTTACAAGTTACACGTCAACATTTCCCTCACATCCCCAAATTGACCTGCATTCGGACGCAGCCGGCGCCGGTATTGTTTGTTATAATTATGATAGCACCAGCATTTACATATTGAGGATGCTACTGACCTTGAGAAGTGTCTGTTTTTTTGCCCTTTTGATAGCGTAACTGTCAAAATATTTGATTTTCACTACGCATACGTTGCATTTTAATACCAAAAATTGTTCCGAACTTACATTAAAAAATGAAATCTCGTTAAATCTTATGGCAATTGATTGTTTATTTGCAGGCTCAAGCGCTCTGAGGCATTACAGAGCCGATTTCATCGTATACATATATACTGTAACCGTTTTACATAATCAAATCTTAATCATCTCAAGAATTCAAGTACATTAGTGCACATTATATTTGAAAGCATCGGAACAGCCTTTTGCCACAATAATTTATTAATATTTTGTACTGCTGTTTTATCAGTTTTTGTTAGGTGTTAAGTTTTTCTTTGGGAAATTACCAAATGAATACTATGACTGGGCATTTTACTCTAGTTAACATGAAATCAAATATTCTCACCACATTCTATTCATGGTATGACGAATGGTAAGAACAGAATTTGGGGTCGTAAAAGATAGTACTCTCAAGAAATAGAGAACTCTCCTCCCCAGAACCGGCTTATGTATATTTCTTCTGTAGTTCATCACACGTTCTACAACTATGGAGGAGTAATTTTGTTTGGTTTGTATTTATACTCTGAGTTTCACTGGTTTCAACAGTAATATTCTTGTCCTATGTTTTTTCTTATAATTAATAGACCCCTGAAGAGTTTCATGGCAAATTTATTTGCAAAGTTATACAATAAAATAGTACTGAACAGAATATTATTTACATTGGTCGTTTTTCTACACAAATTAAACGAGTTTGGAGCCCTGGATCTCGGTTTCTAGTACTTGTATTGACTTAAGATTTGTTAAGCAACTTGGAAATAAATTGCTTAGCCCGAAATTCTCAGGTTTATCTCTTGAGTAATAATAAAGCTATAATTATGACAAAAATAGAAACAAAACAAAAATAGTGCAATCCACTCTTTTGCAAAACTGATCAATAAATCAAACATGTTTTGAGAACAGAATTATTCGGTAAAATTGGTTGATTTCAAATTAATCTAAGTGAATGTAAAGCCGTTGGCCTCGATAAGCATAGGACGGAAAATCTCGTTAAAACAGATAGAAAAAAAGTTTGTATTTGGAAAATCAGTAAAATTGTAGTGATAATTCCAAATAGCCCACTAGAAGCCAAGAACCAGGCCTCCAAGCTTGACCATTTCGTATAAAAAAAAAAAAAACCAATGCGTAATTTATTCTGTCCGGTGTTGTAAGGTAAATAACGAAATTGTTTAGCATTTTCTGAAAACTACACTGAAGCATTTGTGTGAGTAGTTCGTCAACTACTCTTTCAGCTCTTTTTTTTATGCAAGAGTCGGTTTCTTTTGATTGATAGTCACACAACGGATCAGCTAAGGAGTGACCAAAAATAAACGAACTAACTATTTTCTCCTATTCTCTTTCGTTCGTATCTCGATCTTATTATAACGCTTGACACGTGCCTTGCTTTGCGCTTCACGCCATACATGCAAGCACAGTTTGCTGTCTCTCCGTGCTCTCAGCGCTCTCAGCGCTCTCAGCATAGACAGACAAATTTCCTCCGCCCACATGCATTACAAGCAAGCGAAAGATAGAGAGAGAAAGTGCTCACCCGACACAACAAAGCGCTTTGCATCTTTCTTTTGGTTCGGGGCCAATTATGTAACATTGAACAATAATGTTTCCACATGCAATCATTTCTATGGCGCTTAACGAACAACACGGATGAAGGACGATTGAATACTATCACGCAAATGTATTTCAATCTTGTTTTATTTATCCGTACTATGCATGTTAAAAACAAAATATACCTGAATTCTTCAACTATAATGCTATAGTCGACGTAAGCGCCAATATGACCTAAATGCATTTTTTCATTGACATGCATTCTTTACTTGATAATATACTCGTTGGACATGCGAACAGTTTTATTTTATTTAAAAGAAATGGATTATGAGAGGAAAACGATGATATTAACACATACATCAACTTATCCGAAAAAACAACCGCTTTGCCTACTGTTTATTCGGATAGTTTAGCGTATAAACCAGGTGGTAATGACAATGACCTGGCGTTTAGTTATTCCATCCATATAATACTTCATCAATCTCACTGTTTCTTCAGATAAAATGATGTATGGGTTTGCAGATTGCAGAAGTATGAAATTAATCAAAAAGTCTCTTTCCAGTGAAATTTTGAACTTCAATCTGTAGCAAATGCACAGATTATTTGACCGAAATTGTAGAGGATTTCAAGAATGCAACTGGAAACACAAAAACGCCTTTTCCAAGCAACTATAGTGCTATTGGTTACGTCGACCATGCAAATATGGGCAATATAAGAGCCAGTTCGCGAGAACTGCAACCCCCTTTCCAAGGGAAGTTGTATTTATGTTCTCCGATCAGGCTGAAATTTTTAGGGATTGTTCTTCTATATAAAAGATGATGTTTTGCAAAATATTAGATTTTTATATTAGGGGGAAGTGGGACAAAATGACCCCCAATGATTTCATGTCACTAAACATGCAAAATTACAAAAACTGATATAACTATAGTAAAAGTGCACGGATTATGTTGAAATTTGGCATGAATACTCTACGTTATATGAACTTTGAGGTTGGCATGGTATATGGATTTTGAAAGTACTTCAAATCGAGAAAAATGAGTTTTTCATAAAAAATTTAGTGATTTTCAAATCGATTTTTTTCTTACCAACCGAACTAGGTCAAAAAACTAAATATGACGTTTTGTAGGGTAACTCATGAGCTTTCATTTGAGGTGTAATCTAGATATGCCGTTTTAAAAGTTTTCGAAAAAATTTTTTTTTCTGTGTAGTGTTTGAACTTGAGCCATTTTGCGAGTACCGCAACCGCCTTGTCTAGAGAGGTTGTATTAATGTTCTCCGATCGAGCTGAAATTTTTAGGGATTGTTCTTCTATATAAAAGATGATGTTTTGCAAAATATTAGATTTTTATATTAGGGGGAAGTGGGACAAAATGACCCCCAATGATTTCATGTCACTAAACATGCAAAATTACAAAAACTGATATAACTATAGTAAAAGTGCACGGATTATGTTGAAATTTGGCATGAATACTCTACGTTATATGAACTTTGAGGTTGGCATGGTATATGGATTTTGAAAGTACTTCAAATCGAGAAAAATGAGTTTTTCATAAAAAATTTAGTGATTTTCAAATCGATTTTTTTCTTACCAACCGAACTAGGTCAAAAAACTAAATATGACGTTTTGTAGGGTAACTCATGAGCTTTCATTTGAGGTGTAATCTAGATATGCCGTTTTAAAAGTTTTCGAAAAAAATTTTTTTTTCTGTGTAGTGTTTGAACTTGAGCCATTTTGCGAGTACCGCAACCGCCTTGTCTAGAGAGGTTGTATTAATGTTCTCCGATCGAGCTGAAATTTACAGGAAATGTTTTCCTATATAAAAGAAGATATTTCGCAAAATAACAGATTTTTATATTAGAGAGAAGTGGTACAAAATAACCACTAATGATTAAATATATAAAAAAATACAAAATTAATAAAACTGCTATAATAGCGATAGTAGGGGCCCAGATAGCCGTAGTGGTAAACGCGCAGCTATTCAGCAAGACCAAGCTGAGGGTCATGGGTTCGAATCCCACCGGTCGAGGATCTTTTCGGGTTGGAAATTCTCTCGACATCCCAGGGCATAGAGTATCTTCGTACCTGCCACACGATATACATATGCAAAAATGGTCAATCGGCATAGAAAGCTCTCAGTTAATAACTGAGAAGCAGGTTTTGTCCCAGTCAGGACGTAACGCCAGAAAGAAGAAGAAGAATAGCGATAGTAAAAATGCACGAATTTGTATGAAATTTGGCATGTTTACTTTACGTTATATGAATGATCATTTTGGATAAAAAAATGTTTCAAATCGAGAAAAACCTGTTTGTAAAATTAGTTTTTTTTTTCAAATCGACTTATTTTTGGTCATCCGAACTAGGTTGAAGTTTTGTAGGACAACTCAAGGGCTTTCATTCGCGGTGTACCGTGGTAAATCAAAATCCGGGCGGTATGAGCAGCGTATGGAGGCCTCTTGTCGGTAGTTGTAATACCGATTATATTATACCGTGTTGCCGCTGCCTTATCTGAAAGAAATGTCACTTTCTTGTAAAAGTGATGATGTGGATAACAATAAGTCATTGCACCAATGTTTTCGTTAGCAGCTTCGGCGGTTCAGTAGTAAGCGTTGTTTATTCTCACGCTGTTTGGATGGGAATCAACTACTGCATTTTTTTAATTTGGATAATGTTTGATGGGTTTGATTAGGAGGGTCATATGTATGTGTGTATAATGGTATGTTTGCTAGAGATCAATTTGTAAATAATTGAGTTTAATCTAGTTTAGACTGACTGCACATATGACTGCTATGAGACACTGTACTGTTTATATCTTGAATGGAATTTTGACTTTTACTAGCCTTGATGTTTGCAATTTTCTCGAAAGAGTAAAAGAGAGACGAAGATTGTTAAAAATTACATATTTCCACGGAAAATTGCGTGTTTTTTTTACAAAAAAACATATTTTTCAGTACAATCCGTTTAAACGGTACAGTAGTTCTTGTGATTTTGTGTGTTTTCCGACACAAAAATATTGGGGGTCATTTTGACCCACTTTTCCCTTATAAAAAGTGTAGTTCTGCCAAATGGGTTTCTTTTTGAATAGTAATGAACACATATTGTGTAAGCAATGTTTGTGATTTAGTTGTTTGGACAGACATGTTGGTGGTTTAAACTGCAATCATCACTGATTGGTTCAATGAACGACGCACAGTAGTGTTCTTATTACATATTTTTCATGTTTTGATGATGTTCAAAGTATTATTCCAGTTTTATTTGAAAAATGTGTACTTACGGCATCGAAACATACAATTCCAATACAATGTCCGGATTCAAAAACATTGGGCTCCAATTCCGGACAGCCTCTTTTTACTTTTTTAAACCATATTTACAGCATATTTTTTCAATGTGGTGTCACTAAACTTTTAAACTATAACTTTGTGTATTATTATGTTACCATCACTACTACTGCGACGATTGCCTCCATCTAAGCGCCCCTCGAACGCATGGGGGAAATGTCAAGTGGGGGAATGAGAATTGAAAAAAAATACCTACTCATTGTTGATTGATCGATGTGAATGCAAAATCGTTTATTAAGTGAATTATAATTTATATATTATTACTATATGCTTATTAAAACTGAATAATTACAGATAGCGACCTGAATTACCCTATATTGAATTTAAAAATTTGAATTTGTTTGCCTAGTAAGAGACCAAATGTAAGTAACAAAAATATGCTATACGATTATCTCTAACCAATAAATTTATACCTTTGAGCTGATCTCATCGGGGACATTGATGAGTTTGTTGAACAGACCTCCGAAAGGCCAATACGTCGTAATAACTACAAAAACAGCCATTTTTTCATTCAATATAGTTGTATAAATGTTGTCAATTTAGCATTTTATTGGTAAATATTATCAGAGTGTCCGGATATTGGTACCGTCCGAATTTTGATTCACTACGGTACACCGCGAATGAAAACTCCTGAGTTTCCCTACAAAACTTCATATTTATTTGTTTAAACTAATTCGGTTGACAAAAATATAAGTCGATTTGAAAAAAAAACTAATTAAAAAAAAATAAAACAGATTTTTTTATCAATTTGAAACATTTTTCTAATCCAAATACCATGTTCATTTTGAAGTTCATATAACGTTAATTAAACATGCCAAATTTCATGCAAATTCGTTTATTTTTACTATCGCTATTATAGCACTTTAATTGATTTTGAATGTTTTTATATATTAAATCATTAGTGGTTATTTTGTACCACTTCTCCCTAATATAAAAATCTGAAATTTTGCGGAATATATTCTTTTATATAGGAAAACAACTCCTGTAAATTTCAGCTCGATCAGAGAACATCAATACAACCTCTCTAGACAAGGCGGTTGCGGTACTCGCAAAATGGCTCAAGTTCAAACACTACCCCGAAAAAAAAAATTTTTTCGAAAATTTTTGAAACGGCATATCTGGAATGCACCTCAAATGAAAGGCCATGAGTTACTCTACAAAACGTCACATTTAGTTTTTTGACCTAGTTCGGTTGGTAAGAAAAAAATCGATTTGAAAATCACTAAATTTTTTTTGAAAAACTCATTTTTCTCGATTTGAAGTACTTTCAAAATCCATATACCATGCCAATCTCAAAGTTCATATAACGTAGAGTATTCATGCCAAATTTCAACATAATCCGTGCACTTTTACTATAGTTATATCAGTTTTTGTGATTTTGCATGTTTAGTGACATGAAATCATTGGGGGTCATTTTGTCCCACTTCCCCCTAATATAAAAATCTAAAATTTTGCAAAACATCATCTTTTATATAGTAGAATAATCCCTGAAAATTTCAGCCTGATCGGAGAACATCAATACAAGAAGGGGTTGCGGCTCTCGCGAACTGGCTCATAAGCATTCTTTGAAGTGAACATACATATTGTAGCACAATATCTAGTGCACGTGAGGATTTTTATTTTAGATACTTGAACTTATTCTATCAATTTTATATGATACCAGTTGTATTACATAATAATACAGTGAAATCGGCTGTAATATTAAATGTAATTGAAAACAGTAAGATATGAGAGATGAGAGCAGCGCCGTGGTATCCTTTGCGTAGCTTCTGGTCGAACATTTGAAAAAATCCTATGATGTTTCCACTCCTAGAAAATACAAAATAATTCATGATGGAGCATCAAGCATCAATCACTTTTTTTTTTTGTTGAAGTGTGCTTTTATGAATTCAATAGTGGTTCTTAGAAGAACTACAGGAACATTATTGTTACATTTAAAAAATACAGTCTTTTTCCCCATAAGAGTTCACAACTCATAACTTCTTTACCGTTAAACTAGCGAAAATCTAGACAATCAAAAAGCCCTTCAACTGGAAGATTTGTTTGTAAACCAATGTCTGGTTCTCCTGATTAGTGCTCTTAAAGTTTTGAACTGTAGATTTGGTTCATCTATACCTTAACACATTAAATACTTTAAAATTATTCACTTATTTTATTATTGTATGCATATCCCGAAAAGAAAGCTAATAGCAAAGTAGAAAATTAGCCAAATTATTTGAACCTCTCCAAAAATCGTCCAAACTGCACATTAGGTAACTTTAAATTATAAGGATAATCATTGTGATTATCATCCTCTTCCTTCAACTGCTATATTCGCTCCTGTTAAAGGTAAAAACTATAAAAAAAACGATGAATCATCTGTTCCAACCACACCACACATGTAAACAAGAACCCAAAATCCACCTTCCGTTTTATGTGTTTTTTAATGCCTCTCACGTTGATCCTTGCTTGCTAACATTCTCCACAAATTCCCCCTTTAACCACTACAGTCGCATACAGAACATCCTTCCTTGCTAGCTTCCTCGTCATTCTTCGCCCAGGATAGCAGAGCTATGGATAGTTTTCGTAACACCCGCTACTTTTCCTACGTCATTGGTTCCGTAGATGGCATTGATTAATTACGTTATGGGAGTTGTTAAGTAAATGTGCATTACAATACTTCATAACACAGGGAATCAGATCTTATTCTTGGCGCTTTTAATTCACTTGGGCAGGGGAGCGTTTTGAAAGCTACTGAGCTCGAATTCGAATTTTTATTACAAATTTTGACAAGGAAAACCCCTATACCGAAATGAATCATGGAAGTATCCAAATAGTTCTTTACCCTGCATAGGCAATTGAGAAAACAGGTGCTGAAAGCCTGTTTCAACTGTGTGATGTAATTAACGAACATCCCTCTCCAAAGAAAAACCATCACATTCAATGCACTGATGCTGCTGCTGCTGCCCTCATCCTCGACGTCATCGACATCATCCTTTTCCATACTGCGATCCGAGCTGGACGCAAGGAAGCAACGAGAGAAAATCGATTCCCGAGGAGGAATTTTCCTTTCTTCCTTGCTGACAAAGATGCTTCCTGCTCCGACCAGACGAAAACATATTGTTCACTCGAGGTTTTCAGCGCTACCGAACAGGCTTCTTGGGTGAAGCACTTGAACCCGCATCGTCTGAGTTACCTTATTCCGGATAACTTTCGAAGATATGTAATTAGTGAAGGAAATGATTCGGCCTTGCATCTGAGCACACACCGTTCAGCCACTGATCAAAACTGATTGTGTCAATATGGAGGAGGGTGGAAACCGCGCGCGCGTATCCCTAGGGGGGACCTTTTCAACCGTCCGAACCGTTCGCGAGTAGCGTTCTCCGTAGACTGAACTCGCGGGGTATGCTTGACACTTTAGCGCCACAGGCTTCGCGATACTACGAGAGAGTAAGAGCTTACCAACACCATCAGAGCATGCCCCTTCGCTGTCTGTGGGAGTCGGCGCTTTTCGTTTGTTGGTTTTCATCCCAGAGACTGGGAACGGCTGGTCAGAGTGCAGTGTGGATGAAATCATATGTTGCTTGGCGGGTGGAGGGTGGTGAGTGGGTGGCGCATTTTATGTTGCAATGGTACCTAGTCGCTCGCTCTCACGGTAAAGCAACGAGCAGCAGCACGCCAAAGGCGAGAGAGTCGCAAAAACAAAACAAAAGCATGTTTGGCGTTGGGGTAGCCACGTTATTGCTGTGGACTGGAAGCGAGGTCGGTAATGATTAGAGCTAGCCAAGCCAAGTTGCATTCGGTTGGGAGTAGAATGGTGGCGATGGGAACGCCGGCGCGTAATGCACATGGAGATGTGTTCGAACAAGCGGAGTATGGAAAATGTCAATGCTAAACTGGAGTGTGTATTTGTGTGTATTGGTAGGAAAAAAAGGATGGTAAGCGCTAGCCATACGATATACTTGGTTCTGTCAAATTTCCCATGGGTGAAAAAACGTCGAAAGACAAATCGTCGAATGCTAAAACGTCGAAAGGACAATATTTCGAAGTGACAAAACGTAAAAAGGAGAGAATGAAAGGGAAGAAAAATTTCCTGGAAGAAATTTTGTATTCCGAAAAAAATAATATTTACACGTTTAACGTTTTTTACGTTTTGGGATTCAACTTTTTTCATTCGACATTTTGTCCCTAAACCTCAAAAAGACGATTTCCCCAAAGGTACTAAGGCATATCTCAAAACAGGGTTATCAGTCTATACGACTGCGGAGCACTTTTTGAAACAAAATTGTTGCGCGAAGCATATGTTCTTCATCACCACTCCGTTTGAAATTTTTACACGCCTTTGTCCTGCCGTGAATCGCAAGTCAGTCCCATCTGCATTTTCGGCAACATTGATTTGAGTGCAGTTTTCAACATATTTTCCAATGCTTCCAATGATTTGTTGGGAAAAATTGGGAGCTGCCAGCAAGTCAAATTGTCCCATAATGACAAGTAACCGCATATTAGTCCCACTGCAGATTTCTGCACCGTGTAAAATAAAAATGAACCGTATTTTGATCATCTTTATATTTTTTTCGGAAAGATATCGCAATGAAAAGCAAATTGTGAATGTTTCATTAAATTTTGAACAAGTTTCAATCCTCTGGAATTTCGTATGGTTTGAGTATTCGTATGGAAAACAAGTTTGGAAACTTCACAGCCAATTTTCTCAATGCCTACTTTTTACCGATGGGACTGACTTGCGATTAACGTCAGTGTCGGCCCTATACTTCCTACGAAAATCGTGAAGTAAGATTTTTGTTGACGCTCATATTTCAAGTATAAAAAGATTTGTTTCATTTGATTTCTTTAGCTTTCCATTTTGGACTTGAATTGTTACAATAAGGCATCTAAATGAAACTATATTTGCTTGGTTTTCCGTCATTTTTTTCAAAGTTCATGGCTTGAAAACGGCAGAACTGCTTTGTTAGGGAAATACAGGTATGTTCCGTTTTTATCACGTTCCGATTTCGTCCACAAGTTATTCCGTTTTTATCAACATACAAACATTGTTTTTTTTTTAATTTTCAAAATGTTTGGAAGCAGTTTAAATGCTTTCAATAGCCTCAGAGCTGAATTTTCGACATTATGTTAATGTTGAGCACCTACGATACGAGACATGTTAGGTATCAAGTCATATACGATTCAATAAGGTGTGACTCCTTCTTATCCACTAATCAATTGGAGTATTCAAACTTAGCATGGTCTGTTGGACAAGATTGACCCATTCTTCAACAATCGAGAGTCGCTCTGGCCACGTCCTAGCAACAACTGGAATTTGTGATTCGTTGGATACGTACTTAAGAAAGTTGCATAGACCTCCTATTTCTCATATAACATGGCATCTAAACACAGGGGCTGTCCATTAATTACATAAGACAGTTTTGTTGGTTTTTCGACACCCTATGGTGTGATTTTTTTTTGTATGAAATTAAAAAATAATTTGTATGGCACGTAAGATATCTCAAAGAATGGCTTAAGAACGGGCCAATAGACGAGTAAAGGAAACGATTTGGAAAATTCTCTGGAATAACTGGAAAAACTACTGAAAACTAATCTGTTGTTTTGTATGGGAAATTGGGTTGGGTGACAAAACGTCGAAAGACAAAATGTTGAAAGCCAAATCGTCGAATGCCAAAACGTCGAAAGGACAAAACGTCGAAGGGACAAAACGTCGAAGGGACAAAACGTCGAAAGGACAAAACGTCGAGAGTCAAAATGTCGAATGCCAAAAGGTCGAAAAAATAAAACTTCGACAGGACGTCGAAAGAAAAAAAAAGGAGTATTTGTTACAAACCAGGTCGACGATCTTGATTCGATCAATAATAAATATGTAAAAAAATAAATAAAAATGTAGCGTCCAATCCAAATACTTAGCAAAGAACTTTGAACAGTTAAAACATTGAAAAATGTAGCCTTTTCAAATGTTATCTCTGTGATACGGTATTCTTCCACTGGAATTAGTAAAGATAATAATAAAATGTAATTGAAATTAGTTGAAATTTTTCGAAATTGCATTAGATTCTTTGTATTACCTTCAGGTTTTTAAACAAATATTGGGGTCTAATACACAAAGTGCTAGTTTCAGTATAACATTGAAAGATGGTTGCGAGAGACATGTTTTGAAGTAAAAAAAATAAAAAAATAGCATAGTTCACGATAAAACTATAAACATGTATGCGTAGGAAATGTCAATATATGTATAGAAGTCAATTCACTAGCACAAATTCAAAACTTGCTGGATATCCTGGTACAGAATATTGGTTCCCCTTAGCAAATAGACAAATCGATGCAATTATACTTTTTTGATAAAAGAATGAGTATTTTATTAAGAATAAAAAAAATACTAAAACTCAAAACCCCAGTTGAAAATTTTATGAAATATATGGCACCAGTTTGTTGAAAGAATGAGTGTATTTTATAAGAATAAATAATACACTATTAATCAACAGAAATCTCAACCACCAGCAAATCCATTGCTGCATGGATTTTGAGAAATTTTTAAACTGCAAAATCTTTACAAATTTAATGTACAATATTTAAGTTTATTAAGGTAAATAGATCTTATTGGATAGGATGTAACGAAACTGTTAAGCTCCAACGGTACCTAATTGCTGATATTCACACGTTCTGATGCATAGTGCTTTAGTGGAAATAGCTTTTGTTCACCCACGAGAAGTAGCCAAAATGAATAATGCGCTAAGGAGATTTTTTCCATCTGTTGTTGTTAGTCCAGAGATACTCTTTCTCATCACTTAAGCTATGATATTTCTTTATCATCACTTTTCATCACATATGAATGTTGCCTTACTTCTTTGAATATTTCTTCATTATGACATTCATCACCTTCATTACATCAGAGGCAGTCAAAATATTTTAGGCTTCAACTTCGAAGTACTGCATCGCTCGTCAGAAATGGATGCAAGATTGACATTTTACTGAATATTATTCCATGCTTGCTATGATGAAAATTGAAAATTTTGCTGCTACCAACGCCGTTTGCGTCGCAACCATTTTTTTATTAGCAACGCTAGCAACAAACATTTGCTACACGACGTTTTGTCTCTTCGACGTTTTGTCCCTTTCGACGTTTTGGGATTCGACGTTTTGGCATTCGACGTTTTAAGTTTCGACGTTTTGTCTTTCGACATTTTGTCCCTAAACCGGGAAATTGCAGGCCATTTTTCAGCAGCCTACTTGATGGCAAAACGGAGTTTGACGGGGCCACTAGTATTTAGTATTATTTTTACTTAACAAAAAACTAGAACATTTAATCGCCAATCGGGAGTGGCCCAAAATAAAACCAAAAAAGTACCGCAGTTGATAACTGCGGAAGTGTTTATAAGAACAGTAAGCTGAGAAGAAGGTTCTTTCTCAGTTGGGGTGTAATGCTGTAAAGAAGAAGAAGAAGAAGAAGAAGAAGAAGAAGAAGAAGAAGAAGAAGAAGAAGAAGAAGAAGCAGAAGGATGAGGATGAACGATAGAAAACAAAGTTTCTTGTTTCATATTTATTGAAAAAAAAAAACAATGGCCGGCTTGACTCACTTCCTTGTAGTTACTTTTACAAATACAGTAGTTTCTCGATTTTATCACTGCTCGTTTTAATATCGCTCCAATATATCACTCTCGATTTTAGCTCGGTTTTCTGTTCAATTTCATCACGCCACAATAATTGTATGAATTTCATACTTCTTCATCGATATATAACCTTAAACAACCAACATATATCTATTTGACCCATCTCTTTCCTGCTTTTCGTTTTATTCGATCTATTTCCGCAATATAAAGCTTACATTTTGATGAAAATTATATGACAGAAAAAGCATTTTCATTATATCACGCTTCGGTATATCACGCCAATTTATTTTAGATCCGTGATATAATCGAGAAATTACTGTATGACGCACCTTATGATGCAAAGGACATTTATGTGATTATCGTTTTAATATTCTATACTACAATTTACTAAAATTCTCACCAAGTAATCTAAAACTATTAAATATTTATTATAATGATTAAATATATTGAATGATAGGAATCTGTAATCAACTTTCATTATGAACCTATAAGAATGAACAATCCAAATGCTCCTCACAGCTTCTAAACATGCATTTATATGATGAAAATGTGTATTATCCTGACAAAACGACAATTTTCTTTTCAAATTTGTAAAATATTTTGTCTCAGAAAATTGTTCCGTTTTTATTACGGTTCCGTTTTTGTCAACTGAAAATTTCCGATCGTGTTGATAAAAACGGAACATACCTGAATTCCAAATTATGTTTTGAGTTCGAACATCTAAACGAGTTTCCATGGCGAAATATTTATTTTTTTGGTTTTCTAAATTTAATGGTTTAAACACATGTTCAACAGTCATGAAATATTTTTTATTTTGATAAAGCTTGTGGTCAAAACCTCGATTATTATCAATATGTACCTAAGATTTTTGAAAGTTTTAAAATATACTGTCATTTCTTCAATTTGAGATTATTTTCCATAAATAAATCGAGAAAATCCAATTATGCATCTAAAACTAACCTATCCTACATTTTGTATAGGAAAATGTTCGACGACACAATATATTTAACCTTCATATTACATAATCTTAGCCCGATTGCTGAACGTTTTCGTTAAAATATCCGAGGTACATAAAATTTTGAAAATGATCGATATGTTGACTCCATATCTAGAAGTCGTTGAAATCGTATTTCGTTATCCATCATTTGGTAAAGATGAATTAAAGCCACCTAGTGTTTTTTTTACGGAATTTTTATATTTTTTCATGTACTTTTTTTTTAGAGTTTTATATTTTTTAAGTTGAAATCTTAAGCTTTCATTTTATAGAAAAGATTGGAAATTGGTTGAGCTGTTCAAAAGTTATGATTTTTTTTAAAATGAAAAATCTAATGCGCTGAGACCTACAGTGTGTGTGTCGATGAAAAATGACTGATTTTTTATTTTCAGAAAAATATATCTCAAAAACTAAAAAACATACATCGCTGAAAATTTGACAGTGAACGTACAATTTTCTGAACTTTTAAGAAAGAATGAAAACAGCAATAGTCCTTTTTGTCCCGGGGCCTTCAAAACACGGAAAACAGAAATTTTTGATTTTATTTTTCATGTAAAAAACAATTTTTGTGAAATTTTATATTTTTTTGAAAATCAAAATCTTTAGCTGTCCAAGAAAATTGAAAATCGCTCAAGCGGTTAGTAGAAGTTATAAGTTTTTTCAAAATAAAAATTTTGCAAAGTCGCGATTTTTTGGTCACCTTATTTTGGAAATGGTCACCCTAATCAAAAAGCTTAGCTTAGCTTAGCTTAGACTGACTACACATATCAATGGTTGCTATTCCGTGATTGACCGAAGTCAGTGAAAATGCACAAAGAATCAACTAGAAGTTTGGCTGGGATTGGCCATAATCTTCTTCAATGTGCATAATTCAGTGCCTCTATTTCTACAGGGTCAATAACGGCGCCGGCCACGTCCTTGCAGTCAGGTGGGATTGGGGGAAGGAATGTTAGTGTGTAACCTTTGCCCCCGTAGTAGCAAGCGTCAAGGTCGAAAGATCAGACTGAACTAACCGATCGTGGCACTTTTCATTTACTCTAACTGATCACGCCACTTTTTCACTTACTAGACCGACGTGCGACATGTTTGATCCTGCCTTCGTCGCTCGCCCCTGTAGGAGCAAGCGTCAAGGTCGATAGATCAAACAGAACTAACCGATCGCGACACTTTTCACTTACTCTAAACGAACTAACCGATCACGCCACTTTTTCACTTACTAGACCGACGCGCGACATGTTTGATCCTGCCCTCGTCGCTCGCCCCCGTAGGAGCAAGTGTCAAGGTCGAAAGATCAAACAGAACTCGGAAATGGTCACCCTAATCAAAAATTCCAAAAACACTTCTATCCTTGTTTCGGATAAGGAACAAAATAGCAAATTTTCACGGAATTGGGTGACCCATTAGATCGGTTTTTAATGGAATGGCTCAATATTAATATTTTTGGCTCAAACTTTGAGGTTTCCTTTTTTTGTTTCTTTATTAAGGTGAATTTTCGCACATTGACGTATGGCTAATTCTTCACCTGACTGGGATTGCCAGATGGGCATCCCACGAAAAATGAGTAAAGAAAGATGGTCAGAGAGGCCAGCCTTTGAGCCCAACCGTGGGGTCTCACCATTGTGGGTTTTTAACGTAGGATGATAAAAACAATTTAAAAAAAGGGGGTACGTGCGCCTTTGCTGGGCCGACGTCTTCTGCAGCCGAGAAAAAGAGAAAGGATCGTTGGCGTGGTTGCGATTAATGACTTTGTTGTTGGATGGGTCTTATCCCCGAAAACGGAATCTTCCGGTGAGCCCACCGGTCGCGGCGGTGTGAAGATTCATGCAGGTTTATTGAAATTATGGTGCGGTTGCGTTAGGAGTTACGTTGGTTGGATGGGACTCACTCCCGAAGGAGAGGTCTTTAGGGAGCCCACCGATCGTCCAATCCTAGGTATTTCTGACGTGGATTAAGATCAGGTTGTAGAGTCATCACGTGCGGGAGTAGAGTCTGGCAAATTAGGGCCGCCAATGATGCGGGGTCATTTTTGAGGTTTCTTTTTTTTCTATGCTACCAATGTGACGCTAAAAAATGCGGAAATCGACTCAAGAAGCACTTGAGGAATTTTCTTAACAAATTTCTTTAAAATTCTTGGAAGAACCCCTACAAGACTTTTTGGAAGGTCTGCTAGAGTAATTACTGGAAAAATAGGTGGAAAATTTATGAAAAAATCTTCAAAAGAAATCCTAGAACAGTGACTGGGAAAATTTTGAAGTAATCCCTTCGAAAATTGCTGGAAATGGCTTCGTTAAATTTTCTGGAGCAAATTTTGGAGAAATCGTAATTTCCATTGAAAAATCTCTGAATGAATTCTTTTAGGAAAATAAGTTATAAATCTCTTGAGGAATTTCTGGAGGGATGCCTGGAGGAGACCCTGAAAGATTTTCAGAAGAAATCTCTGGAGAAATCACTAGAAGAATTTCTGAAGCTTTTTATAGAGCAATCCGAAAGGAAAATCCTGGACAATAGTCGCGTGAGTGTCTCTGAAGGTTTATCTGAAGTCTCTAAAATTTTGAACCATGAATCACTGCTAACAATAAGAAATAAACATTGTTACTTTACAGGCCAATCTGAGTAACAGAAGAGAGGTCATTTCGTTTTCAGAGACTTGCGTTGGAAAAGTGATGAAGTCTCTAAAAATATACTTGCTACAGGGCTTGTTAACAAGTTTTTTTTATGATCGTTTCTGCTTACCTAATTGTATCACAATTGCACCATTTATGTCTCAGGAGTTTCCAAAATAATATTATGAGTGTAATACAAAACAAAAGCAAGTGAAAGGTGACTGATAATCGACCATAAAAATAATTAGTACATAGCTGAGATCTAGGACAGGACGTGACAGCTCAACGAAGACTGCCCCGTTATTTTTCAGCCAATAACCCTAACGATACAGAAGCCAGAGCAAATCTTATGAAGAAATTAAAAAACCGAGGCTCACAATTTAATTGTTTCTTGCACGCTTCACTCATTTAGTGGTATAGAGGATGCCATATTTTAAATTATTAAAATAACCTGATTAAAAAATCAGGTGAAAATTCGAAACAGCCGGTATTTTTTAGAGAATTGACACAATTTTCATGATACTGGTTTCAATTAGGTATTTTTATTTATTTTAGTATTGTAGGAGCACATGCTTTGAACTTAACTTCGAATATAAGTAGATTTCAAACAAAAAGATTTCATGAACAATTTCTAAACATTTTATAAAAACTTTAATCTATGAGCTAGCAATACGGTTGGGCTAGCAACAAAGTGCCCTGTTGCAATCCAACTCAACGATGTGAAAGTATGCCTTTGCCAAAACGACCAATGAGAAGTTGTCTTTTTTGACAGGTATCGTTTTTGTACTTTGACCTTCTTCTTCTTCTTCTTCTTCTTCTTTATGGCGTTACGTCCCCACTGGGACAGAGCCTGATTCTCAGCTTAGTGTTCTTATGAGCACTTCCACAGTTATAGACTGAAAGCTTACTATGCCAATGACCATTTTTGCATGCGTATATCGTGTGGCAGGTACGAAGATACTCTATGCCCTGGGAGGTCGAAAAAATTTCCAACCCGAAAAGATCCTCGACCGGTGGGATTCGAACCCACGACCCTCAGCTTGGTCTTGCTGAATAGCTGCGCTACGGCTATCTATACTTTGACCTGTCAAGTCTTATCTTAGGCTGAGACGAGTCTCGCGAAGACGATCTTCTTTCTGTGATTTCTGAGTTTTTTCTTATTCCACTCTGTGCTTACTCCAATCATGGGCAAGTCGTTCGAACCCTCACATGCACATCTCAGCAAAAATATTGCATTTGCATCACACCGAAGCATAAATAGACTTTTGAGTGGAATTTCATGCCAGTAAACGTAGCAGAAATTAGAAATAACTGGTCCTGTGTTTACATTTATCAGCGTCATTGGAAAAACTGCTCAGCTGATTCAGATTTTTATTAACAGTATATTTTGAATACAATACTGTTCATTTTTTCAGCCATTAAAACGACTGGCTGCATTTGACGTTCCATGACAGCGGAATCTGGGCTACATATGACGTTGATATTTTTCTGCTGTGCGAGTCTCTTTCAGGTACATAGTGTAAAATGATGAGACCTTTCATGGCACATTCCTTTAATAAAACAAAACATGTAGAACACTAGAACATTGTACAAGAAACTTTTGGTTCTTAGATCAAACCCATTTTTTAAATTCTATTTTGGGGATATCATCCATCTTTATCCAGCCGGTGCAAACAAGCCACAAACATGTGTTTGTTGTTATTAAACCAATAGTGGCTTCATCCTTCTCTTTATTATGATATATTATTTGAAAACACAACATAAGTAAATCAATCCTTCGATGTGCGCAGACTAAACTCATATCTTTCAACCGTATACTCTACAATAACTTATCATTTTCTGCTTCGTACTCTGAACACAGAATCCATCCAAACAGAATCTTATCTTTCAACTGAACTCATTTCGATTACGAAAATCTCACATCAAAATTGGACGCCGAATTCTCCTGGTTGTTCTGGTTCGGCGGCTTGGCTGACCTGCTCGCGTACGATCGCTGCCGTAGGCACCATCTAGATCTCGTAGGATCCATTTCGACGTGACAAATTTTCCAGCTGCAGCAGGTGGGGTGAAGGTAGGCGTTGATCCGGTTGGATTTATGGGCGTCGTCCAGTTTGAAGGTTCCGCCGTTGTAGTTGAAGGAACCGTCCAGTTGGAGTCCGGAGTGGTGGAATTCCAATTGGGAGACGTTCCGTTGAAATCAGGAGTGGTCCAGTTCCAGTTGGGTGTTGTTTGGTTGAAATCGGGGGTAGTCCAATTCCAGCTAGGAGTTGTTGGTGAAGTCCAATTCCAGTTCGGTGTACTGGCGTTGAATTCCGGAGTAGTCCAATTCCAGTTAGGTGTACTAGCATTGAATTCTGGAGTAGTCCAATTCCAGTTGGGTGACGTGCCGTTGAAATCTGGAGTGGTCCAATTCCAGTTGGGTGTCGTTTGGTTGAATTCAGGAGTAGTCCAATTCCAGCTAGGTGTTGTTGGTGAAGTCCAGTTCCAGTTAGGTGTACTGATGTTGTATTCTGGAGTAGTCCAATTCCAATTGGGAGTGCTTATGTTGAAATCGGGAGTCGTCCAATTCCAATTAGGTATCGTTGGAGTAGTCCAATTCCAGCTTGGAGTCGTTGGTGTAGTCCAATTCCAGTTAGGTGTACTGACGTTGTACTCCGGAGTAGTCCAATTCCAATTAGGTGTTGTCCAGTTAAAGTCAGGCGTAGTCCAATTCCAGTTTGGAGTGCTTATGTTGAATTCTGGAGTAGTCCAATTCCAGTTAGGTGTACTGATGTTGTATTCCGGAGTAGTCCAATTCCAGCTTGGCGTTGTCCCGTTGAAATCGGGTGTAGTCCAGTTCCAATTGGGTGTCGTTTGATTGAATTCAGGAGTTGTCCAATTCCAGCTAGGAGTGGTTGGAGTAGTCCAATTCCAGTTAGGTGTACTAGCATTAAATTCTGGAGTAGTCCAGTTCCAGTTCGGTGTGCTAGCGTTGAAATCAGGAGTAGTCCAATTCCAATTCGGTGTTGAAGCATTGAAATCCGGAGTTGTCCAATTCAAGCTCGGAGTTGTTTCATTGAAATCTGGAGTCGTCCAATTGGATGCCGGTGTTGTGGCATTCTCAATTTCCGTAACTGCTACATAACCAGGCAAGTTAGCCGCTAAGGCTACCGCCAAACCCACTGCCAAGATTAACACTACACCACCGAACACTTTCATTTCTTGCCACGAACTGAAAACTGGGACGTCTCGCTATAAAGTTTTTCCTTTATATCATCTCTACCGTGTGCTCTTATCAGAAATTGATGAATTTAACTCACTTATCAATTGCCTTGCAACGCATTCAGGTTGTGATTGTATTTCCGTTATATCGAGATAAAGCAGATCAATTACCGGGAGTACCCACCATATAAAGTGGCTAGCATGATCAATCACGAGCGGATGTTGCTGTTAGAGTCCACTTAGGAGACAACAGATTTTTTGTTGGACATTTGTCTCCAAAGTGGAACTTCTGTTAACCGCAGACACACGCTTCGGGCGACAATCATGGTATCGGTGTTGTTTTACAACAGACGGCAATTGTCGCGGTATTTATTGGCAATCGTGTATGTACAGTGACGCATGCCATGTGTGAGTCAAATATACTGTAATCAAGAGAAACTTGAAAATGGGAATCGAACTTGTTCAATTTACAACCGAAATGATAACAGTCCTTAAAAAGTACTGAATGGAGGGAACCGACACATTGATTTAAGTATGGGAAAACCTCAAATCTGAGTCAAATGCTTGCAGGCGATAGGTTATCGTGGCTGATTGAATACTTTGTGAATGCAACAGTTACGATGTATTGCCAGAAAGCTCAATACACATCATTTGAGAATGAGGAAGTGTAAATTGAATTTCGTACCGCCGTGCGGGGTGACATTGGGCCTAGGGGGTGACTTTGACCGCCTCTTTCGATGCATCTCATGGCTAGTAGGAACGTCAAAAAACTAATCTATGACCATTAATTGGCTATTTATAACGTATTCTTGGAACTTGACACATTGTTTTCATTATTCTGGCATTAGCTTGCTGTAAAACATTGGCCCAAAGTCACCCTTATGGCCCAATGTCACCCCGCCTTACGGTACTTGCGTCTTTTACCTATTATTATTTACTTTATTGACAGAAAATAAAAATCACCCAAAATCATCACCCAAAATCAGGATCATTTTAAGACAGAGTTATAAAAAGAGTTCAGGGTGAAGTGGAGTCAAAGTCGATTCATTTCCTTCATGTTCGCATTCATGGATTCATAAGCAGTTCTAGAATACCAGAAAAGTTATTTCCAATTGCAGTGCACAAATGTATTTCACATCGACAATATGCAGTTAAAAATATGTTTTTCATGTCAGCAGACTCTGAGAAATAAATGGAACTTTTCAACATGTATTACGGGAAAATCACCTTTTCGTGGTGTGTTACAGGGTAAGATCTATCAATTTAAATCCTAGTCAAGCCAAATTAAATGAGTTCGATTGTCACAGAGAAGACGTGAAACTTTTTCGCAAATTTCACATCAATATGTCCATTTAATCCAATTGCAAAGTATATGTAATGTTTAGTTTTTCGGTAGTTGTTAAACTTCCACTCGGCTGGTTAGCCGTAAACCACGAATCATAATTAATTAAACAAGTAAACCCTAGTCTCATCACGTTTGTCGGGCAAGGGTAATATTTTTTGGTAATTCAAGGATTGACGGTGTAATGTCCTTGTTACTGGCAACGTTTTATGAATTGAATCTATTTTTCCTAGCAGATGGTTAAAGGCTCGGAGCACTAACTCAATAAGGACAGTCACAAACCTCATACATACTCAAAGACTCGCGTGAATAATTATTACTAAACAAATTCTATAGCTTGGTTTGGTTTTGCTGCTAGTACAAAGCCAGTTTTTCTTAGCATTTTTCTGGGATAAATTTAAAATCGATTCAATGAAACTTTAGCTTTGACATGAAGTGTCATACTAAAACTCTATACTTTTGCATACGTTTTGCTTAACTGATTAACAGAAACTTTGCTATTTTGTTCAATATGTTGTGGGTCTCGCATCATCAAAGTTACCCGCATTATCAAAGTTACCCCGTTTTACGGTACTACCGATTCGATTCCTTAGAAATCAAACCGATTATGTTTGATAAGGGGTGTCACATTCGATTTTTCCATCAATCTCTGTGGAATCAAGACTGGTTCTGTGCAGAAATTGACATACCAAACAGATTAAACGAAAATATACGACATATCTCTGGTCTTTCTTTCTTTTCACTATGTGAATGTCCATTAGTGGAAGAATTGTTGGACAATTGGTGATCTAACGCAAAGCTAAAATGCGTAGATGACGCTCTTCTAGAATAGGGATTAGTGAATCGTAATCAAAATTTCTAGTGATAACTTTGGAACAAAAATCACCGTAACCATTTAACTGGCAAGATTTTTGCAATTTGAGGCACAGGAAACCGTAAAGATTCATTTCAATTTGAAAAACTTTCGCAACCTAACCTCACTTTTGATCGCCAAAAGTTTATATCAAAGCTATTCAGCAAAGCTTCACGTATATGTATGCGAAAAAGATTGAATGTGTTTGTTGAATACTCATGTTGCTATGTCAGCATTCGGATTTCTTAAAAACCCTCAGCAAGTCCCAAAGCGAATCCCTTGCCTTTCTCATCAATACAACGTCCTACGTAACAACGACCACAAAAAAAGTGATCGCCCAAAATAACAGACCGATCCACCTTATCGCAAAAAAATGGCATACCACATGACACTTGACACTCCTCATCATCATTGGGTATCAGTGGAGCAACAAAATCAAGTTTCGAGCCAAACTGTTCGGTCAGCCATCGGATTAAGGTGAAACAGTTTTGAATCAACTTCTAAGATTGCACTAAAACTTCAAAGGCACAAATCTCGCAAAGAAAGCATCCAACAACCGTGCACTTTTTATTTTGGCTTTGTGCACTAGCAGAAAGCTTAAAATAAGAAGATCAGAAACGTTTGCCAACTATTTCTCCAGTTTTGTGCCTTTGAAATCGTGAGTAGGGGCACAAGTCGGCCATTGTGCCGGCCATCTTTGGATTCTGAGATGTTTCACCTTAAAAGAGAAAGTACTTGTTCCGACCTCTCAGCATCCCAGCAGCCAAGCAACGGCCGGCATCTCGACTGCTTAAGGCACAAGTTAGGGTCACAGACGTTTAATTTGCGAAATTCTTTCGTTAGTCGTCCGGTTCACGTTCACACCATGCCACACTAAGCATTTAGAGGTGGAGCTGAGGGATGGAGCAACTAGCAGCACGCGACTATGACAAACAATCGGAGGAATAACATCACTGTTGTTGATGGACAGACACTTGGCCGGATGGTTTGAACTGGAATGCTTAGGAGTTATACAAATGACGATAATCGATTCATTCAGGTTTTCAGGTAGAGGGATCTGAACCTTGTACTACTGAGATGAAGCAACAAATTTTCAACCATGGGTAATGTGTAGAACACTGTATTAACCTTTGCGTGCTCGACGTCTGTGTTTTGAGGATTTCCAAATCACTAATAATTAAATTTTGTTGACGACATTGCCCGATAGTGATGAAGATTTTTTCGAGAAATATCTCATAGTTTTTCAAAGATAGAACAGGTATCTACTAAGCATCATTTCTAGATGTTGCATTGCATGTTTTACGAAATTTTGCTCCTAACTAAAAAACTAAAAAACGTTGAGAAAATCGTCAACAATTTCGCAAGGAACTAAAGAAAACTTTTTAAGACAAGCAACTTTGCACAAAACTTTCAAACCCAACAAACTTTTTAGTGGAATAAGAGTTGAACAAACCACTTCCAAGCTTTTTTCAGCTGAAGAAACTGTTGTTCAATTACTTTAGGGTGAAGATGCATCGAAGCCAAACCTCAAATTTTCAAGAGCACAAATCTAGAGAACTAAACAGTCATTCCAGCTGAAAGTTTAATCGATTGGTCACCACCAGCGTGTGACCAATCGATTAAGTTTTCAGCTCAAACCGCTGGCTGGTTCTCGAGATTTGTGCTCTTGAAAATTTGAGGTTTGGCTTTGATCCATCTTCACCTTAGAGGTTTACCACTACAAAATTGCATATCAGGCCAAAATTTAAAAAATCTGGTGACAAGGTATTACGTTAATGGTTTGAATAAAAATAGTAAAATACAGAATTTCTTCGATCCCGAATCTTTGAAACTTTTCAGGAATCTAGCCAAAGAGTTGGCAACACGACTAGGCTGAACATATACCAAAAATTTTCCATAGATATCTGCAGCAATAATGATTTTTTTTTGTTTTCAAGTTCAAAGCTGGTTCAGTAAATATAGGTATGCAATCTTTCATTGACGTATGGCCTTGTAAGTATTCTATCAGTATTTGTGAAATAAAAAAAAGAAGCAAATCACGTCTGGGAAATATTTGGAAGTTGGAGATTTCTTTGATAATGCTCTTTTACTGAAAAGTAAAGTGAGAGATTTTTCACAATTGTTCACAAATCATGAAAAACGACACTTAATAAAAATGGCTTTGCGGCCTCCTGAAAAGCTGTCATGGACCCCGGGGGTCCACGAACCACACTAGTTGAGAAGCTCTGGCCTAGAGTTATGAAATGCTCCATATATTTTCCGCAATTTATTCAAAATTGTTGGCAACATACTTATTGATATTTAAAAAGCAAATAATTTATGCTGAATTCAATAACGAAACATATATTTAGAAATATAAATTTATGCATATTCGTATAGACTTATGAAAGTAATTGTCATGTTTGTTTCAAAATGCAATATTTTTGTAGTTGATTTTTTTTCCATAAGTTCTGTACTTTAATTAAAAAAAATCTAAATCGAGTTCTCCATTAACACTCCCCAATTCGGTTACACGTGTAATGATGTCAAACAGTTGTGGATTTCAAACCAAAACTTCTTTCGTTTGTTTGAGAAATTAAATGTACATTCAACATTATTTGCTATGCAATCATTCAACTTTAATTGATACCGTGATCCGGGGTATCATTGATCAGCGGGGTAACATTGATCGGAATGACCCATCTCCTAAAAAGTTCGTATCGCCATTTATTGATGGAACATGGTTGGTTTGACTTTATTAACGAGATTTTTAGCCCTGGGCTAGTTCATCTCGGGACCAACGGCTTTACTTCCCTTCCGAAGGAAGTCGTCACTATAACTTTTTACGTCATAAGTGACCATGTCGGGGATGGGATTCGATCCCAGGTCCTCGGCGTGAGAGGCGAGTGTTCTAACCACTACACCAGGTCCGTCCCACCCTGATGGAACATTTCCAAATCATGAATGGAGCTTCTCTTTTTTATATTGATAAGCTAATGAAAGTGAAGATTTTTGCGTAAATTGCGATTACCTTTTGCGTAAATTTGTCAACAATTATTTCAATGGGTAGGGATGATACTACCGAACATTCATGTATCACACAAGTTCTGCTAACGATATGAGCAAGGAAAGTGTGGTTCTTACTAAAAATAGCATCGCCGAAAACGATTCCGTTGTCAAAACTTTCATAAGTATGCTCAATTAGGCAACATTAACGAAAGAATAAAGAATTCCCTTAGGAAATTGCCTACCTTTAGGCGTATTCCGTGATTCGAGGTATTTTTAATTTCAAAATAACTCAAAAAGTAAATGATTTGTAAGCGTTTGGCCTTCATATTTGGCTTCGGGGGCCATGATTTGAGAAAGTAATGACATTTTCAATATTACCCAACATTGTTCACATAGGTGATCAATGTTACCCCAAATCAGCTTAATCATTAAATCACTTAAAACATTTTTTTAAACATGCTTAAATCTTTCAAAAAAGAAAATGTTGTATATAGTCTTGAGCTATGGGTGGCAGTACTTGTTTTAAAAATATAAAATTTGCAACATTTGCATTTTCAAACAAAATATTTGAGAAATATTCAAAAAAATAATCAATGTTACCCCGGATTACGGTAAGTAAAATACCAGTACTTTTTTTTAATCTATATAAATAAAAATGGAGTGGTGTTTGTATGTCACGAAATGGCTTCCGAACGGGTAAACGGATTTGAATATTTTTTTCTCAGTTTTGTTCGTTAAGGGTTCCAACGTGTTTGTGTGTATAAAAGTTCCAGGATGTTCACCGGGAAAGTAGGAAAAACGGGACTGAACGGAACTGTCATTTTGTATGGGACGATTCATAGCGGTTTCAACAGCCTACTTGATGGCAAGACGAAGTTTGCCGGGACCACTAGTACAAAATAAAACTCTTAACAACAGAACGCTTGAATATTCAGTCGTTCTTCCAAAAAACTATCAAAGTTAGCCTGTTTTACGGTACGATGAATGGACCATGATACCCAAAAGATCATGTTGCCATCTCTGATAGAAAAAAATTGCTAGAATTGATATTCCCTTTTTCATTCTTCTCCATATAATTATTTGACTACAGTGATTGTCATTGAAGCTGTAAATATTTTATTTGGATTAGTAGTTCAGTGGGTCAAAAAGGGATGGGAATATAAAGGTGTAAAAATCTAACACAAAACTGTGCAACTGTCACATATACTCCGTGTAAACGATTACTAGAGTGACTTGATAATATCAATAATGGATTTCAAGCACATGGTTTCGGAGATTCAGGGTGATGGGTCATTCGGAGTAAAATGAAAATTCGGGGTAATGGAATCTGGGGATTTGTCATAAAGTGCTGTGCACATCCCTATAATTGGTCATCTTAAAATGTAACGAAATATGTTAGATCACGAGGAAAAACATAACAAAATTCCAAGGTTCATCTTAGTATTAGTTTAGTACTCATTTGAGTATACAATTAACGCTATTTTGGGTAGATTTAAGATCAAAATGTAACACCGACATGTTTATGTTTATTTATGCACCATCGGCTACGCCGTACAGACTGATTTCTTAACTACTACTTAATCTCCGGGGCATCTTTTTCTTAAAAAAAAAAAATGAAAATGCAAATGTTGTAGGGTGCCGGTACCAATGGTTGTAATGTACCAAGAGATTGAACTATGGAATAAAACGTATATTTTTTGATTAAATCGACATGCGCTATTTTTGGTGGATAGATCACCTCTATCATAAATCTTATCATAAATTAAGTTGCATAAGATCACAGGTTATTATTATTCAACACATAATATATGCACGCATATCGCCTCCACTTTTGTACGTAGAAGGCCTTTTCGTGACATCTTATAAGTGAAATGTTGCACATACAAAGCCTCCAGGTGATTTCGTTATACGTGCATTTTGGTTGTCTGGGTAATGTCAATAACGGTGCCGGCTACGTCCTCACGGTCATCGGGAAAAGGAAAGAATGTTAGCGTGACGTCTATTGCTACTAGATACCGAAATCACCTCTGCATCTCCATGGTTTTCACAGAAAGGAGTGTTGTTAGTGGAAGGGTTCAAAAACTACATTCGATCAGGATTCAAATTGATATGTGATGCGATTCATGTAGCCTTAACTTGAAAAATATCTATCAGTGCTTCGACATTTTTTATGACGAACTATTCAAAGGTTGTTTTCTACTAGTAGCGAAAAATAAATAAAAGAATAGGTATTTGTATCTTAAAATTTTAAAAATCAGGAAGGGATTTATAAAATTTTATGCCTCTTTTGCCAAGATTTATAGTGACAAACCATCCATAATTTGTTAACGATCAAATAAATCTAACGTTGCCAAGATACAAATTTGTTTTATCACAAGCACAAAACGAGCTCACCAGTTGGCAATCCATCCTCGACTGAAGTCTCAATTTTGGCATCATCACGCAAAAGCTGGCATATAAAATCAATCCGATAGCACGCGAAAATAAAGTTTCGTTCCTTCGGCTTTCGCAAACACCCAGAAAAATGCGGAAAAGAAAAAAAAATCACTTCAGCGACGCGAAAAACGAATCGCACGCTCTATAAAAACGTAAAGCAGTGGTCCTCAGCCTCACTGATCAGGTGGGTCACTTCAAAACAAGTTGCGGGTCGCATGTTTTGTGAAGATTCATTTTCACAACTTATGGAATTCCAATTTTCTCTTTGCGGTAATTCACTAATTACAACACGCTTCAAGTGTGCGGGAAGTGGTCAGATATAGAGTGACAAGCCTTACAAAAATTTGAAGATGTCATACAAAAAGCTTGACATAGTAGGTGGAGTCGAAAAAGCTTGAATCAGGCGTCACATAATTTTTGCACCATCCCCTGTTATGGAGATGAGTTTTCTGGGATCTGCAAAGCTCTCTTGAAGAAGGCATCACTATCAAAACAATTCAGTATACATTATTAACTTCAAACACCTGGATTCATATGAATTTCAAAGATTGTTATAGCTTAGAACATATTTTATTACTTTCAAGCAAGTCAAAACCCAAAAATTAGTATACCTTGAAGAAATTTCTGAGTTCTGCGTTTCATACAAGACTAGGACACATTTTAATGCCATAAAAGCTTAACGTTGAAGTTACTGCGTAACGACGAACATTTTAAGCAGTTGAGGACATCTTGAGGCACTTGGCCTACCGAAGCATTCTTTATGGACTCAAAATAACTTGAAGATTTGAGGAACCTTGAACAAAAGTATTTAAATAGTGTTATCAAGAACTCACAACTTGCGGGCCACTTGAAATTGACATTCAAATTCCGTACGCGGGCCGCATAAAACCTTCTCAAGCGCCGCATGCAGCCCGCGGTTCGCATTTTGGTGACCAATGACGTAAAGCGTTTTTCATGCGTTGAAAAAGTTTCATTGAAAAATTTTGATTCAACATTTTACGAGCAGGGTCTTTTGTGGCTGCTATGAGGTATCTCTGTCACAAAAATAAAAAAAATTGTGTTTATATGAGTAAAATTTTGAAATTGCTATAAACATTCTGACAAAACTTTTCCTAGCCAAATTGTAGCCAAATTGTGTGGTAATTATTTTTTTGCAACGGGCATTGTTTTTTTTTTAGTAATAATAACTAATTTATACTAATGGATATACTAATGCAAATAGATATCTTTTAGCTCAGTGACCAATCAGGACTGAGCACGCTGTACTTATTCGGTATGTTTCATTGGAAGTAGGGAGCCGGGCCCTATTCTTGACACTTTTGAATTATTTCGGCAGTGGGATTTATTGAAAGCTACTGAGCTCATGCTAAAGTGAATCATGGAAGTGCCCAATTAGCTCTGCACCCTATAAATTGTTTTTTTCACCGTTGGCCTTTGTTAATGACCATTTCATCCCAGCATTTATTTGACGAATCATGAAGTTTGAGGTGTCACATGAATGCTTTTGATATCATTGTGGGAATTACCACCTTCCTTAAGGCTCTCAGAACATATCTGCAGTAAATAAACGGACTATCGAGTCCACAGAGATGATAGGTTCTTAATTCTACTAATGTATAAATTGATTATAAATTAAAATAATATATCGAATATAATTAGTGAATAGGTCAAATGATTTTACAAATTGTATTTGAGTAGTTATTGATCCCAACGTAATCCAGAATATATCCGAATCGGTAAGAAAACTGATTGAAGATTTGGAAATCCCCAAAAACAAACCTTAACGCAAAAGTTAAATTTATTTTCAGTGAGTTACAGGTACAGGCCATTTGCAGTTTCTCTCGATGCATGCAATTATATTCTCCGAAGTGCAATATTTTCGATTACGTGAAGTTGTTACTTAAGCTTTTAATGGAAACATCCACTGTTTGCGGACAAGATTGAAACACACCATGTGATGCTTTTTGATAAGCATCATAAGACAGACGCCGTGCCGGTGGCATCTCGTTAAATATGCACAAAAATTCCAACCTCGAAGCCCTTTCACTTTCCAAAACTTGCAGTGCATCGCGTTTCCAACAGAAGATGCTGCAGCAAAGTAAACAAAAATCTTCGGCAGCATCATCATCATCAATGGGTGTTTCTCGGCATCTTTCCATCAATGATAATCGACCGCCCACAGTTGGTACAGCATACGACCCTTGTTTTGATATTTTTTGATTGGTTTCCAGTTAACTGTAAGAACTGGTTGTTGCATAACGAAAAGTTGTGAACAAAAACTTCTCGTCACATGATTTTCACAACAGTTCGGCCTCCGACTAGCGCCTTGTTCCATTCTTTCCGATCTGTCGACACACCATAGAGACAATGGAAGAACGTAAGCTCGAAGCATTTGTTAAACGATTTCGCAGTACACCTTAAGGGGGCTAAGATTTCCCACTGGTCTTTCAGCGACGGACATGACCAAAAGAATTTATTCAACATGAACAGCCCCTATAGAAATCAAGTCATTTTCATGACCCAGTCGTGTCGAAGCGGTTGTGCACAATGTTGAGTCGGTTTGGCATTGTTTCTCATACCTGGGTGCTAGTGCAATGGCCAGTGGCTAATTCTCTCACGAACAGACACTCACCGCCACGATTCGATCTATTAATTTGAACAATTTCGTGATGAGATTGGACGGATACTTCCTCGTCGAGAAGGGGAATCGTAATTTCACGGCATCAATCAGGCGACTCAGTTTAATGGCCAGCGGAATTGAAATGATGCCGTTGGCATCGTCATCGATTATTTGTAGAGTGATCCATTAGTATAGTCTTGAACTTAGTCTTGAATATAAGTTTGATAGCTGGAATTTTAGCCTATAGTTTATGAAGCTGGGCACAGTTAAAGAGGGGATTATAAAAATCTTCGCATAATTCCACAAACGTAGCCCCAATTAATGATGCGTCAGATAACGGTAAGCTTGAATGGTTTTCGAGAGTGTATTTCGAACATTGGAGATAACGATACGTGCATGATGACCGTTTGTGAACATTTTATTATTAGCCCAAATTATTATCAATACAAGTGATTTACAACCCACCCGAGAGCGCGAATTTATTGGAAAATGAAACTGGTTAAAGGCGTTGGGATTGTTTGGGTTCTTCCATATCGAAGTGATTAGAAAGCGAGATTTGGTGAGTTATGTGTCACTTGATTCGACGATAATTCGGTGCAAACCAAACTGGGTAGAATTTGTCTCGACATTTCTGTATCCATTTTGTAATTGTAGTTGCTGTGACATGACCAATCAGTGCTACAGGTTCTTTATCAATGTTTGTCCAACGATGGCGATAATTAACGATTCAGAACAAATCGATGTCGATCATTGCCAACAGTCACTTTCTACTGATCAACCAGTTGCCAAAAATCGGAAACAAATGGTTTGTTTTGTTATGCTTGTTGATCATCCTAAATGTTATAATATTATTTAGATATTCCCGGAATATAAGGACAAGTTGTAGTTTTGTTGATAATCAACAAGGGTAGGATTTATAAGTAAAATAATGTTTCAATATAGCGCACTCTAGATTAAGTCAGAAAACTAGCTTTCTTTGGCCCACCGTATGTGAACATCTATCTTCTTTTTCTATATCTTCTATATAAATAAAAATGAAGTGGTGTTTGTATGTCACGAAATGGCCTGAGAACGGGTCAACGGATTTGAATAATTTTTTGTCCGTTTTGTTCGTCAAGGGTTCCGACGTGTTTGTGCGTATAAAAATCCCAGGATATTTAAAGAGAAAATCGGAAAAACGAGCGTCTATGAAACTGTCATTTTGTATGGGACGATTCATAGCATTTTTCAACAACCTACTTGATGGCAAGACGAAGTTTGCCGGGACCACTAGTGAGAAATAAAAAACTCTAAATCGATCGCTTAAAAATGAATGGTTTAAAACTTTGCTGAAGAATGTTTACCATATTTTTTTTGCAAATGAAAACGTTAACATTGTGAGCTCTATGCGAATTTTGACCACACTTAATGTAAGACAGAATTGTCTAAAATTTTACTACTAAGCTCCAAATACATCTTTCGTAGTAAATCTATTTGCTGGACAACTGTTCAATGGAATCTATTTTGTTCTTTTGTAATTATTGTGTTCGTTATCAGACTTTAGGGTAGTACCCTTGAAAGATTTCCGAAAGGGTACTTGACACATTCCTTGCAACACTCATGGTGCAATTTAAATGTACTTCTCTTCCTGACAGTAGCTTCAAACAGATTCAAATGTTTTCTACTGTGTCCTTCAATCTAATGATCTAATCTATCTATTCTTGCTCGCAAAAATGGAGGATTTCTTGTCATGCTTCTAAAAAACAAACGAACGGGCGCCTTATGAACTCGAGATCAAGCAAAAATATATAGTCTTTCTAGCTCTAAACTGAATAGCGTCTTCCGCTTTTTCACTAGCGCTGCCTTTCCTATACGTTAAACCTAATGTGCGCTGTATAGGTCTTAAGATGTACTATACAGCGCACTACTCCCAACATTAGGTTTAACGTACAGCAAAGGCTGCGCTAATAAAAAAGGGATAGGCCATTCAATTAAGTGCTAGAAGGAGTAAACCATGAACTTGATCATTCTTAGATGAATGTGTTACCTGTTTTCATGAACTTTCATTAAAATGTGCCGGTAATTCACGGTGTATTTTTAACAGTTCACGTTTCCTGGAACTCTGTTTTGAGCGTGTATACTGTTGAAATAGTAAATCCACGTTCCTGATCTTCTTTTTGAGCTTCCCACTAGCCACAACTGTCTGTTAAAATGTGCAAAAATGTGGAATTCAGATGAGATTGGGCAAAAAGAATCAGAGCCGTTCAAAAGATCCGGACCACTCAAAAGAACGAGTGATCCGTGGATCTACATCAATTAATTTGATAAAAACCTCGCCCACAATATTTTGGCAATTCACTCGGTCCGTAGCCGCTTTTCTCCACCCTCGACAGCGACCTACGCTCTCTAGGTCTTGGTGCACCTGGTCAGTCCACCTCTCGCTGCGCTCCACGCCTTCTTGTTCCGACCGAATATGAAGCGAACACCATCTTTACAGGGCTGTTGGCCAGCATTCTTGCAACATGCCCTGCCCAGCGTATCCTTCCTGCTTTGGCTACCTTCTGGATACTGGGTTCGTCAAAGAGTTAGGCGACCTCGTGATTCATTCTTCGCCGCCACACACCATTTTGCTGCACGCCGCCGAAAATCGTCCTTAGCAATTGGCGTTCGAAAACCCCAAGAGCTTGTAAGTCCTCCTATAGCATAGTCCACGTCTCATGCCCGTAGAGTGAGTACGGGGGTGGTACGTGCATTTGGTACGGGGGTGAATCTTTCACTGCGGTCACTGAAGCCCATAGTAGGCACGACTTTCACAGATGATGCGCCTTTGTATTTCTCGACTAACATTTTTGCCAGCCATCAGCAAGGATCCTAGGTAGACGAACTCGAAGGTTTCCCCGTCCATCGTGACAGTGCTTCCAGTATGTACTTTGATTTCGACGCATACACCATTAGCCCGATTCTTGTTTCTTCGCGTTTCAGTCGGGTGAACAAGTCTGCCGCCGTTTCAAATTTACTCCCAATAATATCCATGTCGTCCGCGAAGCAAAAAAAAAAAGTCCGGATCTCGTGAAAACCGTGCCTTGACTGTTAAGTCCGGTTCTCAGCACACCTTCAAGCACAATATTGAACAACGGACACGAAAGTCCATTGCTCTGTTGAAGAGTTCGCCTGAGATCTTCACGCAGTTTTGCACGCCGTCCATCGTTGCTCTAATCAGTCTTGTGAGCTTCCCAGGAAAGATGTTCTCGTCCATCCATGATCTTTTATAGCTGTACATGGTCAATATTTCTGTGTGCGTTTGAAATGCAAATATCAAATGCGGGAACAGCAAATGCGGTAAGATTTTTAACAAGGAAAGCGAAGTCAAAATTTGATTTTATTTGCTAGGTTGGCGGTGATATGGATCATAGTTGCCATGTATCCTTTGATTACTTTGTGTTACCGTATTTGAAGCTCAGTTAGACTGGATTTGCACGTCAAACGCAAACAGCAATACTGTCGTATGCCACCTTAAAAATGATGAACAGATGCTGCGTAGGGACCTGGTACTTACGGCATTTCTAGAGCATTTGCCGCACGGAAAAGATCTGGTCCGTTGCCGATGAAACCTGCTTGATAACTTCCCATGAACTCGTTTGCTATAGGTGATAGACGACGGAAGAGAATCTGGGATAGCACTTTGTAGGCGGCGTTTAGGATAGTGATTGCACAAAAATTTTCACACTCTAGTTTGTCGCCCTTTTTGTAGATAAAGCATATAACTTCTAATTTTCACTCCTCCGGTAGCTGCTTTGTTTCCCAGTTTCTGATTATCAGCCGATGCAGACAATCGGCCAACCTGTCCGGGCCCATCTTGAAGAGTAAGGCTCCGATACCATCCTTGCCAGTGGTCTTATTGTTTTTGAGCTGTTGAATGGCATCCTTAACTTCCCCCATCGTGGGAGATGGTTGGTTTCCACTGTCCGCTGTGCTGGCGTAGCCTTCACCTCCTATGCCTGTGTCCATTGCGGTGTTCATCGTAATGCTGCTTCCACCTTTCAATCACCTCGCGTCCGTTCGTCAAGATGCTCTTTATCGTTCCACGTTTAGCCGCGTACCATGCTGCAGCATTGCAGCTCGCTCCGCATTATTCTCCTACAAAACATCCTGGCACTCCTCGTCGTACCAATCGTTTCTTGAACTCCGTTCAATATATCCTACAATGCTTTCGGCAGCGTCGTTAATGGCTCTCTGGTAACCATGATCACATAAATAACATGGCACCACCTAAATGTCAACTAGTGAACTCATGCATTGAGTTTGTAAACAAGCTGTGCATGATGAACAGAAACCACTCAAATGTGTGGTAAAAAGTAAACTGCCATTATGTTTTTATTTTTTGTGACATTTGAGAAAAAACTGCTGTCCTCAAAAAACATCAAGCTACCTATCATGTAGAATCTAAATTTGACATATTTTTTGGAAACAAATCAAAAACCCAATAGTGAGTTAAAGTTTATAGTGAGAACAATAAATGGTACAGCCTTACAGGAAAAAATCATCAAAAATATACTCTATTGCTTTATTGCACATCATAAGTTGGTCCATTCGAGAGACCTTCCTAAGTCTCGCAAGGAGGGACTAAAAAGCAAAGCCATGCACCAAATCCCCGGTGCTGAAGGTATCTGGTTCCGGTTCCCGGTCGTTCCAGGATCCTTTCGTAATGTAAATTTCCTTGATTTCCATGGAATAGAGTATTATCGTTCCTGCAACACGATACAAATGTGAAAATTTGACAAAGAAAACTCTCAGTGAATAATTGTGGAAGTGCTCATAGAAAACATAGCTGAGAAACATACTCTTTCCAAGTTGAGACGTAACGTCAGAAAGAAGATGAATTCTAATATTCAAATGATCACTTCGATGGATTTTCAAAACCATAGTGCTACTTTCTCTGAATACTACATCCACATAACATATCAGCAACTCCATGGTAAATACAATATAATATGTATTCCGTTACATAGCAGAACAAAACCCAAGTCACTCGTATGGAAGACAGACCTTTCCTATACCCATCAGAATCAACCCATTCCTCGCGCTTTCTACACACGTATGCAAACTGTCATAAGTCGCTTCACTCGGCCCCGTTGCAGTCGATTTATAAATAGCATAATGCTGACAGCACTATAATACACTAGCTACTTCTGCATCAAGCGAGTTGTTCACCTCCCCGAATTGAAAGGGTAAAATGTTGACATTCACTAAAAGCATGCTTGTTATGCTCCATAAATACCGAATGAGTGCAAGCTTTTACTGGATAAATCAAGGTCAAAGTGTCAGTAGGTAGTTTGCGTTCGCTTACCTTCCATTCCCAGTGCCAGCTGGCGCAATTTCGAGTTCAGATTTATGTAATCCATTCCGATTGGGATCTAATAGTGTATCAATTCGCAGTGGACCGCCCACTATCGTTAGCAGTTACCCCCTCTAGGGATGTATCTATATTACGCTTCAGCTTCTGAATTAGCAGCTTTGAACGTGAATCACTCTCTTCTGCCGTTTTCCATACCGTACAAACATCGATTTTCCATTAGCAATGCTATCCTTTTGGCTTTCACTAGAAAGGATTCACGACACACTTAGAGCACTAACAAACTGAATTCTATCCACTCAGCTCCGTTATCATACAAAATATGCAATGTGGGTGCAATAATCCCCAACGCTTTTCACGCAATTCCCACAAACTGCACACTAATCAGCCGGAAGAATCCGCCAAACGATCGTGCCCAGAGCAATGAGCAACAACGGTCAATTCCGCGAGGCGCCAGAAAATTGCCTTCAGTACGCGCGCACCCCGATCGCCCCAACATACGTTCGCTCGAAACGCACTACGGTCTTGGACTGAGGCAAGAGCTATGCCAGCGATGATGGTTGGCAGCGATATTGTATCCATGCATACAATGCTGTGGCCACTGAAGGTATGCGATATTTCGAATGATTCTATCGAAAGCAGTTCGAAATAAAATACCTCTTGATTTCATGGAATCCAGTGAGGCGATTTTTTTGTTTTCCTACTTCGTTTGGCTACGTTAAATCGAAAAAAAATACTTGAAGGAATTTATCAGTTTAACCGAAATGAAACGGAATTTTTCGAAATGTAAAGTAGGATTGCTAACAAAATATGCATTCAAAATATTCTGTAATTGTTAAACGACATTCTTAAGTTTTCAAATTGTGACTCTCCACTAACAATTGGTTTCAATGGAAAAATGTTCTATGAGGTGGTTTACCCCTCTGATTCAAATTGCTACCAACTTCAAATTCCAGACACCTTATACAAACAATTTGACACGAAATGTTTCAATATTTCAAAAGTTCCCTCTTTTGAGGTAGGGAAAGTGTACCAGTTATGGCTATAGTGGTTCCCTATTTGGCCATATGTGTTTTCTCGAAAACTTTTACATTTTGAATATTTTATAATGTTTCAACATCAAGATTCATTTGATATCAAACTACTGAAACGCACAGAATGATTAAAAATATGAAAATAATCAAATTATCACGTATGGCGAAATAGGGAACCATTATGTCCATAACTGGTACACCTACCCTATTTTTCAATAAGCGAAATTAAAATCTTCCCCACACCATTCGAAAGTTGAATGTTCTCATAGCTCGATAACGCTGAGAAATCATACAGAGATTGATTCTATGTGCTTTATGATGTGTTATATTTTACTGAGGCCTCAAGTGTCGTAATGTAAATCGAAACAGTATTTAATTATTTCGTGTTTTTCGGATAAAGTTATTAAAACATAAAACATATTTTGGAATTACTTTATCTAATGAATCATACCGTTTTGCATAAAAATGGCATAACCAACAATCTTTCACCATATTTTTTTTTCTTTATTTCTTCTACTCAAAAAATGTTTTTGAACTGCAATAATGCTTTAAATTTGTGAGCAGTGATGTGCGTTGTTTGAATTTGTGGGCAGTGTTGTGATAGTATTATCGCGTATCTGTGGAGTATGACAGAAATCCTAAATCAACACAATGTGACTTACCATCCAAATTTTCTTAGTGGTTTCCATTTCACAAGGTCTTCGCGAGGGATTTAAAAAACGACAACAATCTCCATTTTCTTCTGAGGGATTCTCAAGGAGTTTTCAGAGGATTCATAGAGGATCCTAGAAAAGTCTGAGGGGTTTTCAGTTTCTTGAGGATTCCCAGAGCATTTCCAGTGGACCACAAGTAGTTTGTCAGTGGTTCCTATGCAGCTGCCAGGGGCTACCAATGATCTTCAATGGATGCCCAGGATTCCCTAGCCGAATTTCTGGGCAAATAATATTGGGAATCCTTTGGAAACTCTGAAATACTATTGGGCTACCTTGCAGAACGCTTTAGAAGTCCTCAAGAACTCTGAAATGGTTTTTCTCTTTTGAACATTTTCATTAATAATTTCTCATTTTTATGGTGCGTTTATTTAGCTGCTCCGGAAACCAACTTCGTAACCCATTGAAAACCTTTGGGAATGCTTTGCAAACTCATGAAAATGCTTTAATAAACCTTGGTTCTTCTTTGAGAATATTTAAAGTGAATTCGTTATCCAATCCGAAACCATGTTTTAAGCACTAAATCACTTTACGAATTTTCTTGAACATAGATTCCAGTGCAAAAACTGCAAAAAGTAAATGAGTTATAGATATTGTCCAGAACACTAAGCCGTCCTCCTTTGTTTCGATACGTCAAATACTAGAATTTATCGTATATCGTTTCATATCGACATAAAGCAACATACATATCACATACCATTAGCTGGCCACGACGTCGTGCCGGACATCGGAACCATGGCAATAGCAAGCAACAGAAATATCGTCATCATCATCATCATTAGCTCCAGCAGGTAAGCCCATAGGGAAGGTCAATACACACTAACCAACGGTAAAGAGCTATGCAATAGACGTCATCGACAACATTTCTGTGGCCCTCAGCTCTCCGAGCAGGGGGCTTTCGCTCTCTCGCTCTCTGAGGGGAGGAAGATGGTACCAAAAGCTACATTCAACATTTTCAATGTTATCTGTGATTGAATTAACACTGTTATACCCAAAATGTTATTTTTGATCTAAATATCTTTTTTCGCTATCTAAAATCGATCTATCAGGTATCAGAACGTCGGCTCGGGTGGCACGTTCCCCTCAAGATGGGAGATTTGTGCCTCGCCTAATTATAGCCTATGTCATCATCTACCCGTTGAAGAATAAGGAATATGGAAAGGAGAAAAAGGAAGGAAAGGAAAAGGAAGCGGGTGGAAGAAAAGTCCTTCGAAAGAACAAATGAAAAACGGTTGACCGCAAGAGAGCATAAAGCTCATAAAGCCTCCTAGAGACCAATGCTTTTTCAAAAGAAAGCTAAAGCAGACATAGTCTGCGATGACATACTATTAGGTGTATGGAAACCTCAAAGGTAAAAGCAAATGGTTAGTCTACAACCAAAGAAAGCTAAATGTATGGAAATAACCCATACATTTTAGCAAAAAATTGAAGAAAGACTTACCAAACGCCAGGGCATTGAATTAATGATGGGATTTGGCAGATGATTTCTGCTGGTTTTGCTGATAAATTTTTGCAAACACCTTGTCAAACGCGTAGTTTAGACGAAATTGGATTTTCTCCAAAAATTGTAAGGAATCGTTGTCAATACAACAGATGACCAATTGATCTCCAGCAGAAGTCAACTTTGTTCTGACAATCCGCCAACGATCAATTGGAATAGAAGAATTCTGATATTTTAAACGTCGCAAAATATCAGCATCCTTCAAATGTTCACTAGCATCCCAGGGAATGATCATGCTAATTTTTGTTTGATGCAATGAATACGGTTCAATTTTGAACTGGAAATCACCAGCTTTCTCATTTATTGACCCAAGTATCAGTTTAAGCCAATCACAACTTTCTTCATTGTCCGGCGCAAACCAAACAACTCCAAATCTGAGACCGACTCCACTGAAACTTGGGACAAAGGAGCTAGCTGCTGATGAATAGAGACTGGTGTTTAAGTCTCGGATCAAAGCGTCTTTTAACGCATTGGTGAATTGTCCATTTTCGAGACGAACTTGAATACGGAGCTTATCACTGTTTGACGCACTTTCTTTTCCAGAAGAACCTGCTTGAAGAGACTTCGAAGGCAAATCTCTCTTTTCTGAAGACTTTGTTTCCGTCTTCTGATTGAACTTTGCAGTTTTGTTAGGCTCTGATATTAAATCAGAACACAAATCACTCACAGCTGTAAAAGGGACTTGCTTGTCCCCAATCACGGAAGGTGTATCCTTATTGGAACGCAAATCGCCAACATCAGCACCCTGCATACCTTCAGTTGCTGTATAGTTATTTGCGGCCATTGTAAAAAATGGAAGCGATGGATGACGGTGATCTGATCTCGATGATGTCTAAAACCGAAAAGAGTGTGCAGGCAGCTTCACAACTCCGAAAAGCCTATTGCTCAGTTTCAACACTACGATATTTGAACAATATGCGTTAGTTGCACTGTGTGCATGAGAAGCAAATGTGTGAATACAAAATAACTCAGGAGATAAATCTAAGGCTGTGTGGGAATGAGCGCTACGCTCTTGTTAAATGATTCGTGATCGGTCCTAAATGACGTAACGGCTAAAAATGTATGATGAAATTTAAATGCACTTGTGAAAATGACTAGATATGCAATACAATATTTTGTTTGACATAAAAAAAAAATAAAAAAAAACCTATTTTTATGGCCGTTCATTTTAGAACGATCAACAAATCACTCTGAAACGCGACCAAGTCGAGCATCTAATAGCAAAAGAAAATTGCACAAACCAGATGGTGTAAACCAACCTGAACCATACAAGCAAGAAAAGATGTGTGAGAGATGTTCTGATGGCCAGATCACAATCTAACACATCTCGGAATCTCTTAAGAGAAAGAACGACTACATCGTTATAAGGAAAAAATACTACAGTATCACTGCTGAAAGCTTTTGGATAATCAGCAGCGACATAAATGTACAGGTGAGCTCTAAAAGCATCATTGTATCAGGGTAAACGTGTGATACAAAAGTAGTCACAGTTGACTGATAGTAGCTCAGCAAGTTCATGAGTACGCAATACAGATCAAAGTCACTCGGGAAATAAATTCCTAGATTAAATAGTATATGCAATACTTACGACACCACCACATGCATTTTGAAATGTGATGGTGTACTTGACGACCATATTAAAATGGTAATATAGAATTAGGAAGCATTTCACTACACAATTTCTCAGCTAAATATTGCCCGTTCTTTAGCACTACACTTATTCTAGATACCATGAAGTATCTCAATCACTGTCGCACTAAAACAACGGAATGAGCGATTTTATCGCAGAAAATCGCATTAAAACGACCGAGCTTCAGTGAAGCACGTCCACTACCCTTCACACTATCACCACTCTGCAATAGACGTCATCGACAACATTTCTGTGGCCCTCAGCTCTCCGAGCAGGGGGCTTTCGCTCTCTCGCTCTCTGAGGGGAGGAAGATGGTACCAAAAGCTACATTCAACATTTTCAATGTTATCTGTGATTGAATTAACACTGTTATACCCAAAATGTTATTTTTGATCTAAATATCTTTTTTCGCTATCTAAAATCGATCTAAGTCAGATTTTTACAATGATTCATTTCTATTCGCAAATGTTTGAATTTTGGTTTTTGATTTTTATTTATTTTTTATTCATTTTTTCAAAGACATCAATTTTATGGTTTCCAAGTTTTTATAATACTAAATGAACTTTTATAGCAGTCGAAAATATTTTTTTTCTTACAGTTTGCAGTATATTTAGCCTTACCAGGTGGACAAATATGAAATATACGATTTATATATTATATCACTTGAAATAATTAAATTTTTCAAACATTTTTCAAATTATAAAAATGTATAGAAATTGATAAAAATAACCTTCAAATATGCGTGTTATGGTCCTACTTATTCAATGCTTTGAGAAAATACAAAAGATCCCAAAGGGTTGCTCGTCTTGAGGCGGAATTGAATATTAAAAAGTTAATTTATTCAAATTATTTTGTTTGTTAGATGCTACCGGTTCTTAACCCAAACAATGAAAAAAAAAAAAAAATACAGGATAATTCCCTGAAAAATAATAAGTAACTATTTATTTACCAGGTATTTTATTGATAATAAGTCTTCGAGCTGTTTAGTGGAATCCCTATTATAGAAAGAAAACCGAGTTTAAGTTCATTTAAGACAATCAATTTTAAAACAGTTCTAACTGAAAATGGGTAAATATTTCGATAAAAGTTTGTTTAGTAAAATTAAAGCCTATATTTGAAGGTTCACTGTGTGGTACCGTTTTGACTCATATTCCGAACACTTAAGGCCAACCGTGACTTCAAATGCATCTGATATTCATTAATTAACTGACATTTGTTAAAATTTTTATTTCTTCGCTAAATCCAACTGTTAGCTGTAGGATGTGCCGATAAAAATGTTTGTTTAAATTAGTTCAGTATTGTTTTTACGTGAAAGTACTGAGCAACATTTTGATTCAAATGCCGAACACTATGTTCATTCTGTCTCATATTCCGAACACCTTGATTCAAATTCCGAACAGCACGAATAAATCATATTTAAATGACTAATTTCGCAAATAAATTCATCTGAGCTGGTTCTACTGGTCTCGAACTGGAGAATCATCACTACTACCCAGGTATGAAATAGATTCATAGACAATTAAATTGAATTGCAATTGACTGCCTTTTCCTGCTTATTTGATGACATATTTCAGCGAAACATTTCAACCAAATCTTCATACAAAAACCGAGTGTTCGGAATATGAGTCTGTTCGGAATTTGAGACAAAACGGTATTTATTTCTGTTGAACTGCTATTGGTTTTATGGAAATATTGATTATACCACTAACGTAGAATTTTAACCTTGCAGTAGAGGTCGAAATACGCGTGTTTGAATCTTGACAGGATAAAAACTCGAGTGGAATTTAATGGTGTAGTAGGGTCGATGTACCAATAGCCGCATAGCTAAGAACAAATATTCGTATAAAATCGAAAAATAACGCTAGCGTCATTATTTTTACATCATCTGAAAGCTTTTTATCTTGGTTTTGTGGGAAAAATATGAAAACTGAGAAAAATCATATGTTTGCATTTATTATCGCTTGTGCCACTATAGGAATACATGTGCCTATAGTAGCACTATTTCTAATTTCTGTTCCTATAGTAGCACTAGCATCACGGCGTTGGCAAAATACTAATCAAAACCGTATTTTTACAAAGCTTTTATATTTTTCCTTCAAAATGTGGATCAAAAGCTTTCGTTTGATGTAAAAAAGTACTTAATTCATTAATTATTTCGTATAATAAAAAATAGTTTCTCTCAGTAGTGCTACTATAGGAACAATATGTTAACTATAAGCGCAAGGGAGCTCAAATTTTAAGCAAAACTAATTATTTCGATCATTTTTTGAACAAAATCAAGCTGTGTATCAATGGTACTTAGATAAATAGCTCCTGACCTTCATGTCAAAAAATATTTTGAAAAGATTCATAGCAAAACGGCCGTAAAAAGCCACTAGTGCGACTATAGGTGCCCAGATAGCCGTAGCGGTAAACGCGCAGCTATTCAGCAAGACCAAGCTGAGGGTTGTGGGTTCGAATCCCACCGGTCGAGGATCTTTTCGGGTTGGAAATTTTCTCGACTTCCCAGGGCATAGAGTATCTTCGTACCTGCCACACGATATACACATGCAAAAAATGGTCATTGGCATAGTAAGCTCTCAGTTAATAACTGTGGAAGTGCTCATAAGAACACTAAGCTAAGAAGCAGGCTCTGTCCTAGTAGGGACGTAACGCCAGAAAGAAGAAGAAGAAGCGACTATAGGGGACTGTCCACTAAGGGAACACTGACCCTATCAAATACGATTTCCATTTAGAATTTTATTGTTTTCAACTACCTCCAACTAACTCCAAGTCAACAATTGAAATTCAGAAAACCTTCAAAGATGAACAAACCTTGAAGGTAGATTATATATTCATTCAAGAATAAAAAGATCTGGAAAACAGTAGAATCAAAGACAAATTAAAGACCCCCATGTTCCTTGCAGTTGCCCAAAATTTTATGGCTCATTAGGTAATCTAGAATGCCGTTCATAGTGTACTGCGATCTGTCAAACTTGGGTACCTTTTGCACTACCGAGGGACCAAATGCAGTACTAGAAGTGGTACCCAATCTGAGCCCGAGTGGGACGGACCTGGTAGAATCGTAATAGAATATGTTTATCCAATAAAAACAGTTTAGAATTTTGACTTAAACGATAAATGCTTCAACTTTGATGAAACATTCAACAATAAATAAATTATAAACGCACCATGGGTTGTTTTCGAATAAGTTTATTTTTTAAATAATTGCGAATTTTTATTCTGTTTGTGGCATTAATTCTTTTTTTAATGAAAAATATCATCTCTATGCCATTATTTTGTGAATTTAGAAAACGTTTTTATATTTACAAATTAATTTGCAATCAAATGTTCGGTTAACAATACATATGGGGATTCGTAATGTTAAGCCTATTAAAAAAAAAACTTTCTATAGTTTTAGCTATTTGCATAAAGCTTTAGGGTTTAACTCAACGAAACTGCTTCGATAAGCAGGCTTCTGAAATTTATCGAGCAACAATTTGAGCTCAAAAGCTTGCGATGTATTTTTAAACGACAACTTGAGCTGAAGGTACTCTCGCGAGAGAGAGAGAACACTACTGAGAAAAGTTCGCTCGCGCCTTGTACCATTTCATCGATTCTATGTTCGTCGAAAAGTGGTTTGAGCTTGCGCGAAGGAAACTTTCAGCTAGTAAAGCTTCTATGCTGTTCAGGTTTGTTGTTGTTGTTGTTGTTGTTTTGAGCGAAGGTATGCAATTTTTCTCTGAAGTGAAAAAGCTTTGCATGCAGCTAAAATAAACTTGATGTGATGCGAAGACTTAACGTTATGTTGAATTGCTGCATCGCATTCATGGAATCAAGTTGATAGGTGATTAAATCAGTTACAAATATACTATAAATAAAATTTGGGACAATGATTAGGAAATATGTTGATATATACGAGGACTATATTGAAAAATCTTGGGCTTGCTCCCGAGAAAGTTTCACCATAATAAATGAGGGAATTAGAAGCAAAGAAGTGTAACTGACAAAAACTAGTTCTGAGAAAATAGATTTTTTTAACAATTTATCATTCCATAAAAATTTTACGGGAACCAAAAATACAAGCCAATTTTCTATAAACAGTATTTTTTTAGTGTACTTAACTTAAAATCAACGATTATGTCACTTACACCTCTTTGTGTTAAGTTCCTCAAATATAGTTGAGTTATTTAGGAAACAAGTTTGGCACCTGTAAAATGATTTAATTTTGTGTTCCTCGACTTAATATTTTTGAAACAACGATCAATTTGGGTCTAATATATGTTGGTTACGCTTTGGAAATTTCATTCATAAATATTTAATAATAATATCTGTTAAATTATCGCTACCCATTAGCGCAAAAACAATCAACTTATGGAACATGATAACGCATTAAACGAACCATTACTTTAATTCACGTGTACCCAACATCGACAGGAGGGATACCTATTGTTTTTTTGTATTCTTACGTAGTTGACAGTAGCACGACGGATATACTTATATGACCGGTTTAGATTTGAAAAGCTCATTCTTTTTAAAGCATCAAAACTGCCAAAATCAATGTACTCAGCAAAGCAAAAGCAACTCAAATAGATGTAATCCTCTCGCAATCGACGCACCGAAAACCAATTATTCAAATATACTTTATTGAGTGATAACAAGCATGTTAATTGTTATTTGAGGTTAAGCTTTGTATCTTATCCTGGGAAGGTCTCATCCAATGACCGAAACGTCGAAATTGAATAAAATCAACGCATTTATAAAACAGACTGTATAGTCGGAAACAAGAGTTATCGTTAGAAAAACACATCTTAAAACTCGAATCTTTGAACACTTCAAAATAATTGCCGGGTTTGCAAAAGTGCAATGTACTCGTCACCGCCAGAAGGGAGAACCCATAAAAATCCGATTTGTGCATGTCATTTAACTCTCGAAGCTGACGCAGCTGTGCTGCATATGCAGCCATTCCATGTTCATTCATGCTTTTTGCAATCGATGACATACCTACCTGTCTAGTGGGAACAAGCAGCTATTTGTACATAAAAGTGTTATTGTGTTTCGGCTCTAGAATGCGTGGTCGGCGAAACTGCCAAGGGAATGGACCGGAGTAAAATGATCGATTTGCCATTGTGGTCAAAGTTAGTTCTTGGATAACTGTTTAGGGGAGATAGGTCTATATTTCACCGTTATACCTTACATAGAGCTACTTGTGCGATCTATCACGATATACCCCTTATCAGCTGGAGCCAGAGGAATACGAGGTGAACTTTGCTCAACATACACACATGATTGGAGTCGATGTATGTCAATGCCCCCGCAGTTTATGTCGTGTGTGCCAAACGCTGCAGCAGCACCGATGAAGATATGACAAGAGCACCAACATTTAGCAGTTCTCATTCACAAAACCTAACAGCAAGACAAGAGCCGAGCAGTGCCGCTCTAAATCAGCATTCGTTTCTATGTAAACTACTATAGAGATTTTCCAGCTGAGAACGCAAATCGCGTGATTATTATGATTAATTATTAAACTCAGTATGATAACTTATCATTGATAAGTGATTACGATTAATTATTATGATTGACCCTTACGTGCCTGATGCCAAATTTGATACAAATTTACAATATCAAATTAATGTTTCTCATTCGTATTTTTTAACCAAATTCCGTCATTTGTGCTTTGAAATAGAAAATTTAGTAGAATATTCCTTATGAGATCTCTTTAAAAACAAAATGAAGAAATATTGTTTCAAACAATGATTTAAATAAATTTTCGTTCTTAGGGGTCGTCTATTAATTACGTAAGGGTTTATGGGGGGAAGGGGGGTTCGAGATTTCTTACGTGCGGTACAAATTATTTTTAATTTTCTTACAAAAAATCTTGCTATGGAGGGAGGGGGGTGGGGTACTGAAAACCGCCAAAATTGTATTACATAATCAATGGAGAACCTACTCGATTTTTTATTGAATCAAGATTTCAAAACAAAAAACAGTGGAAACCAGATACAGTTAAATCTACATGAGTCCCGGAAGTATCAAGATACAAAGTTTTACAATCGGACTTGAACGTCTATTATCAGTGCTATAACGAAGATTTTCATGTAAGATGTGACACTTTTTGAACGATCTGCAAAAATGAAAGTTGTATCAGTCAGAAATGAATAGTAAACCTTTATTTTACTATCAATTTAATCATTAAATTCAAATTTATAAAATATATTAACACTTGGGGGACATTTGAAATTTTTCATGAAAATATCAGATGGGAAACTGAATCAGATAGCATCGAGATATGGAATTCCTTCAAAGATTCCTCCAGAAATTATGTCAGGTATTCCTCGAGGGATTCCTCCAGGGATTCCACCATGAATTCCTTCAGGGATTCTACAAGAAACTTCTACAAGATTTTTCTTCATAAATTCTCCCTGGGATGTTTCCAAGAAAAGCGTTACATGAATCACTCTAAAGATTTTTACACGTAATCCACCAGAAATTCCCCGAGAAATTTTTTTCTAGAGAATCATTATTGGCCTCCGAAAATTCCTGTACAAATTCCTCTAGAGATTGTCTCATAAATTTCTCCTCCAGGGATTCCACTAAGAATTTTTCCAGAAATTACTCCTTCACTGAAGATGTTTTTGTAATACCCCTGGAAGAATGTTTGGAAGAATCGCTGGAAGAATTTTTTGAGCCAACCTTGGACAAACCTCTAGAAAAGTTTCATGGCAAAATCCTTAGAGTAATTTCTAGAGATGCCTGGATGATCCTCTTCATATGGAGATATCTCTATGGTAATACATGAAGGAACCCTTAAAATAATCTCCAAAAGAATATCTGGGAGAATTCCTTGAGGAATCATTGCCTAATCCCCGGAAGATTTTTCGGAAAATCCTTTGAAAAAATCTTGCAGAAGTATTTGAATGAATACCCGAGGAATCCTTTGGAGGAACTCCTGAATAAATCTCTGGAACAATTTTTAGAGAAACCCATGTAGAGTTTTTTCAGGAGTAATTCTTGGAGAAAATCCTGAAGTAATTGCTGGGTAAATCTCTGGAGGAATCCCTGGCGTGGAATACCCACAGCAAGAATTTAAGAATCTACAAGAATTCTTCCAGAGATTTTACGAGTGAGCTTCCTCTATAAATCTTACTGAAGACTCCTTCAAAGTTTCCACCAGGAAAATCTCTACAAAACTTTTTAGCCTTATCCAGGAATTCTTCCTGGGATCTCAAGAATTACTCTGTTATTTCTCCAAAGATTTCTGCAGAAATTTCTCCAGATAGACTTTTCAAAATTCTTCTAGGAATCCCTCTAAGAAATTTGCAGAAATTGTTCGAGGAACTCGTTTACTGAAGATGTTTTTGAAATACCACTGGAAGAATTCTCGAAGGAATCGCTTTGAGCCAACCCCGGACAAACCTCTAAAAAAGATTCATGACGAAATCCTTAGAGTAATTTCTAGAGATTCCTGGATGATCCTTTCTATAAAAATATGGAGAAATCGCTATAGTATTGCGTGAAAGAACCCTTAGAGTAGTTTCTAAAAATATATCTGAGAGAATTCCATGAGGAATCATTGTCTAACCCCTGGAAGATTCTTTGGATTTTTTTTTGAAAAAAATCTTGCAGGAGTATCTGGATGAATACCTGAGGAATTCTCTTGAAGAAATCTCTGGAACAATTTTTAGAGGAACCCATGTAGAGATTTTTCATCCTGAGGAAATTTCAAGGTAAACCTCTGCATGAATTCCTGGAGTGATTCATGTAGGAATCTCTGAAAGGTTACCAGGGTAAATTGCTTAATCAATCAATGAAAGATTACCTGGATTAATTGCTGAAGGAATCCCTGGAGGCATCTCAGGAGGAATCCTTGGAGAAAATCCTGGAGTAATCCTTGGAGGACCCTTGGAAGAATCTCTGTGGAGATTATGAGGGAGGAATCCTCAAAGAAATCCCTGCAGAGATATTTCTGGAGAAATCCCATGGATAATCCTTGGAGGAATCCGCTGGAGAAATCTCTAGAGGAATCCATAAAGAGATTTTCCTAGAAGAATCTTGGTAGAGATTTTCCTAACGTAATCCCTTGAAAAAATCTTATTTTCTGATAAAATTCCTGGAGGATGATTTCATGAGTAATCTTCGGAGAAATTTCAAGATGAATTCTTGAAGAAATCCCCGGAGGAATTTTTAGAAGGCCAAAATAAAGCTCTGAAGAAATTTCTTGGCTCATCCATGGAAGATTACCTAGAAAATTACTTGGAGTAATTCAAGTGGCGATTTTCTAGGAGAAATTTGTTAAGGAATTCCTGGAGGAATCCCTCAAAAAATTCGTGAAGTAATCCCTTAGAGGAGCCCTTGGAGGAATTTCTGATGAAATGTCTGTAGTAATCTTTGATGAGACCGTTATAGTGTAATTCCTGGAGAAAGACTTGGAGACATATCTGTGAGGATCCCAAAAAGAGTTCGAGTTCTTTCTGGATGAATCCTTGAAGGAGTCTCTGAAGAAGCTTTTGAAAAAATATCAGGATAAATCGCTTGAAGAATTCCTGAAGGGATATCTTGAAGAATTCTTTGAAGAATCCTTGGAGAACTTCCTGGTGAAATCCATGCAATAATCCTTGGATGGATTCTTGCCGGAACTCCTGGCAGAATTGCTAAAGGTATTCCTGGAGTCCTAAAAATCAGTGTGATCAAAAGTTATTTCCGGAGGAATTGGAAAAGAGCCTGCTCCTTAGCATTGTGTTCCTATGAGCACTTCCACATTTATTTACTGAGAGCTCTCTTTGCCGATTGATCATTATTTTGCATGCGTATGAGCTGGTACGAAGAAACTTTATACCCTGGGAAGTCAAAAAAATTATCGTTGACGAAAAGAATCTCGACCGGTGGGATTACCGCTACGGTTATCTGGGCCCAAATGGGTAGTCTAGGAAATTAAGCAAAATTTTGATAGCATCAAAAAAGTTTCATTTAGGGTAAGTGTACCAGTTATGGACATAATGGTTCCTCTTTTCGCCATACAAGGTTATTTACTTATTTTCAAATTTTTGAACATTTCATATGAATTGTTTGGTATCTCAAATATCTTGATGTTCAAATATTCAAAAATATTCAACATGTGAAAGCTTCTAAAAATCCTCATATATCCAAATAGGGAACCACGGTAGCCATAGCTGGTACACTTTTCTTACATTGAAAATAGTCAGTCTGTAAATGCCATTTATATTTGCATTTTGAGCTGGAAATGCTCCAAATGCACTTTTGCGGGAGGTTGGGTTAATGTTCCCGCTGTGTGTGACTCATGGAAGCCAAGAGGGTCCAACGATTTTCTGCTCGGAAGGAGGAAGAAAAAAACCTGATTATTTTTCCAGCAGCACTCACCAAACAACCGAGCTTCTGGTAGGTTTGTTTTTATTAGAAAAAGAGAATGTGTAAATTGAAACTGCAAGTGCAATCGAGCAGCGAGATGCTGCGAGTGGGTGGGTTATGCTTCGAGGTTGGAAGCCGACCAAAAAGCTCTCCACAGTAGAAACGGTGAATGTCGTCAGTCAGGTGGCTTTTCAGGTCAGTCAGGTGTTGGTGGCGGCGATGGTTGGTGCGGTTGTTGCACTTTCGATTTTTGCCGGCTCAAGTTCGCTTGTTATGTGGGTTAGATATGGGCAAGTATTTGGTGCATTTAGAGATATCCGTTCACCTTATCTGGTTTAGTTGCTTTTTATGGTAGGTCAGTTTGAGTCTGAATGCAATTTTTATCTCAGAGCCTAAGTAAACGGATTGAATTCCATTCTAAGTAAGAAGATTTTAGATAGTTTCCATTGCGTTGCAATGGGAGGTAACCTTGCTTGTATCACTGCTTTATAAATCTCTGAGACATGAGTGAAGTATGTGAATTTATAGAGTTTATCTTACCCTTAGAAGCTTTATCCTGAACTGGAAGCTGACTCAACTTATGGTATTTCCACATAAACCAGATTTTTTTTTATCTGAAACCGAGTAGTAGGGATCTTATCACGGTACGAAGGGTTCCAATAAATTGGTCAGATATAGTTAAATACCTAGGATCTGCTCTAAATGTTCAACTTAGAAGCACTTATTTGCACTATTTCGAGTTTTGAACATCTACAACAATGATTTAGGGTAGAAATCAAACAGATTGTATACTGGGAGCTCCTTATGTTGTTTACCTAATCACTCTTCTTACACATTATTTATGTAACTTTCTTTGGAAAGGAATAGCCATCAAATGAGATCTACAAAACTCCAAATGGTGCTTAAATTCAATCCTACGCCGAAATGGTAAGATAGAGAACTTTGTTTTTTTTTCCTACGAAATGTCTGCACAATTTTCATTGATAGAATTTTTATGACCAGATACAATATTATAGCCATAAAACTCGCCCGATCGACGTTAAACAACAATTTCTATCTTCAACAAGCACAACATATAGAAACCAGTTTTTTATGACTTGGGATTAAATCGTTTAACATACCTTCAGGTATCAGAAATCACCATCTTATTGAGGAAAGGCAAAAATACAACATTTTTTTCGTTCATTCATAGAGCTGAAGAATCTCATCCGGTGCGGAAAGCAAGCAGCCGCCAGCGGTGCTTCTAATCATAGTGAGTGGCAACAACAGTTCCCAACAATTCCATCGCGCAACAAAAAGCAGCGTAATAAGACGTACGAAGATATTTTCCAGTCGGTCTTTGGTTCGCTGAGCCCCGTTTCTTGGTAGGTGGGTAATAGGGTGTCCTAATATTTTATTTTGTCTGAAAACTTGGGGGCTCAACCTCCCAAATGATAGCTAAGGATGTTACAATCAATTTTTTTCAATGGACGGAACTCTGAGAAAAGACGTGTAGGGGACGAGTTATTGACGGACTTTATAAATGATTCATTTTTGACGGCTTGAGTAATTGAGTGGTTTTGCACAATAAACTCAAGCATGAGATTTTCATGGCAGATGAATGAGATTTGATTGTGAGTTTGTCAACACTGGTACCATCCATATAAAAATTTGTTTGGAAGCTACCGTTTGGTAGTAGAGCCCGCAGGTTTCAGTGAAATTTTGGGACACCCTAGTGAGTTGGTATATGTAAGCATACCTGCAATCGCAAGTCGCGCTCAGTTGACATAAAATTGTGCGACGGGATGTCTAGATGTGACGCGTTCGCGATCCAGTTTTCCAGCTGATGACGGCGGCTCGTAACGCAGAGCGAAGACATGGACGAGACAACGTCCGTCCGGAGCGGTCCATTTATGCTTCAATCAATCAAGTGCCACACAGTCAACCTAGATGCTCCGTTACTGGAGTAGGTCTATACCTACTGTGGTCGTCATCCCCTTAACAAAGTATCCCTAACTGCGAAAGTGGTGCAACTGTTGGACCCCTTTTCATGCGAGTACAGAATGAGAAGGCTTATTAAAATTACGCAAGTTTTGAGATGCGAGATTTCACTCCCCCCGTGGATGTCAGCAGAAATGCGGAACGCATTTCAATAGAATGTTGAAAGGCGTGCAGCGGATGCCCCAAGAAACGCGATTACGAAATTGTAGTCACGCTGTCTGGTGGGCGACTGACGTGTCGTTAAGCTTTGTACATGATTCGGACTTTTAGCGATGACAACGAATGCGCCTTCGGAAGCAATTAGCGCGGGGTAATGGACGTGAATGAATGTATTTTTTTTTCGAAATTGATGATAACATTTTAACCCGAGGTATTCCACAATAGGGTCCTAGAGCCCTATCTCAAATTTTGTACCGAACGCTTAAGTTTAGGCCAGAAATACATATTCACTCTATTGTCAAGTGTGTTGTATAGGTTTCATACCAAAAACATATGATTCTAATTTTTTATATTTTTGGGTGGATTTTGATTCCCATGCCACGGTGTGCCAGAAACCGTTATAAACGTAAAAAAAATGTCCAAGAATTTGGCACCTACCATTCAAAAGATATAGTATTCAAGCATCTTCTCATATGTTCAGGTTCACCAATATGATTATTTGGGCCATAACGAATCACTGCCCAGCAAAACGCCAACAATGAAGCAAAATGAAATACATTTGCTTATGCTGTAACGAAGAACTGCCATTCCTGAATGAAAGATACAAGTTCAATACAAATCTGTTAAGTTAATTTGCGTTGCAATTATAAAATGCGTGTTAGACGATTGAAAACAAATCTTAAAGACAGGTCCAAAATTTCAAAATACTCCAGTTATGTTGTCTTTCGATAAACTTTTATCAAACTAACTGCGAAGATGCTGGATTACTATATCTTTTGAATACCGAGTGTCAGTTATATGAACATTTTTATTTGTCAATTATGTACTTTAATATAGCAAAGCCATATAAATAAGCTCATATCTAAACTTCATAGAAATAATGGTAAATACACAAATCCCGGTAACTTCTGATTTTCTCGGAAAAATCATCTCAAATTTTCAGAAAAGATGCTTAGATATCATATGTTTTAAATGCTTAATTCAAAGCTGATGATTACTTGGCTAGTTTACAAATTAATAATGATGCACCGGTGAGGAAAAATGTGAAGTATGTAAAAATCCCTTCCAAAATAGCTCAAAACCTTCGAATCACGATAACTTTCGATTCCCTCGTTAAAATATTTTCAAATTCACGGAGAAGATGCTTGAATACTATATCTTTCAAGTGGTAGGTGCCAAATTCTTGGACATTTATTTTGCGTTAATGACGGTTTCTGGCACACCGTGCATGCATCTTTATAAATGTTCGATATAAACATTTTCTGTCAAAAGTGAAGTAAATGTCAAGGTTTTTCGAAAGTGTCAAGGTTGAAATTTGTATCCATTTTTAAGAAACTGAAATTCAATTATAAATAAGTTGTTATTGGAGCGGGAAAAATTTCCAAAGTAGTTTCAAGAACAGGCTCTATCATCTCATTGGATGAAAACAAGATTTTATCTGAAATTTAAGACCTTCTATTACCAATAAGTCCCAAAATAGTTATCAATAAATATCTTTCTGTGAAATCACCATGGTTTCCCCAAAAAATATTAAAAATTATCAATATCGAACAATTGCATGATACTTGAATCTTTACAAACCGTAAGACATGTAAAAAATTTCGGGTGGTAAAGTTTAACTCCATGATTATTCACTTTAGCATGGGGGCGGTGAATCGCCTTATTCTTTGCAAAAAGATGAACTTCAATTCAACGCACATTGTGTCGAATTGAGCTCAGTAGCTTTCAAAAAACATCCATGCCGAAGTGATTGAAATGTGCCGTGAATAGGGTTCAGGTCATCCTGTTCAAGATCAATGTCCACTTTAATGTTCTTGAAATAGTTATTCCACCCAAAGATATTGAGCAAAAAAGTAACTTCTTATAATAAGTAAATGGAAACCAACTATAGTAAAAACAATTGCAGTTTATTTCACTAGAGAATTTTTTGACATATACGCGTATTTTGAAAGCAAATGAAACATGATTTTCTTTACATAAGTTCATATGTTATAGTAGATACAGAAACTATTGATTACACTTTAAACACTAAATACATGGAAACTCTATTTTTCAACTAGTTTCCCTATGCGTTATTAAATTTTGACGACATGTAATTTTTCAGGCACAACAAAAGCCTGTTGATATAAAAATGTTTTATAACTCTCAAAATCTATTTCATTAAAAAAACTACGATTGCTCAAAACCTGTTTGCCTTTAAATCTAAATTCAAAGGAACAATTAACATTTTTCTTGATTTTAATTCGATTGTAGAAGTTTAGTTAACATGTTTGAGCAGAATTATACATTTTTGAATACACTCAAAATTTCTGTTAAATAAAACACTTCGAAGTCCTCCTTCTTTCAACATGTTTATTTAAATTAAAACGATAACTTGTGAATATGAAAGAAATAAAAGAAACTTTGAGAATTTTTTAGAAATCTTGTAAATATATTAAGGTAGAATTTTTTGACTACACTCCAAATTAATCATAATTTAAGTACTACCACCTTGTTTTGAAAGCTATTTGCCTATTATTAGACAAAAGAATGTCTTGAATCTGAACTCAGTAAAAATGTGTCACTACAATTACTACCATCAATATCAAATAGCTTCTCGTCATATAACGAGGCATGGATATGGATATGGATAACAATGGAAATAAACTGCATTCGAGGAGCGACTTGAAATTATGAAAAACTGGAATCCATAGCAGGGATCTCAGGATGGATTGTCGAGACATTTTTCTTCTAATGTCTTCAGGAATTATTTCAGAGATTTATCCAAGGATTTCAGGGATTCCAACTTCTAAAATCTGTTTAAGTGATTCTTGTAGTTTTTTTAATGAATTCATCGAAGAATGTTTACACAGATTTTCATATGATTTTTTCCTGATATTGATACAATATTTGCTTCTAAAATCATCTCAGAGATCTTCGGGAGATCTGCAATTGATTTTTAACTGGTTTCTCCTGAAACTCCTCCAGAATGTTTTTAACAATTGCTTGGCAATAATTCAAGCAACATCTGCAAAAATATCTTAATAAATTTCCATGATATTTTTTTCAGATTTAGTAATAATTACTCTGAAGTATGTTTCAAAACAACCTGTGGAACAATCGAGATACTTTTGAATGAATTGAAATAAAGCATTTCAAGTAAATATCCCGTAGAAATCATTTTGGGAATTCACAAAATAATCTCTGCAGGAATTTTGGAAAGTTTGTAAATTATTTTCTACTAGTGGACCCCGCAAACGTTGTGTTGTCTTGTAGTGGGCTGTTGTTTCTTGCTCCGCAAAGTTTCCTTACAAATTGACCGTTTCTATTTATCCCGTTTTTTAGACTTTTTCATTGAATATCTACTGCTTTTTGTGCACACAAACACGTCGGAGCACGTCATGAACACTGTAGTGGACGTTGGGAGCCCGTTCGCAAACCATTTCGCGACATACAAACACCATTTCAATTTTGTTCAAATGGTCCCGGCAAACTTCGTCTTGCAATCAAGAAGGTCAACGGTTTTCATATCGTGCTCCGCGGAGCACTTGGTGCTATGGATCGTCCCATACAAAAAGACAGTGTCATTCATTTTCGTTCTCCTACTTTCCAGAGGAATATTTTTGGACTTTAATACACATTAACAGAGAGCAGAAAGAATCATTCAAATCCGTTGAGCCGTCCTGAAGCCATTTCGTGACATACAAACATTATTTAATTTTTATTTAGATAGATGAATTTCATAAAATAATAACATTAAGATAAGTTAAATATAATATAAATTCCCAAAAGAACACACTGATCATTTTTTTAGACGCTTGGGAACAAACCTAAGTTCATTGCTCAGATCAAATTAAGTTCCATGAAAGTTTATAGCTGATTACAATAAACATATCATGGGCAATGCAAAAAAAAAAAACAAATAACTGTGCTAGTAAGAAGTGTCTTAATTTTATGAACATTTTCTTCAATATACATTTTTAATGAAACAATTTGATAGTGGGAAACTTACATGTTCCAAAGATCTCTAAAAGAAAAAAAATATTACAGGCAAATGACAAAAATAATCTTTAAAGACACTTACATTTTCTTGCAATTACTTCAAGAATTTCTCAAAAATAAAAAAAAATCTTCAATCATTCATTCCAGAATTCCACTAATCATAACTAGAGACATTTCTCTAGATTTAAAAAAATGAGTTCATTTGAGGGCGTATATATCAATTCATTGGATTTATCAAGAAATTTATTTTAAAATTTTACAAGGATTAAAAATTCTGCATTGAATTCTTAGGGGTGTTTTACTAAAACCATTTCCAGAGCTTTTTTGTTTTAGAAGGTTTGCAAAATTTGCTTATATTGGTAATCTCTTTTGCATTTGTCTTAGAACTTTCTTTGAAGTGCCCTCTTTGAATTATATACAGTATCGGATATATAAAATGCACCAAAGCCGTTTTCCCATACAAAATGGTCAACTTCAGAGAGCTATATCTTCGCCGTTTCTCAACCGATTTTTCTCATTTTTTCGTTGACGAACTACAAATTACCTCAATTTTTGATAACTATTGAAAAAATTTTGTAAAATCATTGGTTTAAAAGTTACAGATAGGCTGAATTTTGACATAAAAAATGCACCAAGACGAAAAGTTATGTATCAGACAAACTTCTTCTTCTTTCTGGCATTACGTCCCCACTTGGACAGAGCCTGCTTCTCAGCTTCTCAGATCCTCGACCGATGGGATTCGAACCCACAACCCTCAGCTTGGTCTTGCTGAATAGCTGCGCGTTTACCGCTACGGCTATCTGGGCCCCCAGACAAACTATGCCTCGTATCTTTTCTGTGTCTTCAGCACATTTGGTCCTTATCACGCAATGAACAAATGCGCTGAGGACACAAAGATGCTACGACGCAAAGTTTTTCTGCTACATCACTTTGTGTCTTGGTGCATTTGTTATGTCAAAATAACTTTTGAATCAATAGTCTCCACACAATTTTCACAATATTTCTCGAAAATTGAGGAAATTTGTAGTTCGTCACAGAAAAAATGAAAAGGATCGGTTGAGAAATGGCGGAGATATAGCTCTCTGAAGTTGACCATTCTGTATGGGAAAACGACTTTGGTGCATTTTATATGTCCGATACTGTAAGTTACCTAAGGATTTCTCTAAGCTGTCCGTAGAAAAATGTCTGGTAAAATTCTTTGAGAATCTTTAGCGATTTTTATTGAATATTTGGATCATGATATTTCTGAAAAATAAAGGAAATGGGAAAAATCTAAAACTTCAATAAAAATCCTTGTTTAACTTCTCTGCAAACTGCTTTCGGAACCCGTGGAAGATCTCTCGAATGATTTCAAGAAGAAATTCATAAAAATAAATTATGAATAAGCCATAATATAAATTAATATGAATTTAAAAAGGACCAGCTGTAAGTTTTAAGTAGGAATTTCATGCATTTGAAATTGAAACACAAATTATCCAAGAAATCGTTGCAAACTTCAAGGAGAAATTCCAAAAGGTATTGAAACCTGAAAAAACTTAACGAATTCCTAGAGCCAGGAAGTTAAATTGTACAGGAAACCGTGGAGATATTATTTTAGGCATTGATTGAAGATTTTTTCTTAAATGCTCAGGAACCTTCAGAGAAATATATAGGATACACAATTTTTGGGGGAATCTATGCAGGAAATTCAGAGAGAAATCGCTGAAGTAATTAATAGAGAACATTTCTAAATAATGCTGAAAGGAATTAAAAATTATTTAATTGACGAATGATTGTGATCATTTTTAAATTTTCTTGAGAAATCGTGAGAAAAATTCATAGAGGAGTACATGGACTACTTTTTTGAGAAGCGTTTGAAAAATTTTCTGAAGAGTCTTTAGAAAACTATGAACATTTCTATGATATTTTTCTTTCTAAAATTTCCGACGATTGCTGGAGCAAGAAATTGAAAAAAAGTTTGAAAAATCCCTTGAAAAATTTCTAGATGAATCTCTGGAGAAACTCCGGAACAAATTGTTGCATAAATCCCTGATAAAACTTTGGAAGATTTTTTTGGAGAAAGAACTAAAATAACTTCGATGAACTGGTTGGATTAGTCGCCAGAAAAATCATTTTAAGAATCATGAAAGCATTCACTGGAAAATTTCTGAAGCAACTTGTAAAGAGGCGTTCTGGTAAAAATGTTATTTACTAAATTATTTATTTAATTGAACCTTCCATTAGAGGAATACACTCTTATTATCTTGGAAGAGTCCGACTATATATAAATTTGACAAGTATGGTTCTAAAACAATATCCTATACGAATTAGCTGTGGACTGTGACTCTACCCGAAAATTTAGACTTTATGTAGTACACTGAATAAAATTACCCTGATAATTGAAGAGCTTGAGGTGGAAGACCATTTCAATATATACCGACTTTTTTGAGATATGATGGACATCGACACATATATATATATACATATATACATATACACACATATATATATATATATATATATATATATATATATATATATATATATATATATATATATATATATATATATATATATATATATATATATATATATATATATATATATATATATATCTTACATTCATAGAGCGCGTAGACATTGAAGACCAGAGTACAGCCAAACCTCTTTTTACGCTCATTTTTTTACGCTCCCTCTTTTCACGCTCAAAATTACAACTTACGCTCCCTCTTTTTACGCTCGAAGTTCCAAATAACTAAGCAAGAACCAAATAGTTTGTAAGCGCACAACAAAAATGTGAATGAACATGGGTTATTCCATACAAAGTGTCCACAGGACGTGTAATCGACAAAAAACGATTTCAACCAAGTTTTTGTCAAATGGTTATCAATTTGAAACATGTGAAAATCCAATTTTTATGCCAATCTCAGGGGTGGCGTGACAACTAATTGGACAAAAACCCATGATTTTGCCTACATTCTTAAATTTTGATCTTCGAATCTATTGGATATAGAGAAAAATGTCCTGAAGAACTCGAGAAAAAACTTTTTTGTTGGATTCACTGTTGCCAAATTTACTCATTTTCAATTTCAAAACTTTCAGTCGATTTTTCATTTAATGAAAATTTTTTGATACATCATATCAGACGTTTTACAGTCGTAAACACCTGACTCCCCGAGTGTTTTGAGTCCATCTTGAGATATTGCGTCTTAGGTGGAGAAGTTCCAATTGTCTATGTTAAATTCAAAGTAAGCTTGGATGTCGATGCCAAATTTATTGCTCAATACTAAATATGGTATTATGGGTTGAATGTAAACTAAACAAATAACAGACAATAAACAAAACTACAATAGTGTACAGATTACCTTTTTTAAGATGGAAAATAAAAAAAAGGAAAAGAGCATGAAATAAATTAAATGCTCTTGTAATTTCAGAATATATTTGAATGTATCAAGTCATAAAGACATTAAGTTGCAGTTTTGCCAAATATGCGAAATATTTCGATTGTGTTACTTTTCCCCGAATATCGTTTCCTCGAATGTCGGTTCCCTGAACGCCAGCATCCCGAATGACTAGTTTTGCCGAAAAGTATAGCAATTCAAACAGGTACTATAATAGTTTTCAGTGGCAGGATGGTGAATTAGAAAGAACGATAAGCAATCAAAAGAAGGAGGTATTTGGTTATTCTTGACTAAACACATGTTGCCAAAAATTTTGAGGACGATAAACCTCGTTAGAACAGCCAATCAAATAAAGAAGGGTGCATATCAGATGACCAGTACGTTCACCCCCTGAAATGTATGAAGTTATTACAAATATGAATGCCAAAAACTTTTCGGGGAAAAGGGATATTCGGGAAACTGGCATTCGGGGAACTAGCGTCCGGGGAAGCGACATTCGGGGAACTGACATTCGGGGAAAAGTAGCACAACCGATTTCGACAAACAGTGGTTTAGTATGTAATAAAATCATTATATTTCGTGTTATTTTCAAGGCATTTGCGCTACAAGGAGGACGCTGGACGTTAGGCGTATTTGTTCTCAAAACAGGACTGTGTGTAAACGGGGTACTCCCGTTCAGAGATATTGATCGCTGGGGAACTTTCTTGCATCAATAGTTGTAACTTTCTTTCTTTCTGACATTACGTCCTGCTTCTCAGCTTAGTGTTCTTCAGTTATCAACTGAGAGCTTACTGTGCCAATGACCATTTTTACATGCGTATTTCGTGTGGCAGGTACGAAGATACTCTATGCCCTGGGAAGTCGAGAAAATTTCCTACCCGAAAAGATCCTTGACCGGTGGGATTCAATTTAAATCAATTTGTTCAATTTAAGCCATCATAGATAGGGAAATCAAGTGCGTACTATGTATATAATTGTAGAAATGATTAGGCATACAAAATTTTCTGTGAATAATCATTACAAAATTGAAGAGTGCTTACAAACCATTCGCAGCATCCGTAACACTCAACAGACTCCCATCAATTTAATCAAGTTTCCCTATTATGTTATCCCCATCGTAGTAAACATGCAAACGAGTGCCATAATGGATAATTTTTTCAACCCATTTCGCACCGGTTACGCGTGGAAATGAAGTAACCGTTTTAGACAATTTTATTAGATAACTCATTCTCTTAGGAGGCCCCACAACCAAGGAAGAATCCTCCAACGACGATCATTTATCTTTCCAGATCTTTATCCCCTATGGTACCACCCATAAACATTCACTATACCAACGTTCAATTTTTTTTGATATATGAGCCATTTCGAGCACAGGAGAAGGACTTCCCAAGCCTTTTATCACTAATTGATACGAAAGTGGTGGGTCAGTTCGCGCACAGAGCTCGATTTTATGATCTTTCTCCACGAGTATCACCAAACAAAACGACGTCAGTTGAACCGATTTTACTGACGACGTCGGGATTCCACCAGTCAAGCGGGAGGCCACGGTTGACTGTTATGATAATTAAATTAAATAAGCGATGGTTGAATGGGAGAGAAACACTTTATCAGGTTAGATCGGCTGCATGGTTTGGGATCACTATTGAGGATTTTTAATGAGTGTGTTTATTATCATTCGATTAGGCTGGGAGGTCGACTAATACGCGTTCGTAGTCGAAACCTTTAAGGGGGTTTGTTTGTTATGTTGGGACTTAACGGTTTCAATTTTTACGACCAGGAATTCTCATTCCACCCAAAACATGGGATTTTGTTCTTCAAGAAAGATAGAATTCGTTGTGCACATTGGATCTATATTTTATCCAAGTTTTGAAAACATTTTTATGAGCAAAAAAGGACTTTAAAGACGGTTGATATTTAAGTTGCGTATAGAATTCCGAAAATTTAGAGAGATTGAATTAAGGTGACAGTTAAGCTGTATAATGGTAATTATAAAAAAAGTTTATTAGGTGATTATCAAATATTTATACATCTTCCAGAATTTTTAGCAGAGCCTACATTTCCCTCATTCACTTCACCTGCGGTGAGATGCTGTTACCATCTCTTAATCTTTCACGCTAACCTGATTCCCTTCAGTCAGTCAGTGGGTCAGAGTTCCACTTGGAATTCACTGTCAACATGATTTCCATATTTAGCTCCCTGCTCCCCCCACTCCAGCCATCGATTCATCCAACCGAAGCAACAACGTGACAATGTCATTATCATAAACACCGGCACTAATGATGCCGTAATAAAGCATCTCATTCTTCTCGCAGCGCGCGCCCAAATCGGATTGCCACGAGTGATACCACCTTGAGTCAGCTATGAAGGGCTTCACAGCAGCGGAAAGAGGCTCCAAGTTGAAGATCAATATCAGGAGATAATCGGGTTTTTGGGACTACCACCCGGGCGCTTACTGGATCAAATGCGTGGGTATTCAACCCACTGGGCTAATGATGATGTTTTGACAGAAGTTTCTTCGCCCGTAGCAAAATGATCGCGAGTTGGGTTACCTACAGGGTTAATTTGTCTCTGGAATGTGTCCCGAGCTGGGAAGGGACGGCAACGACGACGATGAACGTGACGATCGATTCAGATTTCCGTGTAGTACGTTGAGCCCAATTTATTGATCTACTTGGAGCATAGCGGCAACCAAATTGGGTCTGCGGTGATGAAGTCTCCGCAGTAGGGATGAAAGGGTATTTTTCACTTTTACCTGAATGGTGGTTGGATTCGGAAAAGGTTGTTCGAGGAACTAGATGAGTTCATTATTGGAATCAGTGTTATTTGTTCATTAAAATGGTGAAATCTGTGTGTGAAAGTAGCAAGAGGCAGTGATGGATGCACGTACTTTTTTTTTTCTAAATTCATCAAATTATCATTGATTTCATCATGTAAAGTCAAGAACAATGCTGGATTGAGCTAGTACGCATTTAAACCTCTTGCTGTGCATTCTAAAACCTATTTGAAGCCTGGATGCTGGCTGGCCTGATTTTTTTTTTGGAGATCGAAAGCTTGTTCTTTAGACAAAGTTTTGATTTTCTGTTAGTGAGTTGATAGAGACATTTTATATATTTGTTACATTTGGCTTGAATGTCCTCAATGTGTTTTTTTTTTGAAAGATAAATTTTATCGAACATGAAGCCTAGATACTCAACTATATCAGACCAATTTATTGGAACCCTTAAGCGTGACAGCATGTCTAATTAAAGGTTTCAAATAAAGAACTTTTGGTTTATGTGGGAATATTATAAGTTGAGTTTTGGAAGCATTGAGAGAAATCTTCCATTTTTGTAAGCATGAAGAAAAAATATTCAAACTTTTTTGCAATCTACTACAGATGACACGCAGGCTTCGTCCTTTGGCGGTGAGGCCTGTGTCATCCGCAAACAAGGATTTTTGACATCCCTGAAAAAACTTGGGTAAGTCAGATGAGCAAATATTGTATACCATGACCCCACAGTTATGGATCAAATAGTGTAGAGTCCAACCTATAAAATTCAATAAAATGACATGGAAAACGTTAAATTGTAATTGAAAAGCACGAATTGAATCGTATCAAATTGGAACTTCGGTTAGTAAACTGTTTTGAGTGAAATATTTACATAGGATTACATAAAATTTAAAAATTACATCGGTTTCTGAAAACCATATTATGGATCAATTTTCATATTATGGATCAAATTGTGACATATTACGGATCAGTGCGCAAAATCAAGAGATTTTAAACTCAATGCATCTGTATTGCATGATTTGGTGAAATTTAACAATGTGTCACATATTACTGCAAAAAATAGCATTGTTAGAGCTGGAAACAAGGGTAAAATGTCCTTTTTTGTGATTTACTGCATTGTAGTAACTGAGGCATGAACTGTTTTCGCTCCACACCAAGTTTTCCACCCGTTTTTGTCTGCTAAAAAATGAATTTGAAAATGTCGAATCCAATGCTTAAAATGGTAAAAATCTACATTCTTTGGAAGTGAACCATAACCGTGGTAAACAATCATTTCCTGGTCCATAATATGGATCACTAGTTAGAAGTGCTAATATTCGGTATTTAGAATCAACAATCAAGAAAACTGTTTTCTAAAGATGAATTCACACTAAATCGAAGCGAACGAGCATGTTTTATACTTTAACATATGAATTTTACCACTTGTGGGAGCTTATGAATGCTGACGGCACTTCTTACAGAAAACGACCATATAATTATAGCTGTGTGGTACCAACTAAACATTTGTCAAATACACCGTTATTAAGCGGTTGAATGTTGTGCTTAACTTTACAAATGCTAGAAGACAAATAGTATAACATGGGAAAAATATGTTTTACGTCAACGTTTATGTTTTGAGCGAGTCATCCGATGTTGGACGCCAAAGTGATCCGTCACTGTGGGTGATCCGTAACTGTGTGGGCATGGTACTATTGGTCCCAAAATGCTGCTTTGAGGAATACCAGCTCTAACAGGAAGTCTTTTAGATATGAAGTTCTGATGTTTAACCTGAAATGTACGATTTGACAGATAATTTTGGATGATTCTAAAAATGTATGTTGGAAAATTAAGGTTTTTTACTTTTACAATCAAGCCTCCATGCCAAACACAGTCGAATGCTTTTTCTATGTTAAGAAGAGCAAGACCAGTGGAATAGCTTTCAGATTTGTTGGAACGAATCAAATTTGTTACACGTTAAAGTTGGTGAGTGTTCGAATGTCCATGTCGGAATCCAAACTTCTCATTGACAAAAATTGAATTTTCGTTTTTGTGGACCATCATTCTGTTCAAAATGACCTTTACAAAAAGTTTACTGATGCAGGAAAGCTAGCTGGAAGCTTCTGCAGGATTTTTGTCTGGTTTTAAAATTGGTACAACCTTGGCATTTTTCCATTTGAAAATATGTCAACAGAAAACATTTGTTTAATATATCAATCAAGAATGATAAGCCACTCTCTACAAGTTTCTTGATGCGGATCTAAAAAATTCCATTATCCAATAATAGTTCTCACTACTTCCAAATCAGTCTCTCAGAAATTTTCGAAAACTTTCTATTGATTGAAAATGCTTTCGAAATCCTGAGTAACTTGATTTTCAATTGGACTAGTGACTCCTTAATTGATAGTTAGTGCGTTTTCAAACTGCATAACAAGTTTTTGAGTTTTTTCGTAATTAGTTAGTAATAATTTGTTTTCCTCTTTCAATGCCGGAATGGGTCCTGAGGATTTTACAAAATTTTAGATGATTTCTAAAAAAGCTTAGTCCAGTTGAGAAATTTTGTTTTCAAAATTTGTGTTTCTTAATTGATTAAAACGTTTTTAAATTTGTTTTGCAGATCTTGCTAAATAACTTTCATAGCTGTGACTCGAAAACTTAGAATTCGAAACTTGTAACCATCTGAGTTATTGGGTCATCAAGTGGCTCGGTAGCTTAGTTTATAAAGTGCTCGTCTAGCATAGAAGAGGCCTGGGTTCAAATCCCATCCATAATTTATCCATCTTTACCACGTGTAATGAGTTAATTTGTTTCATAGCTGGATCGCGAGTTTGTTGAAATTGCATTCTCCTCATGTTTTTAAGGTGGATCAAGTGTTTAAGATCATCGTCTATAATCACAGATTGGAATTTTACTTCGCATTTTGTTATTGCAATGTCCCTTGCTTCAAGGATGGCAATTGTTAAAATTTCAAGAGCGTTGCCAATAAAAGTTTTGTTTGCAAAGAAATGTTAACATCAAGATTACTATCGATATAAGTTTCATGAAATAATGAAAGTGGATTGAGAATCGCTTCATGGGATATTTGAAATGTAACAGGGACATGATTGGAATCAAAATCAACGTCAGTGACGTAGCTAGGGTTTTTGAGGCCCGATGTGGAGTTCGATTTAGAGGCCCTCAAAATTAGGGCGACTGTCTGAAATAACATTTAACGAATAGCGTTTGTATATTTATGACTAAAGTAATGGAACTAATGTTGGTATATTGATATGTTGTTGTAGTAGTTTAATGTCAAACATGCTAATTAAAGGGCCTACATTTCTTGTTATCTTAATTGTTGTTCAAAAACAACCACCCCCCAAAGCAAAAAAAAAAAAAGAATTACCAAATATATTTTGAAATTCAAAGCTGTAAACCAAAAACCGTAAGTTGTTTTAACAGTAATGCTTTTTAAGTTGTTCTATTTTGAAGACCATCGAAGTGTTTAAAAAAAAACGAAAATTTCTAGTCTTTTTGAGGATTTTCGAGGAGAAGATTGCCAAGCATACATTTAAATATGTATGCGAATTGAGACTTTCTTATAACAGCTGATTGGTGCAAAATCCGATGCTTCAAAAATCTTTTAGTCGGCTCAGCATTTAGTCGAAATTTATGATCCTTAGAGAGTGCGTGGATTTCTGGAGAAGGAATTATTTAGTTTCAATGATTACAAATAAAAGCCCTAGAAAATATTAAGGGAGATGGCGGTTTCGTTTTGAGACCGAAAAATCATAAACATTTGTCTACAAACTGGAAATGCTTTAATGTCGGCAATACTGATTTTAATACGACCAACTGCTAATAATAATCACAAAACTTCTTACGGTAACGTTGGAAAGTTTAAAAAAAAAACACAGGCGAACGCTATCAGGTCAATTCAAGAGCTTCTAAATAAGTTTGGATGAAATTTCGAAAAAAAAACAACGAAGGCTGTAATTTTAATCGATATCATAATATTGTAATCTCGTTTGACCAATCATATATAAAACGACAAATCTCCACTATTTTTTAGAAGAACAAAATATTCTATGGGATCTTTTCTTTCTATACCTTACAAGTGTATTTCAGGAAACATTTGGGAATTTTGCCCAGGTGCAATAGATTCCCTTTGACTAGTTTATATAGAAATAAAACTTGATCTATTGGTTACTAGCTGGTGGTTACCAATCGATTAGGTTTTTAGCTCAAACGAGTATTCGGTTCTCCAGATTTGTGCTGTTGAAAATTTGAAGTTTGGCTTCGATTTATATTGAATTGAAAATATTGATCAATACTGAAATATTTTTAAATTTTTATGTTCGAAATTTTTTACCTTCGTTTTATTTAAAAAAAATTCTTTAAGATTTCAAAACCCCCCCTAGAGCCAAATCCTGGTTGCGCTACTGGTAACCGTAGAAGTTACCTCAGAGATTCCATCATGAATTCCTTCAAAGATTATTTCAGAAATTTTTCAAGAAAATCATAAGTGCTCAAGGAATGCATTCAAAGATTTTACCATCATTTTCTTAAAACTTCCATCAAGATTTTCGATTTGAACATCTTCGAGATTTCAACAATTATTTTCTCCAGGATTTTTTTTTTAGAATTTCCTTCAAAATATTCGTTCAGAATTCAACCAGAAAATTCCTTCACGAATTATTCCAGTGATTGTTGCTAAGATTTTTTCAAGAATTATTCTAGAAATTGTAGAGACATTTCTCAAAGATATCTTCAAAGAATTTCCCCAGTAATTTTCTCAGGAATATCTTCAGAAATAGTTTAAGGATTGTTTTCAGGAATCATTGGTGAAATTTTTCAAAACTTCAGGAGGTTCAATCTCAATCTCAATCTCAAAGTAACATCTGATGAAACTTGATTTAGTTTGAAAGTAACCCTTGATGAACTCCCACAAAGTTCTCTGAAAGAACTCTTGGGCTCTTGAGAACATCTTGAAGGATTTCGTAAGTGAACTGCTAAGATGATTGTAATTACTTGAATATTTGCTGCAGTATTAGTTGTAGTGGGGAACCTCAGATGAACTTTTGCAGAAGCCATGAAGATCAATATGGGAGAAATTTTTAGAGAAATTTCTGAAGGAGCTTCAGCAATCCCAGGTCAAATTTGAAGAATTCCTGGAAGAGTATGAATTATATATCCTCGGATAGTACTAGGAGGAATTCCAGGAGCAACTTCTAGGGAAAATGTGGATGAATGCTTGAGGAATCCATATAATGCCTGAAAGGATGACTGGAGGAACTGGCATAGGAATTCTCGTAGATCTTTCTGGAAAAATCCCCAAATAAATTTCTTCGAGAACTGTACAATTATTTTATTATAATTTCCTAACATAACTCCTGTAGGAAACTCCGGCAGATCTTCTATAGTTACAACTGGGGAAATCAAAATAGTCAAGTGCTTATGGATTTCCTGGAGCAAATTACGAAAAATATCTTCTAACCATCATTAGAAAAACGCTGGCAGATTGTTGGGTGGTGGAATCAATAGAACCATTTCAGGAGATCCCAGAAGTAGGGGAAGGGGTGGTAAAATGAGCACCTTAAGGATATCATCTTGTTTCTGATAGAAAAACGAGGAATTTGTATAGTTCTATCGTACAATATCAGAATTAAGGATGTTATTTATAGCAGCGATACGAATTCAGACTAAAATAGCTAAATTTGCACATATTTTTATTGCTAGCAAAAATCGATGCAAATGTTCATTTTACCTGCACTATGTAGGTAAAATGAACAGCTGTTGGTGGTAAAATGAACATCATGCTAAAAACATGAGTAAAACAAATATTTTTGAAAATTTTCATTGCGTATCCAAAAATATATCCATCAAGGATTGTAACCCATTCAAAAAGAAATATAAAAGTAACAAATTTGACTTCATATCATAACGAAATTCACCTTACTGAAAAATCTTTAGACTTCCGAGCTAAAAATTACGTCAGTTCTAAATTTCAAACGTGGTTTTCTAAAATCTTAGTTTTCATTGATATTTTCACCTCAATCGACTTCCGTATTAACCCGAACACTACGATGTGTGCTCTAAATCGTCCATGCGTAATAAAAATTAATTGAAATTTGTTTTTTCTTGGTTAAATCCAAGGTGTTCATTTTACCACCCCTGTTCATTTTTCCACCACTTCCCCTATACCTTAAAAGATCTTTGTATAAATCACTAGAAGAATTCTTTAAGTGTTTCCTCGAGGAATATGAAAAGAAATTCATGAAGAACCTGTGAAAAAATCGCGTAATACTTTCTGAAGGTATATCTAGAACTTCTTGAAGCAAAATTCACTGCAAGAAAAATAAGGGAAAAAGTTACTTTAAATACAATTTTGCCTAAAATAGAGACTTTCAAGACAGTGGACTGATACAGCAAACGAAATATAAAATGTTTTAAACAAAACAATGATAAAAGTCTTATTTACTTTTCCAAGTTAGGATAATAGTGTTGCCAAACACAGAGCACCTAGATATAAGAAATGAATGGGAAGTTCAAAATTATACTAATACAGGATAATAAATACTGGAACAAGTATTCTTGCTTCTTATACTATTTGTAAATTTTATCTGAATTGCATTACATTTCATTTTCAGCAAACCATTTCCCGTCATGCAGAAAGCTCCCGCCTGCAGCCTAGTCAATTACTCTTCGGCAAAAGTTACCCGCCAAAAAAAGGAAATTTCACTCATGTTCAATCACTGCACAAGTGCCTACAATTCGAAGACAGACATGTCCCGCCGTTGTTGTCGGCTGTCCTGTTATGCACCCGACATGTCTGCATTGATTGCATTTGGGCCTACGGTGTGGCTACTTCTCGATTTGTGCGGCAGACCTGTTCCGTTGACCCAGAAATCTCCCCGCGCCGACACAAGGCGCACGATACTCACTATCCACCATATACACTGCCGCGTAAAAGTTTGGTTTCACCCTCTATAAAACAATCAAAAGTGCTTCGTCCTCATCTCAGGGATTACTCGTCTAATTACTAATTAAAACTCTCTGATGCTCATTCAAAAGACAATGAGTTAATCTTGTTTCGTAGGAGGTTTGGCAAAACATTTATTGTATTTTGTTTAATTAAATTTTACTTTAAGTTATTACATTTGAAAAAAAAGTATACAAAAAAACATGACATATTTTCTTAGCTTTCGAATTACCAAAATTTTGAACAAGTAGGTTTCATAATTTTTGAAAAACGCTTGCAAAATTTTGACAGAGAAATCTGAAAACTATTCGAAGCCATTGAAACGATCAGCGTGCAAAATATTGGGTCTTCCCCTCATTATGGTATATCGTGCCAATATACGCCTCATTATTCACGTTTGAGCTACTCAAAGACTGTTAGAATCGGTTGAACAATGTCAGAGATATTGCCAAACTAATTTGTATGAATCTCAGTTGATCCCAAACTTTGACACGATACATACATCATACCAAGATATGAACCTAAACTCAGATTTTTTCGCCAAAATTTTCAAGTCCTTTTCAAAGATTATGAGACGGTTCTAATGCCTGTTTTAAAATTTTATTTGATCCAAAGCTGAGAAAATTAGCTATATTTTTTCAGTGTATTCTTCACAAACGTCACAACTTCGAGCCAAAATTTAGTAAACAAAATTAGAATAAAAAAGTTTGTCAGAATATCTACAAAGTAAGATCAGTACATTGACTTTCGAATTTTTTTTTTAAATTCCAATTATACGTGTCATAATATGATACTGTCATACGGATACAACACTTTTTATGTTTTTATGTGGCGACCCCAAACTTTTGCACGGAACTGTAAGAGAGCTGGCCGTCTCGGCTGTGGCTGCTTGATTTTCCATGTCTGTCGCGGCCACTTCGCGGTTTTTCCTTTCTTCGACCGTATCAGACGCGGGCGAACAGCGACGTTCAAGTGCAAGTGCACCTCGCGGATTCGACTTATAGCCTGCGATCCCTTTACCGTGGAGAATTAATGACTGTCAAAAGATCAGCTGAAGCCGCAGACGGTCCTCGCAAAGAAAAATCGCTCGGTCATGCCATTTGCCGTCCTATCTGCATAAAGTGCATAAAGTCTATAAATGATGCTGCTGCTGAAGTCACTGCCGCTGCCAGGAAACTGTGTCAGAGTGATTCGCTCGAAGGTTTCTACATGAAAAAGTGATCTTAAGAGTGGCGTTAATTACCAGCCCAAGGGGATATTCTTGGCTGGATTGGTTCGGCGTGGATGACCGCGAATTTACGCCACGATACGATACGATGGTGCGTGTGAGAGGTGCCTACCTAAATTATGTTGCCTTTGGCTTGGGGAGAATGGCAAAGGATGCAGAAATACGACAATTGCATGCTTCAGTGAGTATCGATAATGGAGATGTGAGGAAGGGCACAAGGGCGCAACATCGATGCTGCGTGTTTTAGTGCCTATACTGTTCCGACAGGTACTGTCTTTTAAAGAAGCGATCAACCAAACGGGACCAGGTCACGCGGATCAGACATGGTTATTCGTGTTGGCACTAAATGGGAAATGACGGTGAAAAATTGCTGACTGCGAGAAAGCACAACATTGTTGCCACATTGTCAAGAAAAAGTTCCAAGGGAAAGTTGACAATTTGGCATCATAGTTTATCACCCTCTGGTGCATAGGTTATGCTATCCGTTATTTTTTTATGGCGCTTCTTATCATTCCAAATGAGCTAAATTACTTAAAAAACACTAAATGTTAGAAATTATTATGAACATACAGCCATATAAAAGTTCATGGTCGATAAAACAAAGAAGAAGCATCAGACTGTATCGAACTACATGAATACATTGCCTGTCCGATTTATGAACATTCGTTTTTTGCGCCGAGCCAAAATTGGACGGTTTTCAAAAAATTGTAAGACTTTGTCATAATTACCCTCAATACCCACAATTTGAGAAAAACTTATGTTTTAGCATGGCTTTGTAATACAATTGACAATTGAACCACATAAATGCCGATTAATTTTGAACCTTAAGAAATATTTATGACTCCAAAATAAGCCTAATGTCGTCAGAGAGATTAAATAGAAAAGAAAAACGAATGTCATCCTAAGAAATCGTTGGTTTCAGACTCATTATGCCAAACGACCATTATGCCAAACGACTAACTTTATGCCAAACGATTAAATGTCAAATGACCTACCACCTTTAAGTAATCCTTGGCTTCAACCAGTATGCCAAATGACCGTTATTCGAAATGACGTTATGCCAAATGACCATTATGCCAATCGATTCATATCTAACATGATATAGTGGACAGTTACTCAACTAACATTAATAAAGCACTTAGAACAGAATAGAATAGAAAGTTACTCAACTAACATTAATAAAGTGAAATCTAATTTTATCAATGCTATCGAAAATATTTCTTCCAAATTGTTTGAAAAATATGTATTTGTATATCTTTCCTTAATGCGACTCAACAATTCCAACACTCTCGGAAAGTCACTGCAACATATTTATTAGTGCACGCACACCTTGGGTACCCCAACGAAACACGGAACATAATTTTCACTACCTTATTGCACGTATCAAAATCGTAAATGGCTTCTCCATACCATGTTTCCCATGTTCCTACATTCGGGAACATAATCAAAAGATCTGCCATCTTGGCACCGTTGAACTCCGTGGAGCCCTGCCCGAGTCTAATAACGACGATGACAAAGATGTCGAACATGCATGCGATGCGATGGGTGGTTGCAGACCTCGTGCCGCGTGCGATAATTAAGCCGTATTCTTTATGCTTTCTCAAAAAGGGGGGGAAACCACTCCTTTTCACCACGCAGTGGCTGCACGCCATACAAAAGTTGACCAAAAGAACAAATCTTGGGCAAATCGTTTAAAACCCCTAGTTCATAGATAAAAATAATATGATAGTTGAAATTTATGCTGAAATAAAAATTTGACATTTTAGGTATGTTTGGCAGATTGGTTTCAAATAAAAAAGAAACATATTTTATTCACTAGAGTGATTCCAAGCAACAGCACCAAAATTTGGTAAATTTTTTAATTCATTTTTTTCTATTGAGCTGAAACTTTGCACAGTTTTCCAGTTCCATCTAAATCGTCATTTTCCGATATCAAATCTTCAAGTTGAGTCACGACTAACTTTTCAAAAGGGTGTATGTAAAAATGGTTCAAAAATATTCAAAAAGCTGCACAGCAAAAACGGTTCGTTCGATTGTTAGACAACTAAAGAAACAAAGTTAGACATCTAAATAAAGATTCCAAAAAAAAAAAATACACACAGTAAAAAAATTTTTTTTTTTGCATTAAAAAACATAATTTTTGACACAAAAACTCAAATATCTCAAAACCCTATCGTAATACCAACGTAATTTTTTGAGGGAAAACGGTCCATTATATTAGCTATCTACCATAAAAATTTGGTGATGGTAAACCAATAAACAAAAAAGTTATGACATTTCAAACATGTCACAATTTTCACATTTAGTAGAAAAAAAATTTTTTTTTTCGGTGCAAATTATTACGGGAACCGCAGTTTGTTGCTGATTTTATTGTTAAGGGCCTTGCGTGAATTAAACAAGTCGTTTTCATGTATTCATTAGTATTATGTATATTATGTGTATAAATATTATGTATATGTATAAATATTATGTATATGTATAAATATTATATGTATATGTATATATGTATAAATTAAAATGAATTAACAGATTACACGAAAATAAATTTTTTTTTTACCAGGATATTTTTTTTAGAGTATGATCGAAGAGTTTCTAAATGTTATATATAAACTTTAAAAGTTTTGGATTTGGGTATGCGTTATGAAATCATGAAAACATTTTATTAATACTTATTTATTTATTTATTGTTATTCCATTTTTTTACAATATCGAACACTTTTGCATCATTATCAGTACAGTTCGAGTATAGTTTTGCTTTAATTTTATTTTCTGACAATGGAATGAAACAGTGAAATTTTTGGGTTCCTTGGATCGTTTTCGCGTTATTATATTGCTCGCTGAGCTCTGATGCCGTTAATTCGTACTCTTCAGTAGTAGTAAACAAAATGATAAATGATTAATATTTTTGAACCATTTTCACATACACCCTTTTGAAAAGTTAGTCGTGACTCAACTTGAAGATTTGATATCGGAAAATGACGATTTAGATGGAACTGAAAAACTGTGCAAAGTTTCAGATATTTTTGAAATGGTCGATCAGAATCGACTTGCATGCCTCCGTGGAATCCCTCACTAAGTTTAAAGATCAATATCAACTTCGGATTGTTACTTAGAACAAATTTGGAAAAAAATGCTTAATTTTAGATGAAGTTCCGAATTGTACATTTGTTGATGTATTCAAATACCCTCAAAACAAAGAATTAAGGCAAACGATTAAGCCAGATTTGTTTGAGTTTTTATATATAAACAGCGGTTTGGAAGGAACAATATTCGCAAAGTTATAAAGTTCAGATAGAGAAAATTTTTTCTACAATTCTTTTGATGTAAAAATCGGAATGTATACCAATCGGTCTAAAAATTTTAGGAGTTAGCATTCAATACTAAAAAGCAAGGAAGAAAAACAGTGAAAGGATTATTTTTTTGACTTTTGATTAGCTTTGGGCCACTGTGCACCCTCGATGTTAGTTTCTGACATGAGTTGGCAAAAAGTTAAGATTTCAGAAAACATCGCCGGCACTACAAGTCGCGTGACGGTTTGGCACATTCCGGACACCGCAAACCGGGCACCTTGTGTTACCTTTACTGTGTAAAACAGTAAATTATGAATATTGTTATTAGCTTGTGCCGTTGTTAGTTGTTGGCTGCGTGTTTTAAACGCAAAGCAGCAAAACGAAGGCGAAATGAGGTTGTTGAACCAATTTTGGCAGATGTCTTCCAGGTTGGTCCTGAACTTGAATCGCCAGCAAGAATTTTATACCGTCACTAATGTGAACTGCCCTTTCAAAGGCGATCCACAATTCGAATTATGCAAAAAGCTTTATGTATCATCTACATTTCCACCCGAAAGTCATTCGACGTAGAACCCATAAATTTGAGAAAGGAAGAGATAAAAACTGTTTTCTTTTGACCCTTTTCAAGTTCAAGTTGAAGAAACCGAAGCCAAGAAATGGCATTTAGCCACTGCCGGAAGCGGCACCGAGCCAAGCTTGGCCATTAGTTTGCTCATTTTAGCGCATACATTTCGTGAACGTCAGCAATTTGTGTCGCTTTTCTTCTAATAGCTTGTAGTAACTGATGTTGGACTGGGTTGAGCAACGCGGGACATCACACTACTGGCAGCCCATTTGTCGTCTTCCGATGACAATTACGTAATTGTAGCTTTGCAGATTTTTCCCATGAAAGCAAGACATTTCTTGCGAGCAAGGGAATCTCTGCGTATGGATTGCACCACTTTGAAAAGAGATTTAATTTAGGGGAAAGCAAACAACATTGAGACATCATCAGAAACACTAAGCGGGAAGAAGTTTTTTTTATCTTTATTAACGAGATTTTTAGCCCTGGGCTAGTTTATCTCGGGACCAACGGCTTTTTTTCCCGGAAGTCGTCAGTGAAATTTTAAGTGATTATCTCGGGGATGGGATTCGATCCCAGGTCCTGGTATCTAAACAGTACGCTTCTAGTACTACATTTCGTCCCCTAGAAATGCCATGATACGGTCCGTTTAAAATGGAAATGGCAGTTCCGTTCATTTTTCAACTTTTCCGTTCAATGTTCTGTCATTTTTGTATTCACACACACGTCGGAACACTTTTGGAACAAAACTATGAAATAATTTTTCAAATCCGATTGCCCGTTCTCAAGCTATTTCGTGGCATACAAAACCATTCCATTTTTATTTATACAGATCGATTAACCTGGAAACTCGTTGAATAAAAATAAATAATTAGTTAATGACAAAATACACTATCGTAGTATTTTTTTTTGTTCTGACAAAATTATCAACTAACATAAAATATCATTTGAATAACAAACTTCGCTTGCATAGTAAATTGTATAATTATTTTTATATCTCTAAATTTTTGAAAATATTGTATATGAAAATTCAAACATCAAATTTTGCCAACATATCTAATCAAAAGAATGAAGGAAACCATTACCCGGACAAAAACCTATTTAATCTTTTTTATTCAATGCAATCTCCATCCTATAAAGCTGTTCTGGTCTATGTTAGAATTCCAGGTGTGGATCACAATTAAAAATCGGACGAACTGATTTCGATGATGGATCAAAGATATCAATACTGGAATCCCAAAGGCACTTGTACTGGTTTCCCTGAACCAAACTGGTAAATTCTTCTCTGTCTCTCAAAGAATTCAACAGTCATGCGGAATTAAATCAGTACCTCGAAACGTTCTCCCCAGGACATCATTTCCGGACATGTCAATCTGCAGCCTCAAAAAACGGATTTTTGTTTTAAAATTCATCACGAAGTACCATTCACATTGAAGCTTAGGTACAACAAGGTAAATTTTGGCTTATCTGGCAAATTCGTAATTCACAACAATTATTTTCTGTTATTCCATAGGGCATACCATAATGTACGGTCACATTAGGAATGTGTCGTTGGAGAGGAACGAGATCCCGTCCGACACCAGAACCAAAGCAAACAAGGAGCTTTAAAAATATACCACGCATTATCAAATCAAATTTCTGTGTCATTTAAATAAAGAATGATTGGACACACATTAAACTTTTATCCTTCAAAGTAAGTTGATGCTCTAGTTGTTGAAATCGAAACCAAATTTGGAATTCTTCCTATACTTATGTATATTGGAATGAAATTGGGTCCTAAAATGTTCCATGAAATCTTGTTTTTATTTAATGACACGAAAGAGCATGTTACTGCAACTATTTTAGCAATTTTTCCCGCTCAAATAACGGCTACATCATATTTAAACTTTAATTTAAAAATTGGGTCCTTAAATGAACCTTGACACTTTTGATCATGTTTGACGTTCGCTTAATCGACAAAAACACCACAGGGAGTTATGTTTGATCCTTCGACCTTGACGCTTGCTCCTACGGGGGCCGGCGATGAAAGCAGGATCAAACATGTCGCGCGTCGGTCGAGTGAAAGTGAAAAAGTGGCGTGATCGTTTAGTTGTGTTTGATCCTTCGACCTTGACGCTTGCTCCTACGGGGGCCGGCGATGAAAGCAGGATCAAACATGTCGCGCGTCGGTCGAGTGAAAGTGAAAAAGTGGCGTGATCGTTTAGTTGTGTTTGATCCTTCGACCTTGACGCTTGCTCCTACGGGGGCCGGCGATGAAAGCAGGATCAAACATGTCGCGCGTCGGTCGAGTGAAAGTGAAAAAGTGGCGTGATCGTTTAGTTATGTTTGATCCTTCGACCTTGACGCTTGCTCCTACGGGGGCCGGCGATGAGGGCAGGATCAAACATGTCGCGCGTCGGTCGAGTGAAAGTGAAAAAGTGGCGTGATCGTTTAGTTATGTTTGATCCTTCGACCTTGACGCTTGCTCCTACGGGGGCCGGCGATGAGGGCAGGATCAAACATGTCGCGCGATCGGTCGGGTAAAGTGAAAAAGTGGCGCGTTCGATTAGTTCTTTTTGATCTTTCGAAGTTGACACTTGCTCCTGGGCAGTGCAGCAAGAAAGCCCGAGCAGTCGTCAGTTGTTTTCCCTCTCGGGTCGTGCGCCTATTTTCTCTGAGTGCTTTTATATAGCCGATCAAATGAGTGAAGCTGAAAGTGGATTGTTGCTGCTCAAGGATGACGGATCAATTGGTGAGCTCGTTTCATGCTACTATTTCTAATCTATAAAATATGTATGACTGCACCTTTAATCGTTACAACGGTGAGACGTAAATATGATTTTTCAACAAACTATGAAAGGTTCGTCACTGTGAGTGTCGACATAAATTCTGATTCATAAATTATTAATGTCTAATTTTTTTTTTTCAAAACACCTTTTTCTTTTACCTTTATTTTTGTAATTAAAAAAAAACTTTGAATGGTTCGACACTACGAGTGTAGACTTGCGAAAGGTTCACTTTATTCAACAAACTTTGAAAGGTTCGTCACGTCAAGTGTCGGCATAATTTTTCTCTACATAGATATTGTTCATATCAAATGAAAAAATAATATTTACATATAAGCATGTTTATATCTCACCAATAATTATTTATCATGGTCTAATCGCTTATCAAAGTGAATCCTGTGACCCAACGATCCTTCCCATTAACAAACATCCCTCCCAGTAACCTTTGTGGAGATGCAGAGGCAAACACGGTCTCCAAATAGCAAAGGTTACACACTAACATTCCTTCCCCCAATCCCACCTGACTGCAAGGACGTGGCCGGCGCCGTTATTGACCATGTATAAATAGAGGCACTGAATTATGCACACTGAAGAAGATTATGGCCAATCCCAGCCGATCTTCTAGTTGATTCTTTGTGCATTTTCACTGACTCCGGTCAATCACGGAATAGCAACCATTGATATGTGTAGTCAGTCTAAGCTAAGCTAAGCTAAGCTAAGCTGTTTGACGTTCGCTTAATCGACAAAAACACCACAGGGCTTATAGTTTTAACACTGGGGTTGATCCTATCTGACATTTCGAAAGAGACACGGAAAGCAAAATACACCCAAAATTTGAGTTTAAGCCAAGAAGTGTGACAAAATCTAAAACAAATGTTTTTTGAACTTAAACAAAAAAAACATTAAAAAATTGAGTAAACATGTGTTTTTGGGCCTAAAATTAAGCGTTTGACATTATAATTGGGGCAGGCCTTTAGGACCCTATTTGGTTTCTGTTTCAACAATTAGAGCATCAGCCAACTACGAACAAGCATGTCACAGTAAAAATATTACAAAACATTGTCAAATATACTACGTATATACCGTAAAAATACCATTTTATGCTATTTTTGTTAATTTGAGTATTTTTTGTAGTAAAACACATCGAGGTCGATTATTGAGAACATAGTAAATATACGACGAACGGTCAAAAACCTAACATAGTAAAACTAACAACATTAATGTTTGCAATAACATCGTTATGTAGGCTACTGAAAATAGTGGGTACATTGTGTTCAATTTAACCCTCTGAAATGGTAATTTCAACCGCAACATTTTTTTGCGTGTAATAAAGTTTTTTGTCTTTACAGGGCTGGTAGCGACTGAGTGCCTTAAAGTACGAAGTTATAGACCTCTTGCTAGAAAAAAAAACCTTAAAGGAATTAAAAAGAGGCTGAGAAAATACTAAACAGGGACTAAAAAACGTCATGAAATAAGAGCTTGATTCTTCATAGCATCAGAACATACATTTTTCTAAGATCAGAGACTATATTGAGAATTTCTCTTGACATTGCGACAATAATCACTGCATGTGTTTTTTGTTCATGATTTTTTCTAGTAATTTCATTAGAAATATATTCAGGTATTTGCCCAAATGATCAGATATTACTCCAGAAACTTCTAAATGAATTCATTTTGTGATTATTTCCCAAGGAATTTCTCCACGAATTTTGCTAGAGAATTTCTCCAAGAAATTATGTTTAGGATACCTTAAGAATGCCGCCTTGATTTTCCCAAGGAGAACTGCAGAAATTGAATTTATCTAAAGATTATTTCATAAATCATCTGAATTCCTCCAAACATTATTTGAGACATTTTTCAAGAAAATAATAACTATTCAAAGACTTTTTTTTCCAAAATTTTGGATGTCTGGGAGGAAACGTGGCTGAATTTTTGAAGGAATAGACATCAACAGACAAAGGTATTCTCGCAGGATTTCTTGAAAAAAAAAAACTCTCAGGCTATTTTTTCAAACACTCTGGAATAAATCTTTGTTTGATTCCCCGGAAAAAATACTGTAGAAATCATTAGAAGATCTCCTAGAATAACTACTGGAGAATTCGATTGAAGGATTAGTATAAAAAAACATCTGGAGCAAATTCTATTGAAACAAAACACTACAAAATTAATACCTGAGGAAATAGCTTTGGAAGTAGTAGCTTTAGGGTTCTCAAGGATTTCCTTGAGAAAATTCTTCTAACCTTCCTTTGAAAAATCGCTGGAAGAATTTCTGGAAGAATGCGTGAAGAAATCTTTTGAAGAATTTCTGGAGAGATCCCTGCAGAGACCCTGAAAGTATTCTAAATAAAATCACTATGATAATTGAAGTTCCCTCGGGGAATCTGGGAAGAAGTGCTTGAATAGCCTGTTGAACCCGATATAGAGTCTGAAGGTTTCTTTAGAGCATGTACAATGTTGCATCAAAATTCAATGCAATCAAAATAAGGAAAAATATACTTTTTTGTTAACATAAGTACTTTAGAGACCTTCCATGAAAAATAGAGACTTTTTAGAAACTTGCATTGAAAAAGAGACCAAGGCTCTAAAATGAAACCTACTACCAGTCCTGTTTTAAAGATTATTCATTGGATCATCTTTAGTTATCATTCATATTAAAAAAAATTGGATATCCTTTGTATGTATATCTTTTTGAATCGTGGGTAGGGCAATCCTTTGACTGTCCTACCCAGGTGTTTTCGTGAGTAGAACATGTCCTACCTGGCCTAACCACTTCCCGCGCCACTGGTCATTACGAAACTAAAATCAGTTGCGTAATCACTGAACGCTTTCCTTTTTAGTATGCAACTGTTTTGAATTGTGTAATGAATCATTGCACAACATTTTTCAGAAATTGCAAAATAATGGTGAATGCATCCATGCATGATTTCTGATACCCTCAAGTGATCTTTTTTAAAATTTGGAAAAAACAAAAGTTGTACGCGACTCGTTGTAAACCACAATTTTTGGTTTAAATGTATGACTCGTGTTGAAAAAATCTTCATTCAGAAACTTGCGTAAACTACTATTACGTCTTAAGTTAAACATAACATTTACGCAATGTTTTGTCGGAGCTGTCCAACAAATGACCACCCTCCCCAATTATATGGGGAAGCTGCACACAACGCAGTGACTACCCACTGACCTACAGACGGTAGTTGATAAACTCTGGGATAACACTGCGATAAGGAATGGAGGGAAACATAGAAATTCAATTTTCTGCAATTCCCGGTGTGTGATGTATCGTCGTGTGATGTATAGTCTTGCTCAGCTTGGAACGGTGAATGAAGGCGATCTCGTGGTAGGTTGTCGTAATTGTTTTTTTTGCTGAACTATCTGCTAAAGTGCAAACAACAAGAACCGACGCGAGAGGGCAAACAATTTATTCAGGAAGCGTACCAAAGTACAAGCTATTACGCAAAATCTTGGATCGAGATAGGGTTTATCGCAATTGCACCTTTCTGGTTATGTGATGATTGCACTGATGATGGGCTGAAGTGCATTGTAATTTATTTCATTTGTAAGAATTTGAAACTTGGAGAAACGGATTTTAGTATACCATTTAGCATAAGGGCAGCTAAGAGTGATTCCAGTCTTCCAGTAAATTTCTTGCGTTCATACAAAGGGCGAGAAGGATGCGCAACAGTCGGAAGGAGGTGGAACTGAATGCTTCTGTCAAACAAGTTTCTTGACCGGCTGGAAAGTAGAAATTAGAAGCACGTTATCAGTTATTGTTAGGAACACAATAAAAAATTGTTATATATTTGCTACTGTGAAAAGAGTCCATTAAAGTTGACTTATTTATTATTGGTTCTGTTCACTTTTTTAAATGCTCTTTCCACATCAAGTATTCAATTCACACATCAGAACACATGTATGACAGTAGAACACAATAGTTAAATAATTTAGAAAATCCGATGACTCGTTCTCAATACAATTCGTGACATACAGACAGATTTGAATTGGACCAGTCACTTTTGAAATTGACGTAACATCTTATAACTTTACAGTTTAATCAATGATAAGGTTTAGAAAAGAATTGATGGTAAGCAGATCCAAGGCTTCAGACCCTACCAAATTGATCCAAATTGATTTTTGATGTTACGTTCAATTACATCTCAATTTTAGGCTGGCTGGCTGAAATTCAGATGGTTTCCTTTGAAAAATTCACCTCTAGAATATTACTTCTACAAACTTAACTCGTTGCAGTGAATATATATGTAACTAATAATGTGATACCCCTACTATGTGTGCAATGATACTTAAAATTCAGCGCATAGTTTTCCTTGGAACAATCGTATCTAATTCCATCACGACCGGTGTGTTTGCGCGCATTCAATATATGAATGACAGTGTACCGTTTTGATTCATATTACGGACAGCTTCAAATTCCAGACACTCTACTTTGTATGGGAAACATTTCAAGCGAAATGTTTCAACTTTTGCTGTTCAAAAGTTCTCAATTTCAAGGCTCGTTTTAGTAAACTTTTTCCATAAATATCTTTGAAAATTTATAATGCCCAACTACCTTAGATGTCTCTTTGGCGGTTTAACGATTTCGATTGATGATTTGACTGTTCCATTAATGATTGTCATGAGCTGTCCGGAATTCGATTCAAAGTGTCTGGAATATGAGGCAAAAGTGAGGAAGCGTCCGGAATAAGAATCATGAAAAGGCCACACATTTTGATTTATTTAAAATTATTGAAGTTGCGGAAGCGTATTCTTCACCCACCGTTCGGAAGTAAAGGGCTTCCGACGCTCGAAAGTGCTAAGGAATCATACAGAATGATTTATTTTGTATGCTCTATGCTGGGTTATATTTCCCTGAGTCCTTAAGTGTGCGTAATATGAATCAAAACGGTAGTAGCGCAAGAGAAGTATTTTCCCAGGGCGGAAAAGAAGCACGTAGCATAATCCTCCCAGGGAGGTATGCCTCGCAAACATTTATTTATTTTGCACTTGTAAGTTAAACTGGAAAAGCACCATCCATGAGCATCACTGACTGTGCGCATTAAGAGGTAGTAGAATTGCTTATCCAAGAAAGTGGAAGTCGAAGCATTAATTAATCTTTTTTACAGCTTCTTCTGTGTTACGAAGACGATTACGACCCGCCGTATAGTAGTGATAGGTATGGCTATAGCTGTGCTTTCCTCTGGCAGCCGAGAGGTTGGTATGTAAGCTCTACTGTGTATGTACCATAACTTGCCGGAACGTGAAAAACTGATAGTTGAAGAGTAGCAGCGCAGAGAGTAGAGTTGCGCATCTGAGAGTGATTTGCTTCCTTTTAACGGGTGGTATTTAGGGGAAATGAGAAAAAAAAAAACAAACTTGTAAACGGTAGCTGTTCTTTGAAGCTGTAGCGCAATACCGATGACTGATGACGACAATGTGATCAATTGGTTACGGCAAACAACAAGTGATTGGAAGAGCTACTGTTGAAGGCGTTGTTCAATACAAAGGTGTAGGTTTAGAGCCAAGACCCAGCATCATTGCTCATCTTCCAATCACTCTCAGTGGTGTCAGCTTGAATGATGCTATGGCACGACATAGCATCGATGAATAATGTACATACTGAAAATAGGTAACCCGTGAATTACGGATCATGAATGTAGGCTCGGCCTTCGGCGGCATTGTTTTGAGTAATGTACCCTAGTTCGAGAAAGTCTCCCTTTTGAGAAGCTTCATGGGAATGAGAGCGCAGCATCACCCATCGACCCAGCGAACAAGATCACTCGTTCCGGCCGGAGCGCCGCCACAATGGGGTTATTTGAGGAATTAGACGACCAAAACTTCTTAAGGGATCTTTGATGGTGTTTCACTGCATCGATGTAGGATATTTTCAAAAGGTTCTTTTCGACTTCAGTTTTCAAGGAGCACATAACCTAACCTAACATAACCTAAAAATCCGTTTTTCAGACTTTTCCATGACTAAATCGCTAAATATTAAAACAAAAAGTTCCACAAAATTGATGATATTTTCACAATTCATATTTTTACTCAAAACTTCTACAACATAGAATTGAACAATATTGTAGCAGTGACAGGACTTTTTAAATAAAATATATACTAATTTCTTCATTGGACAACTTTTCAATACTATGATGCTTTATTTTGCCCATTATAAGACTATCGTGCTAGTTTCTTTTCTGAAATAATCCCATTGTGCGCCGTGCTTTCATAAATTGCGCAACAAGGTCAGTATGGCTCGATACGGGGATAGAGAACACACAACATCAAATGAGCGAAACGGGTCATGAATGCGAAAACACCTACAAACACGTTCCCATTATGATGTGCCTTCACTCGGTGATGCTGGGCCGGTAGTCACCTGAGCAAACAAACAGCACGAGTGCTCGAGTGAGAAAATTATGCAGGTGCACTATTCCCACCACATGAAGATGTTTTTCACGAAAATTGAAAGGGACGAACAGAAATGACTTAGACAAAAGACACCAACGAGCGACAACCACAACGCATAGATACAGATAGAGGAACGGACAACACCAGACAGCACAACGAGATGCGGACGTCTACTTACAGATGTTGATGACATGATGTGATGACATTGGGAAAACGATGGAAAGCATAGACGCGACGCCTACAAATGCAAACAGAACAAAAGAAAGTAAAATATGATACGTATGAGCTGTGGGAGCTGTGATAATGAAAATGACGGATGATGACACGAGATGGAGACGGGTCATGCGACAAGTGGATTAAGGGCAGTGGTACGAAAATGTAGATTGTGCAGTGTTTTGTACGGAAGTTAAAGATACTGAACCCTGGTATTCTAGCGCGCTAAGGTGAATTCAACTATTTGAATTACTCTCAATATTGAGCTGGGAAGTGATATCTGGAGTAATTTTCGAAAGAATGGCAAAATTAACCATTGGAGAAATCTTTACAAAATTTTCGCGAAAGCATCCATAGAGAAATCTCGTGTCACTTTTCAAGAGAACCTATCTAACATTGAGAGGCGCTCTTAGTTTACATTCTATTTAAACAATTTTCCAAAAGCTTTAGCATTGCACTGTTATAATCGAAAGAGAAAGCGAGAAAGGAGAAAATCTTACATTGTCACATACTGTCGTGGATCGCAAGTCAGTCCCATCTGCATTTTTGTCAAAATTGAGTTGAGTTCAGTTTTCAACATATCTTCCAATGCTCGTTTAGCTGCACTGATAAGTTAATATTATTTATTCGAAAAAAAGGGAAAACCAGCAAGTCAAATTGTCCCATAATGAAAAGTAACCGCATATCAGTCCCACTACAGATTTCCGCACCGTGTAACACAAAAATGAACCGTGTTTTAATCATCTTTATATTTTTCTCGGGAAGATGTCATAGTGAAAGGCAAATTGTGAAGGTTTCATTAAGATCTGAACATGTTCCAATGCTCTGGATTTTTTTTAATATTCGTATGGAAAACGAGTTTGGAAACTTCACAGCCCGTTTTCTCAATGCCTACTTTTTACAGATGGGACTGACTTGCGATTCACGGCAGCATATTCTTTTGAAAAGTTTACGCAAGAAATATTTAGGATTTTTTTCGAAGACAATACTAGAATATTTTTATCGTTTCATCTTCTATCTAGAAATTTTTAATAAGGAGTTCCTTCAATAACTATGGCAGAAATTTAGAGAAAATCTACAGGAACAGCTGTTGAGACAATATGAAATAAAAAATAGTATTAATATTTGGATTCAATTCTAAGAAAATATCGAATAACTTTGGGTAAACATTGTAACAATTTAAAAAAAAAATTATCAATGGATCATGGGATGAGTTACTAAAGGAATATCTGGATAAATTTTGACGAAATTCTATAACAATTATCCTGAAGATTCTTGTTGGAATTGCTGAAAATCCGGAGAATTTTGTGTGGAACAATGTCTAGTGATTCTTTGGAGTAATTGAATGGAAATTAATGCCTGGAAGAATTCAACAAAATTCGCTGAAATATGTTTTCTTGATCGAATTTCTACTCTAATTTCAATCAGCTGTAAATACTTGAAGTGGCTTGGTAGCTTAGTTGGTAAAGTGCTCGTCTAGCATACAGGTGTCCTGGGTTTGAATCGCAGCCGAGCACGTGGATTTTTTTTTCATAATTTCACCCATAATTTAGCCATCTTTACCACGCGTAATCATGTCATTAATTAAATAACCGTGCGGATTGGATCACCAAACATCTCAATAAATGTTTCAATAGGTAGAAAAAGATTTTGTTGTGAAAATTCACTCTACAAATGCTTGTGGTACCGAAATTATTTTAATGAAAAAAAGTTTTCAAATACGTCGGATTTTCAGTCGTCGAATAAGCAAAAACTTCTAGTAATAACAGTAAAAACTTGTTTTACTGATAAGCGATATATCTAGCACATTGAGACATATTGTACGTAATTTTTGTATGCGTATCCTTTTTGTCATAAATGATATAATCATGAAGTCAGGTTGATTCTAATCGAATCGTGTTAAAATTTCATCTTGAAGTTTTTCCTTATTATATCTATTCTGATCGAAAAAATTTATATTGTTTGGATGTTCAAAATCTATTAAAAATTCACTTATATTATTTTTTATAGGAATTTGGGGGGCCTTCCATAGCCAATTAGTCAGAGTCCGCGGCTACAAAGCAAAGCCATGCTGAAGGTGTCTGGGTTCGAATCCCGGTCGGTCCAGGATCTTTTCGTAATGGAAATTTTCTTGACTTCCCTGGGCATAGAGTATCATCGTACGTGCCACACGATATACAAATGCGAAAATGGCAACTCTGGCAAAGAAAGCTCTCAGGTAATAGCTGTGGAAGTGCTCATAAGAACACTAAGCTGAGAAGCAGGCTCTGAGGTTCTCCGACATTACCCAGAAAACCATTACCCGGAATGCCATTTACCGGAAGACCATTTACCGGAAAACCATTTAACGGAATGAATCATTTACCGGAAAACCATTACCCGGAAGGACCGTTTACCGGAAAATTATATCTCCATTTCTCGACTTTTTTTCATTAACTTCCTTTTAACCATTTTGCGGTCATTCAGGTCAATTGATATAATAATATTTAAAATGACCACCAATGATAAGGTTCTTATTTCAAAGTACAGAAGCACCGGGGAAGAGTCTAAGATATATTCATACTTGATCATGTCAATATGCACCATCTTCATAATAGAGACTGTAAGCATGTTGAAAAAATCGATTTAATCTTAATTTAACCGTGCAATTTCAACCAAATAATATCTTAAATGAAATCTTAAGTCATATTTTGCATGTTTGGTGGATTAGATCCCAAAAAATTTTGATAAATCATTGTTTAATTGTTATGTAAACACCAATAAAACAGGGTTTTATGCAACTTTGGCGACCTGTTGCTAAAAATTGTGACGTGCTGGAACATTTCTGAGAACGGCATCAGATTCAGCAGCCCCAAATCCACTAGAGACACATAATTTGATCCTTGAGACACGCAAAAATGTCATTTTTGTTACGCTGTGTTATTATTCAAATAGATGATTTCCATTAGTAATTCGCGGTTCTCCACCAAGAAAATAAGTCACTGCAGGGAAATATGGCTTACCCAAGTAACACCCAATACATCTTTTTGTGCAGCATAAACGATATATTGTTATATTGAAGCTCTATTTGAGTATTATATACCATCTTGTGTTATATATGAGCTATAGTACAGTATTCGAAAAACATGTCATGCAAGATCATGAATTAGAAATAAAACAAACGGTCTAGGTATTATTATAGCTTCATGAACGTTAATATAACTTTTATAAGATTTAAACCGCACATGTTTACGTTATCAAAAAGTATGCACTAAAAAGTATTTTGAACTAGTTTTCAATAACATTCAAACACCATGAAGATGCATTAACATCAGGCAAGTTTTTCATATTGACCCGGGCCTTTCTAACCCACTCCCTTATGACGATCAAAATGAATCTTAATTTCTAAGGTGACAAAAAGACAATTTTCAGCTGGTATAAACTTTAAAAACCATTTTACACCTATCAAAGTGGAGGCTATCTAAGCACTTCGCACGACTTTTCCACACTTTTACAATCAAACATACGATGCCACAAAAATTTGATGAAAAAATAAAAAAAACAATTTCTCCCGGTCTCGAACACGTGACCTTTGGATTCAGAAGTCAACACCTTATCACTACACCACCAAGTAATACATAGTGGAGCCGAGATTGTTCACCAATATAAATGCAAGCATTCTATACAGTAGCACATGCTCTGTTATTCTTTGAAGTCCATCGTCATCACAGCTGAGCTACAGCAATTGCATTCGATGCTATTCGAAATTGACATATGATGTGTTACAACAGTATTATAATCCTATTGAAAAACATCTTGTGGTGAAATACAGTCATTGTAAGGTTTGATGATTACAAGTTGCCTCACAACGTTCAATCAAAAAACATATGTTTCTGATGCGTATTGAATACGTTGATTATACAAGTATATGACTTCATTACCTTTCTTGAATATGAGATGCTATTAAGTAAATCGTCAGTAGCGCATTATGAACACCTGAGCCAACTTGATGGTTTGAGATTTATGCATGTTATTTTTACGTCTTAAATACGTTGTTCAAACAAACTGCACCCGATTCTGTTTTTGCACGGATTTTTTTTACACGGCCGTGCAAAAAAAGTTTCCATACAAATTTTTTTGCCAAAACCTTATTTTTACATGAAACGTCGAGAAATGGTGTTACTTTTTTTACACGGTTTTTGAAATTTTGAACTGAAAACTTTTTTTGCACGGTACGCATCCCCCGTGCAAAAACAGAATCGGGTGTATACAAGCGCTTCAGTTGCAACGTGGCACGTACGAATGCAAAGTAAAAATTTGCCGGGGGCAACATTGACGGTCCAAAAAATTGCCACGGCACAGTATATAAAGTCGTTTGATTTATGCTGTCCGAATGTTGATTTGAGAAGTGAGCGCAATAAACACATTGTGATTATCCACAAGTAATTTGTTATTCAGGGTAGTTTAGATTGATATTAATGTGGATGTTACTTAGTAACATGATTTTCATAGAATAGTTTAGAATATTTAATCGATAAACATCCTAACATTTTTTGACGGCACTGCAGGCTTCGTGAGGAAGACACCATATTGTGTTTCTGACATTGGGAATTGATCCGCTGAAAAATTCTATGATGGCACACATATTTTTAGGATAGCTTGTTTTGTTTTTCCATTTCATTGAGGCGCATGAATTAACAATCAATAAAATTGTGCATTTCACAATAAATCTGGAGCCGCACACAGTTTGAGTACACTATTGGGAATCAACAGAAGAAAAGTTAAAAATCACCATCAGCAATTCGTGAAGAGAAAAAAAAACATTCGCTTTCATTATTTTTATTTTGTTTCGAACTGATGCTATCAAAACAAAAATAGATGTAGTTTGTTAAACAATACATCTTCTTTGCTTCAATATCACAAGCAAGTATTAGTGATGCTATGTAATACATCTTTAAGACATAATTGTGTGTTCTAATGATGTATTGGGAAACATCTTCTATGACATGAAAGATGTTTTATAAGCCGCCATTTTTTGCGCTGTTTCGGTGATATAAGTGTACAAAATAAAGTTATCCATAGTCATCACAAAACATACCAATGTGTATGAATCAAGTATTTTATTCACTTATAAAACAAGTTGTGTTACTTGGGTATGTTCTCAAAACCAATTGTTCCTAATGAAAAACGCAAATAACTAATGAAAATGGACTATTATATTCTTTAAAAAATACATTTTTGCACTACACTTGATATAACTTGAAAATGGCTACTTCATCAGAAGTGATAATGATAGCCATTATAATTAAGAATAATTTCATCAAAACGTATTGAAAAGCACATTATTTTGACCAAAAAAACCAAATTTTGAAAATCAAACAAAATTTGGTCTGAGAATAACTATTTGACTAAAACTTTTTTCATCATGAAACTTTGTCTCAAACATCTGTTCCCTATCAAGATTATATGGTAAGTATTCAAAAAGGATTGAAAATGGAATTAGTAAGTAATTTAAAACTTAAGTTTTACTTTTAAATTTCCATAAAATATGTGTCAGTGTATATTTTTTCATGTAGCCCAAACGGCTTACTACAACTTCTCCATAGAACACTTTTCTCTAAAACCACCTACTTCGGAACTAGAATTTTTGAAATAAATTGCGTGCAAAAACTCATAGGCCATTATCAAAAGTTATGCATGAGTCGAAATGATCGATTTATCTATGGGAAACACTTAACTTACCATTCCAAAAACATGTGCAAAGTATACTGCAAAACGAAGATGGTCGAGTTCTGTGACTGGCCGATTTGACATGGAATTCGTCATCAGCCTTTTTTGATCATAATTGAGCCAGCACGGTCAAGTATTTCCATAAAATAACTTTATTTTTAAATTCATAGTAGAAAAAAATTTTTTTTTGTGTTTACACAGCAAAAATGAAAAAACGCACAATTTATGAAAAATTTAACCGAAGTGCGACTTAGCTAAACGAACGTCTAGATCAAAAAATACACTGGTCGTGTTTTATCCCTCGTTTTTCTTTAAATGCATTTGTAAGTGTGTAACATCACCTCCTCATGAAAGAATATTTAACAATTACTACAACAACCATGGCTAAAATAGCCGAGGCGGTAAACGTATTGCTATTCAGCAACATCAAGCTGAGGGCTGTGTGTCCAAAACCCGCTGGTTGAGAATCTTTTCATAACGCCTTGAATCGCAAGTCAGTCCCATCTGCATTTTCGTCAAAATTGAGTTGAGTTCAGTTTTCAACATATCTTCCAAGGCTCTTTCAGCTGCCCTAATGACATAATAAAATTTGTTCGACAAAAAAAAAAGGAAAAAACAGCAAGTCAGATAGTTCCATTATGAAAAGTAATCGCATATCAGTCCCACTACAAATTTCCACATCGTGTAACACAAAAATGAACCATGTTTTGAATATCTTTATATTTTTTCTCAGAAAGATATCGTAGTGAAAAGTAAATTGTGGAAGTTTCATTAAGATTTGAACATGCTGCAATCCTCTGAATTTTGTTTTAATATTCGTACAGAAAACGAGTTATCCAACTAGTATCCAATCAACGAAGTATACCGTAACTACGCTAACGCTAACGCTATGGGACTGACTTGCGATTCACGGCCGGCTGCATGATGTTAAATAATGACAAAAAGAACTACCGAGGAAACAACAAGTCACTACTTCAATTTTGTTTCAAATAACCTAAAGCTAAAATCGAAGAACAAGTCCAATGGATTTCTATATGATGCACATCAGTAAAAGTTTTCAAAATTGGCATGTTATAAAAGTATCACCACCTTGAGTCTCCCTGTCTTCACTCTTGCATCGATTCATGGTACCATACTGAAACAAAACTACATGGTGTTTAAAATATTCTCCTAAAACGGATATCAAAATTTACTTTTTATTCTATAATTTGATGATCGATGTTTGCATGCGTAAATGGTTCATTCAATATCGTTACATGGAATTCTTAAACGCTGAGCTAGAATGATGTGAGCGGCAACGCGGCGTGTCAGATTTTGACGGTTGACCAATACATTTTCTGTCACTCCTACTGCGCCGCGTTGAAATTCTACATTTTTTCACTTTTTGAATAAATGTTAAGGTTCACCGATGATTTTATAGACGATTAAGCGTTTCCATGTCACAGAGCAAACGAATGGAGAAACTTGATTGCTGACTCTTCGTTCTCCATTAGAGTTACATATTTCTCAGGAATACATAAATGTACTAACGAGGCTCCAGCCAAGTCGTCTCTCAGCTCATCGGAATCGCAGTGTGCTGCGCTAGCAGGAGGCTCACGAATATTTTAAAAGCGCGCGCTAGGTGATGTGCTCCCGAGGAGACTCGTCTCATGTGCTGCTCGGCGCTACGGCTCGCCATCGGTATCCTTGTTGTGAAACAACTTCTTAGTAACGAAGCGCCTCTAGAACTTTACTACAATGTTTTAGAACAACCAATTTGGAGCAACTTTGCTGAAGAACCCAAATTTCTATCTCTTATGGTTCGCGAGTTACTGGTACTGATACTGAAAAATCAGTTTTTTCTTGATAACTTTTCGTACGATAATTTCTCGAAAAAACTTTGTTCCGAGCACATTTAGAACCTTTGATTGCGCAACTTTTTGCCGAAGAAACTACTGTTCTATCTCTTATGGTTACAGAGTTATCAGAAATTTTCTTCGAAAAAATGGTTGTTTTATAATGCCGACATCTCGGAAAGGCGCAAACGGATTTTCAATCTTTTGTCGCCATAAGAAAGATTACAGTCGACTCTCCACATCTCGATGTTCTACATCTCGATATCTCTCCCTATGTCGATGATTTCATAAGTCCCTTCAGTCTGCATACATTTTTACTCTCCATATCTCGATATCGTCCTTATCTCGATATCCCCATATCTCGATTTCTTTCCGTATGTCGATATGACCAATATCGAAGGTTACTAGACCAAAGTTTTGGGATTCAAAACAAATTAGGAGCGCAAAATGACGTCTGTTTGTGTATTACTTTCTTGGCAACGGAGTGTTTTTCAATCTAGTATTCATTAAAAAAATGTTCTTTGTCTCGATCTCTCCCTATCTCGATGGTCCCTTCGATATCGAGATGTGGAGAGGCGAATGTATTTCTTTCTCTGCTTATGGTAACAAAACTGTGAGGACGTTTTTTGTTTGGAAAGATTGATAAAAAAATTGAAAATAATATGTTTTTTAGATTCTATGACACTACCCCGAACGCCACTACCCCGAATGCCACTACCCCGAACGCCATTGCCCCGAAGGCCATTACCCCGAATGGGTCATTACCCCGAACGTCACTACCCCGAATGGGTCACTATCCCGAACGCCATTACCCCGAATGGATAACATTTTGAGACATATTCTAGTTAGAGAGTGGGGAGATAATTGTACGATTCCTTTTGAGTATTTCACGAGTTTGGCTCAAAAATGTATTTTTCTAATATTAGAAGATAAAAAAGCAGCTAGTTGTTCAGCAAATAATTTTTACATACTAAGTTTTGTCCTCTAATTTTGGGAAGATTCACACAGCCACATTGCAATGCTCTGAAGAACAGCCTATTTCGAAAAGAAGCGTGAATTTATTATGAGACGGATAGCTATAATATGTACAAAATTAGGATGTAGTAAAGTCTCTTATTAGACGTCGGTAGCCACTTCCTTTACTCATTTTTATAGGTGTCGGGCATTAAGATTAAGATCTTCTTAAAGATTTTGTTTCGTAAACGATGGTAATGGAAGTTCATTCTGAGATAGTCGCTGCAAGTGTTGTTCTATGGAACCCGCCTAAAAACCAACCTAATAGACGACCGTTCCGCTATCGCACTTGTACAATTGTACATGTCGGAAAAATCGGCGGCCTCTGATTGATGCTTGAGTAAGAACTTTTGTTGATTTGTGGGATCATTAATTTAAATTTCTGTGAGATAACCAAGATAATGAAGAAATGATGATGGCCGAAAAGTGGTGAGTAAATCCATAAGAGACTTGTCTGTTTTAATACAAGAAGATAAAAGAAAGGGAAAATTTCCGATTAGAATTATAGCAGGAATCACTTTAGTGAACGCCTTCAAGATATATTCCTTTGTAAAAAGCTGTTCTATATGAAAACATTAGTGACTAGCTTATCCAACAAAAACGTGAAAGGGCAACCTATTTAAAAAAAGGGCAAATTTCTGGTGAAATCTGCAAACATTGACAAACTATGACGTGAATGATCACTGTAACAACGTGATGCTATGACACAACCTATATTCATAAGAAAGAAAAATATTTGTTCAAAAACAAAATTGAAATATGAACACCACCAACAAGTCCAAATACCGGTGATTACGCATCTGTTAAGCAACACCATATTGATGGTTATGGATTCGAACTCCTTTCAGTCAATATAAGGTTTATTTTATTAAAGCCCATTCACAAATTTCGTAACGCTGAAGGGAGCAAAAAAGTTTGTGGGTGGTTGTCCTCAAAATGTTACAGCCCATTCCCAATATGTAGAATTTCCATACAAAAAAAGTACGAGGGGGTGGGTAGGTGTTAAAAATGGCAATTGTTGGCGAAATGAAATTTGTGAATGAACCCTTGAATTCCGAAGGTGCCCACTGAGCTGATAAACAGGCACTGTCTCAGAAAGAATGAGAAGAATATAGTTGCCATCAAGATATTTCGAAAGAATAGCTGACATATAAAAGAAGGGAAAATATATGATGAACATTTTACCGACGAATTGTACGTGCCATTAAATTCCAGCCTTCATTAGAGACGCATTTTTGCACGCAAAACAAGATACTGTACTGTATCTCATACTATTCGGGGTAATGGCTCATTCCGGGTAGTGGCGTTCGGGGTAATGATCCATTCGGGGTAATGGCTTTCGGGGTAGTGGCGTTCGGGGTAATGACGTTCGGGGTAATGGGATGGAGCCGTTTTTTAACCGAAAATTGTCCATAACTTGAAAAATAATCGAGATAACTCTTTGGTGCCTTCGGCAAAAATGTGCAAAATTGAAAGTACTGAAAGAGTTTCATACAAAATATTCATAAAAAAGCGTTGATTAAGATATATGCACCATAAACCGAATTTTATATGGAAGAGAAAAAAGAGATTTTTGCTGGAACAACCGAAATTATTGTATGGAAAGTCATTTAAAATTGAATTCAAAATTGAATACACATGTATTGATATTGATCAAAGTAAGCGAAATCTTAGGAATTAGGGAAAGTTAATTGCTGAAGCAGTTTTAACAGTAATCTATGGAACATTAATCCTAAAACGAAGTCTTGTTATTTCACTTGTGTTATGATTTTTGATATTTTAACTACTAATCAGCTAAAATCAGAACACATTTTGTTAGGGAAAACGCGCTACACACTTAGATTAAATTACTGGGGTTGGTAAAAGTTTACTGGGTTTTGGAATTACCGAAAAAGTCAGTAAAATGAAAACTGACGGCACGCGTAATTGAAAAGCTAATTTAACCATGTTTTATTTTTTATCGAAATATGACATAAAAAGAAAGCTCTCTGCAAAATTTCAGTAGAAAATCTCTGTTTTTCGATTTTTGACATTATTTTTTAGTTTACTGACTTTTTCGGTAGTTCAAAAACCCAGTTATTTTTACCGAACAGATTGAGTGTGCAACTGAGTAACAAAAGCTGTTACCACTCTGTTGTAATCCACTGGTCGGGTACCTAGTATGAGATTCACCTTCTTATTCCCCAGCATTTTGTTTTATAAAAAGCAAATCTCACGAACTATGAAATTTGATGTTTCACCCAAAATTAGAATAGAATTCAATGAACACATTTCATGTAGAATTCTACATTCCCGGACGTTTCTACAAGGCAATGTACTACGTCTTGTGCATGCAAATCGCAAGCTTCTGTGTTCTTCCAATAACTATTCTGCCCAACTGGTCCAATTGGAACCAATAAGCCCATGCATCAAACGAGCTTTCCACAGTTGTCGAACACGGTTTCCGTTTATCCCAGCAGTAGTGCTGCAAATCATATATACGTAAATACACACGATCGGCGCTGTAATACAATTTATTAAATTAATAGCAAACTGTCAACTGCTTTCATTATGATTAATTTGTTCACCGCCTGGTCCGAGCTTGAGTATCGGATTTATCAAACCCTACCACACCCGCAATCGAACTTGGGAACCTGTTTGATCGCCAAGAAATCTCCAGTGGATGGATACAACTCCAGAGGGAACCCCCGGGCGCTACGAGTTGAACAAGTCAAAACTAGTTTCGCATAAATCTATCCTGGTTGCGCCTATTTGTCGAGGGCAATCGATGGGATCGAACTTGAATATTCGCCTCCCGCATGCGCTGGGATCTGGGGTACTTGGGACGACATGCACCAGGCAATAAATGTCCGATGGCATTAGACGCAATTATTAATGCTTTCATCTGACCAGACGCAGGGCTGAAAGCGACTACGTGTCGTAGAAGTGGACATTTTAGATACCTCTTGGCTGGGAAAAGTGTCCAAACAGGAACCAAAATAACAAAAAGGAATTATTTTCCTAAGGATTTATCGTATAATCAGACCAAGCATTTCATTGGGGCTGTCCATGGACCATGTGATTATTTGTATAGATTTCCAAACCTCCGTATTCTGAAAATTTCTTCTAGTAATTGCTATGAACGAATAAATTAAATGTAATAGATTAAGGATGAAAGCTAGAAACAAGTGATGTATACAAATACAAAGTACGAGGAAACAGACGAGCCTGGGATTGAGCCCATGACCTATGCTTGTAAAATAGAAGCGATAAACATTAGACCACCATACGTGTGTCCACGTTGGTAGGTTCGTATTTCGTATCTTTGTGATTTTTTGGATGAATTCCTGTAAAATAAATTGGAAGACGTCCTCTAGTAATAACTTGAATAATTGGTGAAAAAGATATTGAAAAAATCTTTGGATGAACTGAGACTCAAACCTGTGAAATCGTCCCATAAGAGTCTCTGGAGGTTTCTCTACAACCTCGAGAAAGTTGGAAAAGAAAAAAAGTTACTTAAGAGCCCATTTTGAGATCATTCAAGTATCTGCTACTAGACCTGCAGACGGTGGCGATCTACGGCGTAGATCTCTTATACTAAGAGCGATCCACGTTGGTAGGTTCCAAGCTGCAGCCTGTTCAGGTGTAAGATTTTCATGGCCGTAATTATGTGAAATCCAAAGCTTTTCGCTCTCTTCAGGGAAATTGTAGATGATGTATTTCAAAACCACATTCAACTTGAACTGTGGCAGATCAGCTTTTCCTTTTCCAAATGGCTCGTTTGGGGGTTCGTTCGTTCGTTCAGTGGTGACAAATTGTACTTGCGTGCGTATGTCGCCCTCGTCTCAGGTGACCAATAATGCACCGCAAACACATTCCACGCAAGAGAAAAATCCACGGTACGAATCGAGCGGAATCTAGCCATTTATCGTCACTTTCACTTTCCACGATGAACCGCTTTTCGCAGCCGTAGGCCTTAAGAGTAAGACGATCCAACTATCCAACTGTAGGCAGCCGGCAGATCTTCGATGGGAAAACTGCTTTACATATTTCTCGTATTGCACCACCACGTCTAAGATCACTGAAGGCGAAGTGTTCATTCGGTAAAACCAAACGGACAGAAGGTAACACAACTTATGCTCGTCGTAGTGGCCCGATATGCACGTGCGAAATAGAAAACTTGTGCGTGAACAATTAAAATCGTTTCTCTCATTAGCTGCACGGGATCATTTATCACTTGAAATTAAATTAAATCGAGTTTAGAAATGTGGAAGGAAAATTTTCTATGCTAGGCTCTTCCGTTTCCATGGTTCGCAAAGTCTTTCTATGGGGCATAAACCTATTCTAGTTGGGCAAAACTTTCGGCACTGTGGGGAGCTCGTCGGCAAATTATTGAAAGAAGAGAAACAAGAAAGTATTTATCAAAGATATTTCTTCTAAGAGAGAGTTTTGATCTCGATATGTTGTAAGTACCTTATAGCTATATATACAGTTATTAACTGAGAGCTTTCTTTGCAAAAGTTGCCATTTTCGAATTTGTATATCGTGTGGAACATCATGCACTGACGAAAGGTATTCGACCGCTCAAAATTCATGATTTTTCACCAAGATATGATTAAATATTGTGTCATGAATTATAAAGTGGTGCTAATATTCGGAAATTCGGTGTAAGCTTTCAATAGGGCTCCAAATGGCTGATTTAGGAACCTCTTCTGCTGTTGTCGTATAATACCTTGAATTTTATGATTTTTTCAAACTACAGTGAATCAATATCATTTCATATACTTTCTCTTATTTCTAGCTTTACGTTCCACCAGATCAGAGCTTGTTTTTGAGCGTATTGTTTTAAGACCAGATCACATTATGATCTCGATCTCAGAACATTCTTCAAAAATTAACATATTTAGGATCAATTTACAATATTTAAAAACATAAATAGGTTTTTTGTATTTCCCCATAATTACAATTTAGAAATACCCTAGGTACCCCAATAAAATCGTATCTAAGTTTGAAACCATAATCGAATTCAAACTGGTTAAAACATGCATCAAAAATATAACTCATTTGTGTTATACATCCAGTACTGTTAGCGTAATAGAGGATTAGATTTTGTGCATAAAATAAAATAAAAAATGATTGGTATTCATTTTTCGACATTGAATTCAACGTTTTTGGAATATAAAAAGTATGTTTCAAACAAAACCGAATGAATTACTTAGAGCAAATAGGGCATTGCATACCTCTAGGCGTTCAACATCATACGGAATTTACTGACTTCGATTACAAAAATGGCGGATCCATGTTCTACTGTAACTGGGCTGTCAGGGATAATTAACGAGCTCTTTACAATTTCATCAAATAATGATCGTATAACATATTGCTTGTAACAGTTTGAAAAATATCTCATCAAAATTTAATCTTTGAATTTAAATCAGTAAAGCCTATTGATTCCAACGAAAATAACCCAGACATGAAGTGTCATACTAATACTGTCTAATTTTCGATTCATTTTAATTTCGAATCATGAGTTCGATTCGCATTGAGAAGACGTGTATTTTTTTTTTGTAAATTTCACTTAATTTTCAATTTAATTGGTTTTAATAGGTATTTTGGTGCTACATGAGCCAAATGAGCTTTAAGAGAATCTTATTACCTGAATCGAATGAGTGGCCTTTCCAAGCAGAATCATAACTAGAAATTAACCTTCGACGAATTACCCCTGCCTTTAAACAATTGACGTTTTATTGAATGACTTCTAAGCATAATTTCCGCTACTTAATATTCCCTTCAAATCTTTTTGAATAAGCTTTGCTCCAAAATCAACACAATTATCAACTTCGTGACCTGAGTACATCATGCACTTTAGCAAACGGCCCAGACCAGAATACGAACTCATGGGGTGCACTTATTTATGATTGTCCGGCACAAAATAGATACACTGCGCTGCGGCGGCAGTCACTTTCGGTAAATCAAGTCAAGTCACGCACGCACATCCCTTTCTCCTCTGTAGGAGCAGCAAGCAGCGCACCAAAACAACTTTTTTTTTCTTTCAATGGTGGCCAAGTGCTCAAGCACACGCGCGCGCTCGTCTTCGTAACCTCTCTCTGGAAAGGTTTCGGAAGGAGGCGCCACCGTCTGACAACCTGATCTTTTATAAATTATTTTGCTTCGGCGGGCAGTAATAGCAGGACGGCGGGACTGTTCTAAGCCGATCAATATGGTTTTAAACTATAAATTAAAAAGTATCGATATTTACATAGTTTAGGCATGCTGAATCTATTGCCGTTTTCAAAAATATCTGGTTTTTTAGATTATTACAGGTACACTTGCATGCAAGTTTATCGGCTTGCATGGCGATATATTTGCTTGATTTACCGCAGAATTCAATCTTTATGTGTTAAAGATTGTTTATCGATAAAGTTTGTATTACTTTCGATGCTCAAAAATTATCATTTGATGCTTTAGAAAAGTATTGTGTCTTACCATATACAAGTAACGAAACATTTTGTTTGGAGACTGCACTTAATTGAAATTAAATTTCAACCAAATTGTATGCTACATGTAAGTTAAGTTTTGTTGTGCACACTTGAATTCATAGATAAATTATAGTTTAAATTTTACGAGAACACATGTAATCTCTTATCCCCAAGTTTTTCAGAGATCATCATCGACATAGGCGAAACGGACTGTACATTTCGGCATTACTAAAACACGATAATAAATCTTGATGTCAATGAAGAAGTAAACGCTACCGGAATATGCGATGGGTTTCGAGCGGGTATAGTCGGCTACTTGCTTATTAATGGCGATAATGATGGCAAAAATTACACGAATAAATAATCGAAAAGGGACAAGTGTACAGCCGAAGAGTGTTGGCATTTCGAAGATCGGAAGGCGGAAACGTTGCAGGTTGTACCTATAGCATTCAATGGGAAATTCCGCTGCAATATCCGAGTGTGAAGAGAGGCATAATGGCGATAGGGTACTTACGTCTTGTTTTTAGCTTAGGATGCACCGGTTTCAGCACTCGTCCCTTTCGGATCGAATCGAGCAGTTGCTCCCGGGGGCAAGCCACTCGCTTCAGGGGTTGTGGTGCGAGTTTTCGCTCGGAGGCCTGGTGAGGGTAAACGGGCATTAGTATCGGTAGGTATTTGGATCTGAATCGAACAGGAAGTGTCATCCATTCAAAAGTCATGCTTTGGAATCTATAACATCTAGCATAATTTATAACTGTCAAGCACGAACACGGAAACCGATGTCGCTGTAATCAACTTAAACTGTTCCTGTATACCTTCTATGCTATGATCTGATAAGATAGCAATTTGGAGCAAACAATTCGTCACAACTTTGGCCAAGCAAAAACAAAGCCTCACTTTTTGTCTATTTGTGCCTGAACTTGATTGCTTCAAAATTAAATGGGTTGAAAACCGCAGCAGGAAACAAACGTCAAGGAAGCAATTAACCCGTAAATACCCAGGACAATTTTTAGATGACTTTCAAATATATTTTGGTAGTGTAGAACTAGCCCTCGTGCGTTAAAATACACTCTAATAAAGATTTAAAAAAAAAAATATATTTTGGTATGATTTTCTCCAAAATTCAGGGGATTAGTTGTACTAACAATTATTTGTACTTTTTTTCTCCTTTTTCTGGCAGCCAGAAATACGTGGCTTTTACCTTATTTTTTTCTTAACTATTCAATCTTATGTCTAATTCTTATAAACTAAAATATCATCATAAATGATCTATACTGATCACAGATAAGTAGAATCTATGACATTTCGTCGGACGTCGTTTAGTCGAAAGTACGTTTGGTTGGATGGACGTTTCGTTGAAAAGCATTTGGTTGCATTAGCAAGCATGAGCGTCATATGCTCAAAAAGAAAATTAGGTGTGAATGAAGTGTGCGCTTTTGTTTGAAAAATGTTTATCATCAAAAGTTCATTCATTCGTTTTGTCATATAATGGGCTGAACCACTTAAGAATATGAGCGATTATATGATACGTATAGTAACTGGCGATTAGATTTTCCATCATGATGTAATAGATTGTCGAAAATTAGGAAAATAAAATTATACATATGAAAAGCACAATTTATCACTGCGGTTATGTTGTCCATACATGCGAACGCACTTGGAAAATATAAAGAACTGACAAATTTAGTACATAAATTCAAAATCATACATCTTTAGAAAACTGAAGGAAAAAAAACTTTTCTCAAAAGATAATGCGATCAAGGGGACACCTTAACTCCAGCAGTTTAAGATGAAACATGCTAACAATTCAAAAACATTATTAAATTGGTAAAGCTTAATATTACAATTTTGCAGTAAAACGCTTCTCAGTAAATTCTTTAAACATAAAAAATGGTATTTTGCAAAAAAAAAACATGATGTATCAGTCAGTTGTGCAACTAAATTTCTTGTGTACTAAATTCGTGACACCATGATGTTTTAATTATTGACCTGTAATAATACCTATAATTCAAAAGGCATTTTTTTTTTGAAATAATAAATTTGAATTACTATACATGAAAGCCGTGATCTGCCATCATGTCTGTTAATCCATCTGTCTCTCACTGCCTATGTCTATCTGTAATGCTTCGTAAGCAAGGTGATAGAACTTGCATACAAGGTGGATCCGATGTTATATCTATAGGCTATTGTTGATTCATATCGATGGAAGGCAAGGGATGAAATGGATTAGTTGTATTTAAAGCATGCAACGACAGCATGGTGCCGTGACCTGCAGTGCGACAAATCTACGTAGGATAGTGAGATAACGAAGCATTTCACCAATGAATAATCCTCATCACTTGCGAACAATGGATAACAGCTCCATGGAATCTTCAACGGGTCGTGTTGACAGCTCCCGCAACCGATGAAGAGGATCGCTTTATTATCCTGTATTTGGACGATATCGATTGAAGGTGAATGTGTACAGTGCTTCTAATAGCGTTTCTTTGCGAGGTTACACAGTGTACCTCGGCGGGACTCTACGTCCCCCGTAGCCTTCAATCTGCGCCGTGTTCGGAAAACAAGACGACCATGTTGCTTGAAGTCTCGTCAGTAAAGTGGCCCCTAGCGGAAATCTATGACGACGAAAAACAACTTATCGGAACCTTGCATCAGTTCGAACATTTGCAGGATCTATGGTAGAGTGCATCTTTTATTCTTATGTTGAAGTCAATACTTCAAGGCGGGGAGTATGTTTGGGCAAACCATCACCATCACATCCAACCGTATGATCGGCTCTGAGCTCTTCCTCTACAGCATCTACTACTGCATCATTCTATTACATAGTTAATCAATAACACAACGTAGTCTAGTCCGATTGAGTGTACACTTTGTTAAATTAAGAATGTGAAATAAATGTTTTACTATCTGTAAGAAATGTCGTCAATCGAGCCTATCCTGCCCCTTGCTCGATCATAATGGTTTATCGTGTATTCAGCTGTAGTTACGACGTTGGTATTGCGAACGCGCCCGCAAGGAGAAGATGGCACACGCCCTAACGCATAGAAACCCGCATGGATTCAGCTGCAGTAACCGCTCAGGATATACGTGAAACTACCGCTCACGATATACGTGAAGCTACCCGGTATATCAGGAGTAGGGCGAAATTCAAAACTGAAAAGGCAATAGATGGCTTTTTTTCAGTGTAAGTAACAACGAAATCTTGAAGCAAAGAAAGCACCATGGAAGATGAACTAAAAACAAAAAGTTATTCACATTACGTTTGATTTCTAATCACTACTTTTTAGATCCAGTTTCCTAATTGCTAATAATTTACGTTTTTCATTATTTTCCATACGTTTTGACAGCTCCCGACTACCATTCTTCCATGCGTTTGTGTTTGAAGTTTGAGAAATTTTAGAATCCAGCGTAGCGCGATTAGTGAATGGAATACAAACATCAGTGTCACTGTTCGGCGGCCAGTGAGAGAAACTGAATGTTAGAAAGGTTGTTGTCTGTACTTTTTGCCGCTGTCGCCAATTGTCATTACCCTATTGGGCTGCACTAAGACCTCATTTTGTGCACAATTTTTGTTATAAAAAACTCACAACGATCCATGGGCGGATGGCGGAATGCTTCAATACGGTACTAGGAGAACCCACGCCGCTACCGGAATTCATTACCAGGGCTGTCACATTTCCTCTGCCAAAGGACCAAAACACAGCTGACCCAGCGAAGTACAGACCAATAACGTGCCTTTTGAGTCTGTACAAAATGCTATCGTCGGTAATAGCGAGAAGGGTGTTGTGACGCCAATAACGTGATGACCGAGCAACAGAAAGGGTATGGCAGAAACTCGCATGGCTGCAAAGATCAGGTCATCGTAGATGTAGTCATTGTAGGGCAAGCTACACAAAAGCAAAGGAACCTGAGTATGGCGTACATCGACTAATAGGCATACGACTCAGTACCGCACTCGTGCCTTCTCAAGGTACTGCAGTTGTATAAGGTAGACGGGAACGTTTGTATCAGGCTGATGCAATACGCGATGGGCATGTGGAGCACATCCCTACACATTACCGACGGTACAGCTGTGTTACGGTCCAGGACTCTCAGCATCAGGAGGGGGATTTTTCAAGGCGATACCTTTAGTCCGCTATGGTTGTGCCTGGCCATGAACTCCTTCAGCAAGCACTAAACCAACGCCACCATGACTACCAACTAAAAAGTGGGGAAAGGAGTACAAAAGCTACCCCGTTCTTCTGTATGGACGACCTGAAGCTATTTGTGGAATCAGTGCAGAGGCTACATCAGCTGTTGCAGCTAGTTACGACATTCAGTAACGATATCCGGATGGAGTTTAGTATTGACAAATGCCGGTCAATTCATCTACGTCGGGGTCAAATTATGCATGGCAGCTATTTTCGCGTTAACGAGCAGGAGGTGATTCGGGATATGGTTGAAGACGAAACATATAAATACCTCGGATTCCTCCAACTTGTAGGTATTCGCCATACAATGATCAAGAAGAAGCTGCAGGAAAAGATTTTGTCTCGTGTCAACAGTGTATTTTGAAAAGCTTTCTGTCTGCCGGCAACAAGGCGAAGGCGATCAACACGTTTGCTGTGCCCCTGTTGACGTATAGTTTCGGGGGGGGGGTAAAGTAGACCAAGACTGACTAGGAGGCGATTGAACGAGCAATACGAATGGCGTTCACCAAGCACCGAATGCGCCAACCAAAATCGTCCATTGAGAGTGTCACCCTATCACGTGCAACTGGAGGAAGAGTCGTCACCGATATCCAGGCACTATGTGTCTCCCAGATCCAGCTGCTTCGGGCATATTTCGTAGAAAACCCGAACCGCCACGAAATTAACCGCACTGTATGCGAAGCTGATCACGGTTTTAGCGCCCTGCATCTGACGCAGGAGGATTACCAGCTGAACTGTGACATCAAAACCGTCGATGAGATGATCGCAACATGGAAGCAGAATGATTTGCATGGAACGCACCCCCATCAACTGGAACTCGAACACATTGATAAGGTGGCGTCAAACACGTGACCTCTTCTATCTATCTATAAACTATCGGCAGTACATATTGCACGCGGACGTGGAGGACCGCTGTAGGAAGTACAATTCAGTAGGGGCGACTATCGAGCATGTCGTTGCAGGCTGTTCAGTACTAGCTGGATCAGCTTCTCTCGAGCTTCACAAAAAATTGCCAAAAATTATGCACCAACAGCTTGCACTTAAGCACAACTTGGTGGATCGATTTGTGCTCTACTTCAAATACCTGCCATGGCCGGTTCTGGAAAATGGTTGCATAAAGCTGTACTGGGATCGCGAGTTCATAACGGACGTTCTCATCTGTGCCAAGCGCCCGACATTGTAGTCTACGACAAAAAAAATGAACGAGTAACACTCATCGACATCGCTGGACCACTAGGGCGGTTCAAAATTTAAAAATGTTTGAGAATCCCGTCTCCCATATGTTCCTTACCAACCTTACCATAGTTGTTCACCAAAAAAAGTGTTTTGTGAAATGTTCAGCCTTGTAGGTGGTGATTTAAAGGTGACCCAAAGACAATGTAGGTTTATATGGAAATTACTATGGAGAAATTATCCCATAGTAAAATCTCATTTTTCAAACCATAATAAAGAAGTTAGCTGAAGAGAGAAATTCAATCCGATGGATAGCAGAAAAGATATTCATGAGTTTGTTTGATATTATTTAGCTTAATAAGGGATTATAGCCCTGCAAACATATACAAAAATCCTAAACGAAATTAAAAAAGGATTTGCTTCTTCAGCAACATCCTTCATTAAAGTTTGAAAAATGAGTTTTTAGTACTGGATGATAAGTTTCTACTTACATTACAGCTCTAACGTGTTTGGAACATTTCTCAAAATTTCTCCATAGTAATTTCCATTTAAACCTACATTGTCTTTGGGCCACCTTCAAATCATCACCTAGAAAGCTAAAAATTTCACAGAACACTATTTATATGGTTAGGATAGTGAGTAGCATATGAAAGATTGGATTTTCAAACATTTTCAAAATTTGAATCGCCCTACTGGACCACATTGTTTAAACAACGTTCTCGAACAAGATAGCAAAATACCATGCCTTGGCGGAGGAATTGAAGCAGATGTGGCACTCAGAGGACGTCCGAATAGTTCCGGTAGTCCTCTCAGCGACAAAAATCTTTATTTGCGGATGACACAGGCCTCTCCGCCAAAGGACGAAGCCTGCGTGTCATCTGTAGTCGATTGCAAAAAAGTTTGGATATTTTTTCTTCATACTTGCAAAAATGGAAGATTTCTCCTAATGCTCCCAAAACTCAACTAATAATATTCCCACATAAACCAAAAGCTCTTTATTTGAAACCTTCAAGTAGACATGTTGTCACGATGAGAGGGGTTCCAATAAATTGGTCAGATGAAGTTAAGTATCTAGGGCTCATGCTAGATAAGAATTTAACTTTCAAAAATCACATTGAGGGCATTCAAGCCAAATGTAATAAATATGTAAAATGTCTCTATCTCCTTATTAATAGAAAATCATAACTTTGTCTTAAGAACAAGCTTTTGATATTCAAACAAATTTTCAGGCCAGCCATGTTGTATGCTGTACCAATATGGACTAGCTGTTGTAATACCAGGAAGAAAGCTCTGCAGAGAATTCAAAATAAAATTTTGAAAATGATTCTGAGACTTCCTCCCTGGTATAGTACCAATGAGTTACATAGAATATCCAATGTTGAAACATTGGAACAAATGTCAAATAAAATAATAAATAATTTCAGGCAAAAATCGTTACAATCTTCTATTGCCACGATTAATGCGTTATATGTTTAGGTTAAGTTAGATTAAGTATATTAAAAACGTTTTTTTTTTCTCTTATAAGCAGGTGAAATCAACTCACCTGTAAAAAAACTTAACTGCTACGGCAAATGAAATGTAATATGTTGTTAACAAAATGTTAATTAAATCTTAAATTTGTTTTACCAAATTAGGATGATAGTGTTGTCTAATAACACAGAACACCTAGATATAAGAAATGAATGTAATGTTTGGAATGATACTAATAAAGAAATTTAAAAAAAAAGTCCTCTCAGCGCCCGGAAATGTCCTGAAATCTCACCTGGAATTGAAAAAGGCCCTACACAGCTTCCAAAAAGTGGTGATTCTTGGAACCTGCAGTACCTGAACCACCACGACAGATATCTTCTTCATTTTGAGATGTTATGAACATCGACATTTTTCAAGGGGCTTTGACACGTTAATCCATACCCAATGTCATGAATCATGAACGTAGTTATTTCGGAATAGCTTGTAGAAAATGAATGATCTTATATCTAGAGTACTTTTAGTACATAAAGAAAATAATTTTAAAATGTTTTGAATCCTTTTTGAATAATCTCAAATGTCTCACTTCCATAGTAAACGTCCATTTTAATTATTTTAAGGGGAATCAACGAATAGCTACTGCAAGTGTAGAACGAAATTAAATTACGGTAAAACATGTAGATCTTGAAAGTCATAACTTCAAAGTGGTTTGGATGGCTTGAATTGAGCGTGAACATTAGCATGATTAACCGCCTACAGTTGCTACTCCGTTATTGCAAGAGCAGTTTACACAGGGAATCAACAGACTCTATTCAGGATCAGTAGCATCCTCAATGTGTAAGAACTGATGTTCTCATCATTGGGGATTTTTTTTTTATTTCCGTATGGGTTTGGGCCGAAAGGTCTCAGATTTTCATGAAACTTTTTCCACAGGCAGGGCTCATCAATATATGAATAAAAAAATGAGAAAAATTCAGGGTCGCCTATTTTCCCGGAAAACTCAGTTGGAAATTATTTGTTTTCCCCTGACACTACTTACTTTGAAAAATCATAACTCAAGAACGAAGCATCATAGAAACAATTTTTTTTTATGAAAATGAAAGCAAATTTTCTCAGGAATAAAACAAAAATAACTGGAAAAAGTTTTCCACAAAATTTTCCACCGTTGAGAAAATTTGTAAAGAAAAGCCGGAAAAACTATGCTCCAACTCGTGGAAAATTTTCAAAAATATATTTTTGAGAAGGTAATTTCATTAGCTTTAATCGCTGAAATTTTTGAAATGGTATTTTTTTTCGTTTTTGAGTTATGGCCAATTTTGTAAAAAATGTGAGCCTTTTTTTTGAAAAATCATAGCTCAAGAAAGAAGCATCGTAGAAACAAAGTTTTTTTTATGAAAATGAAAGCAAATTTTCTAAGGAATAGAAAAAAATGTAAACTGGAAAAAGTTTTCCACAAAATTTTCCACCGTTGAGAAAATTTGTAAAGAAAAGCCGGGAAAACTATGTTCCAACTCGTGTAAGATTTTCAAAGAAATATTTTTGAGAACAGAATTTTATAAATTCCAATCACTGAAATTTTTAAGATGTACTACTTTTTAATTCCTGCGTTTGGTCATAGTTTTGTGAAAAATGCCCAGATTTCTCGTACAAGTTCGAAAATCATAACTGAAGATAAAAGCGTCACAGAAACATTTTTTTGTCAAATCGGAATCCAATTTTCTCAAAACTTTGAGATTTTTTTAAATGGAATAAGTTTCCCAGGACATTTTTCACCATTAAGGAAAATAAACAATGATAACCCGATTAGCTATTCCAGCTTACAAACAAAGTATATTTGAAAAGAGCGATCAATAAGATCCAATCCTAAACATTTTTTAAATACGCTCATTTTTCGTTCCTAAAACATGATCAAATATTGCCAAGATGAGCTGTTTACAAATTTATACATTTATAAGTTTATAAAGCTTATTTTCAAATTTATAAGTTTATAAACAAAACTACTTAAGAACGAAACAGCATAGAAACAAAGATTTTTTCAATCATAATGTATGCATTTTTTCCAGCTACCTGTTAGGTAACTACAAAATTGACAGTTAAATCAATGGGTAGACAATATGGCAATTAGGTATTTACCAATTCTGGTTTAAATTACCTTCTCAAAAATATATTTTTGAAAGTTTTCCACTAATTGGAACACAGTTTTTCCGGCTTTTCTTTACGAATTTTCTCAACGGTGGAAAATTTTGTGGAAAACGGTTTCCAATAAACATTTTTTTTTATTCCTGAAAAAAATTGCTTTCATTTCCATAAAAAAAACTTTGTTTCTACGATGCTTCTTTCTTGAGTTATGATTTTTCAAAGAAAAGGCTTAAAATGGCACATTTGCACATTTTTTACAAAATTGGCCATAACTCAAAAACGAAAAAAATACCATTTCAAAAATTTCAGCGATTAAAGCTTTAAACCTTCTCAAAATTATATTTTTGAAAATTTTCCACGAGTTGGAGCATAGTTTTTCCGGCTTTTCTTTACAAATTTTCTCAACGGTGGAAAATTTTGTGGAAAGCTTTTAACAGTTAATATTTTTTTTTATTCCTGAGAAAATTTGCTTTCATTTTCATAAAAATCTTTGTTTCTACGATGCTTCGTTCTTGAGTTATGAGTTTTCAAAGTAAGTAGTGTCAGAGGAAAACAAAAAAATTCCAACTGAGTTTTCCGGGAAAATAAGCGACCCTGAATTTTTCTCTTTTTTTTATTCATATATTGATTAGCCCTGCCTGTGGAAAAATTTTCATGAAAATCTGAGACCCTTTGGCCCACTTTGTACGGAAATAAAAAAAAATCCCCCATTATAACAAACATTAGTGGGGCCGGCTGAGTCCGAATGAAGATCAATTTGGAGATGGGAAGAAAATCTAGACGTGTTACTTGCTTTATGGTTGCCAAGAAGTCCTCTATATTTACACAAGAAATCATTGGGAGTTTGGATATGGGAAAGCGTTGTTTAAGAAGAGTATACCCCATTAGGAATAAAGACGTTTGGCATAAGGACGTTGTGCAGAAGGATGTTAGGCATAATGAACATTAGGCATAAAGAAATTAGGCATAATAAACGTGTGGCATAAAACACGTTAGGCATAATGGATGATTGGCATAAAATAATATGTACGTGTACTCATTTGAAAATAATATTGAAACAAAACTTTTCTACTTACAGCAAATAAAAAAAATACTATCCTTATCATTGGGGAATGGGGGAAGGTACTTTCTAAAAAATATTACAGTGCATGTCTGTGCCAGATGGAGGAAAACATTTTTCAACCTTCCCATGCTCTATGATCGACGAGAGCTTAACTCGTTTTATAAATAAGTCAACTATTTTCGAGCTATACAACCAAAACGTTGTTTGCTTAGGTGCTTTGATTGCAGAAGCAATATTAAAAATTATGTACCACTGGCGTCCACTATTATGTAGCGTCCACAATGCAGTGAATTTTATCGATTAAAAAATACTTAGCTCCAAGCCCTAGAAACTCATTTTTTTTAGTCACGATCCTCTTGCATGTCATCGGAAAACAGCCTTTGGAATGAAGAAGGGTAAATCTTTAATGAAAACAGTATACATTTAAGGTGAAACATGTCGGAATCCAAAGATGGCCGGCATAACAAAACTTGTTTTGTCCTTCAATAGCAGTAAACCGGAAGTGTTTATGTACACTAGCGCCACGTAGTGGACAAATTTGGAACTATGCTAGGTCTCCCGGGGAAGCACGGCTCACTTTGAACAACTTTCTCGAAGACAGGAATTTTCTATCTCGTTTAGGTTCCGAGATATCCTTCAATAGCAGTAAACCGGAAGTGTTTATGTACACTAGCGCCACATAGTGGACGAATTTGGAACTATGCTAGGTCTCCCGGGGAAGCTAGGCTCACTTTGAACAACCTTCTCGAAGACAGGAGTTTTCTATCTCGTTTAGGTTCCGAGATATCCTTCAATTGCAGTAAACCTGAAGTGTTTATGTACACTAGCGCCACGTAGTGGATGAATTTGGAACTATGCTAGGTCTCCCGGGGAAGCTAGGCTCACTTTGAACAACCTTCTCGAAGACAGGAGTTTTCTATCTCGTTTAGGTTCCGAGATATCCTTCAATTGCAGTAAACCTGAAGTGTTTATGTACACTAGCGCCACGTAGTGGATGAATTTGGAACTATGCTAGGTCTCCCGGGGAAGCTAGGCTCACTTTGAACAACCTTCTCGAAGACAGGAGTTTTCTATCTCGTTTAGGTTCCGAGATATCCTTCAATTGCAGTAAACATGAAGTGTTTATGTACACTAGCGCCACGTAGTGGATGAATTTGGAACTATGCTAGGTCTCCCGGGGAAGCTAGGCTCACTTTGAACAACCTTCTCGAAGACAGGAGATTTCTATCTCGTTTAGATTCCGAGATATCCTTCAATTGCAGTAAACCTGAAGTGTTTATGTACACTAGCACCACGTAGTGGATGAATTTGGAACTATGCTAGGTCTCCCGGGGAAGCTAGGCTCACTTTGAACAACCTTCTCGAAGACAGGAGTTTTCTATCTCGTTTAGGTTCCGAGATATCCTTCAATTGCAGTAAACCTGAAGTGTTTATGTACACTAGCGCCACGTAGTGGATGAATTTGGAACTATGCTAGGTCTCCCGGGGAAGCTAGGCTCACTTTGAACAACCTTCTCGAAGACAGGAATTTTCTATCTCGTTTAGGTTCCGAGATATCCTTCAATTGCAGTAAACCTGAAGTGTTTATGTACACTAGCGCCACGTAGTGGATGAATTTGGAACTATGCTAGGTCTCCCGGGGAAGCTAGGCTCACTTTGAACAACCTTCTCGAAGACAGGAGTTTTCTATCTCGTTTAGGTTCCGAGATATCCTTCAATAGCAGTAAACCGGAAGTGTTTACGCACACTAGCGCCACGTAGTGGATGAATTTGGAACTATGCTAGGTCTCCCGGGGAAGCTAGGCTCACTTTGAACAACCTTCTCGAAGACAGGAGTTTTCTATCTCGTTTAGGTTCCGAGATATCCTTCAATAGCAGTAAACCGGAAGTGTTTACGCACACTAGCGCCACGTAGTGGATGAATTTGGAACTATGCTAGGTCTCCCGGGGAAGCTAGGCTCACTTTGAACAACCTTCTCGAAGACAGGAATTTTCTATCTCGTTTAGGTTCCGAGATATCCTTCAATAGCAGTAAACCGGAAGTGTTTACGCACACTAGCGCCACGTAGTGGTGGAATTTTGTATCATTACATAAACCATGAGGAAGCGAGCACTGCCCTGTACAACTCTCCCGAAGACATAACCCTTCTAGCTGGTCAAAATTTTGAAATATCCGGCCGCAAACCTAGTTCCGGAATAACCAACTTGCATGCAACGCTTGTATACAACCAGCAAACCAGCTTGTAAGGTGGGCAAAAAATGTGGACGGTCTTGATCCGGCCAATTCTCAGCCATGGTGGCATAAAATTGCAATCGGTCGTCACTAAACGCATCCAGGATAGTAAACGGTTGCAATGGTGAAAAAATTATGAAAATTGATTGATTATCAGCTGAGATATCGTCGTGCGAAGGTTACCGTTCACATTTTTTGCCCATGTCGGTACTTTACGTTACAAAAACTGCGTCGGTATAAGCAGTGTTAAGAGATTCGTTTTGGTAAACGATAAACTGCCCATACTCGCATAACAGTCTCATACTCTATGGGATTCGGATTTCCTATATAAATGAGACTGTTATGCAAGTGAACTGCCGTTATACGCATAATTGTCCCATGTTACTTTTTGTGCATTTTGACTTTTTGTCATTAAACAGTTTATTTTTACGTATAGTTCTAGAAAACACACACCAAAAATTATCTTTGTTCGGAAACTCAATGAAAAGTAAGCCAAGTCAATTTGTCCCATTGTTGAATTTCTACGCATAACTGTCCCACTACTGTATTTCTACGCATAACTGTCACACTATACAATTCGCTGCGCTAATCTTGAACAAAATATTCAGTTGTGAGTTTTGAATTAGCTGGTGTTTGTGAAAATCGTTTTGAACATCTTCTTACGTTGACTTTACATCCCATGTGGAACAAAACCCGTTTTATGTGTTTGTATTATCGGGATGCATTCGTCATTCATGCGAGTCTGACGTCAAATTTGATTGAAATTTTCTATTTAATAATATTCGGTTTTCAATGAATTTCAGTTGAATTTTCAAGGTCAATCACATTTTTTTTAATTTTTTTTGAACCGCCGTCATCGATTAGAAATTCAACGTAATTTTGGATTTATCACGAGGAATACTGAAATAATCCCACTTGAAGAATCAGTAATTACTTTAATTTCAAGTCCATGGCTTGCGACAAATCAACTTCATAATTTAGCAAACCAAGTCCAAATATAAATAGTTCGATCATTTTTGAATGACTTGGCCATATGCTGGGTTGGTCCGAATACCGGTTCACTGGTGGAAGTGGCCATTATATTGGCGAATCTGAAACCTGGCTTGCGACATATCAATTTTCATGAATTTGCAAATTAGGTCTACAGGTGGTTCAAATGTATTTGTTCTGAATTCCCGGTTTCCTGGGGGAAATGGCCTCTAAACTGTCGGTTCTAAAACCTAGCTGGCAACATCAAACTTCATAAATTCACAAATCAAGGCTAAAGAAGGGTAATTCAAAGGTTCTTGGATGACTTGATAACATGCCAGGTTGTTTCGGATACTCTGTTCTCCAGAGGAAGTAGCCATTATATTGGCGGTCTTGAGACCTATCTTGCGACATATCAAACTTGATGAAGTCAAGACGAAGTCAAAGTCAAGTCAAAAGAAGAATAGGATGACCTGGCCACATACTGGGTTATTCCGCATAGTTGGCTCTTCGGTGCAAGTTGCAAATATGTTAGTGGTTCTAAAACTTAATTTGCGATGTATCAAAAATATCATGATATGTATTGCAAACAAAGTCCAAAGAAATGTCAAATCGTGTGAAGATTTGTGTCGTGAATTTTGAGTTAAATATTAACTCGGCAGAATAACCTTGAATTCGCAGATGAGTTTCTGTCAAGCCTGCAGCTGGAAAAGTCGATTTAGGAATTTATTACATCTTATAAACTCTCTTACTTACTCATCCACTCTTTCTTTCACTAACTCATACATTTTCTCACTATCACACATACAGAAAACTTTGCTTTCCATCCCAAATTTGGAAACTATAAAACCTTTTTTTTCACTTCTGCACACGTGGCTTCGTATGGCACATGTCACTTGAGCCTTCATTAGGTGCCTTAACATAGTCTTGAGGATATACGTCCTCTACATTCGGTACAATCTATACGTAAGAACGGTCATCCACAGCAGTATGTTTAGCACATAATTGGTCACTACTCTCAGTGGGACTGTTATGCGTAGAAATTCACCAAAAACCCCGTATTTCTAGGCATAACAGTCCCACTTTGAATTTCGTAGCTAAATTTACTTTATTCCCATAATACAAACTCTTGACTCTAATAAACACGCTATTCTTTATACTATAGTGAAGATTTCAATTCAATTTACCACACATCTGGTCAATACGAGGCCTAAATGTGTTAAAATCTTTAAACGCGTTTTTCTCGATTGCATATTTTGTAACATGGGACAATTATGCGTATAACGGCAGTGAAGGTATAATTTTAAATGAATACGTGAATTCGTAACTACACTAAGCGAAGCGGACACATTTCTGAATTAGCTATTCGCCCCAAAAAAGCTTGCAACAGATTCATCGGATAGATCGGTTTGAATAACCTACAACTTACAAGTTTATAGGATGCCTCAGGATAACTCTGAGGTCAAATATTCATTGGATTATCATGAATGGTTATGAATGGCTCATCCACGTATTTCTGGCTGTCGGAAAAAGGGACCAGGGAGAAGAGAGAGAAAGCACTAGTTAGTCTAACTTGATTTCAAAGAAAATTGTACTTAACATACTATTAAGGCACCTAATTATAACATTTTTTGTCAAAACAAAATCGTCCTGGGTGTTTACGGGTTAAATGAGATTTGATTGATCTGCTACAACAAACGGACAACCTTAGAGCAATAATGAACAACACGCGAACTTACCTTGCGTAACGGTGGTCGAGATCGGATGAACTCCAGAATAACGGCATGTGCGTCTTTCTTCACCTTTGGCGGTATGTCACCGTCTACCATCACTTTGCGCAGATTGTACTTTCTGAAAATATATAGAAAAAAAAAGTAATGGGAACAATAATTAAGAAGATCGAGAAAGGTGTGAATGTAAGCACTTGCATAAACATAGGTTTTGTTTGAACAAGTAGCTGTCGATTAGGTGGGACACCCCGCTAGGCTAAAACCTTTATCGTAGTACTAGCTGTATGCTGCACGACGTTTCGGTTGTTTTTTTTTTTTGGGGGGAAGAAGTGCTAATAATAGATGATGAGCGCGCAAACATGTTTGGCCCCGAAACGTGACTGCATGACGTGTTGCGGCCGTCTGGGTCGATGGATGGGCTAACAACACGAATATTTACCGCTCATATACAACCGATATTCATCGGGAGTCAAACGGATTGAACCGGACCGTTTGTAGGGTGCCCTAGCAAATGACCAACATTGATGGATGGTTAGAGCGTTAATTCCCTCAGTGCATGTGTTTGAGTTTCCTTACAAACAGTCCAGGGTCAGACAGACTTTAGATGATGGTAATGCAGAGCAATTGGAACTTACATACATTGGATAGAGAGTAAATTTTTAGAGGTGATTTTATGGAAAAATGGATATGAGTCGTGAAAGAATTGAACTGGTCATTCATGTCATGCCTGAGATGTGTGGGAAACAGCCAAACTGTTGCGTTTTAGTTATTGAACAGCTGGCATCGTAAAGTTTCTGTACGATAGAGTAAGATGGGATAAAAGGTACACGAAAATATCCGGTTAAAAAAAAGTTAAGAAAGAGTTTTATAAATGATATGAGAAAGAAATTCTAAAAAAACTAAAAATTCGGAGAACAATTTTCTAAGAGATTGCTAGAAGGTTTTTTCCATTAATCTCTTAAATATTCAGCTTTGGTCAGTAAAGCGATCCATGAATAAGAGCGAATAATAAGGCTCTTACATAAAACTAGTTTTGCGTTTTTGTCATTTATCGCTCAGTATAATATCAATACGATTCAAAATGAAAAACACACTCACCGGGACCGGATGTCCTCCATCAGGATTTCGTATGGCGTCAGTTCGTACTCGATCGGCGTTCGGGAGAAGTTGATCTTTTTCAGCCTCACTCCCCGCCGCAGTTCGTCTACCACTTGCATCCAGAAGCGAGCCTGAAAATAAAAGCGATGGAAGGAAAACGTAAGTCGCTACAAGTCAGTCGAAGGAAAAGCCAAGAGAAAGGGTCATTAGCAGGCTCAGTTTACGACCTGTTGCTGCTGCTGATGCTGCTGTTGCTACTATGCAAGAAGAAAACACCGACTTTGGGCTGCGCGACGAGAGCGAAATTTCTCCTGACTTGCAGAAAGAATGTAAACGAAATAAATTAAGCCAAGTAACAAGCAAATGCCATACAAAAACGAACTTAAGCGGGGGTACCATAAAATGGGGTGAAATTAATCAATAGGTCACACGAACAGTAATAGTCATTCACAAACTATTCGTTCCTAATCTGGATTCACACGTGCCAGAAACCTGAGAATTTAAGCAAATACCTTTAAAAGATCTCCGATTAAAAATTTGTCAACCAAAGTTGTAAGAATTTCTTAAGGTACACAGTTTTCTTAGAATAATTAAAAAAAACATAGCAAATGGCCTACATTTAGGCGTCTAGCGCGAAATTTAATCATTATATTTTTTATAAATATCGAAGTGGTAAGGACCAAACTGACATATCCGGATTCTGGAACCAAAAATTTGTCTCTGTTAACTGTTTTTAAAACCGACGATTATCACTTCAACGGGTGATTGATTTCACCCCGCAATAAGATTTATTGATTTTTATTTTAAAGTAGTGGTCCCGGCAAACTTCGTCTTGCCATCAAGTAGGCTGTTGAAAACCGCTATGAATCGTCCCATACAAAATGACAGATCCGTTCAGTCCCGTTTCTACTACTTTCCCGGTGAACATCCTGAAACTTTTATACACACAAACACGTCAAAACCCTTGACGAACAAAATGGGGGAAGAATTATCCAAATCCGTTGCCCCGTTCGTGAGCCATTTCGTGACATACAAACACCATTCCATTTTTATTTATATAGATAATAATTTTCAGCAATAAAATCACGTTCAATAGAAATGTTGCGTTAAGTTCACCATCGTACATATTGTTCTGCATTTAGTTTGTTGAGTTGGAGTATTATAGAAAACCTATATAACATTAGACAAAATTGTGAAAATGATCAATTTCACCAAAAACTACGGTACCTATCTGAATGTTTGCGAGCAGAGGCATGTAGCGGCATAAGAGTTCAAGTAACTGAGAGCATAAATAAACGGCATTGTAGAGACACATAAAAGGAACGAACGGAAGGCAGCAAAAAAAAAAAACTATTGCGCGCACTCCAGAAATGTTAATTAAATCATGCAAACATCGACGGGTTGTGGTGAATCTTCTGTTAGGCTGCGTGCTCGACGAAATTACCAATTAAGAAACGTGTTTCTTCTTTCTTTCGGGTGGTGCATATGTGTGTTTTTGCGTGGAGGCTACGAATAACTATTACTATTTGCGTTAGTTGAAGATTTCTAGGGAGTGCCCAGCTCGACAAGTGTGGTCCCGCGACTTGACGCAGGAAAATTCAGAAACTAGGCTAACTATGTAAGCTGACAAAATGTGGTGAGGAAAATTATCATATAAAGGTATAACTGCCATCTTGTTTGCTTCACATAGATCTATTGGAATCTTGAGGATGTAGATACAAGATTTACTATTGATGAGTGGAAACAAATGTATAATATTTTGGCACTTGTATAGTTATTTGCTTAACACTGATGATATAGATAGTACATTTGCAAGTGCTATCTTGGATGCTAGATAAGCAAATGTAATGCTCTCCGCAAATATACATGTTAAGAAGATAAAACGGTTCTACTTTTTGGGGTTTTAGTTTGGATGTAAACCAAATTCTAATTACTGAGACGTCCGATCAGTTTTCAACAAAGTTGATAACAAAGCTAGCCTATTTTTATATGGAAAATATAGAAGTTACAATCTCCAAATTTATTTATTTGGGCCAGAGATGCTACTGTAAAAATTTAAGAAGAATCCGTCAACTCTAGCATGAGCATGATTGACCACTCGTAGTTGCTCCTGCGTTAGTGCAAGAATAGCTATACTTACACAGGGATCCAACAGACGCTAGGGAAAGCACTACTTATCGACCTACAAGAAATCTATGCAAAATTTTCGGATTTTCATACACGGTATGTGAATATCGTATGGATGGGTCGAAAATTAGTGCAAGGAAAAAAATTGGTGCTCTTTTCCTACTTGGGGTCAGCAGCATCCTCAATATGTAACTACTGGTGCTCTCATAATTATACAATAACGGCGCCGGATGCCTCCGAATGCACGAATCGGGATGGGAGGGAAATGTTGACGTGTTACTTGCTTCAGTAAAGCCGAGGAGTCCTCTGCATTTCCACAAGATAACACTAGAAGTATGGAAAGGATTCGTTTTGGTAAACGATACAGATATAATTTGCAATGATAACTTAAGGACAAACATAAAGGACCGATACTCTTTTCGTATCCGCAATACGTGGAGCGCATGAGACCGCAGTGAGACACATCTCAAGAAAAATGAAGTGCACCAAATAAGGTCTCACAATGTAATGGGGCACCTACACATAAAGCTACAGCACGCACCCAGTAACTCTAAACACTACTGTCTATCTTTCCGAGCAGAAACATTCAACTCTAAGGGGGACTAAACGACCATGAGTTTGTTTGAAGAAAATCTACCATATATGTGGGCAAAACGAATCTATGACATTTGGTCGAAAGACATTTGGTCGAATGACGTTTAGTCGAATGACATTTAGTCGAAAGTACATTTGGTCGAACGGACATTTCGTCGAATGGACATTTGGTCGAAAAGGTTTAGTTGCAGCAGAAAGCAAAAGATATGTGATTGAACGGACATTTCGTGGAAAGGATAGAGGTCGATTCTAAATAGTATGGAAACAAAGATTTACATTTCGTCTGACTATCGTCGAGAGCAGCATTTTGTCGCTAATGCAAGAGTGATTGAATAATTGAAAAAATATCAGCTATTTTGCCAACAATCAAAATGTGATTAGCAAAATTTTGTTATTCAATTTGATGAACGCTCTCCCAACATATTATCAGCCTCTTGCGGTTTGACGTTTCCTGCTACATTTTCGTTCAGGCGTGTTCTGCGATTCGAGATAAGCTGGTCTTAAATGGAAGCAAGCCAACTTTTGTCGCTTCAGTCAACTCATCTTCCCTTACCCGATACATAGAATTAGCATAATCTTCATTTTTAATAATTCAAAGGTTCTACTGCAAACTCTGTTATTTAACCGAGGTCATCAACACTGTCAGCAAAGCCATATATTTGCTTGAGGATAATATTCTATAAGCTGGAATTCACAATAAGTCAATTGGCCATAAGTAGAATTACCGACACCAAGCATTCACTTCGCCATAAAGGTTTTAGTTAAATCAAATTTTCCCTGCAGTTTTACTTATGATTTGTGCATTAAAAAATATTAGCCAAGTCCATGAGCTGCAAGACCCGGAAATCAAAGAAAGATCCCGAACACTCTCTCCGAAAGCTTCCATCAGATGAAGATAAGCAGCTCATTACGAAGAACGATGACATTTCAAAAGAATAATAAATAATAAAACATTATGTTCACATCGTTGAATAATAAAATAACTTGTTGAGCAGTTTTCAAAGAATGAGATATTTTCAAAGAATAATAAATTTACTAGAGCTTAATATTTCAACAAATGTACAAAAAAACTCCTTCTTAAAAGTTCTTTTGAATAATATTAGATTAAAGAATTTTAGATTTGGCATTACATCAAGTTTCAAGTAAAAAGATGCATAAATTTAAAAATAAGACTCCATTTTTTCATTCAACAACGGTTATTGAACAGATTATTCAAAGGAATACGTTATCCTACCATTTTTGCAAAATTTAGAAAACAATAATCAATTTTACCAAATAATCTTTCAATAAACCATTTGAAAATAAACTACCAACCAAGTATCCGTTCAACTAAACGTCATTCGACCAAAATAAATGTTTCAAAGCAATTCGACCAAATGTCCATTCGACCAAATGTCCTTTCGACCAAATGTACTTTCGACCAAATGTCATTCGACCAAACGTCATTCGACCAAATGTCATTCGACGAAATGTCCTAAAGCCGGGCAAAACTGATAAAATTACACTTTCGGCTACCGGTCGCGATGATTATCTTGCATTACTGATTCGAAGGATCTCTAATGAATAGAGAAGATACCAAAACAATCCATCAGTCTTTACGTTTACAAACATAAAAGCTATACCTAGGGAAACTGTCAGTTTTTATACATCAGTTTTTGGACTACCCCTACCAAAATAAGGACACCTTCTAACCAAAATAAAATAATCGTGTCTAATATTTATGAATAATGATTTGACTCACAAAATTTGAACGAAATCGAATCACTTTTGAAAAATAATCTTCTTCTCCGAAGCTGCCCATTTCAACCCGTAGGAAAATCGAATTTCAGTTTCCCTAGGTGTAGCATTAATGTTTCTTAACGAAAGACTTTCGGTTTATCTAGTTTAATTCTCCTTAGAGTTGACGGGTACCGCTCAAATTTTTCACTTCAATTTCTAGGACTCTAGATGAACACATTTGGGGGATGTGACTTAAGTTTTTCATACAGTTAACTCTCCCTTACTCGATATTCCGTATCTCGATATCGAGTTAGAGAACCATAGTAAAAGTTGGTTTTCATGGCTATCTCGATGATCCCTTGGACCGCATATGCATTGGCTTTGTGTTCTATAACTCGATACCTCCCTAACTCGATGGTCCCTTCAAAATCGAGTTGTGGAAAGTTGACTGTAGTTTTAACATTAAAGGCCATAAGTAGATGAAAAAACCGAATTTAGTACTACAGGTATGTTCCGTTTTTATCACGTTCCGTTTTTGTCACGCTCCGATTTTGTCACGTTCCGATTTCGTCAACAAATTATTCCGTTTTTATCAACACACAAAAATTGATTTTTCAAAATTTTCAAAATGTTTCGAATATAAACTAAATACTTATTTTAAAGCAATTGAAATGCTTTTTAATAGCTTCAGAGTTGAATTTTCAACATTTTGGTCATATTGAGCATCTACAGGGGATAGACAAAATGATTGAGATAGGCAAAATTTTACCTAATTTCAAATTCTTATAACTTTATGAAAAATTGATGAAATTCGATGCATCCGGAAACAGTCGACGGCAAATTTGGTCAGGAACTATACCATGGATATTGGCTACCGGACACCGGAAATATTCCGGATTTTCCAAGGTCATGTCCAAATGGCTTTTTTTTCTGTCGCTTGTATTTTTGTGCGGTGTGAAGTTGAATAGATGTTTACAATTTTCCTATAAACGAGAACTAATAGAAAGTTAAATGCCGGCGGACGCATTAATATTCGTTGAAAATCTTCAGAAATATGGACATTTTTATAAAACTGGTTCCGGAAGTTATGGTCAGTTATGTTAGTATTACCAATCATGTAAATATTATTCGGAGCTATATGCAAGTGGCATCATACTTCAAAATGATGCTTCCAGCAGCATTTTAAGAACTATTAGATGCACTGAACACTTTATGGTAGGTTCCAGGTGCCCTGGGGGAAGGGGCCAATTAGGAATATATCTGGAACCATATCAATATGTGGATTCCACTTCAATATTTTCAAAGATGATGCTTCTGGAAGCATTTTCAGCACCATCGGCTGCCATGGCCACAATTTAGTTGGTTCTAGATGCCCCGAGAAATGTGGCCAATTCAAAACATGTTCGGAATTACATCAATATGGGTATCTAATACCAAGATTATAGAAGGTGAAAAATAAAAATGGGATAGTGTTTATACACCTTAAAAACGGCCCGATAGCATTGGTTGAGTGTTCTGACGTGTTTGAGTGAAGGAAACGATATGGAAAATTATCTGGAATAACTAAAAAAAATGGAAATTAATCAGTCGTTTTGTATAGGAGATTGCATGCCATTTTCCAACAGCCTACTTGATGGCAAAACAAAGGTTGACGGGACCACTAGTATTTAATATTATTTTAAATCAACAAAAAACTAGAACTTAAGGTTAGTTTATTGCCTGTCTATTTGTGATCTAACGTAAAGGCTCAAACGCAATGATAGCGGAACGGCAACAGAAAGCGGAACCGGTTCGCCAGCATGAATCACTCCATCCTGACTGAACTGTCAACGAACAAAAGTGAACCAAGTCTGGGTCGACAAACATGCTACAGTTGGTAGTAATAACTTTAAAAGAAATATCACCACAATAATTTTACAATTAAATTTGGCAATTCAAAGCATAGGAAACCGTAAGTATTCATTTTAATTTGCAAAACTTTCGCAACATAACTCCACATTTAATTATCAATCAGATGTGACAAAAAATGTAAAAAATGTACCTTGGCAAAAAAGCTCTTAGTTGATAACTGCGGAAGTGTTTATAAGAACACAAAGTTGAGAAGAAGGCTCTTTCTCAGTTGGGATGTAATGCCATAAAGAAGAAAAAGAAGAAGAAGACGCCGAAGGATGAGGATAAACAGTAGAAAAAGAAGTTGTTTCTTGTTTAATCTTTCTAAAAAAAATACAATGATCAGCTTGCCCCACTTCCTTGTAGTTATTTTTACAAATATGGCGTACCTTGTGATGGCGTACCTTGTGATATTCTATATTACATCTATTGAAATTCTAACTAAGAAAACCAAAACTATTAATGATTTATTACAAAATCATATTGATTTATAGGAGTCTGCAATCAACTTTCATTACGAACCTATAAGAATGAACAATCTTAATGCTCTTCACAACTCCTAAAAATCAATGCTGTGCATTTATATCAGTGGTCACCAAACTGCGGCCCTCGCAAAGGTTTTGTGCGGCCCGCGAACACATTCTGTATATTAATGTGAAGTGGCCCGCGTGTTAAATAGAAGAAATAACGAGGCTTATATTATTTTGTCTTTGCAACAATGCAACTAGGGTTGTCATGTCTATTACGGCTTAAACCAGCCGACGGTGTTCGGGAGTCGTGGGATCGAAGCCCACCAGAACGATTCTATTATTTTTCACAATTTTTACATCTCAATTTGTCCAAATTGACTTTTGTGTCTACGACCTTCAGGTTTTTGCTACTATGTTTTCAAAAGTTGATGATTATTATTTAAGAAAATAACTGTAGGGTTTTATTAGGAATTTATAGAAAATAGACTGTATTTATCAGCTCAGGAATAACCAGATAAGCGATAGAAGTTTCTATTCGATGCAAAACTAAGGCGGTTTCGAGGTTTTTCTTAGAAGTAAAAATTCAAATCAAAATTCATAACTTGAATTCTCAAACCATTCGAGTGCGTCGAAATGCGAGGATTTTTGCTGATACTCTTTTTTTCTTACTTCTATGCTCACCCTTACTGACACTTTAAAATAACTATTAAGTGACCCGTCCAAACAAAACAGGCCTCGCGGAATTGTGATTGCAAAGAGGCAAGAGACAAAGATTGCACGCTGGTCTAGAGCGTGCTTTTGAACTCTGGTGATGCTGCGGAGTATTATCAAGCCTGTGAATAATTCGAAATCTGTCTGAGACACTATCTCTTGAATATATCTTGAATTAAAAAAAGCTTTGGTGAGCCAAGGATTTAAAATTAGCTGCTAGTGTCTATAAATTTCTCTTCGCTTAAAATCTTCGCATCGGTTTATTGATAAAATTTTTGTTCCTTCGAAGCAGTGTTATCTTCAAGATTTATGAGCATCCAAATTAGAAGAGGGATTTCAGGGAGCCCAGACATATCTCCAACGCGTATTTACTTGGAGTCTGATTTTTTTGATGGGACAATACTATCTGTATTTTTTTTGGTCAAGATCTTGATCTACAAGAGATTCCCGAAATTGAAAATTTTTAAAATAAATTCTCAATCACCTTGTGGCCCGCGCCATGTTTTGAAAACTCCTAAGTGGCCCGCATAAGCATGTATGTTGAGGACCACTGATTTATATGATGAAAATGTGTATTATTTTGACAAAACTGCAATTTTTATTTCAAACTAGTTGTCCCGGCAAACTTCGTCTTGCCATCAAGTAGGCTGTAGAAAAACGCTATGGATCGGCCTATACAAAATGACAGTTCCGTTCACTCTCGTTTTCCCTACCTTTCCGGTGAATATGCTGGGAGTTTTATACATACGAACACGTCGAAACTCTTAAGGAACAAAACGGAACAATTATCATTCAAATGCGCTGACCCGTTCGTAAGCCATTTCGTGACATACAAACACCACTCCATTTTTATTTATATAGATAGATTAGTAAAATATTTTGTCAAAGAAAATTATTCCGTTTTTGTCACGGTTCCGTTTTTGTCAACTGAAAATCGCCGATCGTGTTGATAAAAACGGAACATACCTGTATACCATTTAATTCCACTAGAGTTTGTATCCTTTGACAGATACGCGTATTTCGACCTCAACTGTAAGGCCGTCTTCAGTGTCGTGTACTAGACTCGACTTAAAGGCCATCCTTTTGATGACACTATGCAATACAATCTAAACTTATTCCATGTTTTGCAATAGGTTTAATAGAGTTCGTCCCGCTGATTTCGAATCTATTTTCGGTTTTTGTTTGTAACACGTACAGTCGTATAGGAAAAATAGCCTTGTTTTCAGAAATTTTTGTTCCGCTTCAAGTGAAGAACTAGCCATTTGTCAATGTGCTAAAATTCGCCTTAATAATAAAAATTTTGTTTCACAACAATTAATTTGATCTACTCACCGAAATTTATGCTAAGAATGTGTGTTGAAGATTACAATTGAGGGATTCCGCGGAGGCATGCAAGTCGATTCTGATCGACCATTTCAAAAATATCTGAAACTTTGCACAGTTTTTCAGTTCCATCTAAATCGTCATTTTCCGATATCAAATCTTCAAGTTGAGTCACGACTAACTTTTCAAAAGGGTGTATGTGAAAATGGTTCAAAAATATTCAAAAAGCTGCACAGCAAAAACGGTTCGTTCGATTGTTAGACAACTAAAGAAACAAAGTTAGACAACTAAATAAAGATTCCAAAAAAATACACACAGTGAAAATTTTTTTTTTTTTGCATTAAAAAACATCATTTTTGTCACAAAAACTCAAATATCTCAAAACCCTATCGGAATACCAAAAAAAAGAAATTTTTTGAGGGAAAACGGTCCATTATATTAGCTATCTACCATAAAAATTTGGTGATGGTAAGCCAATAAACAAAAAAGTTATGACATTTCAAATATTTCACAAATTTGACACTCAGTGAAATATTTTTTTTTCATTGTTAATTTTTTTTTAGGACCGCAGTTTGCTGCTGAATTTTTTGTTAAGGGTACCACATGAGGTTAACAAGTTGTTTTCATGATATTTTATTTAATTATTCATAACTATTATAGCATCTATTAGAAAGTTAGACGCGATCCAGTGTTGTGATCTAAAGTCTTGATAGTGTCATATTTTTTATTGTACGTAACTGAAGAAAAATTCTCTCAATAGTGTTGAAACCTTTTGATAAAAGAAACCTATAAGAAATCTAATATTGAAGACAAAAGCTACAAAGAAAATTTTCTATACAGGTATACGACTAGTTTACCTGCAAAAAGTTTACCTCGTAGAGAACAAGGCGGGTCTATACCCAGGTGATCTAGTATACGTAAAGCAGGTCGGTTTTCTCGGCGCTGGTTTTCTCCACAAAGTTAAAATCTGATTACACCTGGGTATAGACCCGCCTTGGTAGAGAATAGACTTTGTTAATCATTTTTGGGAGAAAGCAAGTAACTTCAACAACATCAAAAACATGATAGGTACATACCATGAACATACTCACGAAAAAGCTAAAAATATACTACCACTATGGTTATAAATTTAATTGTAAAACTTTTCTTCAGTCAAGCAAACGACACCAAACTAGTCAGTAAAAACTTAAAAGTGATTTTGTTTATTAAAATCTAACGAGCAACATGAGTAGTCGCTTTCTCAACTGTTGCAGGCCGTTTGCAGAAAAAAAGTGTTCGAAAGAGCTACGAAATCTCACCGAAAGCACCATAGATAAACTGAAAGCGGCTGGTTATGCTCCAATGTCTACATTGAATACAAATTTACGCATTTGTACGTCCTGCCGTTTAAACGTTGACAAACGGGCAATCTGTACATCATCGGTGGATCAGGTTGCAGGAAGTTCGAAAACAACAACAACTGAGGAATTACTAGATGCACCGACAACAACTGAGGAGTTACCAGAAGTACCAAGTGCAGATAGTTTTGCCACGGTACCATCAGCGACATCTGTTTCAACAAATCAATCAGAAGATGAGTGCATCCAGAAGGTCAACATCGAACGCTTCAACGAAGGGATAGCTGGAATAAAAGTGACTCCGATTAAATGGACGAAGATGGGTTACGTCAATTATCCCGAGAAAAAATATCGTGAAATCAACGAAGCTGTACGAAGAAACCTCTTCAAATTAGGACCTGAGGATGTGGAAAATACAGACTACGATGAGGTAATTATGAATATGAAGGAAAGGTTCTAGAATCTAGCCACGACAAGGAAAGAAAAATTATTGATTTTGTCGATGCTGCCAAGCTCGTTGTCTATTCAAGACGCCATTGATGAGTTCAAAACCAATAGAAATACAGCAAAAGAGGCAAAACAATTAAAAAATAACTGTCTTGCAACCAAAAATGCTTGGTCGAGTACTTCATTAACAGATGAGACAAAAGAAAAAATAATTCAATATTTTGAAGACGATGAAGTAAGTAGAGCTATGACTGGCCAAAAAGATTATGTATCTGTAAAAAAAGATGGAAAGCGTCAAGCAATCCAAAAACGATTAATGATGACTACTTTGAAAGAAGCGTATACACGCTTCAAGGAAATTAACGAAAATATTAAGGTAGGTTTTTCCTCATTTGCAAGCTTTCGTCCAAGGCAATGCAAGCTTCTATCCAATTCAGGAACACATAATGTTTGTGTGTGCACAACACACGAAAATATTAACCTAATCTTACATAGTTTGAAAAGAATCAATTTATCAAAGGATATTAAAATGTTAACTGGTAGTCTTTTGTGTGAAAATACAACATCAAATTGCTATCTACGATCTTGTTCGGATTGTCCAGATTCTTCATCATTGGAAAATACTTTATTCGCTGAGTTTGAAGAAAATTATATTGATCAGTTATCATTTGAGCAATGGGTGACCACGGATAGGTGTGACCTAGAAACTATTGTAAAACCTGTAGATGAGTTTGTGTCATTATTTTGCTTGAAATTAGAAAGTTTAATTCCTCACGACTTTATTAAAACAGAGCAATCCCGCTTTTTAAAAAATACGAAAAATACATTACAAGATGGTGAATTTTTAGTCATTTGTGATTGAAGATGAAGTGCAGTCCCATCACTGGAACGTACAACAAGCTACAATTCATCCATTCGTTATTTATTTCAATGGAAGTACGCAAATTGAACATTTTAGTTTTATTGTAATTTCCGAAGATTTAAGACACGACTCAGTATCTGTAAATTTGTTCATTGCCAAAATGATTAACTTTTTACGCGTTGATAAGGATAAAGAAATCAGAAAGATATATTTCATGTCTGATGGAGCAGCATCGCAGTACAAAAACCGTAAGAATTTTTCGAACCTATGTCAATTTAAATCAAAGTACGGAATTGATGCAGAATGGCATTTCTTTGCTACGTCACATGGCAAAGGTCCTTGTGATGCTATTGGAGGAACCATAAAGCGCATGGCCACAAGAGCAAGTTTAGCCAAAGAACGTGAGCATCCAATTAAAACTGCAAAAGAACTATTTGATTGGGCGAATCGCAGAAAAGAAGAAGATTTAACAAAATTATCATTTTGTTTTACTACTACTCTGCCCATAGCTGCATATTTGTCACATTCGACATTTTTGACGATTTCGAGTTAACACCGTAGAACATCATCAATTCATCAATACTTTCGACTAACTTAATAAAATCTATGAGTTTGTTCTAGAAAGTTCGGAAAAAATACCAAGTTGTTTTGTCACATTGCTTAATATAACCGCATAACAGTCACATTGAGATTATACTTGAGTCTCGTAATGTTGTGACAAAGAAATTTATATCAGAATTATTTTCTGACTATTCACCCAATATGTGAGACGAGTTGTAGAAAATTTCAGCTTCATATATGCATTGTTGAATTCTCGGTAATTTTTTGAAAGTTTGGGGCCTTCCTATACTGACGAGAAATCCACATTTGGTACTCCATTTACTCAGTGTATTAATAAAATGTTTTCATGATCACATAACGCATGCCCAAATCCAAAACTTTTAAAGTTTATATATGACATTTAGAAACTCATCGATCATACTCTAAAAAAAAAATATCCTGGTAAAAAAAAAAATTTATTTTCGTGTAATCTGTTAATTCATCTTAATTTATACATATATACATATACATATAATATTTATACATATACATAATATTTATACATATAATATACATAATACTAATGAATACATGAAAACGACTTGTTTAATTCACGCAAGGCCCTTAACAATAAAATCAGCAACAAACTGCGGTTCCCGTAATAATTTACACCGAAAAAAAAATTTTTTTTTTACTAAATGTGAAAATTGTGACATGTTTGAAATGTCATAACTTTTTTGTTTATTGGTTTACCATCACCAAATTTTTATGGTAGATAGCTAATATAATGGACCGTTTTCCCTCAAAAAATTACGTTGGTATTCCGATAGGGTTTTGAGATATTTGAGTTTTTGTGTCAAAAATTATGTTTTTTAATGCAAACAAAAAATTTTTTTTACTGTGTGTATTTTTTTTGGAATCTTTATTTAGTTGTCTAACTTTGTTTCTTTAGTTGTCTAACAATCGAACGAACCGTTTTTGCTGTGCAGCTTTTTGAATATTTTTGAACCATTTTCACATACACCCTTTTGAAAAGTTAGTCGTGACTCAACTTGAAGATTTGATATCGGAAAATGACGATTTAGATGGAACTGCAAAACTGTGCAATATTTCAGCTCAATAGAAAAAAATGAATTAAAAAATTTACCAAATTTTGGTGCTGTTGCTTGGAATCACTCAATTAGCTTATTCAAATCTTAAAAAATTCATAACGTGAGTTGTTTAAAAAAAGTGTGTGGCTGCTCACTAGGCCGTCCCTTATTTTTCGAAAATGTGAAATGTTATAAGTTCGTCATTGTAAAGTGCTTGTTTTGGTAAGAAAAAAAATCAGGTAAAAATTTTAAGTTCGTACGTGGACGCAAAGTGGTCCCCCAACGACCCTAAAGGTATTAGGTGTAGATGACCCCGTGCGCCAAATCGAGCTCGCTGCTCTGGTGTACGCAACATGAGTACGAAAAGCCACTAGTAACAAATTGAAAATCGGCATAGAATTTTAAGTAAAATAATATTTTATACTGTGGATATCTTCATAACACTGCAGGCTGACATAAAATACAGCAAAATGGGGATCGTTCTAAAATTACGTAACACAACAGGGGGAGGGAGGGGATCTTCCGTAGTGTTACGATCCATACAAAAAATAAATTTTCCATACAAATGCTGTTGCCTGAGAAGGAGGGAGAGGGGGTCTAAAATTGGAAAATTTTGCGATACGTAATATTTGTATTATCTCAAAGAAAACAAACTTCTATGCTGATTATCAACGCGCGCAGGACAATTTGTTACTGGTGGCTTTTCGTGCTCATGCTGCGTGCACTAGAGCAGCGCGCTCGATTTGGCGCACGGGGTCATCTACACCTAATACCTTTAGGGTCGTTGGGGGACCACTTAGCGTCCACGTACGAACTTCAAATTTTACCTGATTTTTTTTCTTACCAAAACGAGCACTTAACAATGACGAACTTATAACATTTCGCATTTTCGGAAAATAAGGGACGGCCTTCTGCTCACAACCTAAGTAACTTGGTAGCTGAATAATAGTCTACTCAGCTAAAATGTTTTTTATACAGCCTCTATTTAGCTAACCATTATTCAGCAAGCAATGTTACCTTGGACCAGGGCCGGATTTTAAAAAGTGGGGGCCCTGAGGCCAAAGTCTTGTGAGGTTTTTTTTTCATAAACTTGTTTGATAAATTTGAATGTAGGGGGCATGGGGCAAGAGCGACACCCGGGGCAATAGTGCCACCTCTAATTTCACGTAGTTGAAATCAATTTTTTGATGATAAACTCAGGATAAGAATAAATTGAGTACTAATTGAGGGTTGTGTAAATAGTACACTCAAAAATGTTTAGTACAAAATATTAGAAAAATGTCTATAACGCACCAGCGCAAAAAATGCGAAATATTATAAGAATGTAAGACTGGAAAACAGGGTTGATTCCTAATAAATACAAAACATATTGATTTTTCCGCACAGTATTGATGATTTTCAATTGTTTAATATACAGTATTGGACAAAACATTTGCAACTTTTTCGATTTTCCATACAAAATGACCAACTTTGATAAACTATATCTCAGTTATTTATGGACCGATTTGGATGAAATTTTCACAAAATATCAGACATAATTTGAATTTAAACATATATTTTTGAGTGATTTTTCCTATCACAAGTTGAAAAGCAGTAACGGTTTGACTAAAGTGAATTTTTTGTCGATTTTTTATAATTGACATAACTAAACATATTGAAGGAATAGCTTCATGGTATTTTCAGCAAAGTTGTAGATTTTGACGAGATGAATAAGTTTGCTGAAGACAGTTTTTGTGTAGGGCTATCAGATTTTGAGATAAAACGTTTTGAATTTTTCGTCGAAAATTACACTTTAGCCAAACCGTTATTACTTATAAACTCGTGATTGGAAAAATTATTCAAAAATATATGTTTAAATTAAAGTTATATCTGATGTTCTGTGAAAATTTCATTCGAATCGGTCCATAAATAACTGAGATCTAGCTTACCAAAGTTGGTCATTTTGTATGGAAAATCGAAAAAGTTGCAAATGTGTTGTCCAATACTGTAGCTGTGAGGAAATTTTTTCGAAAAAGTCCTTTTGACATTAAGTTTTACATATATAAAAACAGTATGTCTTATGGGGCAAGAGGGACACCGCAATTTTCTCATATAAAATCAAATGAACTTTTATTTTACTTGTTTAATATTACATTAAATCAATGTTTCCTACTAAATAAAATCAAAATAAACCATTTTGGACATTCAAAATGGTTTCTGAAATTGTTTACTATTATTGATACAGTTAAATAAGATGAGAACTAAATTAATTTCGTAAAATTACTTTTTAACTATAAGTCAACTTTTATCCCTCAGTTTTTATCTTTACTTCCTCTAGAATTTATCGTTTAGACGGGGAAAAATAATATACAAAATTTGTGGCATTTTGCTCTGGTGGTCTTCTTGCCCCATATGAGTGGCACTCTTGCCCCGTGCCTCGTTTAAAAACGTCATAAGAAGGGACATTTTCAAAAATCTCAAATCATCATGTGTTTCTTATATTTTTGAATTCTATCGATAACATCATTTAGAACAAGAGGTAAGCTTGCCCCTACACTGGAATAATCTTCAAAAATTGTGCTAATCAACCATGATTTAAACCTATATATCTTAAGGTGTCCTTTTTGCCCCAACCCCCCTACTCATCAATAATTACCAATAAAACTTCTATGCTGGGTAAGATTCTAATTATCAGAAGCTAATTTTGTACTGCTTTAAGTTTTGGTTATGGTTTGCTGTTGAATAATCAAATTTTAAAACTTTTAAATCAAATCATAATCATGATTCGACGTTTTTTTTTCGAATTTTTGAAGAAATAGGTTTACCAAATATCATAGTGATCTGACATTAATATCACTTAGCTTTCTAGGATTAACTAAATATATATTCATGAACATTTTACATTATTGTACATTTTCAATGCTCCCTGATTTTTTTTCTAGACATGCCCTTGATGATTTGCAAAGTTTATACAATGCCATTCGAATGGATTATCAAGTATTCGAAAGAGATTTTTTTTATTTCATTTGCATCTGATTATTCTCATTTTGATCTTTAAATTCAGTGTGCAAATCAGAATTCATAAATATAATTTATATCTGTCCATCCGATTCTATTCATATCCAGATCTCAGAACAAAAAACCTAAAATATGTAAAATTTCTGGAAAGTGGTAAAAAAATATACGAATACAAAATATGGTCACATAACAAACCAAAACTTTCAGGAGTAGTGCTTTTGAGATCACCCAGAGAACCAAGATGTACGTATAACAAAATAGCCTTTTGCGTTATGTGATGCTTATTCCGTGCACCCCCGCTAATTTGTACGGTACTTCATGAAAATCACCGGGGTTTATTTTTAATTTGAACATATAGTCACCCTAGAACCATGTTTCTGGTTACCTCTTTCACTGTTTTGTTTTGATTCTGCATTTCGTTCTAGAGCGTCCCATTTCTCTTTACTCCGTTCCATGAGCTAAATGACCATTTTGAACCATTTTTAATCGTTCAGCAAATTAGCGGAGTACAAATTAAAAATGTTCAGATTAAATGTGGTCAAACCAACGGGGGTACTCGTATGTATAAAGTAGTATAAGAAGTCAAAATGCATTATACCTTCAAAAGTGGAGGAGATATGTGCATATTTTGCGAGTGTACCGATTTTATTGCAAACTAATCTGTAATCTTATGCGACTTAATTTATGATAACAAAGTTGTTTTGACAGCTCCTAAGAATTAATTCGAATAACTTTGTACGTGTATATGGGATAAACAAACTACACGAATGAACTCAGAAAACAGAATTTTATGCGAGAAAACTCGGCTATCAAACGACTTCGTTTAGAATGTTGTACGGATATGATGAAGTTTGTACAAGTGTACGACTTTTTACGCAAATGCTTATGCGACTTCTGATTGTCTGGGCACCAAGCTTAGAAGCAGATTCTCTTTCACTCCGCAAAGCGATGTCTATTCAATAAAATGCATACTAAAATTTTGGAATTTAGAGTCAACGTTTTCTACTTGTAGAACAAAAATTTGAATTTTGTTGAAAATATTGTGAAAAAAAAAATAAATTATACAAGATATTGTGAAAAAATCACACCTATCTCGAAAAATTAACGTGATATAAAGTTGGGAAGGCATAAATTAGCTAATTGAAGACTATTTAAGTATGAAAACAGATAAGTATCAGCACAATACAATCTTCAATGGCACATGGACAAACACTATGACCGATTGAATGAGCTTCTTTATTCTCAATAGTAGTTTCGACACATACTTAGTAGGATACGCAAAGTCTCAGTTTTAATCTAAATGAGGTCATACTTAGAGAAGTTACTCAGATTCTAAATCGTTTGACTTAAAACTTGCAGGTTTATCGTACCTATTTTAGAAGGATTCTTTTGCAGCTAGTATTACCATCAAGAATGCAATTTTTACTAAATCATAGACAAAAACAAAAATCTATGTGAATTCCTGTCAAAAATTTTGAAAAGATTTTTGAAAAATCTTGGACAAAATTTTATGGTGGTTCGAAAACATTTAGAAGGTCTGATTTACGCTTTCACCATATCGAGCTCTTTGGTAAGAAAATGGAAACTAGATCTTAATTCAAAATTTCGAGGTCGACCGATAAACACCTTTTTGGACTACCAGTCGGTTTTAGACTGCCGAAGAAGTCAGTAAAATTAAAATTATTCCCTCTCGTAAATGAATAACAAATAAAGGGCTCAAACGCATAGGGGTATAAGCGACACTTTGATCGTTTTTTAGTTAAGTTGTGCAGAAAAATATTTATTATGTGGGTCAAACAATCAATGGTGAAATTCAAATAAACCAAATGATTTAGTTACAAAAACACTTACCGTGTGAGAAACTGGAGTTCGCATCGAGTTTCTAATAATAATGCCACAGAAATTACTTACGAAACTGATTTTTATCATTGTTCCTGATTAAATTTCACGAAACAGTTGTTTTCAAAATTTTATTCGTAATACGAACAAACGCCAGGAGCTAGCACCGCCATGTTTGGCAGAAATATGCTTTAAAACAACGATCCTACAAGAGCGATTGAGAGGATTGATTAATTAAAAAAAACGGCTCTAATGGAACATGCGATTGATAATGATCATCGATTCGATCTGTCGAAAACAAGAATCCTTGATCAAGACAGCCGTTGCAAATCCTTGAAATGTGTCACATTTTCTGTGACACCAAAACGGTCAATTTCAGCACCGATACAAGTAATTTGAGCGTTGTGTATTCAGGTTTTCTGCACTCAATCGCAAATTGAGTGGACAACAGAACACTATTACTTTATGTTCAATGTGTTCTTGTCCTTTTCGTCTGTTCCACACAATCTCCCTGAGTTGGCCACTCATTGACATTTTGTTTTAAAACTGTTTAGATGTGCTCGGGTGAAAGCTGTGTAAGTTTGTTCTTCGTTAAAATGATACAAAGTTAATTTGAATTATATCATTATGTCCGAAATTTATTTGTAATTCCAGTGTAATGTTGTTAGCCGTTCGTTCCATGTTTGTTCAAATCCACTTGACTTAAAAGAAATTAACGATGTAAGTAATTTTAATTATTGTTCGGACTTGACTTTAACAATACTATAATTTTTTAAAATTGTAGTTTGCCCTGAAGATGAGCAAATAAATGCTCGAAACGTCGGCTTTAACCAAAACAATTGTTTTATTAAGAAACCCGAGGACCGAAAATACGCCAAGAAATCTTGAAAAGCAGTCTCGACGGTCGATATCCCACCAAATTTAAAACATGAGTTTTATTATATCGAGCATTGCTGCATTATACTACGATTTTTAAAAACAATATTACGTCATATGTTGTAATATCGCATAATGTAACGCATTCAGCGTTTGCACGGAGTTTAAATGAATAGTTTTCAAATCAACCCCTAAAAGGAGTTTTGTTTCAATCTGATGTGTTTTGGAATGTAATAGAGCACATATTGTGTAATAAAACATTGAAAACCATATTAATTTGCGATGACACGATGATTACATGAGATTTTAGAATCAATTACAGAAAAGTCAGTCGTGGCATATTAAGATTTTTTTTTTTGCTGTGTATATTAGAATGATACAAATTTTGAAGTTTTTGCTCCCCTACGCATAAACGGTGTCAATTATGATTAAAATCGTTTGATTTGAAAGAAATTTGGTTGTGCACACGTCACTATGGGAAAGGCAAACCTTTCGAGCTCAGTCCTCCCAGACAACCAGAATGTACGTATAACCAAATCACCTTTTGCGTTATGCGATGCTTATATGAGCGAAGTTTCACGTATAAGATGTTGCGAAAAGGCCTTATACGTACAAAAGTGGAGGCGATATACGTGCATATTTTATATGATGGAACATAACATACAATGCGAGTGTGTAGATTTTCTTGCAAATTAGTCTGAACTCTTATGCGACTTAATTCATGATAACAAAATTGATTTGACAGCTGCTACGGATTGATCCGACTTACTTTATACAAGTATACGGGACGAAATGGAATGTACATATGAACTCATAAAAAAGCGTTTAATGCGAGGAAACTCATCGATCAAACGATTTCATCCACCAAGTAGTGCGGGAGTGATGCAGTTTGTACAAATAAGTGACTTTGTTCGTATACTGCTATGCGACTTCTGGTTGTCTGGGCTTTAACTGCTCGTCATAATAATCTATGTAAAAATGAACAAACTCTTCTCATGTGAAATTTTCCCAGCTACAACTTTGCCGAAGACCACATGTTGATGGGATGTGAGGATAAATTGTTATTATTGATAACAAAGTGTAAATAATGCGGAGATGATCATTTCAGAGCAAAACTGCTTTTTTTTGCTGTAGAACATAGTAGCCTGGATTACTTTGATCTATTCTACCCGCCAGGAGCACCACTGTAGCCTGCTGAGCAGTTCGTTATGTATGCAACATGCATGATTATGAATCGCAATTTATCCTGACGTCCAATCAAAATGTGGTCTTGGGCAAAGTTGTAGCTGAAAGGATTTCACATGAATAGAGTTTTCCTAAGAATATTATGACTAAGAGATAGAAGGCTGAACATGAAAAGTTGGCGTTTTCCAAACTTCAAAATAGTGGGTACACAGTCAAATTTCTTCCAAGTAATTTCTAACTTTGGGAGGATGCTATTTTCCACAATAAAAAGCGTTTAAGCATAAGGGAGCCAATATTTCAATATTTTCAACGCTCTTGTGTATATACCCCAACTGTAGTTTAAAGGGTAAGCCACTACAAATTTTAGCGCCACTGCAAATCGTGATCCAACTAGGTCTTTGATGGATTATTACAAATCTCCTCTCGTCTAAGGCAAAATCCGACGAATAATCATCACCTCATATGAGGGACCCCTTTTTCTATCAGTTACACACTCAGCTTCGCAACAGTGTGGGGTCTCGTTTCGAGATTCAAGCTCTCAGTATCGACCAATTCGAAAGGAGAACGGATCTGCAATCTGGATCTGCGTTACATATTCACGAGGCGCGGGTGGTGAGTCTAGATCTGCACCATTTGAAACTTGTGCAAGCACCTCTCTAGATCCAAGAACCGAAATGAATTGATCTCACGACGGGTCTGGTGACGGGTGTATAAATCATGTGCAGATTTATGAGCCCGTTGACGAACCATTCTTGCAGGCAGGCTATGAAAAGTTGCGCAGGCATCCACCAGTGTTGTGCGATTTCAGCGGGTGATTTATCGATCGAAGCGAAAAGCTCAATCCAATGGTGACCCTATACGCGAAAGGGGTGATGTTGGACGCAGCTTGAATGTGATGAGTCATACGAGTAGTTAATATATTAAAATGTGGGTAAGGTAGATCAACAAAACCTAGGTGAAGCTAACTCCTAAATGCAATATTGTTTTAAATTTTATATGACAAATTCAAGCTTCCACTATGAAACGATATTTTAGGATTGGCTCATAAACCTTAAGATTGATACAGGTTTCAGTTCTATAATGACTGATTAAACGATGGAATCGGAATTTTTGAAATAAAAAAGAGTTATACGACACAAAGTTCAACACCGTTCAGTTTTATTAGAAAGTGAAGATTGATCAGTTCTTTGCGATTTTGTTAAGACCTGTTCATAATTAAGCATATTTCGAGTCAAGTACATGACACTGAAGACGTCAAGTACACGGTGAAGCCAAAATACGAGCATCTGGCAAAGGATACACATTCTAATTCGAACGAGGAATGATCCGAAAAAGATTATTTTGAGACAACTTCTAAATAGAATTAAAGCACTACAAAACAAGGAGTTTTTGAAACAAAAATAACAAAAATAATAGAATATCAATTTGCTTGACTTATTTTGGATTCAACTTTAGATTCTTGAATGCAGAAAAATGTATTAAGTTTTGTATTGACAAGGCGTTTACAACCAACTCACTGAGCATTTTCCATCGACCCCGGACAACCGTTTGTTGTCTGCATCCATTGAACACCATCGGTACAAATCCCATTCGAGCGCATTCACCCGGTCATAATTGCTGGTGTAAACTCGGGCTAAATCGTTTCGATTTACGACTAAAAATTCCCATTTACTCCGAGTAGTTACAGTTAGTTCACAGATTGCCCGAAGCAAACATCATCGTCAACAGCGGTCGCATTCTCTGTCGTCTCCCATGGCTCATAAGTTTACGTAACGTAAGGCGACGAACCCACGGGCGCGTTTAAACCTTTTCCGAACGAGGCAGTCAGTAGCGGCATCGGGCTTCATTTAAGAACGCTGTGATGCACAGTGGTACCCCCCGTTGGTCAAAATAAAAAATAGTGTTTGTAGACGATCAAAAGTTTTTTTTATTAATAAAAATAATATTTGTTCCAGCCTTAGTACTGAATGAATTAAAAACTTTTTATATCAATCGAACGTTTTTTTTATAATGCTACTGTAGGAATAGAAATAGCGCTACTCACTAGGCACATGTGGCTCTAGTTTGTTTCTCTATTGAGATTCTGCTCAGAAGATTAAAAAGAAACAAATATATGAATGATCGTAGTTTTCCTATTTTGCTTACAAAATCAAAATCAAAAGCTTTCTGATGACCAAAAAATAATACCGCTAGCTTCATTTTTCGATTGTATACAAATATTTGTTTGAAGCAGATCTGCAATTGGTACACCGATCTTACTTGAAGAAATCCTCGATTAGAAATTTTTAAATGATATTGATGACAGCAACCACGAGAGTATTTTTGAGCATGAGCATGAGCATAAATGACCGTACAATTCGTAGTTGCTACTCCATGATTGACCAGAGCAATCGAAGTTGCACAGGGATTTAGTGAATGGGGCTTGGGATTAGCTTACCATTCTTCAATGTGCACAAATCGAGAGCTCCAACTTTAGAAGTCAATAACGGCGCCGGCCACGTCCTTACGGTCATCGGGGAAGGAAAGGAATGTTAGTTAGACAACCATTGGTTTTAGAGACCGAAGAATCTTCTGCATCTCCATAGTTGTCATGGAAAGGATATTGGATTAGTGGGATAAGGTAAGGATCTGGGAGTCATCTTTAGTTGATGATGCGATCCATGATATATTCACGCCTGACCGGATTCACGATATTATTCGATAAATGAATTGTATGCCGAACAAGTGTTCATCGTTCGCACTCGCAGGAGCAAGCAACGCGACCAGAGGATCAAACACTACTAACACTAATCACGCGATCCGCAACTCTTGAATACTATCGTGCCGCGCGAGCGACGCGCAACACGATTGATCCTGTCCGCATCACTCGCCCCAGCAAGAGCAAGCAATGTGACCAAAGGATCAAACACTACTAACATTAATCACGCGATCCGCGATTCTTATATTCTATCGTGCCGCGCGAGCGACGCGCAACACGATTGATCCTGTCCACATCACCCGCCCCCGCAGGAGCAAGCAACGCGACCAAAGGATCAAACACTATTAACATTAATCACGCGATCCGCGACTCGTATATACTATCGTGCCGCGCGAGCGACGCGCAACACGTTTGATCCTGTCCGCATCACCCACCCCCGCAAGAGCAAGCAATGCGACCAAAGGATCATACACTACTAACACTAATCACGCGATCCGCGACTCTTATATACTATCGTGCCGCGCGAGCGTCGCGCAACTCGATTGATCCTGTCCGCACAACTAATTAATTAATTGGTTTATTTAGGATGCATAGCACTATAATGGCTATTTGCATCTACTCCAGAGAATAGAACGTTACAATACATATGATATACAAAAAACAAACTTAAGCCTAATGATTAATGCTACATATTATTTTACATCAAATTTCATTATAAAGTTTTGATTCCTTTAAGAATTTGAATAAATTTTCGTTTTTATCGGAATCATTACATAAATTTTGGATATTAACACTGTATTTTCTTCGGATAGTTGCATATAGTGAACAAGAATCTACTAAATGTTGAACAGTAAGTGCTGTATTGCAATTTGAACACTGTGGAGGATCCTCACGCTTAAAAATATACTCATGAGTTATTCTCGTGTGACCAATTCTTAGTCTAGCTAAGATAACCGAGTCTTTTCTTCGTGAGCAATTTGAGGTGCTCCATTGGGATATCGTTGGTTTAATTGACCGTAGTTTGTTGCCCTCCAATGCTTCCCAAAAGTGTTGCCATGTGTTTCTAACACTTTGTTTTATTGAAACGATCAGATCATTATGGGTAATATTATCTAAATAGTTTTGGCATTGAGTGGCTTCTTTTGCCAATTGATCGGCAATTTCATTACCTGAAATACCCACATGGCTTGGAACCCACAAAAAATGTATGATTTTATTTATTCTACGGATTGTCATCAGAAGTTCTTGGATGTTTTGGATTAATGGTTGTTCAGAAAATGGGTTCTGTAGCGCTTGGAGTGAACTCATTGAGTCAGATATAATTAGGTATTTATAATGCGATTGGTCATCGAGAGCGTATTCAATTGCACTGGTTATAGCCATCAATTCTGCGGAGAATATCGAGGACTGGTTCGATAGACGTATTTTTTTGGTGTGAAGTGTGCTGTAAATAGCACATCCAATGTTATTGGCGTACTTTGATCCATCAGTATAAATAAAATAGTATCCTACATACTCAGATATTTTGCGTGCAAACTCTTTTTGGAACAGCACTGGATTTGCATTCGATTTCTGAGTGCTTGCCATTGAGTAATCAACTTTTATTTCACCAAGTGTCCACGGAGGTTCGCGATGATATCCCCGACTATAGATGTTTTCAGTATTGATTTGAAAAGTCGAACAAAGTTTCTTAAATCGATTTATAAAAGAATTTTTGGCTTTTGTTTGGGTCGAATGGTCTGTACTCGAAATTTTATTGTTTAAAGGATGGGAATGTAAAGTTATTACTTTTATTCCGTAAACCAGCGTTTGAATATCTCTTCTGTATGATAACGGTAATATACCTGCCTCAGAAAGGATACTTACAGTAGCACTTGTCCTATAAGCTCCTATTGCCAATCTGACACCAAGGTGGTGAACAGGATCTAATTGCTTCAAGCGTGTTGCAGAAGCTGAGTTGTATATGATACTTCCATATTCTAATCTTGACAATACTAATGCATTGTGCAGTGTAAGAAGAGTTTTTCGACTAGATCCCCAAGTCGTGTTAGAAAGAGTTCGAATTATCTTCACAGCTCCCATGGATTTCGCTTTGGTTTGTCTTATATGGCAATTCCAATTTAGTTTTTTATCAAAGATCATGCCTAAAAATCTGTGGGTATCAACTACTTCGATAGGTTGATTATATAGCGTTAGTTGAGGATCGTGGATGCAGCTGGTCTTCCGGCAGAAATGGATAATCTTAGTTTTATTAACTGAGAATCGGAAACCTGTCTCTTCACTCCAACTCTCTAGCCGACTCAATGTAGATTGTAGGTTTCTTTGAATTTCTATTAAAGATGATCCTGAAATATACGCTGCAACATCGTCTGCAAACTTAATCTTTTTAACTCCATTTGGGATGTAATTTGCTAAAGAATTAATGGCCACTAGAAATAAAGTCACGCTTAGGACTGATCCCTGTGGGACCCCGGACTCTTGCGAAAATTTTGACGAAAACGTATTACCAATTGCTACTCGGAATTTTCTATCTTGCAGAAAGTTGTCGATGAAATGAAGCATGTTTCCTCGAATCCCGTATGTTGAAAGGGTTTTTAGAATTTTGAACTTCCAAGTAGTATCATAAGCTTTTTCAAGGTCAAAAAAGACACAAACCAAATGTTGCTTATTCGAGAAGGCTTCTTGTATGTCGTTTTCTAATATTGTTAAATTATCGAGAGTACTTCGATATTTTCGAAAACCAGATTGGCAGCTATCAATGAAGCCATTTGATTCAAGATACCATGTAAGACGTCGATTCACCATTTTTTCAAAAACTTTACATACACAACATGTTAGAGAAATAGGCCGGTAGTTTGTCGGATTTAGAGGGTTTTTGTTCGGCTTTTTAATGGCAATAATTATTGCCTCTCTCCATTGGTCAGGGAACACTCTTTGGTTCCAGATTCTGTTAAAAGTTTGAAGTAGATAGTAGTAAGCATCAAATGGAAGGTTTTTCAACATATCATAATGGATATTGTCTGGACCAGTAGAACTTCCCTTACAACTCTTTAGCGCAATCTGTAACTCCTGCATCGTAAAATCTTTATTAAGATCATTTTGGTCGATTTCGTCGTACAAGATAGTTTCGTTAGTTTGAAAATCTATCATTTGTTGCCTGAATTCAGGTGAATAGGCCGCTATACTTGACGTAAATGCAAACTGTTTGCCCAATTCTTCAGCGATTTCATTCGGCGAATGTATTAATCCTGAGCTACCTTTTAAGCATGTTACACCTTGGAAGCTAGTTTTTCCTGAAATTTTTTGTACTTTCGACCAAATTTCGTTTAAAGGTGTTGAGTTATCAATAGATGATACATACTTTTGCCACGATTCTCTTTGGCAACGACGAATAACGCATCGTGCTTTCGCTTTTGCAATTTTGTACGCTTTTTCTGACTCAGAGTTAAAAGTGCGATTGAATTCTTTGAGCGCTTTATTTCGGGCTTTAATACAATCAGAGACCTCGCTGCACCACCATGGCGGTTTACACTTTTTGACTATGCTAGACGTTTGAGGGATCGTTTGTTTCGCTGAATGTAAAACGCTAGAAGAAAAGTGGTCTAGTTGGTCTAAGGGAGTTGATGGATTTTGCTCATCTAATGTAGTAGTTACTACATTCTGGAATGTATACCAATCAGCTGCCGACGTTATCCAACGAGGGCGTCTCGAAGAATTAATAATCCGCGTGAGTGGTGATATTAAAATTGGGAAATGGTCACTTGAACATAGATCAGTGTGTACCATCCAATTAAAATGTCTTGATAAACAAGGAGATCCGAATGAAATATCTATGGCTGAGAAACTATTGTGCGCCACGCTAAAGTGGGTTGGTGAACCGTCATTAAAGATGTTCAGGTTCCAGTCATTGATTGTCGATTCAATCATTCTTCCCCGGGCATTATCCAACTCACTACTCCATTTCGTATTATGTGCATTACAATCAGTAGTTACTAAAAATGGAGTCGGCAACTGTTGAATGAGGTCATCTAACTGTGATCTTTGTATATGTTGATCTGGAGGTAGATACAATGAGACAATTGTGAATTCAAGCGGGTAATACATTCTTACTGCTACAGCTTGTAGATCAGTATTAAGTTCTAACTCTCTTGAGTGAAATCCGTCTTTGACGCAAATTGCTACTCCGCCTGAGGCTCGCATGTGAAATTGGTCTAGTTTATAATATATTGAGTAATTTTTAAGCGTAGGTTTTCGAGAGTGATTAAAGTGACTCTCTTGGATACAAATTGCAAAGGGGTTGAAGTTACTTATTAACAATTTAAGTTCATTGAAATTGTTGTAGAATCCATTTAAATTCCACTGTAATATGCAACTATCCATGGCTGTAACGAGAAATTGTCCAAGAGATGTGTAGTGTTATTACAAAGAATTACATTGTATTGTCACTGAATTGCTCTTCATCAATATTGATCGATTGTGTGATAAACTGTGAAAGTATACTGAGATTGTTTGATTCTGTTATAATGTTAGTCGTGTTAGAATTAGATATTTTCTTTTCATTTTCGTTTGATGTGTTATTGGTGGTGTTAGTACTGTTTTTCATTATTGGGATACTGGGTTGGTTTGGAAAATGTTGTTCCATACTTGGTGGTACGCTGTTTTGATCATTTAGATTGTTATCTCTCTCATTTGTTGTACAGATGGGAATTGGTGTATTATCGGTGGTCCTCGTAGAATTTATCTGGGTGCTGCTGATTGCTCGGTTTGCTACCGGGCGTTGTTGATTTGGTCGATGGTTTGATGAGTTACTTTCTGTTGAGGCGATATGATCTTCGTTGGAGCGATTGGTCATTTCATTGTTCTTTTGTTGATCTGCTTCATTGTGCTGGGATTTGAATAGACTAGAGAACGGTTGCCTCAGCCTGGGAGGATTAGGGTCGGGTGCTTGTAGTCTTCTCTTTTGTCTGGCTTCGCGATACGTTATCTTCTCGGTGACCTTCATGCGTTGAATCTCTAATTCATCTTTGTAGACAGGGCAGTCCTTTGACAAAGTGTGATGATCTCCACGACATACGACGCATTTCAACCCTTGTTGACACTGGGTCTTGTCATGGTAGAGGTTAGCACAACTGGCACATATTTGGTTGCCTTTGCAAACTGACCTCTTATGGCCGAATTTTAAACAGTTCATACACCGTAGTGGTGGAGGTATGTACTGCTTGATTTTGCAGCAATGGAAGCCGGCGTCGATCGAGTTTGGTAGATGTCCAAGGTCGAACGTTAAAATGAACACTCCGGAATCTTCGAAATCACCTTTTTTGTTGCGACGCTGAACCCTTTTCACGTCAGTCACGTGTTGGGAGCTCAGCTCATCAAGGATCTCCTCATCAGTGTGCATTTTTAGATCAGGGCAAAATATGGTTCCGCGAGAACTGTTCAAAGTAGGGTGTTCGGTGATCTCGATATTGATGATTCCTCCAAAAACCTTTTGCTTCTTCAGTTTCTCTGCCTGTTGTCGGTCAACGGTCTTGAGTAAGAGGCCGCCATCTTTCGTCCTAACAATAGTAACATTCGGGGTTATGTTGTTCATTGCCTTCCTAATGAAAAACGGGGATACCGTTTTCATTGTTTCGTCCTGGTCCGTTCGCTTCAGGGTCAAAAAACGTGGTCCATTGTAACTGTCCACTTTCATCAGCTTTGTGAACTGGATCTCCTTTTGCGTCAAACGATTCGCTGTTCGTTTCTTCCCATTGTTGCCACGACTGCTTTCTTTTGTTGTCCATTCCAACTCTTGTTGATCTATATCCAGGCCATTATACCTGGACCCAAACGCCCAGGATGGCCCTCCTCCGCCGCCTGAATCCTCTGCCATGTCACTCACCAGTCCGCTAAACTATTTGTAACGATTTGCTTCAACAACCACTAATTTAATTTGTATAGGGTCTCCGCGGTACGAAAAAAAGGGCTTTAGCTTGAAGAGCGCACGATGAAACGATGTTTCCCACTCGAAAGCTTCAACCAAACTGTCCGCACAACTCACCCCCGCAAGAGCAAGCAATGCGACCAAAGGATCAAACACTACTAACATTAATCACGCGATCCGCGACTCGTATATACTATCGTGCCGCGCGAGCGACGCGCAACACGTTTGATCCTGTCCGCATCACCCACCCCCGCAAGAGCAAGCAACGCGACCAAAGGATCAAACACTACTAACTCTCAACCACGAGAGTATTTTTGATTGTCAAAACGTACTTGATTTGACAATTTCTGATGTTATTTTTTATGACATACTGTGTAGAAATGAATTATGACCGCTTCGCCAAACAAATAGAACCACCGTGCGATGCGACGATTTGTGAGGCGTTGTGACTCGGGGCGCTACGGCTGGTCTGAGGGCACTTCCATTCCGAAATTACCGCTATATTTACCCTGATTTCTTTCATGCTTCGTTTGCAAGATGCGAACGATCGAGCGAACTATGAACAAACAATATCGCCTGGAAAGAATCGCCCCGATATTGCCTTCTTTAGAGCTTCCTCCGACAAGCAGCATAGAGAACTAATCTAGCCGTATTGTCTTCCCAAGGGGCTGGGCGGCAATCGCTTTATTTATTGGCCACCGGAACGGAACTGACAGCCGACAACATTGGCACAGTTTTGGTTTTTTGCTGATGCGATACAAAAAATATGCATCACCTATCAGCTAGATTTAGCATTATCGACTCATCAGAACATGTTTGAATTTGCATTATAACTGTAAATGGATCAACGAACGATAGATTTGCACAGGACGATTCTTAGACAAGGAAATTTAATCGAAAAGCTGTGTCATTACCATAATCTGCTATCGGTTGGCGGTCTTTTGAATATGCATTTTGTGCTTTTGATTCGATTTTGAATTCTTGAGACGATTAATGATGACCCAAATTAGTCAAACACATTAAGAATAAATGGTTGTTTATGGTTGTTTATGAGCACGGTGCTATGAAACAAAAAAGTGTCAAATTAAACAGGCCACAAAGTAGATTCGTTGATTTTTTGTTTTTGATTTGCGAGGCGTTCTAATTAATGTGAACAAGTTTCAAGTTTTTTAGAATACGTTATAGATAGCTTCCTAACAGATTTCAACATAAAGCACACTTTACGCGTATTCTAGATTTCTCTATGCCAATGAGATTATCCTCTAGAACAATAAGTTCATAATTCAAGAGTATATTGACTATCTTGTAGTTGAAGTTAAACATCATAAACTAAACTAATGCCATTGGTTTTTTACCCTTCAATAACTTACAATCATGATAATACTCAAATAGGAGCTACCATAGTCATCTGGAACCAACTTTTTTTTGTGTGTTTATTTAACTTCCCATAAAGGCATAACTGTCCCATATGTAAAAAATAGGTGTAGAGAAAATGACTGTCAAAGTTTGAAATTTGCCTTTTCATACAAAAGTTGTTAATTTTCTAGTGTATTTCCGCATGCCATATTCATTAAGCACAACCACACAGATTACTCATTTTGCAACTATTGATCAGTAAAAAATATAAACTTAAACATAATTCTAGTTTTGCATCTGCTATTGGCGTTCAAAGTTCATATAGAGACTGTTATGCTTTTATTTTTCAATATGGGACTACACTAACTTCATATTTTTCTACATAATTTTCATACAAAGTGTGTTAATTTGTATAAAGTACTAGCGGTCCCGGCAAACTTCGTCTTGCCATCAAGTAGGCTGTTGAAAAATGTCATGGAACCTCCCATACAAAATAACATATAAGTACTCCCCCGTTTTACCAAATTTTCAGAAAAACTCCCTAAACTTTCTTATCACGCGAACACGTCGGAACCCTTCAAGAAAACAACAGTGAAAGAATTGTGCAAATCGGTTGTCCCGTTCTCCAGCCATTTCGTGACATACGAACACCACTTTATTTTTATTTATATAGATATACTAATGAATGTTGCAATGAAAAAAGGTGTTGGTTCGAAAATCAATATGGGACAGTTATGGTTTTATGGGCAGTTAACATATCTGATCCAAAAATCTCAATTGGCAATAAATTTTGCACATGCTTTCGTTATGATAGAATAAGTGTTTTCCATAAATCTTTTGACTCAAGAACTTCTGAAAGTAGCCTATGAGTTTTGGCTTTCATTTTTCTATGGATACCCCAACTATACAAATACAAATAGCACTTTAATTTACCATACGTTCTAATATAGTGCTATTATACAGCTATATTAGCCGTATAATAGCCCTATAGCTTGAGCATGAGCTTGATTGGCCGCCCGTGGATGCACTCCAGTATCGCCAGATCAGCTGCACTTACACAAGGAACCAACCGAATGACTGCTTGGTACTAACAGGCATCCTCAGTGTATAAGTACTGGTGATCTTCTATTTTTAGGCAACAATGGCACCTGCCACGTCAGAATGCAGACCAATGAGGGGAAGGGGAGGAATTGATGATGCATTGAACTGACTCCCACGTAGACCGTATATTCCACTGCATCCACGCCAGTTCATGCGGGAGTGTATGGATTGGGGGAAAGGCATGGCAGAGAGGTTTGCTTTTGTGGTTAGCAAACTTCCTATAGATAGAAGCAAGTGAGAGATATACAACTACAAAGTACGAGGAAAGGGACGGGCCTGGGATTGAACCCATGACCTTCTGCATATGAAGCAGAAGCGGTAGTCATCAGACCACCAACCCCGTCTAGCCGTATAATAGCCCTATAGGCCAAAAAAGACGAATTAGCGTGCTAGTTGGGTGCAGCTCTGAAACTATTGATTTCATAAAAAAAAGCGGTTCATGAAGAGATTGTAGTGAACCATTTGGGCTACGGGAAAAAAATATACTATGCAAAAAAAATATGTTCATCATTAAAAATTAAAAATAAATAACTTGTTCGGACAAACGGCGCAGAACTCTATCTCTACCACCACTCTTACCATAAACATCATTTTAGCCATCATTCGTCAGTATTATACACAACGTAGGACATGTCGTACTATACAGTATCTAGTTAATAAAACTTTAACCGTTTTCAAGTGTTTCACTCCGGAGGAGAAATGTAGATATTAGACCCTCGTCAATCTACCACTTGCGCGATCATAACTTGTTCCTTAAATTTAAAAAAAAATGTTTTCATTATCTTCCAAACTTTTATCATAAAAACTTGATAGAAAATAAATATTTGGGATAAAGTTTCATGATGAAGTTTTTATGATCAAATATGAGTCTTGAAATTATTCTGCTTTTGGATTAGCACTGCTGATCAATCTTGATATTGTCAAGGGAAGGATTCTTGAACTAAGCGTTGCATGTTATGGTAAAAAAATAACGTTTCTGTCCGACCCAGATCGGAACCTTCATCCTTCAAATCTTGTATCTTACTCCGACACCAGAAGTGTTAGAACTGTTAGAAGTGATTAAATTGAACCCAATATTCTTGAACAACGAGCTGTCAATGATTACTTTACAACAAGATACATGTTTTTATGAATCAAAAACTTTTCACTTCAAATCCTACTGTTGGAGACAGTAGGCGCCGTCCAAAAATTACGTAACGCTCTAGGAGGAGGGGGGAGTAGGCTCAAGCGTTACGGATCGTACAAAAATTTGAAATTTTCCATACAAAAAGCGTTACGGAAATTTCCAAATTTAGCGTTACGTAATAAATGGATGCTGCCGTAGTTCTTATACAAATTAAGAACTTTTAAAGTGGTGATGGTGGTCAAGAGTTCAATCCCTTCAATGGATTGTGTTGATTTTTTACCATGTATACTCTCAAGGACCACACGGAAAAAATAAGCACCTCGATATCAATAGTTCTGCTCTATGATTCGAACTACTGTTAAATTTTGGCAATACCAAACAAATGGCACTCGAATTCAACGTTGCATGTTTTGTTTAAAAAAAAAAATAAACAAACGTTTCGACTCCGCCCAGATTTGAACTTTCAATCGTTGAAGTGCAAGTCTTGTATCTTACCTTGAAATTTAATTTACATCTGTTAGAAGGGGTTGAATTAAATTTTATGAGTTTCTACAACTAGCTGTCAATGAAGTATAGAATAAATATGATGTTCAAAATCAATGATTTTTCACTTAGAGACAGTAGAGCTAATCCAAGGTTAGGACTCTTCAAATCATGGTGATTGGTGTTTTTGATTGAGTCAAAATATCAATCCATTCAATCGAAAGTGATGATTTTATACTGTGTATTGTTCTTGATGAAGAATCGGGAATAATTATTGAAAATGGTCTGTTTTAGTTTTAAGTATTATTTTGCATTGCAATTGAAATAACTCGACAACAACTATATTCTAGAGAAGTGACAATAGTAACTTTTTTATGCAGGTTAGAATAATTTAAAGATTCTTGTTTGATCATCAAAACGTATTTATTTCAACAAAAACAAAAAGTACAGAAAACCGCTCACTACAATCTATCAATGAAATGCTTTTCTCGCGTGTTTCGGAGCTAGAATAAATTGCATGCCAAAACTCATAGGTCATTTTCAGAAGTTATTCTTGAGTCAAAATTGAACAAATCTTCTATGGAAAACCCTTTTTCTATCACACTGAAAACATGTGTAATACTTAATCCAAATCCAAGATTATCAGGTAGGATGTCTAATAATTTCGACTAATTCTAGATGCAATTCGTCTAGTATTTTTTTTTTTGTGTTTTTGGTAATTTTAGCAGAATTCTGAGATTTGACACTTTAATAATTAAAATTTGTAAAAAACAATGATCCTGAAACGTAAACTTGATTGAACATCGAGCGATTCACAATAAAGCTAGAAAACGATTTTATTAAGATGATGTCGTAATACAGAGTTTAAACTAGTACAATGATAGTTTATGAGACTACGACAATTGAGGTGTTTGAAAGGAAAGGGGTGTAAGTGATAAAAAAAACTAGTTTTGAGAAAATTGACTTTGATGTTTTTTTTATCAATCTTCCATTGCATACCAATTGCAAAAGAGCCAAACAACAACTCCATACGTCGAATAATGTTATTTTTTGTATTCCCCTAAAATTATCGTTGGAAAGCATGAAAACACTATATTTTTAGTATCGTAAAACGGGGTATTTTTGATTATGTGGGTAGCTTCCATAGTTACAGGACCCACAAAACACTAAGTTAAATAACTTAATATAGAGTAAAAAATATAGTACGATACTTCAAATCATCGCAAGTTGCGTCGGAATCGAGAACATTTGAAGCTCTATTATCAAATTGGTTAAAAAAATATTCTTTTTATATGTCCATGAATTTTAATAAATTACACCTAATCCATTCTCCTTAATCCAACTCAAACTGCACTGATGTGAAGCAGTTGTTTGGTTGTGTATTTTCATGTGTTTGCTTCCAGTCGTTTGGTAGTATTTTACATACCCCAAAACTGAAAACAGACTTTCGAATATAAAAAAAAATATAGTTCCATTCCAAACGTCACGCAATCTTTCAACCGCAACCGATAATTAAGATACCAGCACTTTTTGAAAAGCATGAAATAAAAAAATTGAGAACGAAGTGCAGAAACATTCAGATTTTCTTTCGAAAAACTATCAAGCTTACCCTATTTTACGATATGCTTATCTCAAAACCGGCCAAAATGTCACACCCTATTGCGTTTGAGCCCTTATATTCTTTCAATGTTGAACACATGTCTTGGCTGTCATCTTCTGGCCTACATTTGGTTAGTTTTATTTTTTTAAATTTCTTTATTAAGGACTGTTCATTTTATAAAGTGGACACCTTGTTTATGCTATATCTTTTTTATTTATTGATGAAATTGTGAACGGTTTTCTGTGTATCGTTCAACTTTTCTACAATGTTATGAAAATACAGAAACTTACAAAATGCTTTCGGTTGAAGAACTAAATAGTTTTTGCAAAAACTCTTAAGAAAAACTGTTCGTCAAGTTTAAGCATTATTTTTCGCATGAAAAAAATCCTAAATTTAATGAACAAATTGTATGTTGGTATCCTTTACTATTCAACTTAAGGTAGAGCTTTTAAAAACATCAATAATATTCCATCAGTTCCTGACGCTGAGTCACTTTAGTGATCTATTCCTTATGGTCAAATTTGCTGATACACCATCTTTTTACTACCAGCAAAAAAGTAAAGTAATAAGCGTGTTCAAAACTGGTTTAGATTACTAAAGAAACTATATATGTATAAAAAAAAGCAAAATCTTGGTATTTTTCTTTAAAAAAAATTGATAAAAATGATTTTATGATATCTGCAAAATTGCTTCTCCAAAAATAACTTGATATTTTTTAGCAAGCTTCTAATTGATGATGCTTTCTAATTACAACCATTTTTTGAAAATAAAAAATATAAATTGTCGAATTTTCCTGCCGATTTTTAATAATCCTTGATTTTGATAACCTCCAAAAATCGACCGTTCTAAACGTTGTGCCTTATTAGTGTGAAATCATATTATATTGGTAACTTTTTTATTACCACAGCATTGTACAATATTAGTCGAACGATGTACAGAAAACCGATTTCGATTTCATTGATAAATTAAAAAGATATTGCATGTCCAAAGTGTCCACTTTATAAAATGAACAGTACTTAGTATCATTCCAAACATTACATTCATTTCTTATATCTAGGTGTTCTGTGTTATTAGACAACACTATCATCCTAATTTGGTAAAACAAATTTAAGATTTTATTAACATTTTGTTAACAACATATTACATTTCAATTGCCGCAGCAGTTCAGATTTTTTTACAGGTGAGTTGATTTCACCTGCTTATAAGGGAAAAAAACATTTTCAATTTACTTAACCTAACTTAACCTAAACATATAACGCATTAATCGTGGCAATAGAAGATTGCAACGATTTTTGCCTGAAATTATTAATGATTTTATTTGACATTTGTTCCAATGTTTCAACATTGGATATTCTATGTAACTCATTGGTACTATACCAGGGAGGAAGCCTCAGAATCATTTTCAAAATTTTATTTTGAATTCTCTGCAGAGCTTTTTTTCCTGGTATTACAACAGCTAGTCCATATTGGTAAAGCATACAACATGGCTGGCCTGAACATTTGTTTGAATATCAAAAGCTTGTTTTGAGGACAAAGTTTTGATTTTCTATTAGTAAGGGGATACATTGGTTAGTATGTTTGATTAACTTTGAGGAATAAAGCAATGAATTTGACCATGATGAATCTTTCGTGCTAAGCCGATCATATTCACGCTATAGAGCTTAATAGCTAAAATAATTTATTGTCGTGATATTTATTTAATTATTTCACTTAGTATGACTCAAATCTACTTCTTTTATTTTTCTCTTACGCCCTACTTATTTTGATTCCAACTGATTCTAGAAATAAGTTAGAATTTTGATTTTAGTATTGCAATAAATGAAAATTTCCATAACAAAAATCATTAGGCAGCGTCCATTCATTACGTAACGCTAAAATTGAAAATTTTTGACCCCCTCTCCCCCCCTTCGTAACGCTTTTTGTATGAAAAATTTCAAATTTTTGTATGAGCCGTAACGCTTTACCCTACTCCCCCCTCCCCCTAGAGCGTTACGTAATTTGTGGATGCCGCCTTATGCACTATTTCAGCCAAAACCACCTTTTATTGTTGACGGAGTCTAATCCATCGATGTGTGTATCTATTTTAAAAAATTGAAATAGAACTGAATTTTTAAATGGAATCTCAAGTGATGCTACCCAAGCAACCATGAAGCATTTAAAATGGAATTATGTTAGCATTAAAGGCAAGGCAATAAATGCTTGTCAACCGTATATCTGCCGATAGTGCTGCACCAATGCAGGTTATGGCGAAATAATGGGCTGTCGTAGTGCTAGACCTTCAGCAATGTTCCTTGGTGGACGTCAAAAAGCGTAACGCCTCGGTATAGAAGAAACCAAAAAAAAAATATGTTTATCGCTTCACTTTTTCCTCCATTGCTCTCCCGCATCTGCATGCTTCCAGTTGTTTGGTTGTATTTTTTTGCTTCTTCATTCCACTGCGATTCCCGGGTAGAGGCGAATAACTAAATAATGGTAAAATAAGAACAAATTTTGCAATCATATCTAGTTTAACCATTATTATGTTATTGATATATGACATTAAATATCTCATCAATAGCAAAACATACAATTATAGCAAAATTTGTCATTGGTCTGTTATTCTTGAAAGTCATGTAATAACTAATCAATAACAAAATATACTATCATGGTAAAATTTGCTATTTATGCCTTACAGTTGAGGTCGAAATACGCGTATTTGTCAAAGGATACAAACTCTAGTGGAATTAAATGTTATAGTACTAAATTCGGGTTTTTCATCTACTTATAGGTATTCTACTGAACAGTTCGAAGATTTATTATCACTAAAAATTTTGCAAATTCGCGAATAGATTTTTTCTGGTCACCCTATTTCGGAAATGGTCACCCTAATAAAAAAACCCAAATACACGTGTATCCTTATTTCGGATTAGGAACAAAATAGCAAATTTTCACGGAATTCGGTGACCCACTACCCAAGTAACAATTTCAGTGCTTTTTGATCTTAGATGTTATTTATGAAGGTTTTATTAGAGATGTATTCATTCCTAACAGATTTAATGAAGCATTGCAAAGTGCTAAACGTTCTTTTCAGTAAAACCCACTTTAAAATGCTTTGTAGATATCTATAAGAGCTCCCGTTAAAACTTGTTTTCTGACCACATTTGTTGATAATAAACTGTATTTTGAAGGAGCTGCGTAGTGTCTATTAAAACCTATACTTAAAACCCCATCTTGCTTGTCTTATAAAGGCATAGATAAAACTTCTAAGACTGCACTAAGTCATGTTAAAGCCTTCTTAAATCTTAATTGTCTGATGCATGTTATTGGAATGCAGTCAGCGTGTGGTTATCGATATCATTATGTTGATAATGATAATCATGTAGTGAATCAGAACGCATACATAGAAATGGCAAATATTCCTCACGTAGAATTATCTGACTACCGTATATAGCCTATATTCTCATGCATGCCTTAACTTCCCGTTCCACTGGGACAACTATGCTGCACACAACAGCTGAGGTATACGAAAAAGCTTTTAATTTTTAGGCATTTATTACTTATCGTTTTCTGCATTAGTACAACTGATCACCCACGACTAGCTTTATCATAACAATGCATTCCAATAAACACATAGTTAGATACATAACGGCACGAATTATGTAAATTAAATTTCATCACAAAATCGAATCTTCTGACTTGTTTACCTTTTTGACAGCACTAGCTTTCCTGAGTGCATTAAGTTCAAGCCAAGGCTCCAAAAAAACTGCAGAACAAATAGTATAATTTAAGAATATTTTAGCCAGTGAAGGATTTTTCACATGTATTCTTAAGATCAAAAGCGCTTATGAATGATTACATTGCTCAGAATAACCACCAATTGATCTTAATCCTTCTCAGACAAAACCAGCAAGATTTAACTGGATGGGATCCATTTTTATTGTCGCTGTTTCGGGTTGATAATTACAATATGCGGGGGAAATTTCGATATATGATTGAGATGAAAAAAAAAAATGAAAATGGAATGGAGTTAGCGAATTTTGATTTCGTAATTATGGCGCGTTGCTGTAAATCGAAAAATTTTAAGTCATTTCACGAGTAAATTTTTGTTGGCAGGAATTTCACGCGATCGTAAGGAAGTTTTCTGCCATGCAAAAAATGATTTTTTAATTGATTATTATGAGTTGGCAGACATCATGATGGTTTCAATATTAAAAAAGGTTATAGTTTATAAACAACTTTTTGGTTGATGTTTGTTCAATCAAAAGCTCTTAACATTGGTTTTATTTCGTGTATTAGGATATCGTAAAAGATTCAATACCGCTACAAGAGCTCAATAAGGCTATACAATAGCTCTTTTGAATGTTTTATAGTATCCTACAAGGGTAGATGTATTCATACGATACAAAACTAAGAAGTTTTGAAACGGTTTTAAGGTATAGTCTTAACAACCTCCTGTAGTGTGGGCCTTTTCGGGCTTAACGAAGTTTTATCAGAGTTTTATTAAGGTTATTAAGACTAATAAGTTCTAAAATGAGTTTTAACGATATGGTGGTAACAACAGCTTGTAGTAAATGAAAAAACTAAAAATGTTACTTAGGATAGATCGGTTTATCATGGAATGGCTGAATAATCAAAAACAATGAAAAAATATACGCAGCACTACTAACATGTAATTGCATACATAAATTACGCAACCAAAACATTAACTACCCAAAGAAACTGAAAACCAAGAAACAAGTGAGGAAGAAATTGAAACTTGTTCAAAGTTGATGCGTGTGTCGAAAAAGAGTAAAAAATAGCAGCAGCCAAATGTTGCGCAGCAAAAGAAAATACAGAAGCGACGAACCAAGCAAAACAAAAAACAGAACTTGAAACATCGCTGACATTTTCCTTACTTGTATGGCTTGCCAAATCCTGAAGTCGTCCGGCTTGGCGTTTCACGTTATATTTCGGGCAGCACAAAACAGTAAAAACAAAAACCAAATTACAACCGCAATCAACGTACTGTTATGGAAGATTGTTCGTCGAGCAGGTAGGTGGTGAAAAGGGAAAATAGTAACATACCCACATGAAGCTCTGAAAAACCACGTGCCACATATGAACGTCTCGAAGACGCATTGGTTTTAAAGACTTGATAAGTAGCACTGAAGGAATTCGAAAAACCAACAACCGCGCAGAATTGGGAAGGATGATAAGGGAAGGTGCAATACACAATCTTTGATAGCTCAACGATTGTATTTTATCGTGAACAAATATGTTTGCACTTCTGTACGACCATTTCGGAACTGTAAACATCATTCTATTTTAGAAAGGTTTCAAGACGGATTTTCCCGAACAGTTAGGACCTTTTCACATGTTGAGGTGCACTTGGAATGCACCTTCTGCAACCGGATGCATCGATTGCAACCAAATACTTTTTTAGCGTTGCACTTTCAGTTAACGAACCCTGCTCGATGCTTACTGACCTGCTGCAATTCCTGGTTGATTAATGAAAGTCGCCCCGCGTATAGCTTGACAGGAGCAACTTGTCAACGCAAGTTGAAAAAAAAAACTCCAGCTCCGGGTTTTGGGTTCACGATTGTTTTGACGGTTACATATCAGCGAAATCCTTTAATTACTGTGAGCTTCTGTCTTTGGTACGCACCAAATGTAAGTTTGTGTTGAAGTCGAGAGAGCAAGGGTTGACTGAGTAGTTGGGACGTGAAGGGTGTGCGGTAACCCAACTTTCACTTACTTTGGCGACAGCAGCGGCAGATAACAAGAGTCTAGCAGGATTGTTCAAGGAATCGGGAAATTGTTTTGCAGTTATGTATTAAGCCTTTAAATGGTATCATAGAGTATATTGGAACCCCGAAGACTTTTGCAGCTTGCTTTTGAACTAATGTGTTGAAACCGAGGTCATGAAGATAAATTTATCAGGGTCATTAAGGCTGACTATCAGAATCGTATGAAAGGGATATTTTGAACGATTTCCTGTTGCACTTATATAACATGTTGTCGCAGAATTGTCATCGCCGTCGTCATTTTAGGTTTATCTTTGTTATTAGATTTTGCCGAACATTTCGATTATTCAAATGATTTACGCGTAATACTTTGTCCGAAATAACCCGGTACCAGTTTTATTGAGTTTTAGGTAAACCTAGTATATTTTTTAAATTAAGCTTTGTTTCAGAAATGCTTATCCTACAAAATATCATTTTTTTATCATATCTGCCCTAAACTTCAGAATACTCTGGAGAATAATTTTCAGATCTTGAGGTGTGATTTACGAAATTTTGAAAATCTTTGTATATGCAAAGAAGATCATGCTTAGATCGATGAGCAGGGGTTGAATTCTGAGAAAATTACTGATTACTGAGAAGATTGCTGATTACTGAATAAACCTTAAAGAAACTTCAGGATGAATCTCGAAAGCAAAGATGGAAAAATGTTGGTTCACTCCCTAAAGAATGTGTGGACAGATTTCATGATGATCTTGAGAACAATTATGATAAGACTTCTAAAACTTTTTGTATTATTTCCTGAAAAAATCTTCAGTAATTCAAAAAAATCTTGAACAACTCGGTGATAATTCAAACTTACAAATGCAATGTATGTATGGGAGGTAAGTAGAGAACATTCATAGAGAAATGCTTAAAACTGTTTGAAAAAAAAAATCAAAAGTATCACTCGCACAGTGGTCTAGATAAAAAAAAACAATTACAGAAATTACGCATTTACAATATTTAACTATTTTTAGCCATCAAAAGTATTTTGGAACATGTTTTAGGGTTGAAGACACTATTTTGGGCATAGTCACAATTTTTTGGTTCTCTAAGATCAAAATTCTAACAAAAATACATACACTTAAACACTTAAATATCATACATGTTTTGCCTCTCAACTTTTTCAAGAAACTATCGTTTAGGCAAACTTAGGCAAGAAGAATCTTCTTCAATTCCTCGATTCGATCGATTCCTTAGTCTTGAGTAGAGAAGCTCTTCTTTAATTGTTTGAAGTATCTACAACAATAAGTATTAATTTAAAAAGGTTAACTACACTTGACTACCAATTTGCATTCGAGGATGCTGAATCTTTATAAGAATGTTATCGACGAGAAAAAAAAATATGCTGCAACCCTAATTTGCACCAGTTTTGGTGAAAATAAGTCAGAAGAGTTTTAAAGCAAAAATTAAGGTTTTTGAACTGTGCAGCTATTTAATGTCCGAACACGTAGACACATATTTTTATTTTTAAATAATCATATGTATTTTTAACTATCTGATATAATAGATGAATGTTCGGCCTTGTTTTCAACTAAAAACTTAGTTTAGTAATTGGGGTTTTGCCAGCTATTTGAAAACCTGGACCATTGTGCCTCAGTGGAATTCTTTAAGAGATTTTTTAAGCAATTTGATACAGATTCTTCAAGCCATTTTCTGGTAGGATCAATCCCAAAATTTTCCAAAATTTTCAACATTTTTATCCTAGGATTCCTTCAGAAATCCATTCAATGAATCTAACAAGTGTTTAACATGAATTTATTTCGGGACTTCACAGGGATTTTAGTTCCAAAGATTTCTCCAGAGAAACATTCAAGGTTCTACAAAAATTGCTTCGATCATTTTATGTGAAAGGTTATCATAAGGGGATTTTTCTTATTATTTGTAATTAAATTTTGATGGGTTATTTCATGGATATTCTCACAAGAAATTTTTCAAAATTTTTTTCAAAAATAGTTCAAATATTCGCCCAAAAATTCTCCGTGATTCCTCCTATATTTTGACCGACTTTTTGTCCAAGAACGTTAAACTTATCCAAAAAGAGATTCCAAGGATCAAGGTTCTAATAATCAATTCGCGTTAAGAATTCTGAAGGAGCTGTTCTTATTTGTGTTCAAAAGGAAGTATCCATTCAACCAATTTAAAACACAATCGTAATGCATTTTGCTCAACTTGCGAGGGAAGTCACCTCACCTCCATAAACAAGTCGACCAATTGAACTAGATCACCTCTAGATGTACATTAGTGGGCGAAAATTCTAAAACCACAAAACACCGGAGATGGCGAATTTCGTCATTTCGAATGCGTACTTTAGTAGCACCCGACATCACTGGCAACGAGATGCCTTCACTTTGCCCTGAATGGAACGACCAACGACGACCCGTGCTTTCAAGTGACTATACTTCTTTCTCAGAAACTGATTCCCGGGCATTAATGCATACCCGACCCGTGCTATGCCCATAAGTAAATGGCTCGAGATTTCCTTCGCTCTGTCTGACATTGCCCAACAGTAGTGTCACATCGCCCTCCGGTTGATTCGTGCAAAAGCGAATCGCAGACCAGAGCTTGTAATTTAAATGTTCCAAACAAAAGACATCAACGGCTGACAAAACTGTCAATCATGTTGGAATGGGAACCGTTGTTGGCTGGGATTGCAGCGCAGGGACCATGCGTCGTCAGCCCAAGCGACGAACCTCCAATTTGGTTCTTGTTTTCCTTTCATCGATTTTTCTCTCAACTACATGCGCGACGCATTGAATTAACCCATATCCGCCCAGCGTCCTATAAATAGGACAGTACTTGTAGAGCAAATATCTTGAAAATAAAGAGGTTTAGGAGAAAACTGTCTTCTGCAAAGTTGATCACAGGACTGCTGACTTGGTAACTATTTTAATTCAGAATTAAATCACCAGGTGGCGCACAGACGCCAACAAATGTCGCATATATAAGCAACATATGAAACAACTTTCCAGCGTACAAATATTTGTTTCGTTTATATCTCAGTCCAGCGATGAGATACAAAATTGGTGTCTTCGACAAAGTTCAATAACTAAATAATACCTATTCGCATAGAACCTTACAAATTCGGAAAACACTCCCAAGATGGCGCTAGTGAGCCAAAACTTTATTTGCTTATATCTTAGCCCAGTTATGAGATACAAAAATGGTGTCTTCGAAAAAGTTGAACAATTAAATATCACCTATTCGCATAGAACCTTAAAAATTCGGAAACCATTCCCAAGATGGCGCTAGTGAGCCAAAACTTTTTTTGCTTATATCTTAGTCCAGTTATGAGATACAAAAATGGTGTCTTCGACAAAGTTGAACAACTAAATAATACCTATTTGCATAGAACCTTATAAATTCGGAAAACACTCAAAAGATGGCGCTAATGGTCGAACATTTTGATTGTTTATATCTCAGGTCAGTGATGATATACAATGTTGGTGTCTTCGACAAATGTGTTTAACTGAATGAGATCTAGTCACCCTAAATCTTATTAGTTGGGAAAACACTCACTAGATTGCGCTAGTGGGCAAATATTGTATTTGCTTGCATCTCAGTTCTGTTATGAGATACAAAATAGTTGTCTTCGGCAATGTTGAACAAGTAAATGATACTTAGTCACATAAAACCTTATAACACTCACAAGATGGCGCTAGTGGGCAAAGATTTTATTAGCTAATATCTCAGTCAAGTGATTAGATACAAAGTTTGTGTCATGTCAATGTTGAACAACTAAATGAATCCTATTCGCCTAAAACCATATTAGTTCGGAAAACACTCACAAGGTGGCGCTTGTGGTCAAAAATTTTTTTTTATATCAGTCCAGCGATGAGACTGAAAAAAATCAAACTCTCGAATTTGGTATCTTCGTCAAAAGTGTTCAGCTGAATGGGATCTATTCGCCCAGAAACATAGTAGTTTGGAAAATTCTCCCAAGGTGGCGCTAGTAGACAAACACATTATTTACTTTTGTCTCAATCTAGAGATTGGATACAAAGTTAGTGTTTTTGACAAAGTTGGAGTACTGAATGAGACCTATTTGCCTGGAAACGTATTACTTTGGAAATCACCTAGGGCACACATTTTTTTCGCTTATATATCAGTCCACTGATTAAATCCAAAGAAAGCTATTCGCCTAAAACCTTCTTAGTTCGGAAGTCATTCTCATGATTGAAGTCCAGTAATGAAAAATTTTGTATCTTCGAAAACGATGATCAACTAAAGGAGATATTTTCGCAAAAAAAGACATATTAGTTGGGAATTGCTTTTATGTGCGAAACATCAAGGAAACAACCTATAAGAAATTGGTCTGCCTAGATCAAAACAATGGATACTTACTATCGATTCGAGCAACAATCGTTTATTTCGGATGCAATGCTCCTTACATTTTTAGATGAACCTTGACACCATTTAGATCTTTTGAAGGGAGTAAAGAACGAAAAAAACGACAAATTGACTTATCCATCCATGAACTGAACTCCAATGGTGAAGGGCGGCTGTCAAATAGGAGTAAAATTGAATAGCCGCCAACCTAAGTCCAGAACCAGTTTTATGACTTAAACGTGGAAAAGTAAAAATAATTATTCGCAAAATTACAGGTAATAAACTGCAGTGCGTTGTTGCCAATTTAATCAGAAAATTCTACTTAATTCCCAAAATGAAAGTTTTCGAGAAAATTGATTACGGCTTCACCATTGTTTGGTCGTAGTTTTGTATGGCTGTTTACCTTTTAGAACCAGCGAAGCGTTGAGGTAGCTGTAAAGAGCCTTCCTTGCTGAACTCACTCGGTCCAAAAATTGTGACATTTGAGCGGGCACGCTTCCGTATGCTCCCCAGGTATTCTGGTCAGCTCTAGTGTCAAAAAGTTTAGACCGCGTGGATTCGGTTCTATCGGTGTCTTATTCACTTTATATGCATCAGTGATGCAGTAACTAACGTTACTGCCGAATAATGTTGGCTTCAAATATTCACATCTGTAAAGCATGTAATAGTTGGAGTCCAATAGTTGACTGTCATTGGACTGAAGGACTAACTTTTGATCAGCACTAACGAAATTCTGATATTGCCAAATATAAATTTCGATCATTGTCAGATCAGAGTCACATTGTATACTGATAACTTGACCCAGAAAAAATATTTCGATAGTTATGTTTCCATTTTATATAATCTTTTTGAAGACTATTCTGGAACATCTGTAGGTTTTTTTCTAAATTCTAAATTTGATGTAAGATTTTATTTTGTTTTTGGTATAAATGGCTTAAGTGTGCATTATTGTACATGTACATGTATGGAAATGTATGTATGTCTGTATCTTACTTACGTGGTAGAGCAAAAAAATGAATTGAAGTCACTAAATGATTTAGTTCTGACATGCACCTGTCGCCTCTGAATTTTTTATTCTTCATGTTGCAATTTCTTAATCAGGGTACGTCCATAAATTACGTCACGCAAAGTTTTACCATACTCATCCTCCTCAATTTTCCTCTGTATCACATTTTTTGTATGGATTCCAATTTTTATATAGGTAGTCACGTTTCATTGTAATCTCCTCCTTCCTTTTCTGTACGTGACGTTATTTATGAATTACCCCTCACCAGCAGTTTTTTCCAACTTGTTTACATTGTAATGGGTCGAACTGCATGAAAATATATTTGATTAATCTCGATAATAAACTTATAGAACAGCTAGATATGGACGACACACTTTCAAGAATTTTTTCGGATCCCCACCATACACTTGAAATTTTTGGTGAAATAAGGTTTAATTTATGGGAATACGACTATGAGTAACAAAAACGGAGCTGAATTCCAATTGTGAGATACCTTGGGCGTTAACGGGTTAAGATCGAACATCGAGCTGCTACCGATTGTCTCTGCGGTGCGGCGCATTGTATGAATATGGGCCAGTTTCTATGGATGTAGCTGACCCAGCCATCCCCTTCCAACTCCTTTCCACACCCTTTCACCATGTTAACTCGTTTTACTCTTCTTCTTCGAGACGGAGAATTGCGATTTTGAATCCAATGGGGGCACTCTTAAAAGCTTGAAAGTTCAAGTTCGATACATATTGGTTGTTACAAGCATACTTTCGATTTCGATTGGGTTTGCTAGCGGAGCAATGGCATATGGGGTTTCATTATTTTGGCAGCATAGTTTCTCTAGAAGATGTTAAGTAAATGAAGTAGAACATTTGGGAAAAGGGTGTGATCTGTCCATACCTAATGTATATGACATTAATGTGATATAGTTTACTTTACGATGAATTAATGTTAGATAAAAATTGTTACTAAGCTCTGAAACCGGCTAGTAGTTTTGTAAAATAATTTGAAAATTAGAAAACTCCAGTTGGTAAGGGAAAATATAGAGTCATAGGACACAATCGAGTAAATTAGGCCCATTCAGTAAACGACACCGTATGAAACAGATTTTTCGCCAAGAAAAAATAATTTGGTTCTCCTCAAGTCAAATGTCTACATTATTGAGACCAAATATTCATTTGACAAAATGTCCCTGTCGTTTCAATGTCATTTAAACGGACAACAGATCAAGTGTCTAGAAGCTTGAACTCGATAATCGAGTTAATGAGGTCTTCTCATTTTCATTATAAACAAGGCCTCTTTCAGCAGACAATCTGGAAACGATCATATCGAAACCATTCATTATGCATTAGACCAGCAGCAGTTTTAACTAATAAGCTATTCTTTTGCGCACACCAACGAGTCATAATGTAAATCGAGCGACTTCCATAAAGTTTTGTTTTAGATCTTATGGACAGTTTTTTTGAGGTGCACTTAAGATGTGCTCATATCTTGCCGAATAATGGGATCTAAAAGTGCTATCCTAGTTTGTAGAATGCAGTGCATTTAAATATCAATGACTCATAATTCCATCTTGCTGGCCCGAAAATCCATCCATCCAAATGGGCGCCTAATTAAAACTGCCGCAAAAGTCGGTTGGTGAAAGAAGCGTGGCTCATGTCCGAAACACGGCACGTCGTCGAATCATTGTGCCGTCCTCCGATTATAAATGATTTTACATTTGAAATGCACCGCAAACAAACAACTCATTTTACAGCCGGCTCATAAAGCGTGGAACGGATGAAGGCGGTTGATCTACCCCCAAAATGGTTGTTTAAATTCAGTAGCGGTTGCTAAATTAGCAATAATCCTACAGCAATCAAAACAGCACTGGTCAACTCAAAGGGGGTCCAAATCTGATTTGTTACTGATGAGAGACACAAAATAAGAATGACAAAGGTTATGACATGGCGATAATTTTAGGGCGTGGATTTTGAAGAGGGTGCTCTATAGGATGCGGCCTGATTATCAAAAGTTCTCAAAATAAAAAATTCGTGTGCTCTTCTGAATCCGAGTCACATAAAAAGAGAAAACTTAAAGTTTTAGCCAGAAATTTTAACATTTTGAGCTGGCGCACACTGGGGTAGATCGCTTTTTTCAAATGCCAAAACCTCTAGTACTCTGGATATGCACCCTAGAGGTTTGGTGTTCTCGACAAAATTTTTGTAATTCTACATTTTGACTCATTCGGATTACATCTAGATAATTAGAAACTTATCTAGATCAGTTTTATTATTTGATAGAAGCGTCCTAGCCATAAACTTTCTCCTGTAAAGGTGTTTATTGATGCATTTTTGACGTTTTTTTCCGAAGACACTTACGTTCTATCTGTGACATGGATGATGAAAAATGTAGTACTAATTATTCTAAAATACTTTGTCGAAGACACCAAACCTTTTGGATGCATATCCAGGAAACTAGAGGTGTTGGCCATCGAAAACAACGATTTGCCTCAGTGTGTGGCGCAAGTGATTCGAATGAAAAATTGAAAGTTAGAAAATACATATGTCCCGCAATGAAGTTTACAGTAAATTTTTATTTATCAATCAATTTGAAATTGACAAGCATCGCATACAAAATTAAATTTATGAAAAGTTCATGAAAAATCATATTTTCTCTAAAACCGTATCTTCTAGGGGAGAAATACTAAATATCGGCCTACAAGAATTCTCAACTTTCGGAATTTTATGCAAAGCTGGCCAAAATCGTATGAATGGATCGAAAATTGGTGCTCTTCTCTTATAATTTAAATATTAGTTTACCAAAATGTGTTCCTTATTTTACTGAAAATATGAACATTGTTTGACAGTAACTTAATGAATAATAATTTTAAATTTTAAAATACATTTAAATTTAAAATACATTAATTTCCCGATTATATCAGAGATCCAAAAAATGTGGTGTGCAACACAATTTCCATTACAATCTGACGAAAACATTATAGAAATGGAGCAAATCAAATAAACAGCACATATTAATTTTTATTAAGAAATTATTGCCTATTTTAAGATTTTCATTCAATTCAAAATGTACACCAATCATATAATTGTAATGGCGTGATATACCTAATACTGTATCGTTCTGTCAATGTCATTATATCAATAAGAGTTGACAAGCATATTTTCACATAACGACATGGCATGGAAAAAAATGAGCATTCGAAAATGAAACCATTTTTTTCATATTTAAGAATTAATCCTTGGCAGATTTTGACAGCTTATCCAAAAGAACCTCGTAATATTTGTGGGATGTTCCTTGGGGAACTATTAAAAATGTAAACTGTCACTGTAACACTCAGAGCATTTTTCAAGAGAGTTTTGATTGATAAGCATAACTGTCTTATATGGAAAAAGTAAGCATTGAGAAAACGGCGCATAAAGTTCAAAGTTTGTCTTCTCATACATTGGCAAAACTGTCAATCATCACTACACTTTTTTATATTAAACTTTGCAAAAAAAGTGAAGTGTTAAAGTTCATTTGTAGTTCTGTCAATCAGGGGGGGGGGGACTTTAAACTGCTGGCGCTAAAATACAGTTTCAACGATCGAGCTGAAATTTTGCATAGTTGTTATGGGACCTGAATACAATTCAAAAAGTGGGCTGGAGCGAGAATAAAAAATCGTCATTTAACTGTGTCCCAGGACACTAAAAGCTAGATAGGAACCTCGCGAACTCTGGGGAAGCGCTTGGGGATATCCGAAGAAACCTTGTGGAAAACTTTTAGAATGGCTCTCGAAGAAAACTTCAACGTACTCCTGAAAATGTCTTCAAAAACTACACCCAAAAAGTTTTGTTGGAATCTTCGGAATACCAGATTACTTCCAGGATACTTTCTAGAAGTTCTTTGCTGGATTCTTGGAAGAATGTTTGGAGGACTCCTAGTCATTTTTCTTAGTGTACTTAAAGTGAACTCCCAGCAAATTTCTTGCATTACCCGTGGCACACGTATCTTCTGGGTTTGCCTGATTCATAATAAGACCTTTAGAAAGGGTGCATTTTCATTTCAAGAACATGCAATTTTAGGGGTCCGCGAGATGTTTGTAGAGTTTCAAAAGGGACCACAGCTTCAAAGAGGTTGGGTACCACTGTGCTGTAATAGCAAACTGAAAAGTGCTTTTTTATTATTAGATAAAACATTTTTGTTTCAGGACAAACTGAAAATCATTGTAAATGCAGATTTAAAGGTTCAACAAAGTAGAATAACAATTTAAATATTAATGTTAGCTTTTTCTGAATAACTCATAATAACTTTTCATTTATATGTTTTATTTACACATCAAATCGTCTTTAGAATCATGTAAAATAATTTGGAATCAGTTAAGTATTCATTAGGATATGGTCAAACAAAGAATAATTGTGTTGTACTCTGAGGAAAAATTTGGAGATAATTATATCCAGAGGCGCCAACTTCATGAAAGTATTGAGGGAGAAAGTTCATCAGTTTTGCTGATTTTTATTCTTAAAATTTGCGAATAAAATTTCTTCAAAGATATACTATGCTTGTTGATTGTTGATGCTATTTGCTATTTGAGACGATTGTACCCCATTCGGCATGGTCGTTCGGCATAATGGTCGTTTGGCATAATGGCCGTTTGGCATAATGATTGACTTAGAATGAATATCGGCATAGCCAATGGCAAACATTTTTCAGAGATTTTCCAAGCTATTAATGTCAATAATTGTTGTGACCTTAGAGAGCATTACTAAATAAAACTCGTGACGGGTCTGGTGGAAGATCTTTTCAGAATAATAATTTTCTCTACATCCCAGAACATAGAGTATCTTTGAGCTTGTTGCGATATACATATTTGAAAATAGTGAATTGCCAAAGAAAGTTCGCAGTTATTAATAAAAGTTGCAGAACAAGCTCTGTTCAAGTTTGAACGGAACACTTGATGAAAATTACTTGGTAAAATAAGGGAAAATTTATTTGCAAAATAATAAAAGCTCCAATACAAAGATCTATTATTGCAGTGTAATGCAAAATAGCCTATATAAAACAAAACTTTTCAACAATTCAATATAAATTTTAATTTTGGAAATGTTCATCAAAAATACCGTCTATTATCGAAAGAAGGGAAAATTTGTGGTTTAAATAGTATTTTTTCCAGTATAACTCGAAAGGAGTTGCAAAACAAAAAATTGTTGACTAATTGGTTCTAAAGTAATAATCTTTCTAACAACACGTCTTGCAGGAATTGATAAAACAACAAAATATAAAAATTCTTAACATTTAGTTTAACTAAATAGTAAAATGTAAAACAGTATATATATAATTAACAGCCTTCATTAAAAAAAGGCAAAATTCATGAATAAACCGATAGAAGATCGGATGCCAAATTATTGCAGCATAATAAAACTAAAAGACATAAAAAAAATGTTCAGAATCATCGAAGTGATTGTGCTACTTTTCCCAGAATGTCGTTTCTTCGACTGTCACTTCCTCGAATGTCAGTTCCCTGAATGACCGGTTTCCTCGAAAAGTGGTTCAGTTTAAAAAGGTGCTAAATAGTCTTCAGTGGCTGGATAGTGAACGAGAAAGAACGATAAGCAATCAAAAGAAGAAGGTATTCTGTCATTCTCGGCTATACACATGTTGGTAAAAATGCTGAGGACGGCCAGTTCGTTCACCACCCTGAAATGTATGAAGCTACGACAATAAGAAAGGGTAAATTTGTGCTAAATATATCGAAATCTCCAGCGCAAAAATGTATTCCATTAGCGAAACTCAAGAGGAGAATTATTTTTTGAAAGAAGGGTAATTTCTGGTTAAATAATAAAATACTAATGACAAAAGCTTTTCTAATATGCTTCAGATTGGATTTAAGCTTTTTCACACAAAAATCGTGGAACTGTGATTTTTCGTGTTATTTTTTTAAATCACATGATTAGTTTGATTTGAACCATTGAACGGAAACACATTTTCTTCTCTCCAAATACTCATACCACTTTCTACCTTTTTCGCGCTGTATTTCGTCAGACCAGGTCAGTGGTTCTAAACGTTTTTTATGAAAATGTTCTTAAAGCAGCGATGTCAAAATAATTGCATAATTTGTTTTAATACTGAAATATACCTTTTGTGTGGAACAAATTAATCAAAAAAAAAAAAAAAAGAGAAATCAGAATCAATGAAATATTACGCTTATCTTTAAAAAGCCAAAACGTAATCTGATCCTTTCTAACGTCCATTTTCAATATATTTAGCTCAAAACCATGAAAAGATGCTTCAAAAGTTGTAGAATTTCTAAGAAAATGTAAGAGCTTTATATAGATTAAGATTTTGTATAGGGTAAAAGCACCGGTTTTGGCCAGCCTAAGAGAAAATGTCAATAACAATTAAATGGGCTGTATTTATACTACAAATATGTCAAATGTAAGCTTCCAATCCATATTATGTGTATAAAATATTAAAACTGAGCTAAAACCATTTTTTCGCTTTGAAAATCCCGTTGGTTAATATAGGCCAACGGAACCAGTTTCGGCCATAGATTTAACTTCGGTTCCTTAATTGGCCAATTGCATTGATTTCTCATGAGAGTGGCCAAATTAGGAGTGCCCTGGCCAAATTAGGTGTATGGAATTTAAAATTATAAGGAAGATTAATTGTTTTTCTTATGTTTTGAAACAATTTGGACGAGCAAATGAATGTAGCTCTATCATATGAATGTGATCTAATGAACACAAAAGGTTTCATGCTGATTGGCTATGTAAAACGGTGTATAATCTACTTTGGCTTCTACCCTATTTGTTTTGAATACTTCCTAGGAAATTTGTACTTTAGTAAGTAGTGTTTTCTCTTTTTCATGAAAGGTGTTCAAAAACACATCTGAGTCATAATTTGTATTTATATTATTTTCCTAGAAGCACACCTCTCCCATACATGACGAGCAGAACACTATTTCCGAAAATAGCAGAAAATCATCTATTCGTAGAAACTCCTTTACAAATGAGCAGGTTTTATAGAAACTCCTTTGCGATGAAAAAATGTGGCCAATTTTAGGTTTTTCTGAGGAGTAAACATTAAATTAAATTAAATTAAACACAAAATTCACTACACGAGTCCTCAATCGATTCGAGTGAGAGCGCATCGAAATGCAAGGATTTTTTCTGGTACACTTTCTTTCTTGCTTCTATGCTCACATACGCTTTTAAAATGACGGGGTTGGTGGTCTAATGGCTTCATAAGCAGAAGGTCATGGGTTCAATCCCAGGCCCGTCCCTTTCCTCGTACTTTGTAGTTGTATCTTTCACTTGCTTCTATCTACCACTCTTAATACATCTCAGTTGATATATCTATCGCAGTTTATAGCATTTGCTAGAACCCGAGACGGACAGAACTAAACCGTTTCCCTACGCTTCCATTCGTTTATCATAATAGCATGCCTTCCTTTACGCCTGATACATAGGCAGTCTGCTAACCAAACCAGCAAGCCTCTCTGCCATAAAAATTACTCCACCCTTTCACCCATCCCGCATGAACTGGCGTTGACGCAGAGGTATATACGGTCAACCGTGGGAGCCAGTTGAATGCATCATCAATTCCTTCCCCTTCCCCTCATTGGTCGGCATTCTGACGTGGCAGGCACCATTGTTGCCTAAAAATAGAAAGTCACCAGCACTTATACACTGAGGGTGCCTGTTAATCCCAAGCAGTCATCTGGTTGGTTCTTTGTGTAAATGCAGCTGATCTAGCGAAACTGGAGTAGCAACCACGGGCGGCCAATCAAGCTCAAGCTCAAGCTCAAGCTCTATGCTCATATACGCTTTAAAAGAACTCTTGAGTGACTCCTCCAAATACACAGAGTTGTGAGGACACTCTTGTTTGATGATTTTTTTCTCCGTTGTGTTCTGTATCGCATCTTCCTCGCTCATTTTTCGTTGCCTCTTTGTTTAGTATTTTTGCACTTCTTCACAAAAAGGCAAAGACAGCACGCTGCTCTAGAACATGCTACTAAACACCGGTGATGTTGAGGAGTATTATCAAGCCTACAAATGAACAGGCCCAAGTCTTAGAGACCTTTTTTTAGATAGACATTCGGCTTGAACTGGACAAAGTAAAATATGTTCCATAATCCACCATTATTAAGAAAATTTACATTTGAGTGGATCGCTTAAAAATCAAATTAAAAAGAGATGATATACATTTTGTTGAGAGTAAGTTAAAAACAATCTTTGTACCCGTCCTGATATTTTTTTGTCAGGATTGTTGTGAAATGATACTTTGCCCTTTTGAAAAAATATTGAGGGGACAAAAAGTGCTTCGCCCCCTTTAAAACTGACGCCTATGATTATTTCTAACTAATACAAATTTATGTTTTAGGCTAATTTTATGTGCTACAAACTTGTAAAATAATAATGTCTTCACCATAGGTTATATTTAATAACTTCGAAATGCACCTTCAAGTCATTTTCACTATTTCTAAATCATTTTTTTTCGACTCAATTAGCCTTTTATGTAATTTGAAAACACGAACTTTTGGTTTCAAGAGCCTAAAATAAACCACACCCTACTGCTCATGCCATTTGTGACGTATGGAACTGTACCGCTCGTCCTTGTAAAGGCAGCGTTACTTACACACTTAATTTAGAATGCCGAATCTCGGCTAATTTTAACCGAGATCCGCACAGCCGAGTAGTCGGCAAATGAATTACTTGGGATGTCAGCAAATAAAAGCCGAGTATCAGTAAATCGTGCTCCGTTGTTTAGCAACCGGACAAATTGTTAGCTGAGTCTCGGTTAAAATCGGAAAACCGAGATTCGCACAGCCGAGTTCATGAAAAAAATCTGAGTGTGTAAGACACTCGGCTCCCACTACTCGGATAACCAGGTCCTGTTTTATCGAACGGCACTTTTCAACGTCAGACACAGCCAATTCTTTATTTTTAGTTAAGTGCCATTCTCCAAATTAGCAATCGATTTGCTCTCGCTTCATATCACAATTAGCAAATACTTGATCCTTGTCCAACTTGCATCTCGTGCGTTGTTGCTCCAAGATATGATCATGCAAAACTAGCCTAATCCCTAATAACATGCAATTAAGTTCGTTGAAAACTGTCACTTTTACCCACAGCTAGTTTAACTAGCGGCGGCTGCGGCGGCGGCGCATAATCTTGCTATCGGTTGAGAGGCGCCTAGTTTATTGGTACGATTGGTTGGAACTGCTTGTAAAAGCCTCATGTGGCCAACAGCTAGCGTGCGCTTACATATAGGGTAGGAGTACCAAATATGGCTATGGTGAGAACAAAAAGATATTGATTATTATTCCACACATTTTTTTTCGATGATGACTAGCTCTTGATAAGAACTCTGGATGGCATTTGAGTTAATTTAGTGTAAAAAATCGATAGTCCATAATTGGCACAATTTAAGGGCGAATGCCATAGTAGGTACTAAAACAACGCTTTTTAAGACCAATTTAACCCTCTAATACCCAACCCCGCCTTTAGACGGGGTACACTTTGGAATTTTGTGTATTTTTTCGTAGGTCGGAAATTAAAATGATTTTATTTTTGGCTTAAACCTTGACTCATAACACGCATATAAGAAAAGTTTTTTTATGATTTTTGAAACTTTTTTGTATTATTGAAAATTGTTTGAAAAATTGTATTCTTATATAACCTACAAATTCCTGGGATTCATTTAACGTGTATTATAAAAAATCGTACATTTTATATTTTTCTACGATCAACCTATCACAGAAGAAGAGCCTGATGGTATTGAAATGATTTCAAATCTGTTTTTCCGTTAGTTACACGGAAAATAAAAAATGTTCCAGAAAAAAATTAAAAAATTCGTATTTTCAAAAGTATAGTAAAAAATCAAATATTTATTATTGTCAAAAATCAGTAACCAGAAGAGGCTTCAAGAAAAAATTGAAAAGGATAGGGATGTTCAAAAATAAAAATAATAAAAATCAAAAACGAAAATTCATTAATTTGTGAAGAAAAATAAATCATTGCCCAAACCGTGTTTAGAATGATTTTAGATGACGAAAAATAATATTTAGATCGAAAACAAAAATTTGGGTATTAGAGGGTTAATAACCATCAATAAGTGATGCTTACGTTTTCTAAATGCGGGTAAAATCTTTTTGTTTTCGATCCGTACTGTTGATTTATTGCATTCATAATTGGTACACCTACTCTAATATTACCAAGAAGTCTGTCGGGTTTATTGGGCTTGGTAGCAACTAGCTAGTAGCGGTTATTAGGAGAAAGACTGAAATTGCACCACATACATAGTCCGCACCCAAGAGTTGTCTGAGGTGCCAAGCTGCGGGCAGTAACTTGTGACGGCTACTGGAATTACTCGCTGCGGGAATTGGGAGCTATCATCATCATGGGGGCAACTTGTTGAACGCAACCAGGTATTAGCATGCGCGTCACCAAAGATAGCAATTAATTTATCGCTCATTTGATTACCTATTACTTTTATTCAAGCGTTTTTTTTATTTCACTGACTTGGTGCATGTTGTTTATGGAAAGCTATAACTATTAAGAAAGAATAAAAATATTTACTCTGATTCTCGAATTCGATATCGAGATACGGAATATCGAGTAAGGGAGAGTTAACTGTACTTAGCAATGCCAATTCTTTAATGGTTGCAAATTACAATTTTTTTGTAAAATTTATCTTTGCATTTTTTTTTGTATATTAGAGTTTTTTTTGCACATTTAACAAATTTTCTAAACCGTAAAATTTTAACAAATTTTAACATTTTTATATATATGCCATTTTTGTAATATATTGCAAGATTTAAAAAAAAATTGAAATTATAGCTTGTTTTTTTAAATACTGGATTGTTGAATAACGATGTTGAAGATCATGATAAATTCCCGAACAAACTGTGCTGAAATTTACAAATGTTGTGCTCTAACGTTCAGCATAGCAAGAAATAAATCAGTATAAAAAATTGGTAACAGTTACTAATCACGACGAATGACGACGGCGATGAAAATACCAACAAAAAATGTTGCTTCTTTTATTTGTGTGGCTCAAATTGCTCAGGCTCTTAATTAAGTTCAATAAGCATTCAAAGATACTCACCCAATCGTTGAAGTGTATCTTTTCCAACACCTTGCCGGAGGTTTCGGCTTGGGCTTTGAGTCGCAGCACTTCGGCATCGCCCTGGCATACCCGCTGTAGGAACGTTCTTAACTCTAGGGTTTCGGTGGCCAACGCTCGGCACACGGCCCGATAGTGGTCCTCCGGTTTCGAGGGTGATACACGTGATGAGCAAAACTGAAAGGGGAAGAGAAGAATGAAAGATATTACAGAAATTATTGCACATGTTCAAAAAAATCGGGGCAATGGAGGATTATGAGTATGACAAAGACCGAGATCAGCTCTTCGTTTCCATGATTGTGACAGGAAGGAATTTGTTAGAGGTGAGGGTTCAAAAGCTACATAATCAGGATTCACATTGGTTCAACGTGAACCTATAGTAAGTCGAAACTTTTCGTAAAATAAGATTTTAGGCTGTTCAAACATAAATAGGATTTTTTGTCGACACTTATAGTGACGAACCATTAATATTTTGTTGAGTTAACTCATAAAAGTGACTTTCCCATCGTTGTCATGAGAAAAATGTGTTAAATAATATAATATACAGCTTAAATAATAGCATCAAAGTCAGTCAGTCAAGAATAAGTTACGAGCTCTTTGAACCCTTATCAAATAGTGTCTGTAGAAGAGACTGTTTGTAAACTTTTCAAAATAGCCAAAATCTATTTTGTTTATATTCGAATATAAAGCTCTGAAGTTTCTTGATTACTAAGAAAATAGCTCAGGCATGACGACAACTCTTTGTATTCTTTCATTCGTTTTCTCTAAGTGATTAACAGAAATAGTATTACTTCGTTTATTAAGTTAAGGGTTACGCATTATCAAAGTTACCCACCATATTTTAGGACTACACATAAGCTTATGAAGTTTCTCAACAACAAAAAATAATAAAATTGATGATTCTCACTTTAAACCACGAATTTATGGCACTTGTTAGAAACCATTTAACTGTTTTTTTTTTTGCAAAACAGATTGCACGCTCGTTGTTGCATACTTTTTCCAAGTGATTAACGAGTGGAGAAATGTGATTCTGCACAGTTTATACCGCAGAAATCGCGTTGAAAAATCTTCTCCTGATAGTTTAGCTGCGATAAACGAAACGCGATAGCCATTGTTTGCGCAACATCCCGCAAGAGCCCCGGCAGCAAGAAGATGCGCATAGGTGGGCACTTTTCCCCATCGTCGTCGTCCGGGATTCAACTGGTTTGGATGGAGCTGTTTTTTTGTTTTGTTTCCCTTTGTTCGATATCTCGACGTTGGTTGGTGGAAGGAACCACATCAGGCTGAGCCCAGGACAAGAGCACAAAAAGGTTGTCATGCTGATGTAACAGCACAACATAACTGCGAATGCGATATGCGTCTTTGCAGGCAAAGTCTTCGGGTTGTGGGAAGCAGATGCCACCGAGATGACGACGATGGTGACAAAAGTAAGCAAGTTTATGTAATGTTACCTCGTTTACAAGGGGGGGCTACGTAACGGGAATGGAGATTTAAGATATGTCACCATATGCGGAACAAGCGTGCAAATAATTGTGGAAACCCGCTGTGGTTTCAATTCAATTATGCTATATGGGAGACGATCGTACCCAGCATAGAAAAGGGTGCATAATATGGTGCTGAATGTTCTAAGAATAACTAATGGATCGATCTCACCTGGCACCACTGCCAATCCATCTAAAATCGTTCAACAAACTTGACCTTGAAACCGAAACTATTTCTCCTCGTACCAGAACAATGAACTTGTCAGCAACTGACATCATATGAAAGTGAATTTCAGAAGAATGCGTGTGGGTTGACCTAAGTCAGTACAATGCTAGCTAACTTGTCGTCAGAAATAATGGAACAATTACTATAAGCGTAGCCAAGAGGGTAGGGGCCCCCTAACTGACGAAAAACATATTCAGTACCTATAAATTGGATTGTGGTATAAAAAAACAAAACCTTTGTTTGAATTTTTCACAGATACACTCCAGCCTTCAGATTCGTTACATATTTCGTCATCATAAGTTTCTACTGTTTTAATTTATAACTGACATACTTTACCAAGGAAAACGCAAAGGTCTTGCAAGGAATCTGCTGAAATTATTATTATTGAATTTATCAAAATTTTGAATCTAGTCAGTGAAACTACTTGTATATTCAAGTGATATGTTAAATTTATTTCGAAAGTCATCTGCCATTCCTCATGTCACAAGATTTCTAAAAGAAATCATAAAAAAAGTTATTACATGAATTTATCTGTTAATATTTTTGAAATATCGCCAAAAAAAAAGATAAAAATAATATAAAGATTTGTAATCAGGTTTTTTTCATGGATTCATCAAAGTTTTCGTCTATCAATCCCACAAATGTTATAAATGCAACCTGCTATCTTAAAAAAACAACCGCAAAGACATATTTTAGAAATTTCTCCTGTCTTTCATAAACCTTAAGCAAAATACTATTACTACAGAAAAACCCAGATATTTGTTTGCATATTCTTGCAGGATTTTTCCGAAGATTTTTGAAGTATTCCTTTGAAAATCTTTAGAGCATTCGATCAGGAATTTCTCTAAGTCACTATCAAGCATTTCAATAGGTAAAACATTTCCGAGAAATGAATTGTGAAATATCAGAGATTTTCTCTCCATGGATTACTAAAGGGATTCTTCCAGCATTTGGCTAGATTTTTTTTCTAGATGTTTTAATAGAAGTATAATTTTTTTTGTAATCTTTTCAGGAAGTTGTCCAGCAAGTTCAGAATGGGCCGAAAAAATGAGATGTCGATCTCAACCATCTTCGAATTGAATTAAACTTCACATTTGTTTTTAGAATAATAAAATAAGTGTTTCTATATATAAAGCGACCGTTTTGACTCAAGAGTAACTATTAAAAAGTGCCTATTGGGTTTGCACTTAACTTTTTTGAAAAGAAAATCTTGCTCCAATACTATTTGTTTGAGAAAAAGATTTGTGTACGTTGTCCAAATGATTACATACCTCACCACAGATCTATGGAGAAGTAGGTAACCATTTGAACAATGTACAAAAATACACAAAACAATATATATGTTTTCCCATAAATATAAAATTATCCTTAAAATTTCAATTACAAAAAAAATTTCTTTTTAGCATTTTTCAAATTTTTACCATAAAATATTGATGGAAAACAAGAACTTTTGGTAGGGAAGAATGGCTTAATAAAAAGTTTTTCCAATAGCATCTTTTGGTCAATTTTCAAAATATTGGTGTTTCAACGAATTAATGTCGTCTTTATGATAACATATGAATCTTTAAATTGTTTAGAATCATATATCTATTAACGATGAACTCTCTAGATGCGCCCAGTCTCGTGCAATTCCATATAAAGTGTAAAATATATTTATGAAATGATAAAATAGGCCCTTTTCGTAAAACAATCATGATTCGCTATTATGAACAATAAGTTTTCATGAGTGCAAATGATATTTCCCACAATTCATCCTTGGATTTGTATAGGTAGCATTCAACAATAGGGGTCATGTACAAATTACGTCACGCTCTGAGGGGGGGAGGGGGTCAAGCCATGCGTACCAAGTCTTACAAAAATTTCGGAGGGCTCATACAAAAAACCTAAATAGCTTTGCGGCAATTTCGGTTTCCAAAATCGGACCAAAAAAGTGGTATTTCTGAGTGTAATTTATCATTTTTGCCTGATGATGGATACTGATCCATTCTGCTACACCGAAAAATAACATGTGGGAAATATCATCTGCACTCATGGAAACTTAGGGTTCATGATGGAGAATCGTGCTTGATTTGCGAAAAGGGAATATTTCATCATTTTATAAATGTATTTTACACTTTATTTGAAGTAGCACAAAAATGGCCACTTCTAGAGAGATCATTATTGATATATCTATGATTCTAAACAATTTCAAGATTCATATTTTATCATGAAGACGTTTTATTTCGTAAAAAGCATGGTTTTTAACTGTTATAAGGTTTTAACGTTTTGAAGTTTACATGTACACGTTAAGGGGCCCAGATAGCCGTAGCGGTAAACGCGCAGCTATTCAGCAAGACCAAGCTGAGGGTCGTGGGTTCGAATCCCACCAGTCGAGGATCTTTTCGGGATGGAAATTTTCTCGACTTCCCAGGGCATAGAGTATCTTCGTACCTGCCACACGATATACACATGCAAAAATGGTCATTGGCATAGTAAGCTCTCAGTTAATAACTGTGGAAGTGCTCATAAGAACACTAAGCTGAGAAGCAGGCTCTGTCCCAGTGGGGACGTAACGCCGGAAAGAAGAAGAAGATGTACACGACGAAACACGTGTCTTGATTTTCAAAATTGACCAAAAGTTTCAATTGGATAAACTTTTTTTATGGAACATTTCTCCATCATGCAACCACCTCTGAAACGTCATTTTATCCATCATGATTTTTTGGCGAAAATTTGAAAACTATTTAAATTTTTTTTTGTGTAATTAGAGATTAAAAGATAATTTTATTTTTATTCTTATGAAAAAAAAAACCTGTTTTTTTTTAATTGTGTAGTTTTTTAACATTATCCAAACGTTTACCTACAACTTCTTGATAGAACATATGTTTTTAAAACGAACAGTTTTAGGGCAATTTTTATTTTTTCATAACTGTTTTCGAAACTTAACCCTTTAATACCCAAATTTTTGTTTTTGAACTAAATATCATATTTAGTTATCCAAGATCGTTCTAAACACGTTTAGGGCAATGATTTATTTTTATTCGCAAATCTTTAAATTTTGGTCTCTTATTTTTATTTTTATTTGTAAACATCCCCATTCCTTATAGTTTTTTTCGAATCCTCTTCTAGATACTGATTTATGGCAATAATAAAAATTCAAGTTTTTACAGTACTTTCAAAAATATTAAATTTTTAATTTCTTTCTGGATTTTTTTTGTAATTCACAGAAAAACAGGTATGAAATTATTTTAATACCACCAAGCTCTTCTTCTGTGATAGGTTGATCGTAGCAAAATATAAAAGGTACGATTTTTCATATTACACGTTAAATGAACCTCAGGCATTTGCAGGTTATATAAGAAAACAAATTTTCAAACAATTGTCAAAAATGCGACAAAGTTTCAAAAGTCATAAAAAAAATCTTATATGCGTATTATGAGTCGAGGTTTAAGCCAAAAAATAGAGTCATTTTGATGTTCGAGCTACGAAAAAATACACAAATTCCAAAGTGTACCCCGTCTAAAGGCGGGTTAGATATTGGAGGGCTAATAAGCCCTTTTCAAAAGTTACTGTTGAATAAAAATGATCGCTTTATACATGGAAAACACTAATTTCAGTATTCCGATAACATGTGCAAAATTTAATCCAAATCAATGAGAGTCAGTCTAGTGCGGTGATTGACCGATTTAACATGGAATACATCTACCGTAGGGTGCAGATTTTTTTTAAATTTTAAGTTACTAAATATGACCTCAAGTGAAGTCTTCATAACTTTGTTATTTGCCAACCAATTTGGAACCTCTTAGCATCTTTCTCTAAAATTGAATTTGTAGAAAATAGAATATCAATTTTTTCCGAAACCAAAACTAGTCTTAGTTAAAAGTAGTTTTCTCAATTTTTTTTCTTTTTTTTCTAAAATAAATCTTCTTTGTTTGACCATAACTTCATGAAAACTTAACCGATCCCAAATGTTTTAAATGCTTTTGAAGCAAATTTAATAGTGTTTAAACTGTGGGTACAACACATTTATTTAAAATACAGTTTTTACTTAGGGATGAATTTTCAACGGAAAATACTATATTTACAATTTTTTGTCGGTTAATCGTTAATACTTGAACTGAAACTGAATTTTCTTATATTTCATAATTTTTATAATAAAAATATTTTTGCTATTAAAAAAACATTAAAAAATATTTAACTTCACAAGATGCTTCATAAACTTCAGTTGAACAGTTCCACCAAAATAAAACGAAAATTTGAAAAATAAATGACTTTTTTAAATTAAAAATCATGTTTTTGAGTAATTGTTGTTAAAACACTAACTCAATACATTTTTTTTGATAATTTGCTTGCATACACATTTTTAAAATAACTATATTAGCTTCAAAAGCATGTCAATAGATCTGCAATCGGATAAGTATTGACGAAGTTATGGTCAAACAGAGATGTTTTTTTTTTTGTAAAAAGAGGAGAAAACTACTTTTAACTAAGATTTGTTTGGTCAAAGACTCAAACATTTTTACAGATTCAATTTTGGCGAAAATTATGCTTGAAAATTGATTGGAAAATAACAAAGTTATGAAAACTTCACTGAAGGTCATACTTCATAACTTGAAAATTCACCTTCAAGTCATTTAAACCACAATATTTTTTGCTCAATATTTGAGGTTTCCTTTTTTATATGATTTTTATTCAGAAGAGCACACGAATTTCTTATTTTGAGAACTTTCGAAAATTTAGCCGCACCCTTATCTACAGGGATATTTCTTGGGAGTAATTTGCACAGGGATGTTTTTTAAATATTTTTCTTTCGTACCTTTCCGGATTTTTCCAGGAATTTTTCGAAGCATTACAACTAAGAGCTTCGTTTGCGGTTTCTACAGAAAATTCTCCAGAAGATACTCGACGATCTCAACAGAAGTTTTAGTTACGAAATTTTCCTGAAGTTCTTCAAGGAAATGCTTGAGAAATCATCACCAAATTGTTGCAAGTATTTTATAAATTTGTCTACTTTATTATATTCATTTTCCTCAAAGGTTGCTCAGGATATTAGTGCAGTAATTTATGTTTCTTTTTAGATATATTTCCAAGCATTTTGATTATTTCCTACCAATATTTTCCCAACATTTCGTCAACAATTGGTCCAGTGAATCAATAGGAAAATTATGTTTTATTCTTGAAAAATAAAAAAAAACATGAATCCAAGGATTCGTTTATGGATATATCATGAAACGATTTAGACGGAAATTTGTCAAAACATTTTCGTTGAATTCAATAAATTGTTACTTCAGAAATAACTGTACAGAATTCTAGCAAAATTCTTGAAAAAATACCTTTGGAAATTTTCAAAATGTTCTTGGGAAAACTCGTGTTAAAATCTTTTATTGTGTTTTTAAATAACTGAAATAATGTTTTTAGAAATCACGAGAGACGATTTCGTAAAAATATTATTAGTGTTTCGAAGAAAATTTTTTTTTAGAAAAAACCCCTATTAATTTTTTTTTTTTGTGGTTTTAGTGATCTGGGCGATGATTTTAGGAGGCCGATGTTATTATATGTATATGTATTATCTAGGTGTGTTATTTCTTAAAGAATTAAAATAGGAACACCTACTCTGCCCTTCTACGCCTACTTGTCACATGTTCTATGTAAACCATATGGACCGCGGGGCACATATGCGTAGAACGGCAGTACTATCCTTAGAAGTACCGTTTTGTCTCAAATTCCGAACAAACTCATATTCCGAACACTCGGTTTTTGTATGGCGATTTGGTTGAAATGTTTCGCTGAAATATGTCACCAAATAACAAGGAAATGGCAGTCAATTGCAATTCAATTTTAACGTCTCCAATATAATTTATACCGCGGGAGTAGTAATGATTCTCTAGTTTCAGACCAGAAGAACAAGCTTAAGTAAATTAATTTGCGAAATTATTCATTTGAATACGATTTATTCCTGCTGTTCGGAATTTGAGTCAAGGTGTTCGGAATATGAGACAAAATGAACACAGTGTTCGGCATTTGAATCAAAATGTTGTTCCATACTTTAACGTAAAAACAATACTAAAACTAATTAAATCAACATTATTATCGGTACACCCAACAGCTAACCGTTAGGCTTTGCGAGGGAAATAAAATTTACACAAATATCTACCAATTTATGCCAATCAGATGCATTTGAAGTCACTGTTGGCCTTAAGTGTTCGGAATATGAGTCAAAACGGTATCTCTGGCTGGAATATTCATAAATCGTTGGATACATATCAGTAGGAAAAACGTGAAAGTGATCTGATGAGGATTTTTTGGCAGATTGTTATAAGAATTTTCAGAAGTTAAGGAAGAATAAATATTACAAGCGATATTTTCAGACAGGAATTCAATCAATTTTGAGATATAAACTTTTCAAAACAAAACGAAACGTAATGAAAAAAGGGAATAATTAGGCAATATCGCTGAAATAATCTGTAGTGCATTATTTATGAAGAAAGATGAAATACCTGTATCTGTTGCAAGTAATTGTTAGTAACGCAGAAGTTGTTAGAACTGTTTTGCGCAATCCTTAAACAATTCAGGAAAATACCTGAAGCATTTTAATTAGGAATATTTGCCATAGTTCTTGGAATAACTCGTAAAGTAATTCCTTATGCTTTTCAGAGAAAAACCTTTGATACTGAAACAATTTTAGAGTCTAAAGTTCTCGGAGTAATGAATTCCTAGAAACAACTTAGGAGAATCTAGGGATAAAATACTATGGAATTCTTGGATATATGAAAGTATCCTTCGAAGAATTTATCACAGTATTCCAGACATTTAGGAGTTTTCACTGTAAGGAACGCTAGAAGAATTTCTTCTAAAAATCTCGTTAGTTTGATTTCGGGCCTCTTTCCGATCATATCTTCAAATATGTTTTTATTAATTCGTTCAAAGCGATGATTCAGTTATCAGTTTGTCAAGGCGAAAAATGAATTATTACTATATAATTTGACTAAACTCACCAACTGAGATGGAATGGGAAGACGTTTACGTCCTTCAAGTGTTACGTTTCTGAGACAAAATCCCACAAAAAGGACGTGAACGACGTGAAAAATTTACGTTTCACGAGTTATTGACTAAAAATAGGTTTTAGGATCGTTTGCCTCTCCCTCCTGGCTACGCCACTAATAATTACAAGTTGCTCTTATATAACTAGAATATTTTGTGTCTGTCCATCCCATTACTTTCTGAAGCAGTAAGCTGGTTTGTCTTATTTCTTCAGATGAAATGATTCACCACTAGCTCACTTTTGGCTTTCGGATGTTTCTACGCGGAACCGGCAATAAACACTCAACTCCTACATGTAGTAACATTTCCCAGCAAAATGGAACCATCTGTTATAAAATGGAAGCAAATAAATCATAAAACCTCCAACACTTTATGTACGGTGAAGTGGATTGCGTCCGGCCGGTTTATTGATGGTCGCAATCATAAGTACGTCTACCTCTGTACGGAGAAGTTTGTTATTTATTGGGAGTCTGTTTAGGGTTCGAATCCAAATTTACCTTATAGGAAGCCGACCAGCGAATTATAACATAATTGAAACAGTTTTTGTTGCCATGTAAGTACGATAACAAAATGAGCATGAGCATAGATGACCGTACAATTCGTAGTTTCTACTCCGTGATTAATCAAAACATTCAAAGTTGCACAGATATTTACTGAATGGGGCTTGGGATTAACTGACCATTCTCATTGTGCTCAAAATTTTATAATGAATAACGGCGCTGGTCAGGTGTTTACGGTCATCAGGACAAGGAAGGAATGTTACCTCCGTTGTTACTAGAGACCGAAGAATCTCCTGCATCTCCACAGCTGTCATGGAAAGCATATTGGGTAAGTGGGATAAGGTAAGGATCTGGGAGTTACCTTCGGTTGGTGATGCGCCTAACTGATTACGCCTAAACGGATGCTTTCCAATTCGAGAAAGGCTGTTTCACGTTTTTTTATCTAACGCTTCTTTGTTGTTCTAACAAGTTTTGTTTCAAATGTATTATGATTTCCTCGATCAATTCCGAGTGCTTCTAACAAAAATGAAACGAAGTTTGTGACTTGTAACAAATATTCATATAATTGAGATACAGTTTTGTAGTAATCCACTGGTCGGGAAATCCTTGCACTTCATGCTCTCGCCCAATTGGGTGTGAAGGTGGAGATGCTTTGGTTGAGATTGTGTATGAACAACTTTTTGAGTAGGCTTCGGCACCCGGCTGGCAGTTCAACGTTGATGTGAGATTCGGTGATGATGATTTGTTTACTACCGGAATTACTATTGCTGACTAAACGAAGGTAAAGGCAGGTAGGTACACTGCCTCCGATTGAGATGTCTGTTTGTAAGGTGAGTGCTTTTTCACGGTTGATTTCGAGCGAGTTGTTCATGCGCGAGTTGAGGAGGACGTGGGCTTTCATGAAGGGTTGTAATTAATGCAAGTCAGTGGGTTTGTAGTATTTTTTTTGTTTTGCCTCAAATGAGTATGATAGGCACTTGACAAACGACCATTTGTACGAAAATGTTGTCGAATGGTTGATGTGTAATGAACGAGTTTTGTCGACTTCCGTATCCGTAATTTTCCATGAAGATTGTGTTTTCAATTTGAAAGTGAATGAAGACATCCCTTCCTTATAGTGACATGCGCACCATTGAAAAAGCTATACTGAAGGTGACTGAGTGTAATTCCATTACACATAGACATTTTTCAATTTCTCTGAGACTCAGATACATTGTACGCTCGCAAACTTTACACTTAGCCAGAAATTGCTGGTTTTGAACGGATTTTTGGGAAGAAACTATAAACAGTGATTCCCTTTGTTGTCGCAACCCTCTCTACGAATATTCTAAGAAACCTTAAAAATAAATGTTCAAAAAATTCGTAGTTTTTTATTGCAACGAAGGATGTCTCTGACTTTTAAGCATTGAATTCAGTTAATTTATTACAAATCAATATATAAATCAAACTAAATTTACAAAAATGTCTACATCATTTCACCAGACATCTGCCAATGTTCTTTTCAGAAATCATTCAAGGGTCTGGGAGGTAATTCACCAATGATCTCAGCAGGTATCCAAAAAGAGATACACTTATACTACACTTTTACCACCTTGGAATAGACATCCTTACCAGACACGCTTGAATCCAACAAATCTGATATTTACCTTTGGAGCAGTACAACAAAATCATAACTAGGGATCCATCGACTATTTTCTCAAAAGTTCACAAAGAAACTGCCCTAAAAAATCTTGCAAATTACATAGAACAAAAACTTGCAGTTTAGTCAACAAAAGAAGAATTTGAAAAGTATTCGTTGAATTCTCGGGAATTACTCAAACGATTTCTACACATTTAAAACACTCATTTCAAATCCCGATGGATCGTCTCAGATTATAAGTGATTCTTCTTCATATATCAAGTGTTATTAAGAATATTTGTCCAAGAGATCTACAAATAAAGCAATCAATAAGTTCTCTATTCTCTTCTCTTGCTCTTTTTCTACAATGACAGAGCAAACCTAAAACTTTAGGAAAAGCGATTCGAAAAAAGCGTATTGGAAGATCTAAAGGTAGTTTAGATACATCCGAAACAAGACGTAATACAAAAATTGTATAATATCTTTGCAAATACAGGAAATGCATGGAAATCTCAAGCAAATGTAATTTCTGTATTAGCAACGATATTTGTAAGGTTCTCATGCAGAATTGTATTTAAATTTTGCAGCCACTAGTTGAGTGCGTTGATGGAAGAGAAAGTAAACAGAGTGACCTTCAATGTTAGATACTATCAAAAGGGGGTAATTTCGATTCCGGGGGCTACTTTGGACACTCACGTTTTGAATTTTTTTTTATCATAAATAATGTTGTGTCTTAAACACTATCATTAACCAATGTATGCTATACAACTAGGAATGAAAGTTTCTTGTAACAACAAAAAAAAAAACAACTAAAAATATATGAAGAAAAATGAATAAACATAAAAAAAAATTCAAAACGTATCAATAGAGAGTTCAAAAAAAAAATATATATATATATATATATATTCTTTTTTTTTCAATCATGTGTTACATTAATCTGCAGTACAAAACAATTGCATCTGTCAACTGGTAAAATTAAACTTCTCTGTGCCAGCTCAAAACAACTGAGAACCAAAATACTCCCTGCAAAAGCAAAATTAAACTTGTTTCCGATTTTGTGAAAAATTGCTCCTAAAATTCAAATAAACTTTTTAATTACCTTCTACATATAGTTCATATTGCAGAAAGAATCAGAACGAACGTTTTTGTACATGGCTTATTAATCATCACAGTATCTGGTAGTAACCTCATTCGTTTGTGTCAAGCATCCAAAACTGACAGTAGTATTTGAAAGAAAGTGAGGTTGAATATTGACTATTGCAAACTAAAAATTATGAACAGTATATTTCACTAAAAAGTGTTGTACCTAGTTTTTTTGCCACTTTTTTTTCTAAATTAGATAGATCAATGGAAAAACGCACAAGATCATCACAATGGACGATAATCTACAGAAATAGTTTAATATGTGTGAGAAAAAATTTTAGTTTATTAATATAATTCGTTTTAGAAACTGTCCAAAATAGCCCCGTTTTTGTCGTGAAGGACATATTCATGCATTTTTTTTTCTTATTTCTTAATGGATTTGCCTTTTTTTTTGTTGCACATTTGTATCATACATATACCACCATATACCACCATCATTCTTTTCAAAATAAGAGTTATCAAAAGTTTGTAGAATACCAAATTTGTCTAAAATCTAAACTAGTCTTAGTTAAAAGTAGTTTTCTCCAAATTATTCCTCTTTTTACTAAAAAAAATATTTTAATTTGACCATAACTTCATGACTGCTTAACCGATTCTCTTTTTACATGCTTTTGAAGCAAATTTAGTAGGTTTCAGATTATGGGCACTACAAATGAATTTAACAATTATTTTGACTTGCTTTTGAAGAAAATTTAGTAGGTTTCAAATTATGGGCACTACAAATGAATTTAACAATTATTTTGTCTTACTAATTTAACAAAAAAGTGCCCGAAAACATGAATTTCTAACGGAAAGTATTATATTTTTCTAATTTTAGTCAGTTAATCGTTAATACTGGAACTAGGTTTTCTTTTTTGTTAAACCTTCAAAAAGGCCTTAGAAGCGATTTTTTATAAATTATATAAAAAATATTGAAGTTATAACAAGATGCTTCATAAACTTAAAAATGTTATTTCCGGCGAAATATAATGAACAATTAAAAAAATATATATATTTTTTTTATAACATCATGTTTTGAGTAGGTTTCATTGAGTTAAAGTCAAAACATTTTATAATTATGTTCAATGTATACGCCGTTTAAAAACAACTAAATAAGCTTCAAAAGCATGTTAAAAGATCTGGGATTGGATGAGTATCCATGAAGTTCTGGTCAAACAAAGATGCTTTTTTTAGTTAAAGGAGGAAAAATTTAGAAAAAAAAACTACTTTTAACTAAAGATTATTTTTGATTTTAGCCAAATTTGATGATTTACCGTGGTGCATCAATACCCGGACGCTTAGGTCGACACAAATGTTCAAATTCCAATATAAATATGTTGTTTTAGAAAATCTTTAACGTTATAGTGTTACGAATATTGTTTCAACCCAGATCTTTAAGAGAGTGATGAGCTTTTTGGTAAAAAACGTGATTTTAACTAGAAAATCATTCATATATCAAAGCATATCTTGTCTATAAATCTGGACACCTGATGCAAGTCGTGTATTTAAATCCGGACACTTTTGGATCGAAATCCGGACATCTGTTTAAAAGCATGTAATTTTCGTGTGAATTTCGTGTGAATGAATACCATATCAACACACAATTATATATCACTCTTAAATAAATATGATGTCTGCGTTTACCATACAATATCAAAAATAAAAGCAGGTTTGTAATATAAGTGATTTGATTACCTGAGCTGAAGTTCATGTGATTTGAATTGTAGTTGATGCGGCTTGAACTGTTATTAAGAAAGATTTATTCGATTTATTTAACACTCTTTTGAATTCTGGCTCGTTATCCCGGACAGTCCCTTTACACAACAATAAAATCACATTTCCAATATTTAAAACAACAGTGGAGTCACAGAACCTTCACAAATATCTTCTTAACACTTATAGATAAAACTTTCTGTAGAAATATATTTCACAAACTTTTTCTTCAACGAAAAATTGTTCGCGCGTTTATTGATCATTGAACTTGAGTTGGGGTCGAACCGCGATGAAAAGACGTCCAGCATGAACGAATTATTCGTTTTTATTTTATTAATTATTTTACAGTGGCTACTAGATTGAAAATGAATGTAAAATTATCAGCATTGTCAATAAAAAAGGAAGAAAATAATACCAAACATATGATAACTTAATTTTAACCCTTATTAAGCAATACAATCAGAGTGTCCGGATATCGGTACCGTCCGGATTTTGATTCACCACGGTACAAACTTTTGATAAATTGAATTTCAAACAGAATTATACTAAAAACTTCATAATTGGTTGAAAATAGCAAAGTCTGGAAACTTCACCAAAAGTCATAGTTCTTAACTTGAAAATTCTTCGGTTTTATTCAAGAACTCCCTAAATAGTTTTACCAAAAATACTTTTGTAAATTCGTTTTAAAAGTCTTCTAACCTACCCAATTAATTGGTCAAAATTACTCCATGGAATTAGTCTAAAATTTCCTTCAGATGCAACTACATACGTAGATCCCTCTGTGTAACTACTTAAGCATGTTTTCCATAATTATTCATGGATTTATCCAAGAATACCACCTAGGCCATGTCTCATATTCCCTCTAAAAATATACTTAACCAATTCTAAAAGAGTACCTTATCGGATTTCTCGAGAAACCATATCAGGAATCACTGCAAGCCGCTCTGATGAGAGTATCGTTTTTTTTACACTGAAACACTATTTAAATCGCGTTCAACGTTTGTTTTAGATAGCAGCGGTAAAAGCTGGAAATTTTGCCGATCAGTCTCCATCAGTGAGTGAGCAATCGATCAAGTTTTAGGCTTGAATAGTTATCCAAATATCTAGAATGCTTAAAAATTTTAAGTTTTGCTTTAATTTATCTGCTACTTCTTTCTGACATTACGAGAAACTGTGACATAGCCTGATTGTAAACATAGTGACCACTTAGGGCATTTAAATCTTTTATTATAATTTTATCGTCATAAGTTGGACAGCTATCGTATTTGTGTATGCAATATTGTCATGCGTATAAAATACATTTCATATTCCAATGTTTCTCCTAGTGTAATCTGGTACTGATCGGCTGTTCGTCCTTCTTATACAAACTTTGTTAACTGTACCGCAAATTTCACCAACGTATCCAACTCTGAAAAAGTATAGAGTTTCAAACATCAAATAGTCATAAAAGGTGATAAAATCATTAAAAATAAACTTCTCTTTCTCGCTTCACCTCGAACTGTATTGTGGGTATAGACCGATTATCAAGACTTCTTCAATCCCACAGAGGCATCATCGTCACTTAAAAGTGCGACCTAAGTGAAAATTTCCTACCAAACAGTGGGCATCCATCAGTAAGCACTTCAGGTCTGGGGGGAGGCCCCAGATAGGAATCTACCGCTCGGAGTGCGCAGATTTACTGCCGGTGACAATGAATGTGTGGAAATTGACAGATTAGTGCGGTCGTAAAATGTTTATACCAAGCCGGGAGTAAAGCAGTACCCCTCTGCAGCTAATTAAAAAAAAGGAAAGAAAAACATACGATCCATCAAGCGAGTGACTAGATTTTTATATCACGGCGACAGATAGTGCGTACGAAATTGTTACTCTTTTTGAATCAAATCATCCTCAAGAGATAATAGTTTCCAAGATGGTCTGTAGTAATGTTTTTCTAATGTTTTCTTTGGGGATTATAAATGAACCGTGCCGCTGGGATATTTAGTTGGATTTATGGTTGGAATTTATTCCAGATCTCCGCCACAATAGTTTACGGCGGAATTCAAACACAATGTCAAAATCCCAAGTTCATTCTCCTGTACGGCATGCAGGCTGTTACCATTTTAATTAGAAAACAGTAACAATCATCAGGCTTCGTCGCATATCATTGCATGTCTCTTTTCCCCGACCGAGCCAGTTATAAACCGTTTCAAGTTCACTCATCAGACAGTCTAGGGGCTAGGGGATCAGATGAAAAATTTCCACATAAAGCACACCCAACTGGTTTATTTCCCGCACTGCTGCTGCTGCTGTCGCACTTTGGGCGAATGTAGCTGGCTAAAAGTTCTTTTTGTAAATTCGCTCAGATTTTTAGGCAAAGTTCAGCATATGGGCAATTAATGCGTTTTTTCCAGTATACATGTTTATTGTAACATAAACTTAGCGCTCAAAACGTGTGTCATTTCTTTCTGTTTATGTCTCGAAATACTTTTGGCCACCTAGATTGTCCAAAAATCCCTTAGTGTGTCGTCGGTTGGTCGCCGTTGTCGTCGTCATCGTCATCGTTTGGTCGTTGTGATTGCACGTTTATGATTTAATGAACTTTTGCCTCTGGCAGGTCCACCGACCGTGAGCAACATGAGAGCAGCTCGCTAGCTTGTAGGTATACCGCTTATCTCATGCACTTTCATCTCTCTCGGTGCTCGAGTGCGAAACAATACGGTTCCATGATGTCGCGAATCGCGATGCTGGGTGAATTGAATGCCAAAGACCTTGGCATACCTTTCCAGTTTCTTCGGGTGCAAAATTATTGTTGATGTGACCTTACCGTAAGCTGATTACATCCCGTGTCGGTGGCGGCGGTTATCTTATTTCTCTGCGGTGGGAATCCAATTGGAGTTATTTATGCCTTTGGAACGGGGGGTCAGATCCTTTCACATTTTTGACGTAGGACTACGTCTTTGTTTTCTATATTGGGGTGCACTTTAAAAGTACGGAAAATGAGACATGTAACGAAATTAGGGGAGATTTTGAACGTTAATAACTCAGTTGTTTATGAACCAATTATTACGATTTTAGTATCATTCGATCAGAAATGTATCTACGCATCGTTAGTAATATATCCGATAAGTGAATTTTGTTGTTAAACTATTGAAAATTTGTTAAATGTTGACCCCTTTCTTATCCAACCAATCACGTTCGAGCACTTTTCGACGGTGTCGCTTCCCATTATAAAAGCAAACGGGTCCCTGCTTCTTCCCTCAGTCTTCTTTTTGCGGTCGGACTGTGAGCACGGTCGGGCGAGTCATTCTCGCTTTGCTTTTGCACCCGCGTCACAGTCCAATTTGTGTCGTCGGAAGAGGAAGACGCAAGATTGATTTGCGGCGGCGATGACGATGGCTTGGGCGCTTCTCCGAGCGGCAAACTACTGCCGCTCGGAGAAGCGTCCAAGCCATCGTCATCGCCGCCGCAAATTTATCCGCGCTCCCAGATTTCGACTCGTGATAAATTCAGCATCGGTGGTCAAGAAGCAAGCCCGATAGGAACCAGATACCAGAAGCTCCCAGAGTTGCTGATCCGAGGAGCTGCTGCTAATCGAGCGTCGAATTGCTCGAGTTTCCAGATTTTGACACGTGCCCGTGGATCCACTACCCGTTGCTGTTTGCGTTGAGGATTTCCCGTTTGACCATGGCAATCAAGTGATAACTTCCCGCAGTGCTATTTATCTGCCATCGGACCTTGTCAGGACCATCAAAAGTGTGGAAAAGAGTTGAAGGAATAATATTTCCGACCTTATTAGATCTTATATTTCTCAATCAATCTCGCAGCTTCATACAAAATTTAATTTGTTATGAATAATTGACTATTCGTGGACGCTGCTGCTGTGCCGTCGGGGTGAGTGCTCAACATTTCACTTTAAAAGCACGGAAAATGAGACATGTAACGAAATTAGGGGAGATTTTGAAATAACTCAGTTGTTTATGAACCAATTATTACGATTTTAGTATCATTCGATCAGAAATGTATCTACGCATCGTTAGTAATATATCCGATAAGTGAATTTTGTTGTTAAACTATTGAAAATTTGATAAATGTTGACCCCTTTCTAATCCAACCAATCACGTTGGAGCACTTTTCGACGGTGTCGCTTCCCACTATAAAAGCAAATGGTTCCTGCTTCTTCCCTCAGTCTTCTTTTTGCGGTCGAACTGTGAACATGACCGGGCGAGTCATTCTCGCTTTGCTTTTGCATCCGCGTCACAGTCCAATTTGTGTCGTCGGAAGAGGAAGACGCAAGATTGATTTGCGGTGGCGATGACGATGGCTTGGGCGCTTCTCCGAGCGGCGAACTACTGCCGCTCGGAGAAGCGTCCAAGCCATCGTCATCGCCGCCGCAAATTTATCCGCGCTCCCAGATTTCGACTCGTGATCGGTGGTCCAGAAGCAAGCCCGTTAGGAACCAGAAACCAGAAGCCCCCAGAGTTGCTGTCCAAGGAGATGTTGCTAATCGAGCGTCGGACTGGTGAAATCGCGCAAGCTTTCAAGAGTGAGCATCGTTTCCTGATTTCGACTTGTGGCCGGGGATCCAATACCCGTTGCTGTTGTGCGCCATCCACGAACCATGGCAATCAACTGATCAATCCCGCAGTGCTATTTATCTGTGACCGCATCGAGGCTAAGAAAGCCATCGGCCCTTGTCAGGGCCATCAAATTTGTGGAAAAGAGTTGAAGGAATAATATTTCCAACCTTATTACATCTTATATTCCTCAATCAATCTCGCAGCTTCGTACAAAATTTAATTTGTTATGAATAATTGATGGCACGTCAATTTGAGACTATTCGTGTACGCTGCTGCAGTGCCGTCGGGGTGAGTGCTCAAAATTTCACAACGATTGTAAACTAGAGTGGAATTTCCGACAGTGTCTTTGATTTGCCATATTTTATGAGAACACTTCGATTACGAAAATGATTACATGTAACAAAATTGCGACATGTTTAGAATGCTTTTGAAAAGAAATTCCCATTGAACAATTTTCATAATTTTGGCACCATGGATTAAAAATTTACCTTCATTACCTTCATATTAAAGAAAACTATTGATTATCAATAGCGAACTATTGAATATTTAGTAAATGTCAACCCTTTCATTCATGTTCGACCAATTTCTCACGCATTATCATTTTTCGCAATTATCAAGTAATTCTAAGTACAACTCATTATTGGCACATATGCATTTCCCAGATTGGTCGATTAGAAAGAGAAGAGCTCGAAGGGGAGGAGCATAATCTGCTAATCTAAGGGTATATAGCATGCTGCCTTCGTTGGATTCGGTTTCATTCCGTATCGACTTCCGAGCTGGCAAGAGCTCCTCCGATCCTGTGCAGCGACGTCCGCACCTGCTGACCTCCAAGCTTGCGATCCAGCGTCTGGTGGTCGGTGGTCAAGAAGCAAGCCCGTTAGGAGCTAAATTCCAGAAGCTGATCCGAAGAGAAAAGAGCAGCGAATCAAGCGTCGGACTTATGAAATCGCTCAAGATTTCAAGAGTGAGCATCGTTTCCAGATTTCGCCTTGTGCCCGGTGATCCACTACCCGTTGCTGTTGTGCGCCATCCACGAACCATGGCAATCAACTGATCAATCCCGCAGTGCTATTTATCTGTGACCGCATCGAGGCTAAGAAAGCCATCGGCCCTTGTCAGGGCCATCAAATTTGTGGAAAAGAGTTGAAAGAATAATATTTCCGACCTTATTACATCTTTTATTCCTCAATCAATCTCACAGTTTCGTACAAAATTTAATTTGTCATGAATAACTGATGGCACGACAATTTGAGACTATTCTTGGACGCCTTGCTGTGCCGTCGAGGTGAGTGCTCAACATTTCACAACGAATGTAAACTAGAGTGGCATTTCCAACAGTGTCTTTGATTTGTCATATTTTATGGGAGCATTTCGATTATGAAAATTATCACATGTAACAAAATTGCGTCATATTTAGAGTGGTTTTGAAGAGAAATTCTGATAGAACAATTTTCATCATTTTGGCACGCATTAATCAGAAATTCATACAAAAGAAAACTATTGATTATCAATAGCTATCTATAGAATATTTAGTAAATGTCAACCCTTCCAACTATTCATGTTCGACCAATTTCTCACGCATTATCATTTTTCGCAATTATCAAGTAATTCTAAGTTCAACTCATTATTGGCACATACCCATTTTCCAGATTGGTCGACTAGAAAGAGAAGAGCACGAATGGGAGGAGCATAATCTGCCAATCTTAGGGTATATAGCAAGCTTCCTTCGCCGGATTCGGTTTCATTCCGTTTCGACTTCCGAGCTGGCAAGAGCTCCTCCGATCCTGTGCAGCGACGTCCGCACCTGCTGACCTCTAAGCTAGCAATCCAGCGTCTGGTGATCGGTGGTCAAGAAGCAAGCCCTTTAGGAGCAAAATTCCAGAAGCTGATCCGAAGAGAAAGGAGCAGCGAATCGAGCGTCGGACTTATGAAATCGCTCAAGATTTCAAGAGTGAGCATCGTTTCCAGATTTCGCCTTGTGCCCGGTAATCCACTACCCGTTGCTGTTGTGCGCCATCCACGGACCATGGCAATCAACTGATCAATCCCGCAATGCTATTTATCTGTGACAGCATCGAGGCTAAGAAAGCCATCGGCCCTTGTCAGGGCCATCAAATTTGTGGAAAAGAGTTGAAAGAATAATATTTCCGACCTTATTACATCTTATATTCCTCAATCAATCTTACAGTTTCGTACAAAATTTAATTTGTCATGAATAATTGATGGCACGACAATTTGAGACTATTCTTGGACGCTGCTGCTGTGCCGTCGGGGTGAGTGCTCAACATTTCACAACGATTGTAAACTAGAGTGGCATTTCCAACAGTGTCTTTGATTTGCCGAGCATTTCGATTATGAAAATTATCACATGTAACAAAATTGCGACATGTTTAGAATGGTTTTCAAGAGAAATTCTGATTGAACAATTTTCATCATTTTGGCACCCATTAATCAGAAATTCACTTTCATACTAAAGAAAACTATTGATTATCAATAGCTAACTAGAGAATATTTAGTAAATGTCAAGCATTCCAACTATTCATGTTTGATCAATTTCTCACGCATTATCATTTTTCGCAATTTTCAAGTAATTCTAAGCCCAGCACATTATTGGCACATACCCATTTTCCAGATTGGTCGACTAGAAGAGAAGAGCACGAATGGGAGGAGCATCATCTGCTAATCTAAGGGATTAAAGCATGCTTCCTTCGCCGGATTCGGTTTCATTCCATTTTTGCTTTCGAGCTGGTAAGAGCTTCTCCGAACCTGCTTAGCGAGGAGCACCTCGTAGCCAGAAGCCTGCTGAGCTGTTGATCAGCATCTGGTTTATGAGATTTCAGCTCGTGATAAACTCATCTGTGGTGCATTCAAGAATCAAGCCCGTTAGGCATCATTACTACTATTATTAGACAAATCGAGCTTTCGGCTTGTAGTATCGCGCAAGATTTCAAACTTAAGCTACGTTTTCAGTTTTCGATTTCAGCCGTGTGATCTAATACCTGTTGCTGATGTGTGCCATCCACACCACGAAACATTCACCTGGCTCGTCTTATAAGCAGAGAACTTATACAAATTTCTACACTTGCGTTGGGGATTCTTCGTTTAACCATGGCAATCAACTGATAACATCCTGTAGTGCGATTCATCTATGACAGCATCCGAGCTAACAAAGCCTTTGGCTCTTTTCAGGGCCACCAAATGTGTGTAAGAGAGTTAACAGAGTAATATTTCAGACTTTATTTATCACATTGCCAAGCAATGAATAATATTTCTCTCAAACCATAGGATCAACAAAGCGATGACTGAAGCTTTCATTATAACCCTCGAATAACTTCCTATAGACACATTGCTGTTAAATATTCTTTAATTAGAATTACTTTGATTTTGCTTCAGCATGCTGAACAAGCCTCAATCACTACTGTTCTTTCCAATGCTACCTTATATTTCATAGGAGGTTACTAATATAATTTCAAAATGATCAACCTGAAGTGAAATTTCATATTTTCATAGATAAACATGACGAATTCATCGGGACATGATTAAACGTACATTTGGCTGCAAATCGTTATATGCATAAATATTTACTAAAGTTTCGAGCACTGAAAACAGTATGAAGTCAAAACGAGCAACAAGAACGACATCAAATTCAGTTAAATTAACCATCGTGGTCCTACGTCACCAGTTCGTACAACCCCATAGGGATGTACCCTTATAGTTTTTTGAGAAAACCTTGCTTTAAACAAATTTGTGGACTTTTCGGTATTCCAATTAACCCGATTTGTCTCAAGTATATCTTCCTCTTTCTGGCGTTACGTCCCAACTGGAATAGAGCCTGCTTCTCAGCTTAGTGTCGTTATTAGAACTTCCACAGCTATTAACTGAGAGCATGTCAATTGACCATGTCATCGTGTGGCAGATACGAAGATACTTCATGCCCTGGGAAGTCGAAAAATTTCCTTACCGAAAAGATCCTCGATCGGTGGGATTCGAACCCATAGCCTTCAGCTTGGCCTGCGGAATAGCTGCGCGTTTACCGTTACGACTATCTAGGTCCCTCAAGTTGTAATCCTATCGAATTAAGCGGCTTAGATTGCTAAGAGTTAGAGTTTTCAATCCCGGGAACATTTCCCGGGAAATGAGATTTCCCGGGATTCCCGTTTCCCGGGAAATGATTTCCTGTTTCCCGGGATTCCCGTTTTTCCCTGGATTTCTGTATTTCCCGGGTATTTCTATTAAAAAAGGATTGACCATCCATTTTTTGAACCAAAACTATCGTATAATTTACTTTTCATATCATTCAAACCAATGACCTTACTAGATCAACAGTTATCTTCGATATTGATTTGTTGTTTATTTGTAATCAAATAGCTGTTGATAAAATGGATAGCTCTTTGACGATATGTTTTTTTTTGTCCAAAACAGATTATATGCTATACAAAATACAGGATTTTTCGAGGGTGAATTGAGTACGATCATAAAGTTTTCATGAGTACGATCATAAAGTTTTCATGGATTTAACCGTAACATTTTCCATCGTTAGACTCTCGTTGGTTTTTATTCTAGTGCTTGAAAGGTTTGATTCAATGTTGGTGCAAGTCGGACTCGATTATCTGTTGTATCGATTTTTTTTTTCACTCCGGATAATCAAATCTTCCTAACAATCGAATCACTAAAAGAAAAATTTAAATCTGCATTAAAAGAACTTAAATATTATCTTTTTTGGTTGTTTTATTTAAACAATACAGTGGCGTAGCCAGAAGTTATTTCAAGGAACATAAGGGGTCTTGGGAAGAAATTATTTTGACTGGCATACAAAAAACCTTTTTTTAAACCCTCTTTTTTATCTCCATCCAAAGTTGCAAAACCATTCATATTGTATATTGCAATCCCAAATTATCTCAAATTTAAGCATAAAATCCCAAAAACAAAAATATCAAAGAACAAACCCCGGATAATCGAGTCTAAAAGTTCACATAATCGAATCCCAGATAATAGAGTCCGTCCTGTACATATTACTTGAACTTCATACGATTTGTCAAGAATGATCTCCACATGGGCTCAATATCATAATTTGTGTTGTTCTGAAGCCAAGCGTACACAACGAAATCAAAAGATTTTTTTGAGAAACATAAATAAATTACTTACAAAAAGAGAATGTAAGCACCATACAAGTTTACTGGTATAGAAAAATATAACAAAAATACGAATATTTAAAAAAAAATCACAAAAATACGAATATTTAATTTTTTCACGTTTCTGAAAATTTCCCGGGATCCCGGGATTTCCCGGGAAATGGTAAATTTAATTCCCGTTTCCCGGGAAACCAAATCCCGGGAAATTTGAAAACTCTACTAAGAGTTGCCAACGACAGCTCACGTCATAACAGGTTAAAACTACAATCCATCTTAATTTTTATTCATCTAGATTATGGCTATACAGTAGAAGGCCGGCAAATTACTTCTAACCACTATCGATTATACTGCCAGCTTGTTCCGCATACCGAAGAGAACAGCCACTACCAATCCTAAGGTATCTCCAAACTAACGCAAATATTTCGCAACGATCAGTAGCAATAATTGCCCGTGATTTGTTGAATCGCCCCTAGAATGGTAGTTTGACAAGCCCTTTCACCTGTACAAAGATTCGATATTCTCGGCATAAGGCACTTGCACCGATTCGCCGCCACTTCGGCCTGGCACCGACGAGAGGCGAGGCAGTTTTGATTAATTACCATTCCTGCAGTCTAGTGAAATGTCGATACGGCACTGTCAATAGGGTTTGCTAAGGGGATTGGCCGTAAATGCTGAATATTAAGTTGTTGGAGCTGCCTGTTGAATTTGTGCTTGTTTCAGATAGTTCTGGGAAAAGAACTCGTACCAGAGGAATATTTTTTGAAATGTTCAACTTTTTGGGGCATCCAAAACGGTTGTGCTATGTCGTTTCCCCGAACGTCCGTTCCTCGAATGCCAGTTCCTCGAAAAACCTACTGGCCCGATAAGTTATTGTAACTCATAATTGTCACATCTTTATATATTGCAGGGTTGTGAACGTACTGGTCGTCTGATATGCACCCTTCTTTGTTTGATTAGTAGTTCTTACGAGTTTTACCGTCCTCAGCATTTATGGTAACATGTGTATAGCCGAGAATGACCAAATACCTGCTATTTGAACTGCTCCACTTTTCGGGGAAACGTGTCATTCGGGGAAAGGACATTCGGGTTAACATGTCATTCGCGGAACTGGCGTTCAGGGAACCGACATTCGGGGAAAAGTAGCACAATTCTCCAAAACAGGTCGGTGTAGCCTAGTTTATTCGAATAATGATTTAAATATGCAATAAGTAACTAGGTTTATCCATTTTCGTTTAATAGAAACATGGAATTTAAGGTGTAAGCGACATCAGAAGTTCTTTCGCGAGTTGCACGCTAAACGATCAATATAAATTATATACAGCTGTCCGCCATTCTTGCAACATGCCCTGCCCATCCTATCCAGCTTTGGCCATTTTCTGGATACTGGGTTCGCCGTAGCGTTGGGCGAGCTCATAATTCATCAATCGCTGCCACACACCGTTTTCCTGCACATTGCCAAAGATCGTCCTAAGCACCCGACGTTTGAAGATCCCAAGTGCTAGCAGGTTCTCCTCGAGCATCGTCAATCGTAGAGGACTACCGGTCTTAGGAGCGTTTTGTACATGGTACATTTGGTGTGGGTGTGAATCTTTTTTGACCGCAGTTTCTTGTGGAGTTCATAGTAGGCCCGTCTTCTACTGATGATGCGCCTCCGTATTTCAAGGCAAGGATCCAAGGCAGACGAACTCGTCGACCACCTTCAACGTATCCCCGTCTATCGTTAGTTAGACAACCATTGTTCCAAAGACCGAATAATCTTCTGCATCTACATAGGTGTCATGGAAAAGATATTATTGGGTTAGTGGGACAACGTAAGGATATGGGAGTGATGCAATCTATGATTCACGCCTATACGGATGCTTCATAAATAAAGAAATGATGTTTCACTTTTTTTTATCAAATTTACTACAGTTTTTGTTGTTAAAATTCAAATTTGTTTCAAATATGTTATGATTTCTTCAACCAACTCAGAGTGCTTCTAACAAAAATGAAACGAAATACTTGTAATAAATTTTGAAAATAATTGAGATACAATTATGTCGTAGAACACTGGTCGGGAACTCCTTGTACTTCACGCCCTCCCCAATCGGGTGTGGAGGTGGAGATGCTTTGGTTGAGATTGTGTATGAACAACTTTTTGAGTAGGCTTCGGCACCCGGCTGGCAGTTCAACGTTGATGTGAGATTCGGTGATGATGATTTGTTTACTACCGGAATTACTATTGCTGTCTACGCGAAGGTAAAGGCAGGTAGGTACACTGCCTCCGATTAAGATGTCTGTTTGTAAGGTGAGTGCTTTTTCACGGTTGATTTCGAGTTGTTCATGCGCAAGTTGAGGAGGACGTGGGCTTTCATGAAGGGTTGTCATTAATGCAAGTCAGTGGGTTTGTAGTATTTTTTTTTGTTTTGCCTCAAATGAGTATGATAGGCACTTGACAAACGACCATTTGTACGAAAATGCTGTCGAATGGTAGATGTGTAATGAACGAGTTTTGTCGACTTCCGTATTTGTAATTTTCCGTGAAGATTGTGTTTTCAATTTGAAAGTGAATGGAGACATCCCTTCCTTATAGTGACATGCGCACCGTGGAAAAAGCTATACTGAAGGTGGCTGAGTCTAATTCCATTACACATAGACATTTTTCAATTTCTCTGAGACTCAGATATATTGTACGGTCACAAACTTTATACTTAGCCACAAATTGCTGGTTTTGAACGCATTTTTGGGAAGAAACTATAAACAGTGATTCCCTTTGTTGTCGCAATCCTCTACGAATATTCTAAGAAACCTTAGAAATAAATGTTCAAAAAAATTCGATGTTATTTATTGCAACGAAGGATTTCTCTGACTTTTAAGCATTGAATTCAGTAGCAATGCTATCTAGGCGACCCTGTCACTTTCGGCCTCATCAACTAGCATGTACTTTGTCTTGGCCGCATTCACCACAAGTCCAACTTTTGCTGCCTCGCGTTTCAGCCCGACAATGCCCATATCATCCGCGAAGTAAAAAAAAATGACTGGATCTCGTAAAATCGTACACCGGCTGTTAAGCCCGGCTCTCCGCATAACATCTTCTAGCGCGATATTTACAACAGGAAGGACAGTCCATCACCTTGTTGTAGTCCCCGACGGCATTCAAACGAACTGGAGTGTTCGCCTGAAACTTTCACAAAATTTTGCACACCGTCCATCGTTGCTCTTATCAGTCTCATGAGCTTCCAGGGAAAGCTGTTCTCGTCCATGATTCTCCATAGTTCTACGCGGTCGATAATAGTATCGCCGCCTTGAATTCGATGAAAAGATAATGCGTTGAAGCCTGGTATTCAGGACATTTTTGGAAGATATGCCGTACAGTAAAGATCTGGTCCGTCAACGAAGTCGACTTGATAAATTGCCATGAACTCGTATTCTACGGGTGACATACGACGGAAGATGATCAGGATAATGCTTTGTAGCACACATTTAGAATTGTGACCGCTCAAAAATTCTCACAATCTAACTTGTCACCCTTCTTGTAGATGGGGCATACTACCCCTTCCTTCTACTCCTCCGGGTAGCTGTTCTGTTTCCCAGATTGTGCCTATCCACCGGTGCAGACAAAATGCCAGCCTCTCCGGGCCCATCTCTACGAGTTCAGCTCCGATACCATCCTCACCAGCAGCATTATTGTTCTTGAATTGGTGAATGGCATCCTTAACCTCCCTTAAAGTGGGGGCTGGTTGGTTTCCATCGCCCGCAGTACTGGCGAAGGCATTTCCTCCGTTGTCCCGTCCTTCATTGCCTGTGCTCTCAGCGCCATTTTGGTGTTCGTCGAAGTGCCGCTTCCACCTTTCGATCACCTCACGCTCGTCCGTCAAGATGCTATCATCCTTATTCCTGCACATCTCGTATCGTGGCGCGAAGCCGATGCGGGATGCATTGAGCTTCTGATAGAACTTACGTGTTTTTTGTAACCATGAAAGTTGATTTTTAGTATGGTTGTAGGAGTCCATATCCAGTCATGGAACATCGACTCATGGAGGTTTCACTGTACCACCAAAGACAAATCAAAGACCTCCATGTCCCTTGCAGTTTCCCAAAACTTTATGGCTCATAAGGTAATCTAGAATGCCGTGAAAAGTGTACTGCGATCTGTCAAACTTGGGTACCTTTTGCACTACCGAGGGACCAAATGCAGTACTAGAAGTGATACCCAATCTGAGCCCGAGTGGGACGGACCTGGTACTACTGTGACTATAGGGGACTGTCTTCTAAGGGAACATCGACCCTATAACATTATGACCAGTCCAAAGGACATTGGGCACCTTACAAATGTTTAACAAACGCAGTAAACGGTTTCTTGTAACATCACAAGGCACTATAGATAGCAACGGACAGGGCAGGCAATCGTCAGATTCGTCATCGTGCGGTGACGAAATAAAAAAGACATCGTCATCCAGTATAATAAGTCTGGCAGGTCTTCGTCTCGTCATCGACGAAAGAATGCACGACTAAATTCAATCAAAAATCGTCAGCGAGCAAATTTTTCTTCATTCCGCTTGTTACCCTTACTCACAAGAAGAGGACGTTACTGTATATTCGCTTGTCTCGCACTAAGCAACGAATGCCATCACATAATTGCTTGTATTGGTAAGTGAACCTGCTCTCCTCATGATTCTACAATAGCTCTGTTGATAAGCGCGTGGAATTGACGATTCAGAGATCTTTGGTTCAAATCCAGACGTGTTTTGTTGTTTTGTTTTTTTGTATATGCTCTTAATCTGTTGAAGGCGCGATTCATGTTTTTAGTCAGCTCAGTGCTCCCGAACGAAGATTTGCCCGTAACGAAGGAATCGTATTTGTTCGTCATGACGCCGAGCATTGGAGGGATTGGATCTCTGCAGCAAATCATCATCCGACGCTGGTTGAGTGATGATGACGATGCATCTTTAAGCTTCGTCGCCGACTTTTTCCATTTGACGGTGACGATTGTCTAGCCTGGCAACGGATATGAATGATGATATGATTCCATTACTATAACGACAGATATTTTCTGCAGTTCTATCCCGTTAGGCCGAATGTCACAAGGCCGAATGCCGTTAGGCCGAAAGTTTCATTAGGCCGAAAATAGCTGATAGTTCAAATGAACCTAGAAGCCCACAATAACCTTTGTGAAATATAACTAGAAAGAACAGCCTATGATTAAATGAAGGAAAAAACACTGATGAATGTGTTGGTCATTTGAAAGAGTAGAAAGTTATTTCGGCCTAACGGCATTCGGCCAAATGGCATTTGGCCTAACGACCTGCACCCAATACCACGAGGCACTATAGATAGCAACGGATATAAATGATGATATGCTCTTCTAGACATAGAAAAAGCATTCAACAGTGTTTGGCATGAAGTTTTGATCGTAAAATTAAAAACTTTAATTTTCCAACATACATTGTTAGAATAATTCAAAGTTATCTGTCAAATCGTACACTTCAGGTTAATTATCAGAACTCCAGATCTGAAAGACTTCCTGTAAGAGCTGGTGTTCCTCAAGGCATCATTTTGGGACCAATATTATACAATATTTTTACATCTGACTTACCTGAGTTACCTCAGGGATGTCAAAAATCCTTGTTTGCGGATGACACAGGCCTCTCCGCCAAAGGACGAAGTCTGTGTGTCATCTGTAGTCGATTGCAAAAAAGTTTGGATATTTTTTCTTCATACTTTCAAAAATGGAAGATTTCTCCTAATGCTTCCAAAACTCAACTAATAATATTCCCACATAAACCAAAAGCTCTTTATTTGAAACCTTCAAGTAGACATGTTGTCACGATGAGAGGGGTTCCAATAAATTGGTCAGATAAAGTTAGGTATCTAGGGCTCATGCTAGATAAGAATTTAACTTTCAAAAATCACATTGAGGGCATTCAAGCCAAATGTAACAAATATGTAAAATGTCTCTATCCCCTTATTAATAGACAATCAAAACTTTGTCTTCAGAACAAGCTATTGATATTCAGGCCAGCCATGTTGTATGCTGTACCAATATGGACTAGCTGTTGTAATACCAGGAAGAAAGCTCTGCAGAGAATTCAAAATAAAATTTTGAAAATGATTCTGAGGCTTTCTCCCTGGAATAGTACCAATGAGTTACCTAGAATATCCAATGTTGAAACATTGGAACAAATGTCAAATAAAATAATTAATAATTTCAGGAAAAAATGTTACAATCTATTGCCACGATTAATGCGTTATATGTTTAGGTTAAGTTAGGTTAAGTATATCCAAAACGTTTTTTTTATCTCTTATAAGCAGGTGAAATCAACTCACCTGTAAAAAATCTGAACTGCTACGGCAAATGAAATGTAATACGTTGTTAACAGAATGTTAATAAAATCTTAGATTTGTGTTACCAAATTAAGATGATAGTGTTGTCTAATAACACAGAACACCTAGATATAAGAAATAATGAATGTAATGTTTGAAATGATACTAATAAAGAAATAAAAAAAATGATGATATGATTCCTTTACTATAACGATAGATATTTTCTGCATTTTGAGATGTTACGGCATTGACATATGCAAACCTCATGGTTCATCGATCTAGCAATTCCGGTAAAGCTTGTACATATTGAAGACTTCAACTCTGGAGTACTTTGAAAGACCAAGATTATCGTAGAACATACGAAAATCTTCCCAGTTAGGTGTGTATGCAGAGAAAACCCAAAACTATGAATTTTGTTAGTAGTAAATTGAAAAAAAAAGAAGACACGGACACCGTCTTCAGCCATTTAGCTGCACAGACTGTAACAACGAAAATTACAATGTGTTTTGAAGAATTGTGAATAACTTTAATTATCTAACAAGCATACTCAACCTTTATTTATTTGCATTATTTAAAGGGACTGTGCTGCCGTGAATCGCAAGTCAGTCCCATCTGTAAAAAGTAGGCATTGAGAAAATGGACTGTGAAGTTTTCAAAATCGTTTTCCATACGAATATTCAAAAAATTCCAAAGGATTGAAAATGGTTCAAATCTTAATGAAACTTTCGTAATTTGCTTTTCACTACGATATCTTTCAGAGAAAAATAAAAAGATGACCAAAACACGATTCATTTTTGTGTTACACGATGCGGAAATCTGTAGTGGGATTGATATGCGGTTACTTTTTATTTTGGGACAATTTGACTTACTGTTTTTTCCTAGTTTTTCCGAACAAATCATAATGAGATCATATTAGTGCAGTTGAAAAAGCATTGGAAGATATGTTGAAAACTGAACTTAACTCAATTTCGACGAAAATGCAGATGGGACTGTCTTGCGATTCACGGCAGTGTGGTCATCAACGGATATCTACCTTAAGTACGGCAGAAGATGTAGATCTTGAAGGCCATAACTTCAGAGTAGTTTGGCTGGCCTAGATTAACCGAAAAGTATCCCTATGGCGTTCTTGTTTTTGCCGAAGATCTATGAGTACAAAGCAACCTTACTCCGCAATAATTTTTTTTGATGACAGTTCAGGATTTGAGGTACAAACTTTCAATTAAGACCTCCATAGGATAGTTCAGAAACGTCAATGAATTATAATAAAAAACTAAACCGTGTTGATTCCAATTTCCCGGACGTTTCATATCCCAGACAGTGGCCTTGATTCATCCAAAATTTATTATTTCGACAACTTTTTTGTATGGAGAATGTAGAAGACGGTTAAAAGGCCACTATTCGGCTATCGAAGCGACCGGCAATTCGTTATTTTATTGTTCATTGATTATCTCTGGTCAGTAGAAACCATTTATGATAAGCAGGGCTGTTAAGAATCATGACCGGCTTGTGACACTGACAAAACCAGTCTTCTCACTGTCAATAGGCGAAGCTAAATTTCATGTACTCAATCCGTCAGGTCGCAATGACGGGGCTCTCATGAGAGCAGTTGTTTTGCTTTAAAAATTTCTATCTTATTTTGGAAAATTTCGGGAAGCAAATGTGTTTGATAAGTAAGTGAATATTTGAAGATAGCTTCTATCATTGTCTCGCTGTCCGATGACAGTGAGAGAAGCATCTATGTGAAAGTAGCGCGACACCCTCAATTTACATTGACGCTTTCCAGCACTGATGATAAGTAAGTTAATGAGGAATGGTCATAAGATCGAATATTTAGTTTAGAAAGAAAAAATAAACTGGGTGGTGACATTTTAGGTTCACAATTTTCCAGATTCGTCTTCATGGATCGATTTTGATGGTTCCGGATCTAGGTCTGAACTTGTTGGGGTACCTAAAGTATTTTGTAATGGGAATTATTGGGAGAATAAAAGAAAGATAAGAACTTCAAAAAATCAATCTATTTTATAGAAATGATCTATTTAATAGAATATTACACCTATAACCTGTTTCAGTTTAGGCACTATTGTGGTCATTACCGCCTCCCACTCCCTAAAGGGGCACTTTCAGATATGATGCACTGTTACCTTTCGACGGCCAATGTTTTTTATGGAAAATTTAACAGGGATGGTAAAATGAACACCGTGCCTCTTACCGAGGTAAAACAAATTTCGATAAGTTTTTATCACGCACGAGCGATTTAGAGCATAAATTTGAGTGTTTGGGTTTATACGGAGGTCAATCAAAGTGAAAAAATCAATATAAACTAAGATTTTAAAAAACCACGTTTGAAAATTAGAGCTGCTGTTAAGCAATAGAATTATGCAAATTTTATCGTTTTTCTATCAGGAACAAGATAATATCTTTAAGATGCTCATTTTACCACTTCTTCCCCTACCTTTGGACAGCTCAAAATGCATGATTTTTCATTCAGAAGTGAATAAATATCATGTTTTGAATTAGTGACAGGATCCAATAGGGCTCCTAATGGCCAATTTTGGAACTTTTTCTGCCGATGTCGAATAAATTCTAGAATTTTATGATTTCTTAAACAAACATGAATTGACCACATCTCTAATCCTTCCTTTTCTTCTAACGTTACGTCTCAAGCAGATCAGAGCCTATCTCTAAGCTTACATTTTCACAAACTACTATTTAGTTTGATTTCATAACTCAAATCACTAGTTCCAAACAATTCACTCAAAGGTGGTCTACTAAAAGTGGTGTTCAAATTTCACTCGAAACGAAATACATATAAACTTTGAAGCGTTTATCATCCGAATTGCTAGTTACCCATTTATCCAAAGATATAATCACATAATTTTAGTTTTTCTTTCTTTTCACTTGAAATAGCTTTTTAAGAAGTAATCGTGTGAAAAAAAATCTCTTCCACAGTTTACGTTCAGCGAAACTTGCTCAATGTTCAATATGCCTCATAAAATTTGTTCAGCACATCAACCCAATCACGATTTATCAATAGAAAATTGATCCGCATTAAAGCATCCGTCTTTCGGTTAGACCAACTCTTCAACGGCCCCACGTCCATTCAGAGCGTCTGGTTTTGCCAGATTGCGTCGAACACAGCGCGCTTCATAAGTCACAGAAATTCCAAATTTAACTGCCTGCCGCTTGGATCAGCATGGTTATGCAAATTGTTCAAATTACCGATGGTTAAAATCCGCTTAAATTGGCTACCGTCTTTCGGAACCGCAGCTGACAAAATCCAGCAGCTTTTCACTCACACGCCCGATGGCTCGATTTTTATTTGTCCATTCGGAGAGGTCTATCGGTAAGCAGATTCCCTCCATAAACGACGCACGACGACGACGAACCTCCACACTTTTTTAGGGATTGTTAAAGCCTGAACAAAACAATCCAATCGAAAATCCGATTTACAGCTGACGCCGTTTCTGCCACTGTGCTTCCACCGACTTTTGGTTAACTACCAGGAGATCTTTCCGAACTGATCATTAAGGTTTGAGCTTCTGTTTTTTACCCTTAGGCAATTCGATGCTTCACAACTTCACGCATTTAGCCATGACTTTTTTCGTTCGATGGATTTTCCCTTGAAAGCTTACCAGTATCAATAAAGAGCGTGGTTTTTATAGCCGATGACGTACCGCTGCTGGCTGCATAGCCAGATGGTTAAAATCAGATGTTCGACCACCAACAAATACACCGGTAAGCGAAAGGGAAGTTACTGGATGCTTTTGTTGAATTGACCCTTTCGAAGGGTCAGTTGCATTCGGAATGATGGGACAGCTTTCAGGGGGTTTATTTGAATTCATTAGCTGAAATTAGGAATTGCAGAATTCGTTCTCAATTGATTTCGAAGCATGATCAAAAAATCCTAAAGAAAAAACTTTGAAAAAATCCTTGAAGAATATTCTTTAGATTTTAAGTATAAACCTGGTGCAATTCATGGAAGAATTCCTGAACTTATTCTTGAATCCCTGAGGAAAATTTTGAGGGAACTCTTGAAGAAATGTAGGGTCAAATTATTCGAGGTATCCTTTATGGAATCTGTAGATTCATTACTGTAGAAATCCATGTCAGAATATGGTCCCGGGAGTGTTACTGTAGGAATTATTGGAGGAATCTCCGGTGAATTTCCAAGAGGCATCTATGGAAGGATTCTCGATGGAATGGTCGTAAAAATAGGTTGGAGTGTAGATTGCAAAACTCTGTTCCCGATGACTTCAAAACAGTAACCTTTCGAAAACGGCAATCGTCTTCTCAATTGATCTTGAAAGTAAGTGGCTAGACAGATATAATCGTGAGTGTCGCCGGTAACAAATGCAGACTGGTACGTTTCGACTGGGGACTCTATGAGCAGCTGCCTGCCTGACTGGTGTGGGTTTCGATTTGATGGCTCTTGGCTTGAGATACCACTTTGGATATTGAATCGCAATGAAGTGCAATCAACAACGAATAAAACGACAACTGACATACCCAAGCCCCCAGTCGTTCGTTGGTTGGAGTACTAAAGACAATACCGTGAGATTTATGTCTATTACTAGTTGAATTCTTTACCCAATAAATTCAACTGTCTGGCATTCTATGTCGTGGGAAGAATAAACAGCGAGTTCATCCATTCATTCCTGCCCCGATGTTTGACTTGGTCGTTGATCAAATCGCCTCCCCCTCCAAGCCCGGGTTTCACAATTTTCCGTGTCACCACAATATAGCCTCAATCCGTTCCGATGAAATGCATGCGGGTGGAAGCTTTGCTCGTGACCCAGTGCACGTGACACATTTCACAACCCACTCGAACAACAACCTTTGCGCCTTCCGTGGCACTTCACCAGAAACCGGCCCTGAGGATGATGTGTGTCGAAAATCTCTCTAATCCGATTTCGACAGGCGATAGGGGCGCAAAACAAAAGAAGTTATTCAACTTAGAGAGGTGCCGAAACCAAAACAAATGTTCATGGCACTGAATGCTGTCTTTACTGCTCCTTCTGCTACTGGCTTGGTTTGGCTAAAGTCACGACTCCGATCGAAGCCATTCAAATCAACGGCAATAACCATATCAATAACACTATCACATTAATATCCACTTAAATCACCTTCCAACGACAACTATCAACGCCTCACGAATAAGATGCAGTAGATATTAGTCGCCAGGTTGCACACGAAAGAAAACTGAGATAGCTGGGGAAAAACGTTTGGATGAGCATAATTACCGTGAATGGATCGAAAATATTGTTAGGATTATTCAAACTACTTACTAATTTAAAACTGTCTAGTTGGCGCAACATAGCGTTAATTATTTACTTCGATAGTTGGTAGGCCACGAATCGTATGCCTTGTCTGGGTTCTCAGCTAAATATTATTTTGCCTACCTGGTTTTTCCGGCAAACGAGCAATGTATACAGCCCAACGCAGGCTACCGTGCTTCATGCGTTTGATAATATTCAACTTTTCATAGACTTGATACAACTCGTGATTCCTACGACTTCACCAATTACCGTATTCCAAATTACCGTCATGTATATTTTGGTTGACTTCCACGATTCATTTCTAACGGGTGTTCAGTAAAAATAGAGAATGATTTCAATACTTTTCTGTATTTAAAGTAAAGAGCGTAATTTATTTTTCTCTGCAAGAGAATTGTTCTCTGGACTGAGTGCTGTCAGTTCAATCGAAGATGGCGTCGAAACAGCAAGCACTCCACGAGCGTGTTGTACGGTTTTACGAAACACATGGTCATCGTGGAACTAAAACTTTTAGTTTACGGTAGATCACTTTCGAGACGAAAACTAGCCCGTGAGTACAGTTAACCTGATCCTGGCATCCCTGAGTGTGGAGCGGAAGAAGAAGAAAAAAGCGTTGAAAAAGCTATTCGACAAAAAAGACGGAACAAGTTTGCGTGACGCCGGACGAAAATATAACTGCTCCCATATCTTGATTCACCGAATCCTCAATATGGAGGGCATCATCTGTAAGATCGTCTTCTGGCCAGACAAGACTTCTTCTCATTACGGCAAGAAGACACTGGAGTATGTTGAGCAAGAAAAGACACCGTACGTGCCGAAAGAAAGGAACCCAACTAACTTGCCGTCCCTTTGAGAATTTTTTTGGCTACCTCAGTGCCCTAGTGTACTGGAACAATTGGCAGGCAAAGGGTACGCAGCAATTAACCATCTGGATCTGGAATTATATCCGGAAGATGGACGTCAGTGCCGTCCAGGGCTCTTGTGAGAGCATCGCGACTAAGTTGCGTCGTATGGCTGATCAGGGCCCTTCTTTAATATCCATTGACATTTTTTGAAGAATAAAAATTATGTTTTAAATAAAAAAAAATACTGAATCCGTTGAAAAAAAAAATTACTGTGTGAGTGGAAAAAAAATCATTTTTTTTTAACATCCCGTAGTAAAAATATTTTAAGGTGTATATAACAATATTGTAAGAAAAAAATTTGATGATATCCATATAATTTCTGAATCAATATAGATGATATTTTTTCCAAAGGCTTGTATAGGAACTTTGAATGAAACATTTCAAAATATTCATTTGTAAAATATAGAAAAATATATTTTCAGAGTAAATAATTAAAGGTTTTTGTAATAGAATTTGTGAGAGAGGAGAAAAAAATACAAACGCACTGCAAACAAATTGGAATTTATTTTTTAGATAATTTTGTGAAAAAATCTACCACTTCCAGTGTCTTTTTTTTTTTTGTCTTCAGGAACACAGAGGAATATAATTAACTAGCAAATGATAGGTACTTATTACTATTCATTCTAAAAAAAATTAGGTCCTGAAATACGAAATTTTTAACGTTCTGTATGCTTCACGAAGCTTCTTACAGCTTTCTCGTGAATATCTACAGTTCAACACGCACATCCAACGTCATGAAATATTCTTAGAATTGTCGATCTTATGGTATTGCTAATACTGTGTGTTGCGTGACAAACTCTACCTTAACCCTAATAAGGCGTGGACACCTTTTTGCACAATTTAGCTCATATCTTTTCAATTAATTGATCGAACCTCAAAATTTTAACAGTTTTTTCCAGTCATTTTGAATACAGGTAACCATTTTGAGTTCAGTTTTCTCAACCAAATTCTTTCAGGATTCTTTTAAGAATTCTTTCAGTATTCTTATCAGAATCCCCTCAGAACTCTCTTCAAAATCCACTCAGAATTTTCTTCAAAATCCTCTTGGGATTCGCAATAGAATCTTTTCATCAGCATCGTCTCAGAATTTACATCAGACTCGTTTCAAGCTTTTCATTAGAATGCATTAAAAATTCCCTAAAAAAATCGAGCATTCTCATCAGAATCCTCTCAGGATTCTCATCAGAACCCTCTCATGATTCTCATCAGAATCTCTCTCATGATTCTAATCAGAATACTCTCAGAATTCTCATCAGAAGCTTCTCAGGATTATCATCAAAACCCTCTTATGATTCTAAACAGAATCCTCTCAGGATTCTCATCAGAAACCTCTCAGGATTTTTATCAGAATCATCTCAGGAATCTCATCAGAATCCTCTCAGGATTCTCATCAGAATCGTCTCAGGATTCTCATCAGAATCCTCCCAGGATTCTCATCATAATCCCCTCAGGATTCTTATCAGCGTTTGATCAGAAACCTAAGTTCTTACACTTACAGGAGATTCTGATGAGAATCCTCTCAGGATTCCCATAAGAATCGTCTCAGGATTCACATTTTAACCCTCTCAGGATTCTCAACAAATCCCTCTGAGGATTCTCATCAGAATCTCCTCAGGATTCTCATCAGAATCCCCCAGTATTGTCATCAAAAGCCCCTCAGGATTGTTATTAGAATCCCCTCAGGATTCTCATCAGAATCTAATCAGAATTCTGAGTGGATTCTGATAAGAATCCTGATCAGATTTCTTGCAGGATTCTCGTCAGAACCCTCTAAGGATTTTCATCAGATTCCTCTCAGGGTTCTTATCAGAATCCTCTCAGGATTATCATCAGAATCCTCTCAGAGTTCTAATCGGGATCTTCTCCGGATTCTCATCATAATCCCCTTAGGATTCTCATCAGAATCTGATCTGAAATCTGAGTGGATTCTGATGAGAATTTGATGAGAATCCTGAGAGAATTCTGATGAGAATCCTGATCAGATTCCTCTCAGGATGAACATCAGAATGCACTCAGGTTTTGTACAGATTCCTTTCCGGATTTCCCCAGCATCGAAGCCGAATCACCATCAGAATCGTTCCAGGAATCTCATCAGAATCAGAATCTTTCCAAGATGCTCATCTAAATTGTTCCAGGGTCTCATTAGAATCTCTACAGGATTCTCACAAGACTCTGGAATGCAGGATTCTTTCAGGATCTTTTCAGGATTCTTATCAAAGTCCCAAATTAATCTTCGGAATATTTCCATGGTTTTCATCTGAATTACCATCAAACTTCTTCTAAGATTTTCATCAGAATACTTCCAGGATTCTTTACTAAATGGTTCCATGATTCGCCACATAAACCTTTCAATATTCACCCAGGATGCTCAACAAAGTCCTTTCAGAATTTCGTAATCCTTTCAAGATTCTCATCAGAATCCTTTAGGTATTTCAAATCCTTCCAGGATTTTTATCGGATTTTTTTGCAGTATTGCTATTAAAATCCTTCCTGGATTCTTATCAGGGTTCTTCTTGAGTTTTCATCAGAGTTTTACCTGAATTTTCAACAAAATCTTTACGAGATTTTTACCATAATATTTCCAGGATTCACATTAATTCTAGGATTCTTAACATAAACCCTCCAGGGATTTCGTAAAAATCATCCAGGGAACTTATCAAAAATCCTCCTAGGACTTCTGTGATTCTATCAGAAATCATTCAGGATTCTTGTTACAATCCTTCAAGAATCCAATTGAAATCATTTAAGGATTCCCACAACCCTCCCAGTATAACATGAATTCAAAAATAAAACATTGATCTTCCCAAATAAAAAAGTGTAAGTTTGTAACTAAGTCTGAGTAGCGGCATAATGTTCAACTATATCCAAAATACTCTTATTCAGCTTTCGATAGTTTTACCTTTACGAAACAGTTGGATTTTATATTTATGATTATAAGAATATCCTTCAAATTTGCATTTGAGGGCCACAAGATAATTCTTTCTTAAAAATATCAATTTGAATCAATTCGTGTACACAACATTTAGCAACCGGTAACCAAATCTTTATGGATGTATTTGGAAGTGCAACTAATCTCCTGTACAAAACTGTCAAAATTTTAAGAATTGAACAATTGAGCAAAAAGACATAAGTAGATGAGCCTAACAAAGTCGTCCACGCCTTTTAAGGGTTAATGCTAGATCTAAGGAAAAAAAACTTCGCAGGTACCTCAAATCAATCTGATGTCATCTGTGCAATATTTCATTCGACAATCAGGAAAAGTCGCGCAGAAGACACCAAATCTATTTGGAGTAACTCCGATGATCTAGCATTTTAAAGAGGTTTTCAAGATCGTCGTGGTGATAATTTATCGTGCAATGCACAGTTATTTAAATAGTGTTCAAAATAGTATCAACAAGACAAGTCTAATTTCACAGTATTATGATATGCAGAAAAAAAATCCGTTTCAACTTTAGATCTTCTTATACAGCTCTAGAACATAAAAAATGCTCAATGGTGATAGCAAAGATCCTCACTTTTTAACATCAAATAATGAAAATAGCGCAAAATAAATCACTATAAAGGTTAATAAGTCAAATTTGCGAAGCTATCGAGAAAATTTCCAACCTGAACTGTAAAAATCCTCGACTGACGGGATTCGAACCCATGATCCTCACCTTGGTCTTTCTTAACAGCTGCGCGTTTACCGCTATGGCTATTTGGGACCAATGAACCAACAATTTTCAAGGTCAAGGGTAAAAGCAGACTTCCATTGGCGCATGCCATGTTACAAATTTATACCCACTTGTCAAATGCCCGATTGAGGTAGCGTGGATAAGCTCAATCATGCTGTCAGCTAAACGCTAAACAATTGGCGTTTCTGCCATTACAATGCCTATTTGGAGAGACGTTTGCGTGTCACGACCCGCCAGCGACAAGCGTCCGACAAACCACCTCAATCAATCGTGAACCGCGCCACCCGCCGTATGACAGTTATTAATTTACCATGCCATATATTCATAAACCGAAAACAATTGAAATGACATCAACAGTTTGAAAACAGACTCTTAATGCACGCACATGACACACCGGATTAACAGTACTGGACAATACATTTGTAACTTTTTCTATTTTCGTAGGTTAATTTACGTGGATCGATTAGACGAAATTTTCACAGTACGTCTGACGTAGGTAAAAATTCAAATGTATTTTTGAGAAGTTTTTCCAATAACGAGTTCAAAAGAAATGATAATGAAATATATGAATTAAAATATGAAAGCCCTACATAAAACTGTGGGCTTCGTAGCCGTGCGGTTAGTGTCACCAGGCATTTAGCCGCATCGTGCTAAGGAGTGTGGGTTCGATTCCCGCTACAGGTCGGAAAACTTTTCGTGAGAAATGTTCTCCGACTGTACCATTGGGCGTTGCATGCTAGTCCGTTGTCTAGTGTGGTGCTTTTTTCAAAGGGCAAAACGCCCACTGGAAGCATTAACGTGTGGGTGTGTCTTTTTTTTAAATGACTTTGGCAAACTTATTCATCTTGCCAAAATCTAAATCATTGTTGCCAAGATTATATTCCATATGGATACCATGATTATATTCTTCAATTATTAAAATTTGTAAAAAAATATCCTTTCAGCCAAAAGTAACGGTTTTGAACTCGTGATTGGGAAAATTACTTTAAAATATTTGTTGAAATTTGAATGGAAAATTAAAAAGTTACAAATGCATTGGCCAGTACTGTATCTTTCGTCTCAGTTGGGTGGGTGGTCTTTCTGGCTAGGCGCCGTCGATGGCAGCGATGCCGACACAATGCCCACCTGGACCCAGGTAATAACCATATGCATACGACTTGGCTCGATTTAAAAATGAGGAAATAAGTCAATTTCTTAACATGTTTCCCACCGGCAAAAGACACCAAAAGGAAGGCGCTCCCCTCCCCTTAGCGGGAAAACGATCAACTATAAATATAAGCGTTGACCTTGATGCTATAATTGGTGGCCGACCGGAGTTCCTACCCACAGGGCACAATTTAGAATTAATTGATTTATTTTCGAACGGGAGAGTTGTAACCGGATGACTAAGAAGAAATATGATGAATGCCCTCCGGGACGATTTATGACCACTTTCAACGGGCGCAATTTGAGGTATTGATGACCTCGCTGCTGCCAGCGGCTGAGATCTGGTGCCCCACGGCCCTACCGGATGCATATGGGGAAGTTGATAAGATTGTACGTCGAAAAATATGGATTCGAACGATCGAAGATGATTGTTTCTCATGGCCATGGAAAATCGCTAATAATAGAAAACATTATAATATAATGCAGTATTGGTTTAATACTTCTTTTTGGTGTTCGCCGTTAACCTGTAAATACCCAGGATGGTCGTATTTCCTAAAATGGTAAAATTATTATCCATAGTGCCTTGCAATATTACGACAATGCGTTAGGCCTGCATTATAAATAACTGAAAATAACTGTAGAAAATGTAGGTCATGAAAATCACAACTCCATAGCAGTTCGGATCAAATATATTAGTACTTCTGATGGCTGGTTTGGATGGCCTCATACGCCTAATCTACAAGAAAGGGCACATGCTGCAGTGTGCCAATTACAGATGAATTACCCTACTGAATTCGGCGTACAAAATATCTTCGCGCATGCTGTTTAACAGACTGGGTATTTACGGGTTAATTTGTAACTCGTCCCATGCGGGGAGAAAGATGCACCTTTGATCAGGAAAAAATATAAACAGTGCGTTAATTAAAAAAAAAGCCCCATGGATTAATTGAAACTTTTTCTATTGATTTTCCAATGGAAGACACTCCAAACATACTGCCTCAAAAACCAGATTCTCACTCTCATCGGAACGAAAGTGAAACTTCTAATGGGTAAAAGATGATCGAAACCGAAATTTTTTTTTTCGTTTTGAACGCATAGACAGACGCACACATATCAATTCCCACCGAAAACAAAACTAAAAGCAGCTTCCAGCCTGTCTGAGCTGCAGAAGTGAGTGCTGGGATAATTGTCTGCCGGTCAGCGGGAAATCCGTTCGCCACCCAGTCCGTATCGGATGGAGCATTGTTGCGGACAAGCTAAGGAACAACTCCGAAAAGATGTTTTCATTTTTCACGATACATTGTAGTCAAAATTTGGCCGGGTTTGTTTATGGTCGTTTCTGTTGTGGCGGGGAAAGTGAACAGGTTAATTATTCGGTTTCGGTTTCCTTGTACTGTTTTATTGGGTTCACCGTGGTGATGGGAGTAATCCGGTAGACGATTGGTGAAATGGTACAGACTGTCCTACGGGTTCCACAAAAAATTGTTAACTTAAGAACAGTCGTACAAATAGCATAGCATAGACTGACTGTACATGTCAATGGTTGCTACTCCGTGATTGTTCGGAACTGGTAAGAATTGCACTACGATCCAAATGAATAAGGGATGGGAGTTTCCGCTTACTCTCGAAGTGCAATTTTAGCAGATCTAATATTATTGATCGATTACGGCGCCGGCCAAGTCCTTACAGTCAGTTGGGATGGGGAAGGAATGTTAGGGTGTAATGATTGTTGCTTCTAGAGACCGAGAATACCTCTGCATCTCCACAATCACCACGGGAAGGGTGTTTATTAGTGGGGGAGGAAAAGATCTGGGAGTCACCTCTGGTCGGTGATGCGATCCATGGACAAGGGGGAAATATACGACTTGTATTTAAAACTAGTTTTGTATTTTTGTCTCAAAAAGTTTTTGGAAAAAAATACGTCAACATCTATAATGTCGAACAATTCAAAAGACGTTTTTATTAATGACGAAAACTGAAAATTGCATGTATATATTTTAACTTATATGAAACACGAATAATGCCGACACTTGTAGTGACGAACCATACATAGTTTGTTTGAAAATTACATATGAGTATTACTGTGCATTTTGTCTCGATATGGTAGAAGTTTTAGAAAATACAACATTCACAATGTCGAACAATTCAAAAGATAATTTTTAATAATGTCAAAAAGACAAAAATATATGTATATTGAAATTGAATAAAAAAAAGCATAATGCCGACACTTATAGTGACAAACCATACAAAGTTTGTTTTAATATTACATAAAAGTTACGCTTTCAAGAAAAAATGTGTTATCATAAGCATGAAACGAACTCACCAGTTGGTAATCCATTCTCGACTGAACACAAAACTGACACTGACAGCAAAACTTCTTGGCGTCCCGAAAACAAACCGTCTTGCTTGGGCCTTCCCAAATACGTACCCAGCAAGACGCTCCAAAACAGGGGAAAAAAAATTCTCCGGCGACGAAAATACGCGCGAAACCGTCAGCAAAATCTATCGGACGACGCAAAACCGAACTGTCCTGCTTGGTCTTCATGAAGCACTGCCCAGCAAGACGCTCCAAAACAGGGGGAAAAAAAATATCCGGCAACGAAAACACGTGCGAATCCGTCAGCAAAATCAATCGGACGACGCAAAACCGAACTGTCCTGCTTGGGCTTCACAAAGCACTACCCAGCAAGACGCTCCAAAACAGGGGAAAAAAAATCTCTGGGAACGAAAACACGTGCGGATCCGTCAGCAAAATCAATCGGACGACGCAAAACCGAACTGTCCTGCTTGGGCTTCACAAAGCACTACCCAGCAAGACGCTCCAAAACAGGGGGAAAAAAATCTCTGGCAACGAAAACACGTGCGAAACCGTCAGCAAAATCAATCGGACGACGCAAAACCGAACTGTCCTGCTTGGGCTTCACGAAGCACTACCCAGCAAGACGCTCCAAAACAGGAAGAAAAAAAATCTCCGGCAACGAAAACACGTGCGAATCCGTCAGCAAAATCAATCGGACCTTAAGAAAAAAGAAAAGTCGTACAAATGGCTATTAACAGCAATGCCTCGCTTGTGCAGTGCATTTTTGCTTGATTCCAGATTTGGAAAATTGAAATTTCTTCGATTTTACTGGAGCAATATTGCCAGCATTCATAACATATTGCATGCATATTAACACTTACTCCAACATTGCGGAAGATTCTATTTGAATAACGTGCAGTAGATTTGAAACAGTGAGCAACATACATTTAGCATGAGCAGTGTTGCCAGCTGTCAAATAATATTGTACCCTTATATAAAACTAGAACTTTATTCATACTTATATTAACAAAGATTTTGATTTCTTGCTCTGAATTTAGGTTTTTCCTTCCATTCGAGCTATGTTGCCATCCAACGCCTGAATGTACAATCAAAATGGATATTTTGAAGAGCTCTCAAATCATGCTTTCAGTTTTCCAAATATTTTGGATCTGTTTTTAAATATCTAGGGTAGGTGTATCAGATATCGATAAAAAAAAATACATAAAACATGTTCTCCATGCATTTCTTCGAACAAACAGAATCAAGCTTTTTATTTATTAATTGAAGTTGGCAATTTGAAAGAAAACATGATTCTTTCCGTTCACTTTATGTTCTGCCAGTAGTGAGGGTAACCTTTTTGTAGAATCTGAGATTGAAGTATTATTTATCCTAATTTTATCGAATCCCTTTAAGGAAGGAAGGATGTGGAAGGAATAATGGAAACCGACAGGATAGTAATCGCTCACTAGTAGATAATCGAAACCATCACACTTTTTTTTTAAATTCGTCGTCTCCGGCAATATCCCTCCTTTCACGTTGACGTGGGAACAATAGCCATTGGAGATTAATTGGCGTTCGTTGAGTCAATAATTGAATCAGAAGAGATCACCATTCGCAACCAATGAAATTAAATCAGATTTATTGCATCAAGCATTAAGCTTGTGGAAACCTGCGGCATTGTTTGCTCGGCAACGTATTTACCCACCGAAAAAGGGCACAATATCCCACAATCAATAACCGTTTGCAACAGTCGCAGACTAAAAAAGGAAACAAACGTGGCTTCGATTACGCCATCAGTTCGCGTCAGCGTAACAACATCGACGTCTCCTAAATGATCGGGCGGTGAAAGCTAAAATAAGGTACCTTAAATAAAATTATTTCGTGATGGGAACGTTCCGGTCCGCCAATAAGTGTGTTTAAATGCAGAGCGAGCGGTGCAATTTATCACCTAATGAACCACTAGGGCGGTTCAAAACACTAAAAAGTTTGTGAATTCTATCTTCATGTTTCTTACAGTCTTCCTGATGAAAATAGAATTTTGCAATAATAGCAAAGAAATGCATTATTATCTCCTCTTCCATCCGTCGGATTAAACTCTCCTGTTTAGCAACTTTTTTTATCATTTTATTAATAAGTTTTAACTTTGATATTATTAGCCTTCTCTACTTTCATTAAAGTACTAATGTGTTAGGAATATTTGTATAAATTTCTTCATATTGATTTCCATACAAACTTACATCGTTTTTGGCCCACCATTTTATTCACAACCAAAAATGTTAAAAATTTCACAGAACACTATTTTGTAACGAAAATATTGGAGATTGCATTTTTAAACTTTTTGTGTTCTAAACCGCCCTAATGAACCAACCGACGAGTTGTGTGCTAAGCCAAGACGACTTCGTTCGGGGATGAATGAACCATTACAGCCGTTGGGACAAGCTCGAAGGTCTCAAGTTCCGATCGGTAGATGGTTTAATTGTTGAGGGAACCGTTACATTTTTCCCATAATCATCCTCCTCCGACCATTCTAATTGCGCCGTCTAAGACGTCATGTGACGCGAAAAAAGCCATCTCCGGTGGCCAGTAGAATTGGTCCTAAACGTGTGCAGGAATGGCTTTGGCCGGATCTCGAAATTAATTACATGAGGCATCTAATTTCGCTCGTTCTCCCTTGACAGCCAAGGTTGGTTGGTGGTGTTCTCCGCATTGTGGGTTTCCGTCTTGAAGAAGAAACACCAATGCAGGAAATTGGTTCCAGCAGAATGACTTTAACATGTCGCATCGCTGAAACTGTAAATATTGGAATAGTTTTGGTTGCATTGATATTTCCAACTGTCGCACAATGGTGCTCCCCAGACCGTTATTATCAGAAAAAATATCTCCAGCAAATCTGAGCTCATTAGTTGTATTCTATGGCTTAGCTGTATGTTTGAGCAAAATAAAAAAAAAATCGTAGGACCCATTTGAAGTTAAGGTACAGTGGGGGAAGTGTACCAATGTGGTAAGTGGATCATTTGTCCATATAAAGTATAAATACTTTAATATTTTGAATAATTTTGCACCATTGCTTCGTTTTGGGGTATATTCTCAAGATCACACTGATACTACTGCAAAACTGGTACTGCATGTGCGCTAACACAACCAAACTTGTTAACTATAATCGTTCTGCAAGGTTTAGGGACAAAATGTCGAAAGACAAAACGTCGAATGCCAAAATGTCGAATGCCAAAGCGTCGAAAGGGACAAAAAGTCGAATGGCCAAAACGTGGAATGGCCAAAACGTCGAAAGCAGTCACTTTCCAAGCAATTATAACGTTGTCAAGGAAAATATGGTTGCGATACGAACGGCGTTGGATACTGCAAAATTTGCAATGTTCATCAAAGTAAGCATGGAACAAATTTTCACAAAAATGTCAATCTTACACTCAGTTCGGACTACAGAAGAAGCACTTCAGCACCTCAAGAAGAAAATTGAAAATGAAGCCTGAGGTAGAAGTAACAACGATAAAAGTATGAAAAAGACCAAGCCGTTTAGCCTTCTTTCGCCGCTCTTCTGGACTTACATAACGGCAGAGGAAATGCATCCCGATAGCAGTCCACTATTTATTTTTTTCTATTCTTCGTGGGCAAACACAATCTTTTTTTTTTTTTTTTTGCACCAGGTGTATTAGAATGTGGTTACTCCAACAATTTTCTAAATTAAGCTTAAATAGTTTTTTTGGTGAATATTTTCCAATTAAATAAATTCTTTAAAATCGTTGCAGCATCTTTAAAGTGAATTGGATTTGATACCTGTTGACAAATAGTGTATTTTTAATTCTTTTGATATACACTCATTCTTTTAACAAATTAATTACTGTATTTTTGGCAATTAGTAAATTCTTTATTCTTTAAAAAAATATTCGTTCTTTTCACGAATAAGAATAATTAACTCGATTTTTTATTTCGCTTTTCGAAACAGAAATCTTTCATCAGGACATCCAGCAAGTTTTAACATATGTTCTATACTTACAAAACTTGATGAATTCCAAATATAATTTTCATTTTTTTATTGTCGCTTCCGAATCCAGCTAAAAATTACAATTTCACGATGATAACATTGAAAATACTGGACAGAATAAAGTACACATTGGTCATTTTTCCATACAAAATGGTCAAGTTTGGAAACATGGATCTCGGCTTTTAGTGTACAGTCTAGTGAAATTTTCACCGTAATTCAAAATTCAGAACTTTTCATAATCAAACTTCTGAGTAATTGCTAATTAGCAATTTTAACAAAAGCTATAAAAGTCTTGAATTGAAAATAGTTTTCAAATGGAAATACTTGGAGCTATATGCCTTTCTGCAAAAATATGTTTCATTTGATAAGCCACATGATTTTGTAAAATAAGAATTTTGAGTAAAACTGATGATGATTGAGTAAAACTGTTGAATTTTGTTGGACAATTATTGTGATTTTCCAAATAAGTGAAATTTATGTTATTTCAGAACTACGGTGAAAATGTCATCTCAATAGGACCATCAGAAAGCGAAATCTATCCATTTTGTATCAAAAATGGCCAATTTGTACTTTAATCTGTTCAATACTGTATTTTTCACTGCTGTAACTGCTCAAAACATTGTTTAGTATTTGGATTTTTCGTTACATTTTTATCGGTTTTTATCGTTTCTTTAATAGGGTCCTAAAATGTTGAATGAAATCTGGTTTTTATTCAATAACATGAAAGAGCATGTTGCAGCAATTACTTTAGCAGTTTTTCTCGCTAAAATAACGGCTATATCATATTTAAACTTTAATTTGAAAATTAGGTCCACAAATGAACCTTGACACTTAAGATCATGTTTGACGTCCGCTTAGTTGGCAAAAATACCACAGGGGTTTTTGTTTAAGCACTGGGGTTACTCCTATCTGACATTTCGGAAGGGACACGGAAAACAAAATACACCCAAAAATTTGAGTTTAAGCTAAGGGGTGTGATAAAATCTAAAAAAACATTACAACACATTTTTTTTGGACTCAAACAAACGAAAAACATAAAAAAATTGAGTAAACATGTGTTTTTGGCCTAAACTTAAGCGTTTGGCACTAAAATTGGGACAGGGCTTTAGGACCCTATTATCGAATAAATCGACGTTTTGTTAGAAATTACTTATATATTTAACAGTTTGTCCTTTCGACGTTTTGGCATTCGGCATTTTGTGTTTCGACATTTTGTCTTTTCGACGTTTTGTCCCCTCGACGTTTTGTCCCTTCGACGTTTTGTCCTTTCGACGTTTTGGCATTAGACATTTTGTCTTTCGACGTTTTGTCACCCAACCGTTCTGCAACGAGCTGCGTAAAACATGTTTTGCAATTTCGTAGAGGACCACTTGAAGGTATAAGAAATGATATCGGAATGCATTCACCATCATTTTACAATTTCTAAAAAAATGTTGTGTTATGATTCATTACGCAACTAAAAACAGTTGCGTAATAAGAAAGCGTTGCGTAATGAATCATTACTGCACTGGTTTCAGTTGCGTATAATGACTATTCCCGCACTGCATACTTCAGTGCAGGAAAGTAGGCCGTTTCATGACAGATTGGCGTGATGAAAACAATCTATCACGATGAAAATTTGTAAAAAATTCAATTCATTTCAAAATTGGTTTTTGTCAATCGAAAATCTCTTGTAGCTCTGCCTAAAATCGAATACTATTAGTTTTTTCAACACATGGTGAACATTTCCGTACTAATTGAATTATTCACAACAACAAAAATATGATTTTATAAATAAATACATTAATATTGGACAAGGTACACTACCCCATACTTTCTGATGAGATGGGGTAAGTGGATCAAGTATAATTATCATATATTGGCCGAGTGCTTACGCAAATTTGAATTAGTTTTAATATCCTCAAATTTTTTTTCTATATTTTTTATTCATTACTAGCTTAAATTGGTTAAACTGTCCAGAGAAAACTTGATTTAATCCACCTAGAAGTTTTAAAATCTCTCTGGTCTAAAAAATATATAAAAAAAAATAAAATAAATAAATTGAAACAAAAAAAAAATATTGGGGACCCACTTACTCCACCATGTTGAGGCGCAAATGTTCAAGTCTCGCAAATAACGATTTTAAGTATACCAGTTCCTTATTTGTTATCCACAGAAAAAGTTAGAATTACATTATTCACGTTAGCTGGACATAGCAATAAAGTTAACTATCGATTTTTCTATATCAACTTACCCCACAGTACGCCTTTTTTTGGGGCGTTTTTTTTTATTTTAAATGGATTAAATATGTATTCTAATATCGTCAGCTATGTTTAAATAGAGTCGTATAGATGATAAATCGTAATCACATTTCATAAATGTTTTTCAAAATCACATGGACAATGCCTTACACAAAACGTTTCAAGTTCAGCATAGACAAAGCTATGAATTGGAATATTCGAAAGTTCCAAGAATAAAGTTGTTTATGAATTTTGTACAACTTTCAGTTCTAGTTTACGGAAAATCGTTGATTGTTCTGTGGCCTAGTGATTATTATGCTGGCCGTCATAAACTGTTTTTAATCCCACATAAAAGGAATACCTCTTTGAAAGCTTGCATTTTAATCGGTGATACAGTGTGTCTGTCAAGTTAAGAAACACCAGCTATAGCATAGCATAACATAGCATAGACTGACTGTACATGTCAATGGTTGCTACTCCGTGATTGATCGGAACTGGTAAGAATTGCACTACGATCCAAATGAATAAGGGATGGGAGTTTCCGCTTAGTTTCGAAGTGCAATTTTAGCAGATCTAATATTATTGATCAATAACGGCGCCGGCCAAGTCCTTACAGTCAGTTGGGATGGGGAAGGAATGTTAGGGTGTAATGGTTGTTGCTTCTAGAGACCGAGAATACCTCTGCATCTCCACAATCACCACGGGAAGGGTGTTTATTAGTGAGGGAGGAAAAGATCTGGGAGTCACCTGTGCATTTTGTCTCGATATGGTAGAAGTTTTAAAAAATACGTCAACATTCACAATGTCGAACAATTCAAAAGATAATTTTTAATAATGTCAAAAAGAGAAAAATATATGTAAATTGAAATTGTATAAGAAAAAAAAAACATAATGCCGACACTTATAGTGACAAACCATACAAAGTTTGTTTTAATATTACTTAAAAGTTACGCTTTCAAGAAAATATGTGTTATCACAATCCATCCTCGACTGAACACAAAACTGACACTGACAGCAAAACTTCTTGGCGTCCCGACAACAAACCGTCTTGCTTGTGCCTTCCCAAATACCTACCCAGCAAGACGCTCCAAAACAGAAAAAAAAATTCTTCGGAGACGAAAATACGCGCGAAACCGTGAGCAAAATCTATCCGACGACGCAAAACCGAAATGTCCTGCTTGGGCTTCACGAAGTGCTACCCAGCAAGACGCTCCAAAACAGGAAAACAAAAAATCTCCAGCGACGACAACACGCGCGAAACCGTGAGCAAAATTTATCCGACTACGCAAAACCGAACTGTCCTGCTTGGGCTTCACGAAGCACTCGAAATATGCGCATTGGCTACAGATCGGAACAAACTCACCGATTTTCGTCTTCGAATCTCCTCAGCGAATCATTGCTCGTCACTCTCACACACGCACCCAACACGCGTGAAAGTTTGGTTTCTTCTTTTCACTGCAATACGACTTCACCATCTTCTCGATGCCGGCAATCGAAACACGAACGTATACGTAAACGGGAATATGAAAAAAACAGCGGTTTTTGGCGTTTTTGGCCCCCGCTTCGTTACTCTAGTCATCACAAAAACCAAATCGCACAGTATATCACCACGAAGCTCTACCGAAGGCATCGATCTATTTCCTTTCCCATATCGCTTTGCCCCTCATCAACATAAAATCACATCCTACAGTGCAAACAACAAAAATTCGGTGATACAGTGTGTCTGTCAAGTTAAGAAACACCAGCTATAACCGATAAAAGCAAACAAAAAGTGTGTTAGCTTATGTTAAAGTTGAATTTTTTTCGAAATGTTTTAACTATACGATGAGTCTTTGATTTTTAATACAAACATTTCAAGCTTCTCTTCATTCAATTTTCGTTCATACATGCCTTACGTTGAAATTACTTTGATTAAGTTTTACTGCACAACAGGCTAAGACTCAGTCAGAAAGATCGAAAAAAAAAGATGCGACAAAGAAAGACTACTGTTCGCACACAATCGCAAGCTATTTTTTTTTAAGAATTCTTCGAAGCAAGTGAAAATGGCTCCGTAATGTTTTATTGCATTAGAGCCTATGAAAAATGACTAATTGTTGAAAACTTGTGCGAAATGTTATAATAGTTTATCTTTAGCAGCATTTAAAATTAGTACTTTTCTCGCTTAATTTATGATCTCGTCGCCATTGATAACCAATTGTGTAGCTTGTTGTTAGCAAATGAATGAGTAAGGGGACGGACCTGGTGTAGTGGTTAGAACACTCGCCTCTCACGCCGAGGACCTGGGATCGAATCCCATCCCCGACATAGTCACTTATGACGTAAAAAGTTATAGTGACGACTTCCTTCGGAAGGGAAGTAAAGCCGTTGGTCCCGAGATGAACTAGCCCAGGGCTAAAAATCTCGTTAATAAAGTCAAACCAACCAACCAACCAAATGAATGAGTTTCCACGTTATGCTAATAAACAATACAGGTCGGATTCGATTATCCGGAGACTCGATTATCCGGGGACTCGATTATCCGGGATTCGATTATCCGGAATTTTAGACTCGATTATCCGGAATTTGTTTTTTGATGTTCTTGTTTTTCAATTTTTATGCATAAATCTGAGATAATTTGGTATTGCAATATACAATATGAATGGTTATGCAGTTAAGAACATGTTTAAGAATAGTAGGAGTTTGAAAACGTGTTTTTTTGTGTATGCTGGTCGAAATTTTTTTTCTTGTAAAAATCTCTACTGTTTCTAGAAAAAATTTGTGGCTACGCCATCGCATCATATAAATAAAATAACGAAAAAAGATAATATTGAAGTTCTATTGTCAAAGATTTATTTTTTTTCTATGTGATTCGATTATCCGGAGGATTCGATTGTCCGTGAAAAAAGATCGATACTCCGGATAATCGAGTCCGACCTGTAATAGTAATTGTGGTCCACTCATTAGCTTAAAAACAGCGAACTTCACACTCGGTTACCAATGGATTGTAGGGCAATATCATAAGCTATGCCAGTTTGTGTGATTACGCCTTAAAAAGGGCGTGACTCTGAATTTAGTCGATCTCGTGATTCAGAACATTGCAAAGAGGTAATAATTCACTTGACAAACCAACTGTAATTCAAATTTCGATGTTACATTTCTTCTCACAATCACAGTAAACAAAAAATCATTTGAATATCAATGATTTCCATAAAGGACTTATAGCTTAAAAAAGGGCCCTACGACATGAAACATAGCCAAATAAAATAAGAGATGAGCTCAGATTTTATGAGGATTTTTATCTGATAATAACGGTCAAGGGAGCACCCAAAGTGGGTGGCTAATTTTTCGTTTCCTTCCTGTGACTTCCTTTTCACTCAACAAATAACGTTCTTGAACATTTAGTACTTTTATAATAACAGGTTTTATATATCAATTATTATATTATAAGATACAATTATACGGCCCAGATAGCCGTAGCGGTAAACGCGCAGCTATTCAGCAAGACCAAGCTGAGGGTCGTGGGTTCAAATCCCGCCAGTCGAGGATCTTTTCGGGTTGGAAATTTTCTCGACTTCCCAGGGCATAGTAAGCTCTCAGTTAATGGCAATTTAAGTCAGCTTGCGCGCAAGTTTGCCAGCTTGTATGGCAATTTATTTAATTAATTTGACATAGAATTCAAACTTCATGTGTAAACAATACTTATCAACAAAATTCATAGAATTTTCGATGGTAAAATGTTATTTTTTACTGGCTCAGAAAAAGTATTGTAGTTTTGACTTATAAGAATTTAGTATGGAGACTGCAAGCATGATGAAAAAATCGATTTTAACTAAATATTATCGTGCAAATTCAACTAAATGACATCTCAATTGAAAGTTTAAGTCCAGTTTTGCATGCTTGGTGGATTATATCACTAAAAAGTTTGATAAATCATAAATCACATGAAAACATCAATTCAACCAGTATTTTATGCAACTTTGGCAACCTGTAGCTGAAAATTGTGACGTGCTGGAGCATTTCTGAGAACGTCATCTGATTCAGTGATCCAAAATCTTATAGAGACACATAATTTGATCCTTGAGACACGCAAAAGTGTCATTTTTGTTACACTGTGTAGTAAAACTAACTGGTCAAAATGTGCGAGTCACAAGTATATAATGTGAATATTTTTCGGTGTAGTTTAGATATGTATAAAAATATTACCAATCAATTTCAAGAACTTCAATTTTTGAGGTTTTGTCCGGCCATGCGCCACTGTGTATTGTCTAACGTGGTCTCAGAAACAACACTTTTTGTTAAACCAAGATCGGTCGCATGCGTGTACTGAGTACACGCACCCTGAAAAAAGTTCGCTTTTCATACACAACTCGAGCGAGGTGGTGTCGGCAATGGTTGAAAGCGCGACCGCTCTTGAGTTAATGCGAATTTCAAAAATTGCTTTCGCCCATCATTTAGCGACTTTTGCTTGATCCTCAAACAATCCGCTTATGTTGAAAACCAATCGACTCCACATTCGGTAAGCTGATTTTTGCGTCTGTCCTCCGGTTGTCGCTTCCTCTTGATAAAATCCGAACAAATTGGGAAACACGATCAACATCAAGCTGCATTTACATAGTTATTTCAGCTGAAAGATGATCCCCGGTCGTCCGAACATTAGTTGACCTTGATCTGATATTCACACCTCGGAAAACGGGTTGGCCCACACATTCGATCAGCCAGTCAGTCAGTCAATGGCAGCTGCAGCAACGATTCTTCGCCTGACATAGCAATTAGTGTTCGCGCCCTGCGTCGCTAATCTGTTATTGCGTGAGGTGGCAATACTTTCTCAAATAAAGTTACTCAAAATTGGACTCTTCTATACCAATTTTTTTTATAGTGTTGACACATCCAGAAAAAAATTTTTTGTGCAGATTTTCTCACAGATGTTTAGGCTTGCGAGGCTTCTTTATGTGAAGAAAAGTCAGTCATAATGTGTTGGTCCAGCAAAGCTTGATTCGTTGCGAAGCGTACTCAATTTTGTGAAACTTCGCCTAAGCGTGTAGGTGTGCAACCGGGGTGACACCACACCACACCGGTTGCAATCTTTAGCTAAGGGCTGGAGGTCGTAAATTGTGTCTCTTTTGGAAGATGGTGCTAATTTACGATGGGCAACAAACAGGGCAGCGCCAAGCTTTGATTATACGAGTTTGAAGATTTGTTCGTGTAGAGCGGTGTGAAGTGTTTGATGTCAAGCGTTTCGTAGCTGCTCAACGGAGCATTTATGCTTTTCTGATAACATCTCTTTTTTCGGGATGCTTTTGTGTGTAAATGATATCAAATCAGCCTGAATTACATGGCAACAAATTAGGGGGGTCCGTAGCCTTGAGGTTACGCTTTCGCTTCATAAGCGGAAGGTCATGGATTCAATTCCCAGCCCCTCCAAAAAATAACCCGTCCAGCCACCAGAAGACGCCGCACGGAGGACCGTGCATAGGGGAGCACATTCATCCTCCGTCAGTATCAGATGGTGACTGAGACAAATTGACCCACTTCGCAGGCAGCTAGCCTCAAAACGACTCAGGACCACGGCAAAACGAACCACCGCAAGAGCAATGAACTATGGCTTATGGAAATCGATTGGACCAACAGCAGAGCACTCTCCTACCTGCTCGGTGTGAGAGCAAAAAGAGCAGAAGAGAGTGAAAGCAGATGTAAATATAGATTAGTTAAAAATAGAACTGTATCGGTAAGGAAGATACATATAAAACTGATTCCGGCACAGTAGTGGCCACGAGCACGGAGTGCCTTAAAAAAAAAAAAAAAAAATCATTACATGGCAACAAAGCAATTGGCGATGGACTTATTCTGATTAACTATAAGTTCTTATTTAGCTCCTATTTTTTTATGACGACTATTTTAGTCTTATTGTCATCTTCAAATAAACACTTGTATCTCTATTCAAACTTTTGCCCTTAAAACCTTTCGACTTTCGGAATTCGATGCTTTCGATGTTTCGATCTTTTGTCTTAGGTTCGGAAAGCAATGTCAAGAAGAAAAATAAGCATTTCTGCTCCATTAAAAAATAACGTTAAAGGTACCAATCCAACAACCTTCAATAATCTAATAACCCCATGTTACAGTTACCGATTGACCCCCCGTCACAAAGATGGTAGATTAATTCAAATTTTTAACACTTGAATCCGTGTACACAACAAGACCGGTTCCGTCGAGGAAAACAAAACCGTATCCAAAGCACAAAACGTGATGATGAATAACTTTCGCCATCACTCGCATTAGTTTTCCGTCACCTCATTAGCTCTCTCGTGGTGCGACCCCAAAAAAAAAGATAGGTGAGGACCCCCCGACCAGCCGGCAAATCTTGGACCCATCTCTGCAAGCAACAGTGTTTAGAGAGGTATCGCGGTTTGTCGGCGCAATTTTTGTTTTGATGTGCCTGTCGAGTTTGATGATGCCAAAGCAGGAAAGCAGGGTCTCGTCTTCAAGCTCACGGGTCACAAGAACCCGTCAGCAGAGGGCCAAAGCCTCAAAGTCAATATTTTCGCTTTCTTCGGACCAACGAACGAACGTTGGGAAGTCGAACTTGCTCAGCTGATTTGTTTGCTTGTGCTAAATGGGCATCACTGGCGCAGCATCTTCCCAGAGGGCCGGATGCACAGCAAAAAATTAATCAATATCGGCCAACGTAATCAATTACACAGTGGAACATATTTTCGTCCCAAGCATCAAAATACTGAAATCAAAATACTGAAATTCAGATTCTAAACAGGTCATAGCACGTCTGGGTTTTGTGATATGGCCTGTCAAAAAGCCTTATATATCGATTTCAGTCAACTTGCATGCAAGATTATCAGGTTATATGCTGGTTTGAGTGCTTGATTTACTGCTGACATCAGTTTTTAGGTTAAAGAATATAAACTAACAAAATTTGTAATATTTTCGTACCCTTCATACTTTTCGATGATTGATAACAATATTGTTTTTGATCAAATAGAAGCAACGACGAATTTTGTACATATGGAGGCCGCAAGCATGTTCAAAAATGTTACTAAATCTATATTTAATTTGGTAACTTCAATCAAACTATAAGATGCTGGGTCATTAGGCCGAATTACGTTAGGCCTAAGTATGTTATTGTAAACCTTATTTGGTACGAAATTGACAGACGTTGTATTACAAATTATTTTTTGCTGTGCCTGTAAAAGCGCGTTGTAAGCCAAACTTGGAACTTTGCTTCAGCTGGTGGATAAATCGTGGAAAGAACCGTGACCGCCAGCCAGTTGTATTCCCATTTGCAGTTTGTGTTCTTTCTTTCGGACGACGAAGACGATGAGCATGGTTTGTTGTAATCAAATTACTGGAATCTGCTTCGGCTATGAAAGGCTTGCGCACTTGAGCTGCGCATAGGAAAAAAAGAGGAAAAGAATGGCGGGAAACGTTCCATGCAAGTGTCTTGTCGTACAGATCTATTGGAAGCGCTTGAGGCGGAAATCGAAATGTTCCTTAAATGGTAGCGTGGAATGCATGATTGGTTCGGAATTGATTTGATTGGGATTCTTGTGGGAGCACATCGAATGCCCAAAAGAGTCGTATTTAGACGGAAAGAATGAGACGATTAATTTAAATAGCATTACATCTGTTGAGGTCTGATTGTAAGCTTTGATGCGGAAATCGATGCGGTTGTAATTCTTACATTCTAGGAAACTATTGCGGAAAAATGTATATCATGAGCAATTGTTTCATGTAGTCTAAAGCTTTGGAACTAACTTGTTCCCCTAACGATAGCAGGGAAAAGACCAGCAGTGAAAAAGCGTTTTAGTTATAATCTCTCTATTTGTTGAAACTATCGTGGAAAAATGGAAAACTGTTCGATGCAGTCCCTACCTCGGGAACCATAAAAATATCAAAACACTCACCGCTAGCACGTGATCCAATTCTTTGGTATCGAGATGCGATCTCCGCTTACTACTGCTATCTGAGTGATGATGATGATTGGAATCACTTAGTCCGCCTCCACCACCTCCACCGCCGCCATCACCATTGCACTGGTGATGGAGTCGATCTTCGTCCTCCTCGTCGTCCTCCTCTATGTGATCCGCCACGACAGCCTCATCCTCATCCGTTACCGGTTCTTCGGAATCATGCTCGATTCCTTCATCGTCATTGTCTGCAATGAAATTGAAAAGTTAGGGAAATTAGAGAGTCGATGCCGGTTATGGACCCTTTGCGTATTATGGACCCCCTACAGAAAAACATAAAATTAACACTCAAAGCAACTTTATTCCTATGAAAATCCACCGGGGGAACTTCGATTACATTGTTAGTCAGCAGTTTCAGGCAAAATATTTGGTTTGAGACACATAAATACAGATATTTGAACAGTTTTGTAAATGAAACCACACAAGAGGGTCCATAATACGCATTTCCAGGTGGGTCCATAATAGGCTCGTCGGCAGCGAGTCGGATTACAAGGAAATCAAATGGAGGGTCCATAATACGCAACGTCAAATTTGTAAACAATCCTATTATGGACCCCGGGAGGGTCCATAATAGGCATTCGGACAACAGTTTTTCAAATGCATATTTCGCTGGAAAAATCGAATGATTTTGTATGTTTCATAGACGTACTATGAAGTAAAGACATTGAATTTGTTGTTAGACTCCACAAACCGTATATGCGTCTAAGATATCATTGCGGAAAAGCGTCTAGAATGAATTTCAGCTACTAAGGGGTCCATTACTAGCATTGAAACCCTATTATGCCACATCAATGAAGTTCGTCAACAGGTCTTTCTCAGTCTGTGGTATGGTTCGCGGCTCCAAAACATAGCCATGGAGAAGATGTCTGGGTTCAATTTCCAGTCGATTCAGAATCTACAAGATGTTTTTTTTTGTCTTCCCTGAGCATAAAGTATTACTGTTCCTGCCACGCGATACACAAATGCGGAATTGACAAATTTAAAATACACTTAGCTGATAAGCAGTCTCTATTCCAGTGGGGACGTTATTCCAAGAACAACAAGTAGTCCGTCAAGTAGTGTTCAACCTTTGCCCGTCTTGAGCAATATGTAAATCATCAGCCTTGCTCCCAATTCTCGGTACAGTTTTGTAACACCAAGTCTATCTAGAAAAACAAACACCCCATAGAATATATCGAAACACTCATACATCATCCGGTTGAACTGCGAGTCAAGCATGCAACGGAACTACCCCGCAAACGCTATGTGTACCATCCAGGTAGATTGCACGACACAAAGTTTATGAGGCTTAAAATTGAATCAAACATAGCTACAATTTTCAACGGGGGTGGTAAGGTGACTACAGAGCCCTTTCCCAATCGTATTTTACGCCATGTGAGGCCGGTACAGAAGAGTGAAAAATACTGATATGACACTGACTGACGGAGACTCTGGTTGTGGCAGTTAGCAATGTTTGATGCGGAAGATAGATTGACTCTTGTCAGTCACGTCTCAGGTCTTCCGCTAGTGTGAACGAGCGTTATCTATCACTATGTTGGGTAGCCGCAATGCGTAAGTGGACTTGTGAATCTTATTTTGATGTCTAAAAATTATTGATGGTTTTGCCTACTTGAGCCACTTTTGTATTTAGCGGGAACACTGTAGGGGGTTCACAGCAATGCAATCGCTGGCCATACACCCTGTTGAGAATGAGGTTGATATGCAGCATACATGTCAGGCGCTTAGCGTAAGAATCTGCGAACTGCGACGCCACTAGAGCATGCAGCCATGTCACGAATACAACATTGAGTTGTAGTCGTAATGATTGAACTGAACTGACGATGAAAAATGAATATATGCACATGCACGCCAGCCCAGCTGTGTTTGGCACCGAAACAAGCTTGTAGTAAAAAAGAAGGAATTATGGCTCATTGTGGGTGCAAAGAACTTTAAACTTAAAAAAACTAACTACTTATGGAATAGAACTTACACCCAAAACAAGACCAAATACCGTCAACTCTCCATAGCTCGATATCCAAGTTATCATCGACTTATAGAATTATCGAGTTATACAATATACTGACACAAACAATTACATAATTCTACGATCAAATTTCTGTATTTCTAATAAATATATGATCACTTTTGTAAGAAAACAATATTAAATTGTTGACAGTATTTTACGAACTATAATTTGAAAATTTTTTTCGAAATGCTAGAAAAATTGCGCCATTTTACTGACAATATTTTTTTTATTTTCATGGTTTTTAACTTTTATAACAACTTGCAAGTATTTATTCACCTCCGATCATGACTTGGACCAAATTTCACAGAATAAGAACGATTTCAAAATAGATATCGAGTTATGAAGAGAAATTCACCTCCTACGTGACATCGACTAGTGAAGATATCGAGTTTTATAAATATCGACTTATGGAGAGCACGAAGTATAAAAATTTGAAGGGACCACAAAATCCATCGAGTTGTAGTAGACTGGCCCTTAATCAAAAAAGTTGTAAAATTCAACGGGGCAACCCCTAGATATGTGCCTTAGGGTAAGAAAAAAGCTCTCTCAAAATTTTAACTCATTTGCTCCCCCAGCTGGCGCATTCAATTCAAAGTTTGTATGGAATATTCGTCTCAAATATATTGAAAATTGACCCTATGTCACTGTTTCGTCTCGTACACTAGTCAATCGCGTTCAATTGAGCCCAGAATGACAAATTCACTAGTTGATACACTAATGAACATAGTTGCCGAAGGTTGTATCTGGATTTAAGCTCATTTTCATTAAGCTTTCAGTTGTTGAAAGTTAGGCTTAGATCAGCACTCCCGTACGATCACACATGTGCATGCACTTTGTGCCGCAGCTCGCCCAGCGTCATAGGTGGCTATGATGCGCTTAGTGGCTACAACTCAGCTAAGTTGAAGGAATACTATGCAATATTGCAAATCTACTTCAGATAGTTAAAACACCAACTTTATCAATTTTAATCATCATACAACCTTCTACAATATTGTTTGCTATAGTATCAAGTAGTGTTTTTGACATTCTGGGTTCAATTGAACGCGATCAACGATTTTCCTGACTCAAACAGGAGATGATATGCTGTTTCCTATGTGTTGGAGCTGAAAATCCCATATTAACTTCAATTCAATTGCGCCAGCTCATGGAACGACCAAATGAGCTGAAACTTTCAGGAAGTCTTCCTCTAAACCTAAAGAATAATCCTGGTGGGTGCCCCGTGGAATTATACAACTTTATTTTTCTCCCATACTAAGGTGGGCCAGTCTATTGTATAGTATATCCAGTTATAGAATATCGAGTTGTAGACAGTCGACTGTACGAAACTTAGGATTTCAAAACAAATACTGTTATAAAACCTTGCATTTTCTGTATATCAAACGATATTATACAATATTTGTATAGTTTTCATGCAGAATTGTATTGAAACCTTGCAGTCAGTGGTTGTGTGTAGACGTCTTGTTCAATTGTTAATAACAAAGCATAATATGGAACCCAATTGGCTTCAGGAAACCTCCGGTGTGTGGCTCAAACATTTGTTAGCTTTCTGTTAAAAAATCGCAATATTTTAGCGTTATGTTATTCATAGTATATTTTCCTAATCTAGACCTATCGATTGCTAGGATCAGAGTCCTAGTCCTAAGTGAATGATATAAGCAAATCCAGATTGCACAAATAAGAAATTCTCTGCGTTATTCTTTCAATTTGGTTTTTTTTTTCTTTAAATATTATACTCTCTAGCTTTCTTTCACAAAAAAAAATGAAAATAAGTACAGTGGTAATACAGTTATTATATTTGAAAAGAAGGCGATTTTTTTTAATATATTACTAAGAAATTGAGTCAAAAGTCAACAAATTTCAATATACGTAAAGTAAACTCGAAATTGGAGGGATCATTGAGTTACATATATCGAGTTTTAGACCACAAAACCAATGCATTTTTGGTTCAAGGTACCATCGTGGAAGCTATGAAAACCAGCTTATATTATGGTTCTTAACTGCCTATAAAAGCATAACTGTCCCAGTGTCCCATATTGATTTTCAAACCCACACCTGTTTCAATGTATACTTGATTAAGCATGTACAAATTAAAAAAGGCATATCATTGGCTATAAGGAACTTGCAACCCAAATAGCAACAGCAAAACGTTAAGTTAATTATGTTCATGTTTATATATTTTGCTGATCGTCAGTAGCAAAACGAGCGTATCTAGGATTTTTTGGGGGAGTGGGGGGGTCTAGCAAACTCTTGTTTTAAAGAAGTAATGTCGGTCGCAATATTCACGACATTTACAAATTGCGTAGTTTACAAAGATTTGTATTAATTTTATTTGTTTATGATTTTGTCTCACATCGCTCACACAACTGAAACTATTCATTCATCATCGTGTTCAGTAAAAAAATCCTGCATGAAAATTCACGAGTAATATCCCTTGTGATTCTTCCATGAACATTTCAGGTATTCAATCATGTGCTTTTAGTAGATTTATCTGAGAATTCCCACGAGGATTACTTCATGAAATATTTCCGTACATTTTCGATGATTTATTCAAAAATTCTTTTATCCGTTTCCACTGAGTTCTTCACCAGATTCTCATGAGAATAACGCCAAGAATTTTTCAGACAATATATTATTGTTTCCACTAAAATGTCGTTATATGATGAAACAGAAAAAATATATACCAGAGATTCATCCAAGTATATTCCAGATTTTTTCTTTAAACAACACAAGCGATTATTCTGGGGATTTAACAAATTTACTAAAAGATTTTGCAATTCATTCATGAATTTAAAACAAAATCCAAATAAATTGTATCAGGTATTTTTCCAGGTATCTAAAAATTACTCTATTTTTTCCGAATGCTCATCCCTGGATTTTTTCATAAATAATATCTAGAAATATAGGAACTTACGAATCACTTGTATCTAATGTATAAAAGATTTCTAAAGTACCACATATAAAAAAAATGTTTTGAAATTTTTTAGATTATTTCTGCTTATATTAAAATTGGAAAAAAGTTCTTGTCTGAAAATTCAAGAATTCAACGTTCAAATTCAGAAACTTTTTGACAAAATTCGTGACGATATACCTCCCAGAAAAGCCAAAGTGGATTTTTAGGATTTACTACAAAAAATCCTTGGTCTTTTTTCTTCGTTTTCATGAAAATCTATTTTGGAATAAATAACTGTCCAATCGGAAGTCAGAGATGTAAAGTCTTGACAATTTAGATTGCCGACCTCGCCTATCTTCTCCGTTACGAGGAAAGGGAAGGATAATGATGATATGTCATCTACTTGAAGAGAAGAAAGTTAATGTCACTCCATTCGTGTTTGTCATTCAGAGATGGGGCACAGGTCTTTACACCTAGTGTCCTATCTAATGGGCTTTGGTTTAAGCGCCAATTATCCAATTATCTGAACGGTTCCGTATCTCATTAGCACAACGGCATGGGTGCATAAATGACGTTTTCCGTTGTCATAACCGTCAAAACACACACACTATGAGGAGAAAAACAGGACAGATCATTCTGGTTTGAAATAATCATCTTTGCGTAGCACAATGGTCATTATTGAATGCTGTTTTCACAATTTATATAGATTTTTTTGTAACTTGATTTATCGACTGTTAATAGTTTTCATTGCTTTGGTTTAGCATTCAGTCTCATGAAATCAGAGGATAACCATTGTCAGATAGCATTGAACAGCACCATCAAATCACTCAACTATAAGTGATATGCTTCCTCATCTTTGTTTATCATAAACGCGAAAAAAAACTATCCAGGTGGCATAGCACTGGGCGAACCATTAGTGAAACTATTTAAAAGTCTAGCATGCAGAACGCCACAAATCGTCAGATATAATCATTCAAAAGAAAATAAACACTTCTATCACTTTAACAACATGTTTCTACAGAACGTTTGCACGTGGCACGCCGAATCTAATTCTTTACCAGACAAATTGGAAAAAACGCGGGACGAAGTAAACAAAACACAAAATTCAAAACGCAGCCGACCGCGCGCACGGCTTACTGCGATCCTCTAGAAAACATTTTTTTCCTACATGCATATTTTTTTAAAAATCCCTTATTGAGCTGAAATTGAATTCAAGTTAACTTCTACGTACATGAGTCCTCTCGTGGCGTAGGGGTTGGGCGCGTCTAGAGAACAAGGAGCCGTGTAACTTTTTCGCAAATTTCACATCAGTTTGTCCATTTAATTCAATTGCAAAGTATATGTAATATTTAGTTTTTCGGTAGTTGTTAAACTTTCACTCGGCTGGTTAGCCGTAAATCACAAATCATAATTAATTAAACAAGTATCTTTTGGAAGGATTATTTTCAATTATTGTGGTAGAACGGAAGAATTTTATTGCGAAAATATTGGCGGTATTTTTTAAGAACATTGCAACTCTCGCCTCATAGAATTTACCTTTCTCTTTAGATGTTTTTGATCTTAAAAGTGTCGCTTTTTGAAGTATGAAACAATTTGTGGTGGAAGTTCTTTAAGGAAGCGTCATGCGAAGCAAGAAGAACCAGCAAAATATTGGAGCATGTAGAAACAACAGATGGACGACGGAACAGCAAAAGACAAGTAATTATTAATTTTTTTTTTCTCTAGAAGTGAATGATGACAGACTAATTAACTTAACAAAAAAAACACACACATCAAGAAACTTCCAGAAAGTAGCTTATTATTTTTAGTTGATATATTTAACAAATGTTTTCAATTAGCATATTTTCCTGACAAATGGAAAAATGCTGAGGATGTTCCAATTTTGAAACCAGACAAAAATCCCGCAGAAGCTTCTAGCTATCGTTCAATCAGTTTGCTTTCCTCCATCAGTAAACTTTTTGAAAAGGTTATTTTGAACAGAATGATGGCCCACATCAACGAAAATTCAATTTTTGCCAATGAACAGTTTGGATTCCGCCATGGACATTCGACCACTAATCAACTTTTACGTGTAACAAATTTGATCCGTTCCAACAAATCTGAAGGCTATTCGACTGGTCTTGCTCTTCTAGACACAGAAAAAGCATTCGACAGTGTTTGGCATGAAGGTTTGATTGTAAAATTCAAAACTTTAATTTTCCAACATACATTGTTAGAATAATTCAAAGTTATCTGTCAAATCGTACACTTCAGGTTAATTATCAGAACTCCAGATCTGAAAGACTTCCTGTAAGAGCTGGTGTTCCTCAAGGCAGCATTTTGGGACCAATATTATACAATATTTTCACATCTGACTTACCTGAGTTACCTCAGGGATGTCAAAAATCCTTGTTTGTGGATGACACAGGCCTCTCCACCACAGGACGAAGCCTGCGTGTCATTAGTAGTCGATTGCAAAAAAGTTTGGATATTTTTTCTTCATACTTGCAAAAATGGAAGATTTCTCCTAATGCTTCCAAAACTCAACTAATAATATTCCCACACGGATAAAAATCTGATCCGCACACCATGATTTACAAATCATGAAATTCATAAATTGGTTAGGTCATAGTATCAGGATCACAAATCATGGTTCCTGGAGTCATAATCATGATTCTTCATAAGCAACATCCAATGTGAAAACACTAAGCGGCGTACTTTGCTTCATCTCATTCGTATCGATCACACTTGATTCAAGATGACGAAGCGATTGAGTGGTAGAGTACGTGGCTCAAAATCGGAAGGTTCTTGACTCGAATCTCAATGTATGCTATTTTTAACTTTTTTTATTTTGTCGATCATAAACAAATGCACGACTCAGCATTTTTGGAATTTGAATCATGATTCCGAGCAATCAACCTAACCTAACGCGTGTGTTGCGTTACGGCAATCTGACTCATGATATCATGAGTACAAATCATGGTGTATTTTCATAAGACGAAAACACGCTGGAATCATGATATCATGAGTCATAATCTTGTTTTTGGATTCTGATTTCTACCCGTGCACATAAACCAAAAGCTCTTTATTTAAAACCTTCAAGTAGACATGTTGTCACGATGAGAGGAGTTTCAATAAATTTGTCAGATGAAGTTAAGTATCTAGGGTTCATGCTAGATAACAATTTAACTTTCAAAAATCACATTGAGGGCATTCAAGCCAAATGTAATAAATATGTAATATGTCTTTAACCCTTTATTAATAGAAAATCAAAACTTTGTCTTAAGAACAAGCTTTTGATATTCAAACAAATTTTCAGGCCAGCCATGTTGTATGCTGTACCAATATGGACTAGCTGTTGTAATACCAGGAAGAAAGCTCTGCAGAGAATTCAAAATAAAATTTTGAAAATGATTCTGAGACTTCCTCCCTGGTATAGTACCAATTAGTTACATAGAATATCCAATGTTGAAACATTGGAACAAATGTCAAATAAAATAATAAATAATTTCAGGCAAAATCGTTACAATCTTCTATTGCCACGATTAATGCGTTATATGTTTAGGTTAAGTTAGGTTACGTATATTCAAAGCGTTTTTTTTCTCCTATAAACAGGTGAAATCTACTCACCTGTAAAAAATCTGAACTGCTATGGCAAATGTAATGTAATATGTTGTTAATAAAATGTTAATAAAATCTTAAATTTGTTTTACCAAATTAGGATGATAGTGTTGCCTAATAACACAGAACACCTAGATATAAGAAATGAATGTAATGTTTAGAATAATACTAATAAAAAATTTGAAAAAAAAAAAAAAAAAGACGCATGTTTCAAGAAGTTTTATCAGAATCTTTTTTCAGAAACTATCCTTCAAATCTAGCAGAATTCCATCCCTTACTTTTGGACTCCCTAGAATTCTGACATAAAGGCTCTAGAAATTGGAATTGCACTAGAATGCAATCCCAGAGTATGGATTGATAAAATCATTTCAATAGAAATGCTAAAGGAGGATCCTCACAAATTTCTTTATGAATATCCCCTTTCTCTTCCTACTTATTTTTCCAGATTTTTATCTACAGATTTCTTCCGCGCTATTTCGAAAGCAAAAGTATTCCAGGGATAATAATAATAATAATAATAAAATGTTCGAGTTGTTTGGTGGAACAACTATAAGTAAATGAAGAACCGAATTTAATACTATAACATTTAATTCCACTAGAGTTTGCATCTTTTGACAGGTGTTTCATTTCAAGTTTCAAGAGTATACCCCATTAGGTATGGGACGTTTGGCATAAGGACGGTAGACATAAGGACTTTAGGCATAAGGATTTTAGGCATAATGGACATTGGCATTAGACGTAACGGATGTTATGCATAAATACGTTAGGCATAATGGACGTTTGGCATAAAATAACTTGCACACACAAGATAGGAAATTGCCCGGGCCCATTTGTACATTTCATTACGCTGATGGGGGTAGATGGGTGACCTTAAGATGTATTAGCTCATTAAAAATAGTGTAAAATTCAAACAAAAATTATTACGACAACAATAATATACTGGAAGGGTAACAACTTTTGTGACAACCATCTTCGTGGCGTTACATTTCCACTCCAAGTCTGCTCATCAATGAAGTGTAGTGAGAACAATTCCTTTGACTCTTCTGCAAAAACCATTTCTAATCAGTTTTGATTAGCTGCATTTTAATATAGTAGTTTTATTGAAATTTGGAAATAATTCAAATTCATCAAATTTGAAACATAAAATTGATTGAGTATCTATTTTATATACAGAAATCAATTTCAAATCAAACATAGCACAGTTTTCAGCATTAAGCATGGTGTGCATGCAGATTTATATAATATTCCAGATTTTATTGCATAGACCTCTTACAATTTATTAGGTTTCCTAAGTGTTCCACATGATCATTCAAGAGCAAGCCGGTTTGAAAATTTTTGATGGAAATATATACATTTATAATTCCAATAACTTTTAGGACATCAAGAACCCAAAGAAAAGCAAAATAATGAAAGAAAAATATTTTCAAACAGCTTTTACCTCCAGTAATTAAATTGGTTGTATAAGTGTAAAGTAAAGCCTATGATTCAAAGAAGGTAAAATATATGATATGGCAATATGTACGACTAGAAAGAACAAATGGCAAAATTGCCAGTTTACAACCAAACTTGAAAGAGCAACATGTCGTGTACAGAGTTTTTCTTATTCTTCTTCTCATTCTTGGCATAACGCCTCAACACAAATATAAGCACTTCCAAAGTTATTAACTAAAAGCTTGCTTTACCAAAGTAGACATTTTGTGTTCTTATTTGTGCTTGATACATGAGCTCAATTATACTACTTCAAGGCCAAGGAAGTGAAGAAAGCGAAAAGATCATGGATCAGCTAGGAAACGAACTCAGATGTCTTTAGCATGGCTTTACTGTCTCATTCTTCTTCTTAGCATTAACGTCCTCACTGAGACAGAGCCTGCTTCTCAGCTTAGTGTTCTTATGAGCACTTCCACAGTTATTAACTGAGAGCTTCCTTTGCCTAAATTGCCATTTTTGCATTCGTATATCGTGTGGCAGGTACCATTATACTCTATGCCCAGGGAAGTCAAGGAAATTTCCATTACGAAAAGATCCTGGACCGACCGGGATTCGAACCCAGACACCTTCAGCATGGCTTTGCTTAGTAGCCGCGGACTCTAACCACTCGGCTAAGGAAGACCCCTGTATTTAATGTATGGTCACGGAAATTACCACAAAGATAATGAAGGACCTGTAGAGCATTTTATCAAGTTTTCGCATAAAAATTGACCTCTAAGTATTAACAACTACCCGAGTAGCACACATGTTATAATTGAGCATTATCAACTGATATATGACTAAATCTGGGCATATATAGTCTTAAAATACTCTATTATAACATCTGTGTTGCTTGGGTATGATACGACTGCAGGTTAATCGCATTTCAAAGGACACACTTATGATCTCAGGAGCCCTTTACAAGAATCAACAAAGTCAGTTCACTTTTCACATCAATGATTTCAATTCTCATGTTGGAAACTATTCCTATCGCACATTATGCATAACTTCCATTTTGTTGAACATCCATTATGCCAAACGTACATTACAGCTGTTGTATATATGCCTATCGTACTTATGCCTAACGTATTTATTTCTAACATCCTGAACCCATGTTTAAACAAGCATTCTCTAAAATACGAAGACAAGAGACATTTCAAAAACACTTTTTGTAAATAATTTTTGTATAATTGGGGAATTTCAAGAAATAGTTCCAATGAAAAAACATAGAAGAATTTCTGACGCAATTTGTGATGGATTTTGGAAATATTTCTGAAGTACTTTGGATGAACTTCGTGAAAGGATTTGTTATAAAACTCATGGGAAAACTATTTGATGATTTTCTAGTAGAAATTTTAGCGAAATATCCCAGTATACGATTTGACAGCAATGCTTTTTTGGAGAAATCGCAGACAGGGAACGGTTGAAATCCACGCGGATATATTTCTACGATCATATTTGGAACTTCTTGGTTCAAATCGCAAGACCCTTGAGGCTTGAATAACTGTTTCATTTAAACAGAACAACTAAGATCAATACTAGGGAAAGTGTACCAGTTAAGGCTATAGTGGTTCCCTATTTCGCCATATGAGAAATGTTGTGAACCTTAACATTTTAAAAGTTTTTGAATGTTTTAGCTTCAAGATATAATTGATATCCTACTACCTAAACACACAAGATAAATAAAAATTTGGAAATAATTAAGTTATCATGTATGGCGAAATAGGGAACCACTATGGCCATAACTGGTACACCTACCCTATAAATAACATTTAGCGGTAACTTTATGAAAAACCAAGGATTTTACTATATCAAACAACAAGACACGATAAGAAGAAATTGATAAGCGTGGATATCAACAATTTACTGTCTCTCGGTTTGTGTCATCGTTCTGAACCTCAGATGCAACCGAAGATTAGCATTTAAATTTGAACCGTGGTTGCAATTGAGGTACAAATGGAGCGGTTTTTGATCCGGCGTTTGCACCGATGTTCACTTTACACATGTTTGGGTGTAGGTTCAGTTTCGACCGCTCGGTTTGCACACGAAAACAGAGTACAAGGAGAGTACGAAACCGCCTGAAACAACGTGTTCGGTGTTCGTTTGGGAAGACTGGTTGAAAGGACAAAACGTCAAAAGGAGAAAATGTCGAAAGAAAAGAAATGGAAGTTAATGAACATTTCTAGAAAGAATGATTCTCTCCAGAAAAAAAAACAAGTAATATATTATTTGCCATATGTTACTCAAAGCATATTTAATCGTTCCCGAAATGAAAAGGCAGTCTTGCAAGCAATGTTGGAAATTCATCGCTTTCGACGTATTGTCTTTCGACATTTTGTTCCTAAACCTTGGTATACATAGCAGGAATGGTTACCCTCCAAGAAGTATTCACCTAAGTAGCTCCCAGAGTACTTCCAAGTAGAACTCCAAAGATTATAAAGTCAATGAAGGCGCCGGCCACGTCCTTACAGGCATCGGGGAAAGGAAGGATTATGAGCGTGACATCCATTGTTACTAGAGGCCTGTGCATATACATGATTGTACCAGGAAGGAATTATGTTCGTTGAGAGGGTTTAAACTTACATAATCTTGATTCACCTCTGTACGTGATGTGATTCATGCAGCCTCGGCTTAAATATATGTCACTACAGACAACATAAACCTATAGTAAGTCAATTCTTTTAGTGGTTCGACAACCATTCAAAGATTTTCCTGTAATGACAAAACATAAGTAAAAGGAAAGGTATGTGTTTTAGAATGGTATTTGAACATAAACAAGAGTTTTTGTCCACACTTAAAGTGACGAACCATACGTATTTTGTTAAATAAATATATAAAAGTTACTTTCTTATTGTTTTAATGACAGAAATGTGTTTAATAATATAATATACATTCAAAGTAAAAGCATGGAACGAGCTCACTAATTTGATTATCCATTCTTGACTGAGCTACTTCATCAACATGCTCGATACAAACAAAAACACTCCGGCGACGCGTGTACCCGAACTTGATAGCTTGAACCTTCAAAGAGCACTCCTTCTTTAGCGTTACATCAAGAATATATTAATATATCGGTTTTGATATCTTGATAACTCTAGTTATCATGTTTATTCCCAAAAGATTGTATTCACCACCGAAGCCATTTTAACAATTTGGTGTGTCTGTATCTAGACTTTATTGGTGTTATTTCGCAGAAAAACACGTAGTTGTGTGCTATAAAATCTGCTTTATCCTCCAGAATAAAATTCACCGCAAGGTTAGTGACATATACTGAAAATATAAGATTTTCTTACTAGTAAGTATTATAAAACCGATCAAGTTACAATTTTCAGTTTTTTGGTGGATTTTATAATGAAAATTGCGACTCGAATGACATGACAATCTAAACGCTCCAACCTAAAAGAAGACCAAATTATCTTCAGCACATTGCGACTTTTTCAAGCCATGAATAAGCTCCACTTAACCATTCTATACCGCATAATAGCTCCACTATCTCCAACTGCTTGACGTGCACTTTTGATTACTAATCCATTATGACTAACTAAAACGATTCAACCAACGACGACCGAAGTGAAATATCAAGTGTAAAATAAGCACTCATTTGCGCACGGCCCAAGCACCCACTTCAGCAATGAACGAACAGGCTGCCTGCTTGTGGCTGATACATAATGGCAAAATCGGCTGCACCCAAACTCTCGATCTGGCCTACAAGGCATTAGATACAGAGAGAGCACTTATGGTAAAGGTGAATTCCTGTCAGATCTCTCGGTTGCTGCTTCAAACGAGCGCTCATGGCGCAAATAATGTGGAGATTTATGGAACCGCTAGTCTGTCAGATTCATTCCCGGCTGCAGCTAGCGCACTATGGGCAAGATTTTGAAGTTTCGCGACATAAGTCCAAAGTCCATAAACTCTCGCATAATCTGAGATAACGCCCTAAAAGCCATTGGTAACCACATGTGTAGCTCGTTGTTTCTGAGAAAATGAATGAATAAACAAATCAACACCACTGGCAGGTAGAGAATGATCCTTTCTTCACCATAGAGTTGTTAAATAACGTGTAAATCCATTCTGATTATCAGAAACAACCAGCTACACACATGGTTAACAATAGCTTTTAGAACGAGATCATAAGTTATGCGAGAACTGTTACCATAAATTAAATTATATCTCGTATTTAGTATCATTAGGACGTAACTGCAATGATCGATTTTCTTATTACTTGGTCGGGTGACTGTTTTTGACTGTTATTTTTGATTCAATATTAAGAACTCATCACTTTTAAAAATGTATAGTTCGTAATAAAAATGGTAGCAATGGATCGGGGATGAATCAGACTCGGGCTGAAATTCCCCATAATAAAGAGTCATTCGATCAATCAGTAATAGATATTATGTGTACATCCCTAGAGAGCAAATTCAGAACATTTTATATGTTTGATTCAGTAATCAAACACAGAATTCATGATGATTTTGGTTTATTATTAAAGCGCCTAGATTTTTGTCGCAAAACTATGATTTTTGCCCCATAGTACTGCATTAGAGCGCATTTCTCGAACTGGCGCAGCCTCGGAGGACAGAAGTCAGTGCAGTGGTTTGTGCCATGAGCTGATTTAATTTAGTTTTCATGTTACTTGATAGAACAGCCTAGCCAACTTAAGGCGGTGGCAATTGATGGCCGTTAGATCGTACTGATGGAGTTGAAGGTCACCCGCCAGTAGCGGTTCGATAATTTCCATGAAATGCGCTCTAATGCACCTGCGGGAATGGAAGTGTTCAGCATGCTGATGAACATAGAGCTATGAAGTTTCAGCATGGTATGTATTCTCTTACGTCGAACTCAATACAGCATAGTGTAAAGCACGCCGCTGAGCTTTCCTGTGCAGTAGCTGATGGAGGTCCACTTTTTAAAATTAGCATATTCGAATAATGAAGTTGACCGCGCATGATGGAGTCACGATCTCCGGTGGCCTTTATCTCATATTCACGCCTCTCATAAGTCCACATGCAAACCTTCTCCGGCACACGTTCGAACCTCTCAGGTATTGGGGGAGTAACACTTGAAGCCCCAGCTGTTGTCCATTCCACATACATATCTGCAAAAATCTCTGACTAATTGCAATCATAAAGCTGTCAACTACCGTTTCGCAAGACACAAGCACTCGCACAATGCCCTCTCAATCAGTGCTCCAGGTTGCTTTCCAGAAGTCACGATTTTGGCCGCTCGCGAATGGACGTAAACTTGAAATCCAGTGGACCTCCTCTGGAAGCGATGGGCCTGTGTGGTCCACCGGGGACAATTTTTTTCCTGTTTTAAAAAGAAATAACAGGCAGCATCCTGCAGGTATCTACACATCTTGATCCGGGAAATCTGTTCGCCTACAAGGAGCATTTATTACCTGTCATAAATAGTGCTATTGTAGGAGTCGTTGTTTTACTACTGTGTACTTTCAGCTTTAGGACGATGCTTGGCTTGCCTACTGCAGAAATTGAACTTGAAAAGCAGCGAGGTTGGGTACATGGAATCTACCCCTATTGTTCGTCTCCCACGTTTCACGTTACTCGCAAAATCGTTGTTTATGTTATTGAGCTGTCTGTTATCAAGGATCTCTAATCTATATATTTATTGAATGACTAGCGAGGTATTGAAACTGGGTAAATTCCTTGTTCGTCGAACTGGAAAAGGGATTGAGATTTAATTCGATAGATGGCAATAGATTGGAGCTTTCATTTGGTCGTTATTTGCGTCGAGTTAGTTTCAGTAAGTATTACAGTTTTTGTAAGTACCGTATCCTTATAAATTTGAAACATATCTTTACAGCCTCTGGTGTATCAATCCGATAACCATGGTCTGGACATTCCAAATCAATCTGCAATTTTAAAGATTTACTGGATCAAAGACATTCATTTTTGGCTCTCATCTTTTCTTGTCTTCACGTCCGTTCTTATCCCAAGAGTTTCGAGATAATTTAAATAGTTATTTCTTATGAACATTGTAGGATCTTCTGAACATCAGAGAGATCTAAATCTAAAATGAAATATCTACTAGAGTATTCAAACTGAATATACAGGATGTCCATAGTTGACCGTACGAACGCAATCATTTTTTCCTAAGAAATTCACAAAAGACAGTCCAGAGATTTTTAGGGATTTGAACAAGATTCTTACTATGAACATCTTCAAGTATGGCTCTGAAGATATCACATGGTATTCCTATCTTGATTTGTTTAAGAATTTATGCAGGATTTTTTTTAACAAATATTACTCTAGGGATGTTTTCCGAATCGCTTCCATAGATTTTCACACGAAGGTCTCAAGTATATTCCAGATAATTTGACGTGAAGTAATTGCTTTGGAAATTTTACTTAAAACCCAGTAAGCCATTTGTTCAGGAATCGTTCCAGTGGTTCTTGTGGGACTTTTTTCATGGATTTTTCAGCATTTCAAGAATTCTTTCAGGAGTTGTTCTAAGCATTCTACGAGTTCTTCAGAAATGCACACTCAGCATATAAAAAAAATACAAAATAACATATATTTATATCTGATTTTCTCCAAGAAAATTTCAGGGATAACTGCAAACAGTACTCCAAGAATGTATACGAATTTCTGAAATATGTGGGACCTTCTTTAGTTTTGTGGAAACATTCGCAGCTACATAGCAAAACCATGCTGAAGGTCAATTCTGTTTTTTTTGCGATGGAAATTGTCTTCACTTCTTAGGGCATAGAGAATCATTGTGCCTGCCACACGACAAACGAATATAAAAATAGGAATGTTAAGATTAAGATTCTTTTAAGGAATTTCCATAATTTCCATAAATTTATTCATTTTCTCAAAGTTTATCATTTCAAAGAAAACGTTGTGTTTGTTCAGGGAGTTTTTATCAGAAATAATAGTAGAGGTTGCAATCACAAAGCGTTTAAGAATCGTTGGAGGAAATCTTAGAAGACGTTTTCAGTATTTACATACAGCAAAGCTTAAGAATATATCGTCAAAGATTGGGAAAGGAGCCAAGGTGACATGGAGAAGTGGAAATGGGCAAAGCCAGATTGATCATATGCTAGGTTCAACTATGACAGATTACAGAAAAAAGTTCATTATAGGTTATTGAACCCATACAAAATCAGATCATAAGTTAATAACGATAGGGTTGCAGTTTCAGAAAGTTGTTTGAACAAATCTAAGGGTGCTACATAGAACTAGTGTCAAAAAATAAAACAAGCAGCAAACAGAACTGTTAAAAAATCCAAAATACCATCTACACCAAAAAGAAGGAAGGCATTTGAACGTTTGAAGGCAGCCATAAAAGTTTTAAGGAAACATCTAGACATGCAAAATTACAAATATCGACTAGGAAACAGGAGACAATAATTCAATCAAGCAGTAAAAGAACACAAAAAGAAAGAAATCAGCAACTTTTTTAAAAACTTGAACGACTTTGAAGTAGGGCAACGAATTAGAAAAACATAAATATTTAAAATGATTCATGAAACAGAAACCGAAGAAAAGAGCAGATATTAGCGCAAAGACTTAGGAAAAGATTTTAAAAGAGAGTGAGGTCTGATGAAGAAATTAAGGATATTATTAAAGCATCAAGCTTAGAGTTTTCAATCCCGGGAACATTTCCCGGGATGTGGAGAGTCGACTGTACGATAAAACACTAATTGAAATTATTCAAAAAGGATTCATGTTAAATAAACTACCGAGTGATTGGATGAAGTCGACGCAAATACCGATTCTCAAGAGAGCAAATGCATCAGATGAAGATCACTTCAGAAGGATTTAATTATGCAACGTGGTACAGTTAACTCTCCCTTACTCGATGTTCCGTATCTCGATATCGAGTTAGAGAACCATAGTAAAAGTTGGTTTTCATGGCTAACTCGATGGTCCCTTGGATCGCAGTTGCATTGGTTTTGTGTTCTGTAACTCGATACCTCCCTAACTCGATGGTCCCTTCAATATCGAGTAAGGGAGAGATGACTGTACTTATATAAAATTTACGCAATGGATACGCAATTTAGATGACAAAGCAACTTATAAAATATGCAGGAGAACCGGATTTGTACCAAGCAGCCTTTACTAGTAGCAGATCGACGGACGATCATACATTTGTCGTTAGAAGAGTTATGGAAGAACATTGGAATGCAGGCCAAGATTAGCATTGAATATAAAAAATCATTTGATACAGTAAAGGTTCAGAATCTTAGAGAAATATAGTTAAGGCTAAGTAGCCCGTCATTCGTTTGGCAGCCATGTTGATTTAGGAGCTTGAAATTTCAAAGTGATAAAACTCAGTCATCTTAAGTAATATTGATTTAGAAAAATATCACTACTTGCGCTTACAAGCAAAGCAGAAAGTATGGTGATTTTTTTTTTCATATATGTCAGTGCAAAACCGAATGATTTTCTTCAATTCACAATCGTTAGACGAATAAGCCACAATTATCAATGCCCAGTACAAATATCAATGACGGCCTATTTCGCCTTAAGTCTCAATGTACCTTCGAGATTGGTAGATAGAGTCATTGCTTGTATAAAAGATGACATGACTAGAGTTTTATGTAATAACCAATTATCAAGCGAAATAAAATGAGGAAAATGTATAAAGCAGGGGTGTCCTATATCACCTATACTATTCAATTACATAATGCAAGATGTTATTCGGAAAGTAGCAGACAAAATCCCATAAATGAAAATAATGAATCTTCCTTGTTTAAAAATACCTTTGCAGATCGTTTAACAATAAAAGCGAAAAGTAAAGAAGAACTAGAAAAAAAACTTTTAAAAGAATTAGTTGAACAGTTGGCAATTGTAGGGTTAGAGCTAAATAATGATATGCCAACTGCTGCTAAGATTCACAAATAATAAAACATCCAAACCACAAGATGTAAAACTGAATAGAAGACAATATGAGGTATGTAACAAAATAAGGTACATAGGAGTATGTCTCTCAGACACTTTAGATAGAAAGCCAACCAATAGATTAAGATGTGTAAGTGCATACCAAACTAGTAGAGTAGTAATCGAATTCTGTGAAAAAATTAACTACTCGTGGGGTATAGGCAAACTGATATATAAAATACTATTATCTGTTGCAGTAGCATATGGAAATAAGGCAGCAGTGAAAACCATAAAAACAGAATGGGAATGGTAAATTATGAGAAATTTATTTTAAGAAACATTTTCAATAACTGTAAGAAGCCAGTGAATCTGAAATTTAATGCATGAAAGCTATTAGATGGGAAAACTGTTAACAGAAGAGTAAGAGTAGGAAAGATAAACTATTATAGTCATATTCTTTAACGAGAAAATAATCATCCAATCAAACTTGCTTATAAAATGAGATTTGAAACGAAGAAGTAAGGTAGACCAAGTTTAACATGGATGGATTCTCTTGATAATGTTTTAAATACATGCAATAAAATGGATACAGAAGAATGAAACAGTTGGCTAAAGATAGAGATAAACGTAAAAGTAAAGCTGAAGAAACCTTCAAAGAAACAAATAGTGAAATATAAGACGGACAATCAACAAAAGCTCAAATATTAACACTGAAAGAGGAAGTAAGGATAGCTTGAATGTAGTCAAAAGTTAGCTGTAAGCAAAAAAAACATGGATTGATTCAACTAGCTATACGTCTTCGATAGGGCTCAGAAAAATATCATAAACTACAACACAGTTACTGTATATTTAATGAAATAATTTAAGGATTATTTGGCTATGACACTCAAAACATTAGACATTTCAATTTATTAAAACAATTTGATGTATAACCTATTGAAACTGAGTATAATGAAAATAATGAATGGGCACCCGAATGAAGCGAAATGGATAGGAAGAGTGAAACTGTCAACTTTCTATCGCCAACATTTCGTGGAAAGAGGGACCCCATCTATTGGGTCTTTATGGCAAGCAAGGGCTTGATTGTACGACCGTTTGTGTGAACTTACTTCTGGAAGGAGATTCTCTGCCCCTTGCGGGTTTCGCGTAAGTGTCTCTCGGGTCCACCGTTCGTTTTTGGCCCATCAGATAGGAGTATGATTGAATACAAACAGTCATACAATCTTAATCAAATTGTTTCGTCAGCAAAGACCATTGCTACCGAGAAAAACCTTGCTACAATATATGGTAGTCTATATCGTAGCCATCATCATCATTGGAGGGAATCTTAGAAGAATTTCAGGAGCAACCTCAGAAATAATTACTGAAGGGACTCCTGGAAAAGTTCTTCATAGAACTCACACGAAGATCTACAGAAAACCCTCTGGACTCTTGGTGGATTGTCCAGAAATCGCTGCGAGAATTATTATAAAATTATGGAAGGAATCCATGGATAACACTTTGTAAACATTTCTGGAGGATTTCAGTTGAGTTTATAACACAAACTTCCAATAGGGTACTTGGTATATCCATAGAGAAATATGTGTCTAAATTACATGACAAACTTCTAGTTAAATCACAAATGAACTGCTGTCGAGTCTATGAACTGGAAAAATGCTTGAAAAAAGCTGGAGTAATATCTATATTAATTTCTTGAAGAATGCCTGGACAAACTTCTAGAGAAGCCCTCGGACGACGCGCTATACCCAGAGAATAACAATTTTCGTAAAAAGACGTTCATTTGTGCAAATTAAATCACACCCGCACAACATAGCATTTTGTTTCGTTCCGTATAAACGTACAAAGGAAATCAAATCAATTCGCAGCTGCTGTCAAATCAACTTTGTTATCATAAACTCAGTCGTATAAGTTTACAGATAAATTCGCAATAAAATCTGTACACTCACATTGATGTATATTGTCATCATATAAATTATGCACATATATCGCCTTCACTTTTGTACACATGAGGCCGTTTGACGACATCTTATACGGAATCTTTGCACATATAAACATCGCATAACGCAAAAGGTGATTTCGTTATATATACATTCTGGTTGTTTGGGTAGATTTCTTCGAAGGGTTCTTGGAGGAATTCTAATAGAAATCCCTGGAAGAGCTCCTGGAGAAATCCATGAAGTAATAGCCTCTCTCCAGGCTCTCCATGAAGTCTAGAGAATACTAGATTGAAAACCACTCCGTTACCAGAAAAGTAATAAATAAGAAAACGTCACATCGAGCTCCCGAACAGTTTCGATTCAATGAAATCATCGACATAGGGATAGATATCGAGATAAAGAACATCAAATTTCTAATTGAATGAGGTACCATCAGATAGCGCTTTACCTTCAGAACATCTTTACTAAAGAGCGGTTCCATTTGAATTCGAATGTTGGTTTACTTTTGTATTTTTTTGATTTGGATGAAATTTTGCACATGCTTTCTTTATGCCCAAAAATGCCTTTTTGCATCATCGGCTCGCCATTTAGACTCTAGCCTTACTTTTAAGAAGGGCCTAAGAAAAAAATCCCTAATAATTTTCAAAAAATTATAACTTATAAACGGTTTGTCCGATCAGTTTGGTGCCTTCCGCAAAGTTTTAGGTTATTGTTGAGACTATCTGGGAAAAATATACACTGTAAAAAAAATGTTGTAATTTTTTATATATCAAAAATTAAGCTTAAAAATCCATTTTCTCAAAAATCGTATTTGTGATTTTTTTTTTATTTTTTTATATGTTAAAGTAGACAAAAAATGAAGTCTTTTGCACAGTGGGTCAAGATGGAGAAATCATGGACAAAAAAGTTATGATTTAAAAAAAAGGTGAATTTGTTGAAAATGGTCATAATAAACTTTTCAAATGTTTCGGTAGCAATTAGCAAAATTTTCTCATATACCTTTTTTGTTGAAAATTTTGCGTACTTTCATAAAATCGGGTCGAAAAGCATTCAAAAAGTTTATTTAGACCATGTCGAAATTATCTGGTTTTTGAAATATACCGATTTCAAATTATGGTCTACTGGAATCGTATATGGTGCATTCATTAGTATGCGACTTCTATGTGCATTTGTTGATTTTAACGCATTACTGTAAACATAAACGGTTGAGTATAGTTCTTGAGAAGAATTCTTGAGGCATATATCTTGGTTAGTGTTGATAGATATCTTTGTTACAAATCGTGGCATATAAATCACAACTGTTGTAGCGCGACAGCTCGAAGGTTAACTGAGAGCTTTCTTTGCCTATTGATCATTTTTACATTTGTTCATCGTGCGGTATGAAGGTCTCTATGCTTAGGGAATTCGATAAAACTTTCTTTACGTACTCACAACCTTGATCTTGCTGAACAGCTATCTGGATGATATAGAAACCGAATATTTCAAAAACGGTCTTGAGAGTTAGGATCAGGATAAAGATGGATAATGTGAAAAATTGGGCAAAGAACACTCCAGTTCGATCAAATTCAACCTTTCCTTAATCAAATTATGCGAATGATCTAATAAATTAAATTCTTCTTCAGTCTACTACACTTCATGCAATGTAATCAAAATCGGTTACATAGCAAACTGTTGCGACAACGATCCATCAGAATCATCCCACAAAAAGTTATAGATGCGGAAATTACACCAACCACCTTAGCATTACCAACAGAGAAAACAACTTCATTCCAATGATCTTTCCCATGGGCAAACAAAAAATGGGCTAGTCCATATAAAATCATCCCAATAATAGCGAGAAAGAAAAAGTCTCACCATGAAACACCGCCATCGCTTTCATCCACCATCAGCAACAAAAGATGCCATACTAGGTACCAGACCAGCCCCGATCATCATCTTCGGTTCAATTGAGAACGTGATTACTCTATCATGGTGAACCTGACCTGCTACAATATTGAGGCGGATGACGGCTGAAAGTGATGCGAATCAACAAAGGCGCATTGTATGTGTAAGGTGTTGTCTAGCTATGCGGGAAAAATGTAACAATTCCAAGAAGGGAAAAACACACCTTCCCTGAAGTATTGTGATTTAATGCAAAATTATTGTTACGTTTTCTAATACGTAAATCGTGGCGCTTGTGGGGTATTTAAAATTTCGAAAATGATTGAAATTTTCTTCTTCAAACTTGGACAGTGCTGTGTCTTCCGGAATTCGTCTTCTACATGTTTTATTTTTCACAAAAGCCTCCAGTATTTTTTCCTTATCCCTACTGGAATGCTTTCACAAACTAATTTCTTCTGGGATTCCAGAAACTCCTCCAGAGATTTAACCAGTATTCTGCTTTGAGATACCTCTAGTTATAATCTCTACCAGGGTAACTTCTAGGAAGACCTAAAAAGAAACATCAATAAATTTTTACCACGTTGAATTCCTCCAGATATCCGTTCAAGAATCCCTCCAAGAATTCTTCTAAAGATTTTCCCAGCAATTCATCCAAATGCTCATCATACAATTTCTTGAACAAAAAAACACAAAAGTGCAAGTGGATGGTAAATTTATCAAACTGTTTAACGTGGGTCACCACCAGTAAAAGTTTTAAGTGCTCTGTCTTAGAGATGGCACAGTAACACTTCATATTCTGTCGGGTGTGGGATCACTGCGTCCATTTTTTAGGACTATTGTGATATACCCTATTACTCTATGTACACAATGTTTTCCAGTAGCAAATGTGCCTCCGGAATACTTTGCGCATTTGACTGAACTTTGAACCATCTGCCATTGATGGGCAGAAGTCCTAGGTTGCAGTGTTGTAGTTCCCCCAATCTGGCGTGATCAGCCTAATAAAGCTAACCACCTCCCTGGGGGATGCGTTCCAAATATCAGCTGGCTGTAAGTAGTGCTTGCCAAATATTTTGAACCTACGATGGATGTGTGCACTGCAAGAGCAGAGAAGGTGTTGTGAGGTTTCGTCCGTCTCGTCACAGAAACGGCAATTTGTGTTTTGGACGACACCGATCTTGTATAAGTGGTATCTGCTTGGGCAGTGACCAGTTATTAGACCGATGTATGTTCTGAGATCCCTTTTGTTGAGACCTATAAGTTTTTGTGTTTGTGTCGTGTTTATTGTTACGAACCTTTTGGACTGATTCGCATTGGAAACTGTATTCCAATTTGATTGAATTTGACCGAACAACCAGTTGTTCAATTCCGTGTTTAGTGCAGAGTTTGAAATGCCAAGGAATGGCTCTGGACCAATGAACATATTGGTTGATCCATTCCTTGCTAGCTGATCGGCAATTTCGTTACCCTCTAGACCCGTATGTCCTGGGATCCAATATAGTTTAACTCGATTGCGTTCAGCTAGGGATTTCAGTGCAAGAATGCATTCCCACACAAGTTTTGAGTTGCAAGTGAAAGCCTTCAAAGATTGAAGCGCTGCTTGACTATCAGAGAAAATACAGATGGTGGCATGTCTGTAATTTCTTTTCAGACACAGCTGCGCACATTCCTTGATTGCATAGACTTCTGCTTGAAATACTGTAGGCCACTGTCCAAGAGAGACAGAGATTTTGGTTTTCGGTCCGTATACTCCAGACCCTGTCAAATTATTCATTTTTGAACCATCTGTGTAGAATTTAATAGATCCCGGTGAAATGGTGGGTCCACCTCCTTCCCATTCCTCACGAGAAGGAAAGACCACCGTGAATGGCGAGTCATAGTTTACCACTTTTTCCATCCAGTCACTACATTTTTCAACAATAGGATTTATCGAAAATTCGTTTAATATACTGAGGTGACCTGTTAAGTCCCCTGACAGTAGGACTGTTGATCGTTTTAGCCGAAGAGCACTTTTCTCAGCATCCAGCTTTATGAATTGATCCAGCCGGGGCAGATTGAGTATAGCATCTAGGGCAAACGAGGGGGTACTACGAACTGCACCGGTTATGGCAATACAGGCAGTACGTTGAATTTTGTTCAGCTTAGCTCTAGCCGTAGCTTCCTTTGTCTTAGGCCACCAAACAAGGGACGCATAGGTTATTCTAGGCCGAACGATTGTTTTATAGATCCACATGATCATACTGGGTTTTAGACCCCATGTTTTACCACAGGTCTTTGAGCAAACCCAGAGTGAATTGAGACCTTTATTTATGATTGTTTGAAGATGGGTGTTCCAATTTAGTTTTGCGTCAAGTGTGATGCCAAGATACTTGACCTCATTTGAGTAAACTAATTGTATTTGGTTCAAGAAAAGAGGGTGGAGTTGTACCTTTCGTCTTTTTGTGAACGGTACAATTGTTGTTTTTGAAGGGTTTATTCCTAGTTTCTCTTTTTGACACCAGGAGAGTGTGTGATTGAGAGCAATTTGCATCCTTGATGAAATAACGCTGTCAAATTTGCCTCGTACAATAATGACTACGTCATCTGCGTATCCAACAACTTCAAAACCCCTTCTTTCTAAGCTATCTAGCAGTTCGTCCACCACTAATGACCACAATAAGGGAGATAGTACTCCCCCTTGAGGGCATCCCCTTGTAGCCATTACAGTAATGCGCGAATCACTCAGCTCAGATGAGATCTGTCGATTTGCTAGCATAGCATGTACCCAGGTTGCAATGCATGGGTCGAAGTTTCTCCTCAACATTGCCGAACCTATAGACGAATAAGAAGCGTTATCGAACGCGCCCTCAATATCAAGAAATGCTATAAGAGCGATTTCTTTTGCATTAAAGGTTTTCTCGATCTTGTTCACTAGCGTGTGCAGTGCTGAGACCGTTGATTTTCCGCTTTGATAAGCAAATTGGGATTTAGAAAGAGGCATAGTTTTCATAAATTTAGAATCTATATACTCGCATAATACCTTCTCCATGATTTTAAGCATTACCGAGGATAGGCTTATCGGTCGGAATGCTTTAGGGTTGGTTTTGTCCTTTTTTCCTGCTTTTGGAATAAAGACAACTCGAACTTGACGCCAATCATTTGGAATGTGTCCCAGAACTAAACTTGCCTTAAAAATCTCTACCATGTGTGGAATCAGTGTCTCTTCCTCTTTTTGGATAAGCGCTGGGAAGATTCCATCCATGCCAGCAGATTTGAATGGCTCGAAAGATCTCACTGCCCTAACAACCCTATCACGAGTAAAAGCTTCTTTGGCAACCTTTATTGCGTCCCTTTTTGCTCCTGAGTCCCCTGATAGGAACCCGTGTGGAACTGAGACGTCAAGTCTGGCACCTTCAGCATTTAGACTCGTTTGTGGGATTGAATCAGGAAAGTGAACTCTTAGCATTTCACTCAGTGTTTCACGAGGTTCCACAGTGAATGAACCGTCAGTCCTTTGAAGACTTCCCAAACCATTGGAGTGATCCTTCGAAAGAGTTTTATGAAGTCGAGCAGCTACGGGAGTTTTCTCAATGCTTTCACACATGAGAACCCATGATTTCCGTTTTGCTCGTCTCATTTCTTTGTTATACTCTGTCAGAGCCTTTCGGTATAGACTCCAATCAGAAGTGCGTTTGGCTCGGTTGAATTCCTTCCGAGCAGTTTTCCTGAGTTTATCAAGGTTGAAGTTCCACCATGGAACATCTCTGTTCGAACTAACTGTTTTGATCGGACAGCTCTCTTGATAAGCATTTAGAATTTTGTTTTTAATAGAATCCGAAGCTGCTTCTAACTGTATAATAGTCTGAATATTCGGCTCTATTATATAGTCTTCAGAACGGAGAATAGCTGAGTAGGTTTCCCAATCAGTTTTCTTGGGATCTTTAAACGACTTTTGAATCATTAGACCCCCTTCCCACTCGAAGACTATATGTTTATGGTCTGACATAGATATTTCATTAGAAACATGCCAGTTTTTTATTTTATCCGAGATGGATTGACTGCATAAAGTCAGATCAAGGACTTCTTGTCGTAAGATGTTTTCAAATGTAGGCTTATCACCGACATTGCATATGTCAATATTTTTGGAGGAAAGAAACTGCAAAAGATGCTCACCTCTGATATTTGTGTTTGTACTTCCCCATACAAGGTGATGAGCATTGGCGTCACAACCGATGACGAAGGGGATGTTGTGTTTTTGACTGTAAGAGACAAGAGCAGCCATATCTGGAGGAGGAATGTCTTCTGCGTCGCCAGGGAAATACGCCGAAACCATAATGATCTCAGTACTGCCCCTAGCAGTAGAAACCTCCATCCTGACCGCCACGATGTCCCTTTTGATGAATTCTGTAATTGGAAAACATTTAGTATCATTGCGTATTAGAATAGCTGCTCTGGGAGAGAGCTGGCTGTCATCATATACCAACCTACACGAGTTTAGTTGAATACCTTGTATTCGAGTTTTGTTGACCCATGGCTCTTGAATCAGTGCCACGGAAAGGTGTTCTTTTGTGAATCTCCTGCAAAGCACATCTGTTGCGCACTGAGCATGATGGAGATTCACTTGGAGGATTTTAATCATTGCTGAGGCGTTCCGCATTTTCCGGACGTTTGCCGTCCTTCTTTGGATGTTGCGGATCATCAACTTTTGATTTTGGGGGATGTCTTAGATTTTGGTTTTTGTCCTTTCCCTTACCTAGGCCTGCTGGCTTATCCCCTGTGGTCAATTTTACACTTTTGACATTTCCACTGCCCTTATTGGGAGCCATTGAGGTGACACCGCTTGGGCCAGGAAGTGAGGTCAAATATGCATCTTTTCCATCAGAGGAAGACAAGCTAGCCTGTATGGTGGGAGTTGGTTGTGGGATGCTACTAGAGGCCTCCTCAGATTTCTCTTGGGTCGGCTGTCCAGTTGGATTGTCATTGGAGTTTGGGGTTGTGCTCTTTACTTTCCTCAACTGTATTTCTCCAAAGCGGTAGTTGAGGATGAACTTGGATTGAATGAGTTTTTCCATGGACGGTCCATCTACATTAAAGACCCACACCACATGCTTGTTGTTAGGAGTGAGCCGTTGCATGACACGCCAGTTGTTGGTTATCAGATCGTTCTGACTCTCGATGAGAGCTTTGATACGATCATCGGTGTATTGTGCGCTTTGAGGGAAGAAGGCTCGAATCAGTTCTGGACGTTGAATCTTATCCTCATCCATTGCAACCAACTCAACGCCTTCCAGGGGATTTAATGCAGGTGTTATCTCCTTTACCCATTCCGCAGTCTCCTGATCCTTACAAATAAGAACCATATGGCCAGACTTGTAGATAAGGTTAGAGAACTTGGGCTTCATTGTCGCGTTCCGTTGTTGTTCAACCCGAAGCAGCAGTGCCTCCTGGAGAACATCCAGCTGAGTCGTTGAAAGTTGGGTCGTGGGGAAGTCTTTTGGGATTATTCCGACTCTCCTGCGACTGGTAATTTCACCGTAGCTTAGACTAGTCTGTTTTTTATCTTCTGGAGGGGGTTTGTTGATCGTCGAGGCTGTTGAGTTGTTGGTTTCCTGTTGCCCAACGCGCTTTCTCGGATTCAGGTGTTGTTTCATCCGTTTCTGCTTATGTTCTTCTTCAGCATTTGTAGACTTGTCAAGGTCCTGCCGAGTGCGTTTCGAAGGAGTTGACACCATAGCCTCACCCCCCGTGATTCTGGATAGGGCCTCAGGGCGGCTGAAGCCACTTTGTCGGAGTGCTTTTAGCTGCTTCCTTTGGCTCCGAGTGATCTTTTTGGTGCCAGTAGGTTTTTGTTTGTTCGCGTCATCTGTTGGATGTTGATCGGTCTTCCCATCAATAGGACCCGAGGTGACGTTCGATCCTGTGATTGATGGCTGCGATCCTGTCAAGTTTATTGTGACTGTAATTCCATCCTCTTCGTCGTCCATTGGTTCAACCGAAGGATGGAGTCCTGGGTCGTTCGGGAGTGTCAGAGGGAGGTCGGTTTCCATGTTTTCATGCGAACTACTGAGAAGCTCATCTTCGGTCAGTCCAAGCTTACCAAAAACATTCTCTGTTTCCGTTTCGTCCGATTGGGAGAGGCATTTTTCGAACTGAGGGAGGCAGTCGACACCTTTTATTTTGGTTTGATTATTTGCACTCATTTTTTGGTCCCACGAGTCGCTGGGGAAAGACGGTCCGCTGCATCATTACCCCGCCCTAATGCAGTAAGAGCTACATACTGGAGAGTTCGCCCTGGTGCTCTCCAGGCTCCGTTAGCGATTGAGCATATTTTAAACCCCCTCAACCATTCATCCATCAGCACGGGTCGCATCACACCTTGGGATTGGGGTTACCTGATTAGTAGATTTTTACTACAGGATTAGGCAATCCGTAGTGTTATTCTTAGCCAGTTGAGACAACCACTACCGACACTACACGGCTATCTAGGCTGCTTGGAAAAGAAGATAACATTGAATATTAACTTCTATGAACGACCAAGCAGCCTGTAAAAACACTTCATACCAAGGGGCATTAAACACAAGAAATTCTCGACTGGGTTGGAATTCGACGCCAGACACCTTCAACTAAGGATAGACACAACCGAACTTATGTAGGCCGTTTATTGGGTGAATCCCTGTTGATTTGTGATTTTTTTTCTCATGATCGATTCAGTGACTTATTTTATGAAATTTAAAATGAAAGAACATAAGAATTCCTGTATGAGAATATTTTGCATACAGCTAATTTGACTATTCAGTAATGATTTGTTTGACTTTGAGTAGTCCAACTCAAAAACAATCCAAAAACGTCGGAGGTAGTGAATCGTGACTCTTTTGAAAAGAACTCTGATTCGTTCACTCACTTTCGAGAGTCGACTCTTTTGAACGATTCGTAAGTGAGTCGTCCATCTAGATGGTCAAATCCAACAGTAATTTCCATAGCCATTTATCTCGGAAATTTTGTATGGATACTTCCAAGATCTGAGCATTCTTCTAGGAATTATTCCAAAAATTCTTCAATGTACCGTCTTGGCCCATAATCCAAACATTTAAGACCAAAAGTAACTTCAAATGCATCTGATGGGCATAAATAATCTGATATTTGTGAAAAAAAGAATTTTCTAAGTGTTAGCTATTGGGTGTGCCGGTAAAAATATTCATTTAAACTGTTTAAGTGTTGTTTCTACGGAAAAGTACGGAACAACATTTTGTTTCAAATGCCAATGTTCATCCTGTCCCATATTTCGAACACCTTGAATCAAATTCCAAACAGCACGAATAAATTGTAATGGATTTTTACAAACAAATTCCATCTGAGTGTAAAATAGATTAAAAGATGTTAAACATGAATTGCTCTGGTAATTTCATGACATATTTCAACGAAACATTAGGGTAGATGTACCAATAGTGGAGGTACTAAGTACGATTGAACTTCATTTAACCGCCTAAATTCAAGCAGCGCAATTAATGTGCACGTTAAGGCTCAAGACTCCATCATTCAATCATCAGCAATCATCAAAAATGAAAAAACAGTTTTTTCGTTCAAATTAAAAAAAAATCCCATGAAAATCTATCACTGCATTTCAAATAGTAAGTTCAATGCAATGATAGATTTTCTTGAGCATTGCTTCAATTTTGAGCGAAAAAACTGGTTTTGAAAATTTGTAAAACGATGATGGTTATTTTCCTCTTAATGTTGTAACGGGAAGTAACGACCATTGACTTAATAAGAAAAATGATTTCATCGTAGTAGCCCACGGCATGTCAGTGAAAAATAATACCTTCACTCACGATAAAAACAAACAAGATATTATATTCCGAAAATGACATTTGGTAGTGACGTCATTCCTATCGCAATCTCGAACGAGTACAAGAGAAAACAAAGCCTGCTCTCTTTTACTATCCCATGCTTGGCGATAGGAATGACGACAGATGTTTGTATTGAAAATCGTTGTTTACACGTGGGAATAGCCTACCTGTTGTGTTTACCGTGACCTCCACTATTGGTACACTCTCGGTGTACTATATTGAGAAGGTGATATATCCCGAAAACTGACAGCTACTTGACGACGTCATTCCTATCCATCTCGAACAAATTTTTGAATAAAATGATCTAGTGGTCCGGGTGGTATATGGTACGATAGGAGTGACGTCACATGTTTACAACCAAATTCGAAGTATACCAGTAAAGCCTGCCTTGTTAATTTTTATGCCGTGGGTACACTGTTCCTTTAGTTGCGGTATACTTTTAATTTGTGTTCCTATAGTTGCGGTATCCGTTGTTTTCCTATGGGATCCTCCACTATAGGAACACTTTACCGCTACTATTGGTTAGTAAAAAAGCAACTTTAATGTTATTTAATCAGTTTTCAGGCATTTTGAACGCTCTTTACAACTATTCCGTGTATCAACAAGCCAATACGTCGATTGGCAGTGTGGTTTTGTGGCAAGTAAAATCAAATCAGTGGAAATGATACTACCGCAACTATAGGAACACCCACAACTAATGGATCACTCACCCTACATCCAAACTTCTGTACAAAAACCGAGTGTCCGAAATATGAGTTTGTGTAGGATTTGAGACGTAACGGTATTCCATAAAATGAGTTAACCCTTAAAGTGGCAGGACGGACCTTAGTGCACAAAAATGCTTCAATCTCAGTCAATAGTCATCCGAATCCAATTCTTTAAAAAGTTATGGAAAGGGGATTAGTGTAAGATTCCGGTGAGAATCCTAAAAATTCAATACAAGTCTGAAGTTTCTAGGATTTTAAATTCCTGGGTTTTATTTAGTTCTTTTTTTTTTTAGAAATTTTGGGTTTTGATGGGAAATTTCAGGTTTTTTTTGCATATTCTAAGAAGAATACTGGTTTTGCACTGAGTATCATGCGATGTTGATGTGCATACTTGAATCTGAATAAATATCTTAGGATATTAGAGGAACACCTAACTTGTATGTGGAAATCCTTCGTTTTCAAAACAATACTTAGAATTTTACAGATAATCCTAGAAATTATATTGAAACTACTGGGATTACGGTAAATGGGAATCATGATAGGAGGCCTTAGATTTTGGAGGAACTTATGAGAATCCGGTGGGAATTGTTGGAATTTAAAATATTTTTTTTTTGAAAGTTCTTCGAGTCCAGAAAGATTTAGATGAGAGTTAAAAGATGTCAATAGAAAATTCTGGAATTTCAGTTAGAAATAGTGGGATTTTAGTTATAGTAACCGGTAGAAAATTTAAGATTCTGATGTGCTAGAAACTAGAAGAATTCAATAGGAATAATCTTGGATTACAGTAGAAATTTTAAAATATCGTTTAGAGTTTTGGTAATAAGATCAAACTTTCGACATTTTGCTGAAAATTTCGATAGAAATTTCGTTTTTATGAAGGCTGTTTTTTGATCACTTCGAAAATGCTGGAAATCTGATATTTTGTGAAGTTACTCATATAAAAGTGATGGTCTGTAAATCTTGCATTAGTTAGGTTATCTAGGAGTATTACTATAAAGTGCATGAAAAACATTTTGCTCCAAGCTTTCGACAGGAGAAATATAAAACTTCCCATTGATAATTTCCTACATATGACTTTTTTGCGTTTGCCGTTAGTACATATCTCTATCAGCTTGAAAAGAATTCAATTATATAAAAATGTTGCTAGTGACTTATTCCTACTCTACTGTGTTTACAGACAGAGTGTTTCTCAAGCTAATGAATCACACAATATATTCTGATGAAGCCTAATAAAGTATATTACTGCCAAAAAATATGTGTGGACCGTGATTATTTCTAGAACCAGTATTTGAGATCCTATCGATCCATCACTTTTTATATTTCACAAAAAAGTCTATAATTTCTATGTATCCTCGATATACTTTTATATTTTACATACAATTTGATTATAACCATGAAACAGGATTTGGTCAACCTAGCATTTGAATTCAACCTAACATCTGAATCCTTATCAAAGTTATAACGTATCTGATATAGATTCATAAAGCTGTAGCTAATTTTATATTTTATTTTATTTTATATGTACATATGTAGGTAAACTAATGCCCGATCAACCAGTCTTCATAATTCTTCTTAGAGCTCCAACGATTGCGATTGCCAACGATGCAAAATGAATCGATATCGATCGCTATCAAAATTCACTAACTGGTTGATCGAGAAACTGCATTTATATTCAAAAATAGTATCCGACATCCTATCTAGTTTGTTTTATTTTATAGAGTAGGCTATGTTATAAATTATGATAAGTAGCCTACGCTGTAATTTGTTGCTTACATTTGCAGAACAATGTCTGCAGAATTCATTTGTCATTGAGTGTAATTGGTACAGCCTTTTTTTTGTGAAAATATCAAAATGAGTGATCAAGAGTACGAATTTGAGCTCAGCGATGAAGATGATGATAATGTATCCGACTGCACTATATCTGATCTCGAGAATAGCTCTGATGACATAGACGATGATTCCCAGAGGTAAGAGTAAATATTGATTGAATAATACAGTTATGTCAAAAATTCACGTTGTTCTAAAGTACTGGAAGAACATCTCAAGCATACTACGGAAAAGATGGCATGAAGTGGTCTTGTGAGCCTATTCAAGATCGTGAGGAAATTGGAGAGTTCGATGACACAAATGTGGGACCCGCAGAACATATGTTAGGACTCAAAACACCAAGAGAAGTGTTCGAGCAGTTCTTCACTAATGATATGATCGATCATATTGTTCGATGCACAAATATCTACGGTGAAAGATATTTTGAAATGAGGAAAAGGAAAGACGAATGGAAACCGGTAACTATCAATGAAATGCGAAGCTTCATTGCTATTCTAATCGCCACCGGACGTAACAAACAAAATCACATGAGCCTTGACGTGCTGTGGACACACCAAAAATCCTGGAGAGTGGGTTTTTATGCATACTCCATGGGCCAAAGGCGATTCAAACTTATTTACGTTTGTCTGCGGTTTGACGATGTACGAACTCGGTCAGAAAGAGTTCAGCATTCCGCTGACAAAAAGCTCGAACCAATAAAAACAATATCCGACCAATTTATTACAAATTGTCTGAGAAATTACATCGCACCCAAAATTTTGACCGTCGACGAAAGGCTTTGCTTATTCAGAGGTAATTATATTTGTTATGAGTTATACAATATTGACAGTTTTGTATTCCCATGAACAGGGAGGTGTTCCTTCAAAGTGTACATTCCAAGCAAGCCTGGCAAATACGGGATAAAAATTTGGGTGTGTTCGGCGGTTGACGGGTATATATGTAATTTGCAGATATATTCCGGCAAAAAAAGCAATACAGCAGAGAAAGGTCAGGCGATGCGGGTTGTCAAAGACCTGGTGACTCCATTTATTGGATCGAGCAGGGAAATAACTGCTGATAACCTTTTCTCTTCCGTCCAACTGGTAGAAGATCTTTGGCAGGATCGCACGGTGTATACAGGTACAATGCGAGCCAACAAACCTCAAATACCACCTGAGTTCCTGCAGGATAAAGGACGAGAGTCGAAATCAGCCATTGTTGGTTATAACGGAAATTTGATGCTGACTTCTTATTATGAAAGAAAAGGAAAAAAATGTGCCAACGTCATAACGTCAAAGAAATTCCATATTGGTAACGACTCCGGTAGGCCAGCCGTGATAGAGTACTACAATAAAACAAAAGGTGGCGTAGATGTTGGCGACCAGCGGACTAGAAGTACCACGGTGTCTCGCAGGAGCCGAGTATGGTCGAAAAAGATTTTTTTTGAAGAGCTCGATATAGCCTGCTTGAATTCTTATTATATATTTTTGAAAATTTTTCCAAACTGGTTGGCGAAAAAAAGTACTCGTAGATCGGAATTTTTAAGAATTCTTTCCGAACAGCTTGCCGTCGACAATATGTACGATAGGATCGCTAAAGGCCACCTAAGCCAAGATTTGAGAAATGAAATACAAGAATTTATTGGAAAATTCGACACGGAGGGTATCTGTTATACCTGTGGCAACATATCCGGCATCAGATGCGTGCAATGCACGCATTTCAGCTGCGAAAGAGATATAGATATCCACAACATGGTGTGTTGTCGTAGTTGCGGGGAAAAGGATAAAGTCCAGAATTTCGAAAATACTCAAGAAGTGAGCAGGAGATGCCAAAAGTGTTCGAAGCGGAGAGTATTCAAAACGAACATAAAATGTTGTTTCTGCAGTCTATTTGTTTGCCGTAATTGTTCTATAGAAAAACCTATAATTTTGTGTACTAACTGTAAGCATGCAATTGATAAGAAATGAATAACATTGAACTGAATAAATATTATATGTAACAAATCAAACTAACTGAACTTCTACCACAATCTAAGATATTCCATCGAATTTCTGGAAGCCCAACCAGAATCCAATGTTATGCAACGAAATATCAAAATACAATCGAAATATCAAAAATACAATCAGATTCTAAAAAGTATAATCAGGCATCCTATACTACATGAATTCTTTCGAATGCTGTAATTTCGACAAACGTTTTGAAATTTTGCTTGAAATGTTGGGTAACATGAAAATAATTAAATGCTTGTTAGAATTACAGCATCCTTACCAAAACTCCCTCCAGAATTCACACAAAACTCCCAGAACATCCTATCGGAATCTTAGAATTTCAATTTCGGAGAAAACCCGCTTGAAGCACAGATTTCCTACCTGAATCTAAGAATTTCAACTGAAATTTCAAAATTTCCAACTGAAAATTCGGGAAGGTTCGTATTGAAATTCCAGAACCCTTTCCATAATCTCAGAATGTATATTTAGATTGAATTGTTCATTGAATCTCAGAAGAAATACCGACAATTCCTTCCAGGTTCAGTAACTTCCACCGAAATAGCAAAATTTCTACCAAAATCCCAGAACAACAACTGCTGTCCAAACAGTTACAACTAAATTCCTAAGAAAACCTACCAAAATTTCAACAGTAAGAAAATTGAGGAACCTGTCCAAGAATTCCCATCATGATTCCAGAATTATTTCCACAGACCCAGAATTGTGAAATTTCAGAATTTTCTCCAGAAACTCAAGAATTGCTCCAATATCCCAGAGTGAATCTCCAAGAATTTACTTCAAAATCCCAACATTCTCACCTAAATCTCAGAATACCCACAATAAAACCAGAAGAACTATATGAATTCCTATTGCAATCACAGAACATACATCGCAATTTTAGAACTCGTTTCGGAATCCACGGAATCTCAGAAATCATACGAGACTGCTAAGAGCTTCTACCCGATTCTCAGAAAACTTTCCTGAACCTTGAGATTGCCACCAACCGAAATCTTATAACCTCTAACAAAATCTAAGAATCGGAATGTCATCAGAATTTCACTTATCAGAAAATAGACATGAAAAACAGGCACCATTAAGCATTTGCCAAATATTTGGGAAATAAAAAAAAGGAATCTTATATCTTGAGGATCTGGATTTTCGATAGAAATTTGGTTTGGTTGAACTGCAGTGGGAGTTAGGTTTTATGAACATTGTTCTGGAATTCCGAGAAAGTGCTGGTAATGGTATAGACATTCTGGATTTTGTTCATTACGTACATGCATTTCAATGGGAATTTTGGAATTTCGGAGAAATCGATTGCATGCTTGGTTCCTATATTTGAAAATGTATGTATCCAATACTTTGGTTTGAACTACTGGGATTTTGGCAGAGAATCTTTTATTCCGAAGGCAGTTGTGATATTTTTATGGAAATCCTGATAGAAGTTCTTGATACATGATGAGTGTTCTGAAGAATTCTTGGAATTCGAAATAAATGCTGAGATTTTGATGAGATAGTGGGAATTCTGAGATTGAGGAAATCCTATAAGCATTATGTGATTGAGGATGAAATCCTTTCATATGAATAGACATTCTCTGAGTTCTCTATAGATTTAATGAGATTTTCAAGGGAGAATTCTTAACTCAAAATTTCCGGTTGTAATATTTGAATATCGATAAAATTCTTGGATTCTGTCAGGGATTTTTTCGGTGCAATTTCAGGAATTTTAATATATGGTGCAGGTATCCGATGAAAAACTAAAATAGGAAAATGGAAAAGTCTTGGATATATAAAAAATGTCAAGAAAAAAATATGAAATATCTCAAAAGTGCTAGCATTCCGAAAGAAACACTTGAAACTTTGTTGGGAATTTTGAATACATTGGCAGGTATATTTTAGATGTCGAATGGCATATGAAATTTGGCTTATGACTATAGTAGGAGAAACGGTTGAAATTCTGGAATTTTGATTGGAATTTTGGAATTTAGAAAAGATCTTCAGGAATCCAAGAATTTCCACACAAAAAAAATCTCCAATAATCGTTATTATTTGGAATACAATAATCCAATCCACGAGATTTTTCTTGAATCCCTGTATCTCCTAATTTCTGTATAGAAATCCTACAACAATTATCATTTTTTAAATTTCTTCAGAAAAAATAGCCGAAATTTTTGTACACACAATATAAACCTGAACTTCCAATGCAGTTTCAATCGCCTTCTCATCGAAATCTCACAACTATAGTTTTCCCTATCTATCACTATCAAAATCCTAGGATTCCTACCACAACACCAGATATTATATTATATTCACTATTTATCTGAATTCCATCATATATATTATTTCCAAATTCCAGTAATAATCGGAGTTCCAGTATTCCAGCTTATGTCACAATACCCATTATAAAACTTCCATTTATTTCCACCGAAAATGAAGATTGAAATCACACATTGAAAACCCAGGATTTCTCCCATAATACCAGGATTCCTATTGAAATGGCTGAATTCTCCTTGTGATGTTAGTAATTCCCCCATAATCCCTAGATGCTGATCAGGATAATAAAATACCCTAAAAAAATCCTGATTGCCATTTTTACAGAAACTATACCATAAAACTAACATTTTCGCTTTCGGAATCTGAGAATTTGTATTGAAAACTTAGGATTCTTCTCAAATTCTTAAACATTCTATAGACATTATAGTATTCTCACCGAAATCCTTGAAAACCTACACTAAAACCCTAAATTTCAGTGTAGTTCAACTGAATCCCTTGACGTCATACGGGAATCCCAGAATCTCTATTGACATCTCAAAATTACTTTCAGAGTCCAAGAACTTTCATTGGTAGTGAATAAAGACTCCCAAGAGCTCCACCATAAATTGCAAGAAATTATACCGAAATGCAAGAAATGATACTGAAATCGTGGAATTTCCTACCGAAATCCAAAAATTTCCATCGAAATACCAATACTTCAGAAATCGAAAGATTTGTTTTCAAATTCCATCATTCCTTCCAAAATTTCCAGACAGCATTCTCTCCAATGTTCCAGGATGATCTTCGGAATTCTAGAATTACCACAAAAACACCCGAATTCTTACCAAAATCTATTCTATTCTATTCAATTTCTACTGAAATCCCAGAACTCCCATCAAAATCGCAGAATTCTTACAGGAATCCAAAGATTTCAACTAGATGCCCAGAACTCACGCCGAAATTTCTGATCGCCCATTGAAATCCAGCATTCGCACCAAAAATTTGTAAAACCTCCCATAAAACCTGCACAGTTTCTGTAGGTTCCTATAAATCCCGGATTTTTTACTAAAAACCCATAACTTTCATCGAAAACCCAGATTTCATATAAGAATCCTGAGAGTTCCTACAGGATTTGCAGTAATCCTTGCAAAATTTAAAAATTCCCACCTATAGAAATCTCAGAATTGCTTTCAGGGCCTAAGAACTCCCACCAGAAGCACAGACTTCCAATTGGAGTCCCAGAAAACCTTACATGAAATCTCAAGGGAATTGTCATTGAAATCATGGATTTCAACCGGAACTCAACGCTGCCCCTCATAATTTCTTCCGGTATCGTAGATAATCTTCAATATACCTTAGGATTCATTGGAATTTCAGAGTTCCCATAGGTATTTTAGAATTCTTATTGGAATCCTAGAAAACTCTATAAATCTTCGGAATTCTAGCCTAAATCTTAGAATACCAACAATTTCAACTGAAATCTCAGAACAAAAAAGTTTTGATAACTTAGAACTTCCATTGCAATCTCAAAATTCATACCGGTGTCTTGAAGCATCCTCCAAGATTTCTGAACACCAATTGGGATCCAAAATCAAAAATATAGAACATGCACCATAAACCACTAGAATCCCTAGCTCCCACTAAAACTAACTCCTATCGAAAGTCCAAAATTCCTTTTGATTGTAATATTTCTTACCAGAATCGAAGAATACCCTAGAATACCTACATGCATGCAAGAAATATTCCTACTGAAATCCCAGGATTTCGTATTCCAAGAATTTCCAGAAATTCGTATAGTAACTCTAAAAGCTTCTACCGGATTCTTGGTAATCTCTTCAACATATCAGGACTCAACTAATTTGAAATCATTGATTCGCCAACGGATGTGATACTTCCTATTGAATTGCGATCTTCAAAAAGTAGACTTACGATGCACCTATCGAATGCTTTTTGGATTGACGTATGGCCAATATTTTGCCATCTATAAAAGTCCTTCCAAAAAATTCGTACTCACTGCTGTCCAGATCAGTTTCAGAAGGGCCAGAAAGGTCATTATATGCCAGGAAGGAATTCTGCCATCATTGTGATATATGTGGAAGATATAAACTGCTTTGAAAACAGCCTCTTTGCGGTAGTAAGCAAAATTTCTATAGTTTTGCATAAAAAATCATAAAAATTTCAAACTAAACATCGAGGGGGATGGGCTAGGGGGGATGCGTCAACTTCCAGCGCCACCAAAAAATAAGCCTAAGGGTTTGCTGCCGAATGCTGGCTACAGAATGCGATTTGATTCGTATATGACTGAGATACAGCCTATATAAATCCGGATTCACCGGTGTCCTCTTCCGAGAGGACCATAACGGTCCAAAATGCCTACGTTGGTCTGAATTCATCATTTTGACCAGTTTTGAGAGCGAAAATCTGCATGGCATTTTTGTTTTCATGATGCTTAGTAAAATTGCTATAGAAAAACACTAAAGAGCCAAGGTTTTTCGAGTCAAACAAAAGCGGGGAGGGGTATGGAGGGATGGGTCACCCCCCAAAATGTAGGTACACTAATCCCCTTTCCATAACTTTTTAAAGAATTGGATTCGGATGACTATTGACTGAGATTGAAGCATTTTTGTGCACTAAGGTCCGTCCTGCCACTTTAAGGGTTAACAATAATTTAGGAGTTTCACAATGAAATTTTGAACAAACTTCTTCACAAACTACTTCAAAGATATTCCTTATTTTTTTTTTCAAGAGTTTCAATGTCGATCTAAATTCTCAATCATTGCACATAGCGGAATATAACAACGGATCCTTTCAAATATTACTATTAAATTTTCTTCTGGAATTTTATTTGGTTTTCCTTTAAGGAATATTTCAGGAATACTACTCATATCAAATCATATTTGTTATAAGGAAAACTCTAAAATTTTTTAGCTCTTTTTCTAAGAAACCCAAAAAACATTTCTTAAGACATTACTCTTGGTAACACTTCGATGATTCTTCCACAGTTTTCCATGAATTACATCAAAATTTTCTTCATGGCTATTTTTTTCTGACGAATTTAACTGGAGATTCTTGATGGAATGCATCTATGAATTTCAGAAAAAGTTCTGAGAACATCTTCAAATAAGTTTTTAGGCTTCTTGAACATGCATCTTATTTATGATATTATTTTATGCACGACTCAATGAATTCCTCCAGAAATTCGCAATGGATTTTAACATCAATTTAACTATGAATTGGTCTAAGAGTTTCTAATGATTTATTCTACAATTCTTACAAAAATATCCGTTGCTATAATTCTTGAAATTCAACACTCATATTTTAAAATATATCCCCAACATTCTGTAAATTCTTGAACGTGTTCCTAAGAGTATGTTCTAATGAATTCTAACGAATGCTGTATTCTGACTTTGTTCTGATTCGATTCTTCGATACAATCGTTTCGGATACAATCAGAATATATCTGACGAAGAACGTCCGGTTAAAATCTTGAAATACCATCCGGAAGAACTTTTGAAATCGTGAATCTTTGAAATAATTTCATAGTAACTTTTTAGGTTTCCATAAAAGAACTTTGAAAAATTGTTCAAAGATAACACAAATCATTATATCCCCGAACTCCCTGAAGATAGTTCTGCTGGAACAACTGTAGGTTTTTTTTGTTGGATTAATGCCTAGGAATGTCTACCAATATATACAGGAGAAGTTCCTTCAAAATCTCCTATATTCTAAGGTATCCTTACACCTTCCTGCAGAAATCCCCGATAGCATTTATGAAGAAATTCATATGTTCTATCCACAAACTCTAAAAGACGAATTATTAAAGAAATCATTAGAATAATTTTTGGAGGAGTTCAACAATGAATACATGGAAAAATCTCTGAAGGAAATTTTCAGAAAATTCCTGTATAAATCAATGGTTTTAAACAGAAATGCAATGCCGTTTATGTGGTGTATATTGACAATCTCATTATTTAATACTGTCTTGATTTACTAGATTTTCGTGAAACAACGTTTTTGACATCGGGAAAATCTAGACAAATCTAGAAATTTGGCAACTACGTTTGGAAGTGATTTGGTAAATGGCATGGCGTACCATTGGTACCTCGCGTACCTGAAGGAATAAAATAGACCCCTCTGTGCGGTCCTTAGCCTCTTGCCCAGCAACTCCTATCCCTACCTCCTCGTGGTACTGGCCGGGGTACGAGTAACCTTGGGGAAGATCGGGTAACCAACCTCCGGTGGGAACTTTGGTCGTATGCTGACAGGGAAGGGGGGTTTGCTTTTGCTTTTGCTACTGCAAACCTTGAACGTCTGTACTCCATGTTAGGAGCGGCTCACAACAGCGTCTGTTCCCCATGGGGCAGCTGATCATCGTTCGAGTGCCAGAGAAGGACTCTAAGCTAAACTGTGCACTATGGTCCTCCGAACATTTAGAGGGTATGGTCCTCTGAAAATCTAGGGGGTTGGTGTCAAGCTCTGCAAGCCAGCCGTAAAAAAATCAAGCAACGAATAATCAACGAGAGAATACGAACCGGGACAATCGGCGAAGACCACAGCGACGTAAAGGGACTAGCGATTGGAAGCTCGGTACGTGGAACTGTAAATCTCTCAACTTCATCGGGAGCACACGCATACTCGCCGACGTGCTGAAGGACCGCGGATTCGGCATCGTAGCGTTGCAGGAAGTGTGTTGGAAGGGATCAATGATGCGATCGTTTAGAGGTAATCATACCATCTACCACAGCTGCGGCAATACACATGAGCTGGGAACAGCTTTTATAGTGATGAGTGATATGCAGAGGCGCGTGATCGGGTGGTGGCCGATCAATGAGAGAATGTGCAAGTTGAGGTTCGAAGGCCGGCTCTTCAACTTCAGCATAATAAACATGCACAGCCCTCACTCCGTGGGCACTGATGATGAAAAAAATGCTTTTTACGCGCAGCTCGAACGTACGGTACCGACGGCCGCCCCGGTATGACCTAGAGTGACTCAAGCAACAGGATGTCACAGCGGCATACGCGCAGCACCGCGAGGCTGCATTACCGGAAGAAGGTGAGCTGGACGAATCCCCTCTTGAGGACTGCTGGAGAACAGTAAAAGCAGCCATCAACGATGCAGCTGAGAGCAACGTCGGGTACGTGGGACGGAGTCGACGGAACGATTGGTTCGACGAGAAGTGCCAGGAGGTTTTGGAGGAGAAGAATGCAGCGCGGGCGGTCATGCTGCAGCAAAGGACCCGGCAGAACGTTGAACGCTATAAACGGAAACGGTAACAGCAGACCCACCTCTTTCGGGAGAAAAAACGCCGCCTGGAGGAGACGGAGTGCGAGGAGATGAAACAGCTGTGCCGGTCTCAAGAAACGCGTAAGTTCTATCAGAAGCTCAACGCATCCCGTAACGGCTTCGTGCCACGAGCCGAGATGTGCAGAGATAAGGATGGGAGCATTCCGACGGACGAGCTATGGAAAATCATGGACGAGAACAGCTTTCCCTGGAAGCTCACGAGGCTGATAAGAGCGACGATGGAAGATGTGCAAAATTGTGTGATGGTTTCAGATGAACACTCCAGTTCGTTTGGATCCCACCGGGGGCTACGACAAGGTGATGGACTTTCGTGCATGTTGTTCAATATTGCACTAGAAGGTGTTATGCGGAAAGCCGGGCTTAATAGCCGGGGTACGATTTTTACGAGATCCAGTCAATTTGTATGGACCTGTACATAACCGCCTGAAACGCGAGGCAGCAAAAGTTGGGCTAGTGGTGAATGCGGCCAAGACAAAGTACATGCTAGCTGGTGGGGCCGAGCGCGACAGGGCTCGCCTAGGTAGCAGTGTTACGATAGACGGGGATACTTTCGAGGTGGTCGACGAGTTCGTCTACCTTGGATCCTTGCTGACGGCTGACAATAACGTTAGCCGTGAAATACGGAGGCGCATCATCAGTGGAAGTCGGGCCTACTATGGCCTCCAGAAGAAGCTGCGGTCAAAAAAGATTCACGCCCGCACCAAATGTACCATGTACAAAACGCTCATAAGGCCGGTAGTCCTCTACGGGCATGAAACGTGGACGATGCTCGAGGAGGACCTGCAAGCACTTGGAGTCTTCGAACGTCGGGTGCTTAGGACGATCTTCGGCGGTGTGCAGGAGAACGGTGTGTGACGGCGAAGGATGAACTACGAGCTCACCCAACTCTACGGCGAACCCAGTATCCAGAAGGTGGCCAAAGCTGGAAGGATACGATGGGCAGGGCATGCTTCAAGAATGCCGGACAGCAACCCTGCAAAGATGGTGTTCGCTTCGGATCCAGTTGGTACAAAAAGGCGTGGAGCGCAGCGAGCTAGGTGGGCGGATCAAGTGCATATCGATTTGACGAGCGTGGGGCAGAACCGAGGATGGAGAGATGCGGCCACGAACCGAGTATTGTGGCGTGAAATTGTTGATTCAGTGTTATCTGTGTAGATGTTAACTAAATAAATGAATGCTTGGAGGTGATCTTATTGAAATTCCTGGTAGAATCCTCGAAATATTTCTTTGACGATTATTTTAGTAAAAATTCGACAGAAAAAATAATGAAATTTCTGTAACAATTTTTGAAAGAATGTCTGTCTATTTTATAAAATTCATTAAGATGGATTTTGATGGGATCTTTGGAAAAGTACTCTAAGGAATAATCAGCTTTAATTTTGAAGGAAATCAATATTGAAAAAAAAAGTTGTGATTATGAAACAAAAAATGATTCCAATACGATCCCTAACTGGATTGCATCGGTTTCGGATCGTACAATCAGAAGCTAGCTGATAGTGAGGTATTCTAAGTCTTGCGGATGTAGAGTGGGAAGTAGAATTTGTGATATCACTATCAAAACAGATAGGAGCGTTATGGTTGGTGCGTGTATACTTATGTATAGGTAATTCAGCACTTCAATAATTTACAATATGGTTGAGAATTTTAAGTTTCGGTATTGCAAAAATTTTTGTATGCAACTCGTTATATAACTATTATGTGATTTTCACCCTACCTGATCCAGAGATTTTCTGGAATAACTTTGTCAACAATACTCCGAATGTATACTTTCCCGTTGCTCATAAAACTACAACTAATAGTGAATCAAACCTCAAAATTATATCTAAAAAATATTGGGTTATGCTCATATACGAGCAATATGAATTATGTTTGTCATTCCTAGCCTACGGATTAAAATAGTTCGTTCAGCAGCAGTTATCAAAAAAATTTCATTAATGGTGGTAAGCTCCATCGAAGTTAATACGCCAATCACGTATTATTCTCGATTTCACTATAGTAAAATCGAGGATAATACGCGATTGGCGTATTAACTTCGATGGAGCTTACCACCATAAGGTTCTTTAAAAGATTTAGAATAAGGGACCAATCTTAGCCTAGTGGTAAAATCCGCGGCTATAAAGTGAAGTCATGTGTGAGGTGAGAAAGTAATGCCAAGAAGCATTGTACTACTTTTCCCCGAATGTCGTTTCCCCAAACGCCAGTTTCCCGAATATACCTTTTTAGCGAATAGCCCATTTCCTCGAAAAATGCTTGGCACTCATAATTCATCCATTTCAAGGCCGGCCATTCTTCTTTCTTCTTTCTGGCATTACGTCCCAACTGGGACAAAGCCTGCTTCTCAGATTAGTGTTCTTATGAGCACTTCCACAGTTATTGACTAAGAGCTTTCTTTGCCGATTGACCATTTTTGTATGTGTATATCGTGTGGCAGGTACGAAGATACTCTATGCCCTGGGAATCGAGAAAATTTCCTTTTACGAAAAGATCCTTGACCAGCGGGATTCGAACCCACGACCCTCAGCATGGTCTTGCTGAATAGCTGCGCATTTACCGCTACGGCTATCTGGGCCCCACAAGGCCGGCCATCTGATATTCTTTGTTTGATTTGCAATTCTTTCGGCTTTCACCGTCGTCGATATCTTTGGAAATATCTGTTTAGTTGACAATGTTCAAATATCTTCTTCTTTTGATTGCTTTTCCTTCTTTTAAATGTATCATCATGTCATTGAAGACTATCGTGGCACATACTGAACTGCATCACTTTTCGGGGGAACGGTTCGTTCGGGGAAATGAGATTCGAGGAAAAGGTTCATTCGTGGCGCTCGTGTTCATAGAATTGACATTCGGGGAAACGAAAGTCGGAGAATAGTAACACAATCCCAATAAGAATGAAAATTCATCAATCAAATGATATAATTCTCAGATTCCGAGTTTTTTTTTTATTAGTATCATTCCAAACATTACATTTATTTCTTATATCTAGGTGTTCTGTGTTACAACACTATCATCCTAATTTGGTAAAACAAATTTAAGATTTGATTAACATTTTGTTAACAACATATTACATTTCATTTGCCGTAGCAGTTCAGATTTTTTACAGGTGAGTTGATTTAACCTGCTTATTCTTTCCTTATCTAACTAACTGAATATAATTTGCATGACAACTGTGGATATGCAGAGGTATCCTTGGTCTCTAGTAACAAAGGATGTCTAACTAACATTATTTGCCTTCCCCGATGGCCATAAGGACGTGTTCGGCCCCGTTGTTGGCTTTAAAAATGGTAAACGCTCAATTTGTGAACATTGATAATGGTTAGCTCATCCCAAACCCCATTCATTGAATCTATGTGCAACTTCGATTGCTTTGGTCAATCTCAAAATACCAACTACGAATTGTGCGGCTTCATCCATGGATATTGTATTGAATTCTCAGTTCGTGAAAAATCAAATAAAAATAAATGATCAGTATTTGTAGCATTTTTGAAAAACTTACCTTCAGCTGTCATGTAGTCGATTAGTTCATCAAGTTCGTGGGATATAGGACAGTACTCGTTGGAGGGCAGGTTGTAGTCAAGTGCGTTGTATACGACAACCCCAAGTTTTCGCAGAATCTGTAACATGGAAAGAAATTCGAGATGAGAAATTTGTTGACACAAAGTATCTTAATCTATATAATTTAGAGATATCATCTAATTATACATTTCTGCAACATTGCTTCCTTCTCAACAAATACATTCGCTGTGTCCATTCCACGATTCATATGCCTTAATTTCCCACAAGCGCGCACGCTCGCAAATACCACATATATGCCAAAGCTTAATGTCAATCACTCCCAGCTCGTCGGGGCAGTCGATCGATTCCGCTCAGTGTTTATGTCTGCCCGTTAGCTCAGCCTAATGAAGCACTTTTCCCCCATGGAAGCATAAATCTGAACCACACCCATCAAACAAAACTGCTCCACAGCGTCAAAACACGTTTCAAATTCCACAACCTCAAAATACAGAAAAGCATCCGCCGAAGCCTCAATAGGTCAGTGAATCATTTCATTGAACTCCACATTTCGGATGGGAGAGGATCACGACCTGGACCAGACCAACCCGGCGGCAGTGATACCGTCAAATGGGGTAACATTGATCAAATTGATCGAATTCGAAAAAAAGTTCATGAATGATGCTTCTAAATCTTATTTGTGAAAACTAAGGATACTGCGAAAATAATTTTTAGTTTATGCGAAAAAATAACTCATCAATTCAATTTGGATGGTTGTGATTGACATTTTTAAAAATTTATGTCTTACGTAAATCAATAAT